>NC_133124.1:212464725-213859725 GCF_048418815.1 Hemitrygon akajei | reverse complement strand
CTTTTTACGAACACAGCAAAATGTGAGATCAAACAAAACATGGCATTGAGCCATAGACCTGTAGTAAATGGTGCACATGACCAGGCCTTGAGCCAAAGTGTTTTGAAAATGAAACTGGGACGTGGTTTCTTTAAGGAACTTCAACACTAAGGAGCGTTTTAAAGGAAGAAAGAGATGCAGAGTGGCAGGGAAATTTCTGGAAGGAGTCCCTGCGTCAGAAGGCTGGCAGCTGAAGAGATAACACCAGTGACGGGCAACTTTTAAAATTTATAATTAACATTTCACTGGGTAGTAACCGATCTTTGTGGACGAGGAGGTCAAACATCCACTGCCCCAGCACATAAACACGTTCCCAAGACTCATTATCGTAATTTATGTTTTTTAAAGGTATTGCATTGTACTGCTGCCGCATAAAAAAAACAGATTTCACGACGTATGTCGGTGATATTAAATCTGATTCTGATTCTGGCACCAGTGCAAGTCTGTGCATTGGCCTGAGTCACGGCTCAATTCTGATCCTCTGCATTCAGATTGCCGCACCAGACGGGACGCTTTCAACCGCACTTCAGCAGCAGTTTGTTCATGTGCTCGGTGACAAACCGAACCTCCTCAACCTTCTAAGAAAGCAAGACGCTGGCACGCCTTCTTTGTGACTAGTAATATTCGTATTGGCTTATTAGTGTCATTGGCATCAAGTGGGAAACCATTCTTTACTTGTATCGCATCATCATCCTGTGCCGTGTTGCATGACATCATCATTATGTGCTGTGTATGACCTCATCATTATTTGCTGTGTGTGACATCATCATTATGTGGGTGATCATGGTCCCATGACCATGAATGTTCTTGACCTTCTTCTGGGCAGTGTCTTTACCAGACGGGTGACCCCAGCCATTATCAATACTCTTCAGAGATTGTCTGCCTGGTGTCAGTGGTCGCATAACCAGGACTTGTGATCTGCACCAGCAGCTCATACGACCGTCCACCACCTGCTCCCATGGCTTCATGTGATCCTGATCCGGGGGGGTAAGCAGGTGTTACACCTTTCCCAAGGATGGCCTACAGGCTAGTGGAGGAGAGAAGCACCTTACAGCCACCCAATCATAAGACACAGGAGCAGAATTAGGCCATTCAGCCCATTGAGCCTGCTCCACCATTCCATCATGGCTGACTTATTTTTCCCTCTCAACCCCGTTCTCCTGTCTTCTCCTCATAACCTTTGACACCTTTACTAATTAAGGATCTATCAACTTCTATTTTAAATATATCCGATGACTTGGCCTCCACAGCTGTCTGTGGCAATGAATTCCACAGAATCACCACCCTCTGGCTAAAGAAATTCTCTGTGTATGATGCAGCTGCAGATACTCTACCGTGAGGCTTTGCCCTCTGGTCCTAGATTCCTCCACTATTGGAAATATCCTCTGTGCGTCCACTCTTCCGATTCCTTTTAATACTCAGTATTTCAATGAGATCTGCCATCATTCTTCTAAGCTGAAGCAATCTGTGCCAACGAGTTCCACAGATCCATTGCCTCCAGTTACATCATGGCATACTTCAGGCAGAAAAAAGAATACAGTGCTGGAAAAGTGAGGACGGGGTCAATTATGTAAGAAACCTTGTCAGTTATTCAATGCTGAATATACCTCCCATACCTAATGAAGTGGCCACTCTGTGTATGTTCGTGGTCTTCTGTTGCCCATCCACTTCAAGGTTCAGGATCTTGCGTGTTCAGAGATGCTCTTCTGCACACCACTGTTGTTACGTGTGGTTATTTGAGTTGCTGTCGCCTTCCTGTCAGCTTGAACCAGTCTGACCGTTCTCCTCTGACCTCTCTCATTAACAGGGTGTTTTCACCCACAGACCTGCCTCTTACTGGATTTTTTGTTTTTGTTTTTCACACCATTCTCTGTAAACTCTAGAGAATGTTGTGTGTGAAAATCCCAGGAGGTCAGCAGTTTCTGAGATCCTCAAACCACCCCGTCTGGCACCAACAATCATTCCACAGTCAAAGTCACTTAGATCACATTCCTTCTCCATTCTGATGTCTGGTCCAAACAACAACTGAACCTTTTGACCACGTCTGCATGCTTTTATGTATGGAGTTGCTGCCACATGATTGGATGATTAGATATTTGCATTAACGAGCAGCTGTACAGGTGTACATTATAAAGTGGCCACTGAGTGTATGATAATTAATGCTAGTTGGAACCAGGTTAATACTGGTGCTAAGGGGAACTCATGCTCATGGAACTGACTGACTCCATTTGTTCAGCTGCTGGTATCACCTGAGGTTACCCCAGGTCTTGTCAGATATGGGAAGAGCCTTGTTCCGAGCACGGTGGCCCCCAAATGTCAGAAAAGGCAATGTCATCTTCCGTAAAGCGTTACTCAACGCCCAGCGGCTGCTGTGCAAGAGGATTACACAATTGAGGAAGTTTTGAAAAGTAAAGTAGCAGAGAGGCAAGTTTGGGAGCATTAAGCTTTCATTGTTTACTGTAATCGGCCTGTGAACGCCACACAGCAGCCAGGAACTCTTTGCATCAGTCACTTAGCCACTTTCAGGAAACAGATGGTTTGGTGCTTGTTGTCTCACAGAACTTGCTTCTCACCCTCCCCCACTCCAGTTCCTCTCCAGCCACAAGCCTTCCTTGCTTTAGGTGGACTCTTCGTGCTCTCACAAGAACCAGCAGACAATTGGCATTTGTTGGAGAGTAGAAATGTGGTGAAATAATCGGATTTGAGGTCTGTGGAGTGTGCTCCATACAATGGACCTCTCCCACCTTGGCCCGTGGCTGATAGTATTTCTTTCCCCATCTCCCACCTTCTTATTTTGGCTTCCTCCCCCTTCCTTTCCAGTCCTGATGCAGGGTCTCAGCCTGAAACGTCGACTGCTTATTCCCCTCCATAGATGCTGCTCGGCCTGCCGAATTCCTCCAGCGTTTTGGGCTTGTTGCTGCAGATGCTGGAATCTGGAGCAACACACAAAGTCCTGGAAGAACTCAACAGGTCAGGCAGCATCAAAGGAGGGAAATGGACAGTTGACGTTTCATATCGCTTCCCGTCCAGTTGTAGGGTCTTGACCTGTCCATTTCTATCTACAGATGCTGCCTGACCCGCCAAGTTCCTCCAGCATCTTGAGTGTTACACCAGAGTCCGACAATCTGTTTGGCTCTCTGCTAATAAGAACTTGGCACAGCTGGATTCATCTTAGAATTAAGCAGTACAGTACAAGAGCAGGTCCATAATCTTCTGGCATCTGGACCACTACAGGTGAAGTTCTCTGGTTCCCATGCCACGCGCAGGCATTCTCCATCCATGGAATCCCTGTGGCTCCAGGTGACTCATGGGCCATGGTTTCCTCAGGCAACTCAGTCTCCAAGATCAAAGATCGCAAAGCAAGTTCTGCTAAGTGCAATCTCTGTGATAAAAGCTTTGATTACTCAACCTCTCAAGAGGTACTTAGGTAGGAAAGGTTAGGATACCCCCAGGGTTGGAGGCAAATGTGCCATTGCGGACAAATGGAATGCGCCTTAATGGAAATCGTGGTTGGCATGGCAGAGTTGGGCCAAATGGCCTGTTTCCATGTTGTAAGACCCTACGACTCCCACTTTTGTACTGCCTCCATCCACTCTTCTCACAGTCATTCTATCTGTGGTCCTTAACCTTGTTACAGTCATTATCTTCTCAGGCAGACAGAGAAGAACTAAAAGCATTTTTTACCACAGAAGGTCAAAAGATATAGGAGCAGAATTAGGCCATTTGGCCCATTGAATCTGCTCCTCCATTTCATCATGGCTGATCCATTTTCCCTTTTAGCTCCAGTCTCTGCCTTTTCCCCATATCCCTTCATGCCCAGATTAATCAAGAATCTATCAACCTTTGCCTTAAATATACCCAGTGACTTGGCCTCCACAGCCGCCTGTGGCAACAAACTCCCTGGCTAAAGAAATTCCTCCTCATCTCCATTCTAAAAGGACGCTCCTCTATTCTGAGGCTGCGTCCTCTGGTCTTAGAATCTTCCAGCATAGGAAACATCTTCTCCACATCCACTCTATCGAGATCTTTCACCATTCAATAGGTTTCGATGAGGTCTCTACTTGTTCTTCTGAATCCGAGTGAATACAGGCCCAGAGCCATCGAATGCTCTTCACATGACAAGCTGTCCAATTCCTGGAAATATTTTTGTGAACTTCATTTGAATCCTCTCCTGTGTCAGACAGACAGACAGACATACTTTATTGATCCCGAGGGAAATTGGGTTTCGTTACAGCCGCACCAACCAAGAATAGTGTAGAAATATAGCAATATAAAACCCACAAATAATTAAATAATAATAAGTTAATCATGCCAAGTGGAAATAAGTCCAGGACCAGCCTATTGGCTCAGGGTGTCTGACACTCCGAGGGAGGAGTTGTAAAGTTTGATGGCCACAGGCAGGAATGACCTCCTATGACGCTCAGTGTTGCATCTCAGTGGAATGAGTCTCTGGCTGAATGTACTCCTGTGCCTAACCAGTACATTACGGAGTGGATGGGAGTCATTGTCCAAGATGGCATGCAACTTGGACAGCATCCTCTTTTCAGACACCACCATCAGAGAGTCCAGTTCCACCCCCCACAACATCACTGGCCTTACGAATGAGTTTGTTGATTCTGTTGGTGTCTGCTACCCTCAGCCTGCTGCCCCAGCACACAACAGCAATCATGCACATCCTTTCTAAGTTAAGAGGCCCAAAATTGCTCACAATACTCCAAGTGAGGCCTTGTCAGTGCTTTATGAAGCCTCAGCCTTACATCCTTGCTTCCATATTCTAGTTTTCTTCAAATGAATGCTAGTGTAGCATTTGCCTTCCTCTCCACAGCCAGCATGTCCAGCTTGTAATCTGTCTGCTGTTGCCTGGCTGTGTTTGGACAGGTGTCTGAGGCCAGTGAGGTGCGGGATAGGGTGATGGAACATTCATAGTGACCACCGTCGCTAGCATCCACAGGAGGTGCTGCCTAAAGAAGGCAACACCCACCATCAAAGAACCCCACCATCCAGGCCATGTTACCATCGAGCAGGAGGTACAGAACCCCGAAGAACCACACCACCAGATTCAAGGACCTCGCCAGTTTGGAGAGGCATAATATGGTTAGGAGTAGTCAGCATGGCTTTGTCAAAGGGCAGGTCGTGCCTTACGAGCCTGATTGAATTTTTTAAGGATGATGAAGGAAGAGCAGTCGATGTAGTGTATATGGATTTCAGCAAGGCATTTGATAAGGTACGCCATGCAAGGCTCATTGAGTAAGTAAGGAGGCATGGGATCCAAGGGGACATTGCTTTGTGGATGTCAGAACTGGCTTGCTCACGGAAGGCAAAGAGTGGTCATAGACGGGTCATATTCTGCATGGAGGTCGGTGACCAGTGGTGTGCCTCAGGGATCTGTTCTGCGACCCCTTCTCTTCATGATTTTTATAAATGGAAGTGGAGGGATGGGTTAGTAAATTTGCTAATGACACAAATGTTGGGAGTGTTGTGGATAGTGTGGGAGGCTGTCAGAGATTACAGTGGGACATGGATAGGTTGCAAAACTGGGCTGAGAAGTGGCAGATGGAGTTTAACCCAGATAAGTATGAGGTGGTTCATTTTGGTAGGTCAAGTATGATGGCAGAATATGGTCTTAATGGTAAGACTCTAGGCAGTGTGCAGGATCAGAGGGATCTTGGGGTTCAAGTCCAAAAGACACTCAAAGCCGTTGCACAGGTTGACTGTGTGGTTAAAAAGGTGTATTGGCCTTCATCAACCATGGGATAGAGTTTAAGAGCTGAGAGGTAATGTTACAGCTACATAGGACCCTACTCAGACCCCACTTGGAGTACTGTGCTCAGTTCTAGTCACTTCACTGTAAGAAGGATGTCCTTAAGGAGGCAAAACCTCACCTTCATAGTGACCCTGCAGCGTATGTGTGGCACAACTATTGAGTTGAATGGGGAAAGAGCTGCAACAGATTTGGAAACTCAGACCTGGGTTGGAACACAGCAACGGACATATAATCCATAGTTTCATAGAAAATAGAACAGCTCTGCACAGGACAGGCCCTTCAGCCCACAACATTGTGCTGGCCTTTTAATCTACTCTCAGGCTACGTCCACACTAGATCGGATAATTTTGAAAATGCCGGTTTCACGTGAAAGCGATAGGCGTCCGCACTAGGCGTTTTTAAAAATATCTCTGTCCACATTAAAACGGATATTTCGGCGAATCTCCTCCTACTGCACGTGCGCAGGACACATCTACCGAAAACAAGTGAGATATTTGGTGTCGAATCTCGCCGTGAAAGACTTGGCGCGCGTTTGTTCAGTTACAGACTAGAAAAACTCAAACAACGGACAGCTGTTGGCTCTCGCGCAGGAGGACTTAAAAGTAAAAAAAACAAATACTGGAGTGGAGTACATTTCTAACTCTTCTGGCTTCAGTCTTGTTGCCGTCTGTTCTGAAATTGTTAGGTTGCGTACAAGAAAACAATGAAATGGCGCGCTGCCGTCACCATCTGTTCCGGCACGTCATGACAGTGTTTTTAGATTTCTCCGGTTACCCCGTCCACACTGCTCTGGCCAAGCGGCGTTTTCAAAATTACACACCCTGGAGAGCGTTTCTGAATATCTCTGTTTTCGAGGGATGAAAATGCAGTTTCAGTGTGGACGGAGGGTAAAAATGAAGAGAAAAAGCTTTGGTTACGGATTTATCCGGTGTAGTTTTGTAGTATTCAAGATTTGAATAGCTCAGACTCAGCAGAAAGCAGCTGATTGGGCAATCGAGGTCAGGTGACCAAGCAGTTTGAAAAGCTCAAACAAATAAATAGAGGGTTACCTCAAGCAGAGCAGCCTGTGGAAAGCGGCCAGTGAAGGAGTGGAGATTTGAGGCTTTGACTCGAGAGGCTTCGACGAGAAGAGGCTGAGGACGAGCTTCACTCCAAGTGAGGTAAGGCCGGGTAAGTTCCTTTCAAAGAAGAAAGTTTCAAAAGTTGAGGTAAGTATTGGGTAGGTCATGGCAGCTGAGATCGGCCCCGTGGTTTGTTCATCCTGCAGCATGTGGGAAATCAGGGATACTTCCAGTGTCCCTGATGACTATGTGTGCAGGAAGTGTGTCCAGCTGCAGCTTCTGGCAGACCGCATTGAGCGTCTGGAGCTGCGAGCATAAATAATCTTCCGGAAATAGTAAGGGACCGAGGGTCTAGTGAAATGGAGGAACTGAGGGAAATACATGTTAGTAGGGAAGTGGTGTTAGGTAAATTGAAGGGATTAAAGGCAGATAAATCCCCAGGGCCAGATGGTCTGCATCCCAGAGTGCTTAAGGAAGTAGCCCAAGAAATAGTGGATGCATTAGTGATCATTCTTCAAAGCTCCTTAGATTCTGGATTAGTTCCTGAGGATTGGAGGGTGGCTAATGTAACCCCACTTTTTAAAAAAGGAGGGATAGAGAAACCAGGGAATTATAGACTGGTTAGTCTGACATCGGTGGTGGGGAAAATGCTAGAGTCGGTTATCAAAGATGTGATAACAGCACATTTGGAAAGAGGTGAAATCATCGGACAAAGTCAGCATGGATTTGTGAAAGGAACATCATGTCTGATGAATCTTATAGAATTTTTTGAAGATGTAACTAGTAAAGTGGATAGGGGAGAGCCAGTGGATGTGGTATATTTAGATTTTCAAAAGGCTTTTGACAAGGTCCCACACAAGAGATTAGTGTGCAAACTTAAAGCACATGGTATTGGGGGTATGGTATTGATGTGGATAGAGAATTAGTTGGCAGACAGGAAGCAAAGAGTGGGAGTAAACGGGACCTTTTCAGAATGGCAGGTAGTGACTAGTGGGGTACCGCAAGGCTCAGTGCTGGGACCCCAGTTGTTTACAATATATATTAATGATTTAGACGAGGGAATTAAATGCAGCATCTCCAAGTTTGCGGATGATACGAAGCTGGGCGGTGGTGTTAGCTGTGAGGAGGATGCTAAGAGGATGCAGGGTGACTTGGATAGGTTAGGTGAGTGGGCAAATTCATGGCAGATGCAATTTAATGTGGATAAATGTGAGGTTATCCACTTTGGTTGCAAGAACAGGAAAACAGATTATTATCTGAACGGTGGCCAATTAGGAAAAGGGGAGGTGCAATGAGACCTGGGTGTCATTGTACACCAGTCATTGAAGGTGGGCATGTAGGTACAGCAGGCGGTGAAAAAGGCAAATGGTATGTTGGCATTCATAGCAAAAGGGTTTGGGGACAGGAGCAGGGAGGTTCTACAGCAGTTGTACAAGGCCTTGGTGAGACCGCACCTAGAATATTGTGTGCAGTTTTGGCCCCCTAATCTGAGGAAAGACATTCTTGCCATAGAGGGAGTACAGAGAAGGTTCACCAGATTGATTCCTGGGATGGCAGGACTTTCATATGAAGAAAGACTGGATCGACTAGGCTTATACTCACTGGAATTTAGAAGATTGAGGGGGAATCTTATTGAAACGTATAAAATTCTAAAAGGATTGGACAGACTAGATGCAGGAAGATTGTTTCCGATGTTGGGGAAGTCCAGAACGAGGGGTCACAGTTTAAGGATAAAGGGGAAGCCTTTTAGGACCGAGATGAGGAAAAACTTCTTCACACAGAGAGTGGTGAATCTGTGGAATTCTCTGCCACAGGAAACAGTTGAGGCCGGTTCATTGGCTATATTTAAGAGGAAGTTAGATATGGCCCTTGTGGCTAAAGGGATCGGGGGTATGGAGAGAAAGCAGGTACAGGGTTCTGAGTTGGATGATCAGCCATGATCATACTGAATGGCGGTGCAGGCTTGAAGGGCCGAATGGCCTACTCCTGCACCTATTTTCTATGTTTCTATGTTTCTAGTGTGGACGTAGCCTCAGGACAAACTAACCACTGCTTCCTCTAAGCCGTCGGGCACACGGCCGCACAGTAATTGAAATGCTCCCACGCACATAACCTTCGTCGCCGCGTGGCTGGAATTGGACTCAGCTAGGAAAAGTTTGCGAAACACGAAAGATTTTCTTTGTTGCATTGTATTTCATTATATTCAATTGATAAATAAAATAAAAAGTATGGGATTTGTAAATATTCATAGCATGCACATTACAAAAAAAAACCATTTGAAGTGCCGCACAGTTTTCAGCCTGTGTAACAAGTTCCTGCTCAGGGCAATGGTTAGTCTGCGCAGCCGTAAAAAAAATTAGGCAGAACGTTGAATTTAACCCTTCCCTCCCAAATAGATCTTCATTTTTCTATCATCCATGTGCATCTGACAGTCTTTTAAATGTACCTAATGTACCTGCCCCTACCACCATCCCTGGCAGTGTGTTCCACACACCCATCACTCTCTGTGTAAAATAACTTACCTCTGACCTCCCTCCTATACTTTCCTCCAATTACCTTATAGTTATGCTCCTCATATTAGCTACTTCCACTCTGAGAAAAAGCTTCTGGCTGTCCCCTTGATCTATGCCTCTTATCATCTTGTACACCTCTATCATGTCACCTCTCATCGTCCTTCACTCCAGAGCGAAAAGCTCTAGCCCACTCAACCTTTCCTCCAAAGACATGCTCTCTAATCCACGCAGCATCCTGGTGAATCTCCTCCACCCTCTACAGCCATCCTATAATGAGGCAACTAGAACTGAATGCAGTTTTCCAAGTGAGGTCTAACCAGTGTTTTAGAGAGCTCCAACATTATGTTGCAACTCTTAATCCCAATCCCCTGACTAATGAAGCCCAACACACCATGTGTATTTTATGAGGAAAGGTTTAGCAAGTAATCAACACAATGCCTGCACAATGATTCATTGGTAAGGTTTCGTCATGTAAGTAAAGGTTGAAAGAGTACGGAGTAAATTTACAAGGATTGTGCCGGGGCTGTAAGACCTGAGTTATGAGGAAAGACTGAATAGGCTAGGACTTCCTTTGTAGACCCCAGTCAGTCCGGATTGGCAAAACAGCTCCTCCACAATGTCCATCAGCACAGGAGCGCCACAGGGATGTGTACTTAGCCCCCTGTTCTACCTGCTTTACACCAATGACTGTGTGGCTAAATACAGGTCCAACACCATGTACAAGTTTGCTGATGACACCACTGTTGTGGGCTGTATCAAAAGGGGGTGATGAATCAGCATACAGGAGGGAGCTGAAAATCTGGCTGAGTGGTGCAATAACAACTCAATGTCAATAAGACCAAGGAACTGATTGTAGACTCCAGAAGAGGGAAACCAGAGGTCCATGAGCCAGTAATCATAGGTGGAGAGGGTCAGTAACTTTGAACTCCTGGGTGTCACTATCTCAGAGGACCTGTCCTGGACCCATCATATAAATATAATTGTGAAGAAGGCACAACAGTGTGTTTTCTCCCCCAGGACTCGGCATGTCATCAAAAACCTTGGCAAACTTCTACAGATATATGGTGCGAAGTGTGGTGACTGACTGCATTACTGCTTGGTATGGGAACACCAATGCCTTTGAGCAGAAAATCCTAAAGAAGGCAGTGGATTAGGCCCAGCACAGCAGGGGTAAAACCCTCCCAACTACTGAGCACATCGACATGAGACGTTGCCATAGAAAAGCAGCATCCATCATTAAAGATCCTCCCCGCCCAGGCCATGTTCTTTTTTGACTCCCGCCATCAGGTACAGGTGTCTCGGGACTCGCACCACCAGGTTCAGGAACACTTACTACCCCTCAACCACCATGCTCTTGAACAAAAGGGGATAACTACACTCATTCTATTGCTGGAGTTCTCACAGCCAATGGTCTCACTTTAAGGACTCTTTTGCTTGTTATTTCATGCTCTTGTTATTTATCGCTATTAATTTATATTTTCATTTGCACAGTTTGCTGTCCATTGATCCTGGTTAAAGTTACTGTTCTAAAGATTTGCTAAGTCTGCCCTCGGAAAAAGAATCTCAGGTTTGTATGTGGTGACGTGTATGTGCTCTGATAATAAATTTTACTTTGAACTTTGAACTTATTCCTTGGAATATAGAAGATTGAGGGGAGATTTGATAGAGGTATACAAAATTATGAGGGATATAGATAGGGTAAATGCAAGCAGGCTTTTTCCACTGAGGTTAGGTGGGACTACAATTAGAGGTTGTGAGTTTAGGGTGAAAGGTGAAAAGTTTAAGGGGAGCACGAGGGGAAACTTTTTCACTCAGAGGGTTGTAAGTGTGTGGAGCAAGCCGCTAGTGCAAGTGGTGCGTGTAAGCTTGATTTCAAAGTTTAAGAGAAGTCTGGATAGGTATTTGGATGATAGGGGTATGGTCCCAGTGCAGGTCAATGGGAGTAGGCAGTTTAAAATGGGTCAGCATGGACTAGATGGGCTGAAGGGCCTGTTTTTGCGCTGTATTTTTCGATGATTCTAAATGCTGCATTTGCAAACATCTCTGGCCGGGCTCGTGCGCCGCTGAAGCTGGTATCCCAGCACGCAGGCCCAGCCAGTAACCAAACCCTGCTGACTGCAGCTTCAACCACTGATGCTGCCAGAGCCGGGTGCGCTGTGTGTGTTTTAAATCACGCAATTGGCAAGTTTAACCAATTCACGTGGGTCCCACTCAGCCCTGTATCTGCTGTGAAGAAACAATCAATGATCTCACTTCAAGGGCTCTTTACCTTGTTAATTCATGTTCTCGTTATTTATTGCTATTTGTTTATATTTGCATTTTCAGTTTGTTGTCTTCTGCACTCTGATTGATCTTTCATTGATCCTGTTACAGTTACTATTCTATAGATTTGCAGAGCGTGCCCGCAGGAAAATTAATCTCAGGGTTGTATGTGGTGACAACTATGTACTTTAATAATAAAATTTACTTTGAACTTTGAAGAATCAAACTGCTGGACAAACTCAGCAGATCGGGCAGTGTGTGTGTGGAGGGAAACGGACAATCGACATTACAGGTTCAGCATGGACTAGATGGGCCAAAGGGCCTGTTTGTGTGCTGTACTTTTCTATGACCCTATGACTCCAGTAGCAATACAGCAATCATCCTCTTAGATGAGCTGATCTGCAGAATGCCTCTCCTCTTTCTCTGTCGAAATCTAGTTCCAACTCAACATGCTCTGACTCTCTCGGCGTACTATCCCCCCACTGAGCCCTAGTCACCAGGTGTGACCTGGCCGAGGACAAAACTCATTCTCTCTTTGAATCAAGAACATGCCCCTTTTATACTCTTCAAAGCCCCTTACACTGGTACGTTTCCATGCATTTCTTTTATATATTCTTAATTTTATTGAGATACAGCACAGCATAGGCCCTTCCGGTCATTTGAACCACACAGCCCAGCAATTCTCTGATTTAATCCTAGCCTTATCACGGGGCAATTTTCAATGACCAGTTAATCTACCCACTGGTACGTCTTTGGACTGTGGGAGGAAACTGGAGCACCCGGAGGAAACCCAGGCAGTCACGGGGAGAACACTTCCTTACAGGCAGTGGCAGGAATTGAACCTGGGTCGCTGGAACTGTAAAGCATTGTGCATTGTAGCCCCACCTGTACCTCCACCTGAACAATGACCCCACCTTCACTGACCATGAAAAAAAACATTTTCACCATCTTCCACTGATACGGCTGTAGACCTGTGCTCCCTTAACTTCCTGAAAACATTGCTGTGGCCTGGTTCTCTCGAACGTTCTCAAAACAATCCCAAAGCCAATTGCACTTTGTCTTACCAGCTCCCATTTTGTTTTATTATGCACCAAGGATGAATCACATTTACTTTTTCCTTACAGAAGTCGAAGGTAATTGAAAAGGCTCAGGCAAAGTGCTCACAGTTGTAACCGTCACTGCAATTGAAACCTTTTTTTTTTAAACTGCCCTTTGACCAATCGGAGAACTGAAGGAGGAAGGCAACATTGCTGACTGGACTTGCAAAGTAAGCAGAAGGTATAAAGATAACCTGGCTTTTTATTGTTGCTTTTTAAGGCATGTTGATAGTGAAGTCTGCAGTCAGTGGCCACATCCTATACCTAATAAAGTGGTCACCGAGTGCACGTTCGTGGTCTTCCGCTGCTGTAGCACATCCAGTTCAAGATTTGACGTGTTGTGCGTTCAGAGATGCTCTTCTGCACACCACTGTTGTAACGTGCGGTTATTTGAGTTGCTGTCGACTTCCTGTCAGCTTGAACCAGTCTGGCCGTTCTCCTCTGACCTCTCTCATTAACAGGGCGTTTTTGCCCACAGAACTGCTGCTCATTGGATGTTTTTTGAGCCATTCTCTGTAAACACCAGAGTTTGTTGTGTGTAAAAATCCCAGGAGATCAGCAGTTTCTGAGACGCTCAAACCACCAACATTCATTCCACAGTCAAAGTCACATAGATTGCATTTCTTTCCCATTCTAAAGATTGATCTGAAGAACTGAGCAGGGTTCCCAACCTGGGGTCCATTGCTTAATGGTATTGGTGCGTGGCATAAAAAAGGTTGGGAACCTTTGCTCTTGACCATGTCTGCATGCTTTTGTGCATTGAGTTGCTGTCACACAATTGGCTGATTAGATATTTACATTAATGAGCAGTTGTACAGCCGTACCCGATAAAGTGGCCACTGAGTGTATGTGTAATGTAAACTTTATGGCACAAACTTGAAGCCAGCAGCTGAATATCGAGCGGAGAATACCACTGATGTTGGTTGAGGGGAACTCTCATTCTCCTCAGAAACAGTGGCAAGAGAAGTTCATGCTTTGCTCAGTGATCTGATGGGGACTGAGTCGTTATGTCTCATTGTGTGAACGATACCTCTGATAATTGCAGCACCCTCTTGGTACCGCACGCAAGGATCTCCCTGGGAGTCGGTGCTCAGATCTCCGGAGAAGGACGAGGATCCATCAGCCTCTGTAATGGAGGCAAAATCGCATCCCCTGCCTCTGGTTGACGTAAACTGATACCAACCAGTGAGAAATAATTTTCCTGTACAGCCCAAGCTGGATTTTACATTTAGACTATCAGAGCACTACAGATCAGAAAAAGTCCTTCTGGCTCATCTAGGCCTTCTATACTGTCATTCTGCCTACAAGCACAAACTTGATGCACCATCAATAACTCTCCGAGATGTGAGACGAGATATCGGCTTTTATTGGCTGGAAGAAAGAACAAGCAGCAATTGACCACCATGCTACATCCTGGAGACTGAGAGGCAGGGCTCAGGCTCCAATCGCCTTCATACCGGGGTCTGTGGGAGGAGCCACGGTCAGTGGGAGGGGCCACAGGAGCAGTCAGCGGGGTGGGGGGGTGCGTGTCCAGACAGGTATATGCAGTTCACCACAAAACTGCAGCAGGCCAGGCCCCCTCCATGGAGAGGAATAAACGGTCAACGTTTCGGGCTGAAACCCTTCATTAGGTCTGCCTACTTCTATCGACCTACACCTGGACCATACCCCTCCATACCGCTCCTATCCAACTTCTCTTAAATGTTGTAACCACCGTTTCCGCAGGAAACTCATTCCATAATCACACCACTCTCTGAGTGAAGAACTTCCCCTTAAATATTTCACCTTTCACCCTTAACCTATCACCTCTAGTCCTAGTTTCACCCAACCCCAGTGGGAAAGAAACCTGCGTGCATTTACCCTATTTATATCTCTCACAACTTTGTTTACATACATCTATCAAATTTGTTATTGATTTTTCACGGGGTTAACCACAGGACTTCAGAAAATATTTGGTAATTGTAACACTGACTAACATCAGCTTCGTTCGGAGCAGGAGTAATTATTTTGTGTAGATATGAGGCAATGAGAGGAATGATAATGTATCTGTTGCACGCATCCAGCTGTCAGAGTTATTTGGTAACCATGGTGACAGAGGTGAGTTATGTTTTGTTGTTAGCCAACTGACTCATGACTGTTTGTAATAATTGGCCAAGGGGACGGAGTGTTCTTTGGAGCACAGGAGACGTGACCGAGTGAAGGAGAAGTTGCCCTCTGACCTGTTCCCTGACTCATTGTCACCTTTATCAGCAGCTACCGCTCCCTGCTTCTACAAATATGGTGTTTTCCCTTCTCACTCTCCAGCGCTGCCCTGGATTTTGCTCCGTATCCCGGCTTCCGGTCACTGCCCCGTCTGGTGAATCCAGAGAACTTTGTTTCTTTTCTTTTTAAAATCTTTTTATTGATTTTCAAACAAAAGATAATAACAATAGAAATACAGAGAGATTGGGAATACAAAGTTAATAGAGTAGTATATACAAGTATCAACTATTAATAACACAAATGTGCCAAATCTCCCAAGCTCATCCTGTATTTATAATGAAAAGAAAAACCCTCAAATTAAAAAAAAAATAAAGCAACTAACTAACTTGAAAATAAACTGAGAGATAAAAAACCTGGGCTATGATATTACAACAGATGTAAACAGTAGTGTCAATATCTCTGCTCCTCTATCCAGAGAACTTTGACTTATCAGGTCAAGTCAAGTCAATTTCCATTTCCAAATGCTCCATTTCCACCAGCAAGTCTGCAGATGAT
Source organism: Hemitrygon akajei (assembly GCF_048418815.1). Classification (NCBI taxonomy): domain Eukaryota; kingdom Metazoa; phylum Chordata; class Chondrichthyes; order Myliobatiformes; family Dasyatidae; genus Hemitrygon; species Hemitrygon akajei. The sequence continues at coordinate 213,844,232 of NC_133124.1, read as the reverse complement.
GGACATTTCTGTGTGACATCACAGACTGCGCATGTGTCTGTGACATCACACACTGTATATATATTTGTATGCGTGTGTGTGTGTGGGTACATGTGACATCACAAACTACAAGTATGTGACATCACATGCACATTGTGCTTCTGAGGGGCTGTTTTTCATTTTTTCAGAACGCTGGCGAGACCACCCACCCCTCCTCGCCCATTGACAAATGCCCCTGAGAAGGTGGGGCTGAGCCGCCTTCTTGAACCGCTACTCTGCATCTGATGAAGGTGTTCCCGCACGCTGCTGGTGAGAGGGCTCTGGGGCTTGGACCCCTTGACAACGAAGAACTGGCAGTGTAAGGGGGAACCTGACGGTGGTGGTCTTCCTTGCCCTTCCTCACAGTTACAGCTGTCGGTTTGGGAGGTGCTGTTGGAGCAACTGCAGGGCATCGTAGATGGTGCACACCACAGCCGCTGTGTGCTGGTGTTGGAGGGTGCGAGTATTTGGGGCTGTTGATGACACCCAAAATTCTCACACACTAAATGCTCAACAGAATTCCAGCCTTCTGTCCAGGAAGGGTAGTGACTGCAACACTAGACAAAAGCTTCAGCAGGGATGTGGTGTGAGACGGTGAGTAGGGTGGGTGGGAAGGAACTCAGTCTCAGGTCAGTGGCTGAAGTGGGTAGTGAGCACATTGGGACATGGGGACACAGGACAATGACCACCCTGGACAGTGACTCACCTTGAGCAGCAGAGACTCTGGGCAGTGATAACACCGGACAGTGCAGACACTGGACATTGGATATTCGCGAGCATGATAATACTGGGCAGTGGAAACTTTGGACAGTGGTAACACTGGACAGTGGAGACTCTGGATGGTGGAGACTCTGGGGCAGTGATAACACCGGACAGTGGATATTCTCACTGGGATAACACCGGACAGTGCAGACACTGGACATTGGATATTCGGGGCCATGATAATACTGGGCAGTGGAAACTTTGGACAGTGGTAACACTGGACAGTGGAGACTCTGGATGGTGGAGACTCTAGGGCAGTGATAACACTGGACAGCGGATATTCTGGGCTGTGATAATACTGGATGGTGGATACCTTGGACAGTGGTAACACTGGGCTGTGATAACACTGGACAGCAGAGACTCTGGGGCAGTGATAACACCGGACAGTGGATATTCTCACTGGGATAACACTGGATAGCGGATATTCTGGGCCGTGATAATACTGGACGGTGGAGACTCTGGACGGTGGTAACACTGGACGGTAGAGACTCTAGGAACATCATCAACAATGACGACTGAGTTCACCAATCCCACTGAAGCCTTTGACCCATCCGCAGAGATCCAACTGCCCACTGAAATCCATTGCTCTCTCGTGCTGGCCCAACATTGGCATGCAAACTGTGATATTAAACAAAAGGTCTTCAACAGGAGCACTCACAGAAACGACTGGTGTCAAATAAGGCCCTGTCATGATGCCGGCACTTTCATTCCTCGGTGCTGCATACAGCTCCTGCAAACTTTCCAAGGTGGAGGAGATAACTTCAGAAAGGAAAGGAACTGCACTCCAGACCTGTGGTTGGGCTTTTCTCTCTGGAGTGAAGGAGGATGAGAGGTGACTTGATAGAGATGATAAGTGGCGTAGATCAAGTGGAGAGCCATCACCTCTTTTCCGAGAGCAGCAATGAGAGAGCATACATTTAGGGTGTTCGGAGGAAAATATAGGGATGGTAGGTGTAGTTTGTGTTTTACAAAGAGTGTGGCAAATGGACGGGACACTAGTGGTAGAGGCATCTATATTAGAAACATTTAAGCAACTCTCAGATAGGCAATGAAGGAAAGAAAAATGTAGGGCTCCAGGGAGGGGCAGGTTAAATTGATCTTGGAGTAGGCCTTAATACTGGCACAACCACTACGGGCCCAGGTGCCTGTTTTATGTTCTATGTTACCACTAACACACAGGGAAAATCTACATGGGGAGAATCTGCTTGGCCACAAGCTCTTCCTCACGGTCCATACCTCATCCCTCGCTAGAGGTGAAAATCCATTCCAGCACCAGAGGTCAGTAAAGAAGAAAACCAGCTGGATAAAGAAGGGGAAAATCCCATCTGCTGCAAAGGAAACTGGAACCCCAATGGCATTGGCTAGTGGTTAAGCAGCAGCCATGACATCAGTCAGTGGGTTTAGAGCTGGGTGGCAGTTCACCAGTGTGTCTATGTACCGATCAGCCTAAATTCAATGCTGCAAATTCCCACGCACATTTCTCTTAGAGTGCTGTGTGGGAGATTCAATCAGTGGTTATTCCTTGATCACTGGTGTTCAATTAGCCCTTGACAGGACAGATTGGTGCAGAAGAGACTTAACTTTGGTAAGGAAAGAGTTGAATTCGATTCCTCCCTGAAAGATGCTAACATATGTAACCTTGAAGAAAAAATGGTGTTAATGCGTGATGTGAGAATGCTTTGAGGAAGTACGGGGAAGCCAGTCCGCAGCCATGCGCCGAGAACCCAGTGGGACAACCACTCTGCTTCCCCGTGGGGTAAATATGATAGATTTTCGAAGGGATCTTTAAGGGTACAAAAGGAAGCAATTCCATTACGCGTGGGGGAATCTTCTCATAGACTGGGTGGTGATCGGTTCTAAGAGTTGGAGATAGAGGGAGAAGGAAGGAGAAGGGGAGAGAGATTTGGGGGGAGATAAAAAGACAAGGGGGAAGGGAAGAGAGAGAGACAAGGAGAAAGCGAGGGAGAGGGAGGGAGATAGAGAGACAAGGAAAGAGGAGGAGGGACAGAAAGAAGGGGGGTGGAAACTGAAAAACAAGGAGAGAGCTAAATGAGAGAGAGGGAGGGAGATAGAAAGACAAGGAGAGATAGAGAGATACGAGGTAAAGAAGGAGAGAGAGTGAGAAAGGGATGGAGATAAAAAGACAAGGAGAGAGAGGTAGGTGGAGAGAGAGAGGAAGAGGGAGGGAGAAAAACAAGGAGAGAGAGAGAGTGGGAGGGAAATAGTGAGACCAGGAGAGAGAGGGGATAGGTAGCGAGACAAGGGGAGGGAGAGAGAGAGAGGGGGTGTGGTGAACTACATATACCTGTCTGGACTGCTCCTGTGGCTCCTCCCACAGACCCCTGTATAAAGGCGATTGAGGCCTGAGCCCGGCCTCATTCTCCAGGATGTAGTGTTGTTCATTCTTCCAGTCAATAAAAGCCGATATCTCGCTTCTTACGTCTCAGAGTGAGTTATTGATGGTGCATCAATGGGGGAGAGAGAGAGAGAGAGGAAGGGAGAGAGAGATCAAGGAAAGAGAGGGAGAATGAATGGGAAAAACTGTCAGACATCTACAGTTCCATCCGGCAGTACATTTTGAGGGTATAGTTTATAGATTGGTGTTTAAATATTATTTTGTCCCTTTTACTACTTTAGTCATCATTTTTATTTCTTACTCTATTTTATTTATATAACTAATAAAGAAATTTCTTGTAACCTTTTATACGTTTAGTGCCTCCTTTGCAAATCGTTTCCTGCTGCTGAATCAGAAAAGAACAAGAAACAGATTCTAAAATACTTTCATTACACCTTTGAGTTCACTAAGAACATCTGCCTCTTGAGTAACCCCCAACCCCTAACCCCCAGAACTCCCCTGGAGAAAGGAGAAGCAACCGTCTGCAGAACAAGGTTGTTACTGTCACCAGGAGCACCTGAGGAAGGCCTGATGGAAGCTTATAAGATTTTGAGATAGATTAGACAGCCGATATCTTTACCCTAGGGTTGAAATGTCTAAAGGGCAAGCACTCAAGGTGAGAGAGGGTAAGTTGAAGGGAGGTGTGCGGGGCAAGTATGTTTCTGACACAGTGAGTGATGGTTGCCTGGAATGCACTGTCAGGAATGGTTGTGGATGCAAGGATTTTTTTATCCGGATACAGCACGGAATCGGACCTCCCGGACCATTGTGCCGTGCTACCCAGCAATCCCTCAGGTTAATGCTAGCCTAATCAATGACCAATTAACCTACCAACCGGCCGGTCTTTGGACTGTACGAGAAAACCGGAGCACCCGGAGGAGACCCACGCAATCATGGGGAGAATGTGCAATCTCCTTACAGGCAGTGGTGGGAATTGAACCTAGGTCGCCTGTACCTAAAGCGGGTGCTAACCACTACGCTACCATGACAGGGGCTCATGAGTATACAGAAAATGGAGTTACACCTATAGACATTCTATAGACAGAAGAATTAGCCTTGAACAAGGGTCTCGGGCTGAAACATCGACTGTTTGTTCATTTCCATAGATGTTGCCTGACCCGCTGAGTTCCCCCAGCACTGCATGTGTTTTGCCAGGGATTAGCTGAGTTTGGTATTTAATTACCAGAGTAATTTTTTTCGGCACAATATCGTGAGCTGGAGGGCCTGTTTCTGTCCTCTTCAGGACAAATCAAAGGGATAGTAATTTGGCAAACCCCCGAATCCAATTTACTTTGAACTTTGGCTAAATCCCCGAGCTGAAGTTGGAACAGATGACCCCACTGGGGAGACTAGCACATCGGGAATCAGAAGGAATATGTTCTGGAATGGGATAACTGTACCCTGACAACCACAGTCATCCACAACGCACGCGAAATGCTGGAGGAACTCAGCAGGCCAGGCAGCATCTATGGGTCGAGACCCTTCATCAGAATCGGAAAGGAAGGGGGCAGAAACCAAAATAGGAAGTTGGAGAGGAGTAGAGGCTGGCAGTGATAGGTAAGGTGGGTGGGTAGATTAGGGCTGTGCCGATTGAAGACCTGAATGGTTGAAGGGAAGTAGCTGTTCTTGGACCGGGTAATGTGGGACTTAAGGCTTCTGCACCTCTTGCTTGATAGCTGCACAAAAATGGAAGGTGGGGATCTTTAATGTTGCCTTCACAAGGTAGTGAATTTGTCATCGAGGGATGCTATGGGAGTGTTTGTGGGAGGAATAGTTTCTTGACTGTCAGTGTAGTATATGGTGACAGATATATTCTTTGATAATAAATTGACTTTTGGACTTCATTGAACTTTTGAAGCGTCCGCACAAGGGAAAATGGAAAATGAAGGCAGATATACATTTTCATTTGAGCTGTGCAGATAAAGTAACCGGAACAAAGAGGGATGCTTGTGTGTAGCCCGTCTGACAATTATTAGATCAGGGTCAGATATAAAACCAACTTTGAAGGTTCTTCTCAGAGCAGAGGTCAAGGAGAAAGTTAACACTTGTGACAAAATCTTGTATAATCTTGGAATGCTTGGGAGATATTTCCACAAGGGCGAAAGGATTTTGTGTACTTGACAAAAGAACAAGGAGAAATTTGTTTTCTCAGCCAGTTCTGATTTGAAACATGCTGTCCAGTGATTCATGTCCTAAAAACATTTCCGAAAGAAATTAAAACACTTAATGCTCTGCTTGCAGTGCTTTTGAGTGAGAGCTGGGGGACTATGGTGAACAGGCAGCTCTCTCAAAGGGGCTGGGGTGAGAAGGACAGGCTGAACAGTCTCTTTTCTACAGTAGAGTCATAGTCATAGAGCACTAAAGCACAGAAACAGGCCCTTTGGCCCATCTAGCCCATGCCAGACTTATTCTGCATTGTCCCATCAGCCTATACTTGGACCACAGCTCTTCATTCCCCTCCCATCCATGTACTTATCCAAGCTTCTCTTTAACGTTTGCAGTCAAATCCGCAGTCCACTTCCGCTGGCAGCTCGTTCCACACTCTCACCACTCCCTGAGGGAAGAAGTTCCCCCTCATGTTCCCCTTAAATATTTCACATTTGACTCTTAACCTATGATCTCTTGTTCCAATCTCATCCAACCTCAGTTGAAAAAGCCTGCTTGTATTTACTCTATCTATACCCTTCACTGGGTGGTGGGGTGGAGATATGTCTCTACCAAAGGAGGTGTAAGGTGCTCCTTCCCTCCGCTAGCCGACAGGTCACCCTTGGGCAAGGTGTAGCACCTGCTTATCCACCCCCACCTCCCACCGATCAGGGTCACGTGAGGCCATGGGATGGAAGGTCGTCTGAGCAACTGGTGCGTATCACGAGTCCTGGTTATGCGACAACTGACGCCAAGCAGACGGTCTCTGAGGAGTATTGATAATGGGTGGGGTCACCCATTTTGTAAAGACACTGCCCAGAAGAAGTTAATGCCAAACCGCTTTTGCAGAAAAATTTGTCAAGAACAAACATAGTCATGGAAAGACCGTAATCACCCATGTCCTACAACTTGATGCATAATGAACGATACCTTTCATACTTTTATATAACTCAGTCAAATCTCCCCTTGTTCTCCAATGCTCCAGGGAATCAAGTCCTAACCTCTCCAGTCTGTCCCTATAACTCAGGTCCTCAAGGCTCGGCAACATCCTTGTAAATTTTCTCTGTACTCTCGCAAACCTATTGATATCTTTCCTGCAGGTAGCTTTGGCGTCTGGGTCCCGAGAGTTAACTAGCTTCCTTGCTGAGGATTGAAGTGTCCATTTCATTTACGGAATCAGTATTATAAATATTTCTCTCTTGTTTGCCTGTCTGTCATACCAGTGGGTTTATCATTCGAAAAGCTTAGAAATGGTCGCTGCACCTCCAAGTAACAACACCATCGAAACAGAGTGGCCGTGAATACTAACTGATAATATTGATAGAACAAAAATGCTTTCTGCATTTCACTGAACTTAACCAAGAACTTAACTTAACCAAGTACCAAGAACTTAACTGAATGCGAAATTCTCAGGGCATGCTGAGGATATCGAAACTTACACAAGTGCAATTCAGCTGGTTACCTGAAGCATGCGGTCATTTTAAACTAAACTGTATCGTATCCCAGGCATTTAACAGGCTTCTGTTAGGGCCTTATTGAACTCAGGGCTGCTGCTCCTCCTATTTCACCAGGACAAATGTTCATCTAAAACAGTCGAAGAATCTGTGTCAAAAGTTTTTAAAAACTGGAAAAGTTCATCCCCTTAGACGGCATTTTTGGGCAGTCAATATTTCAAAGGTCGACTATCAAAGACTCTTCATCAGATCTTTCCTGCTTCTGTAGATTTTTTGTTGACTTTCTGTATGACTGGCTTCAAGTATTTAACTTGTTTATTGCTCTAGTATCAGATCTACTACAGCTTTCTTAACTGTGTTTTACAAAAGTGAAAGCACTTATAGAGTACGTACAACTGAACAAAGTGGCTGAGGCAGTGCACATTAGAGCTGCACTTGAAGAGGAAGTTAGCATCAGTATCGAATATTGAAAGGCTTAGACCATATATGTCAAACTCAAGGCCCGCGGTGGAATTACCTTTGGCCCGCGAGATAATATCTAATTACTATTAAAGCTGGCCCCAGTAATCGAAGCGCCTATGGCATATGATATGGCTAATGCTGAGTTTATTCAGGTACCAGGTTTTCAGGGTTTTTAGTGTTTATTCGGCAGTCTTCTTCATAAGAAACGGAATTTGTAAAGTGAAACACTTTGTAGTTACAGCAGAGACTGAGACTCATGAGAGCAGGCTGAAAAAACGGAGGCAACGAAAGCTGCGTTCGCACGCGTCCGACTGATCCGGCCCGCATGAAGCTGCATTTTGCTCAATCCGGCCCGTGACCTAAAATGAGTTTGACACCCCTGGACAGAGTGGATGTGGAGAGGATGCTTCCTGTAATGGGAGAGTCTGGGATCAGAGGGCACAGCCTCGGAATACAAGAATGTCTCATCAGACCTTAAGATCATACGATATAGAATCAGTAATAGGCCATTTGGCCCATCTGCTATGACTGATTCATTTTCCCTCTCAGCCCCAATCTCCTGCCTTCTCCCCATAACCCTTCATGCCCTGACCAATCAAGAATCAATCATCCTCTGCCTTAAGTATACATAAGGATCTGGCCTCCACAGCCACCTGTGGCAACAAATTCCACAGATTCACCACTCGCTGGCTAAAACTGTGAAACTGTGGAATTCATTGCTATGGACACCGTGGAGACCAAGTCATTGAGTATGTTTAAAGTGGAGATTGATAGGTTCTTAATTAGCAAGGGTGTCAAAGGTTATGGGAAGAAGGCAGGAGAATGGAGTTGGGAGGAATAATATATCAGCCATGACGGAATGGTGGAGTAGACTTGATGGGTTGAATGGCATTATTCTGCTCCTATATCTTATAGTCTTATCACAGCCAGTGTTTATGAAGGTGTTAGGGTCATTCAACATGGAAACAGGACTAGGATTCCCACCGTCCCCATATTTGGCTCTTATCCTGCCTAACCTTTCTTATCATGTACCTATCCAAGTGTCCTTTATTCATCAATAATGTATCTGACATAACCACTGTAACAGCAGCTCATTCGAGATACAGAACCTCCCCCTCTCTCCCCCTCCCCCAGGGTGTAAAGGTTGCCCCTCAAATTCCTTTCAAATCTCTCCCCTCAGCTTAAATCTATGCCTCTCATCCTGGGGGAAAAGACTTTGTGCATTTGCCCTATTTGTGCCCCTGATGACTTAATACACTTCTATATGATAACCCTCATTGTTTTATACTCCAGGGAATAAGGTCCCAGATTGTTCAACCTTGCTCCACAACTCAGCCCCTGGAGTCCCGACAACATCCTCATAAATCTCCTCAGCATTGTCTGTGGCTTATTGAACCTTTCCCTAACCAAAACTGACCACGATATTCCAAATGCTGCCTCACCACCACCTTGTACAACGACAGCATCATCCCCCTCTCGGCATGCCAAATGCCTCCTTCACCCCCCTGTCTACCTGTGATGGCACTTTCAAGGAACCGCGTATTTGTCTTTGAACAGCGACATTTCATTTTATCTATTGGGAGATACAGCGCGGTAACCCGTCCTTCTGACCCAACGAGCCCATGACGCCCAATTGCACCTCCCAGCCTGCACGGCTTTGGAATGTGGGAGGGAAGCGGAGAGCCTGGAGGAAGCCGAAGCGGATTGCATGGAGAAATGAGTGCGTGCAAGATGTAGGCTGCATGCCCTGACATGCTGAAGAGACATATAAGCAAAAAACCTAAATGTCTACGTGACTGGGAGTGACTAACAGTGACTCACCCTTTTACGTGGATGTTGTTCATTATGTCATCAGCTTTAGCCAGCTCACTCAATTACAACATGGGATTTTCCCACTCCTAGAGTCTGACTCAAACTGAAATCCAGACTCTGTCGCACCAGCCATCGCTGCAGCTGGAGGCCTCGGTGGGAGATTATGTAATTCAGCCTTTCCACCTGATAACTGCTGACCAATATATGCACGTGCTGGTAGCAGAAAACATCAACCCCTGAATTCTACAGAAAATGCTGGATCTTGTCCTAACCATGCTGTCAGAGGATCTATCTTTTGACAAAGGTGCAAGGTCTCCTGTAAGTATCACGTAGCGCAGAGGAGATTTACCAGGATGCTGCCTGGATTAGAGCGCATGCCTTATAGGGAGAATATGAGCGAGTCAGGGCTTCTCTCTTCCGAGTGAAGGAAGATCAGAGGTGACTTGATGGAGAAGTATAAGATGATGAGAGGTATTGATAGAGTGGACACCAGCATCGTTTCCTAGCTACTTGGCTAATACAGGAGGATGTACAATACTTTCAAGGGGGGGTGTCAGAGGTCGGTTTCTTTTACATAGAGAATGGCGGGTGTGTGGAAGATGCTGCCGAGGTGGTGGTAGAGGCCGATTAAGATTAGCTTTATTAAAATTAACTTTATTTGTCACATGCACATCAAAAACATACAATAAAATGTGTTGTTTGTGTCAACGACCTACCCAGCCTGAGGATGTGATGAGGACAAACAGCAAGTGTCACCCTGCTTCTTGTGCCCATGACTTACTAACCCGAACTCGAATGTCTTTGGAATATAGGAGGAAACCCAGATGATCAGATTCCATACATTGTATAGGCATACGAATGACAGAAGAATGGAGGCTATGTGGGAGGGAAGGGTTATTTTGATCTTGGAGTAGGTTGAAAGTTTGGCACAACATCGTGGGCTGAAGGGAATGTTCAGTGCTGTAATGGTCTATGCACATTGGGTGTTTGTCGGTCGTTTTTCAATGGGTTCTTTGGGGTTTCTTGTTTCGCAGCTGCCTGTAAGGAGACAAATCTCAAGGTTGCATAACGTGTTCATACTTCGACAATAAATGAACTTTGAACCTTGAACTTCAATGTTCTCCGTTTTATCATTTGTCCTTTCAAATGGATGCAACTGTGCTTGTTTCACAGACCGAGGAGTACTCCCAAATAGCCTGGCTACTGTTAACCCTCCAACCAACCCACCCGGTCACTAGCACAAAGAGATGACATGTGATAATGTGTGGACTGGCTTGAAAGTTTAAAAAGTTCAAAAGTTCAAAGCAAATTTTATTATCAGAGAACTTACAAGTCACTACATAAAACCCTGAGATACACTTTCCTATGGGCATACTCGGTAAATCTATAGAAATGCAACTATAACATGATCAGTGAAAGATCAACCAGAGTGCAGAAGACAACAAACTGTGCAAATACAAATATAAGTAAATAGCAATAAATAACAAGATAAAGAGGCTTAAAATGAGATCATTGGTTGTGGGAACATCTCAATAGATGAGTGTAATTATCCTCTTTTGTTCGAGAGCCTGATGGTTGAGGGGTTGTAACTGTTCTTGAATCTGGTGGTGTGAGTCCTGAGGCTCTTGTACCTTCTGCTTGATGGCAGCAGTGGGAAAAGAGCATGGCCTGGGTTTTTTTTTTCAGAATTAGAATTTTATTTCTTACATCCATCTCACAACATGAGGGAGAAAGAATCTTTATATTGCGTCTGCATCGCTGTGTACAAGCAATAAGGAAGGGAGATGTGGGAGGATAATACCCAAACCCTAAGATTGTATACATAACTGTTTTGTATACATGTGTGTACAGTCAGATATACAATCAGATTATTGATTATTGGCCAGTGTATTGATTAATCTGATGGCCTGGTGAAAGAAGCTGTCCCGTAGCCTGTTGGCCCTGGCCTTAATGCTGCGGTACCACTGGCCGGACAGAAGCAGCTGAAACAGTTTGTGGTTGTGGTGGCTGAAGTCCCTGATGATCCTCAAAGCCCTTTCTACACAGCTGCTACTGTAAATGTCCTGAATAGGTTTGCTAGACACAGCCATGGGAGCTGGGTTCCAAAAGTACATCAGTAACTGCGAATTATGTGTGTATATGTATGTACAGACACCGGCGACTGCGAATTACTGGGACCCCTTGGGTCATGAGAGTCAAGTCAAGTTTATTGACATTTAACTATATACATATATATAATGTATAAAGAATCAAGACAGTGTTTCTTCAAACCAGGGTATAAAGTGCAGTCGTACACATAACGCCCGTAACACACGATAACTTATGAAAGTACAGATAACATTTACAGATGAATCACACATAAATAACAAACTAAAGTGCATAAATATGAAATATTGTACTGGATCAGATTGACTAGTGACACTTTGAATACAATAACACCGGGAGTTCAGAAGCCCAATGGCTTGGGGGAAGAAACTTGTTTTTATGCATCGGGGTCTTCTGCCTGATGGTAGAAAGTCAAAGGGGATGCTGGATGGATGGGTGGGATCCTTAATAATACTAAGGGCCCTGAGTACGCAGTGTTCCTGATAAATGTCCCTGATGGATGGTAGGGAGACCCCTATGACCCTCTCAGCTGTTCTCACTCTCTTTTGTAGGGACTTCCAGTCTGATGCTCGACTGCTCCCGAACCAGATGGAAATGCAACTTGTCTGGATGCTCTCAATGGTGCTCCTGGAAAACACATTTAAGATGGGGGCTAGGGGGAGCCTTGTTTGCCTCAATCTTCTTAGGAAATGGAGGTGATGCTGTGTCTTCTTGTTCGTGGAGGTGATATTGTACCAGCAGTTATGGTCGAAATGACAATAAAAGTGACTTGACTTGACTTGAGGTGAGGTCATCCGTGATGTGAACTCCCAGGAACTTGGTGCACTTAACTCTCTCTACGGGGGAGCCATGTATTCGCGGGGGTTGGGGGGGGGGGTGGTTCGTCTGTACCTTCCTGAAGTCCACAGTGATTTCCCTTGTCTTCTCCATGTTCAGGCTTAGGCTGGTCTCACACCAGTCCACCAGCTTTGCCACTTCCTCTCTATACTTCGTCTTGTCATCATTCTCAATAAGTCCAACCACTATTGGTCATCTGCAAACTTGATGACACGGTTTCAGCTGGATCCTGTGACACAGTCATGCACCAGGAGTGTGAACAGCAGCAGGCTTAACACACAGCCAGTGCTCAGTGTAACGGGACTAGAGACATTGCTGCTCACATGGACTGACTGTGGCTTAACTGTTAAGAAGTCCAGTATCCAGTTGCAGAGGGCGGTGTTGATACCCAGCGAGGATAGTTTCTGGGGTACGATGGTGTTGAATGCCAAACTGAAGACTATAAACAGCAGTCTGGCATATGAGACCCCATTTTGGAGGTGGGACAGGACAGAGTGGAGGGCAGAGGCTGTTTGCATTGTCAGTGGATTGATTTGAGCGATAAGCGAACTGGAAGGGGTCCAATGTAGCTGGGAGAGAGGTTTTGATATGTTCCATAACCAGCCGCTCAAAGTATTTCATAATGGTTGATGCTAATGCCACTGGATGATAGTCATTTAGGCAGGTTACCATTGCCTGCTTTGGCACTGCAATGATGGTTTATGCCTTGAAAATTGAGGGGGCAATTGACTGTTCCAGAGTGTAATTACTCTCTTTTTTTCAAGAGCCTGATGGTTGAGGGGCAGTAACTAGTCTTGGACCTGGTGGTGTGAATCCTGAGGCACTTGTACCTTCTGCCTGATGGCAGCACAGACAAAAGAGCGTGGTCTGGGTGGTTTGGTCACAGCAAACAGATTGCTGAACATAGCCATGGAAGCTGGGTTCGAAAATTACATTGCAACTGTGAATTATGTGCGTATATGTGCATGTAGATACAGACATCAGTGGCTGTGAATTATCTAGGAGCCCTTGGGTCATGAAAGGTACTGTATACCGTACAAACGAGTTACTAAAAGACTGCAAAAGACAAGACGCACCTGGCAATGTGTTGGCACCTGGTCCAACACAAGTTCTGATGAAATGTGCCAAAACCATCAAAATGCAAGATGCCACGATTTATAGCAAGCCAATGCAGGTTCCTGTCCGGACAGAGGCACGGGAAATTGTGGCGGGGAATGACTACCGGAGAAGTTAAATGAATATTGTGTCGGCTTTGGGGGAAAACCTTCCAGAAAGAGAGCAGCCTGAGCTATGACAGCTCAGGGCGATGGAGCTTGGAGTTAAAATCCGGCCGGCCGAGAGGAATTTGTACGTCCTTCCTGTGATCGCGTGGGTTTCCTACGGGTGCCCGTATATTGTCACACAGTCCAAAGACGTACCAGTTAGCAGGCTAATTGTTCTTTGTAAATTGTCCTGTGATGAGGCTAGGGTTAAACCGGGGGTTGCTGGGTGTCGTAGCTCGTTGTTCTATGCTCTATCTCTAAATAAATGCATCAATAAGCCCTTTTGCTCCTATGCACATATACAAACAGTCCTCTAACCCCAGGACAGGCTATTGATGAGGATATTAATGAGGATTAGTTCATTAACAGCATACTGTAGGAATGGGGGTGATGCTGTGCTTGCAGGTTTGATCTGAGCGCTGTTTGTATGGAGTTTATGTGGTCTCCCTGTGACTGAATGGACTTCCCTCAGAAGTTTAGATATATAAGCTAATCGAAGCACAGTAGTGTAGCAGATAGCACAACCCTTTACAGGGTTCGATTCCCATCACTACCCGTGACCGTGTAGGTTTCCTCCCCATTCCAAAGACTTACGGGTTAGGGTTAGTGAGTTGTGGGCCTGCTATGTTCACCCTGGAAGTATGGCAATACTTGCAAGCTGCCCAGCACAATCCTCACTGATTTGACCTGACACAACAAAGCATTTCACTGTACGTTTCGATATACATGCGACAAATAAAATGAATCTTCTCACTGGCTAAGCGCAGATTGGTCAGTAGACTGCTGTAAATTGTCCCTGGTGCAGGTGGATGGTGAGTAAGTCGGGGAGAAGTCGATGGGTATATAATAGAGAGCTCGTTGCAAGGATGCAAGTGGGGATAATAGAAGCAAGAAGAATTCTGAGCCAGCTGAAATTCAGAGGCCCAAATAGCCTCCTCTGGCACATCACAAATAAGGTATCTCAGTTTAGAGTTTGTCACAGGTGGTGCACTGTAGGTTATCTGTGCTGGTCAGGATCGTATGAGGAGATTGAGTATGGAATGGCCAAATTTGTGCATGGTACGAACTGAATGGGATAACGTGATGCAAGAATGCTGTGGATAGTGTACCAAGGTGAGTGACAGGTAACTGTGTGGGGCCCCCATCTCCCAGGACATGCTCTCTTCTCACTGCTGCCATCAGGAAGAAGGTACAGGAGTCTCAGGACTCACACCAACAGATTCTGGAACAGGGACTACCCTCACCCATCAGGCTCTTGAACAAAGGGGATAACTTCACTCAGCTTCACTTGCCCCATCGTTGAAATGTTCCCACAACCAAATGTCTCATTTTCAAGGACTCTTCTTCTCATGTTCTCGATATTTATTGCCTATTTTTTATTATTATTATTTCTTCTTTTAGTATTTGCAAAGTTTGTTGTCTTCTGTACTCTGGTTGAATGCCCTACTTGGGTGGTCTTTCATTGATTCTGTTCTGATTACTATTCTATACATTTATTGAGTGTGCTTACAAGAAAATGAATCTCAGGGTTGTATATGGTGTCATTTATGTACTTTGATAATAACATTTACTTTCAACAATGGAAGTTTGTCACTTTAGGTAGAAAATGCCAACAGAATGGCGATGAATTCTTTAAATGGTGAGAGATTAACTGGTGTTCAGAGACCCAATAATCTTGTCCATGAGTCAGTGTAGAAACCACAAGTGATCACGAAAGAAGACAGCACGCTGGTCTTTCACTCAGATATTCCCATAGTACAGAGATCTGAAATGAGAGGCTTCTGTTGAGAACATTGTGTACCGTTGGTCTGGCTTTCTCCATTGGGAGAAAAGAGGCTGGAGACTGAAGGCGGTGGCTTGTCTTGGGGTTAGAGGACTGTGTATATGCGTGGTTGGGAGAGAGGAATGTTGTTTTGATACCTGTTGTGTCCTACGCTGTTCTACTAAGCAATGCTATGTTGGTGCCGGAATGTATGTCGACACCCAGGTGCGTGGGTTGTTAACACAAGCCACACATTTTAATGTGCGTTGATGTACACACGATAAATAAACTTGACTTTGAATCTTGATTTGCCAGGTTGTCACATTGTCAGGAAAGATAGGATGTCTTGATAGCATAGTGGTTAGCACAACACTCTACAATCCAGGCAACCTGGGTTTGATTCCTGGCACTGCCCGTAAGGAGTTTGTACGCTCTCCCCATGACTGCGTTTCCTCCCGCAGTACACAGACCCACCAGTTGGTAGGCTAATTGGTCATTGTAAGTTGTCCCGTGATTATGCTAGAGTTATGTCAGGATTGCTGTGTGGCGTGTCTCGGAGGGCCGGGATTCGCTATTTCGGTGTTACAGTCAGTCTGAAGCGTTGCCTTTTTATTTCGAGTTTCCCCAACTCAAGAATCAGCAAATCGATTACCGAGCCCTCCGACAGCCACTCTCGCTGTCTTCAATGCTCCGGCTCCTGCCATGCTTCAGAATGAGATAGTGGTGAGAATTCATGTCCACTTAAGAGAAATTTGGATTGGAAATTTGGGAGGGGTATGGAGGACTATGGTCTGGGTACCTATTGATGGGACTAGGCAAAGTAATAGTTTGGCAAGGACTAGATGGGCCAAAGGACCTGTTTCTGTGCTGTAGTACAACTATGACTCCAAGAGGAATGCAAAAGTGAAACTATCATTTAAATGTTATGACATGGCAGAAAAAGATCTGGAAATCCCCGTGCATGAAACACAAAAGTTGGCATTCAGGTGCAGCAATTAATTAGGAAGGCGAGTGAATGGAATGAAGGGGGGTGGAATATAAAAGGAGGTGTTTACAGGGTGGAGCAGGCTGGAGGGGATGATTGAGTGTGTTCTGTATGTTATAACCTACTCTGTGACTATGCCAGGAATAGAATAAACTTGACACACTGGGCACATGAACTGCAAATCCAAAAATCCCTGCTGTTGGTTGCTTTTGGCAAATACAGGTGCCTGGATTCTGTTACAATTAAAATCCAGGGATTAGAACTCTGCCCATCTGAGGCAGCGACAACTTCCAAGTATGGTACAGCACAGACTGAAAAGGCCTATTCTGTGCTGTGCCTCAATGAAAAACAATTAAGTAGACTGGGCCAGTTGTGTGAAGGAGGACATAATTGAAACAACTCTTAAAAATAGATATAAATACATTAAAGAGTGGGTAAGAGATCATCAGATGGAATAAGAGGTAGGAAAATGTGATGAACCCATTTTGGTTGGAGTTCGATTTTTACATTTAAGAGAAATTTGGATTGGTACAGGGATGGGAGAGGTATGGAGGGCTATTGTGGGTGAATGTTGATAGGACCAGCCAGAGTAATAGTTTGGCATGGACTAGAAGGGCCGCAGGCCTTTAATCAGATTTTAATTCAGGCACTTGGCCTGCTGAAAATACTCAACAATAGTCCTGGCCATTTCAACAGTTTTACCCTCCAGATTTACAGCCATTAAATCTTCTGGCTTGCAGAACCAGGAAATGCTAATATTAATTAAGGAAGATTTGTCCCTCACGATAAGACCACGCGACGTGGGAGCAGAATTAAGGCATTCCAACATAGTTGATTTATTTTCCCTCTCAACCCCACCCTCCTGCCTTCTCCCCGTAACCTTTAACACCCTTACTAATCAAGAACCTCTCAACCTCCACTTTAAATACACTTGACTCCACAGCCATCTGTGGTGTCACAATCCACAGATTCACCATCATTTGTCTAAAGGAGTTCCTCATTTCTGTTCGAAAGGATCATCCTTGTATTCTGAGCCTGTGCCTTCTGATTCATAGACCCTCCCTGCTACAGGAAACAACCCCTCCATGTTCACTCTATCTAGGCCTTTCAATAATTATTAGATTTCAATGAGAACCTCCCCTTCCACCGCCATTTTTCTAAACTCCAGTGAGTACAGGCCCAGAGCAATCCAACACTGCTCATACATTAACACTTTTATTCCTAGGATTATTCTCATGAACCTCCTTATCCAGACCAACATGCGTACACCAAGTAGCTATTTCCTGCCTGTAAATTTTACCAAAGCATACAGTACTGTGCAAGTCTTTGGTGTGTGTGTGTATTTTATATACACACACACACAATAGCAGGGTGCTGAAGACTTCTACACACTACTGTAGTGATATTATGTATTGCACTGAACTGTTGCCCCCAAAAACAACACATTTCATGTCATATAATAAACCTGACTCTGATATTGTGAACTGAGAGTGGGAAGTGGAAATGGAGAGGGGCATCATGGTTGAGAAAAGAAGGGAGAGGGGAGGGAGTGAGAAGCACCAGAGAGACATTCTGCGATGATCAATAAACCAACTGCTTGGAATCAAATGACCTTGCCTGGTTTCTCAGGGCTGGGTGGGTCTGCACTTGTGCCACCCTAGTTATATAAATGCCTATGATTTTTGTACAGTACTGTATTTAACATAGAATCTTACCTCTGGGAGATTGACCTGCGATTAATAGATGGTTCAAATTCAACCCAAAAGTTGCAAGTTCAATGTCTGGGTGACTGCACTTGTTTTCCTTTAGGGGACTCACTAATTCCTTAATTTCGTCTTGTACTGCTGACCAGGTGTGACCTGGAAAAGCAGGAAGAATACCTTTGAATGAAGATGGGAAGAGATCCTCACCATTTTAGACCATAAGTCATAGGACCAGAACAGCCCATCCAGTCTGCTCCACCTTTTGATTATGGCTGATTCATTCCCAGGATAATTCTCTTAAACCTCCTCTGGACCCTCACCAATGCTGGTACATTCCTTTCTTTCCTAGATAAGGGGCCAAAAACTGCTCACAATTCTCCAAGTTTGACCAATGCCTTATAAAGCCTCAGCTTTACGTCCTTCCTGTTATATTCTATTCTTCTCAAAATGAATGCTTACATTGCATTTGCCTTCCTTACCACTGACTTAATCCGCGAGATAACCTTTAGGGAATCCTGCACGAGGACTTCCAAATCCCTTTGCACTCGAGTACTTAATTTGTTTTTTGATGACAGTCCACTTTTAAGTTGGATATCGGTACTTGAATCACTTCAAGTCCAGAACAATTTTGTGTTGCTGGAGGGTGTGGAGCTCGATTACCATGAACATATCACAACAGAGACGATATAATAATGAAATAAATTGTTTTTTTTAATTTTATACAACAGTCAAACAATACATTAAGTATACATACACACAAACATGTCTAACACATACAGTAGCGTGACACATGTGCTACCTGGAATAAGCACCACTGTATGGTCCTGACAGAGGGATAAAAAAGGTATTTACAATAATCAGCATATGAAAAATAAAGAATTGTGCCCTCCCCTCCAATAATCATTTGTGCAGGTTCATGCTGAATCTTTTACCTTGCATATAAAAATTTAGTATCTCTCCCCACCTCCCCTAAGTGCTTCAGTTTCTTATGTACCAGCGCAAGAATAGAAAGATCAGGCAAATGATTGGAACAAAATATTAGGGATTAAAATTAACAAGATCCTAAAGAAATAGACATTTCTACTCGGTCCAGAATGGAAGAAAAAGAGATTTATTCTAACCAAGCAACTATCGTGCAAGGTACATTGAACAATTCTCTGAGCTAAAGCAGAGACTAGGTGATGTCCCCTGGTCAGCGAGTTAGGTTTGCCTGCAGGAAGTCCTTTGGTTGGACACAAATGCTGCAGGAAATGGAGGAAATCTTCTAACTGGGTGGGGGTGCAGTTGTTGGTAATGAAAAAGGTCAAAATTCTATGTCAATCTATTCAGATTTTAAAATGAAACTACAAGCCTGCCTTGCTCATCCAAATGCCCACATTTCTCACCTCTTCTGCACAGAACTGTGACCATTCTTCAAATGTGTAGGGTTTCAAAGGCTAAACACATTTGTCTGAGAGACAAACTCATCTGTGTGCTGAACTGAGGCAGTGGTCTGCAACTGATGGGCTCCTGGCCCAGCGGCAGCGTTGACTGGCTTTGTGGCTGTGAACTCACTTTTGTAAACTTTAGTTCTGAATGTTATTTGCATGATTTGTGGGTTTTTTTTGCACACTGGGTTTTTGACGGTCTTTTTTTTTTAAAATGGGCTCTATTGCGTTGCTTTTGTGGCTGCCTGCAAGGTTGTATATAGTATAAATACTTCAATAATAAATGTACTTTGAAGTTTGAAGAACTGGAGAAACTCCAAAACAAAATAATTCAAACACAGTTTTCAAATTGTCAGGTAAATATTAAAATATCTTAAAAAACTAGATCTGTAGAAGCAACCTTTGCCAATACTGCTAGGGAGTTTCTGGAAGCACTTAACACATTCCCAGTGCCATTAATCCATTCCTTTCCACACTTTCCCTTATGCAGCACCTGCCTGGCTAAAACAGGTGATCAGTCTATACCAAGGTTACCCAAAACCAAGTTTTGCCTTCCAATTACCCAAAAGAGCAGGACTGATTCCAAATGCTATGATTTTCTGCAATAAGCACTTAAGTGTTATGTGAACAAAGCCCAATTTCTTAAACTTTTATAAAAATATTTTATGAAATCCGTGTAGAACCACTGCTCCTTGTCACTTCTTAAATCTCAGCTGCACACTGTTTAATATTGAATCATGAAATATTGGCGACTGGTTGCAATTACAGAGGCAGTTTCTATTTCACAATATGACATGGAAATTTAACCAGAAAACACTTGTCTGGTCAATAAGGACTCAATTGTACACACTTTTCATTTATTTCTAAGTTGGACTTCAATTGGGCTTACTGTGCCCCGCTTCCTCCCCAACCCTCTCACTTGGTGCACACAATGGAAGACTGACCAGATCATTCACATGGACCCACAGAAATGAAGTACAAGAACGTACAAGTATCACGAAACGTTAAGTCCCAGATTGAACAATAACTGCACCATGTAAAACAGTCTTGATTAGTTGGGTGTCAAAGGTTATGGGGAGAAGGCAGGAGAATGGAGTTGAGAAGGATAATAAATTAGCTATGATGGAATGTTGGGGCAGACTTGATAAGAGCAGAATTAGGCAATTTAGCCTTTGTCTCATGGTTTTAAAAATCAAATCTCAGCCAGCACTGGCCCCGTTCCACCACTGAAGAAAACCTGCGGTGATAACTCAGATATATTCCAATTTAACCAAATGAGGTCATGTCTACTATCAGGTGCAGTCAGTGTGCAAGCTGGGAGTTCAGTATGAAAAATGATATGTGAACAAACTCACAACAAAAAAAAACAAAATCTCCGCACAGTTTAAATCTATAGACTCTGGCGGACTAAGTGCACAAAAATCATTAAAATTCCAACAGAGGAGAAGGCACAATATCACCATTCGGAAATGGTGTGTGTCCAATATATTCCTCACCATCAAATGCTCCAAGGTGTTCCTACTGCGTTTTCAAAAAGTGCTCAATTCAGAAACAAGGCAGTCAGGCTTTTCCTCCCCAACAACGAGGTTCTCTCATTTGCACAACAAATGAAGAGAGAGACTTTGGTGAGAGGAAAGGTCACACTGCAATGACACTTTTTAAATTACAATCTGCACATACCAGGCATCATTCCACTCCTCACCCATTAACAGGCTCACTAACGTTTTCAATTTTATTTTATACTGCATGTGGTTGCCAAAATATTGAAAATTAATTGCATCATTGTGGAGACATCAGTTGGTTATCATCAGGCAGGTAAGTGTGATCCGCTGTAGGCATCCATAGCATCCACGTCTTCAACTAAAGACTTTGCTTGGTATTTGAAAATGTGTTTCAACTTCTGATGCGCTGGTGGTTAACAGCGTAAATGTTGAGGGTTAAAGGTGGGAAAACATCTTCAGGTGTATGTTATTGGAGAGTGCTACATGCTTAATTGCACTGTGCTCGAGGGAAGAATTTGTCCTGTAGCATATTGCTGTTAACAAGCACAGTAACAACTCTAAAACATTAAACTTTAATTATTAATTTAAATTTCACAAGTACGATGGGAATATTTTGCAATTCCTAGTTTTAAAAAAAATCCATGCACGCCTATCATTAGTGAGGAAGATTAGTGCAAATGTGGGAAGGGTCATCATATCCTATACTCAATCAGGAATCAAATTCAAGAAGAAGTGCAGCTGGAAATGAGAATTTTTAAAAACAATTTACGTGTTCTCTCTGCTCGGCAGAGTGACAACTTGGTGCAATGTATTGAATGCTCAGCACTCATCATATACCCACCATGCAGGAGAAGTACCGAATTTCTGTCTACAGATTGATACCAACAGTAAACACACCTCTGGACTGAGGATTTTGTATCTGCCATTTAGCCCCTCTTATCAATTTATGCAGTAAAACTGCAAATGTGCAATACATTGATGGTATGGAGCTACTTTTCTTTTTTTTTCCACCCCAAAACACAGGGCAATACTGGGGTCAGTGTTACACTTACGTTCAGTGCTGGCAACATTCAGGTAGAAGCGCAGGTAAAGTTAGTTCCTGTGTAATGATCGAAGTGAAAAGGACAAGGAGGGCAATCCAGGGAAAGATGCAGATTGGGAGAGAAACGATTGGTGTTGAGAAGTGGAAAAAGCTCTATAAATAAGCTGTAATTAACCAACTGTGGATGCATTTTCCAATTGCAAAATTGGAAAATAAAAAGTAGTAAGAGAAGATATCTAAAAGAACAGTCTGGTTTTAATGGGGCTACAGTTTTACTGTAGCCAGAACTCTAAAACAGATCTATGGCCACCTCCTGGAGATGGCCTTTCACCCAGTGAGTTTGGCCTAGTATATGCAGCATCATACTTAACCTTCAAGATTGGTACAGGGGAAATCTCACAACTGGCACCAGACACAAGTCAAGATCACAAAGGTTTGAACTTAACCCTGATGCCAATCCTATGAAGATCCGGCTAAGGTTACAGAGTTGCTGTCAAGACACTTTGTTCAGCTGCCTTCCTGGACTGACTACAGTTGTCCAGAAAAGTAATTTCCTGATACAGGTTGAAGAGAATCATTAATTCATTGTTGTAACAGATGTTTGCTGGTTGCTTTAAGCAGGTGGTCTCCAAGACACCCCATTTGTATTTTTGTGCAACTGTCACAAAGTGTTAATAATTGATCTGTTGCCATAAGCAACGCATAGGTAAAAGTGGCCTGCCACTAGGAAAAGTTAATGCCCCCTGTCTTAGGTGTGAGAAAGGGCAAAGTTTCTGTAAAACTGCACCAGAGCTTTGTACCAATTATTTCTTAAACTTAGAGCTTATTTTGCCTTACAGTTATGATAAATTGCTAGAAACTGCACTAGAGCTGCTATGGACAGATCTTTTAAGTTTAGATTATCATTTAAGGAGTGCAAAGATAAAACATACAATTTCATTAATGCTTTAACATGCCTTTCACCTTTCTCACTGAATAGTGAGCAAAGGATTAGGTTTCATATTGCAAGTACTTGCATGAATGTCTGTGAAATTGAACATCTAGAATACAAGTATTATTTTTGAACAATAAAAGGAGCAAGCAAGCTTTCCATAGTACATGTGGATTGGGCTAGAACATAATCCAAACAAAACAATAACAAATAAAAGTAGATTAAAATAAGCGATGAAAAGTAATTATCAAAGACACCTCAGCTTCCTAAGACAAATGGAAATGCTTGGTCTGCACATTATCGGATAAACAGTCAACTCACTGAAATCTCTGGCCAGCATCGAGTGCATCTGCCAACTTCGTTAAGAATGTCATATCACTACGGACGGCATTAACTTCAACTTCTGACTCAAAGAATCAGAGCACTAGATATATTGCTTGAGCACTGCCATTTAATAGGAGTTGTTTGTGCTTCCAACAAGCTGCTGTTACTTTCCCAGTGTGGTACAGGGACAGAAATGGGTCAAGTCTGTGAGGATTTGAGAGAAATGTTAGTTCAAAGCTCATGATTCAAGTATGCTCATCAGCAGGCGGGGACTCTGGGGTTTTCCATGTCAATGTTTAAGGAGGCACACATAACATGCCAATGAATTTGGACTGTAGCCCATGCAAATAGGTTTTAATTCCAACTATCTAGTGTGCTTATCCTCCACACTCTTGGACTATACTACCACGTGGAAAAACAAGAGTTTCCAGCCAAATTTCACGGAGAAATTCAATGAGCTACTCAGATAATGGCTTCTCAAAACAATAGGAGCAGAAAGGAACAGAACAGATCTTTAACGGTTACAGACCTCAGAAAGCACAAAACATGAATTCCTAATGTCCGAGATGTTAAAAAGTTTATGATTTATAGTGACCATAGTATCTAACTGTAGCATTATTTTCAAAATCTCTTGCAATCTTAGAATACGAGTGTTTTCTCATGGAAAATACTGCATATGCTAGGAATATTCACGATTTATGGCAGAATCAGAGTGGAGAAGCAAGGTGTTAAATTATTCTGAACCTTTCTTTCCTTCTGAAGACTGCATTGGATTTGCTGTGAATTTCCAGCATCCACAGTATTTTGGTTTTGCATGAGAACTCTCAGTGAATTCAACAAGCCACCTGAAAATGAAGGTGTTCAAATTTAATGGTTAAATATTTTTTTAAAAATCATTAGGGAGAATTTTCACTTCTGTTCCAGATTTTTTTTTAGAAAAATGTTGTGGAGTATTTCAAGCAAGATTGATTACATGGAGTGCACCAAGTATCCAAATGTTTGGGGAATATGGTATTAGAAAGCTGGGGTATTTAATCAAACTGAAATTCACCTATTCCTGATCCCATATTAGGTAACATATTAAGACATGAAAGCAGATACACATTTGCTCTAACACGTCCAATTTGTTGAAAACACGAGAGAAATTCTCAGATCACAAACTTGAAAATCCCATTCTATGTAACAAGCATTACTCAGCACCCTTAGGCAAAGTTTCTTTGCAGGCTAACATGCAGTGTGATGCATCTGCCTGTCTGGCACACGTGTAGCTATTTAATAGCTCTCTTTCCAGTCCAAGGATGCAAGCATCATCCAAGTGCTTCAAAATACAGTGGAGGGGTGGAGAGGGGAAAACGGACAACTTAAGAGGCAAAAATGGTTGTGCAAGAGCAAGTATGATATAGAAGAGCTAGACCAACAAATATATGAAATGTGCCTTCAGTCCTTTCCCTCTCTAAACCTTCCGTACTTTCTTAAAGTAATCTGTAGGTTCTTCAGGGAAAATCTGAAGCACCAGGAGACAACAAGCATGATGAATAGGGAAGAAAAAGACATGTTGTGCTACAGAACACTAAGTCCAACCATGGAGCAGTAGCTCATCATATGAAAGTAGTTATCCGACTGGATTGGTTTTCCTTATAGGCTGGCAAGAGTTTTATGAGGAGTTGGGAGCAGCTTCATTCTCTTGATGCCTGTACTGAAGTACCCCTCGTCACTGCCGCTGCTCTTCACACTGATCTGCTCATCAGAGTCACTCACACTGCTATTGCTCCAATCCAGGTCTCTTGATATGTATTCAGTGCTTTCCACGTCCACATCGATTTCTTCTGCAGGTTAAAAAAAAAAGATCATGCACAGTGAGAGGTTTTGCCTTTTGTTTTGTGCATGCAATCATTTTAGATTTCTTTCCTGCTTTATAAATCGCGTGCTCAAATTAGAACATAGTACAGTCCAGGAACAGACTCTTTGGCACCCAATGTCTGTGCTGAACATGAGGCCAAATTCAATCAAACCTCATCTGCCTGCACATCATCCACATCTCTCCATTCCCTGCATTTTCATGTCTATCTAAAAGCCTCTTAAGTTCCACATGGGTGATGTGCAAGCAATGTACATTTTAATTAGTGTTCTATGAAAGTTTAAAGGAGCAAGTTTTTTTTTTGTACAGAAGCAAGTGCCTGAAATGAGCTGCCAGAGACAAAGATGGAAGCATCTTGTTCCAGGCACTCATCTCTGTACCAAAATAAAATTCCCGTCCGCATCTCCTTTGAACTTTTCCCATTCTCACCTTAATTACTCACCATCTCCTATTTGAAAAACTGTAACAATAATACCTTTATTTTGTATTTTATAGAAGACTATTATAAAAGGCCTCCTTTACACTGGTGAGACCTGCCGTAAATTGCGGGACTGCTTTGCTGAGCATCTCTGCACCATATGCCACAAGTGTGACTTCTTGTTGGCCAAACATTTTAATTCTGTTTCCCATTCCTATTCTGATGTGTGCCAAGATGGGGCCACCCTCAGGGTGGAGAAGCAAAACCTTATATTCCGTCTGGGAAGCTTCAGACCTGATGGCATAAATATCGATCTTCCCTTCCAGTGGGCAAATTCCACCCCACACCCTTCCTCTATTCCCCACTCTGACCTTTCACTTCTTCTCACCTGCCTATTACTTCCCCCTCCTCCCCCCCAGGGTCCCCTTTTTCCTTCCCTTTCTTCTATTATCCACTCTCCTCTCCTATCAGATTCTTTCCTCTCCAGCCCTCAACCTTTTCCCACCCACCTGGTTTCAACCTAACAACTTCAGTCAGCATCTTTCCCCTCTCCACCCACCTTTTTATTCTGACATTTTCTCCCTTCCTTCTCAGTCCTGATGAAGGGTCTCAGCCCAAGATGTTGACTGTTTACTCTTTTCCATAAATGCTGCTGAGCTGCTGGGTTTTGGATTTCGAGCATCCACAAACTTTCTTGTGTTTGTGATAATAAAAAGAGCACAGGAACACACACACACACGGACACAAAATCTCTCTTCGTATATCATTCTGGCCAACCCTGGAATCAGTCTCGTGATCTTCACCACTCCCCCTCCTTAGCAAGAACATTCTT
The DNA here is from genome assembly GCF_048418815.1 of Hemitrygon akajei. NCBI lineage: Eukaryota > Metazoa > Chordata > Chondrichthyes > Myliobatiformes > Dasyatidae > Hemitrygon > Hemitrygon akajei. The sequence goes on along the minus strand of NC_133124.1, from coordinate 213,818,195 downwards.
CAATAAGGAGACCAAAATTGCACAAGTCATGAAAGTCTGGTTCTGCCAAGACTCTGTACATTGCTCCTGCACTTGAATCTTCCCAATGTGAAAGCCAGCAGAGCATTTTGCCTTTTTAATTGTCTGCTGTGCCTTCTTGCTTACTTTCAGTAACTGATCATAGTCTTAAGAGTAATAGTGTGGAAGGTTTGTTAAGGTTGGTATAGCTTGGAGTGGTAATTGGGAAAAGCTCCCACTAACCTTTTAAATGCTCCCAACAGCGTGCACCTCAAATAGCCTCTGACAGCCAAGTTCAGCTCCTGGCTTTCACGTGTGGCTTCGCTACTAAGCTCGATGGAACTGTTTCTACTGACTAGAGAAGGGGCAAAGGCGGATTACTGGCATCTTAAACCAGTCACCTCAGGCAGATGGGGCTCGTCAGCTGTGGTTAGTAGCTAATCTAGGACAAGGAAAACTCTGATCTCAAACCTTTGCTGCCTTGTGGCTATATCCACCCATGGGGAAGGCTTTGGGAGTAAACCCCGAGGGAAAAATCCAGAGCTCGAGTCCCTAAGGCAGTCCTACATTGAGTTCAATGCTGGCAGGCAACTCCTGCGATGCTGCTGGTACCAAATTGTATTAGCCTCTGCCATTCCTCTGGGTTGGGCAACAGCTTGCTCTTCATTTTGTACGGCCTTGGCTTGCATATCTAGACAGCTAGGACACAACATTCATGGTTGACCCTGAGCTACGGAGGCCTACTACAGCATGGAACTAGGTAATTTAGCCGAACTTACCCACATCAAACAAGATGCCCACTTAAGCTAGTCCAATTTGCAAGTGCTTGGCCCATATGCCTATACAGCTTCCCTATCTATATATCTTTCCAAGATGCTCAAGGACAGGCAGATATCATTATGCCCAGACATCCATGTCTCATATTTCACTATCAGTCACTACTGAAATCATTCTTTCCTGATTTTAATCACCAAAATGTAATATCTAACATTTATCCATATTATACTGCACTAGTCCACTCTCTCAACTTGTCCAAGTCATATCAGAATTTCTCTGCATCCTTCTCAAAGCTCACACTCTCACATTCCCACTCAGTTTAGGATGGTCTGCAAATCTGGACATACTACATTGAGCTCCCATCTTTAAATTATTAATAAATAATCAATAGCTAGGAATCAAGTGTTAACTCCTACAGCAGCCGCTAGCCACTGCCTGCTTATCAGAAAAACACTATTTATTGATACCATGACACTCCTTTTAGTACCTTACATCCAAACCCACGTTTCAATTCTGCACCCTTACTCAAAGCCTTCTTAATGTCCAAATAGTATCACATTCGTGGGTAGTCCTCATCCATTCTAGTTACATCATCCAAAAAAAAATCCCAAATGATTTGTCAAGCATTCCTATAAGTATATCCAGTTTAACATTGTCTGATTCTGCCAGTGTTCCATTATTCAATTTTTTATTAAGACATTTTACACACTAACAATGTCAGATTAACCAGTTTACTTTTATTTTTTCTAGCTCCCCTTCAATCCATTGGAAATCTTCCAGAGTCCAAAGGACTTGTGAAATTCACTAGAAATACATCTTATTCATTTTGTTTTTTAGCTCAACTGCCTCAAGTACTCCGAGTCAAAGATTGTGGATATTTATCACAAATATGAAGAAGTCTGCAGATGCTGGAAAACCAAACAACACACACAAAATGCTGGAGGAACTCAGCAGGTCAGACAGCGTCTGTGGAAATGAAAAAAAAGTTGATGTTTTGGGCAGAAACCCTTATTCGGGACTGGAAAGGAAGGAGTAAAATGCAGGAATAAAAAGGGTGGGGGGGGGGAAGGAGAATTGAATGGCTTGTCATATGAAGAGTGTCTGATGGTTCTGGGCTGGTATTCACTTGAATTCAGAACTATCAAATAGTGAAAAGCCTTTATACGAGTGGATATGGAGAGGAAGTTTCCTATGTTGGGAGAGTCTAAGACCAGAAAACAAAGCCTCAGAATAAAGGGGCATCCTTTAAGAATGGAGATGAGGAGGAATTTCTTTAACCGGAGAGTGGTGAACCTGTGGAACACTTTGCCACAGGCAGCTGCAGAGGCCAAGTCTTTATGAATATTTAAGGCAGAGGTTGATTGATTCTTGATTGGTCAGGGCATGAAGGGATACAGGGAGAAGTCAGGAGATTGGAGCTGAGAGGAAGGTTGGATCAGCCATGATGAAATGGTGGAGCAGACTCGATGGGCCAAATGGCCTAATTCTGCTCCTGTATCTTATGGTCTTATAGGATAGCTACAAGGTGATAGATGAAGCCAGGTGGGTGGGAAAGGTCAAAGGCTGGAGAGGAAGGAATCTGATGAGAGAGGCGAGTGGACCATAGGAGAAAGGAAAGGAGGAGTGGACCCAGGGGGAGGTAATGGACTGATGAGAAGAGGTAAGAAGTTAGGGGAATAGATGAGGGGAGAGAGGGACCTGCTGCGCTCTTCCAGAATTTCTGGATATTATCAGCCATCAACACCATCAATTTCCCAACACCATTTCATTCAACCTCTTTCATAAACCCTATTGTTTCCAAACACATCAGGGAGTTTTTATTTGTGTTTTTCTTTGGGAAGACAGAGCCAAAGCACATGTTTAGTTGGTCTGCTACCTTTGTTCCTCATTATAAATTTCCCTACTTCTGAATACGGGAATCAAATTTTATCTTCACTGATCTGCTCACACATCTCGAGTCAGCTTTTGTCTTCTACAAACCATCTCTTTTTCTTTTTACATAATCCCTTTCGCTGACTTTTCAATTGCTCCCAATCCACAGTTTTGCTGCTTTTTCTGCCCATTTTATATTTCTTCTACTTGGATCTAATACTACTTTCAGTTTATCTTTGAAGCATTCTTCCAGTATTTTTTTCTACTAGACAAAAATGGTCAATTGTTGTTCCATTGTGAAGCTTCAAGTAATGTTTCTCAATTGATCATAGTCAACTTCTATCTATCATACAAAAGTTATTAAAATATTACAGCCAGGCACATTGAAATAACATGGTAATTAGGGCTATCATTACTTTGTGAAAGGCTCAATCACATTAGACCATTGGCTCCCAACCTGGGTCCACAGACCCCTCAGTTAACAGCAAAGGTCCATGGCAAAAAGTAAAGTTGGGAACCCCTGTGTTAGACCAATGTTCTTTTAAGTAACATATATTGTGGACAAAGGGGATCCAGTGGATGTACAATACTTCCCAAATGCAAACATTATTGCAAACTATAAGAGCTTGTAGTGTGTCGGGGCAGAGATATGTCTCCACCAAAAGAGGTGTAAGGCACTCCTTCTCTCCGCTAGCCTGCAGGTCACCCTTGAGCAAGATGTAGCACCTGCTTCCCCCCACCCCCCCAACCGGATCAGTGTCATGTGAAGCCATGGGAGCAGGTGGTAAATGGTTGTATGAGCAGCTGGTACATATCGTAAGTCCTGGTTATGCGACCACTGATGCCAGGTAGACAATCTCTGAAGAGTATTGATAATGGCTGGGGTTACCAGTCTTGTGAAGACACTGTCAACAAGGCAATTGCAAACCACTTGGGTAGAAAAATTGCCAAGAACAATCATGGTCAGAACACCATGATTGTCTATGGCACATTATGATGATGACAGCGCAGGATGTGATGTAATGGCATGGGTAATAAGATGGATTGTGAGGACTCAGTGAAGTTATGGACCTGTTTCCTTGCTGTACGGGTTTGCCTCAAGACTGGTGACCGAAGATACACTAAAGCGCATATTAATGGGTTACTTTTCTGATTGGCAAAATGTAATTAGTTGGTCAATGCCCTGGTATTATGCTTTTACAACTTAGACAAATGATTTGGATAAAGAGATTCAATAGATTGTTACTACAGTTACTAGTAACACAAAGGTAAATAGGAAAATAAGTTGTATAGAAAATGCAAGGCGGCAAAGACCTGACAAATCATAATAATGTAACAGAGTTCAGTTTGGAAAAGGAAAGTTAAATAGATCTAAATAGCCATGACGTCCCAGATTATGGTCCACAAGAGGCTAGAATGCAGGTATTAATATAGCCGGGGGACTGAATACAAATGTAGGAGGTTATGCTATAGTTTATATAGGACATTGGTGAGACCAAATCTGGAGCACACTGTGCCGTTATTAGTCTCCTTGTTTATGGATGAATGCAGATGCTTTAGAAGTAATTTGGAGAAGCTTTACTTGACTGATATCTGGAATGAGTAAGCTATTTAATGAGGAAAGTTTGCATCCACTAGAATTCAGAAGAGTGAATAGGTGCTTGACAAAGATGAAAGATGAGTTTTATTTGTCACAATGAAACGTGCCATTTACATCAGCGACCAACTCAGCCCCAAGATGTTGGGTGACTCAATGAAATTGGGTGGCGCAGGCTCATTGGGAGGGAGGGAGGACAGATGGATAGATACAGGATAACTAAAGTAATGAAAGTCTACCCAATACTGTCAGGAATACTGGGACTGAAATAGCAATTAAATCGGGGTTTATCTATTGATCTGCAGAACAAGGTCGCAGGGACAAGTGGCCAATTTTTGCTCCAACTGATTAGAACCATGTGATATGAATGGAAAGCTGGAAATTGTCACACAGAGGGTGGTGAGTTTATGGAATGAGCTGTCAAGAGGATGTGGTTGCAGTAGGTACAATAATATTATTTAATAGACAATAGACAGTATGTGCAGGAGTAGGCCATTCGGACCTTCTAGCCAGCACCGCCATTCACTGTGATCATGGCTGATCATACGCAATCAGTACCCCGTTCCTGCCCTCTCCCCATATCCCTTGACCCCGCTATCTATAAGACCTCTATATAACTCTCTCTTGAATGCATCCAGAGACTTGGCCTCCACTGCCTTCTGGGGCAGAGCATTCCACATATCCACCACTCTCTGGGTGAAAAAGTTTTTCCGCATCTCTGTTCTAAATGGCCTACCCCTTATTCTTAAACTGTGGCCTCTAGTTCTGGACTCACCCATCAGCGGGAACATGCTTCCTGCCTCCAGTGTGTCCAAACCCTTAATAATCTTATATGTTTCAATCAGATCCCCTCTCATCCTTCTAAATTCCAGTGTATACAAGCCCAGTCGCTCCAATTTTTCAACATATGACAGTCCCGCCATTCTGGGAATTAACCTACGCTGCACTCCCTCAATAGCAAGAATGTCCTTCCTCAAATTTGGAGACCAAAACTGCACACAATACTCCAGGTGTGGTCTCGCCAGGGCCCTGTACAGCTGCAGAAGGATCTCTTTACTCCTATACTCAATTCCTCTTGTTATAAAAGCCAGCATGCCATTAGCTTTCTTCACTGCCTGCTGTACCTGCATGCTTGCTTTCATTGACTGATGTACAAGAACACCTAGATCTCGTTGTACTTCCCCTTTTCCTAACTTGACTCCATTTAGATAGTAATCTGCCTTCCTGTTCTTGCCACCAAAGTGGATAACCTCACATTTATCCATATGTATGCATCTGCCATACATTTGCCCACTCACCCAACCTGTGTTTGGCCCACATCCCTCAAGTCCTGCTCCTCCTTGTAACTACCCAAGTGCTTCTTATAACACTAAGGGGCAGAAAATGCTGGTGGGAGTTGTGTACAGGCCACCTAACAGTAGTAGTGAGGCTGGGGATGGCATTAAACAGGAAATTAGAAATGTGTGCAATAAAGGGACAGTAGTTATAATGGCGACTTCAATCTATATATAGATTGGGTGAACCAAATTGGTAAGGGTGCTGAGGAAGAGGATTTCTTGGAATGTATGCGGGATGGTTTTCTGAATCAACATGTCGAGGAACCAACTAGAGAGCAGGCCATTCTAGATTGGGCAATGAGGAAGGGTTAGTTAGCAATCTTGTCGTGTGAGGCCCCTTGGGTAAGAGTGACCATAATATGGTGGAATTTTTCATTAAGATGGAGAGTGACATAGGTAATTCAGAAACAAAGGTTCTGAACTTAAAGAAGGGTAACTTTGAAGGTATGAGACATGAATTAGCTAAGATAGACTGGCAAATGATACTTAAAGGGTTGACGGTGGATATGCAATGGCAAGCATTTAAAGATCGCATGGATGAACTACAACAATTGTTCATCCCAGTTTGGCAAAAGAATAAACCAGGGAAGGTAGTGCACCCGTGGCTGACAAGGGAAATTAGGCATAGTATCAAGTCCAAAGAAGAAACATATAAATTTGCAAAAAAAAAAAGCAGCACACCTGAGGACTGGGAGAAATTCAGAGACCAGCAGAGGAGGGCAAAGGGCTTAATTAGGAAAGGGAAAAAAGATTATGACAGAAAGCTGGCAGGGAACATAAAAACTGACTGTAAAAGCTTTTATAGATACGTGAAAAGAAAAAGATTGGTCAAGACAAATGTAGGTCCTTTACAGTCAGAAACAGGTGAATTGATCATAGGGAACAAAGACATGGCAGACCAAATGAATAACTACTTTGGTTCTGTCTTCACTAAGGAGGACATAAATAATCTTCCAGAAATAGTAAGGGACCGAGGGTCTAGTGAGATGGAGAAACATAGGGAAATGCATGTTAGTAAGGGAGTGGTGTTAGGTAAATTGAAAGGATTAAAGGCAGATAACTCCCCAGGGCCAGATAGTCTGCATTCCAGAGTGCTTAAGGAAGTAGCCCAAGAAATAGTGGATGCATTAGTGATAATTTTTCAAAACTCCTTAGATTCTGGATTAGTACCTGAGGATTGGAGGGTGGCTAATGTAACCCCACTTTTTAAAAAAGGAGGGAGAGAGAAACCGGGGAATTATAGACTGGTTAGTCTGACATCGGTGGTGGGGAAAATGCTAGAGTCGGTTATCAAAGATGTGATAACAGCACATTTGGAAAGAGGTGAAATCATCAGACAAAGTCAGCATGGATTTGTGAAAGGAAAATCATGTCTGACGAATCTTATAGAATTTTTTGAAGATGTAACTAGTAGAGTGGATAGGGAAGAGCCAGTGGATGTAGTATATTTAGATTTTCAAAAGGCTTTTGACAAGGTCCCACATAAGAGATTAGTGTGCAAACTTAAAGCACATGGTATTGGGGGTATGGTATTGATGTGGCTAGAGAATTGGTTGGCAGACAGGAAGCAAAGAGTGGGAGTAAACGGGACCTTTTCAGAATGGCAGGCAGTGACTAGTGGGGTACCGCAAGGCTCAGTGCTGGGACCCCAGTTGTTTACAATATATATTAATGATTTAGACGAGGGAATTAAATGCAGCATCTCCAAGTTTGCGGATGATACGAAGCTAGGCGGTGGTGTTAGCTGTGAGGAGGATGCTAAGAGGATGCAGGGTGACTTGGATAGGTTAGGTGAGTGGGCAAATTCATGGCAGATGCAACTTAATATGGATAAATGTGAGGTTATCCACTTTGGTTGCAAGAACAGGAAAACAGATTATTATCTGAACGGTGGCCGATTAGGAAAAGGGGAGGTGCAATGAGACCTGGGTGTCATTGTACACCAGTCATTGAAGGTGGGCATGCAGGTACAGCAGGTGGTGAAAAAGGCAAATGGTATGTTGGCATTCATAGCAAAAGGGTTTGGGGACAGGAGCAGGGAGGTTCTACAGCAGTTGTACAAGGCCTTGGTGAGACCGCACCTAGAATATTGTGTGCAGTTTTGGTCCCCTAATCTGAGGAAAGACATTCTTGCCATAGAGGGAGTACAGAGAAGGTTCACCAGATTGATTCCTGGGATGGCAGGACTTTCATATGAAGAAAGACTGGATCGACTAGGCTTATACTCACTGGAATTTAGAAGATTGAAGGGGATCTTATTGAAACGTATAAAATTCTAAAGGGATTGGACAGGCTAGATGCAGGAAGATTGTTTCCGATGTTGGGGAAGTCCAGAACGAGGGGTCACAGTTTAAGGATAAAGGGGAAGCCTTTTAGGACCGAGTTGAGGAAAAACTTCTTCACACAGAGAGCGGTGAATCTGTGGAATTCTCTGCCACAGGAAACAGTTGAGGCCAATTCATTGGCTATATTTAAGAGAAAGTTAGATATGGCCCTTGTGGCTAAAGGGATCGGGGGTATGGAGAGAAAGCATGTACAGGGTTCTGAGTTGGATGATCAGCCATGATCATACTGAATGGCGGTGCAGGCTTGAAGGGCCGAATGGCCTACTCCTGCACCTATTTTCTATGTTTCTATGTTTCTAAATTACATATTTGGCACAGTTTCAAAAAGCATCCCTTTACAGTTGAGGAGGAATTTCTTCCATTAGAGAGGGTTAATCTGTAGAAGTCATTGCTACAGAGACCTGTAGAGGCCAAGATTTTGGAGTATTTAAAGCAAAGACCGATAGGCTCTTGAGCAACAAACACAAAACGTTGCAGGAACTCAGCAGGTTAGGTAGCATGCATGGAAATGAATAGTCAATGTTTCGGGAAGAGACCCTTCTTCAGGACTGAAGAGGAGGCACTTTGTGTGCGTGTTGCTCTGGATTTCCAGCATCTGCAGACTTTCTCGTGTTACTGATAGACTCTTGATGTGTAAGGGAAGTAAGAGTTATGAGGAGAAGGTGCGAGATGTATGTTGAGGAAAAAAGTCAGATATAATGGAATGAGGAGCAGGCTTAAAGGGCCAAAAGGCTTAATTCTGCTCCTATACCTTATCGTCTTATCATTCTCTCAGCCCAAGAGTTGATATAAATTACTTTCTGGGACAAATCTGCTAAAACTAAAATGGCAGGACAGATTTGAGGGGGTCAACAAGCCTACTCCTGCTGCTCTAATTGAGGTCCAACTGGTATTCCATGAGTTTCATGCCTAAGACTTTTGCACAGTACTGTATTTCTGAAACAATTTTGCAACTATGTGAGAGTTAAGAAGAATTCTGATTGCTATACCAGTGCTAGAAGTTTGTGATTGGTTAATCTATAACCAATCATTTTGTACTAAATGGAAGCTCTCTATAAAATATTACCTTGATCAGAGTCTGATCTCTCTGAAGAAACAGTTGATCCTATGCTATCCATTCGCGTCCTCTCAATGTTAAGCAATTCCAGCTGCCGCTTCAAATGACGCTGCTCCCGTTGTAGCTGGTCAATCTGGTGCAGAGCCCTTCTGTCACCTTCTTCAAGTGTCTAGAAGGAAAGACAAATATTTTAAAGAGGAAAAACTTGCACATCCTGGGAATCCTGAAAAAGCCTAATTATTTATTTTGAGGAACAGCATGGTAACAGGTCCTTGTAGCCCAACAGGCCAATGCTGTCCAATTACACCTACACTATCTATTAACCTACTAACCAATTAGCCTTTTGAATGCTTGGGGGAAACCAGAGCACCCAGAGGAAATCCACGCACCACACAGGGAGAACGTACAGACAGCAGCTGAATTGAACTGGATCGCTGGCATTGTAATAACATTACACCAACTGTAATGTCACCATACGCCCCATTTGAACAAGGCAAAGTTAGAAACTGAACATATTTAAATTGGAATCAGAGGTGGAAAGAACAAAAGGATTGGTTGTTACAAGGTGGAGACTAAGAGTGAACAAATGAACAATGTAGAGATGAACATTGCCTGCTGAGGGAGCATGGTGAGGACTTGGTAACGGACTTATCTGGAAATTATTTAAAAATTGTTTTGTTCACACTGACCAGTAGATCAGGGGTCTGTATAAATATGAAAGTAAAAAAATGCTCAATATTTCAAGGATAAGTTTATGTCAACTGGATATACTAATCTACCTGTTCCTAGGCTTCAAGTTCCTAGGAGTGAACATAACCATCAGCCTGTCTCGGTTCAGCCATGAATACCACACTGCCATGAACGCTCACCAACACATCTACTTTCTCAGGAGTCAAAAGAAATTTGGCAAGTCCCTGTTGGCCCTCACCGATTTTTAACCCATGCACTGTAGAAATATTGAATCATAATGGCTTGATATGGCAAATGCTTCGCCTGAGACTGCAAGAAACTGCAGAGACTTTTGGACACAGTTCAGCACTTCACTGAAAGCAGCCTCCCATCTGTAGACTCTGTCTATACTCTCACTGCCTCAGTAAAACAGCCGGCATAATCAAAGACCCCACACATCCTGGACATCTGCTCTTCTCCCCTCTTCCATTGGACAGAAGATTTTTAAAAAATGTCTGAAAGCACTTACAACAAGGCTCAAGGGCAACTGTTGTTATAAGACTATCGAATAGTTCCCTAGTACAATAAAATGGACTCTTGACCTTACACTCTACCTTGATAAGATCTTATATCTTATTATTTACCTGCGCTGAACTTTCTCTGTAGCTGTTACACTTCATTCTACATTGTTACCTTGTCCTGTCTCAATGCACTGAGTAATGATCTGATCTGTATGAACAGTTTGCAAGACAAGCTTTTCTCTGTACCACAGTACATGACATTAACAAACCAATTGTCGTAATATTATTGGTGAGGAAATACCTCCCTTCTACTTCATCTCTAAGAACTTTCACAGATCTAAATTTAAATGACAGTGCAAAGCATGGACTTTGAGATATCAGTCATCAATGATAACCACAAAACACTTCCAGGAGCAACACTGAAAGAATAAACACAAGAGATTTGCAGATGCTGGAAATTCAGAGAACACACACAAAATGCTCAAGGAAATCAGCACATCAGGCAGCATCTGTAGAAAGGGATAAACAGTTGATGTTTTGGGTGGAGACCTTTCATTGGGAGACTGTAATAATGAAAGAGTAGCATCCAATAAGGGCTGAAGAAAATAGAAGAAAATGCCATTAAAAATAACTTTGTCTGCTGTCAAAAGTGTAAACAATGTCTAGAAAACAAGAACCACACAGTTCAGTTACTATGAAAACATATCTGATTGCTGTGAAGTCGTTACATTCGATAACATCTAATGGCCAGCAGTTCCGATGCTGAGATGGAAGAAAGCAATTAGCCAAGGTTTTCTGCAGAAGTAACAAGGTTACGGAATTTCTCCCTACAGCTTACCTTGATGTGTAATTTGGCTTTCATAAGTAAACTTAGTGTGGTATGTCTTGTACTCTCTGCTCCCACTGGTACCAGTTCTTTCAAGCGTTCCAAGCAAAGTCGCAGATGGGCCCGTCTGGTTTAAAAAAAAGAGACACTCATTTAAAGTCACAACCCAGAACTATCAGGGAATAACTCAAGCAATTGCAAACTTTTTGACCTGTAACACACACACACACACAAACTGATGGAGGAACTCAGTTGGTCAAGCAGCATCTATGGAGAGGAATAAACAGTCGATGTTTCGCGCCAACACCCTTCATTAGGTCTGAAAAAGGAAGGGGGAAGAAGCACAAACTGGAAGGTGACAGGTAACAAGTTCCCAGGAAGCACAGGTGGCTGTGATATCAAAGGCTGAACTCCTTCCAATTTAAATCTGGCTTCCTTTTAAAATAGCTACATTTTAAAATCTATTTCATAAGCTAATTGAATGGTCATTCAGGAGCAGAATTTGGCCATTCAGCCCATCAAATGTGCTCTGCTATTCCATCATGGCTGATTAATTACCCCTTTCAATCTCATTCTCTTGCCTTCTCCTCACAACATTTGATGCCTTTACTAATTAAGTACCTATCAATCTCTGCTTTAAATACACCCAATGGCTTGGCCTCTACAGCCATCTGTAGCAATGAATCCAATAGATTCACTAAAACAGATTGCTCAGACTAAAGAAAATAAATAAAGTTACTTTCACCCAAAATAAATTTAGCTCGTGAAGTACATTGGTGTTACAGAGGTTCCTTCTTCACCAACTACAAAATGTTACCGTGTGAAATTGGCAAATGTATCCAAAGAACAGAGTACCACCATAAAGCTAAGTCAACACTTCAAAGGCATAAGTCACACTCACTGGCAAGAGGCCCCACAATGCAGCCAAGGACTTAAGCATTGAGAATTGCTAATTGCATCCAAACTCAATGTGTTAAAAGTTTTCAATAGTGAACTACAGAATGCACCTCCTGAGAGAACAATAATAAGTTTAAGTAGGTTCTTAAGAAACCAATGGGGACAACGGTGGATTATATCATTACTTACGTGGCAAATTGTTTCTCAGTTTCGAGAGGCCAAGTTACTTACTACTGCTCCTAACCTATATATTTTGATATGTCCTAAAGGGGATTGGCTGCATAAAAGCAAAATTAGGCTGTCCATAAACAAAGATCGGCTCCACTGGTCAGCGCCAGAAGCAGTCAAATTGGACTCCCTTGAGTGCTGCAGAAGCTGCCGTAAACAAAAAATGGCCTTGCTGATCCCTTGTGTTATTCACAGTTTGTTCTCTGAATCTGCACACAGTGCATTAATTTACAAGTTCTGGGAACGAGGCTGGGATAACATAGCACATTATTTCACACAACCCTGCAGAGCACATGGTATGTGCTACTTTTGCTTTGAGCTGAATGGGCTATAAAGTGATGGACCTCAAGCGAGCAGTCAGTCGGAGGACATCAAACACCAGTTCAGCTGCTCCAATTTAAATTAGCCAGCTCTGATGAAGAGTCCCAGTCTGAAACACTGACTCTCCATAGATGCATACTGACCTGCTGAGTTCCTCCAGCATTTTTGTGTTTCTGGATTTCCAGCATCTGCAGAATCGCTTGTGTTTCTAGTTTAAATCCTGCTGTTTGAAAATAAATCAGCAAACACTGGACAGTATCAGCTTGCTTAGGAACGCTTTGCTTGGCTCCAGAAGCATAATGATCTGATAAGAGATGATATAAAATAGTATTCTAAATTTGCTCTAACATCTCAATGTTATCATTAGAATAACTGAATACACTCAATGGCCACTTTATTAGGTAGCTTTTGTACCTAAAAAAAAATGCCCGAGTGTACTTTCATGGTCTTTTGCTGCTGTAGTCCATCCATGTCAAGCTTCAACAAGTTGTGCATTTAGAGACTCTTCCTTACGCCACTGTTATTTGAATCACTGTCACCTTCCTGTCAGTTTGAACCAGCCTGGCCATTCTCCTTTGGCCTCTCTCGTTAACAAGGTGTTTTCACCTATAGGATGTTTTTTTTAAATTTTTCGTACCATTCTCTGCAAACTCTAGAGAGTGTCCTGCGTGAAAATCCCAGGAGATACTCTAACCACCCCGTCTAACACCAACGATCATTCCACGGTCAAAATCACTTCGATCACATTTCTTCCCCATTCTGATGTTTGGTCTGAATATCTTGGCCATGTCTACATGCTTTTATCCACTGAGTCACTGCCACACAATTGGCTAATTAGGCATTAACAAGCTGGTCTACAGGTGTATCTAATGAAATGGCCACCAAGTGTATATTTTTCTGAACACACTACTGATAGAGATTAAATTTAAAACCTGATAATTTCAGAACTTTAAAGACAATAGAAATAGTAAAGTAAAGCAAACTTCAACAGTAAACTTCAAGACTCTGAAATTGTTAGGCATCACCCAACCAAACATCATCAGCTTGATAAATCCTGAACTACTGAACAACTGAACTATTATTTTGGATGTAAAATCCACCTGTGTACAAAGCACTTCTGGCCCAATGGGCAAGTCAATAACAGAGCCAAACCCAACCCAGTCCTCAATTCTCTACAAATTCCTATTTTCAGCAGTGTTAGCAAGCACAAGACCTGATAAAGATTTATTGATTTCATCCTGGATACTTGGGTGGTGGGGTGGAGATACGTCTCTACAAAGGAGGTATAAGGTGCTCCTTCCCTCCACTAGCCTGCAGGTCACCGTTGGGCAAGGTGTAGCACCTGCTTAGCCCTCCGATCATGGACACATGAAGCTATGGGTGCAGGTGGTGGATGGTCGTATAAGCAGCTAGTGCATATCACGTCCAGGTTACGCAACCACTGATGCCAAGCAATCTCTGAATTGATAATAGCTGAGATCACCCATCCTGCAAAGACACTGCCCAGAAGAAGGCAATGGCAAACCACTTCTGTAGAAGATGTTGCCAAGAACAATCATGGTCACGGAAAGACCCTGTCTGCCTACATCATATGATGGCACATAATGATGACATTGACGATCCTACATACATCAAGTAACATGAGAGTTACATTCCTAATAAACTTCACATTATAGAAAGTCACATTATAAGCAGAACATCTAGAGAGAGTGAGATTATGATTAGCGTTTTGTCACATCAACATCGAAACATAGTGAAATGCATTAGTTACATGAATGACCAAAACAGTTCGAATATATGCTGGGCCAAACCACAATTAAAGGGCATGCTTCCAGTGCCAACATAGCATGACCACAACTTACTAACTCTAACCCCCTACATCTTTAGAATGTGGGACAAAAATCGGAGCAGCTGGAGGAAACTCACATGGTCACAGGGCGAACACACAAACTACTTACAGATGGCAGCAGGAATTGAACATCGATCTGCAGTGCTGCAAAGCATTATGCTAACCCATTTTCTTCCCATTAAGTATTCATCTGATTTGCTTTTGAATGTTTTAAAAATCGGCATAATCTAGATAGCAGCTATTCAGTGTGTTGACCAACATTCCTCCATAGATGCTGCCTGACTGGATGAGCATTTTGTGTGTGTTGATCCTTACTTACTGCCCATTACACTGCTGGCAATTAAGGCAGCAATGAAGGTCCTTCATTTCTGGTGGTGTTCAGGGCTCAAAAGGACAACAAATTGTCGTGGTTTGGAGGCTTGCGTGTCTCAATGACCCGGAGACCTATGTTGGCTGGAGTCAGGGCTTTATGCTTTGACTCCTGGCAGGGTCACCATGCCCAAAAGGTCAAAGGTTAGAGGCCAGACTAAGAGTGGTCAAGCAGATCTCCAGCTCACAGATAGCAACACTAACTGTTAAAACAAAATTGTTAAGGAAACAGTGTTGATCCTGATTTCCAGTATCTGCTGTCTCCCTCCTGTACCCATTAATCAGCATTTTTTGTCCGACTCCTGTAACTATGGCTTTCAAGGGGATGAGTAAGTGGTGGCAGTGGCAGGTATATCCACAGAAATAGGAAAGTGGTGGAAAGAAATTGACTCCAACAGGACTTGCCCTCACTTGCAAGCTGTTGTCGCTGAGTTCAAGGTGGTGTTGATAAAAGATATAGAGCAAGTCACCTCTAGCTCATAAATGCCTCCAGGTAGGGGAATTCTCATGAGCTCAAGGGGAAAAAAAACAAAAAAAAGTATTAGGTCATTCATTCCTGTTGATGTCAACAACATGTTAATGACAATCATCTGCGCAGCCAAAACTGTAACACCTTTTCCATGAAGTTACGTACCATATTTAAGAAGCTTTATTGTCACATATATATTGAAATGCATCACTTGTGTTGGGGATGTGCTAGGGGCAAGATGCTACACTTCTGGTGCCAACATAACATGCCCACAACCTACTAACCCTAACTCACAAACGCGAGAAAATGTGATGCTGGAAATCCAAGCAATACACACAAAATGCTGGATAAACCCAGCAGCATCTGTGGAAAAAAGTGTAAACTGTCAACATTTATCAGGACTGGAAAGGAAGGGTCTTGTCCCGAAACATCAACTGTTTATTCTTTTCCACAGATGCTGCCTGGCCTGCTGAGTTCCTCCAGCATTTTGCATGTGTAACCCTAACTCACATGTCTTTGGACAGTTGGGGAAAAGCAACCAGAGCACCTGGAGGATACCCACACAAACACAGGGAAACTCCTTGCAGACAGAGGCAGCAACTGAACCCCAATCTTACAAATGACACTGTAAAGGGTTACACCAGTTTAAAAGCAAAACAGATTTGTTGGAACTGGTGGACATTCCATTAACCACCTACTTACTGTAAAGGGAAGGCATGACTGAAGCACATAGTTCCAGTGTGCACCAAGTTATGGCTAGATGAATCCACTTTCTAAAACAATGATCCAAACTTAATGATCGGCACATTTTTAGAAACTGAACACAAAAGAATTTACACACACACACACACACACACACACACACACACACACACACACACACACACACACACACACACACACACACACACACACACACACACACACACACACACACACACACACACACACACACACACACACACACACACACACACACACACACACACACACACACACACACACACACACACACACCTGACACCCTTCATTAGGACTGAGAAGGAAGTGGGAAGATGCTAGAATAAGCAGGTGGAGGATGGGTAAAAAGGCTAGCAGGTAGATGATTGGTGAAGCCAGGTGGGTGGGAAAGGTGAAGGGCTAGAGAAGAAAGAATCTGAAAAGAGAGGAGAGTGGACAATAGAAGAGAGAGAAGGCGGAGGGGACCCAGGGGGTAGTCATAGGCAGGTGAGAAGTACTAAAAGATCAGAGAGCGGAATAGAGGGAGCAAAAGAATTGTTCACTGGAAGGAGAAATTGATATTTGAGTCATTAGGTGGGAGGGTACCCAGACAGAATAAAAGAAATTTGTCCTATTCATCAGAATAATTTTCATAAGGCAACAATCTGGGTAGGAAAGTAAACAAATAGGATCTAGTCTTTCAACAGGATAAAGAGGAGGCCATTTGCTCCTCTAAGCCTGCATCATCAAGTACGGTCTGCCTCAGGAATTGCTGCTGCAGTTCTACACTGCAGTCATTGAGTCTGTCCTGTGCACCTCCATCATTGTGTGGTTTGGAGCCGCCACCAAGCAGGATAGAACCAGACTACAGCGCACAGTGAGGACTGCCGAGCGCATCATTGGAGCCTCCCTGCCCTCTATTGTGGACCTGTACTCTTCCAGGTTGAAGAAGAGGGCGGGGAACATCATAAAGGACTCCTCCCATCCTGCGCACGGACTGTTTGATCTGCTTCCGTCTGGTAGGCGCTTCAGATCCCTCCAGACTAAAACTAATAGGCACTGGAGAAGTTTTTTCCCTACTGCGGTCACTTTGCTGAACAGTTAACTGCCGGCTAACTATTACTTGTATTGCACTACCTGTATGTGCATTTATATTTATCATTATTATTGTTATGAGCAGAGAGACATCATCTGCCGGAAGTAAATTCCTTGTATGTGCATAGGTACTTGGCGATTAAAGTCTGATTCTGATCATCAAGTACCATTTCCCTGCACTATCCCATAATATCCAATAGGCATGGTATTCCTGTTTAGGGAAATACTGCTTTGTAAGCGCTTCAGGAAGATATCAGCTCAGTGAACGGTAAACTCTGGTCAACCCTGAAACAGTCTCCTTGCACAAGATACCCAGTCGTCAATTCAGTCAGACACATTTCAGGCTGCAAGAGTAGGTGTTAAGGAGTGCACTGAAGATTAGTGACACCAACACAAAGATCTGGTAGGGAGTGACTGTAATCTAAATTCTCACCACCACTGGGCACCAAGAAACCCTGCAAACACCATTGTTCAAATAGGCCACAGTAGTGGCACTGAAGCTTTGTACGATTTTTGAAATTAAACATTCCACCCTTCAGTGGAAAAAACACAATAGTAGATACTCCCAAACACCAAACCGTAAAGATTAACACTGACTTTGCATTAGCATTCAGGAATTTAAAGCATTTCAATTCCCATATGATTATTGGAATTTCTAAATGAGTCCTGATAAAGGGTCTCTGCCCAAAACATTGATTGTTTATTCCTCTCCATGGATGCTGCCCGAGTTCCTCCAGCACTTTGTGTGAGTGACTCTAAATTTCCAACACCTACAGAATTTCTTGTGTCTTAAATGATACAATCTGCAAGGAACATTGGATGAGAGCTCTGGCAAACCTAACCTCTAAATTTCTGAATCATTCCATTGTATAACACAATAGGTTTTGTTACTATTGGTAATAACAGATCACTTTGAAAAATGTAGTTTTGTGTTGCTTCACATAGTCTAGTGTAGTTTTGTGTTGTTTCATGTAGCACCAGGGCCCTGGAGGAACGTTGTTTTGTTTTTACTGTGTACTGTACCAGCAGTTATAGTTGAAATGACAATAAAAGTGACTTGACATGACTTGAAAAATCCAAATATGAAGACGAGAGAATTCAGAATTTTCATTACTTACAAACATGTATTTTCCAGCACAGCTCAGCACATCAGAAAAACTAAGCATAGAAAAATTTTAAAACTTTCACCATTTACAAAATCCACACAGATTATGATGGAGCCTTGGACTCACTAGCTGGTTTGCCTTAGTAATAAGTACCCACTTCCTGCAGCAAAATAAATCTCACTCTCCCTAATGGGGAGAAAAATAATTTTGAGATAAGATTTGAAACCTTTCAGCACCTGCCTACTTTCTCAATTAGAGTCAGAGCATGGCCTACCCATGTCTATGCTGGTTATTAAATACCCATCTACATAGTCATCTCATTTTCCAGCACCTAACTCATAACCATTTCACGTCATAGATAGATAGATAGATAGATAGATACTTTATTCATCCCCATGGGGAAATTCAACTTTTTTTCCAATGTCCCATACACTTGCTGTAGCAAAACTAATTACATACAATACTTAACTCAGTAAAAAATATGATATGCATCTAAATCACCGTCTCAAAAAGCATTAATAGCTTTAAAAAGTTCTTAAGTCCTGGAGGTAGAATTGTAAAGCCTAATGGCATTGGGGAGTATTGACCTCTTCATCCTGTCTGAGGAGCATTGCATCGATAGTAACCTGTCACTGAAACTGCTTCTCTGTCTCTGGATGGTGCTATGTAGAGGATGTTCAGAGTTATCCATAATTGACCGTAGCCTACTCAGCGCCCTTCGTTCAGCTACCGATGTTAAACTCTCCAGTCCTTTGCCCACGACAGAGCCCGCCTTCCTTACCAGCTTATCAAGACGTGAGGCGTCCCTCTTCTTAATGCTTCCTCCCCAACACGCCACCACAAAGAAGAGGGCGCTCTCCACAACTGACCTATAGAACATCTTCAGCATCTCACTACAGACATTGAATGACGCCAGCCTTCTAAGGAAGTACATTCGACTCTGTGCCTTCCTGCACAAGGCATCTGTGTTGGCAGTCCAGTCAAGCTTCTCGTCTAACTGTACTCCCAGATACTTGTAGGTCTTAACCTGCTCCACATTCTAATAGCATTCTAAGTGTTGCACCACCCACTAATGCAATAATTCCAGATTTCAACCACCCTCAAATAAAATCCTCAACTTCTAGCCAACTCTACTCCCCTTTGTCCAAGACACTTCTGCGAGGTAGAATACTTTTTCCACTATGCACCCTATTTATACCTTTCATCTGTAAATTTCAAATCAGTTTTCCCCTCACTGCTTGAAAAAATCCCCAATTTATTCAGTATCTCTTAAATTAAATACTTCTTTCAGACCATATTCTGGTGAATCACACCTTGACTCTCTCCATGCAATTTCTTTAATATGACAACCAAAACTACATACTATTTCAGCTGTGGTCCAAATGAAGTTTTACCTAATTGCACCATAACCAAAGTTCCCTCTAAACTACGTGGGTGCATGACCACACAGTAACTGAAATGCTCCCATGCACGTAGCCTTTGTTGGCGCACAACTGAAATTTCCTTTTATATAATGTTAAGATAATGTTGTAATTATGGTAATAATTTAGAAATATATGTTAATATAATTGTAATTAATTGTTTTCATGAATATAATCCATAAATTTTCTAAATATTAACCACACCACAACCTTTACTTTGACAATGTAAATACGTTGAAGCTCTAGTGTTTATGTGCTTCAAGTTACCATATTGTAACAATAAACACAGAATGGAGGTCAGTAGCTTATTGTTAATAAACTGCTGGCCCACTGAACACTGAGGCCATCTAGTCAAAACATTTTACTTTTGTCACTGCGCCTATCAGTTGTTTTAATTGCCTGATATTGCATTGTGAGCTGAGATTTGTGTTTGATTGATGTACATGTTACACAAAAAAAAAAATTTAAGTGCCAAGCAACACACACAAAATGCTGGAGGAACTCAGCAGGTCAGGCAGCGTCTATGGAAAGGAGTACGGTCGACGTTTCAAGCAACGTCGACCATACTCCTTTCCATAGATGCTGCCTGGCCTGCTGAGTTCTTCCTGCATTTTGTGTATTGCTCATATTTCCAACATCTGCTGATTTTCATTTGTTTGTGATTTAAAGTGCTGCGCCATTTTCAGGCAGTGTAAAAATGTATTCCTCAGAGCAATGATTGGTCTGTGCAGTTCTTAAAAAAAAGAGGGAACGTTGACCATAACCTCCCTGCTCTTACATTCCACACCCCATCACTGAACAACAAAAATAAAAGAAATTTTCTAGCTCTTCTTTGGTGTTATGTTCCTTAGGTGACTAAGATATTAACTCTGGTCACAGGAAATTGTCAATGTTGTTATTCACCTACTACTAAACAGGTATGCCTGTGTGAACGGTCAGTTAGATTTTTAATTTGCTGGACAGAGATGGCTGATTAAAAGTCTTGGCTCCTCGACACCTTCAAACACCTATAGTCATGATAGAATTTACAAATTTAATAAAAGGGGCTGATAAACTAGGTACAGGAAGGATGTTTCCTCTGACTGAGGAGTTAAGATTAGGGGCACATTTTGAGTGTGCATGGTATGCCACTTAAGGGTGGAAGAGTAGAAATTTCTTCAGAAGGCCAACCATTAGAATTCTCTATCCCTCATCTCTGTGGAAGCTTTTCATTCAAATGGCCAGAAATTTATTTTGGAGTATTATAGTCACATGTGCCGAAATAAAGTGAAAAGTGTTTTTTTTGTGCACCACTCGGGCAGAACTTACCATACACAAGTACACTGATGTGCTTAGAGAAAAAGATGGCAATTACAGAGAAAGGGCAACGCAGATAAGACAAATAAAGTGCAAGAGGCTTGAGGAAACAAACTGTAAGATGAAGAATTCACCTTTTCATCTTTTAGCTTGTTCAAGTTTGATAAGTGGGACACCACATCAAGAGTGTGTCTCACCAGTTCTTCAGCCTGATGGTACACACTCCCAAGCTTTTTTATTTTTTGCCCATCAGGAGGAAGAGAATAGAGAATGACCATAGTGCAGGAGTCCTTGATTATGTTGGATAACTTCCTGAGGCAGGGGAATGTGTAAAGGGAGTCTGTCGAGTGGGAGGCTTTGGGGATAGTGCTAGATAAAAGTGCCAAGATCAGTCATGTTCTTGATGAATGGCAGAGAAATCTCAAAGAGCTTAATGACCAAATCTTATTAGTTAAGATCTTGACAAAGGAAAAAATTCCAAAGCATTAAAATCATGACTACTCATAGAACAAGATATCCAAACATGCAGGAAAATGAAATACAGATTTTACTTCTGTGGTAATCCAATTTTTTCTAAACTGTGAAAGAGAACAATGTTAGTCAAACAGCCTCCTTAAATGGACTAAACATAGCCAAAAAAAACTAGTGGCTGCACTGCGCATTGAATTCAGTTATAAATATTCTTTTATGATCCTGTTGTGCAACATTCTATCAGAGGCTGGCATGAAGCGTTGTTAGTGGGAGTGTACAACAATAAGAATTTTCTACAATATTATCAAATGGAAAATAATTACAATTCCCATAGCCTTTCTCAGTTTTAAAAGATAGGATACAAAACCTCTTAAATATGTCATAACTTAATAACCTATACTCTAGGCTTTTTTCCCCGTTCAATGTACTTCTTGCCTTTGCAGCTGAAATATTTATGATTGGTCACACATTTTTATGTAAACTAGAAAAGACAAATGATATTATTCCTAATTAGCAAGTAGAAATTAAATAGACCTGACTTCAAATTTAATTCATAAAAGATAGTCTTACACTTGAACAGTTTCCTAGAACATTCTGTTGTGGACCAACCAGGGAACAGGCTACTCTAGATCTGCTGCAATGTAAATACTGTATCATAAATGGGAAAGAGAGATCATCATATGAAGAATTTTGAGAATGAAAACCAAGTCAATGTTGGACTCAATTACAAAGGAATGAGGTGGAAATGTGTTAAAGTAGATTAGGAAATTGAATTTAAATCAACAGATGGCAATAGATATTTTAGAATTATGAAATATTCTAATTGACCATTGTGAAATAAAGTCTTCACATGAAATGTCTTAAACCTGTGGCTGAGTAAAGTTGTTAAGGAATAGTATTACATCAAAAGAAAATGTTTCCCAGAAATGCAAGAATTATATTATGCCCAAGGAGCAGGAGAATTTTAAATATCAGGAAAAGATAACTAAACACTGACTGGGAGAAAACAGGATGAGGGTAATCCTGCATGAAAATCAGATATTCGGAGGTTCTACACATTCATAAAATGAACAAATATTTACAAGGATAGTAAATGCCAGTTCCTTTATAGTTGAGATAGGGTTATAAGGAAATGGCAGACATCTTCAACCATTTTTACATCAAAAAGTAAAATTCTGCAACTGCTGGAAAATAGCAGAAAGTCCTGGAAAGATGGCATTGTTGGAGAGAGTAATAGGAGTAATATCACAGGATAAAGACATTAAGAAGCGATGAAGCATCTTCACTTTCAAACATTAACATCGCTTCTCTCACCATCGAACATTATGTTTTTATTTAATATTTTCCCCCTAATCAGCCACTGTTGCTCTGATGTACATATATCTTATCCTTCAGAATCCTTTCCAGTTACAGGTGCTAAACTTATGGGTCTATAGTTCCCAGGTTTCATGTTCACAGAAGAACAAATAAATACAATAGAATAAATGGAAACTACACACAAAGACAACAAGCAATTAATATGGAAAAGACAGCAAAGTGTCCAAATACAACACTAATAAATAAAATAATATTGAGAGTGTGAGTTGTAGAGTTCTTGAAAATGAGTCGACAGGTTGTGTTCAGCGATCAGTGTTGAAATGAGTGAAGTTATCTAGGTTGGTTCAGGAGCATGATGGTTGAAGGATAATAACTGCTCTTAAACTAAGGTTCCTGTAACCTGTCCCTCTTGTATAGGTCACCTCTGCTACAGAAAAGATTCTAATGGTCTAAAAATCTGAATCCCTGCTCGCTACACCAATTTGTTAGCCACACATTTGTTTGCATATCTTCCTATTCTTATCCTCACTAGCATATGACACTGAAAGTCATTCTTTACTGCTTTTATAAACAATTTTTTGTGTAGCCAAGCACAGAAAACAGACAAAAACAAACAGCATTGGCATTGAAATATTACCCTCCATCCAAACAAAAGTAGATATGTACAGAGGCCAAAGACCATTATAGATCATAAAACAATTAAAAAACAAACAAACAGATAAGACGAGGTAAAGAATAACAAGTAACAGATGCGCATGTGAATTTGAGGTGGCTGCATAGAAGAACCTACCAGAGCAGTAAGCTTTGGGCTGCGTTGGAAACATTCAGTATTTAGGTTGAATTTAACAAGCAGATAACATTCCCGAGCTTAACCAAAATAGGTTGGACGAGATGGGTGGCTTTCCACAATGGAAACTACAGAAATTGATTTGGAACAGGCTGTTTTGAATTTAATAAACACTAAAATACTGCAATAAAGTTCACCTGTATGATTAATTGTGCTATCTCTGCTGAAATTCAAAATGCACCAACTGCCGCAAAATATTCTATAGATCTTTGTAGCTGAAGCTAACTGAAAGATATTGCAGACATTTCAAAGTACAATCTCAAACAGAGGACAGATCAAGCATCAAGAGGTATGCAAGACTGCATGCATCTGTTGTAACATATTGCTCAAGGAGCAATACTTCCCTATATAATGGGTTCAATAAGGGCAAAATACTGTTTGCGTAAATACAGAAGGTACAAAATCCCAGCATAACTAGCACTTATGGGCCATAATTTTGTATTTACAGGCAAATGATTTTCTCCTTGTGCACAAGTAAACTAAAGTAGGATTGAGCAGTAAGTGGCATGTGTTCTAAGTGCAGTTATAGGCGATAACAGTATCTGGAAATGACCAATGAGGCCAATGTGTGATATACAAACTTTGACACAGGTATGGCAACAGGTTGCAGAGGGACTGGCTGGGGAAGTGGTGCATTCTTTCTGGGTTCCCTGTGGAAACTATAGATACTCCATGCCATCTTGGTTGTTGCTTCCTTCTAGTGTTTTGTCATGAACCAAGGATTCCCACAAGTCAGTGTGGATGTAAACTTGTTGTAGAGAGGCTTTCACAACATAATCAAATATTTTCCTAAGTTGTCATGCTCTCTTGCAATGATGGAGCTCAGGGTAGAGCTACTTTTTTTTGGGGAATCTACTGTCAGACACATGTGATCTGCCTGTCATAGCGAGTGGATGATAATTAGAAGTTTGATGCTGTAGACATTAGCCTGGGAGAAGCAGCTAATATTGGTTTGCTTTCTCTGCCAGAGAATTTGGAGGATACTACAGAGACAACATTGACAGCATTTGTTAAATCTGCTGGTGAGCCTGATCTAGAAACTTAAGTCTCGTTACTTAGTACCTTACAAGGGAACTATCGGAGTGAGAATGATCACTGACATGTCAGGAAATGAGCTGTACTGCAGCAGCTATAGAGTGCACCATCATTATGTGCTGTGTCATATGACGTGGGCAAATTTGGTCTTATGATTGTTCTTGGCAAATTTTTCTACAGAAGTTTTTTTTTTCTCTTCAGAGTTTTTCTTCTTCCAGGCAGTGACTTTACAAGACAGGTGACCCCAGCCATTACCAATACCCTTCAGAGAATGTCTGCCTGGCGTCAGTGGTCGCATAACCAGGACTTGGGACATCCACCACCTGCTCCCATAGCTTCACATGACCATGATCAGAGGGCTAAGCAGGTGGTATACATTGCCCAAAGGCGACCTGCAGGCCAGCGGAGGGAAAGAGTGCCTTACACCTCCTTTAATGGAGATGCATCTCCAGCCCACTATCCGAATGTAGTGAAGTACCGTGCAAAACACAAAATGTAATTACAATTAAGAAATATACACAGATAAACAATTGAATAAGTACAGCAAAAAGACAGCAAGAATAGTGAGGTAGTGGCAGATACCCTTCCTGAATTGTTTATTCCTCTCCATAGATGCTGCTTGACCTGCTGAGTTGCTCCAGCATTTTGTATGTACTAACTGGCCTGACAGACTGCTTTGAGCATAAATATTCTCCAGGAAAAGATTAAAGACAAGCTTTATTTGTCAGGCATAATTCAAAACAAAGCAAAATACATTGTTTGCATCAGTGACCAACACAGTCCAAGGATGTGCTGGGGGGAGCCTGCATGTGTTGCGACACTTCTGGTACCAACATAGGATGCCAACAACTTATTAACCCTTACTAACCCGTATGTCTTTGGAATGTGGGAGTACCTGGAGGGTCCCATGTGGTCACGGGGGACACTTACAATATCCTTACAGACAGCAATGGGAATTGAAACCAGTTCGCTGGCGCTGTAAAGTTTTCTGTTATGCTAACGTGATAGCTATTTCCTCTACAAATAATGGTCAAGCTTCAGCCAAAAGAAAGCCAACATTTTCGGCAACAAAAATATCAAATAGTGGAATATCAGCTAAGTTTTTATGCTGAAATGCATCATAATCACCAATTTCTGGCTCAGGAAGTAAGTACTACCAAAAGGGACAGATTTGTCATTCACTGATTGTTTGTACCATGTTGTATGATGTAACATAAGAAATAGGAGCAGGAGTCGGCCATCTGGCCATCGAGCCTGCTCCGCCATTCAATAAGATCATGGCTGATCTGGTCATCTCAATCTACCTGACTTTTCCCCATAACCAATAATTCCCAGACTATGCAAAATCTATCCAACCTTGTCTTGAATATTCTTACTGAGGTAGCCTCCACTGCTTCATTGGGTAGAGAATTCCAGAGGTTCACCAGCTTCTGGGAAAAGCAGTTCCTCCTCATCTCCATCCTAAATCTATTCCCCCAAATCTTGAGGCTATGTCTCCTAGTTCTAATCTCACCTATCAGTGGAAACTACTTTCCTGCCTCTATCTTATCTATCCCTTTCATAATTTGATATGTTTCTGTAAGATCTCCTCTCATTCTTCAAAATTCCAGTGAGTCAGTCCCAGGCGACTCAATCTCTCCTCATAGTCTAACCCCCTCATCTCTAGAATCAACCTGGTGAACCTCCTCTGTACTACCTCCAAAGCCAGTATATCCTTCCTCATGAGAGGAGACCAGAACTGCACGCAGTACTTCAGGTGCAGACTCACCAGTACCCTGTACAGTTGCAGCATAACCTTCCTGCTCTTAAGTTCAATCCCTCTAGCAATGATGGCAGC
Source organism: Hemitrygon akajei (assembly GCF_048418815.1). Taxonomy (NCBI): domain Eukaryota; kingdom Metazoa; phylum Chordata; class Chondrichthyes; order Myliobatiformes; family Dasyatidae; genus Hemitrygon; species Hemitrygon akajei. Next base: position 213,791,919 of record NC_133124.1, on the reverse strand, counting down.
AGGCTATCAAGAACATCCCATTTGCCTTCTTGATAGCCTGCTGCACCTTCAAACCGACATACGTGATCACGGTCTTTCCAAGACCATGATTGTTCTTGGCAAATTTGGCTTCACGTGACGCTGATCAGAGGGCTAATAGGTGCTACACCTTGACCAATTGTGATCTGCAGGTTAGCAGAGTGAAGGACCACTTTTACATCTTCTCTGGTAGAGACACATCTCCACACCACCACCCTAATTTGTGGTTACAATACTAATTAAAGTGAGCTGCTTAATGCTGAATAGTCATGTTTCTTGAATACGGTTAGAAGTAGATGAGCAGACATTCATAATATCTACATTAGAAGGAAAAGCTTTTGAGACCTGGAAACAAATTACATTAACTATCTTTACATGTATGCAAAATGTTTCTCTCAAGCTCGCTCTCTTCCATGGTTTATGCAAGGGCACATAGTACACAAACACGAACTAGTTCACAACAAACAAATGCTGCTTTGAATAAAAGGAATCTCTTCTGGATTGTAACCATGTTTACTTGTTTATTTGAGAGAAGTCTACTACTCACTAGTCAGGTAGCCTGGACACTTTTGGCAAGTTCTGGAGTGAGTTTTGGGGAAAAGCTGTTGCTGAGATAGTTTGGGTGTCTGAGGTAGTCCAAGACAGTGTTGAAGCAAAAAAGAAACAACTACAACAGTGGGTCATCAAATTATTTCAGAATCTGGGGCAAATTGATAGAAAATAGAGAATAAAATGAGATTAGTGAAATGGTCTTTAGTAGTCAGTGGGCCAAAGGGCCCGTTTCCATGTAATTTGTTCAGAATCAGGTTATATCACCAGCATATGTTGTAATGTTAATTTAGCAGCAGCTGTACAACACAATACATGGTAATATAAAAAAAATAAGAAAATTAAAGTGTGTATATATATATTAAATAGTTACATTAAAAATACTGCAAAAAACAGAAAAAATAAAAAGGGTGAAGTAGTTTCATGGGTTCAATGTCCATATTGGAATCAGATGGCAGATGAGAAGACAACTGCAAAAATACTTAACCATGAGGAAATGCCCCCAGAATTGGTTTGACCTTATGGCATATGGTAAAGCCATCAAATCTCTTCAACGTCATTACTTGGAATGATGAGACATGTCACTACCCAGCTGGTTCTACTTGTTGGAGCAATTTCAAGAATTGGAAATTATGTGCCATCAAGCTATGAACATGGGCATGCCAATCTGTCACAGGTGGATATGAACCAATTCACAGCAAAATTCTGGCAGCATCCTTCCTAGGCCAGGCACTGGAGGTAACTAGAAAATAACTGGGCAAAACAACTAATTCGGTTACAGCTGGGAACCACAGGAAAATTAAAAGCAAGGGAGAAGTGACACAGAAGATAGACTTGGACCCAACGTCTGGGGAAAGGAAGTAGCAGGGAGAGAGGGGGAAGAAAATAAATTCAGCACAAAATGCACATTTATCTTTAAGTACATCCAAATGCAACCAACATTTATACATACAATTCTGGTAGTTGAATAGAAATGCAAACCTAATATTTAGGTTTATGCTGTCGAGAAATTTAGAGTTACTGTATAAAATGCAGCGGAAGAGCATAACAACGGAACAGTGAGTTGCTGGTCTCCACTCTCATTACTGCAGGAGCGATCTCTTTCTTCCTCAGGGGAGGGAGAGAGCCTGTCTGAGATACTGAAGGGCTGGTTGTGGACTGTAGTTTTGATGGACTTTCGAACTATGTCTCTTTGAGGCTTTGGGTCTTCTGCTGCTGCTTGAGCAAAGGCAGCAAGAGTGAAAGGGAAACAGTATGTTTCTACAATTCATTCTATGGGGTTTCTTGTTTTGTGGATGTCTGTGAAGAGAACGGATAGCACATTGTATACATAGCCTGAAATTAAAATTAATCTTTGAACCTTTGAATAATATGATCTTACTCCTCCATTTCGTACCTCATTACCACATTACATGGAAAAGGATTTACACAGCATTCAGAGTATTAAAGCATATTAAGATCAGGAAATAACAGTTGCTCCATTTCTGTTAAAGGGAAATGAATTATCTGAAATGTATTATCTGAAATGTACTGCATTGCAACAGCCAATGTACAGAAAACAATAAACAGTAAACAATGAACAAACTGCCAGTAAAACTAAGGCAATGAGAAAGATTATCCACCACATGCCAATTACCTTGAGCTGCTGCGTGATTTGCTGTACCCTATTTAGATTTATGCACATTGAATTAAAATTGCTGCAAGAAGTTCGAAATGCTTCTGTTAAGGACAAAGTAACTGTCAATACAACGTCAATTCCTTTGGACCCAAATAAAATTTGGGAGTCGTAGGCATGCTGTTTATAAACTGGTCTTGGAAGTTCTTATCTTTTTCCATATCCCCGTTTCCTCTTTTGATCAGGAATGCTTGCTTTTATGAGTCGAGGCATCGAGCTCAAAAGTCAAGAGGGTATGTTGCAACTTTATAGAAGTTTAGGCCACATCTGGAGTAACGCATACAGTTCTGGTTGCCCCAATGTAGGAAGGATGTTGAGGCTTGGAGAGGGTGCAGAAAGGTTTACCAGGATGCTGCCTGGTTTAGAGGGCATGTGCTATCATGAGAGGCTGGACAAACTTGGGTTACTTCCTCTGGAGCGGCAAAGGCTGAGGGGAGATCTGATAGAGATTCATAAGATTGAGAGAGGCATAGATAGAGTGGACAGGGAAGTAGCTTTCTCCCAGGGTAAGAAATATCTAATACCAGAGAGGTGAGAGGAGGTAGATTCAAAGGAGATGCCAGGGGCAAGTTAAATTTTTTAAACTCAAGAGTTGTGGTTGCCTGGTATGGTGGTAGAGGCAAATATATTGCAGGTTTTTAAGAAATGTTTACATAGGCACATGAATACAAGGAAGATGGAGAGATATGGCCATGGTGTAGGTAGGAGGGATTAGCTTTTTTAAAATTTACTTTTTAAGCAGGTTCAGCACAACACTGTGGGCCTGAAGGGCCTGTTCCTGTGCTGTAATGTTCCCTGTTCCTTTTTTTAAAAATTTCTACAAGTAATTTGACACTACTCCATTCTCATTCCTTCTCAGCTAATCCAGCTTCATTCATATTTGGAACATATGAGATGTCCTCACCAACCTCGTGAGAAATCAGAAAGAAGACAGCCATTGTCCACTTGCGACTTTGCTCTGCGGTTTTGGGCACGCACTCACAACAGAAACTGTTTTCTACTTGAATGGGGAAGAGAAATTATCTAACAGAGCAAGCGGTGCAACATGATACCGTGCCCAAGTTATCAGGCAATACTTCTGTGACATTATGCAGTGAACCTAACTGTGTAATGACATCACCCTGCAGCACTACCTGCTGCTGCAAAATGGCGTTTTAAAAGAAATCTGCACAAAACCTCAGTATGTATGCTCCACATCAATAGATTAATGACCTATAGCATGTAGGGGACAAACTGCAAAAGAATCTTTAGGGAAGCAAACTCCTTGGCTTCAGGCTACTCTTATACATTAACTGATTACTATTTGAAACATAACATTGTCCATCCCTCAAAACCATTCTTCTGAAAGGGTAGAATTGATTTGATCCTTTAGTAAAACATCCTCCAAGGATCACAACCTATCATAGGGTTTGGAGGCTTGTGTGCCTCAATGGTCCAGAGTGCTATGTTGGCTGGAGTCAAGGTTTTATGCTTTGGCTCTTGGTAGGGTCATCCATGCCAAAGAGGTCAAAGGGTAGGTCACCGCCAGAGATGGAGGACTTTAATTGCTACCCTAAATGCCAGTGGTGTAATGGGCAGTATTTTTTTGGCAAAACAATCACGTTATAGCGCGATTATACCAAGCTACATAGCTTCGTATTCAGGAACTAAGTGATTTTTTTTTCAAAAACCTGCTGATCAATTGCAACAACAAACCAAGGACTTACAATAATACATTATGCTACTACAGGAGTTATAAACAGCAAACTAAATCATTTTGACGCTTTTGTCATTTGACATTCCCAAGTTGTATATGGTTAACATTAAATAATAACTAGATGCTAAATTTTCATAGATGAGGATTAGTCCTGACCACAGTTACAAGTATTTTTTGATATAAAAAAGATAATACAATGAAGTGAAAGATCCCAGAGTACTCTTTCCAAGAACTGTGGATGATGTCTGCTTAGAATCACCAGCAAATATTTAACTGCCAAGATTAAACAAATTATTGACCATGGTTATATTTGTGCAACCCTGAAATAGACAAATTAACACCAGTCATTTCTACATCAATGAAGTGCATCACCTTTAAAAGCATTTCATTGACTGTAAAATTGCTTGGTTCATCTATGCTGATAATAGTGCTATCCAAATGCAAACTCTTTTTCATACAATGGCAAAACACACTTTCCGAACAAACTCTGCAAGATTATTATTTAAGTAAGGACTCAGGTAACAATTCTCAATGAATGCAGTATCAGTGGTGCATTATTAGGCCAAGAAGGAGATTTTTGAGATAAAATCTACTTTTGATCATCAGAGGTCAACTCACAAAACACTCACTGGGCCTCGACAGGAATACTGTGTTCAGTTCTGGTTGTCACACTGTCAATAAACTGTGATCAATGTAAAAGAAGGTACTGAGGATTCACCAGAGTGTTGCCTGGGATGGAATGTTACAACAGACTAGATATCCAGAGGAGGCTGAGGCAAGTCCAGATAGTGGTGTAAAACATTATCAGAAGCATAGATAGGGTCAATAGCAAGAAACTTTGCCCAAAGCAGAAGTACCTAAGAGCAGGAGGCATAGTTTTAAGGTAAGAAATGATGTTTACAGGAGATCTGAAGAAATTACTTCAGCCAGCAAGTAGTCGCAAAATGGAATATACTGGCTAAGAAAGTGGTGGAGGCAGATACTCAAGACATTTAAAGAGCATCTGGACCAGCACTTGAATCTGCAAGTAGATGACAGACCATGTACTGGTAAGTAGGTTTGGTACAGTATATATACAGATAATTGACAGTTGGCACAGCTTAGGGACCAGTTTCTGCCCTGAGGACTACAAACCATGAGCTGGTAAATAGGATTAGTAGGCATAGGTAATTGACAGTTGGCATAGCTTTGGTGAGCCTAGGGACCTGTTTGTATGCTGTGTGTACTTGTGATTCTACTGCACATTATACTAAACTAACCATCGTAACATTTAAGGCATCAAATTATTTTCCACAGTCTTCAGCCTACCTGTTTTTTTCCATTTCGTTATGTGTAGATCTGAAAAAAAAGAAAATAAGAACTTATTCAATTTTAAAGGAAAAAAAACAATTTACAACTATGTATCATCTTCTAGATCACACCTTGTTCAACATAAGGACTTGCACAATCTGTGAAAGTTGTAACATGGAGGACTTTATCTACCAGAAGCCAAACCATTTTGATTGAAAACTGACTAACGAGTAAGTTTCACATTTTGTAAAACGCTCCCTTCAAGTTGGTAGCCCACACACATCAAAACATTCAGGCAAAAAATGATTACCAACATCCCAAATTACACAGAGTATAGTTATAGAGTAAGAAAATAATTTGCCCTTCAAATTCAAGATGTGCAGCATCTTGCTTACCTTTTTTTAAAAAAAAGTATTCCCCCCACTTAAAGAAATACAAATAAAATAAATGCCGCAGCTTCCTGCAAAGGCAGAGCTTTACTGAAACTTACCAAATAAAAGCATGAAGATTTGCTCAAAAGCAGCAAAAAAAAATCATACATCATCTAAGTACATTGGGACCCCACCTAGATCAGCTACATATTTGGCAAAGCAAACAATACAAGCATATTCAAACATTTTTCATTATACAGTTCCCACTATTAAAAAAATTCATATTGATCTGAGGGCTGACAAACAAAAGGTTTGCAATGAGGTATCCGATGGCATTTACTTCTGCATGATGCACTAGTAAGACTACAAGACATAGGAGCAAAATAGGCCATTCCATCATGTCTGATTTATTTTCTGTCTCAACCTTCTCCCTGTAACCTTTGACACCCTTATTATTCAAGATTTCATCAGCCTCCACTTTAAATAATCTCCATAATTGACTGTGGCAATTAATTCCACAGATTCAAACACCCCCCACCACCCCAATAAATTTCTCCTCATCTCCATTCTAAATGGACATCATTCTATCTTAGATTCCCCCATTATTGGAAGCATCCTCTCCACATCCACTCTATCTAGGCCTTTCAGTATTTGATAGATTTCAATGAGATTCCCCCCCCCCCCCCCGATTCTTCTAAACAAGTAGAACAAAGAGAAAAAAAATTTGAGCTTGGGGAACCTACGGCATGCCACCTGCTACCAGTGGTGCTCAGAAATCAAGGGCTCATTCGTTCAACTTTGGTACAGTAGCTCACAAACTTGTTTTTAAGTTTCCAAGAAAACTGCGCTTTCCTTTAAGCCCAAGTTCTTTTTTTTTTTTGAGGTTGAGCTTTACACATGTATACAAAGATAACAAAATCTGTTACTTGACTCAGCACTAGGTCTGTCACTGAAACTTAAGAGCTGGCACAAGCAAGCTGAATTGATTTTTATCCCACCATTCACAAAAATGAAGACTAAATGTGAGAGGAAGTCATTAAACAACCTGTCAGATGGCAAGTACAAATCAAAATTAAATCCCCATCATATTGTTAAATATGTTTAGAACTGTTTCAGACACATTAGCCATCTCTCCTTCATAGTTTTAGAGAATTATTATTTTTTAAACTGACAGTAACCCGGATTCATTTCCACTGCTATCTGTAAGGAGTTTGTACGCTCTACTCCTGACCATGTGGGTTTACTCTGGCGCTCCAATTTCCTCCCACGTTAAACTGGGAGCAAGCAGTTTGAATGGTTTGGCACAGACTGGAGGGGCCACAGGGCCTGCTTTTGTGCTGTATTTTTCTACGACTCTATGCCAAAAACAGAGGTTAGAGGTTAAGTTGTCACATGGGTATAATTTCAGTGGCAGGCTTAGTGTGATTCAAGTAGCAGATTTTGTTATCTTTGGATACATGTGCAGAGCTCAAACTCAAAAAATGAACTTGCGACTTAAAGGAAAGAGCACAGTTGTTTTCTTGAAGACTCAAAAACAACTAGGCTGTTTCTTGCCAAGTTTGCGAGAACAGTACTGTAGTGGTTAGCACAATACTTCAGAGTACAGGCAACCTGTGCCTAATTCCCACTGCTGTCGGTAAGGAATTTGTATGTTCTCGACCATGTGGGTTTCCTCCAGGTGCTCCAGTATCCTCCCACAGTCCAAAGACATACCAGTTGGTAGGTTAATTGGTCATTGTAAATTGTGCCATGATTAGGCTAGGATTAAATTGGGGAAATGCCGGGTGGCGTGACTCAAAGGGCCTTTTCCACACTGTTTCTCAATAAATAAATAATACTACACACAAAATGCTTTGATTTCCAGCATCTGCAAATTTTCTCATTTGGAATAAATAATTAAATTGAGCGACACAGGGTCTGTTACTGCGCAGTAATACTAAAAAAAAGTAAAATAAATAAAATAAAATAGAAGATGCCCAGAGATCTAAAAAAGACCTAGAGGAGTTTGGAGCATTTCCAGACCAAATCACCACATTTATTTTGTCTTCAATAAAACACACACGCACATTTGAAGAGAAGTTTAATGAAATAAATTTCAGTTTAAAATGGAATAAGTAATGGATAAAGCAAGATCAAATAAATATCAGCAAGAATAAACAGTTGCAATGTGAGTCTGAACAAACAAGCTTCTTTTTAAAAACTCAGTGCAAGTCATATACACATTGTTTCCATTAGCCTGTTTACAAACAGCACAGAGAAGTGACTTCAATAATTATTGACAAAGCAGTTTCCATAGCTGATTAATCCAACCCATTCCAACAGTGTCACTGTTTGTCCAGGACTGGAATTGGGTGGAGAAGTAAACCATGGAATTATTCCAGGAAGGAACAGCTAAACTAGTTTCAATACAACTAGGGAATTGGCTTAGGACACCACGTTTAGTGCGCCACCTTTACAGCCCAGGGCATTCCGGAATTCCGAGTTCAATTCCGGCACCGTTCTGTAAGGAGTCCCTGTACTTCCTCCCAATGGAATGTGCGCGCTTTCCCCAGGTGCTCCAGTTTCCTCCCACAGTCCAAAGACTCACTGGGTAGGTCAATTGGTCATTGTAAATTGTCCTGTGATTAGGATTAATCAGGTTTGATGGGGATTGCTCGAAAGGCCAGTAGGGCCCACTCTGTGCTTGTATCGCTAAATTAAATACTTCATTCAGGAGTGATTTGCATGGAAACAAAGAATGATTAAAGGATCAATTCTGTAAAGAAGCAAATCAGTCCGGGCACCTATGAGAAAACAGCCTTAATTCCCACTTACAGGGAGACCAAGAAGGATGTCGTGAAATCCAGACGGGGAAGAAGGGTAGCTCGGGTGTGGGGTTACAAAAGACAAGTCTAGCCAAAACCTGACCACATCTGGACTTTACCTGCTCCCTGCACTCTTCTTGGTTTTGCTTTTCCGTTTGCTGCCAGGATCCTCGTTTCTGTAGGGCAGGAGCGCCGCATACCCATGCTCAGCCTCTGCGTGGGGGAATGAGAATAGACTCAGGCAGGGAGGCAACATGCAATCTTCACCCATCCCAACTTCCCTATTTCTACCCCTCCACAACACCAACCCTCTTCTGTCTCCCGCACAGATGACACTTCCCCACCCTCATGCAGCACACACCCACCCACATTCCCACTCCTTAGCAAGAAAACGAAAGGGAGTAGCGTGACCATTCACCAGTTTGGTTGCTGAGACAGCATATCTGTCATATTAGAGGTGCAAAGAATCCTTTTCTATTCAGTAGGGCCACAGACTCCTTCATTGAAACTAATGAAACTCAACATGACAGATTCAGAAAAGATGTTCCCCTCGACCCAGGAGTCTAGAACTAGGGGCCACGGCCTGAAAACATTGGCTAGCCTACTTAAAGTTGTTATTTAGAACAGAAACTAGTAGTAATGTATTCACTTAAAAGGCCGATGAATGTTTGGAATTCTCTAACCAGGGACTATATGGACTCGGTTCTGTTTTTTTTTATCACGTTGGAATCAAGATAGGATAACATAGGAAACCAGTATGTGGGCAGATCAGCTGTGCATTTGACAGATTGGGCTGGAGTAGAGCGATGGCCTACTATTTATGTTCTCCGTCCATTCGCTCCCTCCTTCTCGCTACAGCCCTGACTTGATTATCTCATTCCAATCCCACCCCCACCCCGTCTCAACCACTGCCACCAACTCTTACCTAAACCATTATTTGTCTCACTTCCCAATTTCCCCCACTCTCACCCATTACCCCAACTTTCACCTCAGGCATTATCAACCCTCCCTAATCCCGATTCTCAGCCATTACCCCAATACTTACCCTCCCCATTATTTGCCCCAACTTCCCCAATTCCTGCACTCTCAGCTATTGCCTCAACTCTATTATTTGCCTCCGACTCCCTCCTCCCCGCTTCCCACTTCAGCCATTCTCCCGACTCCCATTCCCTCCCCCCCACCCCCACCATCGCCCTTGCCCCCTGCCTCCCCCGCCCGGGATTGTTTACCTCGCTCCCGCCGCTCCAAGTAGTGCGCGGCTTCAATCAGCCGCTCGATGTTGATGAGCTGCACGGCGGTCATTGTTGTGAGAATGGACAAGAGATAGCGCGACGATCAGCTGCAAGAGTTCTCTCTCAGTTGAGTTCAGTGCCCCAGCCCGCTCCGCCCAGCCGCTACCAACCGCCCGTGTTTACCTGCCTGGAGAAATAAAGGCGCAGCGGCCGCGCACCCTGACCGGACCCACGGTCCACCTCCCGTGCCCCATTCACGCTCGTCTATTGGATAAGACTACCGTGGGACCGCCTTCTCTTTCCTTCCATTGGTTGTTGATGCTGCCCATCTGCGATCACGTTACCTTGACCGCTCGAGATTTTTAAAAACAAGAGCGCAAGAGCCCGCCCACAGTTCCTATTGGTCAAATTTGGATTCAGCCGCCTTCTCCGAGTATGATTGGATAATACTGTCGCCCGTCAGCGTGAGCCATAGATGATTGCCTGTCGATTCCTCTGACTTCACATAACCAAGTTCTGATAGGCCGATCAACAATGATGTAATGCGGTTCTCGTACTATCAAAAGTTGCCTAAGTGTCCGTGCACTGTGTGTGTGACATGCGCAGTGGAGGTTTAGCTTGCTGCGCTGGAGCGGAGTGCTGGCAGTATCTTTCTCACGTTTGACACAAATGTCTTCACATGGAGAGCCCCTCCCCCAACCAGCAAAACAAAAATACTGCCCTCTCTTCATGTTCAAAGTAGGGAAGGTTTGTTGTAACGTTACAGGGTGCAAGTGTGACTGCATCTGGGGCACTTCATACAGTGTGTTTCCTTATTTAAGGCAGACCGGGATTGCAACGCACAGACGGTTCACCCTGGGTCGATTCCTAAGACGAACTAGTTGTCCTACGAAGAGAGGTTGGGCAGGTTGGAGTTTAGAAGAAAGAAATACTAATTTACTGAAACGTTGAAGTATTTGACGGATCTGTGATAACCAGCACTCGAGGAGCGGAGAATACGGGGGTGCCTGTTTCAGGCAGAGATGAGAAGGATATTCTCGCTTAGAGCATGGCGACTCTTTAGAAATTGTCTCAGAGAGCTGTTGAGGCAGAGGTATTGAATTTATTAAAGGGGTGGAAAGCACAAAGGGTATGTTTTTTATGGGATGTTCACATGACACAATTGCTTTTGGTGTCACTTAAGAGAGAGAGAGAGATAATACTGCTCCATCATAACTGATCTGCCTGGAGGAGTGCAAATTGAAAAGGGTGAATGGAGGCAGTTGAGAAACAAAAATCTGCTGGAACTGTGCAATGCAGAGCACAGTAGCCGTGGGGATACTCAATTAGATCATAAACATAAGAGCTTCTGCAGAGCAACACGCACATAAAATGCTGCAGAAACTCAGCAGGTCAGGCAGCATCTATGGAGAAGAGTAAACAGAGCTCCTTTCTTTCCAATCCCGATGAAGGGTCCCAGCCTGAAACTTCGACTGTTTCTCAGCAAAGATGCTGCCTGACCTGCTGAGCTTCGCCAGCATTTTGTGTGTGCAGCTCTTGATTTCCAGCATCTGCAAAATCTCTTGTGCTTCTTATTGGCCTTTTTCTTGTGCTGTCTCTGCCTCTCTTATTTCCTTTATCACTTCCCCTTTCTGTAATCAGCCTGATTCTAATTCATGTGAACCTGACAATTATCATGTGTGCTTCTTCCTGCTCCACCTTACTCTTTCTTTCTGGTAATCCAGGGAGCTGGTTTCAATTTCCCTACCTACCTATCCAAAAGCCTATACACTTATACAATGTTTATTTACTGCCTGCTAACCTTTGATTCCAATCTATCAAGGCCAACTCCCTAATTACAATAAAAATGGTTCTTGTCCAAAGGACAATTTTCCAAAGCTTTTCTCGACCTTGTGCTGTGACTGTCACTGTTTCCTAGGTGTTCCCCAAATGCTATTGGATTGTTTCCCAGAACCAGGCCCAGCAACGCTGCTTTCTTGATCACTAAATTAGGGAAGTTCTCCACACCACACTTGAGAAACACCTCCCTATACTTGCCTCTCGTGTTACTAAACCCAGTCTATATTTGGTAGTAGAGGTCCTTCTTCGCTATTGTTCCGCAGTTGTTGCATGTTTCTGCAATTTCTCCTGAAAAGTTGCTCCTCGATATCCTTCCCACATCTTGATGACCAGTGGTATCAGCCTTGTGTTCTCAGCACTAAACAGGTAATTTCAGTCCTCTCTCTCCAGCACTGCAAAGTACTCCTTCAGCAGCACTGCTATTCCCCCTGCTATCTCACTATCCCTTTCTTTTAGTCTAAGACCAGAGGACATAGCTGCAGAATACAGGGATGTCCTTTTAGAACAGAGATGATGAGGAAATTCTTCTGCCAGAGTGGTGGATCTGTGGAACTCATTGCCACAGGTAGCTGTGGAGGCCAAGTCATTGGGTATATTTAAGGCAGAGGTTGATTAGACAGGGCATGAAGGGATACGGGGTGAATGCTGGAGATTGGGGCTGAGAGGGAAAATGGATCAGCCATGATAAGATGGAGGAGCAGACTCAATGGGCCGAATGGCCTAATTCTGCTTGTATATAGATAGATAGATACTTTATTGATCCCAAAGGAAATTATACTGTCACAGTAGCATTACAAGTGCACAAGTATAGAAATATTAGAAGAGAAGTAAGAAAGAATAAAAAATAAGATACCACAAACAGTTGACATTATAGAGCTTAATGGCCAAGGGTAAGAATAACCTCATATAGCGCTCTTTTTTACTAAAAGTGTTCCTCTGTTCAGCCAAGGTGGCAGGCAGAGGGTGGGAAACATTGGCCAGAATTGCCAGGATTTGTTCTACCACAGCCTCCAGTGTGTCTAGTTTGACTCCTATAACAGAGCCAGCCTTTCTAATCAGTTTATTGAGCCTGTTGGCATCACCCGTGTTGATGCCATTGCCCCAGTATACCACTACATAGAAGAATGTACTGGTGACAACAGACTGGTAGAACATGTGAAGGAGAGGCCTGCATACTCCAAAGGACCTCAGTCTCCTTAGGAAGTAGAGGCAACTCAAGTCTGCCATCCAGGTGCACCCCCAGGTACTTGTGGGTCCTCTCCACACCACATCCTTGTCATCAATAGTAATAGGTAGCAGTGCAGATTTAGTCTTCCTAAAGTCCATCATTCTCTCCTTTGTCTTACTCACGTTGAGGTGCAGATGATTCAGCTTACATCATCTGAGAAAGTCCATCACGAGGGCCCTGTATTCATCCTCCTGTCCTCCCTTTATACACCCAACTATTGCTGAGTTATCAGAGAATTTCTGCAGATGACATGACTCAGTGTTGTATCTAAAGTCCAAGATATATGGGGTAAACAGGAAGGGAGCTAATACAGTCCCCTGTGGGGCCCCAGTGCTACTTATAGCCATGTCTGACACACAGCTCTGAAGTCACACAAACTGTGGTCTGCCAGTCAGGTATATCTTACGGTGTTTCCTGAGAACCCTGTACTCAGAAGTATCTGGGATCCATTCCTGTCTATTATTAAGCAAGGTCTTTTTTCATGCCTCAGCACTGTAACCCCCCGTGGTTAACTATGCCTGCAGCTCACCGATCTTGTTTACCTTATGTACATAAGAGTGTAAACTTCTCCTCCCTCTAGCCCTGGTTGCCTGAAAACTCCCATTTGTGTTTAGGTCTTATTTTCTGTTTATAAAACTTTTATGTAAAACCTTTCCAATGCTACTTTCCTGTGCCAAATTTGTTTACATTTGAACCTACAGTGGTACCATCTGTCCAACATTCCCTCTAATTTTTTTTAACAGCTGCATGGGCCAACCATTGCTCTGAGCAGGAAATTTTTACACGGCCTGAAAATTGCGCGGCACTTTATTAAAACATTATATAAAAGAAAATTCCAGCTGTGTGGCAACAAAGGCAATGCGCGTGGGAGCATTTCAGTTACTACGTGGCATGCACTCGTGCAGCTTAGAGGGAACAGTGCATCTGACCCTGTGAAGTAACAGGACACTCTTCTATTGTATTGTAGGAGCCATGCATCTGTTTTATATCTGGATTGTATTTTGTGTTGTTGGTTTATTATGATAACTAGTCATGTGGGGGGGGCGGTGGTAAAAGTTGAGGGAATAACTTATGTATTCGTGCTTTGTTCTCAGTAGTTTGTTCTGGGGACCGCCGGGTGCTTTTGGTGACCGCTTAATTTACACTTAATTGCATTGCTTCAAGATTGTTTGTTTTCTTAGTTGCTAATAAAGGATCGAATACATTTCTTTGACTTTGTGGAACGTTATTATTGGATTGATCGGAGGGTGTGTCATACAAGGATAGCCTAGTTCGCCAGCGACAGCAATTGATTTGTTAGATTTGACTGCTACATGAGGCTCTATTTCTCAAAGGCAATACCTATCATCATGTGACATTTTCTCATGGCTACCATCGGGCAGGAGGTACAGAAGCCTGAAGTCCCACACAACCAGGTTCAAGAGCAGCTACTTCCTTTCAACTATTTGATTCTAGAACCACTTCCTTTCAGTCATTCAGTTCTTGAACAACTTGCACATCCCAATCACTACTTCAGTATCGCAACACAGTGACCTGCTTTGACCACTTTAAATCACATTTTGTGGACTAATTGTGTTCTTTCTTGTGTAATTTATGTTAGATATTTAATAATATATTTATTTATTAATATACACAGTGGAATTGGCCCTTCCAACTTAATCCTCATCTAATCATGGGACAACTTACAATAACCAATTAACCTACAAAACAGTATGTCTTTGGGACGGTGAAAGGAAACCGGAGCACCCGGAGGAAACACACACATTAACGGGGAGAATGTACGAACTCCTTACGGACAGCGGCGGGATTTGAAACTGAGTCGCTGGTACTGTCAAGCATTGTGCTAACCACTACACTATCCATGCTGCACTAGCACCTCACCTTCCCACTCTCTCTTTTACACACTTGGGGCCCTTGAAGATCACCTGATTCTGTTGCCCCTGCTCGCTTGAACCTTACCAGGGCTACTGGAAAGTATTATTCTATCACATAACATCTGAAATAGGCAAATTGAAGGTAACATCAACTGGTCCTGCAAATTTGCTTGTCCAGCACTACACTATGCCAGATTTTCTATTTAGGTCACAGCTACTGTGTACAGTTCTGACCGCGACACTTAAGCGCAAGAGAGATACAAAGATACACACACAAAACAACACACACAAAATGCTGGAGGAACTCAGCAGGTCCAGCAGTATCTATGGAAAAGAGTAAACAGTCAACGTTTTGGGCTGAGACCCTTCCTCAGAACTGAGAAGGAAGGGTGAAGATGCCAGAATAAGAAGGTGGGGGAAAGGGAAGGAGCTGGGAGATGATAGTGAAGCCAGGTGGGTGGGAAAGGTAAAGGGCTGGAGAGGAAGGAACCTGATAGGAGAGGAGAATGGACCATAGGAGAAAGGGAAGGAGGAGGGGACCCAAGGGGAAGTAATAGTCAGGTGAGAAGAGGTTAAAAAATCAGAGTGAGGAAGGGGGGGAGTGGATTTGTTTACTGAAAGGAGAAATCGATATTCATGCCAACAGGTTGGAGGATACCCAGACAGAATATAAGGTGTTGCTCCTCCACCCTGAGAGTGTCCTCATCTTGGCATAAGAGGAGGCCATAGACCGACATGTCAGAATGGGAATGGGAATCGGAATTAAAATGTTTGGTCACAGGGAAATCCTGCTTGTGGCAGATGGAGCGGAGGTGCTCAATGAAGTGGCCCCAAATTTACAACGAGACTCACCAAGGATATCACTAGGGTCGGAGAAATCTAACAGTGAAGAAACTGTGTGATTATATTTTTTTTAGAACAAAAGAAGAAGAAATGGAGTTTTATCAAAGCAAATTGTTAAAGCATTCTGACCAGATGCATCACAGTCTAGTCTGGAGGTTCCAATGCACAGGGTCAAAAGAGGCTGCAGAGGGACGTAGACTCAGCCAGCTCCAGCACTAGCACAAAGTTCACCACCATTGAGGACAACTCCAAAAAGTGGGGCTTCAAGAAGGTGGCACCTCAGCATCTGGGACCTGCCCTCTTTTCATTATTACCATTGGGAAGGAGGAACAGGAGCCTGAAAACCTACATTTAGTGTTTTAAGGCAGCTTCTTCCCCTCTGCCATCAGATTTCTGAACGGTCCATGTACCCTTGAACACTTCCTCATTATTTGCACTTTAAAAATATTTTTGCAACCTTGTAACTTTATACCTTGCACTGCACTGCTGGCACAAAACATCAGATTTCACAACGAGTGTCAGTAGTAATGAACCTGATTCCGATTCTGTGGGGAGAATTAACTGAGGGACACAAAATCAAGAGGGTTCTATACAGGGAAAACAATGAGTTAATAACTGCAACAGTTAATTGGTACAAGGATTATCATGACGATATACTGCACAGACACAGGCCATTTAGGCAAACCAGTCCATGCCAACCAAAATGCCCATCAATGCTAGTTCCATTAGCCAGTATTTGCCCAAAAACCTCTAAACCATGTATCTGTCCAACTGTCTTTTAAAAGTTACTATTGTCCCAGTTCAACCACTTCTTCTGGCAGTTCATTCCAAATAGTCTTCACCATGGACAACGCTAGCAGTAAGGTGGAAGTTCCAGTTGTCAGGGGGTGCAAAGTTTGTGAAGTTACCATAACTAGAGAGAAGGTTCTCGTGAAACTGAAAGGTCTGATGGTAGATAAGTCACCTGGACCAGATGGTGCACACCTCAGAGTTCTGAAAGAGATCAAGGAATCATTAGTAATGATCTTTCAAGAATCACTGTTTTCTGGAATGGTCCCGGAAGACTGGAAAATTGCAAATATCACTCCACTCTTCAAGAAGGGAGAGAGGTAGATGAATGGAAACTATAGGCCATTCACTGACCTCAATGGTTGGGAAGTTGAGTTGATTATTAAGGATGAGGTCAGAGGCACATGATAAAACATGATCATTTAAATCTGAATAAGCACCTGCTTTCTTAAAAAGGCTTGGAGCCCGCTTCATATTTTCACCCATGAATGATGCAGAGCCCCACTGTCAAGAATAACAGTTTATATAATATAAGGGAATTGGGCAGGCATGCAGGGGTCTTAAACAGTTCTTTCAAAAGCCAGGAAGAGAGGATACTCATTCCCTCGAACGCACTGTGCCCTGTGCGACAAGGTCATGATTGTAACCTTTGCACTTTCGTCTACCTGAAGTAACCCAGAGTCACTCCACTCCTCCCAATACACATACAGACCAGTTGTCCTTTGCTCTGTAAGTTTCTGATTCAAAACTGAAATGGCAATGGCTCTGCTCCAGGTAGAGTTCAGGTGTTGGATCTCTCATTCAAGACATGCGTATCTCAAATGTCAAACAGTAGGGGTCAGCAGTTCACAACAGATTCCAGGCTTCATGCACACTACCTTTGAAAGAGAAGTCAGGGTGGTTTGGAGACATCTCACTAGCAATGTTTTTCCTGTGGGTTTATCATCAAATACTCATCATGTTAGGGAAATTATTGAAGGCTCTGAGGAATGGTGTTTGTATTTACTTGGATGCAGTTAGCATGTTAGCATGGTTTGTGTAGAGGAGATTTCATCCGTTGAGCACATCTATATAAACGCTGTTGCAGGATCATCAGGGATCCCCACCTGGACATGCTCCCTTCTTGCTATTGCCGTCAGGAAGATGGTACAAAAGCCACAGGACTCACACCACCAAGTTCAGGAACAGTTACAACCACTCAAACATCAGGTTTTTGAGCCAAAAGGGATAACTTCACTTGCCCCACCATTGAAATGTTCCCACAATCAATGGACTTACTTTCAAAAACTCTTCATCTCATGTTCTCGATATTTATTGCTTACTTATTTATATCATTGGTTCTTCTGTTTGCATTTGTACAGTTTGTTGTCTTCTGCACTCTGGTTGAACACCTTAGTTGGGTGGTCTTTCATTGATTCTGATTATTATTCTCCAGATTTGTTGAGTATGCACAATAACATGAATCTCAGGGTTGTATATGATGACATACCTGTACTTTGATAATAAAGTTTATTTTGAACTTGGAACTTTTTCATCTCATAAATCTTAACCAATTCATATTTTTAGGAGATGGCTAGGAAAATTGATGAAGGCTGAGTGATAGATGTGGTTTTCATGGACTTCAGTGAGGCTTCAGCAAGTTTTTGCATGGTAGTCTCATCTAGAAGGTCAAGGCATGAGGGATCCAAACTGAATTCAAAGTTGACTTCAACAAACAATCCGCTGGATGAACTCAGTGGATCTACTAGCATCTGTGGAAGTAAACGAACTGTAAACATTTTGAGTTGAAACAAGTCAATGAACTTGTATATTGCTGTCTGTAATATAGAAACATAGAAAACCTACAGCACCATACAGGCCCTTTGGCCCGCAATGCTATGCCAAAAATGTACCTACTTACTTTAGAAATTACCTAAGGTTACCCATAGCCCTATTATATATTAAATGATGTGAATGAGAATATTGGTGGTATGATTAGTATTTGCAAATGACACACAAACAAAGTCATAGATAGTGAAAAAGACCGTCTAAGTGAATATACATCAGCTTGAAGTTTGGGCAGATGAAATTTAATCCTGATAAGTGGGAGGTTAAATTCTGGTAGGACAAATAAAGTAACTGGTAGGAACCTCATGAATGTAATATTTTGAGAGACCTTGGTGTGCTCCCTGAAAGTGGTGGCACAAGTTAGTGAAAAAGGCACTTGACGTGCACTGTGTATGAGAGCTGGGATGATGAGTTGCAGTTGCACAAAACATTGGCTATACTGCACTTAAATATATTGTGTATATATCTGGTCACCATAATACAGGAGAGATGTGGTAACAATATAGAGAATGTAGATGTTTTGCCAATATGATGCCTGGAATGGAGGGCTGTAGTTATAAAGAGAGAGTGTATAGGCTGGGTTTGTTCTCACTGGAACGTAGGAGGCTGAGGGTGACCTTATAGAGCAGGGGTCGGCAACATTTTTGCCTCTGTGGGCCGGATTGTGTATTAATGAGCGGACAGTGGGCCAGATAAATGCCATAAAAAACTGGAAATATCGGAATTATCCATTTAATTACATCTAGTTATGTTTTGCCTCAAATTATTGAATAATGCATGCTAGAAAATCATTTGTGCTTAACCAAGGATGCCAGTTAGTAATCAAATAACTCAGTTTAGTTGCAATTTATTTCAATCAAGGCATCTTTTGAATATATTAAAAGGACACAAAGAATCTTTAAACATAAAACGTATGAACATGATGCACTGAATGGTGGTAAATTAAGTATAATAAAAAAGAAATTTTTAATGCAAACAGTCGATAAATCAATATGAAATTTGATGCTGTTTGTTGCTTGAAAGCTTCTCAATATTGGGTGTTAGACCTGTTGATGCCAAGAGCAAGACATTATCCAGATGGGCATCAGTCAATCTTGTTCTCAAATGGTTCTTGGTGTGCTTCATTTTTGAAAATAATCGCTCACACCGATAAGTGTTGCCAAACAATGATGCCATCTTTTTTGCATGGTCCACTAAGTTAGGATACTTCCCACTTGGATGAATATATTTTCTATAGAAGTCAAGCACTGACGCATCTTCAGAATGAAATTTCGATCTCAATATGTTGTCACGCTGCATCTCAATCAATTCCATTTGAAAAATTTCCGATGCAGTGTCCACTTCCACATCAAATGGAGTAGCAAACAGCTTGAACTCATTTGCTTGCAAGTGAAAATCAGCAAAACAAGATGAAAGCTCTTTTCTCAATTCTTGGACCATATACACGATAATGCCTGGATCTTGTGCTTTTCGTTTCTGAAAAGTGGGAAAATGTGCACTATTTCCTTTTTGAAGCCGGTATTCCCACAATTGCAGCTTTCTTTCAAAGGCCACAATATGACCATACATCTCATGTATCAGCTGATTTTTTTCCTTGAAGTTGTAAATTCAAGTTATTTAAATGAGAGTGACACTGTTTCTGTTTACAAATTTGAACGATCCCATCTGAAAACCTGTGCGTACACGGAGAGTATCTAATATATATTAATAAGGTAGTCTGCCTTCCCATCGTTTGTATATACCAGTGTTTGGTTTGGAACAGAACGGGACCTGGGGCTAGTGTAACAAGACGCCATGCATGTCCATCAATGTGGTCGCGTGAAACACTCAGAATAAGGAAAATTTGCTCGCGGGCCGGATTAGTATCGCAATATTTGCTCGCGGGCTGGTCAAAATAACTTCATGGGCCGAATATGACTCATGGGCCGTAGGTTGCCTACCCCTGTTATAGAGGTTTATAAAACCGTGAGAAGTGTTGACAGGGTAGCAGCCTGGGTGGCAGGGTGAAGATACGTCTCTACCAAAGAAGGTGTAAAGAACAACTTCCCTCCACTAGCCTGCGGGTCACACTTGGGCAAAGTGTAGCCCCCTACTCTCCTCAAATCAGGACCACGTGAAGCCATGGGAGCAGGAGGCGGCTGGTCGCATGAGCAGTTGGTGCATATCACAAGTCCTGGTTATGCGACCACTGACACCAGGCAGACAATCTCTGAAGAGTATTGATAATGGCTGGGGTCACCCGTCTTGTAAAGTCACTGCCCAGAAGAAGGCAATGGCAAATCACTGCTGTAGAAAAATTTGCCAAGAACAATCATGGTCATGAGACGATGATTTGCCCACTTCATACGACCCGGCACATAATGATGTAGCTTAGCCAGGAGACACAAGAGATGCTGCAGATGCTGGAAACCTTGAGCAACACACACAAAATGCTGGAGGAACTCAGCGAGTCAGGCAGCATCAATGGAGTGAAATGAACAATTAGTTTAAATAAAATCTAGTCAGGATCTTTTCTTTTCTCCAGGAGTCTAGAACTAGAGGGCACAGAGGGAAGAAATTTAAAGGAGACCTAAGAGGTATGTTGTTCACAGGGTGCTAAATGTATGGAATGAGCTGCAAGTGGAGGAGATAGAAGCAGATTCAACTCCAACTTTTAAAAGATGTTAGCATTGATAGGAATTGTGGTCAGTGAGGGTGAGGAGGACCAAAAGTGCCTATTTCTGTGATGTTGAATTTATCAAAATTTTCTTCCAAAGAATTGAGTCTTTAGAACTCTTTTTCAAAGCTGCTGGAAGCAGTATTTGAATAATTTTTTAGCAGTAGTAGATGGGTGCTTGAGGGTGAGGGAGTTACCACAGATTGGAATGACAGCCTGAGGTTACAGTCATATCAGACATGATATTAAATGGTAGCTTAGTGGCCTGGGTGAAGCGTGACTAGTTTCAAGGAGGCATAACTGTGCTCCTTAGGTTTTGCACCAGAACGTCTGCTTAACTTTGTCCAGAGTGGAAACTGAACTCCGGACCACCTAAGAAATAAGCATGTTGCTGCCATCAGGAGGAGGTGCAGGAGCCTGAAGATTCACATATAGACACACAATAAGAGAGCATGACAACACTGAAACAGGCCCTTTGGCCCATCTAGTCTGTGCCAAACTATAATTCTGCTTAGTTCCATCAACCCGAACCTGGACCATAGACCCCAATACCCATCCCATCCATGTACTTATCCAAATTTCTCCTAAGTGCTGAAATGGAACCAGCATCCATCACTTCCATTGGCAGTTCTTTCCACACTCAGAGTGAAGATGTATCCCTTAAGCATCTCACCTTTCACCCTTAAACCTTAGGTACAAGTCTCACCCAACCTCAGTGGAAAAAGCCTGCTTACATTTATCCTATCTATAACCCTATAGATTTTGTACACCTCTATCAAATTTCCCCTCATTCTTCTCCACTCAAGGCAATAAAGTACTAACCTATTCAACCTTTCCCTACAACTCAGATCCCCAAGTCCCGGCATTATCCTTGTCAATTTCCTCTGTACTCTTTCAATCTTATTGATATCTTCCCTATAGATAGGTGACCAGAACAGAACACAATACTCCAATTAGTCCACACCAACATCTTACATAATATCCTGTTTTTACACACACTCAGTGACTTAGGGACAGCTTCTTTCCCTGTCTCATCAGACTTATGAATGGCCCACAAATTCACAAACACTACCTTGCTATTCCTTATTTTGCACACTATTTACTTATAGATTTTTATGCCTTTGCACTACTGCTGCTGCAAAACAAAACATTTTATGTTATAGGTCAGTGATAATAAATCTGATTCTGATTCCTTCAGGTGCTCTGCTTCCTCCCACCTCCCAAAGATGTTCAGGTTGGTAGGTCAATTGGCCACTGACTCTAGTGTGCAACTGAATGGTAGAATCGGCAGGGATCTGAGGCAATGTCAAGAGAATCACATTGATGTATATGGGTGGTTGATGATAAGCAGGAAGTGGGAGTTTCTGTACTCTATGTCTTTAAATATTACAACCTACAGCCTCACTTTCAAGGACTCTACAATTCATGTTCTCAGTATTATTTATTTTGTATTTGCACATTGGCTGTTGTCAGTCTTTGTTTGTATATAGTTTTTCATAAACTCTATTGTATTAATTTACTTTTTGTAAATACCTGCAAGAAAATGAATTTCAAGGTATTATGTATATGGATGTGTTGGCACATGGCCTAGTGGGCAAGGCATCAGACTAGTAACCTGAAGGTCACTGGTTCGAGCCTCAGCTGAGGCAGCGTGTTTGTGTCCTTGAGCAAGGCACTTAACAGCACATTGCTCTGCGACGTCACCGGTGCCAAGCTGCACGGGTCCTAGTGCCCTTCCCTCGGACAACATCAGTGACGTGGAGAGGGGAAGGCCTGCAGCTTGGGCAACTGCCGGTCTCCCATACAACCCTGCCCAGGCCTGCGCCCTGGAAACTCCAGGCGCAGATCCATGGTCTCTCAAGACCGACTGATGCCACATGTATATGGTAACCTAGACACCTTTTGATAATGAACTTACTTTGAAAAATACACACTTTCTCCTCACCCTATTCCAATAATTATCTTCCTAGTTTAATGTCATCCAATTTATTTTTACATCTTGAAGCATCAAGATCCTTCACCAGATCCTTTCAATCAAAATGTGATGCCGAGCCACATAAATATTCAGTCAGATGGTAAAAGACTCATTTGAGAGTAGGGGAGGTTCAAACAAGAGGACATGAGTTGAGACTTAGGGGGCAAAAGTTTAAGGGTAACATGAGGGGGAATTTCTTTACTCAGAGAGTGGTAGCTGTGTGGAATGAGCTTCCAGTAGGAGTGGTAGAGGCAGGTTCGGTATTGTCATTTAAAGTAAAATTGGATAGGTATATGGACAGGTAAGGAATGGAGGGTTATGAGCTGAGTGCAGGTCAGTGGGATTAGGTGAGAGTAAGTGTTCGGCACGGACTAGAAGGGCCGAGATGGCCTGTTTCCGTGCTGTAATTGTTATATGGTTATATATTATATGGTTATATTTGAAGAAGCCTCAAAAAGCACAGAAATTTACTGAATCACATGACCTGAAAACATAAAGGCACACCCACCAATGGTGAGTGATACTTGTGGTGCACAAGGTGCCAGAGTGGAGTCAGCCAATCATTTAGATCAGGGATTCCCAACCTTTTTAATGCCATGGATCCCTATTGTTAACTGAATGGTCCAAGGGTCCTAAGTTGGGAACCCCTGATTTGGAGCCTTTTTTCTTACAGCAGGCTCTGAATTGAGAAGAATGTTTCTGATGATGGGATAAATATATAGATTCAATATAACTGGTAGAAGAAACATACATAGGTGAGAAAATTATCTTTGTGTAGAAGCTGTTGAGATCAGGAATTTGGCACTTAAAAAAGATATGAAAGCAAATTCAGGAATTTGTGAAATATGCTAAAGGCAAAGAGCCAGAAGAGCTATGGGTAAGACAAGCCTCCAGGGCCTGCACAGTAACATCAGGGATTGATCACCACCACTGTCTGTTAGGAGTTTGCACGTTCTCCCCACAACTGTGTGGGTTTCCTTCCACATTCCAAAGACATACATATGGGTTAGGGTCAGTGAGTTGTGGGCATAGCATGTATGTGTGGCAGCATTTGTGGGCTGCCTAGCACAATTCTCTCTGAGTTGATTTGGCACAAATGATGCATTTCACTGTATGTTTCTATATGCATGTGGCAAATAAAATTAATCTTTAAATCTAGTAAAGGACTCAGAGGAATCTATCTCCTTCTGGTAAAAAAAATCACCCCACCCTCCCCTCTTCTTCTATTCCCCACTCTGGCCTCTTACCTTTCCTCACCTGCATCCCCCGGGTGCCCTCCTCCTCTCCTTCATCTCCAGCCCTTTAACTTTCCCACCCACCAGGCTTCACCTATCACCTTCTAGCTAGCCTCCTTCCCCTCCCCCCCCACCTTTTTATTCTGGCATCTTTCTCAGTCCTGAAGGAGCACGTCAGCCCGAAACGTTGACTGTTTATTCATTTTCATAGAAGCTGCTTGACCTGCTGAGTTCCTCCAGCATTCTGAGTGTGTTGCTTTGGATTTCCAGCACCTGTAGATTTTCTCGTGTTTACTATCTCCAAGACAGCTCTTTTTGAAAAGGTTGTTGGTGTCATTCCTGATATTCTATCCACCAATTTGGTAGGATGTGGAACAGATTCACATTCATTCAAAATGTGCACTTTAGTTCTAGTTTACCACTGCTAGAACATAGCATTTATTGATAACACATTAGGAAAACATTTGGTCCTTCAAGCTCATGCTGTCAACCCAGTAGGACAATCTCATTAGTTTCATTTCCCCTCTCCTTATGTCCCTGAAGCCCTGCAAATTTCTGTCTGTTTTCTCATTCACACACGCATATACCCCTTTTGCCACTTACTTACAGTGGCTAATTAACGTGTAGATGCCAGAGGAAACTTGTAATCATAGGGAGAACTTGGAAACTCCGCAGAGGTTCAGGATTGAACTCAGGTTGCTGGCGCTTTGAGGCAGCAGTATGAATGCTGCATGAGGAAAACTTTAGAAAAATTTGGCTTGGGGGGGGATGATTTTTCGATTGATTGCAGTGTGGTAACTGCTTCACTATGTATGAAACTCTGAGCAAGAATCAGGTCATCAACAGACACTTCAGCACCAGGTTCCCCCACGAACATACAGATGAGAGTCAGCATACTCCACGCCCAAAGCAAGTAGTGTGCTGACCAGATTACTATCCCAGTGATCTGCAGCACTGCATGGTATCTTTGTGACCTCTGTGTAAACTCTCACACCAATGCATTGAGATTAGGCTGTGCTGACGAGTGCCCTCTTCTCGATGCTAACATTATAGGAGGGACATCACAGCTTTGGAGAGAGTGCAGATACCAGGATGCTGCCTGGATTGGAGGGCAGGTGCCATAACAGGAAGATGAACAAACTTGGGTTGTTTTCTCTGGAGCAGAGGCTGAGGGGAGATCTGACAGAAGTTTATACGATTATGAGAGGCACAGACAGCATAGACAGTACTTTTTTCTCCAGAGCTGGAACAACTACGTAAAACCAGAGGGTATGTATTTAAGGTGTGAGGGAGTAATTTCAAAGATGATGTGAGGGACACATTTTTTTTAAACAGAGAGTAGTGGGTGCCTCGAATACACTGCCTGGGGTGGTGATAGAGACACATATTCTAGGGACTTTTAAAGTGTGTTTAGATAGGCACAAAAATGTGAGAAACATAGAAGGACAAGGATATTATGTAGGCAGAAGAATCAGAATCAGGTTTATCATCACCAGCATGTGTCATGAAATTTGTTAACTTAGCAGCAGTTCAATGCAATACATAATATAGAAGAAAAAAACAAATTAAAGTAATACTAATAAATCCATCCTTCCTTCTTGTTTTATGGCAGTTGGCACCCAGCTTAATGGTGCATTACTGCCACCTATTGTTCCGGAGTGTGGATCAGATGATAGACTTGCATTCTAAATCCCTTCACCCATTCACATACCCACCCTAATCTACACTTTATCCTTTCTTCTTTGGCCATCCTAGTACCCTATTCCTGCTTATCCATCATATCCTATAAAAAACCCTGTATCCCTTAAGAAAGCCAGAAGTACCCCAACCTGTGCTCTCTCACCCATGCCCAGTAACCCTTTTAATGTGAATTCCTGCACCAATTCCCTTAGACTAATTCTCATCATCTCTCTGTATCCCATACTTCCTGCAACTCACTTACATGTTCTACTGACTCCTCTTCCTGACATACATAAATACTAATACAGTATACATATATTGAATAGATTAAAAAATGTGCAAAAAAAACAAATAATAGATATTAAAAAGTGAGGTAGTGTCCAAGGGTTCGATGTCCATTTAGTAATCAGATGGCAGAGGGGAAGAAGCTGTTTCATAATTGCTGAGTGTGTGCCTTCAAGCTTCTGTACCTCCTACCTGATGGTAACAGTGAGAAAAGGGCATGCCCTGGGTGCTGGTGGTCCTTAATAATGGGTGCTGCCTTTCTGAGACACTGCTCCTTGAAGATGCCCTGGGTACTTTGTAGGCTCGTACCCAAGATGGAGCCGACTAAATTTACAACCTTCTGCAGCTTCTTTCAGTCCTGTGCAGTAGCCTCCATCCTCCAAACCGGACAGTGAGGTGACCTGTCAGAATGCTTCACTGTTTAGCTGGCTATTGATCACTAATTTAATTGATTTGGCACCCAATATGCACTGAAGGTCTGTTCCTGTAGTGCAGTTTTCTATCTACCATTAGGTGGAAGGTACAGGAGCCTTAGATCCTGTACTAGGGACAGTTTTTACCCTACAACCATCAGCCTGCTATACCAATGTGGATAACTTCATTCACCTCAAGTCTGAACTGATTCAAACAACCTACTGATTCCCTTTCCATGACACTACAATTCATGTCCTCAGTCATAGAAAAGTACAGCAGAGAAACAGGCTCTTTGGCCCATCTAGTCCATGCCAAAACCACTTAAGCTGCCTACTCCCACCCACCTGCACTGAGACCATAGCCCTCTGTACCCCTACCATCCACGTACTTATCTAAACTTCTCTTAAACATTGAAATCAAGCTTACTGGCTCCACTAATGCTGGTAGCTCATTCCACACTCTCATGACCCTCTGAGTGAAGAAGTTTCCCCTTATGTTCCCCCCTTGAACTTTTCACCTTTCACACTTAACCCATGGCCTCTAGCTGCTGTCCCACCCAACCTCAGTGGAAAAAGCTTGCTTATATTTACCCTATCTATACCTCCCATAATTTTGTATACCTCAATCAAGTCTTCTATGCTCTAAGAAATAAAGTCCTAACTTATTCAATCTTTCCTAATAACTCAGGTCCTCCAGACCTGGCAACATCGTTGTAAATTTTCTGTTCTCTTTCAACCTTATTTCCATCTTTCCTGTAGGTAGGTAACAAAAACTGTACTCAATATTCCAAATTAGTTCTCACTAATGTCTTGTACAACTTCAACATCAGTATTTTTTTTGGTGTTTTCACAATTGTCTTCTTTTGCACATTGGTTGTTTGTCAGTCCTTAAGTATAGTTTTTCCATTGATTCTATTGTATTTATTTTATTGTAAATGGCTGCAAGAAAATGAATCTGGTAGTATGTGGTGACATATACATACTTTGATAATAAATTTACTTTAACATTGACTGATGGCATGATATTCTTATTAACTTTGGTGTGCAATATTTTCAGTTTCACTTTGTCCTTGGATAATACTTTGTTCCGTTAAAACGGTGACATTGCTTCCACACCATCATGATCACAGCTAAGGAGTTTCTGCATGCGAGTTCAAGCACATCTGAATTGAGTATTACAGAACAGCTCTCATACCCAGGAAAGCATCACTTTGGCCACTTTATTAGGTAGCTCTTGTGCCTAAAGAAGTGGCCTCTTATTATTCATGGTCTTACGCAGCTGGAGCCAACCATTTCAAGATTCAATGTGTTGTGTGTTCAGAGATGCTCATCTGCACACCGTTGTAACATGTGGCTACTTGAGTTACACTAGCCTTCCTCTCAGCTTGAACTGGTTTGGCCATTCTCCTCTAACCTCTCTCATTAACGAGGCATTTTCACCCACTTAAATGGCACTTACTGAATATTTTTTATTCTTTGCGCCATCCTGAGAAGTCGAGAGATTGTTGCACGGTCTGAGATACTTAAACCACCCCGTCTGGTACCAACATTCATTCCACGGTCAGTCACTTAGATCACATTTCTTCCTCTTCCTGATATTTGGTTTGAACAACACCTGAACCTCTTGACCATGTCTGCATGCTTTTATGCATTGAGTTGCTGTCACATGATTGGCTCATTAGATACTTGCATAAATGAGTAGATGTACCAAATGAAATGGCCACTGATGATAAAAGAGCATTGATAAATCCTATACAAATACACTGAACCAAACTAACCTGCTTAATTGATCCCTTCAAACCTTGATTCTCCTCTTTTACAAAGAAGACTTTCTTTCAAAGCCTACCATAAGCACAAAAAAAAGACATGATTTTAAAGCTAAACTACTTTGATATGAAAGATTTCTGAACAAATTTGGGCAAAACTGAGAAACAAGAGATTCTGCAAGTGCTGGAAATCTTGAATCAGACCTCGGTGTACATCGGACACTAACATCAAAACAGAGAGCTATTGCTCTCCCCTCTCCTGTGGCAGAAGTGATACCTCTCTCTTCCCCCTTGTTAGTGAGTGAGAGAGCCTGTGGGTTTAAAATGATCAATCAATCACATTAGCAGGCTTGTAATTTTGGACAAAGTATTATTAGCTTAAAACAGAGGATAAATTTCATTTTTGTTTTGTGTCACTCAATATAGGCACTGCATGTAGACAGGTGTCATGAAACCATCAGCCAGGATTCACAGAAGCAAGTGTACAACACATCTAGAAATGGTAATCAGTCTTACACAAATTAAATGCAGTAACAGAATATTGTTACTGAGGAGAATTTGAAAACCTCTTCCCCAATATGTTGCTCAAATCATGTGAACTGCTAAATTTCATTCACCGTTTAATATGCTTAATAGCATCTTCTAAGCTCAGATCACTGCTTTGCTTCAGAGCCTAGGGTATCAAGATGTTTTTGTTGGGTTACTGGCAGTCTGGAAATTGAGGCCTGTTGACTGGAGCCCCGGGTCTGCAAATCTCTGTGGCTCAGCTGGAGTAGTCGAAGGCCCAATATCTGCATGTCCAAGTCCAAATCAGAGGTTGAAGATGAGACTCTCGGGGTTAAAGAACTGTGTACGTGCATAGATGGGATGGAGGAGCGGAGCTTATTTTGCTGTTGCTGTTTTGTTGCTTGCTATGTTGTGTTATTTTACTGAGCATTGTGGGCACTGGAATGTGTGGCAACTATTGTGGGTTGGCTCCAGCACGCCCTCGAGTGTGCTGATTGTTAACACAATTCATGCATTTCACTGCATGCTTCCATACACACGATAAATAAACTTGAATCTTACACAAAAGTATGTTCCGAACTCGAGCTCTTATCATTAGCAGTTGTTGGTGGGTGGACTCTTGCCAGATTGCTGAATGTTTATCAGGAGAACAAGTAATTTATGCGAAGGTCAAGAAACCAAAAGTTGTCAAAACAGTTTTCTACATGCATACATAACTAGAACTGGTAAGGGTTCATCCTCAGTTCTCTCCACTCCAAAAAACCAAGGTCATTTCTAATTCAGCCAGAAGAGACCAACCCAAAGAAACAGAGACAGGTCTATCTGCACAGAGGCCAAACTCTGAATCAATGTTGACACGTTCACTGAATACAGTATGCAAAAGAAATGGCCTGCCTTACATTATCTATACAAAATCCTGTGTCAAACTCTTCCCTTTCAATAGAGGCAGAGTTTCACCTGTACCTTTTCCTAGTTTATTGTAGACCTGGTCTTTTATCAAACTCTTCCCTTTCAATTGAAGCAGAGGTTCATCTGTACCTTTTCCAACCCATTAGGAACTAATACAGTTTTATAGTATGACAGTAGCACTGGCAGTGTTTTGATTTGTTCTATAATTTAAATATACAATTTGCTACTCAATTAAATGGTAACTTCTCTTTTTTATATCTTTTTAATTAGTTTCCATGAAACTTCAGCTAATTGGAGCAGCCGCTTAATTGGGCCAAAATGAAGTGGACCCAATATGTCCCAATTAACCAGATTCACTGTATTAAGAAAAGTTCAAGTACAACATGGACATAAAGTTTGATTTTGAAGTTTGGGTATCATGCTAAACTTGACAACATTGTCAGAACATTGCTGTTGGCAGTTCCTTTCAGAGCTCAACTGTAGAAACAAAAGCTAATTATTTCTATACTTACGCTGATAAACACAAGAGTGAAACTTACTGACAGATGTGGAGGGCCAAAACCGCCACATTTGCTATGCTGCTAGTTTCCAATTTTACTGACATTTCCTAATATTATAGTGGAAAATAGCTCATTGATCCCACATCACTTTAGACTGGCATCTGAACTGAAAGCATGTTGATGTCAATGGGAATTTGTGGACAAAGATTTAAGAATCAACAGTGGAAGTAAGCTATGTTCTGCTTATTAAAAAAAACTTGTTAAATTTTTGTTATAAAAATTAATTTAAAAACCACCTATAAACAGCCATTTACTTTAAAGTAAAATTGAAGTACCTCCAAATATCAGAAATATTAAAAAATATTGAAAATTAATTGGAGATTTTATATTGAAAACTTCCATCAACATTTTGCTCAGGGCTCAGTGGTTTTTCAGGGACTGGCCTTTGTTAGGGCACTATTAAGTCATTAACCTCTTTGAAATTGGCCAAACATTTGGTGCACGAATAGGACGGTGTCCTTTTTACAACATTCAATAGCCATGAAACAAGAACAGTTCTTATACTGACAAAGCTCACAATACCCCTCAGTTATACACTGGAGTTAACCTGGACTGGATCTTAATCTGAAGGAAGTCCCCAAACAAAACTGGATAACACACACACAGTAGAGTCTTCTGGCCATAAATGCATCACATGACCTGCCTTTTTTAAATGACAAATGCAACAGTAGAATATTTCAACCCTCATCTGCTGGATCATTCAATAAGGCCACAACTAAGCTTTTCAATAGAGTAGTCTCCTTGCATTAACCATGTAATCTTTGACTCCATCATCTAAAACTACTGTCTTGAATATACTCAACACTGAAATCAATGGACAGCCAAAGAAGAATACTCAACACCTGAAACCTAAAGTAGAGAATTGCCAAGATTCACCATCTTCCAGGTCCTAGGTGGAGACTTTATATTTCATTGAAGAATTGGCCCTTTATTTTTAAGTCTGTGATCCCTGGTTTGACACTGTAGGAAGGGGACACATCTCCTCTACATCTAATCTATCAAGCACTGTAAGAACTTCTACATCTATGTGAGTTCATCTCTCATTCTTCTAAGCTCCAGATGAGACAGACCCCACTTCCTTAATCTCTCCTCATATGACAAACTCTTCATCTTGGTATTCAATTTGGTGCACTTTTGCTGCTTTCCCTCCATCATATACAATATATCTTTATTTTTATTAGGCTGTACATAGTATTCTAGATGCTGACTCAACATAGCACTTTACAATGCGAAGACAGTTCTTATTCTTATACTCAAATCCTCTTTCAATATAACCAACATACCATTAGTCTCCCCGGATGCTTGCCATAATGATCTATCCAGATGTCCTTTTATACAGCAATACTTTTCAGTGTCTCACAGCAAGGATCTTAACTGATTTCCCCATGAATCAAGGCAGTAACAGATCAACAAAATACAGAAACTGGGATAACTTAGCTTTACTGGACTTGGCAATGCTACAATCACCAGGGAAGCTGAAGTAAATGTTAATCAGATTTACCAGCTGCTCCGAGGTAATTTTTGTGAAAATATGATTTTATGCTGATGAGTTACATCAAATCATCCTCTAAAGTTCCAAGTTATTTCAAATTAGTCTTATAAAAATACTGGATTCTGGATTAATTCAGAAATTTGTTTCAGTGGTTCACTTAAGGCATATCTAAGGAAACCAACTCTTAATATCCATTCAAATTCCTTTTCAAATTTCAACACATGTTCACAGTGATAATTTTTTTTTATTAACCATTGAAAATGATACAAAGGCTATCCACCATTACAACAAAATACAAGCCAACTTGGATTTAGAAAGTTTACAAAAATCTGCAGGTTCTCTTGGGATTTAGCCTTACATTACAATACAAATCTCAGGGGTCTCATTTACACAGCTCAACAAAAGGGTAGTTGGAAAAATCGAACAGCTAAGAGGTGGTGTTGCACAAATGCTCACATTTACCCCTATCCAATACAAGTTGGTCCAGAATTAAAATTCAAACGGAAGTTTTATCAAGCATAAACTTGCAGGCTGTTGATGATATTTTATTTGAAGATGGCTGATCCTAGGCACCCAAACAGCAACAGGTCATAGTGAATTCCAACAATAGACATCACCTCATCAGCAGTGCACACTAGTGCAAGAAGTCTTATCATTCACTTGGTGGTGAACCACTGAAGCATGTGTTGTTCAAGATAGGCGTAAGTCTCTTTTCAACTGGATAGGAATGCTCTTTGGGAAGCAAATTGACATTAAGATATTTTGTAGGGCAAGCTCCTAATGTTAGAAACCTGAAATTAAAAAAAATACAATTCAAGAACAAGCTCCTACCAAAGTTAAAAGTTTCAGTCCTCAACATAAAAAACTAGGATGCCATTCTCTGGTCACCTGAAAAGTCACCCAATTCTTCTACCATTTCATGGCTGATCAGCTTTGAAATTTTATTTCAATGAACATAAAAATTACATAAATAAAACTCCAAAAGTGAAATATTTAGAATATGGACAATTCTTAAATAGTGGAATCTGCAAACTGATGACAACTGCAGCTAATAATAACTACATCTATTCAAAGACACCCTGACTTTTGAGCATAAAATGCTCCATGTCACATGACAGGTGTTACAATAAAGTGAAACATACTATTGCTGTTTGAGAGTAAAGAAGTCAGAAGTATATTAGCTTGCATACACTGAGCCTCTAAGTATTTGTTGTTTATCATATCACATAATCATAATTAAATTTAGCACGAAAGGTGGCTAGGTGAAGGGTAATAGTTATATTATCAAACCTTCTCATTATTGGTTTTTAAAGATTTGTTTTATTCTAATTGTAATTATTCCAAATACATTAATATTACAACCCTCAAAGACAGAGGGTTCACATCAGAGACGTTAATGAATGGCACATACACCAAACATTGAATTACATTGAAATTTGCATAAACACACCTTAACGCAGGGGTTGCCAACCTTTTTTTATGCCATGGACCCCTACCTCTAACCAAGGGGTCTGTGTACACCAGGTTGGGAACCCTTAATGCAAGCTCTGAATTTTATTTAGTTCAGAAGAGCACTTCCATTTTAAGTGAATTGTTTGATATTGCTATTACACTGCAAATATGGATTTTGATATGTAAAATTTAGAGTGGATATGTAATTCTATGAGATGTGAAATATGTGAGAAGGCAAGGACTGACATCTGCACTTGCAATAAACTATAGTGTATTAAACTCAAATTCCAATTCAAACCACTGAAAAAATAGGCAAAACTTCTACATGGGAATGGAAATGTGGAACACAACCAGCAGATGGTATGAAAATGGCCATACATTTAAACCCACTGAAGATGTTCTACATGTTTATAATTTACACTTTTAAAGTAAAATTGGATGTGCATCAATAAAAACATACAAATATTCAGAATCATTTTCTTTTTTAGTTGAAAACTTCCACAACTTTAATACCATAACAAAATTGGAAACTTGAAATAAAAGATACAATTAAAGAACAAGCACAGATTAATGCTTGCATTGCAGATTCTAAGAATCAACAATTCTGATTATCAAGGATGAGGAATTTAGAGTGCTTCCACCACCTCAAAACAACCATTCCTGTGACTGGTATACAAAAACGACCCTGATATTAAAAAAAACTTGAAGATTTGCTCGCAGATTATAGTGTAAGAGAAGGAACATCTGCTATTATTCTGACCAGTGTTAGGAACTCACATGCCATCATCAGGCAGTCCAGGCCTAAAATAAGTTACGCAATGAAATCCAAAGGTCTGTTAAATCCACCTTTCCTGTTCATGTACTGCCTGTATGGGGGGAAAAAAAGTAAAAATTATTAAAGGATAACTATTGAAAGCAAATTTTAATGAACACTACTTGAAATAACTGTAAATTATAATCACTATAGAATTTCGAACAATTCAGTTTGCTGTCTTTTGCCAAGGAGGGTGTTTTTATAATACTAAGTCACAGTACATCAATTCTAGCTGATTAGAAAAACTTATATGAACACAGGGCAAAACATCCAAAATGTTGGAGGAATTCAGACAGGTCAGGCAGCATCTATGGAAATGAACAAACAGTTGATGTTTTGGGCTGAGACCCTTCATCAGGCCTGAAAAAAAAGATGAGAAGATGAGAAATGTGTTTAATGAACACATTTTGCTTACAGAGTCACGCATTACAGCATTACTAATGCTTAATAGTGACCATAGGACAGCAACCAAATAAAAGGGCCCAGAGGAAAGTTACATCTCTGAAAAGACATCAGGACCATTTCCATTTTTCAATCTTTTTTTTTGATTTCCAAATAAAGAATATACAAATCAGAAGAGGAGTTTAACAAGTAGATAATATAAAAGACATATAAACAGCAATAGTAAAGACAAAAAGTATATAATATCAAAATCAAATAAGTAAAATATTATGCTGTTGTGCTACACGCAGCGCTGAAATAACGACACATAGTCGGTGAGCTGCAGTTGCAAAGAGGTTTATTCAAACTTCACGGCCTTGCTTTAAAGCCTTCCTGTTCCTGCCCTCCCTGGGCGGGAAAGCCATAGGGGGCGCATATTCACAGTCCTGTCCCGCGTACGGGCTTTTCCCCTTGCTGGTGAAGAAGACTTGGCACCCTCTTTGGGACCGGCCTCAATGCCGGCACGCGCCACTTTGTGAGCCAGTTCAAGTGCACTGGGGAGTGGGTCGCTACATAACCCCCCCACCCCAGAACCAGTGATACACCCCCCAATGTCCTCAGTCTGGGTCGGACTCTGTTTGGGAGGTCTGTGCCTCTGCGCCGCGGTGCCTGAATCTCGACCGGCTGCACCAAGTCCACATGGGCCGGTTTGAGTTGGTGTATTGTGAAAACCTCCTCTTCCCCCCCAATGTCCAGCACGAATGTGGGCCCGTTGTTTCTGATCGCCGTAAACTGCCCCTCGTAGGGCCGCTGTAGTGGTGCCCGATGTCTGTCCCGTCGTACAGAAATGAACTTACAGTTTTGCAGGTCTTTGGGTACGCAGTTCGGGCTCTGTCCATGCTGTGAAGTGGGTATGGGGGCCAGGTTACCGAGCTTCTCGCGTAGTCTGCCCAGGACTGCTGCGGGTTCTTCCTCTTGCCCCCTTGGGGCTGGTATGAACTCTCCTGGGACGACCACGGGTGCGCAGTACACCAACTCGGCCGACGAGGTGTGCAGATCCTCTTTGGGCGCCGTGCGGATTCCCAGCAGGACGCAGGGAAGCTCGTCCACCCAGTTAGGCCCTTTGAGGCGGGCCATGAGAGCCAACTTCAGGTGACGGTGGAAACGTTCCACTAGTCCGTTCGACTGTGGGTGGTATGCAGTTGTGTGGTGCAGCTATGTCCCCAAAAGGCTGGCCATAGCTGACCACAGGCTGGAGGTGAACTGGGCGCCTCTGTCGGAGGTAATGTGGGCCGGTACACCAAAGCGAGATACCCAGGTTGCAATCAGTGCTCGGGCACAAGATTCGGAGGTGGTGTCGGTGAGCGGGATCGCCTTTGGCCATCTTGTGAACTGGTCCACGATAGTCAGGAGGTGCCGCGCTCCTCGCGACACTGGCAGGGGCCCACAATATCCACATGAATGTGGTTGAAACGCCGGCGGGTGGGGTGGAACTGCTGCGGCAGAGCTTTGGTGTGTCGCTGCACCTTGGCTGTTTGGCAGTACATGCACATTTTGGCCCATTCACTGACCTGCTTGCAGAGTCCGTGCCAAACGAACCCGTTGGCTACCATCTGGACGGTTGACCTGATGGAGGGGTGCGCTAAGTTGTGAATGGAGTTGAAAACGCGCTGCCGCCAGACTGCTGGGACGACGGGGCAGGGTTGGCCGGTGGTGATGTCACAGAGTAGGGTCCTCTCACCTAGGCCTATGGGGAGGTCCTGGAGCTGCAAACCGGAGACTGCAGTCCTGTAACTAGGGATCTCCTCGTCTGCCTGCTGCGCCTCCGCCACGACATTGCCCTTTCCTGAGACATGCCGGACATCCATCGTGTATTCAGAGATGTAGGACAGATGTCGCTGCTGGCGGGACGACCAGGGGTCGTATGCTTCGTGAACGCAAAGGTAAGAGGTTTGTGGTCCATGAATGCAGTGAAGGGCCTACCTTCTAAGAAGTACCTGAAATGCCGGATTGCCAGGTATAGTGCCCACAGTTCCCGGTCGAAAGCACTGTATTTGAGCTCGGGTGGTCGTAGGTGTTTGCTGAAAAACGCCAGGGGTTGCCAGCGACCCTCGATGAGTTGTTCCAGCACTCCACCGACTGCCGTGTTAGATGCGTCCACTGTAGGGCGGTAGGAACGTCTGTTCTGGGGTGCACTAGCATCACGGCGTTTGCCAAGGCTTCTTTGGTTTTATTGAAAGCGGCGGCAGACTTCTTGTCCCAGGTAATGTACTTGCCCTTAGCCGACATCAGGGCGAACAGGGGGCGCATGATTCGGGCAGCTGAAAGGAGGAAACAGTGGTAGAAATTCACCATACCCACGAATTCCTGAAGGCCTTTGATTGTGGTGGGTCAGGGGAAATGGCGGACTGCGTCTACCTTGGCGGGCAGAGGGGTTGCCCCGTCTTTAGTAATCCTGTGGCCCAGGAAGTCGAAGGTGTTGAGCCCGAACTGGCATTTAGCTGGGTTGACTGTCAGGCTGTATTCACTCAGTCGGGCATAGAGTTGACGGAGGTGGGACAGATGCTCCTGACGACTGCTGCTGGCTATGAGGATGTCGTCCAAATAGATGAAAGTGAAGTCCAGGTCGCGTCCCACCGCGTCCATTAACCGCTGAAACGTCTGTGCGGCATTCTTTAGGCCGAACGGCATGCAGAGGAACTTGAAAAGGCCGAAAGGGGTGATGAGTGCCGTTTTGGGGTCGTCTGGATGCATCGGGATTTGATGGTATCCCCGTACGAGGTCTACCTTGGAGAAGATCCGTGCGCCGTGCAGGTTTGCTGCTAAGTCCTGAATGTGCGGCACAGGGTAGCGGTCCCCAATTCCTCCATCCTCTTGAACTCCTCCTTCGCCAGTTGGAGCTTGTCCGGGGGAAGCCTTCGAGCATGGGCGTGGAGGGGTGGTCCTTGTGTCGGGATGTGGTGCTGTACACCGTGTCTGGGCATGGCTGCCGTGAACTGTGGTGCCAGAACAGATGGGAAATCCACCAGGACTCTGGTGAAGTCGTTGTCGGACAGCGTGATGGAATCTAGGTGTGGGGCTGGGAACTGGGCTTCACCCAGGGAGAACGTTTGGAAGGTCTCGGTGTGGACCAGTCTCTTCCTTGGCAGGTCGACCAGCAGGCTGTGAGCTCGCAAAAAATCCGCTCCCAGGAGCAGTTGGCCTACAGCAGCCAGTGTGAAGTCCCAGGTGAACCGGCTGGAGCCGAACTGTAGCCGCACCGTATGGGTGCCATAGGTCCTTACTGTGCTGCCATTCGTGGCCCTCAGGGTGGGACCTGGTTTTCTGTTGCGGGTGTTGTAACTCGTGGGAGGTAAGACACCAATCTCGATTCCGGTGTCAACCAAAAAGTAGCGTCCCGACTGCTTGTCCCAGACATACAGGATGCTATCCCGATGGCCAGCCGCCGTAGCCATCAGCGGTGTTTCCCGGGAACTTGCAGGGCGGGCTACAGCGGTGGGCTTCTGTGCCCCACCGCTGGTGGTAGAAGCACCATTGTTCGTTGGTCTCCTCACCCCTGCCTCTGGAGTTAGCGGGCTCTGCGGCCGGGCCTGGTCTGGTTTGCTGCTGGGAGCGTGGCCTGGTGATCTGTGCGACGGACGCCCCATTCTCCTTCTTGGCTTTCCACAGCCCGTCCGCCCAGGCCGCCACCTTCCAGGGGTCGCTGAAATCCGCGTCGGACAGCAGCAGGCCTATGTCCTCGGGCAGCTGCTCCAGGAACGCCTGCTCAAACATGAGGCAGGGCTTGTGACCTCCGGCCAGGGACAGCATCTTGTTCATTAAAGCAGACGGTGGCCTGTCCCCTAAACCATCCAGGTCCAGTAAGCGGGCAGCTCGCTCACGCCGTGAGAGTCCGAAAGTCCTTATGGGCAAGGCTTTGAATTCTGTGTATTTGCCGTGCTCTGGGGGCGACTGTATGAACTCCTCAACCTGGGCGGCTGTCTCCTGGTCGAGGGAGCTCACCACATAGTAGTAACGTGTGGCATCCGAGGTTATCTGCCGAATGTGGAATTGGGCTTCTGCTTGCTGGAACCATAGGTGAGGTTGCAGCGTCCAGAAGCTTGGCAGTTTTAATGAAACTGCATGAACAGATGCAGCATCATTCATCTCCAGTCCAAATATCGTTTGGGCCTTCGGGGTCTCACCAATTGTAGCGGTGAGCTACACGCAGCGCTAAAATAACGACACATAGTCGGTGAGTTGCAGTTGCAAAGAGGTTTATTCAAACTTCGCGGCCTCACTTTAAAGCCTTCCTGTTCCTGCCCTCCCCGGGCGGGAATGCCATAGGGCAGGGGTGTCAAACTCATTTTAGGTCACGGGTCGGATTGAGCAAAATGCAGCTTCATGCGGGCCGGATCAGTCAGACGCGTGCGAACGCAGCTTTCGTTGCCTCCGTTTTTTCAGCCTGCTCTCATGTGTCTCAGTCTCTGCTATAACTACAAAGTGTTTCACTTTACAAATTCCGTTTCTTATGAAGAAGACTGCCGAGCAAGACTGCCGAATAAACACTTAAAAACCCTGAAAACCTGGTACCTGAATAAACTCAGCATTAGCCATATCATACGCCATAGGCACTTCGATTACTGGGGCCAGCTTTAATAGTAATTAGATATTATCTCGCGGGCCAAAGATAATTCCACCGCGGGCCGGATTTGGCCTTGAGTTTGACATATATGCCATAGGGGGTGCATATTCACAGTCCCGTCCCGTGCGCGGGCTTTTCCCCTTGCTGGTGAAGAAGGCTTGGTGCCCTCTTTGGGACCGGCCTCAATGCCGGCGCGTGCCACTTTGTGAGCCGGTTCAAGTGCGCTGGGGAGTGGGTCGCCACACTGTTATATATACAATGCTCAAAAAAAAACTCCTCATAACAATCATAAAAAAAAAGATTGGAAATTTTATTGATAAGGGAAAAAACCCCACTAACTAAACTGAAACAAAAAACAAAAAAAGAGAAAAAAAGGAAAGAAAAAGTAAGATTGGGCAGTCCAATTGAGGATAAAATTAGAAAAAAGAGAGAAAAAAAACAAATCCTTCCAGTCATCTCCGAACCTTCATGGATAAGGATTTTCCCCAAAAAGAATAAAGAAAAATAAATAAATAAAACAAATTAAATCATGTGAAAATATTGAATAAAGAGTCACCAGACTTGTTCAAAATTAAAGGATGTATCAAATGTCCGGCTTCTAATTTTCTCTAAGTTTAGACATGACATAATGGAGGAGAGCCAATAAAAATACAGTAGGCGGGTAAGATTCTTTCCAATGTAGCAAAATAGCTCTCCTAGCCAGTAAAGTTGAAAAAGCTATCACATGTTGGGCGGAAGCAGACACTTTGCTTGCTTCCTCTGGAATAATCCCAAAAATTGCTGTAAGTGGATTAGATTGAACATCCATACCTATAACTTCAGATAATATTCCAAACACATCCTTCCAAAAATTATTTAAACTTACACATGGCCAAAACATATGAGTTAGAGTAGCCATTTCTGCGTTACATCTGTCACAAATAGGGCTTATATTCGGAAAAATATGCGCCAATTTATCTTTGGACATATACTATCTTAAACTGAATTAAGATACGGCGTGCACAGATAGATGAATTATTGACTAAATAATAAATCCTACTCCATTGTTTATCTGAAAGTGAATGCTGAAGTTCTACTTCCCAGGTACGTTGAACTCTATCATTAGGCAACATGCAAGCATTCATTAACTGTTCATAAATGATAGCTATTAATCATTTTTGAAAAGGTTTAAACTGAAAAATAACATAAGCCAAGTTTAAAGAGCAGACCAGGGGGCAATTCAGTAAAAAAATCACGTAAAAAAATTCCTAACCTGTAGATACCTGAAAAAATGTGTATTAGAAATATCATATTTATCCATTAACTGTGAAAAAGACATTAAACAGTCTTGTAAAAACAAATCTAAAACAAGTTTTTATTCCCTTAATTGTCCATGTTAAAAAAGCCTTATCCAAAGTTGGTTTTAAAAAATTATAATAAATATTACTAGAAAGTAAAAAATCATTTAATTCAAAAAATCTACGAAATTGAAACCCAATTTTTAAAGTATGTTTAACAATAGGGTTAAGAGCTTGTCTACCTATTCTGGAGAGCGAACACAGAAGAGGAGCTCCTAATAAAGAAGCTAACGAAAACCCCGTTACTGAATTTTCCTCCAACTGTAACCATAAAGGACCATCTTGGTCATATCATAAATCCAAAAAGTAATATAACGAATATTAATTGCCCAATAATAAAATCTAAAGTTTGGTAAAGCCAGTCTTCCATCTTCTTTTGATTTTTGCAATAAATGTTTATTCACTCTAGAGCTTTTATTATCCCAAACATAAGATAAAATCAAAAAATCTATTTTATCAAAAAATGTTTTTGGAACAAAAGTGGGAACTGCTTGAAATATATATAAAAATTTCGGTAAAATAACCATTTTTATAGCACTTGTTTGACCTACCAATGACATCGACATAGGTGACCATTTAGAAAGCGCCCGTTGGGTATATTCAACTAAAGGGGAGAAATTATACCTATATAGGTCTTTAAAATTTTTTGTAATTTTGATACCAAGGTAAGTAAAATGGTTTTTGGCAATATTAAAAGATCATAATAATCAGAATAATTGTTAATAGGAAATAATTCACTTTTATGTAAATTAAGTTTATATCCAGAAAAAGTACCAAATTCCATATAGATAACATAGAAGGAATAGATTTCTTAGGATTTGAAATGTAAACTAATAAATCATCCACGTATAATGAAACCTTATGTATTTTATCCCCTCTCCTAATACCCTGCACAGAATTAGAATCCCTAAGAGCAATAGCAAGTGGTTCTAAAGCCAAATTAAATAATAAAGGACTAAGGGGACAACCCTGACGGGTACCTCTATATAATCTAAAATAAGGAGACTTTTGATTATTAGTTAGAACCGGTGGGCATGATAAATCAATTTAATCCAGGAAATAAATCCTGGACCAAAACTGAACCTCTTCAAAACCTGAAATAGATAAGGCCACTCCACCCTATTAAAGGCTTTCTCTGCATCCAAAGATACAATACATTCCGATTCTTTGGCTGAGGGGGAATAAATGATATTTAATAATCTTCGAATATTAAAATGCGAGTACCTATTTTTAATAAATCCTGTTTGATCGCTTGAGATAACATTAGGCAAGATAGTCTCAAGCCTATTTGCTAGGATCTTAGAGAGAATTTTAAAATCTACAATCAGTAAAGAAATAGGTCTATAGGATACAAAGTCCAGTGGGTCTTTTCCTTTTTTTGGAATCAATGAAATTAGTGCTTCATAAAAAGCTTTAGGAAGGTTCCCAGAGAATGTAGAGTCGGTAAACGTTTGATGAAGAAGTGGTATAAGCATTTCATGAAAGGTCTTGTAAAATTCTACCGTATAACCATCAGGTCCCGGAGCTTTACCTAATTGCATAGAGGATATAGCCTTGACCATCTCCTCTTGTTTAATAGGTGCATCTAACATATCGGCACCTTGAATCAAAATCTGGAGTATATTTCACCTTTGCAAAAATTTATTCATAGTCATAGTACTACCAGAGAATTCAGATTTATAAAGATTAGAATAAAAGTCCATAAATATCTTATTAATTTCATAAGGATCTAAAGTTTCTGTTCTATCTGGTCGGCGAATTTTTAAAATCTGTCTTCTGACCATCCCAGCCTTTAAATGACCTGCTAAAAGTTTAGCAGATTTTTCCCCATGTATATAAAATAAACTTTTAGATTTAAAAATTTGCTGTTCAATGGGAAAGGTCAGAAATAAATCATACTGTGATTGAAGTTCGACCCTTTCTTTATATAGGTCTTCAGTAGGTTTAACTGAATACACTTTATCTATCTGTTTAATTTTATTAATAAGCACTGACAATTCCACCTTAGTCTTCTTTCTCAAAGCTGCTGAATGAGATTATCAGTCCCCTAAGATTTCAAGGTGTCCCATATAACCAGATTTGACATTCCTTCAGTTGTATTAAATTTTAAAAATATAGAAATTTGCTCCTTAATAAAATTAACAAAAGCTGGATCCTGTAATAAAACGGGGTTCAATCTCCACTGTGAAATTTTCAAAAATCTATCCGAAAGCTTAAGGGTTAACTTTAAAGGCGTGTGATCTGAAAGCGCAATGATGTCATACATTCAACAATGGAATTTAACAGACGTGTATCTAAAAAAAAGTTATCAATTCGAGAATATTTACGATGGACGTGTGAGAAAAAAAGAGAAATCTTTATCATTGCAGTGTTTATATCTCCAAATATTGACAAGGCCATATTCTAATAAAAAAGAGTTAATACAAGCTGCCGCTTTATTTGGAAGCGACAGATTGGTTGATGACCTGTCAATCGCCGGATTTAAACAACAATTAAAGTCACCACCCATGATCAGCTTATATTCATTGAGATTCGGTAACTCTGAAAAAAGTTTCTTAAAAAAATCAGAATTCTCTACATTAGGTGCATATACACACACCAGAGCTACCTTTTGCTCACATAATAAACCAGTAACAATTAAATATCTTCCAATCGAATCAGTAGTAGTATTAAGGTGTACAAAAGGGATTTTGGGACTAAAAAATATAGAAACGCCTCTTGTTTTACTATCCGACAGCGAGTGAAATAAAGGCCCTTTCCAGAAGTGGAAAAACCTGTCCTCATCCTGTTTTCATATATGATTTTCTTGCGCAAAAATAGTATCAGCATTAAGTGTTTTTAATTTCTTAAATTTTTTTTTACGGTTAATGGGATGATTGACACTGTTCCAATTCCAAGATATTATATTGATTTTATTAACATCCATGTTTAAAATTGAGTTTAATATTATATAAAAGAAATGTTACGCAAGTACAGATTAAACCAAAAGGCCTTTAATTTCAGTAGGCTTAACTTTAAGGTTTTTAATATACTCCCATCTCTCCTGAGGAGAGTAGATTCTCAATGATAAGAGATTTTTCAGGAAAAATTATCAGCTTTGCTGGAAAGCGAAGGGAGGGATTTAAATCTAATTTATACATTTCACTCATAACTTCTCGATATTTCTTCCTTTTGGGAAAGATTTCAGGTAGGTAATCTTCGACTATATGAATTTGTGTTGAATTGAAAAATAATTTCCGTTTCTTTCTGGCTTCTCGAATAATAGCTTCTTTAGTCATATAATAATGCAAAGAAAGTACAACTGCTCGAGGATGTAATTCGGCTGAAGCCGAGAAAATGGAATTCTGTGAGCTCTGTCAATTAAGGGGCTAGTTTCAAGGGTCTCATTGAAAAGTGAGTACAGCATATCTGAAAAGAATTTTAACAGATCGCCAGCTTCAGTATTTTCAGGCAGTCCCAGAATACGCAGATTCCTCCGACACCCTCTACTATCTAAACCATTCTTTTCTTTGTTTTAGATAGATCCGAGGTAATTTCATTGATTTTCTTTTCCATTGAAGATATTGTAGCGGTGTGCTACACGCAGCGCTGAAATTACGACACGGAGTCAATGAACTGCAGTTACAAAAAGATTTTATTCGAACTTCGCAGCCTCGCTTTAAAGCCTTCCTGATCCCGCCCTCCCCGGGCGCGGATGCTGTAGGGAGCACGTATTCACAGTCCTGTCCCGCGCGCGGATGCTGTAGGGGGCACGTATTCACAGTCCTGCGCGGGCTTTTCCCCTTGCTGGTGAAGCAGACTTGGCGCCCTTTTGGGACTGGCCTTTATGCTAGCGCGCTGGCTATTTGTGAGCCGGTTCGAGTGCGCTAGGAAGTGGGTCGCCACAATATCTTCATTTCTTGATCTTTAATAGTTTGCTTGAATAGATCATGCTCACTCTTGATTCAGGTTGTAGTCTGAAGTGTTTGAAGTTGAGAGTCCAAGTTTTTCAGAGAGTCTTGAATCGTAGAAATAGCTTTTTCGAGCTTCCCGTTTGAACAGGCCAGCTTATCAATTTTAAATTTAAGCGATCCGAATTCCGACTTCATGTCTTGTATTGAAGAGAATATTCCCGCTAGTGTAACAGGTTCCTCCATTTTCTTGATTTGCTCCGTTTGCTCCATTTCAGGGAAAGTCTTGCCGCTTCTCAATTCAATACCAAAGCAACTTTTTTCAGACATTGTAATTAAGTCGTAAATCTTTCAGTAAAAATAATAAATCCTTCAGTAGAAGTAGTCAATCATCAAAACTAAAAGGGATCTATTAGTGGGATATAAAATATATTAAAAGAGAGAGAGCCGCTAGGAATGCGACCTACTCCATGTGCTACAAGGTGGAGAATCCAAGACCGTTTCCAACGGCCTCCAACCTGACAGTTATCCACCACTACTCTCTGGCAAGACACCTTTCTAATAACATTTACTAACATGACTGATTTCACTGGAGCTTGTTTATCACTAGGGCTACATAAAGGTGTTAGCAGCTGAAAAATAGTTGCGGAGTCTTGACCAAAAAGACTTGGAGAAAGATGTTCTCCCTTCTGAGAAAACCTGAAAGCCGTAATTCAAAAATAAGGAGTCAACCATTAGAAACAGAGGATGCAAAAATTCTATTATAACCATATAACAATTACAGCACGGAAACAGGCCACATCGGCCCTTCTAGTCCGCGC
The DNA here is from genome assembly GCF_048418815.1 of Hemitrygon akajei. Classification (NCBI taxonomy): domain Eukaryota; kingdom Metazoa; phylum Chordata; class Chondrichthyes; order Myliobatiformes; family Dasyatidae; genus Hemitrygon; species Hemitrygon akajei. The sequence continues at coordinate 213,747,087 of NC_133124.1, read as the reverse complement.
CGAACGCTTACTCTCACCTAGTCCCACCGAACTGCACTCAGCCCATAACCCTCCATTCCTTTCCTGTCCATATACCTATCCAATTTCTTTTTAAATGACAATATCGAACCTACCTCTACCACTTCTACTGGAACCTCGTTCAACACAGCTACCACCCTCTGAGTAAAGAAGTTCCCCCTCGTGTTACCCCTAAACTTTTGCCCCTTAACTCTCAACTCATGTCCTCTTGTTTGAATCTCCCCTACTTTCAATGGAAAAAGCCTATCCACGTCAACTCTATCTATCCCCCTCAATTTTAAATACCTCTATCAAGTGCCCCCTCAACCTTCTACGCTCCAAAGAATAAAGGCCTTGTTCAACCTTTCCCCGTAACTTAGGTGCTGAAACCCAGGTAACATTCTAGTAAATCTCCTCTGTACTCTCTCTATTTTGTTGACATCTTTCCTATAATTCGGTGACCAGAACTGTACACAATACTCCAAATTTGGCCTCACCAATGCCTTGTACAATTTTAACATTACATCCCAACTCCTATACTCAATGCTTTGATTTATAAAGGCCAGCACACCAAAAGCTTTCTTCACCACTCTATCCACGAGATTCCACCTTCAGGGAACTATGCACCATTATTCCTAGATCACTCTGTTCTACTGCATTCTTCAATGCCCTACCATTTACCATGTATGTCCTATTTTGATTAGTCCTAACAAAATGTAGCACCTCACACTTATCAGCATTAAACTCCATCTGCCATCTTTCAGTCCACTCTTCTAACTGGCCTAAATCTCAGTGCAAGCTTTGAAAACCTACTTCATTATCCACAACGCCACCTATCTTAGTGTCATCTGCATACTTACTAATCCAATTTACCACCCCATCATCCAGATCATTAATGTATATGACAAACAACATTGGGCCCAGTACAGATCCCTGAGGCACACCACTAGTCACCGGCCTCCAACCTGACAGTTATCCACCACTACTCTCTGGCATCTCCCATTCAGCCACTGTTGTATCCATTTTACTACTTCAATATTAATACCTAATGATTGAACCTTCCTAACTAACCTTCAGTGTGGAACCTTGTCAAAGGCCTTACTGAATTCCATTGTTACCTATTTATAGCAAGAAACTATGCATTCAACTTGCAAGAAATAATAAGTTCTTATCAAATTAAAGCTTGATTGTGCAGATCAAATTATATTTCCAAACATGAATGCAATTGGTTTTATTGTTGTATGATAACAGTGATGGGATTGTTAAGAAGTTGAAAATCTTGCAAGTTAAATCGTGCAATTCTCATACTGTGAACAGGCACAATAGATTGGTTAATACAGCCATAGCAAGGGAACCAGGTGTAACCCCAAGCCACTAATCCTTTTGAGTCTTTAACATCATTCACTAAGATTGGCTCAACTGACTGTCACTTCAGCTTAGCATTATTTAAGCTGGAAGATATCATATTTTATTTGGATTAACTGCAATTTTCTATATAGCCTATTTTTGCTACAGTTTTAGAAATAAACTCCTTCCAGTGCATAGGGTAAACTTCAGCAAGTAACTTGCTTCCCCAGGCCATTCGACTCTACAAAGCATAAAGAAAGGAGTGCAACGAAATACTCCACACATTTCTGGACGAGTGCAGTTCCAACAACACAAGACTGATGTCCTTCAGGACAGAACATCCCCTTCCACCCCACTGAATTTTGCCCTCACCTGGCGTCACCTATCACCTTCCAGCCTGTACTCCCTTCCCCTCCCCCACTTCTTTAAATTTGGCTTCCTCCCCTCCTTCCTTTTTAGTGCTGATCTCCGTCTGTACTGTTGACGCTACTCCTTTCCATAGCTGCTGCCTGATCTGCTGAGTTCCTCCAGCAGTTAGTTGCTAAATACCACTTTACATACTAATTGAACACAATTGATGTGCAATAGTTGCAGGGTATATCATTTACAAAATGCAATATTGTTACTTGCTCAGGAACCTACCAAACAAAACAATCTCAACCACCAAGACCTCAGCTAACAAAATTCCTGGATTCTGGAGAGAAGCACAGGACTGAAAACTGCAATGGCAATGTTGTAATTCCAGAAGGTGGGGGCCAGGGGGGAGAGAGACTAGAAAGGAGAAAATTGCAGGCCATTTGCAAAAATCTGTCACTTGGAAAATACTGGAATCTGTAATTAAGCAGCACATTTGTAAAACTACTGGCTATCAAGCAAGGTTAACACGGCTTTTATAAAAAGGATATCACATTTAACCAATTTGCAGTTCTTTGAAGTTGCACAGAAAGGAGAACAAGAAGGCATACTGCAGTCACTCTGACAGTATTATAAATTCCAAGCTCTACCAAGGCCAAACACAACAGACCATTTGGGAGTACAACTACTACATATACCCTGTCAAGTTGCAAACCCTCATGACTGAGCAATCCTTTATCAGAATAACCATAATTGGTAAAGAAACCTCCTCACCATCACCTTCTCAAGGGCAATTAATGATGGTCAATAAATGCCGGCCCAGCAGGTGAAACTTAGATCACAAACATGAAAGTACACTCGGTAGTGACTTAATTAGATACACTGGCTTATTAGTGAAAATATCTTTATCAGCCAATTATGTGGCAGTAATTCAATGAAAAACACGCTGCCATGGTCAAGAGGTTCATTGTTGTTTAGACGGAACATCAGAAAGAGGAAGAAATGCAATGTAAATGACTGACCGTGGAATGATTGTTGGTGCTGGACGGAGTGGTTTGAGTATCTCAGAAACTGATCTCCTGGGTTTTCCCATGCACAACAGTCTCTGGAGTTTAACAGAGAAAGGTGCAAAAAACAACCCACAAAAAACTTACAGTGAGTGGTAGTTCTGTGGACAAACCTTGTTAATGAGCTCAGAGGAGAATAGCCAGACTGGTTCAAGCTAACAGGAAGGCAACAGTAATTCAAATAACCACATGTTTCAACAGTGGTGTGCAGAAGAGGATCTCTGGATGCACACCACATTGAACCTTGAAGTAGATGGGCTATAGAAGCAAAAGATCACGAATTTACATAGGGTATGTTCAGGTAGTACCCAATAAAATGGCCACTGCCTTTATACATATTCTAACTATTCTACATACTCACCGATATTTTCTTTTCTGCTGTACATTAACGGCATAAGCATTAACCGAACCCTCCATTTTCTTTCCCTGCAAAACAAAAATCAGACCACAAATCAGAGTACACAATCGCAAATTGTGATCTGGGTGGCTAGAAGGCTTCATACAATGTCCAGCTGAGCAAGATCCAACAGATTTATGTCCAATTTAACCAGTGCCAAAATAGCACCTTACAATAACTGAATAACTGCAGATGCTGGAAATCTGATGAATGGTCTTTGACATTTACTCTGTTGCTCTTTCCACAAATGCTGCCTTACCTGCCAAGTTTTTTTCCAGCATTTCCAGCTTTTACTTTAGTGTCTCGCAGTCACGGACCACTGAAGCAGTACAGCTGGTTTGAAGAAAGAAAAAATTAAACAGTAGTGTGCAGTCTTATTACTATCTACTGGAAGGTGATTTTATTTTTGTTGAGATAGGAGACCCTACTGAATTCTTCATTTCGGGCTATACTGCCCATGAAGAATACCAGCAGCTGCCTGCTGCATAATTAGGGATTCCCATTATAGAAAAAAATTACATAGCTACCACGTGCCTACAAACATTGCACATTAATTAATGGCCAACGTACAAGATTAAGGTTATCATTTAATCTGTTAAGGATTTGGGTTGCAAGTGCACAACACTTTTAGGTTATAATTTACATTGCTAAACATTTAGGTATATTTAAAATTATGTTTATTGGGATGTGCTCATCATTAATCGCCCTAGAACCACATTGTTAAATCACTGCAATTATTCTTACCTGTTTCTGGTTGTTAGTGTAATAACTGCACTGGACAACTTTGCAGCTAATTCTTGAGCACAAGTGTTCTACAGTGGGGAAGCTGTCTGATTTCAAAGCAAGTTAATTAACACAATTATAATCAGAAACTTTTAAGTTTGGAATTTTACTCTGTATTCCACACACAGGGGCTCCCTAGGTTATAAATTAGCTCATAATGGAAATTTAATTTTATACGAATTTTCCCATTCATTTTAAAGCATTTTTGAAGTAATAATGATAAATTGTTTCCTGTTATTTGTTAATGACTTGATACAGCAAATATTCCATATCTTAGTTATGGGTGGTGTTAGGATGACGAGTCATAAAGTGAAATTATAGCAAGTACATGTACAGCAATACAACATGGCAACAAAAAATGGATGTTTCTGACTAATGGAGAAATTGACTAAAGGACAATTCTCAGGAACGGAGCCCTTACCTAACCCAGGGATTGCCTGGATATATTGATTTATATATTATATACTAAGTAAAGAAGTAATAGCCCTGGCACTGCCTAAGATACTCCAGTCTTACCACAACTCGTATGTCTTTGGGGTTAAAAGCATTTTTTACATTCACACTGATTATATTGTACAAGCCTCAAATTAGTTAGCTAGTATTTTTAATATATCATCTGCACCAGCAGCGTAAACAGCCAACTTGATCAGAATCCCTTACATTCATTCCCTCTATCATCAAACAGCAGTTCGCAAATTCTATAAAATGTACTTGATATTCACCATAGTCTCCTAAACGATATCTCCAAAAACTTTGACATTTCACATAGAGACAGGAAGTTCTGCAATGGGGTTTCTAAATCTATTAGAGAGAGTGCTTAGTTGTTGCATGCAGACTGCTCTGCTTTACTGCTTGGCAGTTGTAGCAGGGCCTGCAGATTTCTTGGATCCACAGGAAGCAAGATGTATGGGTATGAAAACAGATCAAGGTGTGAGAATGATGGACAAAGCCAGTCCAATGGTCTTACACAGAATGCACAGTACAGAAGCCTAATGACATATCAGTCAGTTCAGATAGATACCTATTCCAAACCTCAACATCATTCTCTTTGGAATTGCTTGACTGAAGTATCGCAAAATGCTTTTCTTTCTTTTTTTCCTGATCCGGTTCCTATTAAGTATACCATTCTGTTCATTTTAACTATTCCAACTAGTAAGATGTTCCAAGGTCTAATCACTCATGTGAACTTTTGCCTGGATCATCATATATTTAAAACTTTGGCATTATCCACTATTTTGAAATGATATTCAGAAATCCAGACTCCAAAGCATTTATGTCAACTGTACTCCCTGCACTAATTCATTCTATCTATCTTCAACTGAAATTTTTTGGATATTGACTTGGCATCTGTTCAGCTATGTAATCAGGAGTCTAGTATTCTGTACTAAATTAAGCCTATCTGAACATCTTGCCACTCAGACATCCACATTCTCCCACTCTCTCAATACTCACGGTTTCTCATTGAACTGAAAACCCAAAGGTACAATTTCAGTCATTGGCATTAAATGTCAAGTATCAGGAAAAGCATCAGCAAACTACTCAAGACAACACTAAATGAGGCTTTGATAGATCTGAGACATTACTTCATATGTCTTTCTACTAAAATTATTAATTCTTATTTAACAATAACTCAGCCACCATTACCATTTCAGGAAGAGTTCTACACATCTATCACCCTGTACGTAAAAGTGTTTTCTAATTTCACACCTGAAAGAGCTGGCACCAATATTTGGACTATTTCACCTCAGCTCAAGCTTTACTAACCAATAACTTCTCACTATTTATCTGTTCAATTTTCTTAAGCTTGAAAACTGCAACCACATTGTCCATTACATTTTTTTTAAATTCCAGAGCAAACAATCCCAAGATTTTCTTATCTCTTGAAATTTAACCCAAGGAGGCCGAGTATCATTCTACATGACAGAGGGCATAGATTTAGGGTGAGATCGGAGAGATTTGAAAAGGGTCTAAGTGATAATTTCATCATGCAGAAAGCAGTGTGTATAAGGAATAAGATTCAAAAGGAAGTCATTAAGACAGATAATAACAATTCAAAGAGATTTGTATAGGTGACTGGATACAAAAAGGTTAGGGGACTATTAGGTAAATGGGACCAACTTAGATGGGCACTACACAGACATGGACAAATTGGCCTGAGACTCTGTTTCTATGCTGTATTACTCTAAGGTTCCTTCCATGACATTATCCACCATTATTTACCTCTGCAAAAGATCCAATCAAATTTCTCAGGCATTATGTACCATAAAAGTCTGTGCCACTTTTCTATGGTAAACTGGAAATGTATTTAGTCTATCCTTAACTATGGCACTTGAACCATGATATTATTTGCAGACTACCCCCAGCAGAAACCTTAACTGTGTTGGCTGCTGACACAAAATTACACATTTCTCTCTATGCTTTAATGTTTCAATGTACTGTACCTGTAAGAAAGAAAGCTAATCTTACATTAACTATCTCCTGACTACAGGAATTAGTGTCCTGTAAGTTCCTGATACACCCTTCTTATTCATAAAGTACATAATGTGGCCATATAAAGGAATGTTTCTTCAACTGAGAAAACTATAGAAAAGTATGAGTATCACTACCATCTTTTAAAACCCAGGAGAGACCCATATGTTCCTTGAAATTTGTCCTTCTTTAGTACTAATTGTTATGCATTATTGTTATTTTGCTTCCACTAATTTGGCAAGTTCACATTCATGATTCAAGATTAGTTTACTCAGAACTATGTGGGAATTTATAGTTGTTGGAAATGGTATGCAGTGACAGTGCCGGGTCTGTAGATCCATATTGTATGTAACACATCCAACTCAATTTAATTTTTAATTTAAATTTTAAATTTAATCTTGATCCAACCCAAAAAAGTTAAGAATTGAAGCATTTCCACTTACCTTTGAAGTGTCAAAAGCACCAAATCCCATCAACTTCAACATTTCAATTTCTTCCTCTGTTTTCCCCTCCATATCTGCTTCTAAATAGAAATATACATTTTGTGTAAGCAATTCCCAATTGTACACCTATAACCAATACAAGCATTACTTTTCTAGTTTTACTGTTGTTATTGCAAATATTTGGGTGGCAGGGTAGAGATAAGTCTCTACCAAAGGAGATGCAAGGAGCTTCTTCTCTCCTTTAGCCTGCAGGTCACTCTTGGACAAAGTGAAACACCTGCTTAGCCCCCGAATCAGGATCACATGAAGCCATGGCAGCAGGTGGTGGATGGTTGTATGAGCAGCTGATGCATATCACAAGTCCTAGTTATCTGACCACTGATGCAAAGCAGACAATCTCTAAAGGATAATGGCTGAGGTCACTTGTCTCGAAAGGACACTGCCCAGAAGACAGCAATGGCAAACCACTACTACAGAAAAATTTAACAAGAAGGATCACGGTCAAGACCACGATAGCCCATATACGACACATCAGATAATGATTGAATGAATGAAGAATATGAATGGACTTAAAATTAAGGACCTGAACTGAAGGAAAGCTGATTTCTCCAATCAAGTCTATTTGCAACTAGTGGGAGTCATTCAAATTAGTGAGAATTTGGGACCAACATTTTCAGTTAATGGTGAAGGCCAAGGCCAACAGCCCAAGGAACCGATTTAAGAGTTATTTATGGATTGAAGAAACAAAGTAGCTTTGGCAGGTATAGGTAACTGAAAACAGGAGAGGATGAACAGAAGCACTGAAAGTACAGGTAGTTAATTAATCTATAAATTAGGAGAGCAAAAAGGTGGCAGGAAGTAGCACAGCGGGCAAAATTAAGAAGATCCCAAAGCTTGGAACGTGAACGTTACAGGCAAGAGAGTAACCAAGGAAAGAGAAGGGCTAATTAGAGATCAAAGTGTGTGAAATCAGAGAACAAAGATGAAGTCTTAAATGAATACGGTACTTAAAATGTTCAGGAAAAGGAAAGAGGAATTCTACAACAAGTTATCATTGAAAAGGATGAAGTAACTACTCTCACTAAGTGGTCATGACAGAAAAGCTGAATGCGGAACCAAGTCAATTCTTATTCTCACCTGATATCTTTATCTGTTCACTTTCAGTTGAAGTCGTTACATGAGCTAGCCTGGATGATTTTTCTTATTTATAGCAGCCAGATAATAACCTCCCCACTCTTTAAGCTAAAAGACAGGATCAGTGTCACTTTCACAAAAGTCTTGCCAAAAAAAATGTGAATAAGTTTACTCTCTCACTTAAGAGGAGAGATGATGGGCAAAATTCAACAGTCCACCAACAATTAAAATAAGGAAGTCCCTCTCTGAAAACAACCCCAAGTTTGCCCTATCAAAGATTATTGACCTGAAATACTAACAGTTTTCCTCTCCATGGGGATATAATTTAATTACTACCATAAGGCATGACCCATGGTTCTGTCTGCCTGGTGAATACTTCCAGAATTTAGTGTTTTTTAATTTTAAAGTTTCGTCCGTTAGCCCCATTGATGATTGGTATTGTTCCCACAACTCCAACTTCTTCCTCAAAGCTATTATATAAAATTACAAGTTCTCTCTACATTACTACATGCCTAATTACATTAACATTCAACTTGCTAGCAAAAAAAAGCCACGATTTTTTCACCACTGCTTGGGCTAATTAATGGAGCAGAGAAACTAACTAACTGTTTGAAGGCAAATGAAATTTCTGGGCAATTCAAAGGTGGAAATTGGGTCAATAAATCAGATATTAATAAGTTTGCACTTTTATGGTTTGCCCTATCAGTTACCTGAAATCTCATGTTCTTTTGTTTCCTGATCTTTCTGCCTTGAAGGAGATGCTGAACTTGACCTATGCCGCCGTGGAGACCTGTAGTACATCAGAAAGGACAAAATTATTTTCAGCAACTTACACACATATTCCCAAAATGCTGTACATATCAAGTTCAAAATGAACCTTGAGCGCCTTCTGTGAGGTGATCTTGAACGACTCCTTCTGCGCTCTCTATCTCGTTCTCTTGATCTGGATCGCTCACGCCGCCGGGCTCTCTCTCTTTCTCTGGATGTTGACCTTGACCGACGACGCTCTGATTTCATAGAGAAAAAAATTATACATCCATTAATAATCACAAACCACAATGCTAAATGAATAAATTTAATTACCTTGAAGACTTAGAAGTTTGCAAAAATTTGGCATGGCATCCAAAATTTTGACAAACTTTTATAGATGCATGGTGGACAGTATATTGACTGGCTGCATCATAGCCTGGTATGGAAACACCAATGCTCTTGAACAGAAAATCCTACAAAAAGCAGTGGACACAGCCCAGTCCGTCATGGGTAAAGTCATCCCCATCACTGAGCACATCTACACACAGCATTGCTGCAGGAAAGCAGCAACTATCATCAAAGACCTCCACCACCTAGGTCATTCTCTCTTTTCACTACTGCCATCATGAAGGTGATACAGGAGCCTCAGGACACACACCACCATGTTCAGAAACAGTTATCACTCCTCAACCATCAGGCTCTTGATCTAGAGGGGATAATTTCACTTGTCCATCATTGAAATGCTCCCACAACCGATGGACTCACTTTCAAGGATTCACCTTATGTTTTTAATATTTATTGCCAATATTTTTCTTTCTTTTTGTATTTGCAATTTGTTGTCTTTCGCACACTGGTTGTTGCAGTCTTTCATTGATTCTATCATAGTTATTGGTGTAACACACTGTAATATTTCACTGTTAATGTACTGGCTTCTTTATACTGTTCCACTGCTGAGGTAATGGTTTCTCTGTAGCAGCAAAGCTTGAATTATGACTAGAGATAACACGGCAGGCTAGCCAACGAGTGGGATGTTGTTCTTTCATGTGTGTCTGGGAGCCGAGAATTTGCAGTCTTTTGCTGGGGAGAGATGAGGAAAGAAGATGTGAATGGAGAGTTGGTAGACCTTGGACAGAGTGGACTTGGACCAAGGGTCCAAAGGTCAGCGACGATCGGAGGAGGTCGATGGTGGACGAATGGCCTAATCAGTGTGCTCCAACATTGTGCGGCAGACTGTTTCATGAGAATGGCCCCCTTTTTCTGATTTCTTTACTAACCATATAGTCAAATTAAAAATTATAAAGCGCAATTGTTTAATCACATATTGTGTATTGTTTGTTATTTCGTGATACTGATTTGTAACAAGAGACACATCACGCAGCATTTACCCAAACGAGATTTCTTTAAGTTTGGCTGGGCTGGGGGGTGAAGGTGCTATCACCCCCTATATTAAGCCTCTAGCCGAATCAAGAGTTACATTGGATCTGTTGAACATGTCCACAAGTAAAAGAATCGCAGTGTTGTATATGGTGACATATACTGTATGTACTTTGATAATAAATTTACTTTGAACTACATGGACAATCTCAAATTTATACAGATCTGTGGCAAGTGGGCTGAACGCCAAAATAATCCAAATCACTGGCAACACCACATAAACCTGAAAGTAATTTTGATTTGTTGACAACACTGGGTACAATTTTGCCAGTGGAACAGGTGAACTATTCAAAAATGCCTTAATGGGGGGAGGGGTCATGAACATGTACTAACCTTCTGTGTTCTCAAACCACAGAAACAAAACTACTCCGGTACTACGTTGTCTGCTCTCCATGCAGTAATCACATTCTGAATTTTATATCAACTATTGAGCTGGATCTTGTACTGGTTAAAGACAGTAGAGATTGTAGGGTTAAAGGAGGCCACAGAGAGAGAAAAAAGGGCCCAAGGACTTCACACAAAGATGAGAAATTTCAAACAGATGCTGAAGGTCAAGAATAGAGAGTGTTGGGTAATGGTGTAGTACAAATCAATTTTGGATGAGTTCAAATTTATTAATCCTGCAAGGTGTGATGAGAGAACACTGAACATCCAAGATTCAAGTGACAAAAACCACAATTGAAGGTTTCAGTAGATACACACAAAATACTGGGGACAGGGGGGAGGGCACAGAGGGGACAGTTGGGTAGAGGAGGGATGGAGGGATGTGCGAGGGGTATGAGATGGGGAGGGGTGAAAGATGGGGAGGAGTGGAGGGAGGGAGGGAGGGATGGAATGGTACAGAGAGGGAGGGGTGGAGGTGGGGTAGAGGGGTGAGGGAAGGAGGAGTTAGGAATGGGGGAAGGGTGGAGGAGGGAGGTAGGGAGGGACGGGGAGGAGGGAGGTAGGGAGGGACGGGGAGGAGGGAGAGAGGGAGGGACGGGGAGGAGGGAGAGAGGGAGGGACGGGGAGGAGGGAGAGAGGGAGGGACGGGGAGGAGGGAGAGAGGGAGGGACGGGGAGGAGGGAGACAGGGAGGGAGGGGGACTGGCAAGGGGGGAGGGGTGGGAGTGGTGGAGGAGGGAGGAATGGGGAGGAGTGGAGGAGTGGGTAGGGCACGGTGTGGAAGGAAGGCTGGAGGGGCTGGTAGGAAAGGCGGGCAGTGGGGAAAATAGGAGGATTTTGTAGTCTGCCCGTTGCCCCTGGACCCTCGGTTGCCACACCCTGAGGCGAGCGTGTCGGTGGGTTATCCATTTTACTGTAATTCGTCCCGGTGCGAGGGTCGGGAATCGGAGGGATGGTGATTCCCTTCGACAGAGTACCGACTCGACATGCCGAACGCCCCTGCCCTTCCAACCTCGCCGGCACTGGGGGAAACCGAAACCCACCACCATCCCCCGAGCCTCACACTCACCCCTCCGCGGCGACCTGCTCCGGCTCCGACCCATGGCCACGGCCCGAAACCTAATAGCCGAACCTTCCAGAAGTCTATACCCACCACGAAGCCTCCCCGTCGGCGCCCGGCGCCCCCTGCCGACCCGGCGGACCGCAGTGCAGCCTGGGTCTCCAAGGGAGATCAGGCGCCCCCTGCCGACCCGGCGGACCGCAATGCAGCCTGGGTCTCCAAGGGAGATCAGGCGCCCCCTGCCGACCCGGCGGACCGCAATGCAGCCTGGGTCTCCAAGTGCGCGTCACTCAGCCGCATTTGTCAAGATCAATAATGGCCAGAACTTCGACCAGACATTGTTGCAAATGGCCAATGGGTTAGAACAGAAATTTGCCACATCTGCAGGGAAATATGGTTACCAATAATGCTGGGGGAAGAGACAAAGAAATCTAATCCACTGATTACAACTATGTGCGAACTTGAACAACGGTTACAACATCTGAACAGCTCACTACAGATAACATTTGAATCGCTATTACAACAAGTTTGGTGTGGCGGAAGGTACACAGAGAAAGCAGCTGCAGAATGAAAATACAACTGACTTACTCCACTGGACAGATTTTTCTGGGTGTAAAGGCATGACGATCAGAGCAACTTTAATGAATATTCATCAAACTGGGTGGAGATACGTCTCTACCAAAGGAGGTGTAAGGTGCCCCTTCCCTTCGCTAGTCTGCAGCTCACCCTTGGGCGAGGTGTAGCACCTGCTTAGGGTCACATGAAGTCATGGGAGCAGGTGATGGATGGTCGTATGAGCAGCCGGTGCAGGTCACAAGTCCTGGTTATGTGACCACTGACGCCAGGCAGACAATCTCTGAAGAGATTGAAGAGATAATGGTTGGGGCCACCCGCTTTGTAAAGACACTGCCCAGAAGAAGGCAATGGCAAACCACTGTTGGAGAAAAATTTGCCAAGAACAATCATGGACACGGAAAGACCATGATCACTAACGTCATACAACACGGCACATAATGATGATGTCATACGACATTGCACCTAACGAATGAACATCAAAATGAGATGCCAACTCTGTGTCTCTCTCTAAAGATACCACCCGTCCTCCATTCTCTTTGGTTTGCTGAATGTAGCACCTGAAAGCCATAGGCTGTTGAGAAAGGAAGGAAGAAAGGATCCTGGTTGTGGCATTGGTAGGGATTCCTTATTCTTATCCACACTTAGCAGCATTGGACTTGGTATAGCCATCCCTGAGTGTCAGTACCCCAGATGTAACCATTGTCCAGGCGGATAAATATAGAGACACTCCAAATTACATATAAAATAATATATGAAAGTTTCACTTTACACACATCTTCCCCCCATACATTTTGAAGCATTTTCAATCTAGTAATAATAAAAAACTGTTTCATAATATTCATTAATGATGATACAGTGTGCTTTCCATTAGTTTAATTATGGTTAGTGTTTAGGTGATTATTCAATGAAGTGAAGGCATTAGCGCTGGTGTTTATCAAGTGATAGGATATGGGTGCTATAGACAATGGATATTTCTACCTTACAGAGAAATTGGCTTACAGCCATTTCTCAGGAATGGAACCCTTACCTATCCCAGGGACCGGCTGTACATGAGGGGGAAAGAGAGGGAGAACTGAAGGGTATTCAGGAGAAGTTTATTGACTAGCATGTTCTAGACCAGGGGCTTCCTATAGCTTTTCTTAATGCCATGGAGCCTTACTATTAATCAAGGAGTCCATAGACCCCCAAGTTGGGGACCCCTGTTCTAGACAATCAAAATGGGAGGTGCTGCTGAGCAGTATTCAAAGTTAAAAGCAAATTTATTAACCAAGTATGTATCAACTACTCCCTGGAGATTCATTTTCTTGTGGGCATTTACAGTGGAAAAAGAAATACTTTCTGGGAAGTAAGCCAGAGAGCACCAGAGGCACGTGGAACAGTATCAGTGAGGAAACACCTAGCGAACAGCCTTCAGAATCAGAAGGTGCACGACGTAGGAATAGGCCAACATTCCCTCTAACCTTTTTTACCGATGCATGGACCAACCATTGCTTTGAGCATGGAATTTTTACACGGCTTGAAAACAGCATGGCACTTTAATTTTTTTTTTGTAATAGGCATACTATGAATGCCTCTTGAAGTCCAAACCTACATCTCCATCGCGAGAAGTGGAAACGGGTAAAGCCAGCCAACAGGGCTCTGGCGCAGCTGTATAGGCCAATCCCCTGTTCAGTGGATGCAATGAATTGCAGAAGTGTTCATGAACTCCAGCCATACCATCAACTTCAGTGGATGACGGAAATGGGAGGCCATCAATGGCCTATGGTCCATCTAGGAGCTAAGGGCCCAAGGATGCATATTATGAATATTCAGAACTCAAATTGAAAAATGACATACTTTTGATTTTGATGTTAATAGAAGGGTACAATGGAATCCAATATAACAAAGAAAATCTTTCATGTTTCGTAAACTTTTTCTTGTCTGTCTTTATTACAAATCCATTGTCTCCAAACATGGTCCAGATGAATTTCACATCCAGATCCAATATACATCTTAATCCTCATTAGGTCATCCAAATGCTCCATTTCTAGTCTGTTTCTGGGTGTACATTTGAATGAATTCATAAGACTGAACCCATGTTCACAGTCAGCACTAGAAGCTTGAAATGTTCCAACGGTGTTAACAACAATTAACAGTTCTTCAAATTCTTTTGTTTCCAAGCGTGTAGTTCAACATATCAGTGAACATCTTAACTCTCTCAGAAATTACGAATTTGAAATCACGACATTGCTGCGATATTTTGAGGCAACGCTTTCATTGTAGTTCGTAATAGTAGCTGAGTAATTTTTGTCAGTCCTCCAACATTCTCCTTCCAATTTTAAAATTGGTTGCATTTGCAATAGCAACAGAATCAAAAGCTTGCCATTCTCCTAACTCATTGTTAGAAAATCTGTTATCCAAGTGATTACATACACATTGAATGAATCAAATAATAAGCACAGTATTGACTTCAGAACTTACAGATGCAAGCAGATTTTTCACTTTGTCACTCCGATAAATAGTATCACCAAGTTGAAACACTGACAGTGTAAATACATTGAAGCCCTAAAATGTTTCAAAGTAAAGGTTGTTGTGCATTTATTATTTAGAAAATTTATGGATTATATTCAATAACACATCAAAATCAGAATCAGGTTTTATATCACTGGAATATGTTGTGAAATTTGTTGTCTTTGCGGCAGCAGTACAAAGCAATACATAATAATAGAGAAAAAAGTCTGAATTACAGTAAGTATATTTGTATTAAATAGTTTGAATTAAATAAGTAGTGCAAAACTAGAGGTAAAAAATTACCAAGGTAGTGTTCATGGGTTCAATGTCCATTCAGAAATCAGATGGCAGAGGGGAAGAAGCTGTTCCTGAATCATTGAATGTGTGCCTTCAGGCTCCTGTACCTCCTTCCTGATGGCAGCAATGAGAAGAGAGCATGTCCTGGGTGATGGGGGTCCTTAATAATGGATGCCGCCTTTCTGAGACATCACTCCTTGAAGGTGTCCTGGATACTACAGAGGCTAGTGCTCAAGATGGAGCTGACTGAGTTCACAACTCTCTGCAGTTTACTTTGATCCTGTCCAGGGTATTTCACAATTATATTAACATACATTTAAAAATTATATTAATATTATGTATAAGAAAATTCCATCTGCATGGTAACAAAGGCTATGTATATTGGTGCATTTCAGTTACTGCATAATGCAGCTTAGAGGGAACAGAGGTAGGGTAACTCAAAGGGAACAAAGTAGTCAATTGAAGAAGGGCCAATTTGAACGCAATGGGAAGGGATCTAGTTCGGAAGCGAAGCTTGGCAGACCAAACTGTAATTGAACAATAGAGGGCATCCTCACACCTGCCTGGTTTGCTGCAGCATCCTCTCACAATATGGCACATGAGAATGACAGTGAATTGTCAGGTCAGCAGGAAAGGTCCTAGGCTACAGTCTACCATCACTGCACAACTCGTAAGTGTCCAGGCAGGAAGAACACTACCCACCCCGCAAATGGCTTTTTCCAAAAGCGCACCTCTGAAAAACACTATAGGGCTATTAAAACAAAATTTTCATGTCATCTTCAAAGTTTCTTTCCCCCAGCAGTTAATCTGATCAACTATTCAGAATCAGAATCAGGTTTATTATCACCGGCATGTGACATCAAACTTGAAATTCTAGTTAGTAACATCCCCTCCCCACCTTCCTCTATCAATCACTGCGCTATAAAAACTTTAAACCATTTTTTATAACGCTCTTTATATTGTAAATACTTGCTGATATTTATACACATTATATTCTATATTCATACCTCAACATCTAATTTCATTTTTTATATTATTCTTTATAAACGTTGAATTTTATTGTTGCTTTGTTCCGCGTCGAGCCAACACACAACAGCAAATTCCTAATACATGCAAATGTATATGATGAATAAAGTTAATCCTTGATCCTTAGAGCAATGTACAAGAGTACTGGCCCATGAGGGAGCAGGAAAAAGAGCTTGAAGCCACGACTCCCTGGATTACTGGAGAGAGTAGAATAGTGCTGAAGATTTCAATGATCAAGAGAAGTTGGATAGGAACGTGGATGGGAAGGGTATGGAGGGCAATTGGCCAAGGTGCAGGTCGATGGGACTACACAGTTTAATTGGTTTGGCATAGACTGGATGGGTCAAAGGGCCTGCTTCTGAGCTGTGTGACTTATAACTCTAAGAAAGCAGATACGACAGTGGTCTTTTTGTTAACATATTGGACAATGCTGATAATACAGAACTCAAAGGGGAAGAAATTAAGGAAATAATAAAGGAAAAAAGATAGCCTTTTTTTTTAAAAAAAAAGAACTAGAATTGTACTCCAAAGATATTTTACAGGCTTGTGAACAGGAAAGGAGTTGAGGATCTCATCAGAGGCTTAAAAGAAAGTTTAGCTGTTGACACAGACAGCATGGCTGAGGTACTAGGGAGGTATGTAACCTCAGTCTCCCACCGAAGGATAAAATTTGTGGAGTCTCAGCAAAAGAAAATATAATGGATATTCCCTGATGGGTTCAAACTTGATGAAGAGGAGGTACCAGAAAGGCTAGCTACAAGTGAGTAATTGTCACGAGCCCTGCAGGCCTTTACAGTATGCTGTAGAGCATTGGGCTTCTGGATTTCTCGAGCAATGACGTTTCCTAATTGCTATCAACAAGAGTCGTTGAGCCCTTGTGCTTTCTGTTTTATCTTGTCAAAGTATTTGTGTCTGGCACGGGTTTTCTGCATTCTGTGATTATTTAAGGCAGACTCCTGATTAGCACTCATCACGGGGTCCTCGCGTGGAGGATGATTTGTCTCGCAGTGCCGCTTGATTGACCCACCAATGCTCTGTCGGTATATGTATGTACACTATAACCTCTTTTTCCCACCTGCCTTCCCTCCGCATTTGGGTTCGGTCGTAGCCAGAGCTCACCGTGACAGTAAATCACTTGGTTCAGACGCATTCTAGGTTGTAGAGCCTCTGGCCAAAGTCCTTCGAATGACTGTAAATGCAGGGGCGGTGCTTGAGGAATGGAAAATTGAAAATTTAACCTGCCAACTTTTGTTCAAAGTAAAAGAACTGGGATATAGTGAGGACAGTTTTCACTTCACTCATCTCACGTTGTGCAGAAGATACTGAAGCCTGAAAGTACATGCAAGCAGACTGAAGGACAATCTCTATCCCACTGTTATCAGACTGTTGAACAGACCTCTTGTATGATAAGATAGACTCTTGATCTCAGAATTTACTTGCTTATGATTTTGCACTTTATTATTAACATGCACTGCACTTTCTCTCTAGCTGTTATACTTTTTTCTGCATTGTAATTAACTTGTCCTGTTATGTCTCAAAGCACTGGACGATATGCGCAGTAGGCAAGCCAAGTTTTTCACCATATCTTGGTATATATAACAATAATGAACCAAATCAAAATTGCCCAAAGTGGCAACAGAAAAAGGAGTGACCAGAAACCAAAAACACATTATGACGTGATCTACAGAGTCCAATCCACAGACTGTGTCAATTAAATCTAGAACTCCCGCACCTTCTGGGGTGGGGGGGGGGGGGGAGAGAGAGAGACTATTCAAAAGCAGGGACCTACTTTGGGAGCTGGATGCTGCCTGAACTAGAGAACATGTCCTGTGAGGGTAGGTTGAGTGAGCTAGGCGTTGTGGGGAAGGAGGATAAGAGGTGACTTGACAGATATACTCCTCCCTTGGCCGACACCAACACTCTTATAAATTGTAAAAATCCTGTGAGCCACAACTTCGAGAGCACCTTTAGAAGATACACAATCTGGACACAGTCCTGAAATAGAAGCAATATTGTAAAACTCTCAATACCAAATGTAATGATTACATGTAGGTCTGTATCCTGTATTTTAAGGTATTGTACCCTAGAGTCAGATCATCATCATCATTCTGTGCTGTGTCATGACATGGGTGAACATGGTCTTCCATCTGTCTTTAAACTGATCATTGCCTGTGGGGAAGACCCCCTTCATGCTGTGTTTCTTATTCTTTTCTCTATCCATGACCATGATTTTTCTTGGCAAATTCTTCTACAGAGGTGCTTTGCCATTGCCTTCTTCTGGGCAGCGTCTTTACAAGACGGGTGACCCCAGCCATTACCAATACTCTTCAGAGACTGTCTGCCTGGCGTCAGTGGTCACGTAACCAGGACTTGTGATATGCATCAGCTGCTCCCATGGCTTCACATTGCCCAGTGGTGACCTGCAGACTAGCGGAGGGAAGGAGCAGCTTATGTTCCCTTTGGTAGGGACGTATCACCACTCTGCAACCCATAAGACTGTTTAATTGTTATTTTCTTTCGAGTTTAATAATTAGCAATTAATTAGCTGCTTGCATTCTAAGTAGTTCTTATCTGCATGTAACAGTTTAATATGCCTCCAGTGGGTGTAAAAGTTACAATTCTGGAAAACTCTGGGAGCTTCTTTGTTCTACATTATTTAAATACCGTAGATTCCGGACTACAGAGCGCACCTGATTAAAAGCTGCAGGCTCTAATTTTAGAAAGAAAATCAATTTTGTACTTGTACAAGCCGCACCGGATTTTAAGCCGCAGGTGTCCCACGTTGTAATATGAGATATTTACACAGAAAGATATTACACGTGAGGATTTTTTAACTTTTAATTAAATCCGTATGGTAACATAAACAAATACATATTGCAAATGCTTTTTTTCGAACCGTGCCTGTATCACGGTTACTTTTAAATATACATACGTATCGGTAACACACAAATTACGTTGCGTATACTTTTTTACTGAACAGTGCACGAACAACATTCCAATATCTCCTAAAGACTGGTAAAAAAATATATACTGCAGCCTACCAGGAAAAGTTATTGATCGCCTTTAACTTAAAAGCAGCGTTTTCGCTTGGGTCTAATGCGCTCGCCCCCTCCTTTCCGTTTATCGCAAACCGGTATTTTCCCACAAGACGCGGCGAAACCGGATGTGACATCATAGCATTCCGGGATGTAGTACAGAAAACAAATATACTTAAAACACTTCTAACTTTAACTAGAAAATACTAACAAATGAATTACTAAGCGAAAATATTATAAACTAAATAACTGCCATAAAGGCAGCACAATGCTTTTCTTCGAGTGTTTTCCATGTTGATGAGGGTGAGTACAAATGACTGATTTACAATAATTTAATTGTGAAAGTGCGCTTGATTTATCGTACAATTTCATTGGACCTCTGTGAACTACTCATCAATTTTATTGGTCTACTGTTACGAGGCAAAATGTTTTTGGCGGCATGAAAAAAACCATGCATTAGCCGCACCGTAGTAAAGGCCGCAGTGTTCAAAGCTGTTCAAAGCGTGGGAAAAAAGTAGCGGCTTTTTAATCCGGAATCTACAGTAAGTGCTTTCTCATTGGTTAACTTGGTACTGCAATATTGAATAAATGCTTTCTCTTTGGTTGACCCTTATCTACAAATTTGAATGGGATTTTTCCTTATCTTTATGGTATTAAAACCCGTGCCACCTTCTCAATCTTCTTAGCATCTTGGTCTCCTGCCTTTAAGCCTTCTGCTACTGTTTCCTTTGTTCTATATACGCTTAATAAAATGATTGTGAAGCAAAAAGTTTTGTGCCTCTTCCCTGACACTTAAATGAAACATCAGAATACAAAATCACCCTAATGTTCTATCCATTAACAAAGGAGAGTTGCCTGTATGAAATATTAATGACCTTAATGCATTTACATGTCTCTGTGGATGTAGACTCCACCATCTGTTTGATCCTCCACCATTCAATATTTTCCCCAGCCTTGATACATCTCTCTAAATCCATTACCTACTGGTTCTAACTTTTCCTGAGAACTCTATAAGCAAGGCAGCTTAAGGTATTGTACTGTAATGGACTGCCCAATGATCTCCCAAATGGGATACAAGTGCCAGCAGATATTTTTAAATAACTGGTGGATCATTCTAACAAAATTTGGAAACAATGCCACTGTCCATTTCTACACATGCAGATAGAGATGGTGTGTGAAGTGGCATTGGGACATCTTGTAGGCCAATATTCTTCTTCTGGATTCCTATACTCAAGGGTTCCTCATCTTAGCTGTTCCTCTAAATTTTCCAGGGGTTCCCAACCTTTTTAATGCCACAGATCAATATCATTAAGTGAGGGGTCTGTAGACCCCAGGCTGGGAATCACTGCTCTAAACACTTTTTATTCTGGGTTGTACCAGAGAACCATTGGCAAAGGGACTAGACCAAAACTGTTGTCCTTCTCTGGGTTGTGAGCAATCAATAAGGCAGTGTGATCAAACTGGGGAAGAGGCAGGGCCACATATCTAGAGAATGACTACAGACATCTTTCACATGGAGTTTGTTTCGATAAATTATCGTGAGCAGTTTGGGACCCCTTATCTAAGAAAGGATGTGTTGGCGTTGGAGAGGTTCCAGAGGAGGTTTGTGAGAAGGATCCCGGGAACAAATGGGTTAATGTACGAGGAGTAGTTGATAGCTCTGGGGCTGTACTCACTCAAGTTTACAAGAACGAAGGGGGAAATCTGACTGAAACTTATCAAATATTGAAAGGATGAGATAGAGTGGGTGTGGAGAAGATATTTTTTTATAGGGGGAGAGTCTACAACAAGAGCACACAGCCTCAGAATACAAAGTTTTCCCTTTTGAACAGAGGAGGAATATCTTAAGACAGTGTGTATCTGTGGAATTCATTACACAGGCTTTGTAGAGGCCAAGTCATTGAGTATACTTGAAGCTGACATTGATAGGGTCAGGGTGAGTAATGGCATAAAGATTATGAGTGAAGGCAGGTGAGTAGGGTTAAGTGGTATAATTAATCAGCCATGATGGAATGGCAGAGCACTCTTGATAGGATGAATGGCCTATTTCTGCTCCTTTCTACAGAACCCAACAGAGAGGATGGATAAAGCTGCAGTTGAGCGTCTTGTCAGACAACATCTTTCTTGGATTTCTATAACCAAGGATTCCTGATCTCAGCTAAGCCCCTAAACTCCTTTCACTCTGGGCTGTACCAGAGGACCATTGACAAAGAACTAGACCAAAGCAGTTGCCTTTCTCTTGCAAAACACACAAAATGCTGGAGGAACTCAGCAGGTCAGACAGCATCCACGGAAACTAACAAACAGACAACATTTAGGGCCAAGACCCTTCTTCAGAACTGGAAAGGAAGGGGGAAGATGCCAGAATAAAAAAGGTGGGAAGAGGTGAAGGAGGATAGCTAGAAGGTGATAGATGAAGCCAGGTGGGTAGGAATATTAAAGGGCTGGAGTGGGAAGAATCTGATAAGAGAGGAGAGTGGACCAGCTGAGAAGGGGAAGGATGAGGGGATCCAGTGGTAAGTAATAGGCAGGTGAGAAGAGGTAGGAGGCCAGAATGGGGACTAGAAGAGGGGGGGGGGAATGTTTTTTACCAGAAGGAGAAATTGAT
This sequence comes from Hemitrygon akajei, assembly GCF_048418815.1. Classification (NCBI taxonomy): domain Eukaryota; kingdom Metazoa; phylum Chordata; class Chondrichthyes; order Myliobatiformes; family Dasyatidae; genus Hemitrygon; species Hemitrygon akajei. The sequence continues at coordinate 213,725,437 of NC_133124.1, read as the reverse complement.
ATTTGTGCCATCAGGTTGGAGACATCCCAGAAGGAATATAAGGTGTTGCTTCTCACCATGAGGGTGGCCTCATTGTGGCACAAGGGGAGCATATGGGCCAATAAATATGGCAGAGTGATCAAACTGGAGAAGACACTCACTGTTTACATACACTGAGAGTTTTTGGATAAATTATCCTGTTTTATTGCAGTGTGTAAACGGATCACAACCCAAACACTAATGTTGAAGAACAAGAGATGTGGGAACAAATTGATAACTGATAAATTGGCCTGGCTAATTTGCTGAGGTCGACTAATCTGCTCCAATCTAATGTTGGTTTGGTGGCCTAATTTTCCAACAGATATTTCAAGAACAATGGGAATCCTCTTTTGTCAGGAATTAGGAATGTAAAAAATACAAAGTCCTTCATTAGTATCTTGCTCATTGTAGTTGTTGTTAGTAGATGATATTATCCAATAATTGTGATATCAAAATGCAAATACCCTGATTATCTTTTTGCATTATCAATAATTTAAGCAACTGTGAATTTGGAAAAAGAGATTCCATCAGTCTTCCCAATGCAGGGGTATTTCAGGTCTTACACTTCAGAGTTACTCTTTTTCAATTTTATTTTTTGTTTTATTGAGATCCAGTGCAGAATTGGCTCTTCCAGTGCTCTGAGCCGTGCTGCCCAGCAATCCCCCAATTTAATCCTAGCCTAATCACGGGACAACTTACAACGACCAATTAACCTTCCAGCCAGTACATCTTTGGACTGTGGGAGGAAACCCATGCGGTGACGGGGAAAACATGCAAACTCCTTATAGGCAGTGGTGGGAATTGAACCCTGTTCGCTTGTACTGTAAATCGTCCCGCTAACCACTATGGTACTGTGCTACTAATTTATATTTAGGGAAGGGATTTCCAACCTGGGGACCATGGACCGCTAGCTTAATGGTATTGGAATGGCATAAAAAACGGTTGGGAACTCCTCATTTTGGGGATAGAACCTTTTCCAAATGCAAAACTCTACAAATAAAAGCCTCACACAAAACAAATTTCAGGCTCATTCAGTTAAAAAAAAATCACAGTCCACACCCTACCCTGGCCGAATGCTGTCTGCCCTAATCCACCCAACTCAACACATCCAGATCCATGGTTGGCTGCAAGTGACTAGTGGTGTTCCACAGGGGTCTGTTTTGGAACCACTTCCTTTTATGTCAAATATCAGTGATTTAGACGATAGAATTGATGGTTGTGTGGCCAAGTTTGCATATGATACAAAGATAGGTGGAGGGGCAGGTAGTTTTGAGGCTACAGAGGGACTGAGACAGATTAGGAGAATGGGCAAAGATGTGGCAGATGGAATACAGTGTCAGGAAGTGTTTGGTCATGCACTTTGGTAGTAGAACTAAAAGGGTTGACTATTTTCTAAATGGAGAGAAAATTCAAAAAATATAGGTGCAAAGGGACTTGGGGGCCCTTCTGCAGGATTCCCTAAAAGTTAATTTGCAGGTTGAGTCAGTGGTGAGGAAGGCAAATGTGATATTAGCATTCATTTCAAGAGGACTAGAATATAAAAGCAAGAATGTAATGCTTAGGCTTTATAAGGCACTGTTGAGGTCTCACTTGGAGTATTGTGAGCAGTTTTGGGCCCCTTATCTAAGAAAGGATGTGCTGACATTGGAGATGGTTCAAAGGAAGTTCACAAAAATGATTCTGGGATTGAAAAGCTTGTCAAGTGTTTGACGGCTGTTAGCCTATACTCACTGAAATTCAGAAGAATAAGGGGTGACCTCATTGAATGTTGAAAAGCCTCGATAGAATGGATATGGAAAAAAAAATTTCTATGGTGGGGGAATTGAAGACCTGAAGACACAGCCTCAGAATGGGGGGGGGGGGTGTCCTTTTAGAACAGAGATGAGGAGGAATTTCTTCAGCCAGAGAGTGGTGAATTCGTTGAATTCTTTACCACAGGAGGCCAAATCATTGAGGCAGAGGTTGATAGATTCTTGATTAGTCAGGACATGAAGGGATAGGGGGAGAAGGGAGAAGATTGGGGCTGAGAGGGATAACAGATCAGCATGATGAATTGGCAGAACAGACTTGATGGGCCAAATGGCCTAATTCTGCTCCTACATCTTACGGTCTTATCTTATGAAACCAGGTAAGATACCCTTGTGCCGGAGGTGGACTTGCCACAGTTTGGCATCCTCTGTTCACCTTGCCGATGGATTCATCACGATAGAACGACAAGATAGCTTTAGGTTAGGCAGTTCCAGGTTTGTTTTAATTACAGTGCAGAATATTAGAATACAAAGACCTAGGCACACATCGAGCAGAAACAGATGAGCATTTACAGGTAGCCAGATCATAGTGAGGCACCAAATGCAATGCACCAACATTTTTTTTTCTTTATCTTATATATTGACATCAAGCCATATACATTACATTGGTTCATGGTGCTCGGCAAGGATTGTCAGACATAGACGGCACAAGTAACACAACTCTCTATAAACAACCACAGGGGATCGCACTGATTCTTGGGACAATATACCTTTCATTTTAAGTGCTATGGTTGCAATCAGTAGGAAGTTCGAATCAATGGTTTATTATACATCAAAGGCATAAATATCAATGACAATAAGCTCTGGATTTAATATTTGGTTTGCATTTCATTAATGTCCGTAATCTCAAATTTGTTTCCTGGTGTAGAATGGGAGGTGGAAGGTGTCCATCAATGGAAATTGCGGTCAAACATATAGTGAGAAGAAATTGTATGTAATCCGTGCAGTGTGTTCCACCGAAGTTCTAATACTGGGAATATTGACTTTGGAAAGGTACTTTTGGAATCGTTTTAAGGTATAGCGCAAGGAGAAGAGCAGATTGAGAAAGGGAGGTTCAAAACCAGGGCTGATTTGAAGATGTTGCCATTCAGACAGTGAAGGATTAACTCACAGATCACACTGTCTGATGTAACAATCAAATTCTGGAGCAATTTGCGCAGAGCATTGAGGTTTACAGGGTGCTTTCATCTCCTTAATGATGACATGTTCCTGTGGAAGTGAAGGGATGATGAAGTTCTGCAGGTCACAATGAACACCGTGCCCAACAGTGACTACAAACTCAAAAAGCACTAGATGGCAAGTCCTATGTAACAATCTTCCTTCAGCAATACCGAGGCACATGCTAGTATTTAGAGCAACACACAAAAAGCTGGAGGAACTCAACAGGTCAGGCAGCATCCATGGAGGGAATTGTGAGCAAGGTATGTTAGCGGCACCTCCAAGAGGACCACAACCTTGCTGCAGGGTTTGGAGGCTTGTGCGCCTCAGTGACCTGGGGAGCTATGTTGGCTTGAGTCAGGGCCTTGTTGGCTGGGGCAGCAAAGAAGGTCACCTATGCCAAACAGGTCAAAGGGTTGAGGCCCACCCGTCCTCCAGGTTCAAGGCTAACAACCCTGGTTGCTCAAAAAAACTTATGAAAACAGCAATGAAGAACCCTTCTGTATCTGTGTGCGATGATATGGACAGACAGAGATGGAGAACCTTCATTGCTGCCCCAAATGCCAGTAACAAGAATGGTGGCAGCAAAAAATGTGGTGACTCTTATGGGCTACCCCCAGCTCATCCACAGATGTGTTGGTTGTTAATGTAAACAACACTTTTCACTGTATGCTTCAATACACTGTGATACATCAATCCAAATCTGAAGACAGAAGAAGAGTCTAGACCCAGAACATTGATTGTCCATTTTCCTCCAAAGACGCTGCCTTATTTGCTGAGTTCCTTTTAGTTTCTTGTATATTGATTCTTCCGGAGCAACACAGTTTGACGCCACTTTTCTTGGGTTTCAATAACTTTGCAACGTGACGGAACAGAAAATGTTACCCAGCATCTTCCCCTCTCTGCCACCCACTGGCCAACAGAGATGGACATGCACTTCCACTGTCACTTTAACATCTGCAAGATGTGGCAAAGCACTTGAAGAGCAGATAACCTTTGGCGGAAACGTGGAAACTCCATGTGCACAGCATGCTGCCGCAAAGTGATCAGGTAACCTGCTTCGGAAATGCAAGAGAGCGGAGTTGCTGTTAGTGTGACACTATCACAGCTAAGGGCAGTGGAGTTCGGCCATCTGTAAGGAGTTTGTACATCCCCCCCACCGTGACTGTGTTGGTTTTCCTCCGGGTGCTCCGGTTTCCTCCCACAGCCCAAAGATGTACTGGGTAAAGTTAATCAGTCATTGGAAATTGTCCTGTAATTAGGCTAGGGTTAAATCGGGGGATTGCTGGGCAGTGAGACCTGCGCTGGAAGAGGCTGTTTCACAATATATCTCCAAATAAAATAAAATTTAAAAAAGACTCAGCAATTGAGCAGCATCAATAGGAGGAAAGGAATTAGAACATAGAACATTACAGCAGAGTTCAGGCCCTTCGGCCCATGATTTTGTGCTGGCCTAACTTACTCTTAAATTCAATCTAACCCTTCCCTCCTACACAGACCTCCACTTTTCTTTCATCACATGCCTAAGAGCTTCTTAAACACCTCTTATCCACATGAAAGCTTCTCATCTAAGAGATTCTTAAATGCCCCTAACATATTTAAGAACTGTCGCATTTTGAGTTAAAATGTAAACAATTCCTTACCGCCCACAGATATTGCTCGATGCACTGAGATCCTCCAGCAGATTGCTTGAATTTACTTTGGAATTTTCTTAAGGATAAATGATATCCAGCACTCTGAGGAAGGCTCCCTGTCTCTTTGATTAGCTTTGCGGAATTTATTTTGCATTTACTTGACATCACGTGTGACCTTAACTCATTCAGAAACAATAGCCTCAGACAGGAACGCATTACCTCGTTTATTTTCGAATTTGAGTTTTGACAGTAGGACTTGAACCCCCGACCTTTGGAGCTGAGCACAGGTGTGATCACTGAACAAATATTTCCCTCGACAAAGTTCAAAAGTTTTGTTGCAGCTTGGATGATGGTGGATCTCCTTTGAGACACCGGAGTTACTCCAGTGATCTGGAGAGGTACAGTGAGAGTGGCTCAGAGAAACTTTAGCCTAACCCCGTCTCGGGCCCTGATGCCCTGTTGGAATTCTAGGTTCCTATTCTGTTTCCAGGACGTTACCTGTGGGCCACTAATATTTAATTATGCTCCCTTTCATAATATCTCTGGGGATTTCTTCAGTTAAGACAGTTGCCCCATTTAAGACTCTGGCAATGCTCCTATGGTTTCAGCAACATTCATTGAGTGCAGCAGGAAAGAGGTTGTGGGAAAACATAGAGGAAGACAGTGCTTCTGGGTCATTTCAGCCCCATTTAGAATCAGTTAGGAATGGGCGCAAAATTTTGTTTTTCTCCAGCCTGAGTATAAGTCAACCACGGCTCTTTGAAGGGTAATAATTGCACCACCAGGTCCAGAAACAGTTATTACCCACCAAACTTCAGGCTCCTAAATCAGCATGGTCAGCTTCATTCATCACAGCTCTGAACCAACTCCACAACTTTTGGACTCACTTTCAAGGACGCTACAACTTATGCTCAGTAATATTTTTTACTTATTTATGCATATTTAATTTGCACAGTTTGCCCTCTTTCGCACACTGGTTGTTTGTCAGTCTTTGTGTGTAATTTTTCTTTGATTCTATTGTATTTCTCTGCTCCACTGTGAATACCTGCATGAAAATTAATCTCAATGTAGTATATAGTGACATATGCATACTTTGATAATAAATCGACTTTAAATTTTTCTTTTTCTTTGTCTCTTCTTTGCCCGCTTTTTGTTCTTGTAACACTTAATAAACAACATTAAATACCAAGTGTTATGCCTCAAACTTGACTTCTGAAGAAGCTCAGATCATTATTGCCAAATCCAAGTTATAACCCAGAAGGGAGTTCATTGCTAGGCGATTAAGAGCAATTATTGGTTAAGGAATGGGACAATTTGGGAATAACATGTTGAAGGGGCCTGTGAAAACAACATTAAAGTCCCTGCACCTTTTAAGAATATTGCGCGTACTTCAGAAGGTATTTTTGACGCTTTCTTGGGTAACAGGAGTAGCTGCACAATGCCAGAAGACACATCGAACCTGATTCATTCCTTCCTTTGGGAGATCAATCATGTCAGATACAAGGCATTGCTGAGCTTCAGACAGGATTATCGATCTTCCAGCTTCACTATGCACAGGACTGCTCCATCACACAGGCTGTTGTCCAAGAAAGCTCACCAGCGCTTCTAATTCCTCAGGAGACTAAAGAAATCTGGCATGCCCCGTCAACCCTTACCAATTTTTACTGATGTACCATAGAAAGCATCCTTGGTACCGCCATGGCTCTGCCCATGACCAAAGGAAACTGCAGGGAGTTGTGGACAGTGCTCAGCACATCCGTGGAAACCCACCTCCCTCTCCATGGAGTCTCTCTATTCTTCGGGCTGCATAAGTAGAGCAGACAGCAGAATCAAAGACCCCACCCACCCTGAACAATATCTTTTCTCCCCTCTTCCATTGAGCAGAAGTTACAGAAGTCTGAAAACACATACCCCCCGGTTCAAAGACAGCTTCCTCCACACTGTTATAAGACTATTGAATTGGTCACTACTCTGTTAAGATATTCCTGACCTCAGAGTCAACCTCATTGTGATCTTACTCTGTACTGTCTACCTGCACTGCACTTTCTCTGTAGCTGTTACACTATTGTTATTGTTTCATCTTGCTCTACCTTCATGCACTATTGTCATGAATTGATCTGCACAAACAGTATGCAAGACAAGCTTCTCACTGTACCTTGGCACACGTGGCATAATAAACCAATTCCAGTTCCAGTCCTACAGTCCTGCTCCGTGCCTGGATTTGGGGCTGGCCGAGAACTGGGGAGAGAGAGATGTTGACGCCAGTGGATGGTTTGGGGCAAGGTTGGCAGGAATGACCAGGATACTGATATAGTGATGGATTGGGAAAACGTGGGAAAGGGGATCACTGACTGGGGGGTGGTGGGAGGTTCACTTTCAGAGCCTTATATTGGAGTTCAAGGAGATGGGGGTCAACAGGTGAGGGCCCAATGATGGGGCTGGCTGGGTTACCCTTCTGACAGCCACACTAACCAGGCGGCGCACTGGGAAATTTGGGCAGTCCCAGTGACAGGATAGTATGCTCCAAGTTCTCCAGCAACACTCCAAAAGGAATGACTTCATCCCACCCACCCTGTCAGAAACAGTGTCCTGGCCACAAGGGGTGCCTGGTCCAATTTCCATCAAGAGGTGAAACAGTCCACAAGTGGTTTCAGCTCTGGGATCAAATGCCCATCTTTGGATGCATAAATACGAGCAATTCGTCCAGGCAAAGTAACTGAGCTATTGAGTAACGTGGCATGGAAACAGGTGATTCAGCCCAGCTCATCAATGCCGACACTGATGCCCATGAAACTGGCCCCGTTTGCCTGTGTTTGACCCCTATCTCTATAAACCAGAGATTTCCAACCTTTTTTATGCCATGGACTAATACCATTAAGCAAGGGGACCATGAACCCCAGGTTGGGAATCCCTGCTCTAAACCCCTCCTATCCACGGAACTGTCTAAATGCTTTTACTGTACCTGCCCCACACCCCTTCCGCTGGCAGCTTATTCATATACACACCGTGCTCTGAGGGAAGAAGTTGCCCCTCAGGCCGCTTCATCACGGGGGATCTTTTGCTATCAAAGACAGACAGACTGCGCAAAACAGCATGGCCTTCACTGAAATAGTGAACTTCATAAACACTCAACTGTTAGGCACCCAACCATGTCCCTCATTACACAATGACCAAGCAGTCTTCAGGGCAGGTCTGATTGGTGAATCTCATTAGTTAACTGCTCAGTCCACCTCCTTCCTTTCTCAATTTATTGAAGCACACCACCTTTCCACTATTGAGATGTTCTGCATACTTGGTCTTTAAATCACCTGTTCTTTACCTTCTGCTGAGCTCCAATGACCGTGTCATTAAATATTACACAGAGGATTCTGTCCTCTAGGAGGATTGCAACCTTGTTGTAGGGTTTGGAGGCTTGTGTGCCTCAACAACATGGAGAGCTATGTTGTCTGGAGTCAGGGCTTTATGCTTTGACTCTTGGTAGGGTCACCCATGCCAAACAGGTCAAAGGGTAGAGGTCAGACTAAGAGTGGTCCACCGGTCCTCCAGGTTTGGGGGTTCAGCTCAGGGCTAACAACCCTGATTGGTAAAATGAAATTGTTACGGAAACAGCAATGAAGAATCCTTCTGCATCTGAGTGTGACGGTATTCCTGAATCTCCACCCGGGACTTGCATGACCCACAGTAGTGAAAACTGACATGATGAAGGGAGCCCTGAACCCCGCCGGAGATGGAGGACCTTCATTGCTGCCCCAAACGCCAGCGGTGTAACGGACAATTAGTGAGTAAGTTAGGATTCTGTGGGTTCTCCCTCCGCCTCAACTGCACGCATTCTTCCCCTCCGGTAGAACACCCTCCGTTCTCACTGCCATTCATTGAAGTCCAGGGGATCAGCTTAAGGCATCTGTTTGAACAATTTACCCACCACACCCAGGGCAAATGGCACTGCATGCCGTTCACTCAGCACAGCCAGTGTTGCGGACATAAGAGCCAGGCCTGTGACCAGGTCTGCTGCGTGGAGTAGGGCACGGCAAGGCGGAAAGAAATTCATCTGGGTGCACTGCGCTTCTGTCTGCAGAGTTTTAACCAAATCACCGACCCATTTAAGAAGAATGGGACCCTGACTCATTAAAATAATGCAGATTGTAAAATGCGTTAAACAAGAGGCGTGAAACCAATGAGCAGTGAAATTCAGGCCCTCTGTGTTCAGGTAGGTGGTACTGTTTTGCCAGTCCGCATTGTCAACTGTGCAAGTGTGACAAGAATTGGTGCACTCAATTGATGTAGCTGGTCTACACCACGGTTCTCTGTTTGGCAAGTTGTTGTGTACATTTACTCCACCCCCTCCCCCCAATTCAGGACTCCGTTTTCTCTTTCTTTTTACTCTTTTTCAGGAAAGACGGGGTGCGGAATTTCTTCTTCTTCTTGGATGGAGACTTGGAAGGGGAGCCTTCGGGCGAGAGAGGGCCGCTGGTCACGGACTCCGTCTTGTCCTTGGCCGGTTTCACGGGTGGCTCGGTGCCGTTCTCCACGTTGGTCGTCACTTGTTGCATGCCTTTACTCAGCTGCTCATCCACAGTCTGGTCCTCCTCCTTCCCATTGAACACCTCCTCAGGGGCTACCGTCTCGGCGTCATCTGGCGCCTTCGAGCCTTCGCACGGCTTGGTTTCTTAAAGGGAAGAGAAAAGCAGAAAAGTTCAGAGCTGCAATATGGCGATGCCGGATGGAACTGAGTGCCAATCTCCAAAGGCCAATTTTTGGCAGAAAAATTTGGGGTAGACTTCACATGCAACCTAAACTGAAACTAAAGTGACATTTGGCCATCTTCAACAAATTGGGTCCAAATAATCACAGTGCGCGACCTGTGCCACACTGTACTTAGTAATAGAGCCATCTCGGCTCTATTATTGGGCTGCACTCTGAATGAAACATCTCTGACTTCTGGAAGATGTGCATAGACTCAACTGGCACGTTACCACGTGGTCTTTCTGCCACAGCGCAGACCAACACAACAGAACAGTTGCACCGTAATCTGGGCCTCCCCCTTTTCCTGGCCCCAGTCTGAAGAGAGCCATCATCGTTACGCCTCTTTCCCTAGTGTCAGTTGAGCATGCAGCCATCGTTTGAGATAATGGCAGTGGAAGAAAGCGGTTAATGGGATTGAGGGACTTTAGCAAATTAATCTGCAAGCACACGATGAAGAAAGTAGGCATGCAAGGAGACGCGGAACAGTCCAACGTCGCAGGGACAGGTGAGAGGGGGTCGAGGAGGAGGTTGTTCCAACCAGCCTACGGGAAGGGAGAACCGGTCAGGGAGTGGGGATCAGTTCTGGGATGAGATGCACCGTAAGCAGGATAAAGCTGAGCATAATGGAGCAAGATGGACCCTGTAAGAGCGCCCCCTATTGAAGCAGTTCCCTGGTCAGCAAGGCACTGACCCAGCTCATTGCTTCAATGAACCAGGCTCAACTTTTTGGGGCATGTCTGTCTAATGAGGAAAGATTGAGCGAGCTAGGGCTTTCCTCTGGAATGAAGGAGGATGAGAGAGCTATGTAAGATGATAAGAGGCATAGATAGAGCAGACAGCCAGCGACTTTATCCCAGGACGCAATGGCTAACACCAGAGGATTTGCTCGCTATGTGCCATGTCGTATGACGTGGGTGACCACGGTCTTTCCACGACCATGGTTGTTCTTGGCAAATATTCCTACAGAAGTGGGTTGGCCATTGCCTTCTTCTGGGCAGTGTCTTTACAAGACGGGTGACCCCCAGCCGTTATCAATACCCGTCAGAGATTGTCTGCCTGGCGTCAGTGCGTTAGTGGTCGTATAACCAGGAATGGTGATGTACACCAGCTGCTCATGGCTTGATGTGACCCTGTTCAGGGTTGGGGGGGGGGGTGTGGGCAGCCCAGCGGATGCTACACCTTGCCCAAGGGTGATCCGCAGGCTAGCGGAGGGAAGGAGATCCTTACGGTTCCTTTAGTAGAGACATATCTCCACCCTGACACTCATATAGCCGAGGATATATCTGAGGTAGAGGGAAAGTCTAGCAGAAGCGGATCATGCCTCAGTATAGAACAGCATCCCTTGAGGAGGAGTTCCTTTCGCTAGAGGGTGGTGATTCTGTGATTTCATTGCCACAGACGTCTGTGGAGGCTAATTCACTGAGTATGAGAGTCAAAGGGCATGAGGAGAAGGTAGGAAAATGGGGTTGAGAGGGGTATTAAATCAGGCATGATCAAATGGAGAAGCAGACTCGATGGGCTGAATGGCCTGATTTTGCTCCTATGTCTCACATTCTTATGATATCTTTTTAAGGTGAGTGAAGGAAAGTTTAAGGGGTATTTCTTTTTATTACACAAAGAGCGGTAGGTACAGTGCAAGAGGTAGTGGTAATCGCTGAGACATTTGGAAACTCTTAGACGGGCACATGAACGATAGAGAAATGGAGAGCTAGCTGGGAGGGAAGGGTTAGATTGATCTTGTAGGTTAAAAGGTCGAAGGCTGAAGGGCCTGTACTGTGCTGTACTGTTCTATGCTCTACATTTGTGTTATGATTAGTGAGTAATGTCACGGTCAGTATCCAGAGGGCAGTTTTATCCCATTCATCTAGGATTGTCACCCCCCCCAACCCCCCCACCCCAAACTCCCCTCTCCACCCCAGAAGTGAAACAATAGTGCAAAGTATTTGGGCAATATTTCCTTTTCTATTCTATTCATAGACATTGAAATGCAAGAAATGATTGAATTGTGAGTAGATGGCCCCAGGATAAATCTAATCAGTGTTCATTTGCAAGTGATGTCCGTCTAGGCATTGTGCTGTTGTGGCTTGCTAATCCACTCATCCGATATTACAATAATCAAAACCCAATTTCAACATCCAAACTAATCCCATGTTCAACAGAATTAAACTTTTCAAAATGTCTAAACAGCATAAAGCCTTTATAATTCCTCCCCTGCATTGTGTGTGTGTGTGTGTGCGTGCGTGCGTGTCTGTGTGTGTGTGTGTGTGTGTGTGTGTGTGTGTGTGTGTGTGTGTCTGTGTGTGTGTGTGTGCGTGCGTCTGTGTGTGTGTGTGTGTGTGTGTGTGTGTGTCTGTGTGTGTGTGTGTGTGTGCGTGCGTGCGTGCGTGTCTGTGTGTGTGCGTGCGTGCGTGCGTGTCTGTGTGTGTGTGTGTGTGTGTGCGTGTCTGTGTGTGTGTGTGTGTGTGTGTGTGTGTGTGTGTGTGTGTGAGTGTGTGTGTGTGTGTGTGTGTGAGTGTCTGTGTGTGTGTGTGTGTGCGTGTCTGTGTGTGTGTGTGTGTGTGTCTGTGTGTCTGTGTGTCTGTGTGTCTGTGTGTGTGTGTGTGTGTGTGTGTGTGTGTGTGTGTGTGTGTGTGTGTGTGTGCGTGTCTGTGTGTGTGTGTGTGTGCGTGTCTGTGTGTGTGTGTGTGTGTGTCTGTGTGTCTGTGTGTCTGTGTGTCTGTGTGTGTGTGTGTGTGTGTGTCTGTGTGTGTGTGTGTGTGTGTGTGTGTGTGTGTGGGAGTCACGAGCAAACTCGGTGAAAGCAGAGGTCACCGATTTGCAGATGACACGAAGGTTGGTGGTGCTGTGGATAGTACTGAAGGCTGTCATAGGCTACAGTAGGACAATGACAGGGTACTGCGCAGAGCAGAGAAGTGTGGAGTGATTCACTTTGAGGGTAAAGTACAGGGTTAATGGCAGGATTCCTAGCGGGTTCAGAGAACAAAGGGGTCTTGGAGACCACGTCCACAGATGCCTCAAAGTTGCCGCACAAGTTGATAAGGTGGTTAAGAAGGCGTATGGTGTGTTGGCCTTTATCAGTCAGGAAATCGAGCTCAAGAACTGCAAGGTAATGTTACAGCTCTATAAAATGCTGGTTAGACCACACTTGGGAGTATTGTGCTCAGTTCTGGTCGCCTCATTATAGGATAGATGTAGAAGCTTGAGAGAGGGTGCAGAAGAGATTTACAGAATGCTGCCCGGATAAGACTGCTTGTCTTGTGAGTATGGGTTGAGCGAGCTACAGCTTTTCTCTTTGGAGTGAAGGAGAATGAGAGGTTACAGCTTTACAGAGCTGTGTAAGATGAAAAGAGGCATAGATAGAGTGGAGGCCAGAAATGGGTGATACAAGCGGTGTAATTTTAAAGTGATTGGAGGTAATTTTTTTTGTACAGAGAGTGTTAGGTGCATGGAACACACTCCTGGGGGTGGCAGTAGAGGCAGATACATTAGAGACTTAGATAGGCACATAGATGAAAGAAAAATGAAAAGTTATGTGGGAGTTACGTGGATTGATCATAGGGTAAGTTAAAAGGTTAGCAAAACACTGTGGGCCGAAGGGCCTGGACTGTGATATTTTTTAACTTCTGTGGTATGGTATGCAATGACACTGGTGCCAAGCTGTATTGGCGCTTGCCTTTCCCTTGGACTACATCAATGACGTAGAGAAGGGGAACCTACTGTCGGGGCAACAGCCAGTTCTTCAAACCTTCCCGCCCAGAGGACACGGTCCACCAGAGGCGCAAACCCATGATCCCCTGGGATCGGTGGCTGCCCACTATTATTATGGTGGGAAAGGCGTCAATTGGACAATAATGCACAGGACAGTGCCCCCGGAGCCTTGGTACTGAGTGAGGGGCAACGTCGAGCTGAACCGAGGAGCAGCAGAACGTCAGGCAGTGGTTTAGGAGGCATGGCCTCCCCGTGCCCTCGTTTCAGAAGCAAGTGAACCTACAGAACCAGCAATGCCGTCCCTGCTGTGCCACAGGGGCCGGGGAGGGGAATATCGAGGACTGCAAGGGGTGGTGAGGAGGGGGATTGAGGTCTCCCGGGGTGATAGCACGGAGGGGTGGGGAGTGGGTTGAATAGTATACTTACTACAATGACAAGTACTCAGTGTCATGTGGAACTCCTTTTAGCGTGAGCCAAACGGAAGGGAAAAAAAAAGAGAACAAGAATGGAACAGGATGGCCACGTTTGAAAAGCAGCAGACATCACCACACAACCACAAAGAATGGAGAAGCATTGTATTTCAGTCAAACAGAGAAGCCCTCCCTTTTGGCCTGCCCCCCCAGAAGCTTCACACAGTGAGAGGCACTTGCCCTGGACCCCCTGGCAAACAGGGATGCGGACAGAAAAGTGTGAGGCAACTCTGAGGGGAAAACAACCTCAGTATTTGGTTTTGTCTAGAATTTCTACTCATTTGAACACTAGAGGTGACACCCCCACATCCTCCCACCCCCCACTTCAACATCTCTAATCAAGTGGTCATGGCTTGTCCTGAAGTTCACCAGAAAGCTTTGTTAAAAGCTTCACCTGTTACTAGGGAAGATTACGTGAGCCCTCTGGGAAGCAGGACACGTGTGAATTGGTGGGTTAACTGTCGGCGGTAAGGTTGCACTGGTGGGGGTGGGGCTTTAGAAGCAGGGAGCTGCAGAGGGTGGGGTGCAAAATGGAAAATGGGATGGGTACTGAATGGACAGTGCAGAGACGGTGGGCCGAAGGGCCTTCGCCTGAGCTGCCGGACTCTCTGGGGATGCCGGTAGAGGCTGGAGTGCAAGGTGGCGCAGTTCACCAAATCAGGGGAATGTCAAAGCTAGCGGGTGCTCCGGTTTCCCGAAGGCCTGTGGGGTGGTGGGTTAAGTTGGCTGCTGTAAATTTTGCAAGTGCGTAGGCGAGGGGTGGAATCTGTGTTGGGAAGTGACAGCGAGAATTCTGGGGTTTTGACCATCTCCAAGCGTGTAGGTGAGGGGGATTTGTGGGAATAGCAGGAGAACAGAATGGGTTAGAGTGGTTCAGTGTAAAAAGAGGGTGCATCTTGGCCTGCACAGAGTCGATGGGCTGCAAGGCCTGTGTGGTTTTGTGACCCTGCACACGAGCCGCCTCTACTTTCGCTTCCTGCTGAGGTCACTGGCCTGACGCGTGTGTGCGGGTTGGAGGAATGCGCCGAGAATCGGAACCATTTCCGCAGCCCGCGGAGACGGCCAAAACCCCGGAATTCCCAACCCGTGAGCTGTCGCCTGGGGCTTGGCTGTGATGCACTCCATCTCCCCACCATTTCACATCCGCTAGCCACTCGCAGGAGAGAATCAAAGTCCAACCCCATGGGGCAGAGCTGAGTCAGAGAACCGCCAACAGCCAGGTATTGGCGTTGGCCTACGAGAAGAGCAACAGCTCTGGCGACGAGCTGCCCCGACCCCCCCCCCCCCCCCCAGAAAGCACGGGCTCAGGGTCAGAGAGGAACCAGCCCCGAGCGGCAGCTGACCTGCGGTCAGAGACCGTGCGTCAGTCTCGGAGCTGAAGGGGACGGAAAGCAAGGCTGCTGGCTGCGGAAGAGAAAAAATGCTTCTTATTTCCCATTGGAAAAGAGTGCGGAGAAATCACAACACACAACACAAGGCAAACAAACACGGCAGCGAGCAAGGACACACTGGAGCTTCAAACCTGCAAGGAAACCCTGTTGAGAAATAATAACCAATTAAACAGAGAGCGTCTGTGGTCCTTACAGAAAATACCAGAATTTCAAATTCAAGAAGATATCGGACTGTATACTGGGAATGATAGGTTGCAAATCTACACTGGAAACTATATATGCACAATCCAGAGTCCATATTGGGAGTAACAGACCGGGTATCCACACGGGGAATAGATGAGAGATTTCTGACCAATCCTTTCGAGGTCATTGATACGTTTACTATATCAGAAGCAATGATCCATCTTTTGAACTAACAGAGACCGACCCATCCATGGCTTACCTCCTGGTGACCTGGGAGATGTGGGTGACTTAGCTGGCGAAGTGAGGGGGGTCTTCAGGGGAGAAATCCCTGCCGAGGTGTCCTCCTCATCTGGACCTGTGTGCAAAATCAGCCCGTTGATGTCTACGTAAGATCAGCTTGTACTTTAGTCCAGTCTCGTGCAAGGATTACTTCAAACTTTGAAAGACTGTCAAGGGCCCAGCTCAGTTTTGGCAAGTTCACTCCTGCCATGATTCCCTTCTCCGTTCATCTCCCGCCCAGCACTTATCCCTGCAGGCGGGAGAAACGCTACACCTGCCCATACACCTCCATTCAGGTCCCTAAACAGTCCTTCCAGGTGAGGCAACACTGTGCCTGCGAATGTGTTAGGGTCATCTATCGTATCTGGTGCTCCTGATGCAGCCTCTTCTATAGAGATGAGACCGAATGTAAATTGGGGACGGCCTTTTCAAGTACCTCGGCTCCTAATCCGATTCCCATGCTGACATGTCAGTCCATGACCTCCTCTCATGCCACAATGAGGCCACTCTCAGAGTGGAGGACCAACACCTTATATTCCATCTGGGTAGCCTCCCACCTGATGGCATGAACATCGATTTCTCCTTCTGGTAATTTTTATTTCCCCCCCCCCCCCCACTTCTTCTATTTCCCACTCTGGTCTCTAACCTCTCCTCCTCACCTGCCTGTCACCACCCCCAGGTGCCCCTCATTCTCCCCCTTCTCCCATGGTCCACTCTCCTCTCCTATCAGATCCCTTCTTCTCCAGCTCTTGACCTTTCCCACCCACCTGGCCTCACCTGTCACCTTTCAGCTAGCCTCCTTCTCCTCTGCCCACCGTTATATTCCGGCATCTTCCCCACCCTTTCCAGTCCTGAAGAACTGAACATCGACGGCTTATTCGTTTCCACAGACGCTGCCTAACCTGCTGAGTTCCTCCAGCATTTTGTGTGTGCTGCTCAATGTGCATTTATGTAGCTGTTAAAGGGTAGGTAAGGAAGGAACAGGAGCTGGTGTTGGCCATTCAGTCCTTGCCCTTTAGGCTAGCTCATCTATTCAACAATATGCTAGATACAGTCTCTCAAGTTGTGCAGTCGCACAGCACAGAAACAGCTTTTACCTGTTCTCTCGTATGACCGCCTCGATCCCTAAAATACCCCGAAGTCTCTCACGGGAGGCAGAGGGACAGAGAGAAATAGAGAGACGGAGAGGGGAAGGGAGGAGGAGAGGGGAAGGGAAGAGGGGAGGGGAAGAAGGGGAGAGGGGGAGGAATGGGGAGGGCAGAGGGGTGAGGGGGAAGGGGAGAGAGAAAGCTCATAGGGATGAGAGCGAGAGGGAGAGACAAAGGATGAGAGAAACAGAGGGAGAGAGAGTGATGAGATAGAAAGAGGGGAGAGAGTGAGGGGTAATGAGAGGGTGATGAGAAAGAGAGAGAGGGTGATGAGAGACTGAGAGTGAGAGAGAGGTGGGGATGAGAGAGAGAGAGAGGGATGAGAGAGAGAGGTGGGGATGAGAGAGAGAGAGGGATGAGAGAGAGAGGTGGGGATGAGAGAGAGAGAGGGATGAGAGAGAGAGAGGGATGAGAGAGAGAGAGGGATGAGAGAGAGAGGTGGGGATGAGAGAGAGAGGTGGGGATGAGAGAGAGAGGTGGGGATGAAAGAGAGAGAGAGGGATGAGAGAGAGAGAGAGAGAGAGAACGAGATAATGGAAGAAGACATAAAGCAGCAGAAATTTTTTGACAGAATAAGGTGGTGAGAGGAGGGAGGAGGGGAGGAGTACAAGCTGGCAGGTGATAGGTGAGACCAGGTGAGGAGGAAGGTGGATGAGGCAGGGGGGATGAAATAAGAAGCTGGGAAGTGATAGGAGGAAGATGTAAATGGCTGAAGAAGAAGCAATCTAATAGGAGAGGGAGTAGACCACAGAACGAAGGGAAGGAGATGAGGAACCAGGGAGAGGTAATGGGCAGGCCATTCTAACCCCTCCTTTCCAATCTAGGTGAAGGGTCTCGGCCTGAAATGTCAACTGTTCGCTCACTTTCATAGATGCTGCCTGACCTGCTGAGTATTTAGTGTGTGCTGCTCTGGACAAACACGTGAATAGGGAAGTAGAGAGAAACAGGTTTACAAGCAGATGGGTTTATCACTGTTAGACATGGATGAGGTGGGCAGTATAATTCGATCTGAACTTGCCAGCTTCCCCACAAGAGACTCTGAAAACATTACCATCCAGCCCCAGCTGTTTCCGCTCCACCTCTCTCTTGTATTCCTCCAGTTCCTGGTCGGTGAGCTCGTTGAACGGGTTCGGGGGCTCAGGCTCCTGCTCCAGCGCCTGCAGATCCCGCTCGGTCGCAGCCTGCGCCTCTGAAGGCAGCATTCCTTCTGCAGACTGATGTAAACAGTGCACGTAGTTAATATACTGCCCAGCCCTGCGATGTGCGGGACAGGGTCAGTAAGTTATGGGCACTGGAAGCATGGCAGCACTTGTGGGCTGCCCAGCACATCTTCGGACTGTGTTGGTCATTGGCGCAAGTGATGCATTTTAAAGCATGTTTTGATGCAAATGTGAGAAATAAAGCTAAACTTTCTTTTATTTGCTCACATGTATACACAGACTCGTGCGCCCACACACAAACACTCACACGTTTACATGCACACTCGCACGCACATTCGTGCACACGTGCATTCACAAACACATGCACAGATGCGCAGTACGAACACACCCACACACATACACAATGCTGAGGTGACGCTAGCTATTGATCTGAAACAATACGTCAAAGTTTAAAGCCCCAAATGGAGCCATTTGGCCAATCGAACACATTCTAACCCTGTTATCACTGTCCCTGTACACCAGTGTTGGCAAGTCACCCTGACAGCGCTCAGCCCCCCTGCAGGGGCACAGAGGCGCGACCGACCTCGGGGACAGACTCACCGGGCTGCGGCTTTTTTCCGTGATGACGCCCGCCAGTAGCTGTGACTGCGGTCCCGCCGACTTCATATCCTGCCGGTTCTGCTCGCGGATCTACAGGTTAAACAGCAAACCTTCAGGAAGAGAATGCGCCGATAATCCACCCAGTAGACCCAGCTACACAGCGGGCAGCTCACCCTTGGCCCCACCACCAGTGAGGAATGTAGCTGAAGATCTCCGAGGCAGCTCAGCGCATCGCGGAGAACTGCCTCCCCTCTCTGGAATCTGTCTGTACTTTTTGCTGCCCCTGTGAAGCAGGCAGCACAGTCAGACCCCACCCATCCCAGACTTTCTCTCTTCCTCCAGGCAAAAGATACAAAACCCTGAAAGCACATACCACCAGGCTCAAGGACAGCTTCTACCCCACGGTATGATAACAGGCTGCGGGCTGGAGATACACCTCTACTAAAGGAGTTGTAAAGTACTCCTTCCCAAGTACGATCACCCTTGGGCAAGGGGTAGCCCCTGTTAGCAAGACCCCTGCCCACCCACCCGCCCCAATCAGGGTCACATGAAGCCATGGGAGCAGGTGGTGGATGGTCGTATGAGCAGCCGGTGCAGATCACGAGTCCTGGTTATGTGACCACCGACACCAGGCAGACAATCTCTGAAGAGTATTGATAATGGCTGGGGTCACCAGACTTGTAAAGACACTGCCCAGAAGAAGGCAATGGCAAGCCACTTCTGTAGAAGAATTTGTCAAGAACAATCATGGTCATGGATAGAGACAGATGGAAGACCATGATCACCCACGGCACATAATGATGATGATAAATTTGCTGCTTGACCTCACAATCTGCCTTGTTATAACCTTGCACCTTATGGTTCACCTGCGGTGCACTTTCTCTGTACCAGTAAGCAAGACAAGCTTTTCATGGATCTCAGGACGTTACAATTATAAACCGAAAGCAAAGAGCTTGTTTTAGTACCACCCAGACAGACCATACCTGATATAATTGCACTGAGGGAGTAAAAGAGAAACCCAATAGACTGTTGCAGTTGCACAGTAAGTGCAGTGCACACAGACAAATAGAGTGTACGGGCCACAGTGAGAGAAATCGGGAGAAATGCGCTCAGCGTTTAGTGTCTGTTCAAGAGTCTGATAACTGTGGGATGGAAACTGTCCTTGACCCTGGTGGTACATACACTGATGACAGAGGGACTGAGGATGTCCTTGACCCTGGTGGTACATACACTGATGACAGAGGGACTGAGGATGTCCTTGACCCTGGTGGTGCATACACTGATGACAGAGGGACTGAGGATGTCCTTGACCCTGGTGGTACATACACTGATGACAGAGGGACTGAGGATGTCCTTGACCCTGGTGGTACATACTCTGATGACAGAGGGACTGAGGATGTCCTTGACCCTGGTGGTACATACACTGATGACAGAGGGACTGAGGATGTCCTTGACCCTGGTGGTACATACTCTGATGACAGAGGGACTGAGGATGTCCTTGACCCTGGTGGTGCATACTCTGATGACAGAGGGACTGAGGATGTCCTTGACCCTGGTGGTACATACTCTGATGACAGAGGGACTGAGGATGTCCTTGACCCTGGTGGTACATACTCTGATGACAGAGGGACTGAGGATGTCCTTGACCCTGGTGGTACATACACCGATGACAGAGGGACTGAGGATGTCCTTGACCCTGGTGGTACATACTCTGATGACAGAGGGACTGAAGATGTCCTTGACCCTGGTGGTACATACACCGATGACAGAGGGACTGAGGATGTCCTTGACCCTGGTGGTACATACACCGATGACAGAGGGACTGAGGATGTCCTTGACCCTGGTGGTACATACTCTGATGACAGAGGGACTGAGGATGTCCTTGACCCTGGTGGTACATACACTGATAACAGAGGGACTGAGGATGTCCTTGACCCTGGTGGTACATACTCTGATGACAGAGGGACTGAGGATGTCCTTGACCCTGGTGGTACATACTCTGATGACAGAGGGACTGAGGATGTCCTTGACCCTGGTGGTACATACACCGATGACAGAGGGACTGAGGATGTCCTTGACCCTGGTGGTACATACTCTGATGACAGAGGGACTGAAGATGTCCTTGACCCTGGTGGTACATACACCGATGACAGAGGGACTGAGGATGTCCTTGACCCTGGTGGTACATACACCGATGACAGAGGGACTGAGGATGTCCTTGACCCTGGTGGTACATACTCTGATGACAGAGGGACTGAGGATGTCCTTGACCCTGGTGGTACATACACTGATAACAGAGGGACTGAGGATGTCCTTGACCCTGGTGGTACATACACCGATGACAGAGGGACTGAGGATGTCCTTGACCCTGGTGGTACATACACCGATGACAGAGGGACTGAGGATGTCCTTGACCCTGGTGGTACATACTCTGATGACAGAGGGACTGAGGATGTCCTTGACCCTGGTGGTACATACTCTGATGACAGAGGGACTGAGGATGTCCTTGACCCTGGTGGTGCATACTCTGATGACAGAGGGACTGAGGATGTCCTTGACCCTGGTGGTACATACTCTGATGACAGAGGGACTGAGGATGTCCTTGACCCTGGTGGTACATACACCGATGACAGAGGGACTGAGGATGTCCTTGACCCTGGTGGTACATACACCGATGACAGAGGGACTGAGGATGTCCTTGACCCTGGTGGTACATACACTGATGACAGAGGGACTGAGGATGTCCTTGACCCTGGTGGTACATACACTGATGACAGAGGGACTGAGGATGTCCTTGACCCTGGTGGTGCATACTCTGATGACAGAGGGACTGAGGATGTCCTTGACCCTGGTGGTACATACTCTGATGACAGAGGGACTGAGGATGTCCTTGACCCTGGTGGTACATACACCGATGACAGAGGGACTGAGGATGTCCTTGACCCTGGTGGTACATACACTGATGACAGAGGGACTGAGGATGTCCTTGACCCTGGTGGTGCATACACTGATAACAGCAGGATGGAAGCTGTCATTCTTGAATGGGGTTAATCATGCCAGACTTGATCAAATGGCAGAGCAGACTCGATGGGCTGAATGGCCTATTTCTGCTCCAATGTCTTATGGTCTTGTTCACAATACAATAAACTTTGACTTTGACATGACAGTGACAGAAACGCTCAGTCATATCTTGCCTTATTCCTCGTTTCCAGCACTTCCCGGGGGTCTGTAAAAAGAGGCACAAACTGGTTGGGAGTCTCGATCTTGATCGGAGTTCCGCTGCTGGGTTTCTTGGCCTCGTCAGCCTTCAGCCACTGTTTCAAAGCAAGAGAGGCATACATTATTTCCACAGCCATTTTCTACAGGTTCACTGTCCCTGTCAAGTTAATGTCAGAGTGCACTGGGATTGTGCACTGGCAGAGGACACAAAGGTACCAGCAAAGACCACTGGCGCTCAGAAAATACAGTGCAATGGCAGGCATCACTGGGGCACTTTCAGAGTTCATCAGTTGATGCCAGTGGCAGGGGCACTGCAGGAACGCTGGCAGGGGCACTGGCGGCCCACCAGCGGGAGGGAATACCGCCGGACAAGTGGCAGGGTGCAGCGGCAGACACCTGAGGGTGCGAGCTCCATCGGGCACCACGAGCAGGGAACACTCGAGGATGAATGGCAGGTACCTGGGCCATGGCACAGCAGTGGACACGTTGGGCAGGTTGCACTGGTGGACCAGTGGCAAGGGAGCACTGCCAGACTGCATCAAATGAAGAGAAACCCATTGCCAAGCATTCCGCTTGTTAAATTCCTCAGCTATTCACTAAAAGACTCAATGGAGAAGCCGATTACCCACAGTCTCAACAATAACTTGAACAACTGCAAATGTGGTTACGTTTCACTGGAGATGGTTAACTGAAGCCAGGCAGCAGTGTTGACCTTGGAATAGTGGTGATTGGGCCAGACCAACAGCAACTGTTTAACTGTGTCCCTACCCACGCCCCCACCAACACGACGCGTGTCCCTACCCACCCCCACCAACACGACGCGTGTCCCTACCCACGCCCCCACCAACACGACGCGTGCCCCTACCCACCCCCCCACCAACACTACTCGTGCCCCTACCCAACCCCCCCACCAACACTACGCGTGCCCCTACCCACGCCCCCACCAACACTGTGTGTGTCCCTACCCACCCCACCAACACTACGCGTGCCCCTACCCAACCCCCCACCAACACTACGCGTGTCCCTACCCACCTCCCCCACCAACACTACGCGTGCCCCTACCCACCCCCCCACCAACACTACACGTGCCCCTACCCACCCCCCCACCAACACTACGCGTGCCCCTACCCAACCCCCCACCAACACTACGCGTGCCCCTACCCACCCCCCACCAACACTACGCGTGTCCCTACCCAACCTCCCACCAACACTACGCGTGTCCCTACCCACCCCCCACCAACACTGCGTGTGTCCCTACCCTAAACACCCACCCTCCAAGTCCTGGATCTGTACAAGTGGACAAGACCAACAACTACACAGGAAAATCCACAATGTACCCTGCATAAGCAAAGTTTCGATGCAGCATTCAACTGAATACAACAGGTATACAACACTCTAGTCCTGACGAAGGGTCTCGGCCCGAAACGTCGACTGTACTTCTCCCTATAGATGCTGCCTGGCCTGCTGCGTTCCACCAGCATTTTGTGTGTGTTGCTTGAATACAACCGGTCCTAGTTAATTGGGTCATCAATTTTCTCGGGACAGCCTCTTATTTGGGACAACTCTTAAAGAACGAAAAGTAAATCGTGGAAATAGCTGGGATTACCTTTGTTTATTTGGGACACAATGTCACTTAATTGGGACAGGGGACTGTTGCCAAACAGTTTCTAACTATCGACGGTCACATGCGCTTGCGTGGCTGTTAGACACCAGACCATGCTCAGTGCAATCGGTTTTTAAACAGCATAAGCTGCATGCGTTTGTGTTCAAAAAGCAGTGATTATTTTTCAACAGTGGCTTTCTCTTTGCCACTCTCCCATAAAGCTGTGACCGGTGAAACACCTGGGCAACAGTTGTTGTATACTCAGTCTCTCCCATCTCAGCCACTGAAGCTTGTAACTCCTCCACAGTTGTCATAGGTCTCCCAGTGGCCTCCCTCACTTAGTACCCTTCTTGCACGGTCCCTCGGTGTTTGAGGACACCCTGCTCCAGGCAGATTTACAGCTGTGCTATATTCGTTCCATTTCCTGATTGATTTAACTGTACTCCAATGGATATTTAGTGACTTGGAAATTTTCTTGTATCCATCTCCTGATTTGTGCTTTCCAATATCTTTTCAGAGTTGCCTGGAGTGTTCTTTTGTCTTCATGGTGTAGTTTTTGCCCGGATACTGACTCACCAGCAGTTTGACCTTCCAGATACAGGTGTATTTTACCACAATCAATTGAAACACCTTGACTGCACACAGGTGTCCAAAAACAGATCTCCACTTAACTAATTATGCAACTTCTAAAACCAATTGGCTGCGTTAGTGCTGATTTGGTGTGCCATATGGGGGGGGGGTGGGGGGGTGAATACTTAAACAATAAATTATTTTGTGTTTTATATTTGTAATTTATTTACATCACTTTGTAGAGATCTGGGATCTGCTTTCACTTGGACACGGAAGTCTTTTACTGTTGATCAGTGTCAAAAAAAAAGCCAAATTAAATCCACTGTGATTCAATGTGTAAAACAATAAAACATGAAAACTTCCGGGGGGGGAGTGAACACTTTTTATAAGCACTGTATATATTTACAAGGGATGATTGATAAGTTTGTGGCCTAAAATAGGAGTCAATTTTAGAAAACCTAGCACATTTATTTTTCCTGCATTTACACACTTAGTCCAGCGATCATGGAGCATACGGATCCCTTCTCTGTAGAAGTCGCTGTCTTGGACCTCCAGAAGTGGTCCGCAGCAGGGGTGAAGTTTGTGACCCAAGGTAGAAGGAGATGAGTTATACAGCTCTCGTTACATGCACATGCAGTTCAACTCTTTGAGTGATTACGCAGAAGGTTTGAAGTTAATAACTCATCTCCTTCCACCGTAGGCTACGAACTTATCAATCACATCTGCTGCGGACGACTTCTGGAGGTCCAAGACACCGACTTCTACAGAGAAGGGATCCGTATGCTCCACGACCGCTGGACTACGTGTGTAAATGTAGGAGGGGACTATATTGAAAAATAAATGTGCTAGGTTTTCTAAAATTGACTCCTTCTACCTTAGGCCACGAACTTATCAAAGTGTGTGTGTGTGTGTGTGTGTGTATTTACTGTAATTCTTTTTATTTCCATTATTAAGTATTACAATGTACTACTGTTGCAAAGACAACAAATTTCACAACATACGCCCATAATAATAAATTTGATTCTGATTCCTCCCACAGTCCAAAGATTGTAAATTGTCCCATAATTTGATTAGACTAGGGTTAAATTGGGGGTCGCTGAGTGGCGTGGCTCGAAGGGCTGGAGGGGCCTATTCCACGCTGAATCTCAATCGATAAATAAAATGTGAACGTGACAGTAACAACTCGATTTTGACTTTGATTAAAATTCTACTGGTACTAGCAGCCACAAGAGGGCGCTGGAGACAGTCAGTGTGGACACCACTGCAATGCAGCAGGCGGGGAGGGGGAGGGGTCCAGGTGACTGACACCTCTCAGGGATTCTGTGTCTACATAGACCCACACAGTACACAACACTAACCCTTCTCCTGTCCTTTTATTAGTTACTTTGAAAGCCCAAGTTGGGAGGTCTTTCATTGATTCTGTTATGGTTATTATTCGATAGATTTGAGTATGCCCTCAAGAAAATGAAACTCAGGGTTGTATATGGTGACATATATGTACTTTGATAAAACATTTACTTAGAATTTTGATATAGAGAGCTGGAAATTAGATGTCACTGATGATCTGTATCCTTTGGCTCCTGGAGGGGGCAAATCACCGACTCCACAGTGACAGCTGAGGTCGTATTGTAGGCCCGAGCACCTTCAACCACAGTCTTCCTGCAGGACCCGCAGTGCCACGTGCCAACGGCTCTCCACTTCATCTCGGCCTTCCCATAGAACGTGCCAGTTAGAACCAGTCTAACTGGTTGTGTCACTGCCCGGTACGGAGGGGGCCACTGCACAGGATCGGAAAAAACTACAGAAAGTTGTGAACCCAGTCAGCTCCATCATGGTCACTAGTCTCCCCAGAATCCAGGGGATTTTCAAAGGCAGCCTCCATCACCCAGGACATGCCCTCTTCTCCTTGCTACCGTCGGAGCTCCAGGAGGTACAGGACTCTTAAGACACAAACTCAATGTTTTAGGAACAGCCTCTTCCCTTCTTCCGTCAGAATTCTGAATGGACAATGAACCAACCCATGAATAGTACCTCACTTTTTTTTACTTATTTAATTTTATACCTATTTCTAAATGTAATTTATATTTTTTAATGTATTGCACAGTAGGTGCTGCATAACGACAAATTTCACAACATATGCCAGTGATATTAAACCTGACTCTGATTCCGAAGGAGCAGCTGGTGACTGATTGCGATCTTTTTCACCATTTCGCGGAGCGGTGCTCCATCCCGGGTGCTGTATTTGCCCGCGGTCCCGCCCTCCTTTGTGCTTCCGGATTCAGCCGAGATGGGGAGTGCAAGGTGCCACACCTGATGCTGTTTACAGCCTCCTCCCATGGGCATCGTTGTTTTTGCATTAATGTTCACTCGTCACCTGAACCTGCACTTGCTGCTTAACCTGACAGACATGGAGCCTTGGCTCAGTTTGCTCAGTCTCTGTGTCTGCAGTTTCTCACTGATTCCGCTGTGATTCTCTGCGTCTACTGTGAATGCCCGCAAGAAAAAAGAATCTTAGGGGAGCATCGTGACATATCGTTCGTTCCTGATGTGTCTGTCTTTCCACGACCATGATTGGTCTTGGCAAATTTTTCTACAGAAGTGGTTTGCCATTGCTTTCTTCTGGCATTATCAATAATCTTCAGAGATTGTCTGCCTGGTGTCAGTGGTCTCATAACCAGGACTTGTGACATGCACCAGTTGCTCATACGGCCATCCACCACCTGCTCCCATGGTTTCAGCTGATCCTGTTCGGGGGGCTAAACTACACCTTGCCCGAGGGGTGACCCACAGGCTAGCAGAGGAAAGGAGTGCCTAACACCTCCTTTGCTAGAGACGTATCTCCCTCCCCCCCCCCCCCGACACCCCAGCATTACAGCACATGATGTAAAAATCACTGTAAGTTAAAATAAATAATGAAAAAGTGTAATAGTGAGGCAGTGTCCATGGACCATTCAAACATCTGACCTTGAAGGAGGAGAAGCTGTTCTTAAAACGTTTAATATCAATTGTCAGGCTCCTATACTGGTAGTAATGAGAAGAGAGCATGTCCCAGATGCTGGTGGTCCTTAATGATGGATGCTGCCTTTTTGAGGCACCAATTTTTGAAGGTGTTCATAATGGTGGGCTTTGACCTCTTACCTCTTCTCACCTGCCAATCACCTCCTCCTGGGTCCCCTCCCCTTCTCCTATAGTCTACTGTCCTCTCCTATCAGATTCCTTCCTCTCCAGCCCTTGACCTTTCCCACCCACCTGGCTCCACCTATCACCTTCTAGCTAGTCTCCTTCCCTTCCCTCCCCCTCTTTTTATTCTGGCACAATCCCCCTTCCTTCTCAGTTCTGAAGAGTTTCATCCCAAAACATTTCAGTTCCATAGATACTGCCTGACCTGCAGAGTTCCTCCAGCATTTTGGAGGGAAGAAGCACTTTATACCTCTCCTTCAGCAGAGACGTATCTCCATCCTGCCACCTTATATATAGACTTTGATAATACATTTACCTTAAACTTCGAGCTTTGAACATAGAGAAAACAGCAGGGTTACAGGCTGGTTGCCCCACCTTCCTGCAATAACCCCACTCCCTTTAATAAATAATAGTCTGCTAACCTGACTTGAGCACGTTCAGCAACTGGGCCTCCATGACTCTGCTGGGTAGGAAATTGGGAGGCTCAGTAGCCCAACGCCGTTACAGCGCCAGTGACCCGGGTTCAATTCTGCTGCTGTCTGAGAGGGGTTTATACGTTCTCCCGGTGACCACATGGGTTTCCTCCCACAGTCTGGACGCGCACGGATCAGCAGGTGAATTGGTCACGTTGGGATGTAATTGGCCTCTACTAGGAGGCCCACAACCTTGTCATCGGGTTTTGTGGCTTGTGTGCCTCAATGACCTGGAGGACGAAGTTGACTGGAGTCAGCGCTTTATGCGTTGGGTCTCGGTAGGGTCACCCGTGCCAGACAGGTGAAAGGATAGAGGCCAGACTAAGAATGATCTACTGGTCCTCCAGGTTCGGGGGCTCGGCTCAGGGCTAACAACCCTGACTGGTCAAGAAAAAAAAACTTGTTATGGAAACAGCAGTGAAGAATCCTACTATACCTGACAGTGACTGAGGACCCTGAGACACACTGGGACATGATAGAGAATATGGCCAAGAGCAGACAGGGTTAGCAGACTTTCATTGCTACCCCAAACACCGGTGGCGTAATGGGCAGTAAGTAATTGGGAGGTGCGTTGAGCCAGAAGGGCCTGTAACTGTGCTGGATTGCTGACTAACAATAAACAAATAGAATAACGATCCAGCTCCTTACCGCGGTCTTGGCCCGAGGACTACTGGGACCTCCCTGAGGCTCTTCGTTGGCACTGACGCGCAGGTAGGTGTTGGGGGAGTTGAGCCACCGGCTCTTCTCCTTCTGCTGCTTCTGACTGTGGTGCCTGAGCGGGTGGTGCGGGAGGTCGTCCTCCTCGAAGGTGAACGCGGTGACGGTGGCCGGGATCTCCACCTCGCTCTTGTGCCTGGTCTTCTCCTGGACGATCGGATGCCTGTACGCGTAGCCAGTTCGGTAGCCCTGGTGACACAAGGAAGGTCAGTAATGACAGTGACACACCTGCGTAGCCGGTGAGTTACACCTACCGCTGCTTCAATGACGCTGCCGCCAACTGTATGATCATGAGACCATAAGGTACAGGAGCAGAATTAGGCCACTCGGCCCATCGAGTCTGCTTCACCATTCCTTCATGGCTGATTTATTATCCCTCTCAATCCCATTCTTTTGGTTTCTCCCTGTAATCTTTCCCATCAAGCTCTGCTTTAAATATTCTCAATGACATGGTCTCCACAGCTGTCCATGGCAATAAATTCCACAGGTTCACCACTCTCGAGCTAAAGAAATTACTTCTCATCACAGTTCTAAATGAAGTCCCTCTGTTCTGAGGCTATTCCCTCTGGTGCTAGGTTCACCCTCTCCACATCCACATTTACTAGGTTTCTATAAGATCCCTCCTCATCCTCCTAGTCTCCAGTGAGTACAGGCACAGAGCCATCGCATGCTCATCATATCTTAACCCTTTCATTCATGGAATAATTCTCGTGAACCTCCTCTGGACCCTCTCCAATGCCAGCACATCTTTTCTTAGATAACAGGCCCAAAACTGCTCACAATACTCCAAGTGTGGTCTGACCTCATTAAACCTCAGTGTCACATCCTTACTCTTATATCCCAGTCCTCTCGAAATAAATGCTAACATTGCATTTGCCTTCCTTACCACTGACTCATGCGTTGGCGCGTGGCCTAGTGGGCAAGGCATCAGACTAGTAACCTGAAGGTCACTGGTTCGAGCCTCAGCCGAGGCAGCGTGTTTGTGTCCTTGAGCAAGGCACTTAACAACACATTGCTCTGCGATGACACTGGTGCCAAGCTGCATGGGTCCTAGTGCCCTTCCCTTGGACAACATCGGTGGTGTGGAGAGGGGAAGGCCTGCAGCTTGGGCAACTGCCGGTCTCCCATACAGGCCTGCGCCCTGGAAACTCCAGGCGCAGATCCATGGTCTCTCGAGACCGATGGATGCTACCACCACCACTGACTCAATCTGCAAACTAATCCAGCAAGGACAAGGACTCCCAAGTCCTTTTGCACCTGATTTTTGAATTTTGCTCCCGTTTAGAAAATAATCTATGCCTTTATTCTTTCTACCAAAGTGCATGACCATACACTTCTCTACACTATATTCCATCTGCCACTTCTTTGCCTGCTCTACCAATCTATTCAAGTCCTACTGAAGACTCCTTGCTTCCTCACCACTACCCGCTGCTCCACCTATCTTTGTATCGTCTGCAAATTTGGCCACAAAGCCATCAATTCCATCATCCAAATTGTTGACATACAATGTGGAAAGAAGTTGTCCCAATACCATCCCCTGTGGAACACCACTGGTCATCTGCAGCCAACCAGAATAGGCTCCCTTTATTCCCACTCTTTGCCTCCTGCCAGTCAACCAACCTTCTATTCATGCCACAATCTTTCCTGTAATACCATGGGCTCTCATCTCGTTAAGCAGCCTCATGTGTGGCCCCTTGTCAAAGGCCTTCTGAAAATCCAAGTAAACAACATCCACTGACTCTCCTTTGCCTATCCTGCCTGCTATTTCCTCAAAAAATTCCAACATATTTGTCAGGCATGATTTCCCCCTTAAAGAAACCATGTTGATTTTGGCCAGCCAGCACTATCATGCCCCTTCAAGTACCCCAAAACCTTGTCCTTAATAATGGACTCCAATATCTTCCCACAACTGAAGTCAAGCCACTGGCCTATCAATTCCTTTCTTCTGTCTCTCTCCTTTCTGAAAGAGTAAAGTGACATTTGCAATTTTCCAGTCCTCAGGAACCATTTCAGAATATAGCGATTCTTGAAAGATCATGCCTCGACAATCTTTTTGGCTCCCTCTTTCAGGACCCTGGGGTGTAGTCCATGTGGTCCACAAAAGTCCCCACACAAAGCTACAGAGAATTGTGCACAGCTGAAGTTCAAAGGACAACCCCGTTGAAACTGACTCATGGCCCGTGACCTCACTTCTGAGCTAGATGTTAATTTTTAACATTTATTTCGAGATACAGCACGGTAACAAGACCCTCTGACCCATCAAGCCCAAACCGCCCTATTACACCCATGTGACCAATTAGCCTACTAGCAGGCTTGTCTTTTGTAGGTGGGAGGAAACACATGCTCTCACGGGGAAAGCCTGCAGGTGCTGGAAATCCAGAGCAACACACTCAAATTGCCGGAGGAACTCAGCAGGTCACTCTGCATCTATGGAAATGAATAAACAGTCGACGTTTCGGGTCGAGGACTGAGAGGGAAGGGGGGAAAATGCCAGAATAAAAAGGTGGGGGGGGGGAGGGGAAAGAGGCTAGCTGGAAGGTGATAGGTGAAACCAGGTGGGTGGATAAGGTCAAAGGTTGGAGAGGAAGGAATCTGATAGGAGAGGAGAGTGAACCGTAGGAGAAAGGGAAGGAGGAGGGTCACGGGGGGGGGGGGGGGGTGGGGATGTAATAGACAGGTAAGAAGAGGTCAGAGTGGTGAATAGAGGAGGGGGGGGGTGAGAATTTGTTCACCAGAAGGAGAAATATATATTTATCCCATCAGGTTGAAGGGGATCCAGATTGAGGGTGGCCTCATCTCGGCACAAGAGGAGGCCAGGGACCGACACGTCAGAACAGGAATGGGAATTGAAATGTTTGTCCACCGGAAGTCCCACTTGAGGTGGATGGTGCAGAGGTTTTCCTTTCAAATATTAACAAGTTGTTTACGGCTACAAGGGCAAATTCAGTGGATGGAAGGCCCCTGGAGGAGTAGTGTAGAACAGAGGGTCTGAGGGGGTAGAGGACATAGTTTCCAGAAAACAGAATATGCTGAAAGCACTCAGCAGGTTAGGCAGTGTCTGTGGGGGGAGAGGGAGGGAGAGGAGGGAGGGAGAGAGGGGGAGGAGAGGGGGGAGAGAGGGGGGGAGGAGAGGGGGGAGAGAGGGGGGAGAGAGGGGAGAGGGGGAGAGGGGGGAGAGAGAGAGGGGGGGAGAGAGAGAGGGGAGGGAGAGAGAGAGGGGAGAGAGAGGGGGAGAGAGAGAGAGGGGAGAGAGAGAGAGGGGAGAGAGAGAGGGGGGAGAGAGAGAGGGGAAGAGAGAGGGGGGAGAGAGAGAGGGGGGAGAGAGAGAGGGGGGAGAGAGAGGGGGAGAGAGAGGGGAGAGAGAGGGGGGAGAGAGGGGGAGAGAGAGGGAGAGGGGGGAGAGAGAGAGGGAGAGGGGGGGAGAGAGGGGGGAGAGAGAGAGAGGGGGGAGAGGAGGGGGAGAGAGGGAGGGGGAGAGAGAGAGGGGGGGGAGAGAGAGAGGGGGGAGGAGAGAGAGGGGGAGAGAGAGAGGGGAGAGAGGGAGAGAGAGAGAGGGAGGGGGAGAGAGAGAGAGGGAGGGGGAGAGAGAAAGAGGGAGAGGGGGAGAGAGAGAGAGGGAGGGGGGAGAGAGAGAGAGAGGGAGGGGGAGAGAGAGAGGGGGGAGAGAGAGAGAGAGGGAGAGGGGGGGAGAGAACGAGAGAGAACTGCTCTTCACT
Organism: Hemitrygon akajei; assembly: GCF_048418815.1. NCBI lineage: Eukaryota > Metazoa > Chordata > Chondrichthyes > Myliobatiformes > Dasyatidae > Hemitrygon > Hemitrygon akajei. The sequence continues at coordinate 213,693,659 of NC_133124.1, read as the reverse complement.
TGACTCACCAGGTTGTCAAGCATCCTCATCAGCGCCTCAAACTCGTGCTCCCCAATTCTGCTCTTCTGCATTGGCCCGAAGGTAGTGCCCGCCCAGCCCACCGAGCCGAGTTCATGAGGTTTGTACTTGTCACGGTCCAGGAGGATGACGTTCTCTACTCCACCAGCGCTGGAGAGGGACGAGACCTGCCAGAAAGCAGCGAGAGGTCTTGCTCAGACACCCAAACCTTGCTCTGAGTGTAGACTGCACCCCAGCACAGCTCACCGCTCGTCTCTCACTCCGGACGGAATGAGCACACTCGCATTGTTAACGGTTCGGAGAAGGTTCACTGGGTTGCTTGCCCTGACAAGGAAATCACTCAGCACAAGAGCTCAGAAACAGGCCACTCGACCCCTGGTGGTTAATACTGAGGGTACGACGGCACTGAAAGCTGAGCTGCAATCAATGAACAGCAGGTATTGCTGTTGTCCAGCAGGTCCAAGGTCGAGAGGAGAGCTGGTGAGTATATTATTTTGTACTGCACTATACTGCTGCTGCAAAACAGTAAATTTCATGACGTACAGTGGGTAAGTGTTAATAAACCTGAATCTGATTCTAGTCTGTACCGATCTGTTACTCTGCCTAGTCCCATTGACCTGCACCCTACCACAGCCGTCCATATCCCTCCCATCCACGTACTTATCCACACTTTTCCTCAATATTGAAATCAAACCTGCATCCACCACTTGTGTTGGCAGCTCATTCCACACTCACACTACCCTCTGAGTGAAGAAGTTTCCCCCCTCAGGTTCCCCTTAAACTTTTCACCTTTCACCCTTAACCCTAACAAAGCGGCACGGTAACAGAGTGGTTAGTGCAAATCTGCTATAAGATTGGGGTTCGATTCCCGCCACTGCCTGTAAGGAGTTTGTACATATTTTTCCTGTGACTGTGTGGGTTCCCTCCGGGTATTCCGGTTTCTTCCCACGTTCCAGAGACGAATGGCTGAGGGTTGGCGGGTTGTGGGCATGCTATTTTGGCACTGGAAACGTGGCAACACCCACAGGCTTCCCAGCGCAATGCTCGCTGATCTGATTTGATGCAAATGACACATTTCACTGGGTTTCGATGTACTTGTGAAAAATAAAACCAATTTTTATCTCAGAAACACGAGAAAGTCTGCAGATGCTGGAAGTCCAAGCAACACACACAGAATGTTAGGGGAGCTCAGCAGGTCAGGCAGCGTCCATGGAGAGAAATAAACAGTCGACCTTTTGGGTCGAGACCCTTCATCAGGCCTGAAAAGGAAGTGGGGGGGTGGGGGGGGAGTCGATGCCAGAATTAAAAGGTAGGGGGAGGGGAAGGAGGATAGCGAGAAGCTGATAGGTAAAGTTAGGTGGATGGGAAAAGTAAAGGGCTGTAGAAGGAATCTGATAGGAGAGGAGAGTGGACCATGGGAGAAAAGGAAGGAGGAGAGGACCCAGGGCGAGGTAAGAAGATGTAAGAGGCCAGAGCTCTTATCTCGCGTTCTTTTCCAATCACATGACCTCTAGTTCTAGTCTCATCGAACCCCAATGTAAAAAGCCTACTTGCATTTATCCTCTCGGTACCCCTCATAATGTTGTATACCTCTATCAAATCTCCCCTCATTCTCCTGCTCTGCAGGGGGGGAAAAAGTTCTAACTTATTAAACCTTTCCCTATAACTCAGGTCCTAAGTCCCAGCAATACCCTTGTAAACTGTCTCAGCACTCCTTCAGCCTTATTGACATCTTTCCCACAGCGTCGGTAGGTGCAAGAACTGCACACAATACTCTTCATTAACGTCTTATAAAACTTCAACATGAGATGAAAGATTTTCTTTTAAAAATGATCTTATTTGCCACATGTAAATAGAAACATTGGAATATACAGTGAAATGTTTGCGTCATCAGCCAACGCGTTTCGAGGACGTGCCAGGGGCAGCCCACAGGCACTGACACACTTCCGGAGCCAGCATGGCCTGCCCACAACGCACTAACCCTAACTCTAGCCCGTGTGTCTTTGGAATGAGGAAGGAAAGCCGAGCACCCGGAGGAAACCCGCATGGACACAGGGAGAACGTACCAACTCCTCACAGGCGGCGACAGGAACTGAAACCCGACTGCTGGCACTGTGGAGCGTTGTGCTAACCGCCGTGCTACTCTGCACCCGTTATGCCACGTGATGCCACTTACACGAATGGCATCAGCACGTACAATCAAGCTTCTAGTTCCAGTGACTACAGTGTTAATATTTCAATAATATTTGAGCAATCTTGTATTTATATTAACATTGGTTGATAAAGCATTCTTGTTTGCTTAAATAATTCATTTCGAGTTATACGTATAAACACGTGAATTGCACAGGTTACCAGATGCGGGTGTGCCTCGCTTAAAGTAGACACAAAGTTAGACTCACATTTCAGACTCCCGTGTTGTCTTTGAATTAGTTTAATGTTTTGAAGTTACAAAACATGACATATGGGAACAGTTTACTTTGCCACCATGTTGAATGTTGCAGTTGACGCAACGGGGTTACATCTTGTTGTAGGGTAATTAATTGGCAAACCTACAAAGGAATCTAACGGGACCAGGAGCCAACCGTGCCCCACACATCCCTTACCTGTATCTCACAGGCCGATTGAAGGTGGTAAATTTTGTAGAAGGCCTCTTCCACAGTCTCACCGAGTGCTACCAGACCATGATTCCTTAGAAGTAGCACCTAAGAGAAAGATGATTAAAAATGCACATCAGTTCTCAACAACCAAATCCCTCTGCAGTTGGGTGTTTTCTGCACAGAACACAGTGGTGGGAGTGCCAGCAGCCCTTTCCATCTGGAACATTATCAGCTGGGAACTGGCCTTGGCTGCAGGTTTCCAGTGTTTGCAGTACAACCTTGGAACAGATTTACAGCAAGATCATACATTAAGTATTTAATGCCATGTTTACTTTGAGACACAGCACAGTAACAGGCCTTTCCGGCTCAACAAACCCACACCGCTCAATTATACCCATATGACCAATTAACTTACTCACTTACGCCTTTAGGATCTGGGAGGAAACCAGAGCATCGGGAGGAAACCCACGCGGTCACTGGGAGAGCGTACGAGCCCCTTGCAGAGAGTGGCGGGTATCGAACTCACGTAGCTGCCGCTGTAACAGCGCTACGCTGACCGTGCCGCCCCCAGAGCCCGACATGCTCGATGCTCTGTAGACCAGGCCCACGTTCCTCGAGTGACCAGCAATCTTGGATTGGTTGGTGCTGTCCAATATTCAGGCCCAGCACGGACGCCGTGGGCCGAAGGGCCTGTTTCCGTGACGAGTTAGCCCTTGGTTCGCCCTGTATTCTGTGAGTTCCAAGAAGCAGTGAGACCTCCTACACAGCCTGCCCACTCTTAGGAAGCCCTAACACTGCCTGAGGTCTTTGAATTACAGGCGCATTGCACGAAAGCTGAGAGGAAGTCACCAGCCGCTACACGTTCTGTACAGGTCATGTCCTCCAGAGCTGCAAAAGTCACAGCAGCAAGTTCCCTGAGCACGATTAATTCTTCACCTGTCTTTGCAATGGTGCTAAGTGCTGTGGCTTTTCATCCACTATATCCCATCAAAACTCTTTCTGTCTTGTCACGTTCAAATTAAGTACATCATCAAAGAAAACCTAAACTACCCTGAGATTCATTTTCTTACAGGGAGAACAAATAGAACCAATGAAAAGCTACACAAACACAAAAAGATCAAAAGTAATAATACACTCAGAGGCCAATTTATTAGGTACAGCTGCTTATTAATGCAATTATCAAATCAACCAATCACATGGCATAACTCAATGCATAAAAGCACGCAGACATGGTCAAGAGGTTCAATTGTTGTTCAAACCAACAGAATGGGGGAAAAAATGTGATCTCAGTGACTTTGACCGTGGAATGATTGTTGGTGCCAGATGGGGTGGTTTGAGTATCTCAGAAACCGCTGACCTCTGGGATTTTCACCCAAGATCATCTCTAGGGTTTTACAGAGAATGGTGCGAAAAACAAAAAAACTTCCAGTGAGTGGCAGCTCTGTGGGCAGAAAATGAACACCTTGTTAATAAGGAAGGTCGGAAGAGAATGGCCAGACTGGTTCAAGCTGACAGGAATGTGACTGTAACTCAAATTATGCAATACTGTGCAATACTACCATCACTTCTTATCTGGACGATGTGAATGTGCACCCATTACTGTATAATATTGTGGTAATTCTTGCACCACCGTCTTCAGTGTGAACTTGTAAATCTTGTTTATCTTATTTTTAAGGAAACTTTTTTTTATTCCTCTTACTTCTCTTCTGATATGTATACCTGTGCGCTTGTAATGCTACTGTGACACTGCCATTTCCTCTGGGATCAATAAAGTACCTATCTGTCTCGAATAACTACGTGTTGCAACAGTGGTGTGCTGAGGAGCATTTGTGAACACACAACATGTCGAACCTTGAAGTGGACGGGCTACAGCAGCAGCAGACCACGAACATACACTCAGTGACAACTTTATTAGCTACGGGAGGTACCTAATAAAGTGGTCACTGAGTGTAAATAGATAATATTGAGAACACAGAGCTGTAGAATCCTTGTATGAGGGGTGATTGATAAGTTCGTGGCCTAAAGTAGAAGCAGATGAGTTATTAACTTCAAACTTTCTGCATGATCACTCAAACTGCATGTGCATGGAACGAGAGCTGTATAACTCATCTCCTTCTACCTTAGGCCACGAACTGATCAATCACCCATCTGTGGACACTTTCTGGAGGTCCAAGATCCGTATGCTCTATGACCGCTGGACTAAGTGTGTAAATGTAGAAGGGGATTATGTTGAAAAAATAAATGTGCTAGGTTTTCTAAAATTGACTCTTTCTACCTTAGGCCACAAACTTATCAATCACCCCTCGTAAGTGTGTCTATAGGTTGTGGAATCAGTTCAGCGTTGAGGTGAGTGATGTTATCCACACTGATTCAGGAACCTGACGGTATTATCACTTAGGTTGCTACCAGTGAATGTAGTTAGTAACAGAAACCTGATGGATGGATTTAAACTGCAAGCAATGGGACAGACTGCAGGGTCCCAGGGGGCACTGAGCTGAAGAGGAAAGGGCGGTGACAGATGGGGTGACAGATTGTAAGGAGGGATCGTGGTTGAGGTTACTTGAAGGAGAGTTTGAAAGGAAGACAATTGATTTCAGAGCTGTGAATGAAAGGATACGAGGCAGGGAAGGGTAGGAGACAGGGATGGGTGCTGGGACCACTGCTCTGTGGCCAGAGTAGTAACTTAAACACACTGTGAAAATGACCAAATTTGCAGATGACAGCCGCGTGAAGACAGCATTTAGAATGCTGGTCGACAAGAGCGAGGGAAGTGATTCAGGAAAGGCGGCTAACAGGGCGGACAAGTGGCAGATGGAATTACTGAAATGGTACAATTTGTCAGAAGGACAAAGGAGAAACTGCACAATGTAAAATTTGTAAAGGGTGTTCCGGTACAGGACATCCTATGTCTACACGTGCTTAAATATCAGGGCAGAGTAAGGGTGAATAAATTCCAATGGATACTGGGATTCAATGACAATGGTCGAGTACAGGGAGTTTATATTGAAACTGTCTTCGTACACAACTAGAGTGCTGCATCCATTTCTGGGCACCGCACTTTGGTAAAGATGTGAAGATCTATCAGGGTTCAGACAGTTTTTGATAGATAATGGTTATCTTTTGGTTATAGGAATCAAAAAATTTTCAGGATTTATCGCGTGTATAGCAAAACCTATGCTGAAATATGTCATTTGCGTTAACAACCAACACACCCGAGGATGTGCTGGGGGCAGCCCGCAAGTGCCCCCACACATTTTGACGCCAACACAGCATGCCCGCCTGCTCAGCAGAACAACACACAACGCAGCAAGCAACAAAGCTACAACAGCCAACCAATAAACAGAAGAGATTCTGCAGATGCTGGAAATCCAGAGCACCACACACACAAAATGCTGCAGCAACTCAGCAGGTCAGGCAGCTTCTACGGAAATGAATAAACCATCCACATTTCAGGTCGAGACCCTTCTTCAGGAATGGGGGAAGATGACAGAATAAAAAGTGGAGGGGGGGGGAAGGAAAGGAGGATAGCTGGAAGGTGATAGGCGAAGCCAGGTGGGTAGGGAAGATAAAGGGCTGGAGAGGAAGGAATCTGATGGGAGAGGAGAGTGGACCATGGAAGAAAGAGAAGGAGGAGGAAAAGATGGAGCTCCTTGTTTCACAATAAACTCTTTGTGGTGCTCAGACGTAGCTGCCTTGTGCACCCTTTTCCCCCTGACCTGGAACATCTAATGATTAAATGCTGACCATTTGACTCACAAGAGACCTGACCACAGTTTACACACCACCGAAGGCCAATGTTAAGCAGGTATTCACAGTACTAAGTGCCACCATCAGCAAATAAGAAACAGCTATCTTCCACCTTTCAAACCATTGTCAGGGATTTCAATCCGGCCTGTTTGAAGAAATCGCTGCCCAAGTTATCATCTACCTATCACCTGCAGCACAAAGGGTCACAACACACTCCATTACACTACGATGTGGAACGCCTACCGTCCCATGCCTTGACTGCATTTTGAGGAATCTGACCTCCTCCCCCTGCAAACAGGCAAAGGCTAAAGAGCGAGACCCCAGAGATAAGGACAACAAGGAGGTAGCCGCGGGAGGCAGAGGAGCAACTATTGGAACTGCTTTGAGTTGGTGGACTAGGTCACGTTTAAGGGCTTATCAGAGGAACTGAATGAATATGCCACGGTTGTCACGGGCTTTATAAAAACAGCCGTAGATGAGTGTGTCCCCGCAAAATCATTCAGGATCTTCTCCTTCCAGAAGCCCTGGATGAACCATAATTTCCGCAATCTGCTGATGGCCAGATCAGTGCCATCCAGGTGTGCCGACCAAGTGAATTACAAGAGGTCCAGGTGGAACCTTTGGAAAGTCATCTCACATGCGAAGTGGCAATTCTGGACCAAACTTGAATCACTCAAGAATGCTCGACAGCTGTGGCAGGGCTTGAATGCTATCACCTCCTACGAAGTGAAACCAAACAACATTGGTGACAACAAGGCTTCTCTCCCAGATGAACTCAATGCCTTCTATGCTCGCTTTGACCATCAAAACATGGAGGAACCATCATGAACTCCCAAAGACCCCAATGACCCTGTAATTTCAGTATCTGAGGCAGATGTGCGACCATCCTTCAGGAGGGCGAACTCACAGAATCCGTCTGGTCCAGATGGGGTACCTGGCCCAGTACTAAAGATCTGTGCTGATCAACTGGCTTGAGCGTTCACTGATATCTTTAACCTCTCAGACCAGCAGTCTGAGGTATCCATTTGCTTCAAGCAGGCTTCAATTACACTGGTGGCTAAAGAGAACATGGTAACCTATGTCAATGACTATCATCCAGTAGTACTTACATCCACTGTGATGAAGTGCTTTGAGAAGTTGGAGATGAAACACATCAACTTCTGCCTGAGAAGTGACTTGGATCCAGTCCAATTTGCCTACTGTCACAACAGGTCAAACAGCAGATGCCCTTTCATTGGCTCTTCACTCAACTCTGGAATATCTGGACAGTGAAGATGCATATATCAGGATGCTCTTCATTGACTGCATTGCATTCACACCATCATCCCCTCAGAACTAATCAATAAGCTCCAAGACTCGGGCCTCAATACCTCTTTGTGCAACTGGATTCTCGATTTCCTCACCTGCTGACCCCGGTCAGTTCAGATTGACAACAACACCTCCTCCACAATCACCATCAGTATTGGTGCACAACAAGGCTCTGTGCTTAGCCCCCGGCTCTACTTTATACTTATGACATGAGATGATTTGGCAAGTCATCTAAAACGTTAACAAACTTCTGTAGATGTGCAGTGGAGTGTACATTGACTGGTTGGATCACAGCCTGGTATGGAAACACCAATACCCTTGAACAGAAATGAAGCCCCGTCCACCACTGAGCACACCTACATGGAGCAGTGCTGCAGGAAATCATTATCCATCATCAAGGACCCCAATCACACAGGTCATACTCTCTTCTCACTGCTGTCACCAGGAAGGAAGTACAGGACCCACACCACCAGGTTCAGCAACAGTTATTACCTCCTCAACCATCAGGCTCTTGAACCAAATGAGATAACTTCACTCACCCCAACACTGAACTGTTCACACAACCTACAGACTCACTTTCAAGGACTCTTCATCTCATGTTAGCGATATTTATTGCTTATTTATTCATTATTATTACTTTGATTGTTTTTTGTTATTTCTTTGCATTTACTGTGAATGCCTGCAAAAAGTGAATCTCAGGGTGTATATGGTGACATATAAGTACCTTTGATAATAATAAATTTACTTTGAACCTGATGGTGTGGGACCTCAGGCTCCTGTACTCCTGCCTGGTGGTAGTAGTGAGAAGGGAGAGTGGTCTGGATGGTGGGGGGTTCTTGATAATGGACGCTGCTTTCCTGTGGCAGTGCTCCTTGTAAATACACCCAATGGTGGAGTGGGCTTTGCCTATGATGGACTGGGTTGTACCCACTACTTTCTGTAAACTTTTCCATTCCTGGACATAGGTATTTCAATGCAACCAGTCAGAATACTTTGCACCTATAGCAGTTTGTCAAAGTTTTAGGTGAATGCTGAACTTACACAAACCTAGCAAAGGAGTACAGGAGGAGAAGAGATAGACAAGATTGTGGTGGGGTGACAGAGGAGATACAGCTGGAACCTTGACCTTGATGGTTCAAAGATTGATGACACATAATTTAAAGCTGCTGTTGAGTGACTCAGTCTAAGTGGGATATTGAGGCAACCAAGAGCGTTTGTTTGTTAAGTGCCATGTTGTATGAAGTGGACGATCATCCTCTTTCCACAATCATGATTGTTCTTGGTAAATTTTTCTACATAAGTGGTTTGCCATTGCCTTCTTCTGGGCTGTGCTTTTAAAAGACGGGTGACCCCAGTCATTATCAATGCTCTTCAGAGATTGTCTGCCTGTAGTCAATGGTCACATAACCAGGACTTGTGATATGCACCAGCTGCTCGTACGACCATCCACCACCTGCTCCCATGACTTCACCTGACCCTGATCGGGGGCTAAGCAGGTGCTACACCTTGCCCAAGGATGACCTGCAGGCCAGCAGAGGGAAGGGCGTCTTACACCTCCTTTGTTAGAGACGTATCTTCACCCTGCCACCCAAACCAAGAGCGAACAGGTGAAATGTTAAAGGATGAGGATATACAGGAAAGATGCCGACTTTAACCAGAGCTGCAGTGGCTGAGTGGTTAAGGTGTTGGACTTGAAATACAATGGAGATTCCTCCAGCATGTTCAGTGCTCAGAGTACAATCACCAATGACCAGACCACCAACTACCGCTGATACTTTTTTCTTGACTAGTAAGGGTGCAAAGGTTATGGAGAGAAGGGAGGAGAATGGAATGAGAGGGGAAGTAAATCAGCCATTATCGAACAGGGAGCATATGCTATGGGACAAATGGCCTAATTCTTCTCCTACATCTTATGGTCTTATAGTGCCCATTCAGTAACCAGAAGTTTCAAAAATTTCTGAAAGGGAAGAAAGAAAATTCAGCATAAAATTGAGTGATAAATATGTGGGGACAAGTACCTTGCACGTAGGCCCCAGGCATTTCTGCAGCTGGATTCTATCTTCCTCTGTATCAGGTGCTCCATTATATTCATAATAGGCCACATCTCCAACCAGCAAGGCTTCATGGGATAAAGGCAGAAGACCACATTTCATGGCTGAAACCTAGAGGGCAATTAGGAGAAGATTAGAGGAAGCAAGAGATCCCATTGTTCATGCATATCCTGAAGGCTCATGTCTTTACCTACGGTGTTCCTAACAGTGAACATCACCAACAGCCTATCCTGGTCTAACCACAGAGACCTCACAGCCAAGAGATCTCACCAACGCCTCTATATCCTCAGGGGGCTAAAGAAATTTGGCATGCTGTTGTTGACCTCTTCTTTGCTGTTGACTCTTCCCAGTTTTCATCAATGTATCATAGAAAGCATTCTATCCAGGTGCATCACATCTTGCTATGGCAACTGCTCGGCCTGAGACTGCAAGAAACTGCAAACTTGTGGACCCGTGGAAACCAGCCTCCCCGCTATGGACACTGTCTACACTTCTTGCTGCCTCAGTAAAGCAGCCAGCAGAATCAAAGACCCCACCCACCCCAGACAATCTCTCCTCTCCCATCAGGCAGGAGATGCAAAGACCTGAAAGAGTGTACCACCAGGCTCAAGGACAGCATCTACCCCACTGTTAGTTTCCTGGTAATGATAAATTGGATTCCCAATCTCTCAATCTACCTAGTTATAATCTTATACCTTACTGTTTACCTGCACTGAACTTTTCCTAAAGCTGTTACACTTTATTCTCCATTGTTAGTGTTTTACCTTGTTCCACCTCAATGCACTGTGGAATGATTTGACCTGTACGAATAGTACGCATGACCAGCTTTTCACTATACCTCAGTACATGAGACAATAATAAATCAATTTCAATTCCAAATCCATATCCAAGAGGCAGATACTGCTCACACAGTTAGTAGTGATGGGAAGGGCTGACCGGCCAACTTTGAGCTGCGGCTGTGATGCAATTGAGCTTCGAAAGAGTGTGCAGCAACTTCCTCTGAGGGATGCAGCAGTGGGTTGCCCGTTCAGCTGCCGAGCAGTGCGACAGTCAGTGTTGCCAGTGGCCCTCAGGATCTGCTAAGGGACAAACACAAGGCTGTGGCCTTCACTCCCTCCACAGCCGAGCCCCAGAAGGAAGGCGGTAGAGAGGAAGATGACACTCCAGGAACCAACATAAAGCTGAGCAGCTTTTGATGCAGGGGAACTGAGATTTGACTTGTCCTTGAATAAATTACTCTTGGTGGAAAGCTGAAATAACAGCGAAAAAGCCAGAAAGGCTCAGCAGGTTGGTCAGCATATACATGGAGATAAAGTGACAGAGGTAACATTTCAGGACAAAAACAGAATGAAAAAATAGAGCGCCCCAGGAATCCAATAGAAATTCAGAAAGTGTTGGGTACACCCAGCAGATCTGGGAGTAAATATGAGAAAGTCATAGCAAGAGACACAAAATGCTGGAGGATCTCTGTAGGTCAGAGAGTATCTATTGAATCAAGGGTGCCAAGATCAGGATGGAGGAGCAACACCTTATATTCTGCCTGGGTAGCCTTCAACCTGATGAGAAGAGGCAAGAGGCCAGAGTGGGGAACAGAGGAAGGTGGGGGGGGGGGGGGGAATGATTTTTTTTTAAACCAGAAAGTGAAATCAATATTCATGCCATCAGGCTTCATCATGGCACAAGAGGAGGCCATGGACTGACATGTCAGAACAGAAATGGGAAAGGTAATTAAAATGTTGGGCCACTGGGGAGTTCCATTTTTGGTGGATGGAATGGAGGTGCTCAAAGTTAAGTTGTAGAGAAGATAGGGAGGAACAGATAGAACAAAGGGAATATCTGTTATAGGGTGAGGCCAAAGTTGCCATAGGGAGGAGTGTAACCTGACAAATGGGGTCAGTTAGTGTATCCTAGCTTTATAAAGATAAAGATTGGCTTAATTCGTCACTTGTACATTGAATGATACAGGATATACATCATCTTGCATCAAATCAAATCAGCAAGGAATGTGCTGGGCAGCCTGCAAGAGTCACCACCTTTCCAGCGTCAACATAGCTTGCCCAACTCTGACGAACCCTAACCTGTATGTCTTTGGAATGTGGGAGGAAACCAGAGCATCTGGAGGAAACCCACACGATTATGGGGAGAACATTCAAAGTCCTGGTGGGAAACGAACCCTGATCTTACAGCTGGCACCGTAAAGTGTTGTGTTAGCTGCTTCTCGACCGTGCCACCCTAGAGATAACAAAATTCAGTAATGTGGAACGTGTTGCTAACAGCAGGGCGGTGAGCTGTGCTCACAAAGGGAAGAGTGAAGGACATGGAGGCAAGTTCAGTAAATTATTTACTGAGTATAGCAATCAAATAACGTAGCACGTAGCAAGACATCCAGAGCTGAGCTCCTTGTGTTTAATTGTGAATACTCACCGCAGCAGTGGCCGGTGTGTGCAAGTGAATTATACAGCGGACATCCGGTCGAGCGGAGTAGATGGCTGAGTGTAGGCTGAACCCAGCCGTGTCCACCGAGAAATTGGTGCTCCCTTGATTGACCACTTCGCCCAGAATGTTGACCTTCACCTGGGAAGAGGGATTAGTGTCAAGTGTTAAATGCTCTGGAAGCACCAATTCTCTACATCAGGTTTTATCTAAAACTTTAAGCAAAGGATACCCAATCTTTGGATCATCTGCTAATAGGACTGGCCTCACTCTCCTGCTAACTCCGCCACGGAGTCCCAAGCCCGGCTGCGAAAGGAGGAGGTTTGGGCACGGGGCTAGCAACACAATCCCATAAAATCCCAGTGCTACAGCAATGCCAACAGAAGCCCTAAAGACCTCATCCCTGGGAGAGGAAGGATACACCAAGAAGATGGGTTACACCTGGAGACAATGTGAAAGACTGCCCTGGGACAGAGGACTCAGGCAAGCTACTGTTGGCAGCCTATGCCCCATTAGCAAGTCCCTCTACCGCTCCTCCTAAACCTGCTGTAATCCTGTCCACCTCCATCCAATCTCCCATCGCCCTTCTTTACTCCAACCTCAGAGGTGCGGGATGGAATGCAACCCTGCAAACCCACCCTGCATGCTGTCTTTACCCAAAGCTCCCTTCTGGAACACACTCGAGGAGCATTAAAACAAAAAAACTTCACACCATCATAAAAGTTTCTTCCACGGGCAGTTCATCTGATCAACCATTCTAGTTAGCTCCCCCCACACCCACCCCCCAATCTATTACCTCAGTCACTACACTGTAAACACCTAACCCACTTTTTATAATGCTGTTTATTCACATTTTATTCCATATCTGTACTTCAACTTCTAACTTTATTTTTGTATAATTATAATTGTTGAACATCATTTTTTTTTGTTGCATCTCATCCCCGATTAACACACCACAGCAAATTCTTTATTCAGTGGATTCCGGTTAATTGGGCCATCGGTTAATTGGGGCAGCCACTTGTTTGGAACAACTCTTAAAGAACAAAAACTAATTGAGAAAATAGCCGGAATTTCCTCTATTTATTTGGGACACTATGCCGCTTAATTGGGACAGAAGACTGTTGCCAAATAGTTTCTAACTGGCATCAGTCACGTGCAATTGTGCGGATGTTAGACATTACACCATGATTAGAGCAAACAGTTTTAAAATAGCATCATTTATGTGTGTTTGTGTTCAAAAAAGTGAGTCTTGTCAGATAGTTGATGAGAAATAAGCAGTAAGGCAATTCAAAAGTGTTTTGCTCATTACAGTTTCAAGCATTCAGGCTTGGAGATCTAAGAAATGGCTCGGAGTGGAAATGAAACAATTTCACTGCTTCAACAAGTTAGAAACTACAAAGGATTTGAAGGTATCGACAGTCACCTTGAATGTTACTGTGAAAATGAAGAGTTGGAGGATGCAGGAGTTTCTAACTAGCATCAGTCGTGTGCACTTGTGTGGCCATCACAGTGTACTTACAGCAAACAGTTTTCAAATAGTGTCGGCTGCATATGCTTGTGTTATGTTATTCACTTGGGCTGACTAACACTGAATTAAAAAGCAGTGGTTTTTGACACTACTTAATGCAGAAAGCCAATGCAGGCAGTCCATTATCTGCACTAGGTATCTGTGCTAACTTTGTTCATTTACAGTCAAAAGAACAAGGCAGCGTCCACTGGGATGAATTTCTCTGTTGATAACTATGAGGAACTAATACACAATTTTTATAGTACTGTAATAGTATTGCTAGCATTCTAATTGGTGCCAGATTTCACTTAAAAACATAATTTGTTACTCAGTTAAACATAGTTTTTCTTTTTTAAAGCTACTTCCATGAAACTTCTAATTGGGGCAGCCGCTTAATTGGGCCAATTAACCAGAATCCACTGTACATGTAAAAGTATATGGCGAGTAAATCCTTGATCCCTGTAAGTAACGGGGCAGGAACTCCGCAAAGATTAGCGTGGTAAGTCACAGGGATTCGGACTGAGGGGGGAGGGTGGTGGATTTCTGAGAAATTGGGGGAACCAAGGAGTAAACATCCCTGTGGTAGATTGACAAGATGATGGACACACTTTGTCATGGTGAAAAACAAAGCAGATCCAGGGGCCCAAGGTCACATGGCAGTACATTATGTTTTGTGACTTCAAAACGTTAAATGAAAACACAGCAGTCCAAAATGTGAGTCTAACTACGTGCTTGCTTCAAGTAAGGCATGCACATAGCATGTAACATATGCAGTTAATGTACTTATAGATAAAACCTGTAATGAATTATTTAAACAAACAAGAATGCTTAATCAATGAATATATATACAAGATTACTCAGACATTATTGAAATATTAAATATACAATACTACATGGTCGAATTTCCAAGTAAAATAATCTGGAAATTTTTAAAATTCAATCAGGAAAAGAAGTGTTACACTATTGAATTTCCAGACACACTTTGTAAAGGGTTAAGTGCTGATTTGGATACTGAAAGAGGAATGAAGCTGCTCGAAGCAGAGACATGCTTACTCACACAGCACCGCCTTTTACATTCAGACGGTGGATGCTTTAATCGGTTTACTGGTTAATATTTCTGGAACGGAGAATGACAAACACCTCTGCACCAAGATTCTGGCATGAAACATCAAGACAGGCGAATTTCCAAGCTGGTTCATATTTCCTTGCATTTTCTGTGAAGATTCAACTGAGGTTACCAGCATGGCTTGCAAATCAATCAGTGAACCATCTGGTTCAGGCCCTGCTCCTCTGACGGTGCTCTCTGCCAGCAGGAGTGTTGCAAGGCCAGGTTCAGTAACAAGTCCTTTCGCCTTCTTGGAAACCCTTACAGATTTGATAAGCACAGGCACCAATATTTTCTCATTTCATTACAATCTTCTACTCAGCTTCAGACCGATACAAGTGTAAAATTAAATCACAACCAGTTATCACAGCGATTGCCTGTATTGGTCAGTATGGGTTCGCTGGGCCTGAGGGCCTGTTATCATGTTGCGTCTTTAAATAAAAAAGTTAAAAAATACAGAAGAAAGCAAAATAAAGCACAGAATCTGACTGACACCCAGATAACTTTTAAGATTTAATTCTACATTTAACTGTTTACTCGCTCCCCTGTTCTCGGTATTATTTATTTACCATTCTTAGTATAGAAAGAAGAAGAGAAATTGCCTTTCAACTCACGAGAGAGAGAGAGTGAGAGAGAGGAACAGGCCATCAACTTTTTGCTGTTGATGTTTCTGTAGCAGGCAATTTCTTTTTTACGAGGCCGAGATGCCAGCTCGACGCTCAACCCAGCACGGATGGAAAGCGTGCACGGGAGCCGGCTGGATTCGAACTCAGGAGCCTTCGCTCTGAAGTCCGGCGCTGAAGCCACTACGCCACCAGCTGGCCATTCTTAGTATAGTTTATTAATTTGTTTGTTGTTTGCAGTGTTAATTATTTATTATATTTTTGCATTTGCACAGCTTGTCTTATTTTGCATGTTGGTTCCTTGTCGGTCTTTATGTGTGTGTAGCTTTTCGTTGAGTCTGTTGTATTCCTTCATCCTACTGTGAATGCCCACAAGAAAATGAATATCAAGGTAGCATATGGTGACATATATGTACTTTGTTAATAAACTTACTTTGAACTATTGAACTTTTTGTGCTTTGCAAATTAGTGCACATCTTACTTCCTTTTGAAATTTCCTGAGTAATCTGCTCCCACTACTCTTTCAGGTCGTGAGTTTCAGATCGAGACAACCATCTGTTGAATATAATTTCTCTCCATTTCCTCCTTGGTTCCTTTGTTAAATGACATTAAAACCGTGATCTCTGTTCACAAACACCCCCACCTCAGAGGAAATGTTTCTTCCTCCTTGCTTTGTCAAAGAAGCCTCATCATTTCAAGTATTACTTTTCCTCTAAGCCTGGAACAATTGCAGCTTCCCGAGTTGCTTTGCAGAACGACTGTCTTTTCCCTGACACTGACCTGGGAAACCTCCTCAAAACCTTGACGTCTTTCCTGATGTTCCATGTCCGTGACTGTGGATGGCATTGCAGCTGAAAGCAAGTGTGCGATGTCTAAAGGTTAAATGTCACGTGTTTGGATACACAACACTCTTCAAAAGCTCTCCTAATAACAATAGCACTTGTTCTGCCATCTTCAATTACTTCTGAGTGTGGGTTGTCTTATTTTGCCTCTCAGCATGAGACCGGTGAAGGTAAGTCACTGGAGTTTGGGAGTAAGTATCGGTAAATTATGGATTGCGTGGCAGAATGGAAATACGTCTCTATCAAAGGAGGTGTAAGGTGCTCCTTCCCTCCACTAGCCCGCAGGTCACCCTTGGGCAAGGTGTAGCACCTGCTTAGCCCCCCCTTCCACCTGATCAGGGTGACGTGAGGCCATGGGAGCAGCTGGTGGACGGTCGTACGAGCAGCTGATGCATATCACAAGTCCTGGTTATGCGACTACTGACGCCAGGCAGATAATCTCTGAAGAGTATTGATAATGGCTGGGGTCACCCGTCTTGTAAAGACACTGTCCAGAAGAAGGCAACGGCAAGCCACTTCTGTAGAACAAAAGTTGTCAAGGCAATCATGGCCATGGAAAGACAATGATTGCCCACATCATACAAGATGGTGCATAATGAACAAAGTTATGGATGATTTGGAGGGGGGGGGGTTGTTGCCCTCAGACAGACATACTTTATTGATCCCGAGGGAAATTGGGTTTCGTTACAGTCGCACCAACCAAGAATAGTGTAGAAATATAGCAATATAAAACCATAAATAATTAAACAATAATAAGTAAATTATGCCAAGTGGAAATAAGTCCAGGACTAGCCTATTGGCTCAGGGTGTCTGACACTCCGAGGGAGGAGTTGTAAAGTTTGATGGCCACAGGCAGGAATGACTTCCTATGACGCTCAGTGTTGCATCTCGGTGGAATGAGTCTCTAGCTGAATGTACTCTAGGAGAACCTGGGCAGATTGGAGAATTGTGAAGACCTCAGGAAGGGGAAAGAACTGCTGGATCAAATAAGGCTGTAGACTCAGAGAAGATTCACTAGAATGATTCTGGGAATGAGAGGGTTAACATATGAAAAAGGTTTGACTGCTCTTGGACTGTACTCCTTGGAGTTTAGAAGAATGAGGGGGGACCTCATAGAAACATTTTGGATGTTGAAAGGCATGGACAGAGGGATGTGGCAAAGTTGTTTCCCATGGTGGGGGAGTCTAGTATGAGAGGACATGACTTGAGGATTGCAGGGCGCCCATTCAGAACTGAGATGCAAAAAATTTTTTTTAGCCAGAGGGTGGTGAATCTATGGAATTTGTTGCCACGTGTGGCAGTAGAGGCCAAGTCATTGGGTGTATTTAAGGCAGAAATTGATAGGTATCTGAGTAGTCAGGGCATCAAAGGTTATGGTGAGAAGGTGGGGGAATGGGACTAAAGGGGAGATTGGATCAGCTTATGATGAAATGGCGGAGCAGACTCAATGGGCCAAATGGCTGACTTCTGCTCCTTTGTCTTATGGTCTTATGGACTCAGCCAGCTCTATCGCAGGCACAAGCCTCCTCCCTACCCTCGAGGACACCCTCAAAAAGCAGCATCTCAAGAAGGCAGCATCCATCGTGAAGGACCTCACCACCCTATATGTGCCCTCTCTCAGCGCTGTCATCAGGAGGCACAGGAGCCTCAAGACCCACACTCAAACTTTTGGCAACAGCTCCTTCCCCAGTGCTATCAGATCTCTGACCTGTTCACGAACAGTACCTTGCTATTCCTGAGTAACACACACAATCATTCTGATGAAGGGCCTCGTCCAGAAACGTCAACTCTGTATTCCTCTCCATAGATGCCGCCTGACCTGCTGAGTTCCTCCAGTATTTTATGCGCGTTACTCTGCGTTGTGGTTTGTAACTTCAGATCATGACTAATTCAAATGAAGACATGGGAGTCCGAAATGCGGGTTCACTTTAAGTGAGGTGCGCATGTATCACCATATACTTCCTTGAGATTCATTTTCTTGCAGGCATTTACAGGAAAATAAAGGAATAGTGTAGATGGGCAAGAAGTCTGGCACGGACTCGGTGTCCTCAAAGGCCTGTTTCTGTGTCTCTACGGGAGCTCTCTGCTTTCTTGGAATGGTGCTGTTAAGTTTTATGTCTATCTTGGAGGGAGATGTTCCCCGGTGCTGCGCTGGAGCATCAGATTAGACTTTGTGCTCAAACATTTGGAATGGGGTTCGTCCTCAAACATTATTGGTCTGACACACCACACTGCTCACGACGACAGGGCCAAAAGGCAGACACAGGCAACTCATGCAATGCGGACTTCGTTAACCATTAATCACTTCAAGATTCAAATTTACTTCTCATGAGCACATCGAAGTGTAGAGTGAAATGCGCCATTTGTGCTGCAAAACCAATACACCCAAGGGTCACCAAGTGTCACCATGCACTCCGATGTTGACACAGTATGCCCAGAATGCCCAGCAGAACTTCAATCAACAGAACAACTACAGTGAAACAAGCCCTGTTCCTCCCTCCCACTCACCCATTATATGAGAAAGTTACAGAGAAGCCTCCCTTGAGAGACATGGACAGCCAGTACTTTTCTCCCAGGGTTAAAATGTCTTATTCTAGACGGCATGCATTGAAGCTGAGAGGGGGAATGTTCAAAGGAATGTACGGGGCTGGTTTTTGTACACAGAGAGTGGTGGGTATCTGGAAGCTGCTACCTGGGACAGTCGTGGAGGCAGATAGGATAGAAGCATTTACATTAATGTGCAAGAAATGGAGGGGTATGGACATGGACAGGCAGAAAGGATTATTCACTGAATTTATTTGACACAACACTGCGGGCCGAAGGGTCAATTCTGGCACAGTTCTGTTCCATTCTCCATGAGACAGCGGAGGGGGGACCGGGCTTAACCGATTGGCCTGACAAGCGGCCAGTCAGAGTGGGCTAAGTGACTGCATGAAGCACTCAATTTAAGTAAATAATCAAGGAGCCTCCAGGTCAGAAAGGGTTAAAAGTCACCGTTAATGTTTGTAATCGGGGGTTCCCAAACCCTTTTTTATGCTGTAGATCAATACAAAGGGTCTGTGGTTGCCAGGTTGGGAACCATTGCTTGTAATGAATATACTCACCAGGATAGAGCCAGAGACTTCTCCATAGGAAATTCCCCTGGGAATGATGAGGAAATGATCCTGTTCCTTACTAACTCTGAGCTGAAGGAAAAATTAAAAAAAACGGAGAAGGAAACGAAGTTAACAAAAGTGTGTTGTGGATTAAAGCCGTTCATTCCATCCATCCCAAAGTTCAATTTTCCCAACCACCAATGATTTAATTTAGATATTGCGTTCCCCACAGCATTTCTAGAAGGTTTTGAAAGACAGAACGAAAACACGTGCTTAATTACTCTGTTTATGTTTGTTCCTCATTCTAAATCATAAATCTTTGTTCCTTTTATAAATTTTCCCATTTCTGACTATAAGGATGTATTTTTCCACATGATATATCTATAAAAGCTTTAAGAGTCAGTTTTTATGTTCTCTGCAAGCTTAATCTCACACTCTATTCCCTCCTTCTTAACCAACCCTTTTCTCCTCTACTGCTTAACTCTAATTTGCTCCCAAGCTTGTGTTGCTATTTTTTCCTGTCGTTCATAAATTTCTCCTCCTTGCACCAGACAGAGATAAATGCAGTTCATAGAAGTCTGAACGATTGCCATTGTACAGGTTCTTCCAGCCAAAGGGTAAGACCATGTATTTCTCTATACATTTGCTACCTCTGATCATGGCTTCTTCCTGTGCGCAGACTAAAAACCTAGCTTGTCTTTCACCGGGATGACGCACAAAGCCTACTATTTCACTTCTTAAGATACATCTCTTCACTTAAACAAGCCTTGATAACTTTGGTTTGCGCCCTGTCATGGACATTCCCCGCTGCTTCCACATCTCCCCCTTCCTGCACCAAGGAAACACTCTTGCCTTCTCACTTCCCCAATTCCCGTGAAGGATCCTTAACCCAAAGTGGCTGCGTTATCTCTCTCCACACTGATGCTGCCTGACCTGCTGGACAGTCCAGTATTCTGGGATTTCTTGGGTCAAGCAGCATCTGTGGAGTAAAATGGACAAATCCGCACTTCAGGTTAAGGCCCTCCGTCCCGACTGAAAGATAAAGAATAAAGCTCAGTAAAGATTAGCTTTAATTTGTCAAAACATATGCAGGTGTGGGCATCAAAGGTTACAGTGAGAAGGCAGGAAAATGAGTTTGAGAGAGATAATAAATTAGCCATGATGGAATGGCAGAGCAAACTTGATGGGCCAAATGGCCCTATTCTGCTACTATATCTTATCGTTATTCACTCCGCACCAGGGCCACTCAAAAGCTGTTACTTTCCCCAACACCCTCCACCATTCAACCACCCCACCACCACTACATACACATCATCTACAGTCACTTTATGTACATACAATCAGTCTATGTATGTAACAGTTACTTGTAGTTCTGCTCCAATATCTTATGGAAACGTTGGAACGTACAGTTAAATGGATCGTTTGAGTCAACAGTCAACACAGTCCGATGCTGTGCCGGGGGCACCAACATAGCAATAACTTACTAACTCTAACCCGTACACCTTTGGAGCGTGGGAGGAAACTGGAGCACCTGGAGGAAGCACGTGCAGTCACGGGGAGAACGTACAAACTCTTTGCAGCCAACAGCGGGATTGAACCCAGGCGTCTGGCACTGCAATGGCGTTACGCCAACCACTAAACTACTGTGCTGCCCTTCACAGCCACAACTCTGTGGTCTGGGTCTGGGAGACAACAGCCCACTTTCTTAACCCACAGCACTGAACAGACTCTCTGCAAAAGACTTGCCTGAACACCTAAACCCTGGGTTCCCGAGAAACACTATTTATGGGGGCGGGGGGGGGAAGCAGACTGAGGATTGTGCTGATGGAATGCAGAAGTTCCTGTGCTCAGCTGCACTCTGCCCAACAGAGTTTCCAATGCTGTACTCCGATGAAGAAACATTTCCTGCAATAAGTGTAATTTCCTTTAACTGGCTGACAACTTCCAACTGAAGTCAGTAATAAGGCTTGCTCAAGAGTCCCTCAGCAATTCCAGGATCCAAGTGAATCAGACAGAGAGACTCTGGAAGGCTTTGCAAAAAAAAACTTAGTGGCACCCTGTATGTTACGCGCAACAGAGTAAAATGTTTGAGGAAGTTTGGGGATGTGAACAGTGAAAGAGTGTCAATGTTAGCGAGGGTCCACGGGTCTTTGAAGAGTCTTTTGAAAAAGGTTTCTGATAAAAAGAGGGAAAGTGAGAGAGAATGGAGGATGGGACAGAGAGAGAAAGAGAGAGAGAGACAAGAAAGCAAAAAAAGAGTGCAAGAGTGAAAAGAGAGGGCGAGAGAGCAAAAGAAAGCTAGAGAGAGAGCAGGAGAGTGAGAAAGTGAGAGGGAGGCGGGGAGACAGAGAAGGAGCAGGAGAGAATGTGCTATAGTGAGAGAGAATGAAAGAGAAACAAAGGGGAGAAGAAAGATAAGGGGAAGCAGATGGTGAAAGACGAGCAAAACAGAAAGCAAGGACAAAGAAATGTTGAGAGGGTGGAAAGATGGATAGGAGACAGAGAAAATGGGCAGAGTGTGAAAAAGTAAAGAGTGAGAAAAAAGAGAAATTGTCTTAGAATGTAAAAAATGGCACACAAAGTAAATTCTATTAATTTTCTAAGCCAAATACTTTTCTTTCTGTATCCTTGGCAACAAGTAGGAATTTTAATGTTATTGATTTCACAGGATGTAGAAAGGGATTAATTTTTCATCTCTTTTCATCACTAACACTTTGTCAGCAAAGAAAACTAACATCCCATAAATTAATGTTTCCCCATCCAATGGACTGTGGCAATCTTACATTGTGCATTGCCAAGGGCTACGGCATTTGATTGGTAAACGTTTCCTAAGGGTTACAGGATGCCATGGCAACGGGTTCCCATGGATGAAAGAAAGGGTTGTACAGATTTCAGGGTCCTGTGGGTTACACAACCTCACTAACCAATTCTGTAGCCATCAATCTCAGTACTTGCACTTGCAGTTACCAAGAAATAGATAAGGAGGAGTTTATTGAGTCAGATGGTGGTGAATCTGTGAAATTCATTACCATAGATGGCAGTGGAGCCCAAGTCATAGGGTATATTTGAAAAGGACGTTGAAAACCTCTTGATTAGTAAAGGTGTCAAAGGTTATGGGAGAAAGCAGAAGAATAAAGTTTTGAGCAAGATAATAAATCAACCATGATGGAATGACAGAGCAGTCTCGATGGGCTGAGTGGCCTAATTCCACTTCCATGTTTTATGTTCACCCGTAGTTGAACATGCAGTCACCCCACTCACCGTGATGTATGTGTTGGCAATCTGAGCCCATCCAAACAGGTCCAAGAGCCGATGGATGCTGGCCACCTTACAGCGCATTAGCCTCTCTCCCTTGACAAACACCAACGACTCCATGGCTCGGAAGTCATTGATCGGTGCCACCATTGTCACTCCTTGTTGAGAAAAATAAAAATTACTGACCTACACAAAACACCGTCCTTGCATATTAACCTTAAACGTCAGCCGTGAAGAAACAAACCCACGAAGGGCTGGAGAAACTCAGCAGGTTGGGCACCATCTGTGCAGAGAAGTGGACAGTTGATGGGTCAGGTCAAAACCTTTACTTGGACTTGTTCAGGAGTCCAGATGAAGAGTTTCATCCTGAAACATCGACAGTCCACAAATGGTACCCAATCTGCAGAGTTTCTCCAGTGTTTTGAGTGTGGTCCCAGATTCTGGCATCTATAATTTCTTGTGCCCAATTGCTTGGAGTTATAGAATCACAGAGCATACACCACGGAAACAGGTTCTTGGGCACATCTAGTTCTTGCCCAATTGTTATTCCGCCTGGTCCCATCACCCCACACCTAGAACATAGCCCCCTATACCCCTCCTACCCATGTACTTGTCTAAACTTCTCTTAAATGTTACAATCAAACTTGTACCCACTGCTTCCACTGGCAGCTCGTTCCACACTCACATGACCCTCTGAGTGAAGAAGTTCCCCCTCAGGTTCCCCTTAAATATTTCACCCTAGTTCTGTCAGTGGATAAAGCCCGCTTGCATTTATCCCATCTATACCTCTCATAATTTTGTATACCTCTATCAAAACTCCCCTCATTCTCCTACACTCTACAGAATAAAAATCCTAACCTTTTCAACCTTTCCCGAAGTCCTGGCAACATCCATGTAAATTTTCTCTGCACTCTTTCAATTTTATTGATATCTTTCCTGTAGTTAGGTGACCAGAACTGCACACATACCTCAAATTAGGCCTCACTGAAGTCTTAAATAACTTAAACATAACATCCTGCCTCCTGCACTTAGTATCCTGATTTATGAAGGCCAATGTGCTTGAAGCTCTTTTTATGACCCTATCTACCTGTGACATGGTTTGCCTCCATCCTCTGACTCTCTGCTTCTTGATACACCTCCATTTTCAGGGTCTGACTGGTTCACAATGACATACTTACATTACATCCATCGAATGCACGCGACATTACTTGTACAAAGCTAACCATTTACAGGGTACCCACAGTGCATTCTGGTGGCCAACCATTTTAATTTCATTCCCCATTCCCATTCCAACATGTCAGTCCATGGCTGCCATGATGAGGCCACTCTTGGGTTGGAGGAGTAAAGCCTCCTATTCTGTCTGGCTAGCCTCCAACTTAATGGTATGAACATCGACTTCTCTAACTTCTAGTATTCCTTCCTCCTCCTTCCTTCTTCCATTCCCCAGTCTGGATCTCCTTTTACCTCTTTCTCTTCTCCTCACCATCCTATCACCTACCCCAGGTCTCCTCCTCCTACCCTTTCTCCTATGGTCCACTCTCCTCTCCTATCAGATTCTTTCTTCTTTACCCCTTCCTCCTATCACCTCCAGCTTCTGACCTCATCGACCCACACCTGGCTTCACTTATCACCTCCTGGGCTCGTAGACCTTCTCTTCCCTCCACCTTCTTATTTTGGCATTTTCCCCCTTCCTTTCCAATCCTGATGAAGGGTTTCAACCTGAAACTTCGACTACTTATTCCTTTCCACGGATGCTGCCTGACCTGCTGAGTTTCTCCAGTGTTTTGTATGCATTACTCTGGATTTCCAGCATCTGCAGAATTTCTTGTGTTTATCACATGTAGGATAGTTCTGAAAACTTGCCTCAACAAAACTAGTGCCCATTGTTTGACTTGTGTAAGCAGATGTACTTGGAAAGCAATTAAGAAACCTTGATACATGAAGATAAAAACAGATTAAGAACTGATATATACAAAATAATAAAAAAGTTCAAGTAAATGTTGGTCCCTCTGAGCTTGAGAATTAATAATAGGAAACAAAGAAATGGTAAGAGTCTTCATGGTCGAAAGTACTCCGATGCACAAGAAGGTATCAGAAGGGAGGAAGTTAAAACATTGTCCATCTCTTGAGAAAATGTACTATATAAACTAATAGGTCTAAAGACTAGCAAGTCCCTTGGGCAAAGTGGTTGCAGAAATGGGAAATGTACTGATTTTCATCTAGAAAAATTCCCTGGATTCTGGAGAGCTCCCGAGGATTGGAAAACTGAAATACCATCACCAATATTCAAGAAAGCAGGGAGAGAGAGAGAGCAGGAAAGCCTAACGTCTGACGTTGGGAAAAAAGATGGAATCCATATTAAGGAGTTAGTTGAAGATGTAGAAAATCAGAAGGTAGTCGAAGGTCCTGGTGCAGAGCCTTGAGGCGAAACATTGACTAACCCTTTCTCTCCACAGATGCTGCCTGACCCGCTGAGTTCCTCCAGCCGTTTGCTTTTCGCTCCAGATTCCAGCAATTGCCGTCTTTCACGTCTCCAAGAAAAATCAACACGGGTTTATGAATGGGAAATTGCGTTTGACAAATTTGATAGAGTTATCTGAGCTTGCAGCTTGAATGTCAATTGATAAGCTGCCATGTAAAATGTTAACGCCGAGACACGAGCACATATCAGAATTTCATAATGTAGGGGGAGGTGGGGAGCAGTAAAGACGGAGATGAGCAGGAGAAGTCTCAATGTTATATTAAAAGGAACAAAGATGCTAAAATAAAAGTTACACACACAAAATGCTGGTAGAACACAGCAGGCCAGGCAGCATCTATAGGGAGAAGCGCTGTCGACGTCTCGAGACGTCGACAGCGCTTCTCCCTATAGATGCTGCCTGGCCTGCTGTGTTCTACCAGCATTTTGTGTGTGTTGTTGTTTGAATTTCCAGCATCTGCAGATTTCCTCGTGTTTGCTAAAGTAAAAGTTGGTCCTTTTGTGCTTGAGAATCAATGTATTTATTTTATTTAGAGATACAGTGCTGAACAGGATCATCTGGACCACCTAGCAACCCACCAATTTAACCCCAGCCCATGGGGTTGCAACCTGGGGTCCACAGACCACTCGGTTAATGGCAGGGGTCCATGGCACAAAAAAGGTTGGGAACTCCTACCCTAGCCACATCATGGGACAATTTACAATGGCCAAATAGCCTACTAACTGGTATGCATTTGGACAGTGGGAGGAAACCGGAGCTCCCAGAAGAAATCCATGTGGTCTCGGGAAGAACGTACAAACTTTCTTACAGTGGACGCCGTAACTGAACTTCTGAACTCCAATGCACGGAGCCATAACAACGTTGTGCTAACTGCTACACTACTGTGATGCTTCCACAGCGATTAATAATGGGAAACAAATAAAATTTGGAGAGATTATTAGCATTATACTAGATCTGCCTTCACCCCAATAATAATCAATAAACAAGAGGATATCTGGAGGGAAGAAGTTTAAACATTCTCCATCTGTAGAGAAAATGTACCAGATAAGGTCATGGGTCTAAAGACTTATGACGTTTTGGAGTTCTTTCCCCAAGGGAGCGGTGGAGATGAAGTAATTAAATAGATACTCAGTGGCCACTTTATTAGGTACCGTAGTGGAGTGATTTTCTTCTGCTGTAGCCCATCCACTTCAAGGTTTGATGTGTTGTGTGTTCAGAGATGCTCGTCTGCACTCCATTGTTCTAACACACGGTTACTTGAGTTACTGTCACCTTCCTGTCAGCTTGAACCAGTCTGGCCATTCTCCTCTAACCTTCCTCATTAACAAGGTATCTTTTACCCCCCAGAACCATTCACTGTAAACTTTAGAGACAGTTGTGTGTGAAAATCCCTAGAGATCTGCAGTTTCTGAGATACTCAAACAACCCCATCTGGCACCAACTATCATTCCATGATCAAAATCACTTAAATCACATTTCTTCCCAATTCTGAAGTTTGCTATGAGCAACAACCGAACCACCTGACCATGCCTGCATGCTCTTATGCATTAAGTTGCAGCCACTTGACTGGCTGATGAGATATTTGTATTAACGAGTAGGTTACAGGTGTACCTAATAAAGTGGGCATGGAGTGTATTCGGGGTGGAGATTGATGGAGATCTGAACTGCAAGGGGCATGGGCAGGGAGGGGTATGTGGTACTGAAACCAGCAGTGGATCTCCGGCACTGTGGAGCTGGCGAGAGACTCCGTTTCTTATGTTCATCCAGTCTCAGAATGCTTGGTGCTCATGGATTGCATGTCAATTAAATATGAAGCACTGGCTGGACTTTCAGTGCACAACCGTACCTGGTGGTGAGGTGGGAATGGTTATTGGAGTGCTCGACATGAAGTCCACTATCTGCTGCAGAGCCCAGAGGTTGCCGGAGTCACTTCCTTTCTTCATCTGCTCTTGGATCAAGCATTCCAATTCATCTCGAAATGCCTGAGGAGAATGAGAGGACTTTGTTAATCTTACAGTGCAAAGGCCCGATCATTCCCGGGAGCATGGTTTATCGTAGCTATTAATTCGTGCGAAAGATCCTTTGCAATACATCTTACAATCCATCACGGGAGCTTCTTCAGTGAATGGAGTGAATTACACCACTTAACCAGCAAACCTGTGCCTCTTTGGAATGTGGGCATAAACCGGTGCCCCCCCAGGAAACCCACACAGTCTCCGAGTGAGCGTACAAGCACCTTACATGTAAGATTATTAAGGGATTGGACAAGATAGAGGCAGGAAATATGTTCCAGATGCTGGGAGAGTCCAGTACCAGAGGGCATGGTTTGAGAATAAGGGGTAGGTCATTTAGGACAGAGTTAGAGTTGTGGGGGTCTGGAATGCACTGCCTTGGAAGGCAGTGGAGGCCAATTCTCTGGATGCTTTCAAGAAGGAGCTAGATAGGTATCTTATGGATAGGGGAATCAAGGGATATGGGGACAAGGCAGGAACCGGGTATTGATAGTAGATGATCAGAACATGATCTCAAAATGGTGGTGCAGGCTCGAAGGGCTGAATGGTCTACTTCTGCACCTATTGCCTATTGTCTTACGGAGACTGACAGGAATTGAATCCGGGTCGCTGGCAGTGTAGTATTGCTACAGCAACCACTACACGACTGTGGTACCCCAACTGAGCCTTGTACATTCCTGCAACTGCCAAACCACGCTGATAGTTTCAGCCAGAGCCCGCCCTGTTACTCACCGGGCTCTGTAGGATCATGGTTACCCGCTGCTTCTGCTCCATCAGGTTGAAGTCCTGCCTCAGGGCGGGCGCCATGTTCCTGAGCCGAAGGTATTCCGGATCGTTCTCGGAGACCTGGTCGAAATAGCCCTCCTTTCGGGAGGAGGTTGGCGGTGGGGGCACGGACACCACCTCCTGGGTGGTCTCACTGCTCATCCTGTTCAGCTACTGACTGGCTTCCTGGGGGCAGGAGAACAAAAACAGAGAGTGGATTAGCTTTGAGAAGGCAGCCACTACCTGAAGATTAATTACAGTTGTCATGTGTCAAAGCACATAGACTTAAGGTGAGAAGGGAGAAGCTTAAAGAAAATATAGCCTCTCTACTTCCTGCGGAGATTCAGCACGACATCAAAGACTCTGACAAACTTCTAAAGATGTGTAGTGGAGAGTGCAGTGACTGGCTCCATCAAAGCCTGACATGGGAACACCAATGACTTTGAACAGAAAGTCCGACAAAAGGTAGTGGATTCGGCCCCGTATATCACGGGTAAACTCCTCCCAACCATCGAGCACATCTACATGAAACGCTGTCATAGGAAAGCAGCATCCATCATCAAAGACACTCACCACCCAGGCCATGCTGCCATCAGGTAGAAGGTACAGGAGCCTCAGGACTCGCACCACCAGGTTCAAAAACAGTTACTACCCCTCAACCATCAGGGTCTTGAACAAAAGAGATAACCACACTCATCTACTGAGATGTTCCCACAACTAGTGATCTCATTTCAAGATTTTTTATGCTCATGTTATTTATTACTACGTAGGCATATTTCCATTTGCAGCTTGTTGTCTTCTGTGCTCTTGCTTTTTCATTGATCCTGTTTACAGTTACTATTCTACAGAATTGCTGAGTTGGCCCACAGGAAATAGAATCTCAGGGTTGTTTGTGGTGACATATACGTAGTCTGATTTTACTTTGAACTGCATAGTTTTGATCTACACAGGGTGTGGTGGCTCCATGAAATGGGCTGCCGGGGAGGTGGTGGAAGGAGATATGACAGCAAAGTTGAAGAGACATTCAGGCATGTGGATTGGCAGGAATGGAGAGATGTAGACCCTGAGCAGGCAGATGGGATTAAATTGTCATCATGGGGCCTCTTCCTGTGCCCTATTGTTCTATTCCCAACACGTTTGTACTGGCAATACATAAACATAAGAGACTCTGCAGATGCTGCAAATCTTGAGCAACACACACAAAATGCTGGAGGAACTCAGCAAGTCAGGCAACATCTAGGGAATAGCATCCGTAGATCCTGCCTTTCTTGCTGAGTTTCTCTGGCATTCCGTGTCTGTCAGACCACAAGCTGTAGGGGCAGAATTAGACCATTTGGCCCATCAAGCCTGCTTCGCCATTCCGTCATGGGTGGCACGGTGGTGTAGTGGTTAACACGATACTTTACAGTGCCACCAGCGACATGGGTTCCTGCTGCTGCCTGTAAAGAGCTTGTACATTCTCCCTGTGACCTCACGGGTTTCCTCTGGGTGCTCCAGTTTCCTCCCACAGTCCAAAGATGTAACAGTCATTAAGTTAATTGGTCATTGTAAATTATCCCATGATTAGGCTAGGATTTTAAAAAATCTGGGGATTGCTGGGCAGGTGGCTCAAGGCCAGCAGGGCCAAATCCGAGCTGTATATCAATAAAATATATTAAAAAGTTCTCTCTCAATCCTACTGTCTTCTCCCTGTAACTTTTATCATCTTTACTGATCAAGAACCTATCAACTTCCACCTTAAATATACCCAATGACTTGATTTCTACAGCTGCCTGTGGCAATCAATTCCAAAGATTCATCACCTTCTAGGTATAGAAATTCCTTCCCATCACTCTTCCAAAAGAACATCCTTCTATTCTGAGGCTGCATCCTCTGGTCCTAGACTCCCCAATTACTGGAATCATCCTCCCCATATCCACTCTGTCTAAGCCTTTCAACTGTTGGTAGGTTTCAACAAGATCCTTTCCCCCCCCCCCCCCCCAAACCCCCACCAATTTTTCTAAAGCTGCCAATATGCAATAGAATGCTCAGGAAACCACTCCATTGGAACATAACCACCGTTAAAACAAGAAAACAATTAAACCAGCATTGACCTAAGAGCCAGATTTTGACAGGGACATATTTCTCCAGGCCAGTCTACCTTGTAGACTCCTTCCACAAACGTATGGGGGCTTGGCGCATAAAATGTTGGAGGAACTGAACTAGCCAGGTGGCATCTATGGAGGGGGGAATAAACACTTGATGTTTCAGGTCGAGATCCTTCAGCAGAACTGGAAAGGAAGGGGGGCAGAAGCCAGAACAAGAAGGTGGGGAGGGGAGGGGTAGAAGTACAAGCTAGAAGGTGATAGGTGAATGGGAAAGATAGATGGAAGGGGGAAAGGGGAAGTTAGAAGCTTGGAAGTGATAGATGGAAGAGGTAAAGGGCTGATGAAGAAGGAATTTGACAGGACAGGACAGTGGCCAACAGGAGAAAAACAAGGAGGAGGGGTACCTGAGAAAGATGGCGGGCTGGTGAGAAGAGGAGGTGGTAAGAGGGTAACGAAACAGGGCAATGGAAATAGAGAGAATGAACAAGAAACACCATTTCAATTTGACTTTCCATTCCCATTCTGACATGTCTGTCCACGGCCTCCTCTGCTGTCATGATGAGGCCGAACTCAAACTGGAGGAGCAACACCTCATATTCCATCTGGGCAGCTTCTAAGCTGATGGCATGAACATCGTTTCCTCCAACTTCTGGTAATTTATGCCCTTCCCAGCTGGACTGTTTATTCCCCTCCACAGATGCTGCCTGATCTGCTGAGATCCTCCAGTATTTTGTGTGCGTTGCTCAAGATTTCCAGCATCTGCAGGATCTCTTGTGTATGTGGGAGCCTGAGTCTTAACTGGCAGAATTGTCCCACGGCTTGATATATCTGAAGCCAGAGAAAAATTAATAATAAAGAAATTAAGGAGGCAAAGAAACAAATATTTGGCATCTGTTCTCACAGTGGAAGACTTCGAAAGTGTACCAAAAATAGTAGGAATAAGGGGGCGTAAAGGGGTGTATGTGGGTGGAGAGGATTTATCGCCAGAGAAAAAACAACTTAAGAGATGAATTATACTTGGGCAGAGAGTGGATGCTTTGCCTGTGATCTTCCAAAATCCTCTCGATTCTGGAAATGTTCCAATGGACTGGAAAACCAGCATTGTAACCAGAGAGCGAGGGTGAGAGAGAAGGCAAGCCAATTAGTTTAACATCTGTTATTGTAAATTGCTAGAATCCATTATTAATAAGGTCACACAGAAATTGCATTCGTGTGGAAATTGTAGACCGCAATATTGTGTGCACAGCACTGCTGAATCCTCCCTCTCCGTTCCTCTACATGCTCTCTCTCCACCCCCCTCCCCCATTTCAGGTTCCAAAACAGAAAGAGAGATGGCGGAGAGAGGGGGAGTATACTGTGAGTCAATAGGCCAGGTCAGGGGTCAACATCCATTGGTGGGCAACTAGAAATAAGTGAGCAGTAGGGTGGGGGGGGGGGGGTTAAGGCAGGGTGGGACCTCCTCCTAGGAGGGGAAATGGCCAAATATTGGCTCTGTGCTTCCCCCAGCCCAGGAGTGGGTGCAGCACCCACTCCTGATGCCACTCAGCCAAGTGGCACCACCACCTCCTCAAGGGCAAAAGGTCTGGTCTTGCCAGTAATTAGACCCTGAGCAATGTTTAAAAAGTAAACAAGAAATCTTAAAGACTCCTGCGTGGGTAATTTCTCAGGGGAATGATGTCCTTTGCAAAAGGAAGGTTGACTGTAAGCAGCAGGGTGCAGTTCGTAGAGCCGCTGCCTCACACTTCCAGCGACCCGGGTTCAACCCTGACCTCCGGCGCTGCCTATGTGGCGTCTGCACGTTCCCGCTGTGACTGTGAGAGGCTCCGGTTTGCTCCCACATCCCACAGACATGCGAGTTGGTAGGTAACTGGCTGCTTCATATTGCCCTTAGTTACATAGGTGAGTGGTCGAGGAGGCCATTGGGAATATGGGAAAACCACCACAGACAGTGTTTTTGGTAAAGTGTGCTGTTCCCATGGTGCTTGATTGGGGAGTTTGGGATTTAGATGAAGGGGTGATCATATACAGTATTTCCAAACTGAATCTGTGTAGGTTTCATGAACCTGCCTGATGTTGGCATGAAACTGGTAGGCCAAAGTGCCTGTTTCCCTGCTGTATAATCTATGATTCTGTGTTAAAGACCATAAGAAGCTGAAATAAACCAGTCAGCCTATCAAATTTAAGCTGCCATTCATTTGTGGATGACTCACCTGCCTTGTCCCTGCAACCCATAACTCTTACCACCCATCAAAAATTTATCAGCCTCTGCCTTAAAATGACTTGGCCTGCAGGGCCATCTGTAGCAACAAATTTCACAGATTCATCACAATCCATGAGGGATGGGATCTCACTGAAACCAACTAAATTTTACGACCTACAGATACATTTTCAAAGACACTTTAGAACTCATATTCTCAGTTATTTCTGCACAGTTTTTCTTGCTTTGCACATTGGCCGTTTGTTAGTCTTTTTCTGTTCATGTACAGATTTTCATCAATTCTAGTGTATTTCTCTTTTTCCCTGTAAATGCCTGCAAGAAATTGAATCTCAAGGTATATACAGTAACATGTAAGGACTTTGATAACAAGTTTACTTTCAACTTACTTTGAACGCAGGAGAATCTCATAGAAACTTACTGAATATTGATGTGAATGTGGAGAGGATGTTTCCAATAGTGGAAGAGTCTCGGACCAGAGTGCTCAGCCTCAGAATAGAAGGACGTCTCTTTAGAATAGAGATGAGGAATCTATGGTAGCGGATGCTATTACACTTGGGGCACTGGAGTTCTAAGTTCAATTTGGCGCTGTCTGTAAGGAGTTTGTACGCCCTCCCCATGATTGCATGGGTTTCCTTCGCATGCTCCGGTTTCCTCTCACAGTCCAAAGATGTATTGGTTAGTAGGTTGATTGGTCATTATAAATTGTCCTGAGATTAGGCTAGGATTAAAAATATATGGGTTGCTGGATGATGTGGCTCATTGGATTGGAAGGGCCTATTCTGTGCCGTATCACTAAACAAGGTGGTGAATCAGTGGAATTCATTGCTACGGAGTGCAAGTCATTGGGTACATAGGTTCCTGATTAGTAAGGATGCCAAAGGCTTCAGGGAGAAGGCAGGAGAATGGAGCTGAGAGGGAAAGTAAACCAGATATAATCCAGTAGTGGAGCAGACTCGATGGGCTGAATGGCCCAATTCTGTGCTGAGAGATACAATGGGATTGGCTCACTCTTAGTGAATGGACCTAATCCTAGCCTAATCATGGACCTGAGCACTGGGGTCCAACATGGGTGGAGGGAGCAGATTGAAACCCAAGGAACACAAGCAACTACAGATGCTGGAATCGAAGGAGAAACTCAGCAAGCCATCCAGCAGCTGTGTGGGGAAAGGAATTGTCGATGTTTCAGGTTGAAAACCTTCATCAGAGATGGAATATGCTGCAGGGGCCCAGGTCAAACCCACGATTAGCGAGTCCTGGCATCGATGGTCAAACACTGAAGCTGGCGAGCACGGAGGTAGAGGACCGAAGGTCGAGTCTGCAAGTCCAGGCCTGGGGTTGGAAGTTGGAAGCCTGAGCGTTCAGGGTCAGGGACTGGAGGCCTGGAGGTGTCCTGTCCTGGGGTTGAAAGCTTGTCGATGTATGCGAGGGGGTGAGTGGGTGGGTGAGAAAGGGACTTGTTTTGCTGTTGTTGCTATTGTTGCCTTTCTTGTTCTGATGGTCACTGTGGGCATGCTATGTTGGTGCCAGGGAGCGTGGTGATACTTGCGGGCTGCACACCACCACCCCCACCAGCACATCCCTGGGTTTGTTGGTCATTGACGCAAATGAAGCATTTCACTCCACATTTCGATGCTCATGCGGTAGATATGCCCGAGTCTAAATTTGAATCTGTTCCCAACTGTCACAACACCACAGAGAAGCAATTGAAGGTTTCCAAGGACTTGCCAATGTCTGCTTGATTTTTCCAGCCAATGGCAGCAGCCGAACACATATGATACATTTTCTTCAATTTACCAATTATTGAAAATAAAAGTTTCAAATTGAGTGGTGTAAAATGTTTTCCCTTTGGTGAAAGATCAGAGAGCACTCAGATCCAAATTAGACAAATGAGCTTGCTGCCCCATCTACAAAACATTGGCTCCCAGCAGGAAATGTTCATGAATTTTAGAAAATAATTAAAACATGGATAATATTTGATCCTTGCTCGGAGTGCGGGAGTGGGGCTGGAGAGCGGTGGGCTCCCAATCACAGTTATTAGCCTACAGCGGCAGGATCACACACTGATTATAGTTCATTACTACA
The DNA here is from genome assembly GCF_048418815.1 of Hemitrygon akajei. NCBI lineage: Eukaryota > Metazoa > Chordata > Chondrichthyes > Myliobatiformes > Dasyatidae > Hemitrygon > Hemitrygon akajei. The sequence continues at coordinate 213,659,434 of NC_133124.1, read as the reverse complement.
GAGAGTCACGCAGTCCTCTTGATTATAACAATTACACTGTCACATGCTGGCAGCCTGCTTTGTGAAGCTCTGGGACTGAAGGACAGACATAATACTTTCCTACTAGAGTTTATAAAGTCATAGGGATACAGTAGGGAAACAGGCCATTCAGCCCACAAATTCTGTCCTCACTCTCATGCACCCATTTATACTAATCCCACCCGGATAGAGTAGACAGGGAGATGATGCTTTCTATATTGGGGGACTCCAGGACCAAAGACACAACATCAGAATAGGATGTTCCTTGAGGAGGAATTTCTTAGCCACAGGATGGTGAAACTGTGGAATTCATTGACACAAATGGCCAAGTCATTGGGTATGTTTAAAGTGGAGATGATAGGTTCTTGATTAGTCAGGGATTCGAAGGTTACAGGAACAAGAGAAAATCTGCAGATGCTGGAAATCCAAGTAACATACACAAAATGCTAGAGGAACTCAGCAGGCCAGGCAGCATCAATGAGAAGGCAGGTGATTGGGGTTGAGAGGGATAATAAACCAGCCATGATGGAAAGGTGGAGCAGAATCATTGGGCAAATGGCCTAATTCTGCTCCTATGTTTCATGATTATTCTCTCCACACCAGAACCACTCAAAAACTGTTACTTTCCCCAAGCTGTCAGGCTGATCAACACCTCCACCTATCAACCCACCGTACCACAATACATACACATCACCTAGTGTCACTTCATGTACATACAATTCGTCAAGTTACTTGCGTGTTGTTTTATGGAAGTGCTTTTATATTTATATATTGTAATTCTTTGTTTTTTTATTGTGTTCTTTATGTTTCTAGTGTGTTTTTATCCTGCATTAGATCATTTTGATCTCCTTTACACTTGTGTACTGAAGAATGACAATAACCAATCTTAAATCTTCCCATACATGCCTCTAGATTTGAAACATTAAATGTACACAGTCTATTTCCCAGAGCTGGGGAAACAAGAACAAGAAGGTTTAAGGTGAGAAGGGAGAAAGATTTAATAGAACTCAGGAGGCAGCTCTTCCACCCAGAAGATGGTCAGTATTTGGAGTGAACTGCCAGAGGAACTGGTTGAAGGAATTACATTACCAACATTTAAAAGGCAGCTACATGGATAGGGAAGGTTTAGAGGGATATGGGCCAAGCAGGGGCAAATGAGACCAGTTTAGTTGGTATTGTGACTGTGAACAAAGTCACTGAAGAGACACTGAAGCTGGTGATATCAAAGTCTTCATTCAGCAAAACAAGCAAGAATCATACTGGAGACACTCTTGGAAGAAGACAGCCCTAAACTCAAACTCATTTTTATACCCTTAAGATTAGTGACAACTCAATATGGTTTCAATTGTTACACTGACACTGTTTACTTCAATACTTAGGGTTGACAATGCTTCCTTTGAGTTGCATATAATTTTCAAACACTTAGATCTTCAGAGCAATACTCCAAACATCAGAGACTGAATGTTAATCACTGCTGTCTCTGACTGCATTCATGCATATGCAGACATCTTAGGTCAATGGGGTTTGCAATCAATGCCAGTCTGCAGTCTTGGAAAACTATTGTTCCGAGCTGTATTTTAAATTCAATCTACAATCCACATTCAGATCTGAACACTGGTTGCTTTTGAAATTAATATTTGCTATATTCCATAACTCCAGAATATGCTCTAACAGATGGGAATCTTGGTTGGCATGGGCCAGTTGGGCTGAAAGGTCCATACTCTATGACTCTGGATCTAGGCAAGTCTCCAGTGGCCAATTAATCCACCAACTTTAATACCCGGAACTTCACTAACACCTGTGGTTGCAGTGTTTGCTTTATCCAGAGCAGTTTGGACAGAGTGTTTGTTCATTAAGATTAGGTGGCTTGGTGGCATTGCAATTAGTGCAACACTTTGACAGCACCAGTGACCCAGTTTCAATACCCGCCGGCCTTCCTGTCAGCTGGAACCAGTCTGGCCATTCTCCTCTGACCTCTCTCATTAACAAGTTGTTTTCACCCACAGAACTGCCGCTCATTAGATGTTTTGTTTTTCACACCACTCTCTGTAAACTCAAGAGACTGTTGTGCATGAAAATCCCAGGAGATCAGCCACTTCTGAGATACTCAAATCACCCTGTCTGGCACCAACATCATTCCACAAACAGTCACTTAGGGGAATAAACTCTTCTCGGGCTTCCAGGAGGTACAGGTATCGATTATAATCGATGTTTCAATGACTGACTCTGCCATCTTCTTCTGGGATAATGCCTGGGCATGTCCTGTTGGTGGTACTTATACCCCTGTAGTCCATCCCACCTGATTGGTTAGTCCTCATCCAATCAGGTTTCCACTCTCCCACCTTGTTTACAATCAAATTCCAGTTCTTACTAAGAGACCTTCATCTTTGTTAAAATTATTTTCCTTTAGTTTAATTTCAATGGCTTCCTTTACCAGGTGGTCCCAAAAGCCACTGACACAGAACAGTAGTAGAACAGAAAGTCAATCCCATGGCCACTGCGAATGTTCTGCTGTTGCCGATTTCTCCAGGTAACCTGAACAGTTACACTTCCTGTGCTCCTTCATGTGCGTTTCCACCATGTGTCCCATATGACCGATACATGCTGCTCCGGAGAAGTTGTTTCCAATAATGGGGGAGTCCAGGATCAGAGGGCACAGCTCCATAATACAAGGATGTCTACTCAGAACAGAGCTAAGGAGGAATTTCTTTATCCAGAGAGTGGTGAATCCATGGAATTCATTACCAGAGATAGCTATGGAGGCCAAGTCAGTGAGTACTTATAAAGCAGAGGTTGATAGGTCCTTGATTAGTACAGGTGGCAAAGGAAAAAGCAGGAAAATTGGGTTGAGAGGGAAAATAAGACAGCCATGATGGAATTGTGGAACGGACTCAACAGGTTCGGCCTAATTCTGCTCTTATGTCACGGCAATAAACTCAACTTCATCTTTGCTGTCTACTATGCAAACATACTCCTAATATATTGAGTCTTAAAGTCAGGCAACAGAGCTCTCATTCACTTTTTTCTAGAGTTGTTAGGTCAGCAGTTACTGCCCATCTTTAATTGTCTTTGAGAAAGCTGTGAGGAGATGACTTCATCAATCATTGCGACTCCTCAAGTGAAAGCAGTTACAGAGGAAGGTACAGCAATCAGTCCAAGGACTGCAAAAAATGGTAAATATAATTATTTTCAACCATTCAGTTTTTGAACCAAGCTGCACAACCTTCATCATTAACAAGCACAGAAAACCATGACCACTTAGGTCACTTTGCAATGAAGCGGACCTTTTATTTTGTTCTAGATGTGTTCTATATAGAGTTCAGAAGTCAGGAGGTTATACTGCAACTTTATAGAACTCTGGTTAGGCCACATCTAGAGTAATGCACTCAGTTCTGCTCGCCCTACTATAGGAAGGATGTCGAGGCTTTGGAGAGGGTGCAAAAGAGGTTTACCAGGATGCTGCCTGGTTTAGAGGGCATGCGCTATCACGAGAGGCTGGACAAACTTGGGTTGTTTTCTCTGGAGCATCGAAGGCTGAGGGGAGATCTAACAGAGGTTTATAAGGTTATGAGAGATAGAGGCATAGAGAGAGTAGACAGGGTTGAAATGTCTAAAACCAGAGGGCATGCACTGCAGGTGAAAAGGGGAAGTGAGGGGTAAGTTTTTTACTCAGACAGTGGTGAATGTCTGGAATGCACTGCTTGGTATGGTGGTAGAGGCAAATCCATTAGAGGCTTTAAAGAGATGTTTAGATAGGCACATGGATGTAAGGAAGATGGAGGGATATGGACATTGTGTACGTAGGAGGGATTAGTGTCTGGGTGTTTTCTGATTTAGTTTTTAGCTTGTTGGCACAACTCTGTGGGCCGAATGGCCTATTCCTGGGCTGTACTCTTCTGTTTGTAAAATAATTGTATAAATTATGCTTATGGTTTTCTTGTGAATGCTGCCAGTGATGCAGTTGCAAGTGAGTTTTTCATTGCAGCTCTGCATACGTGTACTTGTGCATACGGCAATACACTTCTGACTTTATATTTTAAGTCAGGATGGTACGAGAACCAGACTGAAAGTTGGTATTCTGCTGTGGTTGTGACCTTTGTGTTCTGTGTCTGTTTGAGGCCCACTTGTAACTTCCATTTGCCTCAATGACCACCACGAACCACACCTCCCCCCCCACCCCCCCCACCCCCCCCCCCCCCCCCCCGCACCGTCTCTGTTAGTTGCTAACGTTTTTTTGGGCAACTGTATGTTGTTGGGTGGCGAGGTGGACATATGTCTCTTCCAAAGGTGATGTAACGTGCTCCTTCCCTCCACTGGCCTGCAGGTCACTTTGTCTAGGTGTAGCACCTGCTTAACTCCCCGATCGGAGTCATATGAAGTCATGGGAGCAGGTGGTGGATGGTCATGTGCAGCTGGTGCTATCATAAGTCCTGGTTATGTGACCACTGACACCAGGCAGACAATCTCTGAGGAGTATTGATAATGGCTGGGGTCACCCGTCTTGTAAAGTCACTGCCCAGAAGAAGGCAATGGCAAACCACTTCTGTAGAAAAATTTGCCAAGTACCATCATGGTCATGAAAAGACCATGATCACCCATGTCATATGACATGGCACTTAACGAGGACAATGACTGATTATTCTAATGTAGTCAATATTTATGTTTTAACAGGTATTCTTATATGTTAAGTATAATGTTACACATGGATAGGAAAAACTATTTCAAAGCTCTGAATGGGATACTTTATTTATGATATATTTAACATTCTTTCAAATCAGCAACAAAAAAGTGTTTAATATTGTTACTTTGGGTATTTAGTGAGATCCTTGCCAGTCACGCAAACTAGTGAGGTTTTGAATATCAGGTTGCAACTTGGTTAAAGATAATTGAAGTTCACAACTTTTCACAGCATCAAGACAGTTAAAGAGATGCAGTGAAGAGCTTGACAGAAACCACATTCAACTAGACAAGAGGTGGGAAATCCAATTAAAAACAACTTTGCTTTCTCCCAGAGCAGTGAACACACATTTTGACTATCACTAGTTTTGCAGCAACGTTGCTTGTCGGATTAGAATTTTGCTTGAGCTATTACATCACTCTGCGGCTTAATAAGACATTCTTGCAATGTGGTGTCAACATCATTCACATTCACCCAAAATTAAATATTTAATTAAAACAGTAAACTTATTATGGGCCATTCAGAAATTCCTGTGGACCCTATGGAATCCAATATGGCCTCCTTTGAAAACAGCTGTTCAAACTGATGGACCCCTTCACCAACCCCTCCCCCTTGCTCCACCTACTCAACGTTGAATGTTTCCAGGGTGGAGTTTCTACACACTCTCTGTGGCGGTGTGGGTTTCTGTGGTGGAGTGGCAGCCACCCAATCTTCAAAGACAAGGCTCCTCCCAATTAGTGTTGGGGAACTGCCAAAAAGAGTCAATGGGCATGGTGAGAAAGAAATATATGCAGGGCTACAGGGGAAAATGGAAACAAGGGACACAAAGGTAAGTAGAAGAAAGTGCACAAAGATAATTATGCTGTGTCAATTTTCTGGAGTTCTGCAGGCACCAATGCATTAAACAGCCAAGGCCTTCTCTCTCTGAAAGCCAGGAAAAGAGGTGACCATTCCACGTTTCTATTTCAGATTTTCAGCACCTAGATGCTTTATGTACCCCTACACACAAGCTTTTGGTGTCAGGGTGGAGATACATCTCTATCAAAGGAGGTGTAAGCTGCTCCTGCAGGCCACCTTTGGGTAAGGTGTAGCACCTGCTTAGCCCCCTGCTCAGGTGAGGCCATGGGGGCAGGTGATGGATGGTTGTTTGAGCAGCCGATGCAGATCACAAGTCCTGGTTATGCAACCACCGACACCAGGCAGACAATCTCTGAAGTGTATTGATAATGGCTGGGGTTCACCCGTCTTGTAAAGATACTGCCCAGAAGAAGGCAATGGCAAATCACTGCTGTAGAAAAATTTTCCAAGAACAATCATGATCATAGCCCATGATCACCCATGTCATACAACACGGCACATACTGATGATTATGAGACACAAGCTTATTGATCACCTTCTGGGATGACTTTACAACTTATATTCAGAGACATTTCTCTCACAACCTATTCCTTATAACCTATGAGTCCTCACACGTGAACGCTGATTACAGAAGCTCACTTCTAAAGATTAAAGACTTTAAATATTAACTTTATTTTTGATATATACATCAGAACATACAGTGAAATGTGTTATGTGTGTCAAATCAAGTCAGCGATGATTATGCTGAACAGTTCACAAGTGCCACCGTGCTTCTGGTGCCAACTTACCATGCCAACAAGCTACCAGCTCTAACCATATGTTTTTGAATGAGGGAGGAGACCCACGCAGTCACTGTAGTACATTCAAACTCCTTACAGACAACAGCAGGAATAAAACCCAAATCTTACAGCTGGTGCTGTAAAATGATTCACTAACCACTACACCACCCATGGCAAACTGAGCACTGCGGAAGAACAAAAGGATCAAGGAATACAGGTCCATAATTCATTGAAAGTGACAGGTAGATAAGGTCGTAAAGAAAGCTTTTGGCACATTGGTCATAAATCAAAGTACTGAGTACAGGAGATGAGATGTTATGTTGAAGTTGTATAAGATATTGGTGAGGACCAATTTGGAGAATTGTGCGCAGTTTTAGACAGCTGCCTACAGAAAAGATGTAAATAAGGTTGAAAGAGTCCAGAGAAAATCTTGTTGCCAGGTCTGGAGGACCTGAGTTATAAGAAAAGAAAAGATTGAATAGGTTAGGACTTCATTCTTTAGAAAGTAGAAGATTGAGGGGAGATTTGATAGAGTTATATACAAGATTATGAGGGGTATAGAGAGGGTAAATACAAGCAGGCTTTTTCCACTGACATTGGGTGGGACTACAACCAGAGTTCATGGGTTAAAGGTGAAAGGAGAAAAGTTTAAGGAGAACGAGGGGAAACTACTTCACTTAAATGTTTGTGAGAGTGTAGAACGAGATGCCAGCAGAAGTGGAACTTGCAAGCTTGATTTCAACAGTTAAGTGAAGTTTTGATAGGTACATGGATGGTAGGGGTATGCAAGGCTATAGTCTCAGTGCAGGTCAATGGGAGTAGGCAGTTTAAATGGTTTGGGATGGACTAGATGGGCCAAAGGCCTGTTTCTGTGCTGTACTTCTCTATGACTCTACTTCCTCTGTACTTAATTATACACACCAATAACTTCCTACAATAGATGCTAAATCAACGTGTCTCCTTCCTCTAGGGACTGGGTGCAACAGTTTCACTTGGGTTTAGTTCATCGGGGGTTGGGCTGGGCCAAGGTTAGAACAAATAGCAAGGGAGCAAAGTAGCAGAAATGGCGGGGGAAATCAAATTATGCGGCAAACTGTTGCAATCTCTGATTTACTACACAACTTTCAGAATGAATGCAGTAAGTATTTGGCAGGGTGATACAAAACAGACACTGACATGGATGAATTGGGCCACTCGGGGTTAACGGGAGCCAACGTGGAACTAAGAACCGCTGTCCTTTAGCACTGCGTCACTTTGCAAAATAAAAGACAAATCAAAACCCTAATCCTATTGGATTCCTCCATTAACTCCTTGAATGCTCTGGAACTATCTTCATCCATAGTTCAAAAGCAGACCAGATTCATACTGAAGAGATCACACGACGTCTGGCCAAAAATTTTATTCCCATTCCCATTCTGACGTGTTGGTCCACGGCCTCTTCTTGTACCAAGGTGAGGTCACCCTCAGAGTTGGGGAGAAACACCTTATATATTCCACCTGGGTACTCTCTGACCTGATGGCATGAATATCAATTTCTCCTTCTGATAGACAAATTCCCCCCCCCCCCCCACTTCATCTATTCCCCATTCTGACCATTTAATTATTCTCACCTGACTATCACTTCCCTCTGGGTAGTCTCCTCCTTCCCTTTCTCCTATGGTCCACTCTCCTCTCCTATCAGATTCCTTCTTCTCCAGCCCCTGACCTTTCCCAACCACCTGGCTTCACCTATCAACTTCCAGTTAGCCTCCTTACCCCGCCCCCCCCCCCCCAGCATATTTTGGTGCCTTATCCCTTCCTTCTCAGCCCTGAAGAAGGGTCTCGGCACAAAACCTTTTCCATAGATACTGGCTGACCTGCTGAGTTCCTCTGGCATTTTGTGTGTGTTACTTTGGATTTCCAGCATCTGTTGACTTACTCATTTTTTTGATGCACTACATACAAGCTGATTTTTTGTTGACTACATCACGGACTGAGGAAGAATCAAAACTCAGAAATAAATCATCACCCATGAGTGTCAAGTTAACAGTGCTGACTGCTCGTGGTGCTTTGATGGTCCATATTGAAGCGTGAAGGCTGAAGCCCCAAGTGTGGGCGTTCAAGAGTCCACTGCAGGCCGCAGACTGATGTTTGTGTGGGGGCTGAGTGGGAGGGAAGTAGAAATGGAACTTTGTTTGCTATGTTGCTTTGTCGCCTGGTTAAGTTGTGCTGTTGTGCTCTGCCGAGCATTGCAGGCATTGAAGTTCCTGAAATGACGTCAAATCAGCTGACTGAGAAGTATATAAAGGCCAAGCATTCAGAGGACACACCCAAAGCAACGGCACACTGACAATGTCTCCTCACATGGTGATGAGACTTCTGCAGGTTATTTGCCGGCGTCAGAGAATAACTCAACCCGATCATTGTGGGCATGCTACGTTGGCACCAGAGTGCATGTGGAGACACTCGCAAGCTGCCCCCAGCAGCGTGTTGGGTGTTAATGCAAATTTCACTGCATGTCTTGACGTCCATGTGATAGCTAAACCCAAATCTGAAATCTGAATCTAGCAGATCATCGCGGTACCAGCAGAGCAATGGAGGACCTCAGCAGGTCAGGCAGCATCTTTAGAGGGTAAATGGACCACTCTCAACCCAAAACAGTTTCTGTTCACTTCCCTGCCCGGCCTGCTGAGTCCTTCCAGTGGTTCGTTTGTTGTTCCAGATTCCAGCACCTGCAGTCTCCCGATGCCTTCTGATTTTTGCTGTAGTTCGGATCACGTTGTGTAGAAATAGGCTATATTTGCGCCAGTTTTTAAATCACACTTAAAAGAGCACTTTGCACCCATTTCCTGTTGACAGGGCTACAGGGGTAAGGTCTATCAAGGTCCGCCCAAACACGGGTTTCATTTCCCTGTCACAGAGATAGTGTGGTATTGTCATCAACATCTGTGGCTTGTTCAGTTAATGAGGAGGATCAATAGATCCTTGTAAATAACCCACAAATAAACAAGCCAGACATCATGCTGAAAGCAGCAATCTTTGACCTGATGCATCTCTTTGACAGAAGCATCTCTTCTGTCCACTTTTAACCCTGAAGGTAAACTTAAAGGTTGAGTTGGTAGTAAGGGATCGCCTTGGGATATCTCTGCACAATTTTAATACTGCATCAGTGACTTCAGTCCTTGACGCGTTAGATAGCAGCTCTGAAGCCAAGCTACTAATTGAGCTTTCAATAACTGTGGCTGACGTGGGCATATCAGCAACATTTAAAAGACATCAAGATACGTGTATGGGTCGGACGATATGGGGCTAAACACGGCAGACGGTATGGGCAAGACAGCAGATTCAGCACGGACCATTTGGCCCAAGAGGCCTGTTTCCATTTTGTAACTCTTTATGGCCAAATCTTAGGTGACATCATTATCCCAGTCCCATCTACGGGTTCTTATTACAAAAGTAAGTGCCTCATAGATCCGGCAAGCCAGGTTCGATCCTGATCTCTGGCGCCGTCAGCGTGAAGTTTGCATGTTCTCCCTGTGACCAAGTGGGCTCCTTTCAGATGCTCCAATTTCCACCTAAGCCCACAAGTCACGTAGGTCTATAGGCTAATTAGCCTCTAGTGCAAGGGCTCCCAACCTCGGGTCCATGGACCCCTCGGTTAATGATGGGGCTAGTGGTGGGCTCTGAGGCATAAAAAAAGGGTTCTGCTCGAGTATGTAGGTGAGGGATAAAATCTGAGGGGGGGCAGTTGATAAGAATGGGGTGGAGAATAAAAACTGTGATTAATGGAGGAAGAATGCAAAAGGGTGACTGAATGGGCCAACATGGACTGAATGGGCCAAAGGGCCTGTGTCTCCCTACAGGTCTCATTAAAAATTGTGATTATGGTTACATTTAGAGAAAACATTTCTGTCAAGATGATGGCAAATAATTTTGTCTGTCTTCCGAACTCCAAGGAGATATTAGACTTGTAAATAGAGAACACCACAGCACAATACAGGCCCTTCAGTCCATGATACTATGCTGACCTATCAACTTACTGCAAGATCAATCTAACCCTTCCCTCCCGCATAGCCTTCCATTTTTCTTTCATCCAAGATTCTCTTTAAAGTATCTGCCTCTACCACCACCCCCGGCAATGCATTCCACCCACCACAGTCCAGACGCATTGGTTGCTAGGTTAACTGGTCATTGCAAATTGTTTCATGATTAGGCTAGGGTTTCTGGGTAGCACAGCTTGAGGGGCCAGAAGGAAATTCTTGTGCTCTATCTCAATAAAGAAATGAAATAAAAATAAAAGTTGAAAATAGCTAAGAAACAGAGAGGATTATGTGGTAACCTAGGCAGTAAGGGTAATCCTAGGCAGTTTCTAGAGTAGGTTAGGTGGTCGGTACAACATTGTGGGCTGAAGGGCCTGTAACCTGCTATAGATTTCTATGTTCTATATTCAAAAACCAAACAATCATGCCCTCTCTTATTAGCCATTTCCACCCATTTGCACTCTATCCATAGCTTTTATCATTTCAAGTCAAGTCACTTTTTATTGTAATTTTGACCATAACTGCTGGTACAGTACACAGTAAAAATGAGACAACGTTTTTCAGGACCATGGTGCTACATGAAACAGTACAAAAACTACACAGAACTACGTAAAACAACACAGAAACTACACTAGACTACAGACCTACCCAGGACTGCATAAAGTGCACAAAACAGTGCAGGCATTACAATAAATAATAAACAAGCCCATAGGCACAGTAGAGGGTTGAGACGTGACTCTATCAAGTCACCTCTCAACCTCTTTTATTCCAAAGAGCCCTAGCTGAGTCAAACTATCCTCATATGACATATACTTTAACCCTGCTAATAAGATGAAAGAACCTTTCCTCTTAATCTTTGTCATCCTACTGTCAAATTAGGTTTATTGTCATTTAACTACATACATGTATACTGTCAAATGAGACAATGTTTCTCTGGACCAGGGTGTAAAGCGCAGTAGTACATATAACATCCAATAACTTGGGAAAGTAAGAATTAAATCTGCAAATCCGCAGCACAGTGGGATTGCACAAGGACACAGGAGGGAATAGGTCACTATGCCTTCAGCCCATCCCACCATTCAGTGTGGCAAATCAATTCCACTTCTGTGCCAGTTTCCCAAAACCTTCAGTCCCTCAATCTTCCGAGTATTTGTGGATCTTCAAGATAAACCGAATGATTTGGCCTCCATCAACCTTGGAGCTTTGTCTGTGTGTGCATATGACCATAAACGCGACTTTGAGAATTCCAGACACTCGCTGCCTCCCGTCAGAAGAAATTTCTGCGCTCAGTTTTAAATGACCAGCCCCTTATTTTGCAGCTTTGTCCCCTTATCACTGACACTCGTTACAGCACAACACAGAACAGGTTCTTTGGTCCCTGATGTTGTGCCAAACTAATTAAATAGTAATTACATGCCATGAGATGACTGAACTTCCTCACAGGTCTCATCACTTATTAAGCACAAGTAGTTTCAAAGTTTCAAAGTACATTTATTATCAAAGGATGTATAATTTATACAACTTTGTGATTTGTTTGGTTACAAAGCAAGAAACCCAAAAGAACCCAATTACAAAATAAAGTCTAACACCCGGCGTGCAGAGACAGGGAAAAAAAACACAAATTATGCAAAGAGTAGAAGTGAGCAACAGTATTCCAAACCAAAAAGTTCCGAACCCTGGAGCAGCCCGGAGTAGGCCCAAAGCCTTGGTATCAGTTCATTATATTAGTGAGAATGGAGTATTCAGCTATTAAGTGTTATACTGTTTACTTTTTAAACTTGTGTTGTTAATGTGCCTTCTGGAATATATTTTATCATTTGTTAATTTATTTGTGGTAATATTAGGTATGCCTTGTGTGTGAGTTTTACATACTGTGCTGTGCACCATGGGATGGAGGAACATTGTTTCGTTTGGTGGTGTACATGTATATTGTTGAACGACAATAAACTTGAACTACTCTAACTCCTACCGCCAACACAATGTCCATTATTGCTCCATTCCCTACACAGTCATTTGCCAATCTAAGAGTCTTCTTTGCCTCCCTAGCATCTTTCAGGGGGAGATGGAACAAGATTTAAAGATGAGAAAATCATGAACAAGTTTTTGGGTTTTGTAATAATGGGAGAGCCTTGAGAACTTAGATAGTTCTGAGCCTGGCAGCAAAAGGAGGAGGGTTGGACATGGGGCTAGCAACCCCAGCCTATTAAAGCCCAGAGAAGGCTCTGAAGACCCTCTCCTTGGGATAGAAAGAATCTTTGCCTAGAAGGTGGACTACACCTGGGGAAGGCTTGAAGGACTATCCTGGGACAGAGGACTCTGGCAAGCTACAGTCGGCAACCTATGTCCCAGTGGAGGTGATGGGTTAAGTAAGGGGTTTGAGAACTTTGAATTAACCCGGCCCCACTCACTGCACGGACCTGGCATCTCTGCACGTGCTGCGAACACACATTTAATCTCCTCACAGTTTTAATCCAATAAATTGCAGAGGAAACCAGGCCAGAGCCCTGGAACACACGAAAGCAAAACACGCATCATGTTATTGATTACGCATCACAGCTCAGGCCAGATGCGACATTCCAAAGCAGTTATTAATGTCTGATTTCACGTAGGATTTTCAATGTTATTCTTTTCAATTAACTAAATGGAAGGAAAGCGGTGCTTTTCAGTTCTTAACCCATTAATATGTTCTGTGGTTTTAATAAGATAAGGCGAGTGTTATGGATGCAGGATTAATTCCACTGCTGCGCCACCTGTCAATCAAGGAGATGAGGGGAGAATAAAAGTTCAAAGTTCAAAGTAAATTTATTATCAAAGTATGTATATGTCACCATATACTATCCTGACTCAATTTCTTGTACGCAATCACAATAGAATACAGACAGACAGACATACTTTATTGATCCCGAGGGAAATTGGGTTTCGTTACAGTCGCACCAATGAAGAATAGTGTAGAAATATAGCAATATAAAACCATAAATAATTAAACAATAATAAGTAAATTATGCCAAGTGGAAATAAGTCCAGGACCAGCCTATTGGCTCAGGGTGTCTGACACTCCGAAGGAGGAGTTGTAAAGTTTGATGGCCACAGGCAGGAACGACTTCCTATGATGCTCAGTGTTGCATCTCGGTGGAATGAGTCTCTGGCTGAATGTACTCCTGTGCCTAACCAGTACATTATGGAGTGGATGGGAGTCATTGTCCAAGATGGCATGCAACTTGGACAGCTTCCTCTTTTCAAACACCACCGTCAGAGAGTCCAGTTCCACCCCCACTACATCACTGGCCTTACAAATGAGTTTGTTGATTCTGTTGGTGTCTGCTACCCTCAGCCTGCTGCCCCAGCACACAACAGCAAACATGATAGCACTGGCCAGCACAGACTTGTAGAACATCCTCAGCATCGTCTGGCAGATGTTAAAGGACCTCAGTCTCTTCAGGAAGTAGAGATGGCTCTGACCCTTCTTGTAGACAGCCTCAGTGTTCTTTGACCAGTCCAGTTTATTGTCAATTCGTATCCCCAGGTATTTGCAATCCTCCACCATGTCCACACTGACCCCTTGGATGGAAATAGGGGTCACCAGTGCCTTAGCCCTCCTCAGGTCCACCACCAGCTCCTTAGATTTTTTCACATTAAGCTGCAGATGATTCTGCTCACACCATGTGACAAAGTTTCCCACCGTAGCCCTGTACTCCGCCTCATCTCCCTTGCTGAGATAGAGATGAACAATAGAATCAATGAAAAAATACACACAAATGAAGATTGACAAATGACTGATGTGCAGAAGAAGACAAACTGTGCAAATAATCGTTAGATGGGGGGGATGTTGTTGTAGTCTTGTTGCCATTTGCACAATTTTTTTTCACGTGGGGGGGTGATGATCATGTTGCCGTATGTGTGGTTTGTTTTTCATTTGTGCGTGGGGGGGTTTGAAAACTTTCTTTGAACAGCTTGCATGGTTTTCTTTGTTTCATGGCTACCTAGAGAAGATGAATCTTAGAGTTGTATACCACATACATTGATAATAAATGTACCTTTGAACCTTATAACAATTACAGCACGGAAACAGGCCATCTCGGCCCTTCTAGTCCGTGCCGAACGCTTACTCTCACTTAGTCCCACTGACCCGTACTCAGCTCATAATCCTCCATTCCTTTCCTGTCCATATACCTATCCAATTTTTTTTTTAAATGACAATATCGAACCTGCCTCTACCACTTCTACTGGAAGCTCATTCCACACAGCTACCACTCTCTGAGTAAAGAAGTTCCCCTCGTGTTACCCCTAAACTTTTGCCCCTTAACTCTAAACTCATGTCCTCGTTTGAATCTCCCCTACTCTCAATGGAAAAAGCCTATCCACGTCAACTCCAGCTATCCCCCTCATAATTTTAAATACCTCTATCAAGTTCCCCCCTCCCCAACCTTCTACACTCCAAAGAATAAAGACCTAACTTGTTCAACCTTTCTCTGTAACTTAGGTGCTGAAACCCAGGTAACATTCTAGTAAATCTCCTCTGTACTCTCTCTAATTTGTTGACAACTTTCCTATAATTCGGTGACCAGAACTGTACACAATACTCAAAAATTGGCCTCACCAATGCCTTGCACAATTTTAACATTACATCCCAACTCCTATACTCAATGCTCTGATTTATAAAGGCCAACATACCAAAAGCTTTCTTTATCACCCTATCCACATGAGATTCCACCTTCAGGGAACTATGCACCATTATTCCTAAATCACTCTGTTCTACTATATTCCTCAGTGCCCTACCATTTATGATGGAGGGATGGTGGGATAGAGGGATAGATTATATTGAGAACATGAGTTGTAGACTCTTTGAAGAATCCTTGAAGATAGGTTGAGTGAGCTGGGGCTTTTCTCTTTTGAGCAACGTAGGATGAGAAATGACTTGAAAGAGGTGTACAAGATGGTAAGAGGCATAGATAAAATAGAGAGCCAGAGACTTGGAAATAGCTGATAAGAAGGGGCATAATTTTAAGGAGATTGGAGGAAAATCTGGGGCGGGGAAAATGTCAGATATAGATTTTTGTTTTAACAGAGTGGTGGGTGAGTGGCAGAAGACACAGATACATTAGGGACATTTAAGAGACCCTTAGATAGGTATACATAGGATCAAAAAGTGGAGGGCTATGTGGGAGGGAAGGGTTAGATTGACATTACAGTAGGTTAAAAGGCCAGCACAACATTGTGGGCCAAAGGGCCTGTACTGTGCTACAAAAATCTTCAATCTACAAAAAATGTAATATTCTACAAAAATCTTCTATGAAAACAGCTGTCACATGCGGAGCAGATTACATAAGAGAAATGGAAATAATTTAAGTAGTGAACTTTCACTGATCAAAACAAAGACCAAGGACGTTCAATCAACGACTAAAACCTTGTAGTCCATACTTAAGCTGGGTCAGTCTGATGGAGTGGGTTTGGGCATTTCAATTGCAGTGATATTTGGAGACGCTGGGCATAACTCTGTACGTTTCTCTGCAGTTATGGAAAGGGAGAAGAATCAAGGTCCTGAATGGGGGGGTGGTGGTAGGGAGGGAAGGTCAATGTCAACATTATAAGACAGATCCTGGCAGGAGTAAACAGGGAGTAGCTACTTGTAGTTATGTCTACAGCCAGCAACAGTGTAGGAGCCACGTATCTATTTTCTTTATGAACAAGAACCAGAGGCAGCCAGAATGGGTTTTTTGTAGTGGTTACTTGAAAACAAACCAAAACTGCTCAGAGACTAAACTTGGTGAGGCAGGCGGCTTTGACCCTGTATGGCACACTATCCACAATAAAGAAGTTCTAAGTCGAGGAAAGTACGTTCAATCCTTCATTAAAAAACCAGAAAAGACAAACAACCTTCTAAAGGTAAAAAAACTAACAAAACTATAGCTAGCTACATAAAGAAATAAGTAGCATTAGCTATCTTAATGTATTCAAAAAATTAACATTCTTAATTACAGTAAGCGGTCAACAAATAAAATCAACCCTGGCTTATCCCTTGCCTCAATCTCGCATAAACTGACTTTAAGACAAAGCGTGAATACGTAACAATTATCTTTGCTTCTACCGCACCTCCCCACACCCATGTGAAAAATTACCCACAACAAATGCTCAACACAAACTACAATACAGACAGACAGACAGAAAATCGATACACGGCTCCGACAAACAGGAATCACTCAGCAGTGAAACTGCAAGAGTTCAGGGCCAAAGTGCTTTGGCAAGTGAAAAGACCCAAAGTCCAAAGAACTCTGGATGTCAAGGGATATTGAGAGCTGGATAAAGCTCCATAAAACACCATAGGATGGGTACAAAGAAGTGAAAATGGGGAAGACTGTCAGTATAAAAAGTGTTTGGGGGATGAGAGTCAAACAGTACATTAGGAGAGCAAAAAATGAACTTGGAATAAGACTGAGGACAAGCTTAAAGAAAATCTCAATGGAGTGTTATATTAAAGGCAAGGAGTCACCAGGGAAAGAGTTGGGCCCACTAAGGCCCCTCAGTGCTTTGCGACATAGAAGGTTGGTGAGGTCTGAAATGAATTCTTCTGTAGTCACTAAGAAGAAGGATATTGTGGTGGGGGATTTTTCAAAGGAGGACTGCGAAATTCTGGAATGCATCATTGTGAAGGAAGAGAAGGTACGAGGTGTCACAGCAGGCTGAAAGGTGGAGAAATTCCCAGGGTCCAATGGCATTTATCCATGGCTGCTGTGTGGGACAAGAGAAAGGAATGTGATGATAATAAGCCAAACAAGCTTCTTTAACACAAGAGGTTCAGCAGATGCTGGCAATCCAGAGCAACACACACAAAATGCTGGAGGAGCTCAGCAGGTCAGGCAGCTGAGTATTCTGTGGAGGGGAATACACACTTGACTGTGTATTCCTCTCCATAGATGCTGCCTGACCTGCTGAGATCCTTCATCATTTTCTAGCTGCTGCATAAGAGACAGGTTGTTGAAAGACTATTGAAGGATTCCCTAATACAAGATGGAATCTTGACCTCACAACCTACTTCATTATGACCTTGCACCTTATTTGTCTGACATGCACTGCACTTTCTCCGTTACTGTAACACTTCATTCTACTTGCTTTTATTGTTTTACCTTGTACTAACTCAAACCACTGATGTGAGGACACTATCCATATGGACTTCATGTAATACGACAATAAGAAACTAATTTATGATTTTACTCTGTACGTGGTGGTCTGGGGCACAGTAATACCGTCTGGGTAGCCTCTAACCCGATGACATGAACCTCAATTTCTCCTTCTGGTAAAAAAAAATGTTTCCCTCCACCTGCCATTTTCTTCTGGCCTCTTACCTCTTCTCACCTGCCTATCATCTCTCCTGGTGCCCCTTCTCCTTTCCTTTCTCCTATGGTCCACTCTCCTCTCCTACTAGGTTCCTTCCTTTCCAGCCCTTTACCTTTACCCACCTGTCTTCACCTTCTAGCTATCCTCCTTCCCCTCCCTCTACCTTTTTACTCTGGCATCTTCACCCTTCTTATCCAGTCCTTGAGAAGGGTCTCGGCCTGAAACATCGACTGTTTGTTCATTTCCATAGATACCGCCCGACCTGCTGAGTTCCTCCAGCATTGCTCTGGATCTCCAGCATCTACAGAATTTCTTGTGCTTATGATTTGTATATTTAATATTTTTCTCCTTCTGGTTCAATATGAAATTGATGTACATTTTCACACAATAGCAGTGAAAACTCCAGGAACTTGTCAGCTGCAAAATACACCTGAAATTATCACCATCTGGGACCTCCCAAACTGTATCATTGATCTTTGCACAACAACCACACAATGACGAAGACTAAGGTAAAATTACTGATGCATTTTAGTGTTATTGATATTTTTCCACTCTCATTTCACATAGAATTATTTCAATATTAGTGAATACGTCTTAATTGCCAAGGCTAATTCAGACTCCCCGATGCCTCTCCTTTAAGTTAATCTTTGAAACCTGGAACTCTGACCAAGCAACACACACAAAATGCTGGAGGAACTCAGCGACTCAGGCAGCGAATACGGAGGGGAATAAATGGTTAATGTTTTGGGCTGGTGGTGCTGAATTGGCAGTTTATGGGCTGTCAGATGTTCAGTTTCGACATGCCTTACCTCTCTTCAACCACTTCCACAGAGATGAAGTGTTTTGAGAGGTTGGTGATGAAACACATCAACTCTTGCCTGTGAAGCAACTTGGATCTGCTCCAATTTGCCTACCAGGGCAACGGGTCCACAGTATATACCACCTCATTGGCTCTTCACTCAACCCTGGAACATCCAGATAGCAAAGATGCGGACATCAGGATGCTGTTTATTGACCACAGCTCAGCATTCAATACCTTCATCTCCTTAGAGCTAATCAATAAGCTTCAAGACATTGGCCTCAATGCCTCCTTGTGCAACTAGATCCTCGAGTTCCTCACTTGCAGACCCCAGTAATTTTGGATTGGCAACAACGTCTCCTTCACGACCTCCACCAGCACAAGTGCACCACAAGGTTATGTGCTTAGTCCCCTGCTCTACTCGCTGTTATTATTTCAGAGGATAATACATTCACTTGAACTTTGAATCTTTAATTCACTGTATCTTAAAGGAAAAGATATTATACAGTATAAACGCAAGAGATTCTGCAGATATTGGAAATCCAAAGCAACAGACTCAAAATGCTGGAGGAACTCAGCAGGTCAGGAGAGGAATAAACAGTCTCTGTTTCAGGGTGAGACCCTTCATCAGGACTGGAAAGGAAGGGGGAAGAAGCCAGAATCAGAAGAAAGGTGGGGGAAGGGAAGGAAAGGAGAAAAAGCTGGCAGGTGATAGGTGAGGGGGTGATGGGTAGGTGGAAGTGGGAGGATGAAGAGAGCAGCTGGGAGGTGAAAAGTGGAAGGGATAAAAGGCTAAAGAAGAAGAGGAAAACTGATTGGAAAGGACAGTGGACTATGGGAGAAAGGGGAGGAGGAGGGGTACCAGAGGGAGGTGATAGGCAGTGAGAAAAGGAAAAGGGGTAGGAGAGGAGCCAGAATGGGGAATGAAGTGAAAAATGAACAAGCTTTCGGCCATCCACTCTCATCTTTCCTCTGAGGGCTTGGTGTTAAAAGATGTATTGCTTAAATAACTTCTCACTGTGAAGCTTTACTCTGTTCAGTGCACTAGGTAAATGCAGCTTGTCAACTCTATTACCAATCACTGAAGAAATTTCTCCTCCCTTTGCTTGGATGATACCTCTGATCTCAGAGGTGAAGGGGCAATTGGTAACCAGGCAATGTTTTAAAGCTGGTAATTTAAAGCTCTCCTTCACACATTCTATCAGTCTGTTGTAACCGTACAATCTTCTATGCAGTGGTGTGCTGGGGCAATGACATCAACCTGGGTAATGCCAACAGGCTCAATAAGCTGATTAGAAAGGCTAGGTCTGTTATAGGAGTCATATTAGACACACTGGAGGCTGTGGTAGAACAAATCCTGGCCAATATTTCCCACCCTCTGCTTGCCACCTTGGCTGAACAGAGGAGCACTTTTAGTAATAGACTAAGGCAACTGCGCTGCTCCAAAGTGTGCTACATGAGGTCATTCTTACCCTTGGCCATTAGACTCCATAATGAGTCAACCTATAGCCAGGGAAGTGATAACCCCCTCCTGTCAGGCTGTTTGTGGTAACTTCTACTTCTCTTCTGATGTTTATATCTCTGCACTTGTAATGCTACTGTGGCACTAATTTCCTTTGGGATCAATAAAGTATCTATCTGTCTACACGAGGAAATCTGCAGATGCTGGAAATTCAAACAACACACACAAAATGCTGGTGTGTCACTAACGAAGTCCTGATGAAGGGTCTTGGCCCGAAACATCGACAGTGCTTCTCCTTATAGATGCTGCCTGGCCTGCTGTGTTCCACCAGCATTTTGTGTGTGTTATCTATCTGTCTATCTAGGATGTGAAGGGGAAGGGTGCATCAGGATATCTGGTGTAAAATCATGGCACTGATAGATTGCCGAGAACATATGGTTTCATTTCAACTGAAATCAATCAGACTGAAAGCTGGTAGGTTTCTACAATAGCTTTCAGGGTGTATTCTGGAGCTGTAGTATATATACCAAATACTAATTTCAACAACAGCCAGTGTTCAGACCTGAATGTGGGATTGTAGACTGAATTTAAAATGCAGTTCTGAACAATGGGTTTCCTGAAGCTTCATTTTGGGGTTGATTACAAACAAGGAAACACTTCACTTGGACCTCAGATTCCTGTATGAATGCAGACCAGAGTTGATGGGAATTAGCATTCATTTTGGGTGCCTGGAATCTGGATGTGAAGATGAAATTTATATGTATTCAAAGGAAGCATTGTAGATACATTGTAACTACAGAAATTTCCTGCTGTTGCCCTTGATCCTTAGCATAAAAAATGGCATGTAATGTTGGGTCAGGTGACCTCTTCTTTCAAGAGTGTCTCAAGTATGATGCCTGCTGCTTGCTTTGCTGAATAAAGACTTCTATATCAGGACATCATGGGATGTGGTGAGAGAGCAGGTGTATGGGGTTGAATGGGGTCCAGGATCAGCCATGATGCAATACCTTCATCTGATTACTACCATCAGAGAGGAGGTACAGAAGCCTGAAGACCCAGTTCAATGTTTTAGGAACAGCTTCTTCGGCTCCACCATCAGATTTCTGAACGTCCATGAACACTGCCTCTCTATTCCTCCTTTGCACTATTTATTACCATTATTGCAACTTACTGCAATCTTTTATGTTTGGCGTCATATTGCGGCCACAAAACAACGAGTTTCATGACGCGTGTCAGTGATAATAAACCTGATTATGATTAGGCAGATCTCGATTTTCTGCTGTTCGGTTAGGGGAGATCACAGCAAGTTTCAGCCACATTTATTCAAGGGAAATCTGCAACAGGATCAGACCTATCCCACACAAGCATGGCAATCTGGGATGTATCCATAGCGATAAGGAGAGGCTGGACTAACTTGGATTGGTTTCCCCAGAGCGGAGGCTGAGGGACGACCTGACAGAAGCTTATGAAATGATGAGATTTGTAGATAGGGTAGAATCTCCTTCACAGGGTGGAAAAGTCAAAGGTGTAGCTTTGAGGTGAGAGAGGGAAAGGGAAAGTTTCAAGGAGATGAGTGAGCTGTGTTTTTTTTCCCCCACAGAATGGGAGGTGCCTGGAACAGACTGCCAGTAGTGGTGGTGGGCAACAGAAGCAGAACCAGAACCAGGTTCCATATCTCAAGACATTTGTTGCTTTGCAGCAGCAGTACAATGCAATACATAATAACAGGGGGGAAAACTGTGAATTACAGCAAGTATATATGTATTAAATAGTTAAATTAAATAAGTAGTGCAAAAATGGAAACAGAAATTTAGTGATGTAGTGTCCCTGGGTTCAACGCCCAATCAGAAATCGGATGGCAGAGGGGAGGAAGCTGTTCCTGAATCGTTTGGTGCATGCCTTCAGGCTCTTGTACCTCCTCCCTGATGGTAGCAACAAGAACAGTACATAGGTCCTTAATGATGGATGCCGCCTGTTTTGTGACATCGCTCCTTGAAGATGTCCTGGATACCACGGAGGCTAGTGCCCGTAGTAAAGTTTAAAGTAGACTGGATTAGATTGGATTATTATCATATACACCAGGGTGCTATGTAATTCTTTGCATGAAGTTCACAGAGAAAACAGTGCAAACGTGGCACTAATAGACACAACAAATAAATGCACTGATGAACACAGAGCAGCAGATTGATGCAAAGATTGTAGGCAGTCACGTATATATAGCTGGGGTCTCTCTCTTTATAAATATAGCTAGATTCTATTGTATTTCTTTATTTTTCCCCATGAATGCCCACGAGAAAATGAATCTTAAGTACAGTACTGTGCAGAAGTCTTAGATATGTGTAGGATGCCTGACATTTTTGCACAGTACTGTATTTGTCAACGTGGAGCGGAGAGCGAGTTTGTAAATCTGGCGGGAAGAAAGGAAGGCCAGGTGGGAGGACCGCACATATATATCACTCACATATATCATGAAATTTGTTTTTTTTCTTGTGGTAGCAGCGCAATACATTAAATTACCACAGTACTGCGCAAATGTCTTAGGCTATATATATATATGTGTGTGTGTATATACACAAACACATATATACATACACACATATATATAAATATTTACAGATCAAGGATCAAGTTTATTTGCCGTATACATTTAGATGAATTAGGGATCATGAACATGCACAGAATTGAGGAATATAGGCTGTGTACAGATAGATGGGATTAGTTTAAATTGATATAGTCAGCACAGACATGATGGGCTGAAAGGCCTGCTCCTGCACTGTACTATTTGTTCTATGTTCTATCTCCAGCCACCTCCCACCTTTGGTGACAGTTCTTCCCATGCAAATCCCACATGGCTTGTGATGGAAGCTGTTTTCTTCCAGTGTTTAATCAGCAGGATGGGAGGCGTTCATTTGAATTCCAAATGCAAGATTCTGCAGAATACTGGGAATCCAGGGAAACTCAGCAGCTCAGGCAGCCTTGACCGAAAGCATTAAACAGTCGATGTTTTGGGCTGAGAGCCTTCATCAGGTCCACACCAGGACCACCAGACTCAAAAACAGTTACTTTCCCCATGCAGTGAGACTGTTCAACACCTCCACCCACTAACCCACCACTCCACAACCCCCAGCTCTACTACTTTATCAGCTCCTATCAGACGCTCTTGTACAGACCTAGCGACATATATAAACTATCTTATTTATTTATTTATATTTATTGGGTTTCTTTACGATATTATGATTTTTTCTGCACTGCGTCGGATCCAGAATAACAATTATTTCAATCTTCTTTATATTTTTGTACTGGAAATGACATTAAACAACCTTGAATGGGGCAGAAGCCAGAAACTGGGGGAGGGGAGGAGTACCAGCTGGTAGGGGGTGATAAGTGAAGGCAGGTGAGTGGGGGGGGGGAGGGAGATGGGTGTGAAACAGGGTGACGTGAGAAACTGGGAGGTGATAAGTAGGAAAAAAATGATGGAACTGGTCTGAAGGAAATGAAGATGCAGCCTGATCTTTTGAATTCTGCAGGTGCCAATGTGAAGATGCAGCGCGCAGTGGAAGGGTGTGGTCCGCACATTTCACAGGCGATAGCAAAGGGAATTGCTATATTTACATACTTGGAGATAGAACCGATCGACTCCACCCACCAACAAATGCAACTGTGAAAGACAGCCAGTTGGCCCCCTTCCCCCTCCAATTTCCTCTGGAGCTGCAAACAGGCAAA
Source organism: Hemitrygon akajei (assembly GCF_048418815.1). NCBI lineage: Eukaryota > Metazoa > Chordata > Chondrichthyes > Myliobatiformes > Dasyatidae > Hemitrygon > Hemitrygon akajei. The sequence continues at coordinate 213,635,766 of NC_133124.1, read as the reverse complement.
CATCTCATTCAGTTGTTAAAAATACCTCGGCGTTTGATTTCCACCAGCGCACAGGAATGCTCCAGTGAGACACCACGGATAATGAAGCAAAGGAAGCTCTTTGTGTATGAAAGGACAAGCATTTCGCACTTAGGTGGCAAGGGAAGCCCGGCAAGGTTGTACAAAGGATCAGGGAAAGGCCAACAATGGAGGATATACACTCACTGACCACTTTATTAGGTACACCTGCTCATTAATGCAAATATCTAATCGGCCAATCATATGGCAGCGACTCGATGCACTAAAGCACGCAGACGTGGTCAAGAGGGTCAACTGATGTTCAGAGCACACATCAGAATGGGGAAGAAATGTGATCTAAGTGACTTTGACCATGGAACCATACGGTTTGAGTATCTCAGAAACTGCTGACCTCCTGGGATTTTCACACACACACACAGCAATCTCTAGTCCAGAGGTTCCCAGCCTTTTTTTTAATGCCGTGGACCAAAGCCATTAGACAAGGGGTCCACGGACACCAGGATGGGAACCCATGCTCGAGAGTTTACACAGAATGGTGCGAAAGACAAAAAAACATCCAGAGAGCGTCAGTTCTGTGGGTGGAAACACCTTGCTAATGGGAGTGAGAAGAGAATGGCCAGACTGGTTCAAGCTGTTAGGAAGGTGAAAGTAACTCAAGTAGCCATGCGTTACAACTGTGGTGTGCAGAAGAGCATCTCTGAACACACATCGAACCTTGAAATGGAAGAGCAGCTGAATTCCACAAGCAGGAGGTACCCAATAAAGTGGTCACTGAGTGTTTATTTAAATGGACAGAAAACCAAACACCAAATTATTCGATGGGCACATAAAATATTAAGGATTAGCTGTATTTGTCATACAGACATTGGATCATACAAAGAAATGTGCTGATTGCGTCAAATCTGCGAAGATTAGGCTGGGCAGTTCGCAAGAGATGCCATGCCTCTGGCGCCAACGTGGCATGCACGCAACTCATTATCCCTAAACCTTACGTCTTTTTGGAATGTGGGAATAAATAAGAGCACACCCGCAGGGCAGCTGCTTAATTGTACCAAAATGTACTGGTCCTGATGTGTCTCAATTAACCAGAATCCACTGCATAGCGCACACTTCATCGGCCAATGATTTATGTCAGAGGACGGGGGGGGGGGGGCGGGGGGAGAAAGAGAGAGAAAGAGTATGGGAAGCTAAAAACCAGTTATCGTAGCTCTAGAAAAACAAAAGAACCCGAAACCAAATGTGAAATTTAGGGCTGGGCTACATTATAGCATAGTGATTAATGCATTGCTTTACAAGGCCAGTGATCACCGACCAGAGTTCGATTCCCGCCGTCGTCTGGAAGGTGCTTGCAAGTCCTCCCCACGACTGTGTGTATTTCCTCCAGATGTGCTAGTTCCACTTTCCAAAGAAGTACGGTTAGGAGCAGGGTTAGTAAATTGTGGGCATGCTGTGCTGGCATGGGAAGCATGGCAATGCTAGCGGGATGCCCAGCACAAACCTTGTCGATTTGATTTGATGCAAACAACAGATTTCATTGTATGTTTCAATGTTTTGGCATCATTATCGTCATCATTATGTGCAGTGTCATATGACATAGGCGATCATAGTCTCGTGGCCATGATGGTTCTTGGCAAACCTTTCTACAGAAGTGGTTTGGCACTGCCTTCTTCTGGCCAGTGCTTTTACAAGACGGGTGACCCCAGTCATTATCAACACTCTTAAGTGGTCGCCAATGTTCCCTCCAAGGTGTACGCGAGTGTGCACGCGCACACGTCTTTTGCTACTAGCGCACAAAGGAATTTAAACTGCACACAAAAGATTGTCGCCCTCTACCTCATTGGCATGTTAAGTACATTTCATGATCATACACAATCACATTTCCTTTTCTGGTTTCTGATGCAGATGGAATTGACAACATGGAGTTTGTGATGATTTGTCTGCTGATTTTAGAACTAGCTTATTTATACAGTTTTTATTGGAGAAATCATTGATTCACTATGTCGAATTCCAAGAAGCAAAGGGCGTGAAGTGCTAAAGAACTGCTAGATCATTTACAGTGGAATGGCTTTATGGAACAGTAGAAACTGCTACACTGAAAGCTCATGAGGTCAGGTACGTGCAGCTATGAGAAATAATTATGTACATTACAGAAACTGGTGTTACCTGCGTGTATTGTTGTGATGCAAAACTTGCTGGAGAACTTGCAAGTGGGAAGAAGTGGAGTGATTTTTGGAAAAGTTGACGTTTTAAACATCATTTAGCAAGGAAATCACATATGGAAGGCGTGCAATAGCTCTGACAATAAAATCCTTCATTACTCGCCTCAGGTGTGTTATGTATGTTTTGGGAGAGTGCAGATGAATGAGAACAAAAACAATCAAACCCAGAGGAGACCGATGTTCTTACTGACAGTGTTTTGCTACCTGTTAAAATGAGTACCTCTGTATATAAAATTCAGTGCACACATGTTGTTACTGGGCAAAAAATTGCACGGCACAAGATTTTTGCGCACACTGGTCATCACAAATTACAGGGAACATTGGTGGTTGCATCACCATGACTCGTGATCTGCACTGGCTGCTCATTCGATCATCCACCGCCTGCTCCCATGACGTGAACCTGATTGGGGAGCTAAGCAGGTGCTACACCTTGCCCAAGGGTGACCTGCAGGCTAGCGGAAGGAAAGAGCACCCAACACCTCCTTAATTAGAGACGTATCTCCACCCAGTCAACCACATTTTGATGTACATGTAACAAAAAAGGTTATCTTTGAAAAAATGAAACAGATCCAGCACAGAGACTAAAATAACGAATGGTGACGTGAAGGTAAAAAGAGACGGATTACCTTGAGCAACTTTAGTGGAGAAATGCAGATATATTTATGGAGCTGAAGTGGCCACAGTAACATGGCAAGTGTCAGAGTGAATGGCTACATGCCCAAAGTACTCCGAACTTTAGATTTTAGAGATGCAGAACAGTCACAGATCCTACTGCCCCAACAAGACTGTACCACCCAATTACACCCATGTGACCAATTAAGCTACTCTTACATTTTCAGAATGTGGGAGGACACCAGGGCACCTGGAGGAAACCCATGTAGTCACAGGGAGACAAATTAGACAGATTTTAACCTCAAAGTCAAATTAATTTATTATCAAATTTCATATACTACCAGATACAGTACTATGCAAGTCTCATATGTATAACTGGAGTGCCTAAGACTTTTGCACAGCACAGTTGTAATTTTATGTATTACAAAAGAAAACAAATTTCATGACACATGTGAGTGGTGATGAACCCAATTCTGATGTGGGTCTCTATTATGGCCTGAGAGTGGGAAGGGGGCAGGGAGAGGGGAATCAGGTTTGGGAAAAGAGAAAGGGAATGGGGAGCTCCAGAGAGAGATTCGGTAATGATCAATAAACCAATCATTTGGAATCAAATGACCTTGCCTGGTGTCTCAGGGATGGGTGTATCTGCGCCTGTGCTACCCCTCCACTATGGCCACTCCTTGAATGTCACCTATCCCACACCCCTCCCGCGATGCTCCATCCTCGCCATTCCCAACATCTTTTGCTCCCACCAGATTTACAAACTCGCTCTCCGATCCACATTAACAGTATTGTGCAATAGTCTCAGGTACCCTCTATATATGTGCCCAAGACTTTTGCACAGTGCTGTACATCATTGTGATTCATTTTCTTGCAGGCATTCATAGGAAAATTAAAGAATTACTATAGAATCTATAAAAAAAAGCACTCATAAACAAAGACTGACAAACAATTTTCAAAAGACAACAAACTATGCAAGTAAAAAATCAATACCTACACACAATTTCTACATTTCATAAGATATAGGAACAGTTCCACAATTTGGCCCAATAACACTCAACTGGATTAAATCCCATTTGCTACTTTTGTCATCTGACCACAGCATCTAACTTCTCCCGCAGTCACTTCTGTGCCAATCAACATTTGCAGTCATCTCTAAGCTTCTTTAAATTTCTTCTAACCTCCTGGTCAAGGTCTTCATCTCGGCTCTAGTACAGGAAACTTTCACAACCGTCTGTGCATATTCAGCTTGCTTACTTCTCTCCTGAGTGTTAATCATTCAGTTTATGTTTACCAACACCAGAATAAGGTTGAAAATGAGGTCCACTCAGAGTTTTTACAAAAGCATGTGATTCATTGAACAGATAGCTCCTACCTGCACTCTGATTGTAAATGCAGCACCGTCCCTTCTGTGCACTCGAGTGCTCTTTCCGCCGATGTTTGTTGGACTGTCAAAACAAGCCCAGCCCCACAAGCAGCCGCCAGTCAGATAAAAGCAGCTCAGGGTTGTGCAATACACAGTGGGGCAGCGGGCAGAACACCACTTCCCATTTACCAGCTGCTGGCCATGATACAAGCCTCTCGGTTCTCTCATTGTAACTGAGGTCGTATCATCGTCCTCCGGGAGAGTGCTGGACCCAGATAAAGGAGCCCGGGCTGGCTGGTGGAGATACGGGATTATCGGAGCCATAAACGTAATCGGGCAGCATGGCAACGTAGTGGTTAGCGAGATACTTTACCTCCCCAGCGATCTCTGTGACCCGGGTTCAATTCCCGGCGCTGCCTGTAAGGGGGCTTGTACATATGTTCTCCCCGTGGGTTTCGTCCCACAATCTAAAGTTAGTTAGTTAGTGATATGCGATGTTGGGAGCGTGGCGACGCTTCCTCCCCCACCCCCCAGCACGTTTCGGAAACAACACATTTCACTTTACGTCTCGATATACACATGACAAATGAAAGTAATCTTTAATCTCTAAGTACTCACAAAAGGAAGATTGCTTAATACAATACCCGGTGTGATTCACGAGGCTGGTTAACGAGGGCTCAGTCCACTGCGTGCTGAGGCACAGTAAGAAAGGTGTTTAGCTGGTGGGGCGACGGGGGTTGGGAACCAGCTACCCACCTCCTGCCCCCTCCAAAGCCTTGTCCCAAAAGCTGCTGGTCGACCGTCACCTCTGTTCCAAGAGCCCGATGGTTGAGGGGCAATGGCTGTTCCAGACAGCTTTTGATTACATGTTGGGATTAGTTTATTATTGTCAGTGAAAAGCTTGTCTTGCATACCGTTTATGCAGAACAGATCATTACACAGTACACTGAGGCCCAAATGGGAACTACAATGCAAAATTGGGCTTGATGTGCGGTGCTGAAATGGATGGAGAACTGGTTGCAGTTGGGAAACAGTCAACAGGAATAAACTAGTCTCATGTGGAGACAGTGACAAGCCAGGTACCACAAGCAACAGGTCGGATGAGGGAATTAAAATGCTGTGTGAGAGAACAGATATGACAACGTTGGGTGGGGCAGTGAGTTGTGAGGAACAGGAAACCTCAAGTTTGATATGAACAGGATGAGGGATTGGGCAGATTCGTGGCAGATGCAATAATAACAGATAAATGCGAGATTACCCGCTCAAGTGGCAACAACAGGAAGGCTGATTATTATTTGAATGCTGACACGTTAGGAGGGGAGGAGGGGCGAGGAGATCTGATGCCTTTGTACACGGGTCGATGAAAGCAGGCGTACAGGTGCAACAAGCAAAGAAAGCAAAGCAAAATGTGTACGTTGGCCTTTGTGTAAAGTGGATTTGAGTGAGCATTATGACAGTGCAACAAAGACTGAGTCCTGTGATGACGGGACTGACACAAGAAGAGAATGTGCACCAACTATTCTCACACTGACCGGAGTGAAGGGATCCCACCAAACTCTAACTGGACTGGATACACAAGCGGAGGTGCCCAATGGGCAGGTTACTCAGGACAAAGGATCACAGTCTCTGGATAGGGGGATGCACAGTGGAGATTATCTGTACTGGTTGCATCAGGACCTTGTATGGAAACACTAGTGCCCAGGAATGGAGTGGCTACAGGAAGTGGGAGATACAGCCCACTCTATCACAGGCAAAGCCCTCCCCAAATGCTGAGTTCATTTACATGGGGCACTGCCACAAGAAAGCAGCATCCGTGACCATTCAGGCCACGGTCTCTTCTCTCTACTATCATCGAACAGGAGGGACAGAAGCCACACCACCTGGCTCAGGAACAGTTAATACCTACAACTATCAGGCTTCTGAACCAGTGTGGATAACTTCAATCACCAATACTCTCAACTAATTCTACAATCTACAAACTCACTCTACAGTTCTCAGTGTTATTTTTATAGTTGCAAGGTTTGTCTTTTCTACATTGGCTGTTTATCAGTCTTGGTCTGCTTAGGTACACTTTCTGTAAACTTTATTGTATTTTGTTTTTTCCCTGTAAACGCCTACAAGAAAATTAATCTCAAGGTAGTATATGGCAAAAGTCTTAGGCACATATATATATAGACAGAGCATAGCAAAGCAACTGAACCCGATGATCGGATGACAATTTAAGCGCCGGGCTGAATTTGGAAAGGTCAGGTACAGGCTGAATCGAGGCAGCAGGATCCAGGCCCCAGAGCATATTGAAACGACTCAACTGGATGTTTGGGTGATATTCTAGGGGACGAGCCAGAGTGAAAAAGTCAGGGTGTCGGGTCCCAGGGTTGAGGACGGGCCGGTTTGGCTCACTGTTCCACTCTGTGCGGAACTGAGGGTCTGGGGACGGACTCAGTTCAGAAAGCTAGTTCCTTGTGTTTATTGTTTGTGTGTTTTGTTTTTACTTCTCTGTGCATTGGGTATTTGACAATCTTTTGTTTAAATGGGTTTCTTTGCTTCGTGGCTGCCTGTAAGGAGACAAATCTTACGGTTGTGTAATGTATACATAATTTGAAAATAAATAGGGTTAAATTGGGGTTTGCTGGGCAGCACAGCTCGAGGGGTTCAGAAGGGGCCTATCTGTAAATCTCTAAATAAATGAAATAAATTATTTTTCAATCATCCATATGCTATCTAAGAGTCTCTTAAATGTCCCTAATATACTTGTCTCTCTTACCACCCCAGCAGTACATTCCATACACTCACCACTCTGTTTAAAAAAACTTACCTCTGTCATTCCCCCTATACTTTCCTCCAATCACCTTAAAATTATCTCCCCCTCATATTAGTTATTTTTTTAAAAGACCCTGGTTGTCCACTCAATCTACGCCTCTTTTCATCTTGCACAGCTCATCGTCCAAATAGAAGAGTCCTGGCTCGCTCATCCTCATAAAACATGCTTTCTAATCCAGGCAGCATCTATTGTAAAACACCTCTGCACCCTCTCTAAAGCTTCCACATCCTTCATATAATGAGGCGACCAGAAATGGACACGATACTACAAGTATGGTCCAACCAGGGTTTTATAGAACTGCAGCATTACCTTACAGTTCTTGAACTCAGTCCCCCAACTAATGAAGGCCAACACACCATACACCTTCTTAACAATAGACAATAGGTGCAGGAGTAGGCCATTCGGCTCTTAGAGCCAGCACCACCATTCAATGTGATCATGGCTGATCATCCACAATCAGTACCCCGTTCCTGCCTTCTCCCCATATCCCTTGACTCTGCTATCTTTAAGAGCTCTATCTAACTCCTTCTTGAAAGCATCCAGAGAATTGGCCTCCACTGCCTTCTGAGGCAGAGCATTCCATAGATCCACAACTCTCTGGGTAAAGTTTTTCTTCAACTCTGTCCTAAATGGCCTACCCCTTATTCTTAAACTGTGGCCTCTGGTTCTGGACTCCCCCAACATCAGGAATATCCCTACCAACTTGACAATAAAGGAATATCTGAGATTGGGGAATTAAGAGTCAGAGTGTGGCAGCACCACTAGGGAGGGGATATGAAGGAGGTGATTCGCTTAGAAGCTTGATAGCAGTGTCCTCCAAGAAGACCACAACCTTGTTGTAGGGTTTGGCAACTTGTGACCCAGAGAGCGATGTTGGCTGGAGTCAGGGCTTTGTGCTTTGGCTCTTGGTAGAGTCACCCATGTCAAACAGGTCAAAGGCGAGAGGCCAGACTAAGAGTGGTCCACCAGTCCTCCAGGTTCATGGGTTCACCTCAGGGCTAACAACCCTTGACTGGTAAAACAAAACTCGTGGAAACAGCAATGAAGAACCCTTTTATATCCAAGTGTGATGGTATTCCTGAGTCTCCACCTGAAACTTGCATGACTGACAGTAGTGAAAACTGAGCTACAGACACGATGAAGGAAGCCCTGAACACCGCCAGAGATGGAGGACCTTCATTGCTGCCCTAAACGCCACTGGCGTAACAGGCAGTAGGCTGATAGTACTGAGGACTCAACTCATATTTTCAGTATTATTTATTTACTATTTGTTTATCAATATTGATTTTTTTGTATTTTCATTTGTATTTTTCTATTTGTCTTATTTTGCATATTGGTTGTTTGTCAGTCATTGTGTGTAGTTTTTCATTGACTGCTGTGTTTCTTTGTTCTACTGGGAATGCCTGCAAGAAAATTAACCTCAGGGTAGTATATGTATGTCATATGTCACATGTATATGACATCTATGTACTTTGATAACAACATGGCACAGTAATGTAGTGGTTAGCACAATGCTTTACTGTACCAATGACCCCGGTTCAATACCCACCGCTGTCTGTAAGGAGTTTCTACATTCTCTCCGTGACCGCATGGGACTCCTGCAGATGCTCGGATTTCCTCCCATAGTCTAAAAATATACCAGGTTGGTAGGTTAATTGGCAATTGTAAATTGTCTCCTGATTAGGCTATGGTTAAATCAGGGGTCGCTGGGCAACATGGCTTGAAGGGGTGGAAGGGCCTATTCCATACTGTATTATCACAATAAATAATTTACTTTGAACTTTGAAAAGGTGTTCTTGAGACCAGACATTCAGGGTTTCATTTAGGAAGGCAGACCAAAAAGAAAAAGCAGTGATGTAGTACAATTAATCAGAGGGAGGGGATTGGGACAGCGATGAGTAATGGTCTCGGCTCAACAGATCGTGATGTAGAAACAGAAGGAGGTATGAAACATTCGTAGTAGGAGTTATTTATAGACCACCAAATTGTCATTGTAACATTGGCACAGCATAAATCAAGAGAATTAGTTTGTCAAATGGAGTAATAGAATAATCAAGAAGACTTTAATCTGCATAGGGATCATAAAAGCTTCTACAACTATGTAAATATTAAAGATTAATGAGGACAAATGAGGATTCTGTAGGGTGAGAAACTGGAGAGTTTATAATGGGTAGCAATGAAATTGTAAAGAGGTTAAACAATTTCTTCAATTGACAAAAATGTTAGGGAATCAAGGATCTAATTAAACAACATTGAAATTAGTATGACAAAACACTGGAAAAATTAATGGATCTAAAAGCTGATGATCGGCATCTTGGAATGGTAAAGGACATAGCCAGGGAAATCAGAATCAGGTTTAGTGTCACCTGCATATGTCGTGAAACTTCTTGTCTTTGCCGCAGCAGTACAAAGCAATGCATAATAATAGAGGGAAAAATATGAATTATAGTAAATCTATATATATATAAAATAGTTAAATTAAATAAGTAGTGCAGAAATAAAAATAAACAAAGTAGTGAGGTAGTGTTTATTGTCCATTCACAAATCGTATGGCAGAGGGGAAGAAGCTGTTCCTGAATTGTTTGAGTGTGTACCTTCAGGCTCCTGTACCTCTTACCTGCAACGAGAACAAGGCATGTCCCGGGTGATGGGGGTCCTTAATGGCGGATGCCACCTTTTTGAGGCATCACCCTTTGAAGGTGTCCTGGATACCACAGAGGCTGGTGCCCCCATGGAGCTCACTAAGTTTACAACTCTCTGCAGCTCATTTCGATCCTGCGCAGTAGCCTCCCCCTCCCCGTTCCTGACAGTGATGCAGCCAGTCTCCGCGGTACATCTGTAGAAATTTGCAAGTGTTTTTGATGACCAACCTGGTCTCCTCAAAGTCCTAATGAGATACAGCTGCTTGTGATCATCTGAAATTCTATAGATTGAGAGATGGATCCTTGCTCATTGAGGGGTCAGTAGTGGGAAGGGTGAGCAGTCTAAACTCCTGCATGTCAACAGCTCTCTTCATCCCAACATATTACTGAAATTATGAAGAAGGCATGCCAGTGGCTATACTTCATTAGGAGTTTGAAAAGATTCGATATGTCAACAAAATTTCTTCAAGTGCATGGGCTGTCCAGGGAGGGGTAGCACCTCTGGTGAGGGGGCTTGTCGTGTCCATTCTGGGGCAGCTCACTCACCTTTGGTCCCCACTGCACACTCAGCTCTCAGCTGTGGCTCCAAGACGCAGTTTGCATGTGACAGCAGCCACACCCTGGTACACTGCTTCAACAGGTGGGCTAAACCAGGTGAGGGTTGCTGGCAGCCTCATAGCACATTGCGACATGCCTGTCTCAGCACACAAAGTCAGCTCCGGCGGACCGGGTGGTTGAGATCTACAGTGCCAGGAAGACAGTACTGCAACTCTCCACGGAGAGCGAAGGGCACGACAAGGCACAGAAAGTGTCGCAGTCAGCCACTGCAACCAAGGAAGACCCCAGTTTGTGATGCTCATTTGCTTTGCCTGGACTTGGACATCTGAGGTCAGGAGAATGGAACTGCCCCAACGTAACGGCTTTTCCACTTTTAAAACTCTCCCGCACAGGTTTCCTGTCATCATTGGACACGATGGACAACCACAACCGTGGAGAGCATTCTGGAGACGCTGATGCATGGGAACTGCAGAGAGTTGTAAACTCAGCCAGCTCCATCATGGGCACCAGGCTTCCTGCCATCGAGGAACTGAATTGAATTTATTACTTACATCCTTCATATACATCAGGAGTAAAAATCTTTATGTTACGTCTCCATCTAAATGTGCAATTTATAGTAATTCATAATAATTAGTATGTACAACAGGTTAGTCAATATAACATAGAAATACAGTCGTGTCAGCATGAATTAATCAGTCTGGTGGCCTAGTGGAAGAAGCTGTCCCAGAGCCTGTTGGTCCTGGCTTTTATGCTGTGGTACTGTTGGTGGTTGGGGTGACTCGGGTCCCCAATGATGCTTTGGGCCCTTTTTACACACCTGTCTTTGTAAATGTCCTGAATAGTGGGAAGTTCACATCTACAGATGCGCTGGGCTGTCCACACCACTCTCTGCAGAGTCCTGCGATTGAGGGAGGTACAGTTCCCATACCAGGCAGTGATGCAGCCAGTCAGGATGCTCTCAATTGTGCCCCTGTTGAAAGTTCTTAAGATTTGGGGGCCCATACCAAACCTCTTCAACCGTCTGAGGTGAAAGAGGCGTTGTTGTGCCTTTTTCACCACACAGCTGGTGTGTACAGACCACGGGAGATCCTCAATGATGTTCATCTTAAGAACATCTTCAGATGATGATGTCTCAAGAGGCAGCATCTATCATTAAGGAACCCTACTATCCAGGGTGTAGGCACTGGAGCTGCCAGCAGGGAGAAGGTACAGAAACCTGAAGACACTTCCAATGTTTTAGGAAAAGCTTTTTCCCCCTTCACCAAATTCCTGAGCTGTCAATGAACCAACTCATGAACACTACCTCCCTATTCTTGTTCTTTTATCCCTACTACTTATTTAATTAATTTTACATTTATTCCTTAGTGTGATTTATAGTATATTTTGTGTCTTGCATTGTAGTGCTGCCACAAAACAACAAACTTCACGATATACGCCAGAGATTCCAGCTCTGTTTCAGAGGCTGGAGGGTGGAAAATGTAAATTGGTGAAATTAGTCGATTCTAACCAGTCCATCAGGTTCTGTACACCCACTCACAGGTACCACCTGCAGGGCTGTAGGCATGCTGTCAGACTACAGAAAATGGTTTGTACTCTTCTGTTAGAGGTGGTTATTTTAATTAGAGATACAGATCCTTCTGACCCCCAATTTAACCCTAGCCTAGCTCCAGGACATTTACAATGACCAATTAACTTACCTGGATACTGGAGCACCTGCAGCAATCCCACAGATTCCACAGGGAGGATGGATAAACTCCTTACAAAGGGTGCTGGGATTGAACTCCATCTCTGACGTCCCACTAACTTCTACGCCACCCTGAGAGACAATGGCATGGTAGAGGCAGGGATGTGAAGGTGGGGAGTGGTTTGATAACAAATTATTTCCAAAGACAGGAGGTGCGACAGTGGGGCATCATACTGGCATTTGACACAGCAGTGGAGTGTAGTTTTGGACTGGAAACATTGACTGTCCATTTCCCTTCATAGATGCTGCCTGACCTACTAGGAGCCTCCAGCTTTTTTTTGTGTTGCTATTGACACTGCAGTTTTATTCGGGAATCACCAGGAAATCAGGACAGAAATTAAAAGGACGTAGTATTTGTCAAAACACTTCTACATGAAGTTATAATTGTTGAACCTAATTGGGACAGTGTTGGGGGGGGGAGGTGGTGAGGACACAAAGAGACAGAGATCTTCAGACTTGCTGTGAGGACACCTTGTATATGAAACCTCACATTGAAGCCAATGAAGAATTGTAGACAACAGAGTCAGAAAGATAAACTCTCAAAATACTGTTCGGGACACCGTGTCCTTTCAAAGTTCAGAAGTTCACAATTCAAAGTGAATGTTATTATCAAAGTACATACATATTACCATATACAACCCTGAGATTCCTTCACTTTCGATCTGTGGTTAGGATTCCATTCCCTCTCATATAATCCACGTGAAGATTTGGGCAGCAAGGGTCGGGACATTATGTGGCAGTTGTATAACTCGTTGGTGAGGTTTCACTTGGAGCACTGAGTACAGTTTTAGTCACCCTGTTGTACGAGACAGATCTGGTCAAACTGGAAAGATTGTCCAAAAGGTTTATGAAGATGTTGCGACTGCGAGTGGGTCTGAATTATAGGGAGAGGTTGGCCAGGCTAGGTCTTTATTCCTTTGAACATAAGAGAACCAAGGGGAACCTTATAGATTTTTAAAATTATGGGTGGAACAGATAAAGTAGAATATACAGAAGCATGAAAGGCCAGATGATCCCAGACTCAAACACACCATCTAACACTGTGTCTATTATTAACATATAAACTCAGTGGCCATCTTATTAGGCACACCTGCTTGTTCATACAATTCTCTAATCAGCCAATCACCAGGCAGCCACTCCATGCATGAAAGCCTGCAGGCATGGTCAAGAGGTTCAGTTGTTGTTCAGAACAAACATCAAACTGGGGAAGAAATGCGATCTAACTGACTGACCGTGGAATGATTGTTGGCGCCAGACGGGGTGCTTTGAGTATCTCAGAAACTGCTGATCTCCTGGGATTTTCATGGACAACAGTCTCTAGATTTCTTTCACAAAGCATGGTGCAAAAATCATCCAGTTTTGTGGGTGAAAATGACAGGTCAGAGGAGAATAGCCAGACTGGTTCAAATTGACAGAAAGGTGACAGTAACTCAACCAGACGTTACAACAGTGGTGTGCAGAAGAGTATCTCTGAACACACAACATGTCAAACTTTGAAGTGGATAGGCTACAGCAACAGAAAACAACAAACACACACTCAGTGGCCACTTTATTAGGTACAAGAGGTGCTTAATGAAGGGGCTACTGAGGTGCACTGCGCAAGTTCTGAGCAAGGGGGTTCACTACATCCTGGTGTCTGTGACAAAAACTAATCTAACATCATTCCGCTCAATTTACAACAGTAACAACTGTAAAATTGTAAACACAAGAGATTCTGCTGATGCTGGAAATCCAGAGCAAACACACACAAAATGCTGGAGGAACTCAGCAGGTCAGGCAGCATCTATGGAGAGGAACAAACAGTCGACGTTTTGGGCCAAGAACCTTCATCAGGACTGGAAAAAGAAGTGGCAAAAAGCCAGAATAAGGTGGGAAAAGGGGAAGGAAGATTGTAAAATAGGCAGTATTCCCTACCAGAGGTTTTTACAATGTCAGGTTTTATCTTGGTTCATTGAGGAAAAGAACGATATGTCGCAAAGTAGCTTTGACCGATGAAGTATTTATGACATGCACCTCAAAAGCCACATAAACAGCAGTAAAGATTGCTTTAGTGACTAAAGAATAAATATTGACTATGGGAAACTCCCTTCAAGAGGTGCCTTGGGATCTGAGAAAGCAGATAAGTTTCAGTTCAGCAGAAGGGCAAGGCAATCTCAAAGCCTGGTTTTTCAGCTCAGGTTTCTAGAGTGAAGCAATGAGAAATTTCTGATCCAGAGGGGCAAACGTTACCCACCGAGCTTCACCTCCCAGCTTCTCACTTCATCCACCCCGTCCCCCACCCACCCGCCTTCCTCCTCACCTGGCTTCACTTATCACCTGCCAACTTGTACTCCTTCCCCTCCCACCACTTTGTTCTGGCTTCTTCCCCCTTCCTTTCCAGTCCTGAAGAAGGGTCTCGGCCCGAAATGTCCATCGTTTATTCCTCTCCATAAATGCTGCCTGCCCTGCTGAGTTCCTCCACCATTTTGTGTGTGTTGCATTTCCAGCATCGGTGGATTCTCCTGCATTTATGTTTAGCATCTAATAGGATGGACAGTCAGCAGCGATAGAATGGACAGCCATCAGACTTTCCCCAGAGCAGAAATGGTTAATACACGAAGACAGGGGTTCCCGACCCTTTCTATGCCATGGACCCTTACTGCTGGGTAAATCACGAGTACATTCCATCCTGCAGGGTCTCAGCCCAAAATGTCGACTGTACTCTTTTCCAAAGATGCTGCCTGGCCTGCCGAGTTCCTCCAGCGTTGTGTGTGTGTGTGTGTGTGTGTGTGTGTGTGTGTGTGTGTGTGTGTGTGTGTGTGTGTGTGTGTGTGTGTGTGTGTGTGTGTGTGTGTGTGTGTGTGTGTGTGTGTGTGTGTGTGTGTGTGTGTGTGCGCACACACACACGTGTGTAAGGAGTGTTTTTACTGAGCACTCTCCGTCATACACGTAAAAGAGCAGTTATTTTAACTTCACCTATCAAAGTAGTAAACTCAAGGATTACAATAAATTCACCTTATCTATTAGGGTCACTTCAACAGTCTTTTATTGCTGGGATTGAAGCTGCATTTCAGCATGGTGCTACGTGCCCCTGTCTGATGGGGAGGGAGGGAGAAGATGGAATGTACTGCGTGAGTAGGTCTTTCATTAAGTTATCTGCTTTACTGAGGCAGTGAGAAGTCTAGACAGAGTCCACGAAGGAGAGGTTTACCTCAGTATCACTTCCTTCACTGATTCTGGCTCCTTTAACATCTAAAATTCAATTGATCTTTCTTTGATACACCCAGCTATAGTTTCGGCTTGGAAACAATTTGTGGATGATGGTTCCGCATCAAATTCAAGCCTTGTAGAGTAGCTGCCTCGTTCAGTTGTCTCCCAAGCCACACACAAAGACACTATCTTTGTATATCCACAAGTTTCCTTCAAGATCTCACTTCCTTCCTCCAAAACTACTGAAAAAGGCAGCACGGTGGTGTAGTGGTTAGCATAATGCTATGATGGCACCAGCAACCAGGGATCAATACCCCCACTGTCTGTGAGGAGTTCGTATGTTCTCCCTGTTACCGTATGAGTTTCCTCCCACATTCCAAAGATGAACAGGTTATTTGGTCACATGGGCGTAATTGTGGGTGCCGAAGTGTAATTTCGTCTCTAACAAAGGAGGTGCAAGAAGCACCTTCCCTCTGCTAGCCTGCAGGTCACCCTTGGGCAAGGTATAGCCCCCACCGATCAGGGTCACGTGAGGCCACGGGAGCAGGTGGTAGATGGTCGTATGAGCAGCTGGTGCGAATCACAAGTCCTGGTTATGTGAGTTAACATCCTGGGGTTCACCACTGACCAGAAAATCAACTGCACCATCAAAATAGGACATCTTTAAGATATCTTCAAGGATATCTTCAAGACACATCATCTTCATGAGTGTCATCATGAAGGACCCTCACAATCCAGGGCTTGCCCTCTTCTCACAACTACTGTTTGGTAGGAAGTACAGGGGCCTTTCCTCTGAGAGAACCACTACATTGTCATGGTTTCGAGGCTTCCGTGCCTCAATGACCCAGAGCGCCATGTTGACTGGAGTTAGGGCCTTGTGCTTTAGCTCACCCATACCAAAAAGGTCAAAGGGTCAAGGCCAGACTAAGAGCGGTCCACTGGTCCTCCAGGTTCAGGGGTTCAGCTCAGGGCTAACAACCCTGACTGGTCAAAAAACAATTCTTATGGAAACTGCATTGAAGAATATGTGTGTGACAGTAAGGTCAAACAGAGATGGAGGACTTTCATTGCTGCCTGATATGCCAGCGGTATAACGGGCTGTAAGTATACGAGCCTTTAGAGAAATATTCAAGAATTCAGGGCCACAGCTTTCTCTCTGCCATCAGATTTCTGAACGGTCCATGAACAGCTCCTCATTTCTCCTTCTGCACTATTTATGTTGTAATTTATAGTCATTATTATGTCTTTGCACTGTACTGTTGGCACAAAACAACAGATTTTGTTTCATGTAAGCTGGTGATAAAAAAAAGACCAGATTCAGATTCTACCTCAGCTAGAAGTGCAGGTCAGAGGCTGTTCACCCTTTGACAAGTGACTCCTCTCTCAACACCACTGAGAAGAGAGAGATGGAGCCTGGTGGGTCAAGGGGAGGTGAAGGAGATGGAAGAGAGCAGTGGAGGGGAGCTGATGAGGGGTGCAGGGGGATAGTGGAGCTGAGGGGAGAAGGAGAAGAGGGGAGAAGCACCAAGGTTGTCAGTAGGTGAGGGACAGATGGACTCATGTGGGAGAGTTGGAAGGGCTGGAGGAGCCTCTATGAGGGAAAGGTGGCAATAACAGAGGAAGAGGAGAATTGGTTCGGCCACTTGCCTGGAGGATCTTGGAGGATATTTTTCAACGGATACTGCCCGACCTGCTGAGCTCATCCAGCTTGTTTGTATGTGCCTGGAGGAGTACATGTCCAACATAAAGAAAGATTAGCTTTATTTGTCACAAGTACATCGAAACAGGGTGAAATGCGTCATTTGCGTCAATAAGCACCACAGTCCTCGGATTGTGCTGGGGGCAGCCCACCAGTGTTGCCATGTTTCTAATGCCAACGTAGGAAGCCCATTATCTATTAACCCTAACTTGTACGTCTTTGGAATGTAGTGAGGAAACTTGTGCCGTCATGGGGAGATCATGGGGAGACTTGCAGACAGCGGCAGGAATCGAACTCCAGTCGGTAAACACCAGCGCTGTAAAGTGTTACGCTACCATGGTGACCCCATGAGGCCCAGCACCATCCAGGACAAAGCAGCCTGTCCATCAGCCCAAACATTTATTCCCCCACAAAGTCTTCACAGACAACAGCTCCAAAATAGATTGCAGCTACTCGCCCAGACCAATAGCAACTCCCAAATGCACAACCTCGACAACAGGAGGAGAAAGGGGGCAGGTACAGGGGAAACACTGCCACCTGCAGGTTCACCTTAAATTGCACAGAGGCCAGAACAAAGAGCACAGAAAACATGCTTTGGCCCACAACGCTGTGCCCAATAATTAAGCAAATTACATCTAATCCCTTCTTCCTAAGTGATATCTATATCCTTCTCTTCATTAAGGTTGTCATAGCTGGGGGAGGTAGTGGGGAAAAACTCCCACTATTAAACACTCCCAATGGTGTACGTCTCAACCAGCTTCTGACAACTAAGTCCAGCTCCTGGCCACCAGGTGTGGCTCAGCTACTAAACCTAGTGGAACCGTTTCTACAGACAGGAAAAAGGGCAAAGGTGGGTCACTGGCGCCTTAAAACTAGTTGCTTCGGGTAGATGGGGCTCATCAGCCGAGGTTGGCAGGTCACCTACACGAAGGAAAACTCTGATCTCAAGCCTCCAGTGCCTTGCGGCCGTACCTACCCACGGGGAAGGCTTCAGGAGTAAATCTCGGGGGAAAATCCGAGCTGGCATCCCTAAGCCAGTCCTACGTTGAGTTCACTGCTGCGATGCTGCTGGTGCCAAACTGTATGAGTATCTGCCGTTCCTTTGGGTTCAGCAGATGCACAGAGAGGGCGAGCTTGCTCTCTATGTTCTATTGCCCAAGTTTGAGCATCTGGACAGCTAGGACGCAAACTCCATGGCTGACCCTTAACTGAGAGAGGCCTTTTCTCTTCTGTTCCCTGCACATTCATAGCCAATCCAAGAGTTTCTAAAACGTCTTCACTGCATCTGCCTCTAGCATCATACTGGCAGAAGGTTCTAGGACCCACCACTCTACGTTAAAAAAACATGCCCTGTATATCTCCTTTGAACTCTCTTCCCTCTCACCGCAACTACTGTACATTTCAACCCTGGAGGAAAAAATATCAGCTGACTCTGTAGGCCTCTGATAATTTTAATCAATGTCCATAAGGTCCTTCCTCAGATGCTGCTGCTCCAGAGAAAACAGCCCAGGATTGTCCAACCCCGCATCATAGCACATGCCCTCTAATCCAGACAGCATCCTAGTAAATAGGGGCGGCACGGTAGCGTAGTGGTTAGCACAATGCTTTACAGTGCCAGCGACACAGGTTCAATTCCCACCGCTGCCTGTAAGGAGTTTGCACGTTCTCCCTGTGACCGCGTGGGTTTCCTCCGGTGTTCCGGTTTCCTCTCATAGTCCAAAGGCATAATGGTTGGTTGGTTAATTGGTCGTTGCAAATTGTCCCGTAATTTGTTGTCGTCTGAACCCTTAGTGCCTAGGTGGCACATGGGGCCTCCACAAGGGTCTTCCATTTCTGCCAGTCCTTCGCTCGGTCCCATAAACAGGCTAGGGTTAAATTGGGCGGTGTGGCCTTGAAGGGCCAATAAGACCTAGAACCACGCCGTATCTCAAGCAATCAATAAATGAATAGATAGATAGATACAGAAATAAATCTCTTCTGAAACCTCACCATATCCTCCACAACCTTCCACGACAAGCAATGAATACAAGACTCCAGATGGAGTCTAACCGTACTTTTCTGAAGCTGCAATAAGTCTTCCTGATTCTTGAACATGCCACATGTATTCTTTGCCAAAGTGGGAAAAGCACTGGCAGTGCTTCATTGTTACTGGGTCCCAATCCTGGAACGGCCTCCCCAGCAGCAATCTGGGGATGATTTCACCAGGAGAAATGGCATTTCTAGGCTATGGTTCTCCACCATCTTCTCAATGGAAATTAGCTATGGGGACCAAGACGCCCATGCCAGCAATGTCCAAAATCCCTCACAAAAGCAATTTATCGAGAGAGCCATTTCATTGAAACCATTAAATCTCCTCTAAACTTTATTAGCTTCAAGGAGAAACCATCCCAGCTTCTCTAATCTAACCTCGTAGTCAAAGCTCTCAACCCTGGAACAATTCTAATAAACAGGACACAAGCAGGCCCTTTGGCCCATCTTGTCAATGCTGACCATCAAGTACCCATCTCAAACAATTCCATTTAAACCACCCTGCCCTGCCAATCCAAGTGCACGTCTAGGTATTTCTTGAATGTTTAGAGCAGGGCTTCTTAACCTGGGTCCCAACCATGGACCCCTCGGTTAATGGTAGGGGTCCATGGCAGGAAAATGGTTGATAGATAGATAGATAGATAGATACTTTATTCATCCCCATGGGGAAATTCAACTTTTTTCCAATGTCCCATACACTTGTTGTAGTAAAACTAATTACATACAATACTTAACTTGGGAACCACTGGTTTAGATAGTCCCTGCCTCTATCATTTATTTAGGCAGTGCATTCCAGATTCCAACTACTGTTAATTTAAAAAAATCATATTGTATCTTAAGAGGACATTAAACAAGTAATATTGAGTGAAAAACATCCACAAGCTTTTAGCTCAGGTTGGGGAAGAATTTTGTCATCAGAGATGTGCTCGGACAGACAGAGGGATGGCTTCAGTAAGGGAAAGAGATCTGGACACATCTTTCTTGTACAAGTTACTCACTTACACCAAATGTTCTGCAATCCTTTAGGTGTCAGAATGAATTTAATCCTGCAACTTTTGATACACTGAACATAGTACAAGCACTGGCCCATGATGTTGTACTGACCTTGATACCACTTTATAATAAACATTAGCCTACTGTCTAGCAAAGTCAAAGTCTGAGTTTTTGGTCGAGACTTGGCACCAGGCCTGAGAGTGCAGAGGATAGATAGACAATACAGAGAATTGGTGGCGGGGGGGGGGGGGGGGAGGGGAGGGAGAGTTAGCAGCCAAAATCAAGTCAAAGTTCACTGTAAATTCATTGTCACCATATACTACATAGAGATTAATTTTCTTGTAGGCATTTACAAAAAATAAAGAAATACAATAGAATTTATGAAAAATTATATATAAACAAAGGACCACAAAACAACCAATGGGTAAAAGTAGACAAATCATGCAAATTTTTAAAAAATTATAAGTAACACTGAGATCATAAATTGTAGAGTCCTGATCTTCCATATCCACCCATTTCCATTCATATCCGCATCTCTATCTAAAAGCCACAAACTACCTGCCATCACCGTTACTCCTGGTAATCCACTCTATGTATACAAAAAAAAAATCACTTTTAAATTTCTCCTCTCCAACCTTAAGAGCATGTTCTCTGTCTACCCAATCTACACACCTCATAATTTTAAACATTTGAAAACATAAGGGGAACACTTTCAAACAGGGCTGAAAGTAATTCCTCTTGCAAATCAAAAAAGAGCAATTATTTCACCCAGTCTTCACAACTAGCTGCGCAATTGTCCGTCTGTAAGGAAAAATAAATTACAATCGGCAAGCTGAAGTCCACGTTTAGCCAAAGTTTATTTTACTTATTACTACAAGCCCTAGCCTTGAATAAGCTATCATTAAACATTGGCCTGTCTCAAACCACTTAACCCAGCACAAACCAGGACAAATGCAAAGGTCAAAGCTTGCGTTCAG
Source organism: Hemitrygon akajei (assembly GCF_048418815.1). NCBI lineage: Eukaryota > Metazoa > Chordata > Chondrichthyes > Myliobatiformes > Dasyatidae > Hemitrygon > Hemitrygon akajei. The sequence goes on along the minus strand of NC_133124.1, from coordinate 213,614,900 downwards.
GTCAGGTCTTAAATCCAGACAGTTGTTAGGCGGAGAGGCAGTGTGTTCTGATTTATCCACTTCCAGGATTTTATTAAAGACCTAAATGGAAGAATAGGTTGACCCGAGTAATGTACTGTGCTTTCCAAGGCATGAGAGAGTGTTGTCCTCTGATAATAATGTGCTTCACATGGGGATATTACCCTGCAGAAAAATCGAATATAATAAAGTACACAGGGGATTGTTATCCAGCAGCAACACAAAAGGAACATAGTGCACGAGGGTTATCGAAAGGAGCAGTATGCTTTATGAAACAGGAGTGAGCATTAATCTACAACATGTGGTACTGATATATCTGACAAACTTCTACAGATTATGCAGTGGGAATTATTCTGCGTCACAGCCTGGTATAGGATTGCAAGAGCAGTGGACTCAGAGAATTCTGTCACGCATGCAACTCTCCCCACCATGAAAGACAGATGGTTAGGCAGGCAACATCCATCATCGGGGACTCCTACGCGTGAGTGAGTGAGTGAGTGTGTGTCTCTCTCTCTCTCTCTCACACACACACACACACACACACACACACAAAACGTTGCACTAGTGTTATCTTTATTCTGCACAGGAATACAAGTTGTACATAATTTATGTTAATTTAAATTCTTTTTAATTAAAACTCTTTTTGCATTATGTAATTTATATTTTATATATTTCTCATTGTCATTTATAGTATTTTTATGTATTACACAGTAGTACTGCTGCAAATGATCAAATTTTACGACGTATGATATTAAACCTGATTCTGATTCTGGAACCCAAAAATATGGTAGGAAACCAGAGCACCTGGAGGAGATCCACGCCGTCATGGGGAGAATGTACAAACTCCTTACAGGCAGTGTTGGGAATTGAACTGCGATCTTACAGCAGGCAGGCTGTAAAGCGTTATGCTACTGTGCCACACAAAGTACATTACTCTGCAGTGACTCTGTACATTTCATAGCACACGAGGAATTCTGCTGCTCCAGTACGTGTTAGTTACTATTCAGCCGTACAGTGAGCTACACAACACGTGAGCAGTGTTATCTTTCAGTAACATATTGTGCTGTATCGCATGCGAGGTCTGCTATCCTGCAATAACATGGTTTGCTATAAATAATCAAGGGAGAATTCTCCTGCAGCAGTGATCGATGACCTTCTGGAAAGACACTCCCAAAGTCATCTCAAGCTTGTCACTCCTGTACACTGTAGTCACGTAGACGTGTGTAAGTACCTTTGTTTTAAAAACCACTCAGCCTGCCCTTCTCCAGAACAGGACAGTTTGCTCATTGCTTATTGAGATACAGCGTGGATAGGCCCTTCCAGCCACGCCACCTCGCAATCTTCTTTTTAATCCTGGCCTAGTCATGGAACAGTTTACAATGACTAATTAACCTACCAACCCGGTACGTTTTTGGAGTGTGGGAGGAAACCAGGGCACATGGAGGAAACCCACATGGTCATATGGAGAATGTACAAGCTCCTTACAGGCAGCGGTAGGAATTGAACCCGGGTCGCCTGTACAGTAAGGTGGGGTGCTAACCACCATGCTACCATGCCACCCTAAGCCAGATAACCCAAGGATTTTGAATGCAGCACTGACAGGCAGCTATCTTGCGTATGGTGGTGAAGGCTAACACCAGGCACAGATTCCAACTCAAGTCCTAAATCAGGGAGCTTCACAAATCTTTTTGCTTTACAATGAAATATCCAAGAATTTTAAACCAATTGCACTGAACAACTTCTTTTTCCCCATAAGCGTTGCTTCCTCAGTAAGTTTTATTTTGTTTATGATAGACCGCTTGAAACTGAACACAAATATAATTTCAGACTACTTGTATCACGTAGGAATTTGGAGAATCGTTAACTTTTATTAAATATAATGCGTTTAATTGCATAATAGTGCTGATGCTTTGCAATAGTTCAACCAAACTAAAAATGTTTTGTTGATGATTTTCATTTGTGCTCAGTGTCTGAGGCTTCTCACTTAAATTTCCAACAGTAATCAGCCAGCATTGATGGATTCTGATGCCCTGATACCATTTCTGCATGACCACAATGTCCGGGTGGAATCATTCACCGTGCTCATCACTGGCAGCGCCAAGATTTGCAGGGAAGTATATACGGGAATGCAGAAAATGAATGTTTAGTGACGTGTTGCACTTCATGGTTTTGTATGCTTGAAGCATGTTGTCAACCAGCTGCACGTGGTTTAGTGCTCTATAGTTGCCAGGAAAATTTTACACCACCACCCTTGAATGCCCTCATTCAATTTTCTTTGGTCCCACAAGAAGTTCTTCGAATTGTGTCATTGATGACCTGTTTGATTTGTGGACCAACAAAAATGCCTTCTTAAAAATCTTGACATCAGTTATTCAGATTTAAATTACGATTTGAAATAGCAAATATAGGTGATTTCAAAAATATGAAATTTCACGGTGATTTTCATGATCAGCTCCCCCCAAAATCCACGGGATACACCCAGAAGTGTTCAGGAAGCAAAATCTTTCTTGTCCAGTGTTATCTGTGAGATTTTGCTTTAACTCTTGAGAATCGATGTTCAACATCAAATCTCATCTGGATGCATGGCAAGGAGTGTTGCTGAGCACAGCTCCGAGTCACCGGGGTTCAATCCCAAACTTCACAGCAGTGTGTGGTGTTTTTGCAAGCTTTCCCTTTGACCACCTTTCCCTCCAGGAGCTCCGATTTCCTCTCCCACATCTCAAAGGCGTACTAGAAGGTAAATTAACGATTAATTAGCATAGATTAATGGAAAGACTAATTAAAATGAATATTGCTGAGCATGTGTGGGAGAGAGCAAGGTGTAGGGAAATAAGGAAATCGGACGCTACTGAGATTGCTCTCCTGGAGCCAATGGGGACCCAATGTGTCAAACAGCTTCGTACTGATGCAGGATCTCAGGCCGAGATGTTGAGTGCTTATTCCTCTCCGTAGGTGCTGCCTAACCTGCTGAGTTCCTCCAGCATTTTACCTCTGGATTTCCAGCATCTGCAGAATTGTTTGTGTTCATGGCTTCCTACTGTGTAAGTCCGGGTGGTGGGGTGGAGATAAGTCCCTATTAAAGGAGGTGAAGGCACTCGTTCCTCCGCTAGCCTGCAGATCACCCTTGGGCAAGGTGTAATACCTGCTTATCCTCCCCCCCTCCCCGCCCCACCCTGATCAGGGTCAGGTGAAGTGATGGGAGCAGGTGGTGGACGGTCGTACGAGCAGCTGGGGCATATCACAAGTGCTGGTTATGCCACCACTGACACCAGTCAATCTCTGAAGGGTATTGATAATGGCTGGGGTCACCTGTCTTGTAAAGACACTGCCCAGAAGAAGGCAATGGCAAAGCACTTCCGCAGAAAAATTTGCCGAGAACCATCATGGTCATAGGAAGACCATTACCCATGTCATACGACAAATGACTAACGAACTGTGTAAGTCAGTGAAGCCTGTCATGAAGTGTGGGAGTCATGGCTGCCGTTTATCACATTTGCTTTTATTTCCCGACCTATTCCATCTACAGCTGACTCATTTGCTCTGGCTCTGCCCTGCTCCTCACTGCTCCCAGTCTGTTGGTGTTACTGGTGCTGGAGGAAATGCAATGGAAATGTAAGAACCCCTCCTCCAACTGAACAGCAAAGCACGACAGTCCATTTGTCAAGCGCGCAGAGCTCGCTGACTCTAGCCTCAGGCACTCATTATGCAGAGGCTGAACATCCATTCCTGTCCCCACCACCACCTCATTATTCCTGAACTTGTGATTGATTAGCAAGTTATGTTTTAATAATACGGAGCCCGAAGTATCATCAACAAAGCCCCACGTATCGCCACCGTGACTTCAACATGACTTCTCATCTGCTAATATTTATGGATAATTTGAGTCATAATTGACTCTCAGATCTTGCACAACGCTCAACGTTCGAAGTGAAAGCGTTGTTTGATTGCTGGAGAAGGCAGTGACGAGCTCATGCAGTATCACGGATCTGGCTATTTCCAAATGATTCAGAGAGTAACCACACACCTGGAAAACTCGGTTAATTTCAGTCATTTTAACAAAAATGATTTGTTGGTGGGAATATCTCTTCCAACTGATACCTGTACAACTTTGAGTGACAACGCCACAAACGATCTTTGTCAAATTGTATTCCAAGTCACAATAACTCACTGGACACAGATGCTGGACCACGTCAGGCTAATTAACGCACATTCCATTTATCAAGCAACCAAAAAAACCCTCCTGACATCAGTCGCTGTCTCGCTCTTCAAAGGGCCTCTGGATCCTCCAAACTGATTCTGACAAAAGATTGAGACACTTTGGTAGTCTCCAGACGCATTGTGCCGTGTGACAGCATAAAGTCTGCAAATATATTCATCGGACTATTGGACCCAGCTGGCCTTCAGTGCTGCTAACTGGCAGCTTAAACCAATCTTTGGCAAATTATTCTTAGTCTTCAATTTGCTTAATTTGATTCCCCCCCCCCGCCCCCCCCCCCCCCATGTGTGGTCACGGAACTTAAGCATCGGCAGAACTCAAGTGCTGTGCTGCAACCAGGAACAGACAGAAAAAGAGCACAAAACTGCTTCAACTCAAGCTGTAAGCTTTGCACATTTTCACCAGCGACGACAGCGAGCACCTTATGAAGGATCCCACCCACCCTGCTCATGGGCTGTTTGCCCCACTCCCATCAGGGAGGAAGCTATGCAGCATTTGCCCCAGGACCGCTAGACTGTTTGATCTCCCAAGCTGCCAGACCCATCAATACCTCCACCCGTTACCCACTAACGCACCCCACAACCACTACAGACACATCACCTAGCTTCACGTTATGTACATAGTTTATGTAGTTTATGTATACAACAGTTCCTTGCACATTGTGTTTTATAGAATTTTTATATATTAATTTTTTATTGTGTTCTTTACGCTTCTAGTGTGTTTTTATCCTGTATCGGATCCAGAGTAACAATTATTTTGATCTCCTTTACGCTCATGTACTGAAGAATGACTATAAACAATCTTGAATCTTCCAGTCAACCCCTCTAGGTTCGACACACTAGATGCACACAGTCTGTTTCCCAGCACCGGGGGGAATCGAGAGCGAGAAGACATGGGTTTAAGGTGAGAAGAGAGCGATTTGATAGGACCCGAGAGGCAACTCTTCCAACCCAGAGGATAGTCTATTTGGAGTGAGCTGCCAGAGGAAGTGGTTGAAACTTTACGCTTCATCATTTCTTGTCAGAGTCAACTTATGTACAGATACTCCTGTACCTAGCATCCGAAGTATTTCTATTTATTGTGATTTTATTATGTTCTGTATGCTTCTTTGGATCTGGAGTAACAATCATTTTGTTCTCCTTACACTTGACTACCGAACGACGACAATAAACAATCTGTTAAACTGCTTGTTCTTGCTAATAACACCCAAACACCATCAATTTACAGGGACGTGTCACTCAGGGACTTGGGCTGAATTTATATTTTTGTGACTGTATGTTTACTTCTGTCTGATATGTGCTATATGTGCCTTGTGCTGTGTATGACTGTTGGAATTGTGTTTTGTACCTTGGCCCCAAAGGAACGCTGTTTCATTTGGCTGTATTCATGAATAGCTGAATGATAATTAAACTTGGTCTTGAACAATCTTGAAACTCAAATGTTAGGTCAGTGCAGAAGAAATGCACGACAGTCGTTAGGACCTTTTCCCTGGGGGTGGAGGGGTGGCTAAAAATTTGTTTAGAAGCAGCTGCTCTCCAACATATTAATCAAATGAAAACTGGTCCCTATGCAATCAGAGGAAGGAGACTGAGAATTATTCATGATTCGTGCAGATATAACACCAAAAAAGGAGGCCTTGTAGATATAGCAACACACAAAAAATGCTGGAGGCAGGCCAGGCAGCATCTATGGAAAAGAGTAAACAGTCAACATTTCAGGTCAAGACCCTTCATTAGCACTGCTAGATATAATTGATAGACTAAGTGCTGGTTGATAGGATTATTATTATGGATGGACAACTAGGGTTTGGCTATCTGAAAACCTAATGACCCCACCCCACACCATCTAAGCCAGGGCTCCCAACCTGGGGTCCACAGACCCCTTGCTTAATGGTATTGGTCCATGGCATAAAGAAGGTTGAGAACCCCTGACCTAGGTCATGCTCTCTTCTCACTACCATCATCGGGTAGGAGGTACAAGAGCCTTGGGACTTTCATCACCAGCTTCAGGACCTTACAACAATCAGGCTCCTGAACCAGCGTGGACAACATCACTCACCTCAACTCTGAACTGTGTCCACAATCTATGGACTCACTTTTAAGGACTCTACAACTCATGTGCCTGCAAGAAAATTAATCTCAAAGGAGTATATGGTGATATAAGGCTATAAAATATCGGAGCAGTGTTCGGCCATTTGGCCCATCGAGTCTGCCCCACCATTCCAACATGGCTGATTTATTATTCCTCTGAATACCATTCTCCTGCCTTTTCCCCGTAACCTTTGACATCCTGAGTAATCAAGAACCTATCAATTACCACTTTAAAAATGCTCAATAACTTTGTCTGCCCAGCTGTCTGTGACAATATACAGCATACGTTGCTTGATTGTAAATTTACTTTGACGTTGAATGTATCTGCACTGTGTCCATAAAAGGGCAATTCAGCCAGCTTCGTACACTCATCCGTGAAAGCCCTCTCCTTTCAGAGTCTTATTCTCTGAGCACTACAATTGAAACTATCTCCTCTACACCCCAGAGCAGTGCTTTTCATGCCCACTTTTGTTCCTTTTTTTAAACATCTTCACTTACACTCAGTAGCCTCTTTATTAGCTACCTCCTGTACCTAAGAAAATGGCGACTGAGTGTGTGTTTGTGGTTTTCTGCTGCTGTAGCCTATCCACTTCAAAGCTTGACATGTTGTGTGTTCAGAGATGCTCTTCTGCACACCACTGTGGTCATTTGAGTTACTGTTGCCTTCCTGTCAGCTTGAATCAGCCTGGTCATTCTCCTCTGACCTCTCTCATTAGCAAGGTGTTTTCACCCACAGAACTGCCACTTATATAGGTCAGTTGTGGAGAGCGCCCTCTTCTTTGTGGTGGCGTGTTGGGGAGGCAGCATTAAGAAGAGGGACGCCTCACGTCTTAATAAGCTGGTAAGGAAGGCGGGCTCTGTCGTGGGCAAAGTACTGGAGAGTATAACATCGGTAGCAGAGCGAAGGGCGCTGAGTAGGCTACGGTCAATTATGGAAAACCCTGAACATCCTCTACATAGCACCATCCAGAGACAGAGAAGCAGTTTCAGCGACAGGTTGCTATCGATGCAATGCTCCTCAGACAGGATGAAGAGATCAATACTCCCCCATGCCATTCGGCTTTACAATTCAACCGCCAGGAGTAAGATATGTTAAAGTGCCGGGGTTAGGACTCAATGTATTTAAGTAAACTACTTAAGAACTTTTTAAAAGCTATTATTAATGCTTTTTGAGAGGGTGATTTTAGATGCATATCATATTTTTACTGAGTTAAGTATTGTATGTAATTAGTTTTGCTACAATAAGTGTATGGGACAGTGGAAAAAATGTTGAATTTCCCCATGGGGATGAATAAAGTATCTATCTATCTTACTGGATGTGTTGTTAGTTTCTCGCACCATTTTTTTTTAAATCCCCAGGAGATCCGCAAATTATGAGTTACTCAAACCACCCTATCTGGCACCAACAACCACCCATAGTCAAGGTCACTTAGAACCTTAGAATCTGATGTTTGGTCTGAACAACAACTGAACCTCTTGACCATGTCGGTATGCTTTTATGCATTGAGTTGCTGCCACATGATTGGCTGATTAGATACTTGTATGAATGAGGTGTACAGATGTACCTAATAAAGCAGCCATTGAGCGTATGTCCCCTGGTTCTGGACCCCTTTGCCATTAGGATCTTTATTATCCATGATTTTAAAACTAACCCTTTCCCTCGCAAACCTCTTCTGTTCCTGAAACAATCCTCCCTAAAGCCTTCCAATCTGTCCTAAGGGGTGACACTTAGAAATGAACATAATACTTCAGCTCAGGCTGAACCAGTGTTCTATAAAGATTCATCATAACTTCCCCGCTCTTGTGCTCCGTGCTTCTATTTATAAAGGCCAGGGATACTGTATGTGTTTTTGTTAAATCACTTTCTCAACCTGCTCGACCACTTTCAATGAACAATGCACAGATCTGTTTTTGCACCTGTGTCATGTTGTGCCCCCCCATTATACATTTACTCTTTTATTCTTCCTATCAAAACATTTTCCAGTATTGAATTGCACCTGCCTCCCATTCTGACCATACCCTTAAATTAATTCTATGACTGTCGGGTTCAGATTCACCACACTTCAAAGTCAAAAGGAAGAAATTAATGGGAATAAAGGTGAATAAATTCTCTAGACCTATGCCCCGAACACCCAAGGCCATATAATTTATGCCGAGAAAAGCAGAGGTCCTTGTACCACTCCCTGCGAAGTTCAATTATTTTCAGGCTGGAGGCAAGGTATAGTTTCTTCATGGGAGACACAAGGGACGGCAGATATTGGAATCTGAAAATTAAAACACACTGCCAGAAGACTGCATTGTGGAGAGTATCCTGACTGGTTGCATCACGGCCTAGTATGGCAACACCAATGCCCTTGGACAGAAAATCCCACAAAAAGTGATGGATACGGCCCAGTCTATCATGGGTAAAACTCTCCCCCACCATTGAGCACATTTACACGGAGCGCTGCTACGAGAAAGCAGCATCCACTATCACGGCCCCTCCCCACCCATGAAGATACTCTCTTCTCATTGCTGCCACCAGGAAGGAGGTACAGGAGCTCCAGGTCCCACACCACCGGAGTCAGGAATAGTTATTACCCTACATCCATCAAGCTCTTGAACCAGTGCGTCACTCACCTCAATGCTCAGCTGATTCCACAACTTCTGGATTCACTTTCAAGGATTAGACAACTCTTACTCTTAGTATTAATTATAGACATTATTATTATTATTATTATTATTATTATTGTTGTATTTGCACAGTGAATGATGACATACATGTACTTTGATAATAAATTCACTTTGAACTCAGCGGGTCAGGCAGCATCTGTGGAGGCAAGAACACGTCAGCATTCCAGGCCATGGTCCTGCTTCAGGTGTCTCCACAGGTGCTGCCTGACCCGCTTCACTTCTTTGTTATGTTGTAATCATAGAACCATAGAACACTACAGCACAGTACAGGCCCTTCAGCCTTCCATGTTGTGCCCACCCATATAATCCTTGCGCTACTTATTTAATTTCACTCATATATCCTTTTTATTGCAATTTATACTTTTTTAAAATTATGTAATGCACTGCCACTGCAAAACAACAAAATTCACGACATACATCAGCGATATTAAACCTTCTTGCAGAGTAACTTTCCTATGCTTGCTTGTATTTTTAGATAATCACTATACACATGAAGTTGTTCAGTGAATTGTCCAGTAATTATGGTGCAGTTGCTTCTGCATTTTCTAAAACTTTTTAGCAGGTGTCACGTTACTTGAATTTGGCTACTTTATAGGTTAATTCGGATGGTGAGGTGGAGCTACGTCTCTACCAAAGGAGGTGTAAGGTGCTCCTGCCCTCCACTAGCCTGCAGGTCACCCTTGGGCAAGGTGTAGCACCTGCCTAGCACCACCCCCCCTCCCCCCCCCCGAGCAGGGTGACGTGAAGCCATGGGAGGAGGTGGTGGATGGTCGTATGAGCAACCGGTGCATGTCACAAGTCCTGGTTATGTGATCACTCACACCAGGCAGACAATCTCTGAAGAGCATTGATAATGGCCGGGGTCACCCGTCTTGTAAAACTGCCCAGAAGGCAATGGGAAACCACTTCTGTAGAAAAATTTGTCAAGAATAATGGTGGTCATGGAAAGACCATGACCACTCCTGTCATACGACACAACATATAATGAAATCGATAGGTTAATAGTTATCACTGGAATTTTGTTATCTTTAGTCTGAGTATGAGAGCACCATGACCACTTTTTCCCTTATGTTTTCTTTGTTCTCTCACCTCTCTCTTGTTCATTTTTTGTTCTTGTAACTTTTAATAAAACTTCTGTAAAAGGCAAGTTTTATGCCTCATTTTTGACTTGAAAAAGAACCTCTGAATCACAAAGGTATCCAACAGTTATGAACACTTACCTGATGTTTATATCCCTGCATCTCCATTCTCTTTCCTTCCTTCACCTTTAATCACCATGACAACTGCAGTACAGTACATGGCACCTTACTGAAAACCTTTTGAAAGTCCATTCGTACCCCATCGACAGCTTGTCCCTCACCTCTCCAACACTTCATCAAGAAATTGTAAAGTTGGTTGAAGTTGTTTGCTTTTAACAAATCCAAGCCTCTATATATATCAGATATAGATTCAGATCGAACCATACAGTGAAATGCTTTATTTGCGTTAACAACCTGCACACCCAAGGACGTGATGGGGCAGCCCACAAATGTCACCCTACGTTCCAGTGCCAACATAACATGCCCACAATGCTCGACACAACAACACAAGCAGCAACAAAACAAATCAACAGCAAAACAAACCCCCTCCCACCCACACACAGACACAAACAGGCTGCCAACCCCAGGATGGGCCACCAGTTCTTGGCCCCAAACTCTCAGACATCTGGCCTCCAAACTGTCTGGCTCAGACATCCAACCTGTCTGGCTCAGGCATCAGGCCTCCAAACTGTCTGGCTCAGGCATCCAACCAGTCTGACTCAGGCATCAGGCCTCAAACCTGTCTGGATGAGACTCTTGGATATCAGGTCTCCAACCTGTCTGGCTCAGACTCATTGAATTGACCTACAGGCCTCTACCCCCAACTTGAAAACTTTGGTCTTTGACCCTGCTGACCTTCCACCCCTGGACTCCGTTGACCTACACAAGGGTGCCATGGTAACGCAGCAGCTTGTGCAGTGCTATGACAGTTCGGGGCATCCTGGAATTCGTTACTCAATTTTGATGCTGTCTGTAAGGAGTTTGTGCATGCTGCACGTGAACGCACGAGTTTCCTCCGGGTGCGCCGGTTTCCTCCCAGAGTCCAAAGACGGACTGGTTCGTAGGTTCTTTGGTCATTGTAAACTGCCCTATGATTGGACCAGTGTTACATAGGTGGGTTGCTGGGTGTTGCAGCTCATTGGCCGAAAAGACTTGTTCCGCACTGTATCACTAAATAAGTAAATTAAATACTTGCTGATGATTCACGGTGTTTTTGGTTACTGATCAGAGCACTTTCAACACCACTCAGGTTAACTTGAAGGGTCTGTAGATACTGACAGTACCCCCAGATACTGCACAACTTTAAACAAGGGCGTGTACACTTGCAATATTCTGGACTCCAGCTGCCCCGACTAAAATCTATAGATTTCCCTTGGAATATTACGGCCAGGGCCTCTGTAAATTGAGGCTTGATTTTGCTCAGTTGTAATTGGACCTAAGTTGCCACCTAACCCTGTTCCAACCTCACAACAGGGGTAGGACTTGTACCCAGAAGCCACATTATTAATTACACCTGAACATCTGGCACAGTGGCTACGATATTGATTCTACATTTTCTTCAAGAGATACAGAAGATGAAAGAGAACATAAAACGCAATTAAATAGTTACAAATCCATATAGTAGCTCACTATTTTCTAAAAAGGAAAACAGTCTGATTATAGATGGTCAATTTTTTTTTGTGGTTTGCAATGCTCTTCAACTGTAGTTCCTGGCCGTGACTCAGTAGTCAGACTCAGCCAAATCAAAGGCTGTGGACTGAAGTCCAAATCCAGAAACGTCAGCTCAAATCTGGGCCAGCGATGATGTGCTAAGGGGGACTGCTGCACACAGATGGAGGCAATAGATTCAAGAGTGAAGATTCATGATTGTTTAATGTCAATTCCAGTACACAAGTGCAAAGGAGAATGAAATAATTGTTACTCAGGATCCAACGCAGAACAAAAAAAAGGTAAAGAACACGGTAAATATAAATACATAAGATAACCTAAATACATAGATTGACTGTACGTCCATAAAGTGAGGCTTGGCACAGGAGTGTCTGTATGTAAGGTGACGCTGACAGGAAATCACAAAGTAATGGTGGAGGGGTGGGTTAGTGTGTGAAGTTTTCATCAGTCTTACTGCTTGGGGAAAGCAACTGTTCCTGAGTTTGGTAGTCCTGGCGTGGATGCCACATGCCACAAACAGTCTATGAGCAGGGTGGGTGGGATCCTCCATGATGTTACTGACCTCTTTCTGTATACATGTCTTTGATTGTGGGTAGGCATTGGTCAATTTTGACTTCCCGTTGTGGAGCCTTCCTTACGTCAACGATTTTATCACTGCTGCTTCCCGCACACATAGAACATGGCAAAGGAACAGGCCTTTCAAACTAATTAAATAAAAGGCTAACTAAACTAATTGCTTCTGCCTACACAGTGTCCAAAGCACCCACGTTCATGTGTCAATCCAAGAGCCTCTTATATGCCCCTGGTATATTTGCCTCCACTACCACCAGCCCTGGTAGTACATCCCATGCACCCACCACTCTGTTAAAAAAAAACTGCCCCTGTACATCTTGTTTTAACTTGCCCCTCCTCACTGTGAAGAGAGAGAGCTCAGCCCCTCTCATCGTTTTCACATAACTTTCAGTATAAGACATCTCAATCCCTCAAGATCAAAAAGGTAAAGGCAAATGTTGGGAACTTGAATTTAAAAAATTGCTGGAAACACACAGCTGGTCAATCAGTGTCTGTGGAGAGAGAGGGAACTCACCTGAAATATATGCCCTTTAAAACAAGGCATTTCACTCCCATGAGCTCTGAAAGGTAAAAGAGCCTGTGTCTCCTGTGGAAAGGATGAACGAGCAAAGACTTAACTTTGGAGCGAAGGAGAATGACAGGCAATTTGATCTGAATCAGAATCAGGTTTAATATCACCAGCATACGTCACGAAATTTGTTGTCTTTGTGGCAGCAGTACATTGCAATACATAATAATAGGAAAAAAACCTGAATTACAGTAAATATATAAAAATAGTTAAATTAAATAAGTAGTTAAAAATATTGAGGTAGTGTTCACGGGTTCAATATCCATTCAGAAATTGGATGGCAAAGGGGAAGAAGCTAATCCTGAATCGCTGAGTGTGTGCCTTCAGGCTCCCATATCTCCTCCCTGATGGTAGTAATGAGAACAGGGCATATCCCGGGTGATGGGGGTCCTTAATGATGGATGCCCGCCTTTCTGAGGCATGGCTCCTCGAAGATGTCCTGGATACTATGGAGGCTAGTGCCCATGATGGAGCTGACTAAGTTTACAACTCTCTGCAGTTTTTTTTGATCCTGTGCAGTAGCCACCCCCCGCCCCCCCCCCCCATCCTACCAGACAGTTAGAATGCTTTCCATGGTATATCTGTAGAAATTTGGAAGTGTCTTTGGCGCCATACCGAATCTCTTCAAACTTATACGATGATGAGAGGCATAGAAAGGGTGACAGGCAGGGCTGCAATGGCTAATACTAGAGGACATCCTTTTAGGGGGAATGGTGGAAAGCGTGGGTAAGATGGCGGAGGCTTTTTTTAACACACAGAGAATGGTAATTGACTGGCGTGTAGTGGCTGCTGGGGTAGTAGCTGAGGCTGATACATTTGGGACATTTGATTTTATAATTAAACATATTACTTGTAGGAGCACCTCCCATTGTAAAGTGGAACCAGCAGCAGTGTGGGTTAATATCTCATCATAAGTAGGACAGCTGCTAACATCTGGCACACGCATCTCTCTGAGGACATGCTACAGGAATGACGCACCTTCTAAGATTTGAGGTCAGGATTTATTTAAGAATGATACCGTTGGTGTGAAAGTAAAGATAGCACAAACAAATCCCCTTGGTCAAAAGGAAAGTTTTTCTTTATACTCTGAACCATGGCAATCAATACGAAGGAGACTGTGCCTTTCCCCCAGTCTACAGTCTCATGTTGGAGAAGCAACACCTCATATTCTGTCTGGGTAGCTTCCAACCTGACAGCACGAACATCAACTTCTGCAGCCTTTGGTAGTTTCCCCGCTTCTCTCTTTGTCCATTCCCCATTCTGGCTCCCCTTTTACCCCTTCACCTCACTTGCCTAGCATCTCCTACTGGTGTCCCTCCTCCCCTTGACAACTCTCTTCTCCTATCAGATTCCTCCTTCTTCAGTCCTTTCCCCCTATCACCTCCCAGCTTCTCACTTCTTCTCCCCTCCCCCAACCATTCACCTTCCCGCTCAACTCATCTCACCTATCACCTGCCAACTTGTATTCCTTCCTCCTCTCCTCCTTTTCCCACAGTCCACTCTCCTCTCCTACCAGATTCCCTCATCTTCAGCCATTTACCTCCTCCACCTATCACCTCCCAGCTTCTCACTTCATCTCCCCCTCCCACATCAACTCACCCATCACCTGCCAGCTTGTACTTCTTCCCCTCCCCCAACTCTTTTTGCCCTTTTCCCAACCTCTCGGTTGATGAAGATGAAGGCTCTCGGCTTGAAACATCAACTGTTTCTCTCTGAGATGCTGCCTGACCTGCTGAGTTTGGTTGTGGGGGTCCCTAACTTGATCCTTGGCTCTCTAGTGACTGGACAGATTTTCGTTGGAATCCAATTCTGCAGTAGCGCTTGGCTACCATGGGCGTAAGAGTCCTGGTGAAGGTTCTCGGCCTGACACGTTGCTGTTTATTCCCCTCCACAGATGCTCCATTGTTCCTCCAGCACGTAACATGTGCTGCTCTGGATTTACAGTGTCAGCAGAATCCCCTGCGTTCAAGATCATGATAAAACGGCACTTTTTCACCCACTTGTTGAGTACTGATTTCCAGGAAGGATGTGATTGCGCCGGGGGAGTTACAAGGATGTTGCCAAGTCTGGAAAAAAATATGGTCATGATGAAACATGGGATAGGTTGGGATTGTTTTCTTTGGAGCAGAGTAGAGATTTAATTGTGGTTTATAAAGCTGTGAGGGACCTACACAGAGTAAATGTGAAAGGCCTGTTTAATTTCATAGCCACATCAGACTGTGTGGGAGTGGATCTAAACTGATTGGTCATGGGATTAGAGTGGAGATGAGGAAACATGCCTTCATAAGACCATAAACATAGGACAAAATCTGGCCATTTGGCCCATCAAGTCCACTCCGCCATTCCATCATGGCTGATTTACTTTTTCTCTCAACCCTATTCTCATATGTCAATCCATGGCCTCTTAAATGTTCCTAATGTGTCAACCTCAGCTAGCAGCCCTGGCAACACATGAACTGCTACCTTCAGCAGGCTCTGGAAGAACTTCTTCCCTGAGGCTGTGACCCTGCTGAACCTCACATCACAGCGCTAAGCAGTACTGAACCCATATTGTCCTGTCTCAGTACTTTTATATCTGTATGCTGTAGCACTTACTTTTTATTCGCAGTTAGTTTGTAAATAACACTATTCTTTTGCATTTCTGGTTAGATGCTAATTGCATTTCATTGGTTTTGTATCTGTACTCGGCACAATGACAATGAAGTTGAATCGAATCTAATCTAATCTCTGATATCTACTCTACACTTTTCTCCATTCATCCTAAACAGATGGCCTCTGGCATTAGCAATCGCACCACCCCCGGCAAAAGACACTGACTCTATATCTTACAATCATTCCTCTTATAATCCTATATACATCAATCAATTTGGCTCTCACCCTCCTTCACTCCAAAGATAAAAGCTCTAGCTCGTTCAACCTTTCCACATAGGACGAGTTAAACAGCCTCCTCCCGTGCTAAACATTTTCACGTTCAAGTTTGTTGTCATTCAACCGTGCACATGTATGCCACCAAACGAAACAATGTTCCTCACTACCAAGTGCATATAACTCACACACACACACAACACAAAGTAATACTACCACAAACAAATTAATAATAAGGAGCTTTTACCACACAAGTTAAAACATAAACCATATAACGTTACTGGAGCTTCATACGTGATGAGACCTGGGTGGTGGGAAGGAGCTCAGTAGTCTCACGGCCTGGGGTAAAAAGCTGTTTTTCTCATCCTAACAATGCTTGTCCTAATGCTACTGTATCTATGGTAGAGGGTCAAAAGAGATTGCTGGATGGATGGGAGTGATCATTGACAATGTTAAGGAATCTGGGTTTGCAGCGCTCTGGGTAATTATCTCTGAAGGGTGGTGTAGAGACCCTGATGATCCTCAGCAGTCCTCGCAAACCCCTGTCAATTCCCATACCAGATGGTGATGTAGCCGGTCAGGACAGGTCAGTTTCCTCACTTTCCACGCTGTCACTTCCACGTCTGATGGATTTCCTCAGGTTCCACCTCTTTGAAAAACTCCCAAACTGCTGGAGGAACTCAGCAGGTCAAGCAGCACCTATTGGGGGGGGGGGGGGGGTATAGGGGAAGGAATAAATAGCCAAAAAGTGTTTTGGCCCAAATCATTGACAGTTTATTCCTCTCCATAGATGCTGCCTGACCTGCTGAGTTCCTCCAGCATTTTGTGTGCTGCTCCAGATTTCCAGCATCCACAGAATCTCTTCTGTCCGCCTCTTTGGAGGTGCTTTAGACACTTGGTAGAGGTTAAAAGCTGAGATATACGCCAATTGGTTCAGCACCAGACCAGGCAACTATCAACCAAACAACTTGGGCAACCTATTTTCTACTCTGCTCAACTGTGCTGCATTTGAACCAACACTTTCTAATTTATAAATAATCATTCTGTAAGACTTTATACAACTACGCCATGGATGGTTCCCAGGCCCGACTGCAAAAGGAGGAGGGCTGAGCATGGGGCTAGCAACCCCATCCGGGAAAAAACCAAGTACTACAGAAACACCAACAGAAGCTCCAGAGACCTCGTCCCTGGGAGAGGAAGGATCTTCGCCTAAGTGGGCTACAAAGACTGGCCCAGGGCAGAGAACTCTGGTGAGCTGCCATCAGCATCCTACGCCCCAGTAGGGGTGACGGACTTAAGAAGAAGAATATGTTACGCAGAATTGTTCAGCCAGATCAACAACCCAGCTGCAACCTTAAGCTCCAGTGAAACTTTGCAAAGAGATTTGTACAATGTAAGTCTCTCTCGTGCATACTGCAGGGCAAATGGAAATTGCAAAGGCTCATAACCACTGTCCCTTCTAAACCACGCAGGTGCACCCGCGCACATAGACTTTGCTGCCACCCAGCTGGAATTGGGCGCAGCTAGATAAAGTTTATGAAACGTGAAAGATTTTCTTTGGTGTACTGTATTTCATTATACCTTTCAATTAATAAATTAAATCAAAAGTATGTGATTTTTCATTTTCATTCTAAATATTCATGGTATGCTTATTATTAAAAAAAGCATTTGAAGTGCCGCACAGTTTTCAGGCTGCGTAAAAAGTTCCTGCTCAGAGCAATGGTTGTTCTGAACAACTGTAATAAAAAACACCTTAGAGGGAGCATAGCTCATAACGCCTCCTAGATTTGTCAGTTGAACTGTTCCACGTCTGACAGTTCAGCGACTTAGACGATAAATTATAGACCGCAGTTTCAAAGATGGCTGCCTATGGGAGCTCAGATACTACCACAAACTGGCCAGCTGCTGTCGGCGGCCTACGTAACAGTAGGGGTGGGGAAAGCCTTCGAGGTTAGAGCATCATTCCCCTTCTATTTATTCCTCCAGCTGCCACTGAAATAGATTAACCGATCGTATATACTGCAGACCATGGGAACTTTGCACCAATTGGCTGCTGTATTACCAACATGTTACCAGATGAGTTGGAAAATACAGGTGGTGAAAGGCACCATACAAATGCAAGTCTTCCTTTATTCTGATAAAAAGACCATAAGACATATGAGCAGAGTTAAGCCATTTGGTCCATCGAGTCTCCTCTGCCATTCCATCGTAGCTGATTTATTTTTTCCTGGGATCCTTCTTGTGAACGTCCTCTGGACCCTCTGCAATGCCAGTACATTCTTTCTTAAATATGTGGCCCCAGAAGCTGACAGTAGTCTAAATGTGGTCTGACCAATGCCTTATTGACTGGCCCTCCATTGGTCAGGGTCAACCATGGATATTGTGTCCTTGCTGTATGTGTGATACGCAAGCCAGGGCAGTATGATATGGAGAACAAGCTGCTGCCCATGCAGCAGACTCCCCCTGTAGCTGACGAACCCAAAGGAATGTCTGAAACCGATACAGTTCGGCACCAGCGGTGTTGCAGGCGTTCCTGGTCAGTGTTGAATGCAACATAGGGCTGCCTTAGGGACTCCAACTCCAGATTTTTCCTCGGGGTTTACTCACGAAGCCCTTACCATGAGAGGGTATTACCGCTGGCAGTAGAGGTTTAAGATCAGAGTTTTCCTTCTCCTAGATGAGCTGCTAACCACAGCCAACAAGCCCCACCTGCCCAAAGCAACTGGCTTTAAAGGTGCCAGTAGCCAGCCTTTGCCCCTTCTCCTGTCAGTAGAAATAGTTCTGCCGGGCTTAGTAATTAAGCCCCACGTGAAGGCCAGGGACTGGACTAATGAATGCTAACACTACATTTCCTTTCTTTACTGCCCACTCAATTTGCAAGTTCACAGTATAAACCCCACTCATTAACTTAATTATAAAGGCTAACGGAAAAGCAGGCTTCTATCTAAAGGGGTGAATACTAAGATATGCTACAATTGGACAGGCACTGCTGAGACCTCATCTGGCATACAGTACTTAATTAGGTTCATCCAATTGTTATGTCATCTTCAGACGAATGGGCTCGTCAAGTCAGTGCCAGCTCTAATTTGATTCAGGGCATCTCACTTCAAGAGAAATATTTAAAAGAATGACACCAATTCATGGCAACAGCCCTCAGCACTGAACTGACTCCATAACCTGGGGACTCACTTTCAAGCACTCCACAATTCATATTCTCAATACTTATTGACATACAGCATGGAGCAGGCCCTTTCGAGCAAAGCCTCCCAACCCCACACACAATTTAATCCTAGCCTAATCACGGGACAATTTACAATGACCATTTAACCTACCAACCGGTGCATCTGGGAGGAAACTGGAGCGCCGGGAGAAACCCCACACAGTCACGGGGAGAACGTACAAACACTTTACTGGCAGAGGCGGGAATTGAACCTGGCTCACCTGTACTGTAAGGCGTTGTGCTAACCACTATGCTACCATACCACCCAATGTTATTGTTTTGTTTTCCTTTTTTTGCATTTGCACAATTTGTCACCTTTTGCACATTGGTTGTTTGTCTGTCTTTAGTTGTGTGTAGTCTTTCATTGATTCTCTTGTGCTTCCTTTTTAGTTACTGGGAATACCTGCGAGAGCATCAATTGCAGGGTGGTATCTGGTCTCACTCACTCACACACGCACATGCACACACACACTAAATCTTTCAACATTAAATACCAGGTCTGAACTTACATTGCCTCAGCTACATAAGATTAAGAGATGATTTAATTAAGATGGCTTAAAAAAAGATTTAAATATTTGTTAAGTAGATTGAGGAACTATTTTCTCTGCTGCTTAAAATTTGCCTTTAAAATTTGTACCTGGTGACTTAGCGCCCTTTAACATAGGAGGTAGTGGGATTCTGAACAGTCGGTGACAAAAGGTGCTGAACTTTCAACCATGACATTGACAGATTTGCGTAAGGCATATATGTTGTGTATTAAAAAGGACAAAAGGAGAATTCACTACCAGGGGTTACAGGCAGATTAGCTGTGATGTAACAGCAAAAGGACAGACTGAAAGGCATGAGGAACTGATGTTTGTGAACAGTCACTGGAGTAAAAGGGATTAGTAACCCAACCAATTGAAGTCGCGAGATATCAGATACCTAGGATGAGAGGAAAAGTTTTAAATATCCCGTCCACCATATTGTTTTTGAGACGTCTTTCTTGTGTTAAGACAATGTCAGCTCTACGTTGTGGCCCAAAAACTGCCACGTTTCTCTAAACAAAGCATTTCAACAACACAGTCTTCATATCTTCATATCAGCAAGCTAATGAAGATTAACAACACATTACAGTACACGTGACCCAGGTTCAATTCCCGTCGCTGCCTGACTGTGTGGGTTTCCGCTGTGCGCTTCGGTTTCCTCCCACCGTCTAAAAAATGTACCAGTTGGTAGGTTGCTGCTCGTTGTAAGTTGTCCTGCGATTAGGCTAGAGCTAAATAAATAAATTTACACACATTATTTAAAAAATTAAAATGCTACTTAAACCAAGATTTTTTTTTAAACAGTCTTTTAGTACCTCCAGTAACACAGAACGAAGTCAGTTGGAGTGACTCACTTGGCCCGGATCACATTAGCAATTCCATTCAAATCACACTGTTCCATTACAGGAGGCTGCCATACATTGCAATCCTCTACTCCCTGGCCAGTCATGACTGCGTGGCCAGATTTTGCTCTCACTCAATCTACAAGCCTGCGGGTGATGACACCGTAGTGGCCACATCTCGAGTAACAATGAGTCGGAGTACAGGAAGGAGGTAGGGAGCTTGGTGACGCGATGCCACGGCAACGACCTTTCTCTTAAGGCTAACACAACAAAGGAGCTGGTCATCAGCTTCTGTAGGGGAGCTGGGCAGTGCACGTGCTCCTGCCTACGTCAACAGTGTCGAGGTTGACAGGGTTGAGAGCTTCATGTTCATAGGTGTGTGCTTCCTGTCCTGGTCCAACCACGTTGAAGTCATGGTCAAGAAAGCTCACCAATGTCTCCACATCCGCAGAAGGCTAAAGAAATTCCCCGTCCTCTCTTACCGACTTTTATTGATGCACCGTTGAAAGCATTCTGTCTGGATGCAGGATGCCTTGATACGGCAACTGTTCCGCACGTGACTGCAAGAGAGTTGGAGGCACAGCTCACCACAAAGTAACCAGCCTCCCCTCTATGAACTCCATCTACGTTTCTCCGTGCCTCAGTAAAGCAGTCAGCATAATTACCCACCCCAGACATTTTCTCTTCCCCCTCTCCCAACCAGAAAAAGATATAAAAGCTTGCAACACGTAGCACCGGGCTCAAGGACAGCTTTTTATCAGACTCCTGAATGGACCCCTTCTACGATAAAATGGGCTCTTGGCATCACAATCTACCACGTTATAACCATATACCATATAACCATATAACAATCACAGCACGGAAACAGGCCATTCCGGCCCTCCTAGTCCGTGCCGAACTCTTAATCTCACCTAGTCCCACCTACCCGCACTCAGCCCGTAACCCTCCACTCCTTTCCTGTCCATATACCTATCCAATTTTACCTTAAATGACACAACTGAACTGGCCTCTACTACTTCTACAGGAAGCTCATTCCACACAGCTTCTCGCACATTACCGTTCACCTGCACTGCATGTTTTTAGTAGGTTTTCCACTGTATTCTGTATTATTATTGCTTTACCTTGTTCTACCTCAATGCACTGTGTAATGATTTGAACTGTGTGAACAGTATGCCAGACATGCTTTTCCCTGTATCCTTGTTCATGTGACAATAATAAGCCAACAGCAATTATAATAAATTGCTTTACAATATAAATAAATTTGACTTATTGCCTATAGTTCTGGGCAGACCTCTAACAGCTATTAAAAAAGATGCTAAAAGATCTCTGATGAGATCTCAATATCAAATTGTAAAATATTAAATTAAATTGAACTGACTTTATTTCTTACATCCTTCACAAACATGAGGAGTAAAAATCTTAACGTTTTGTCTCCGTCTAAGTGTGCAACGTGCAATCATAGTAATTTATAATAAATAGAACAGTCACTGTAACATAGAAATACACTCAAATCAGCGTGAGTTAATCAGCCTGGTGGCCTGGTGGAAGAAGCTGTCCCCGGAGCCTGTTGGTCCTGGCTTTTATGCTGCGGTACCGTTTCCCAAATGGTAGCAGCTGGAACAGTTTGTGGTTGGGGTGACTCAGGTCCCCAATGATCCTCTGGGCCCTTTTTACACACCTGTCTTTGTAAATGTCCTGAATCGTGGGAAGTTCACAACTCCACACCACTCTCTGCTGAATCCTGCCATTAAGGGAGGTACAATTCCCATACCAGGCAGTGATGCAGCCCATCAGAATGCTCTCAATTGTGCCCCTGTAGAAAGTTCTTAGGATTTCGGAGCCCATAGCAAACTTCCTCAACTATCTGAGGTGAAGTCCATTGAGTCTGTTCCTCTATTCAACCATGGCTCGCTTTTTTCAACCCCATTGTCCCACTTTCTCCCTGTAACCATTAACCCCCAGAGCAATCCAAAAGCCATCAATCTCTGCCTTGAATACACCCAGTTTGGCCTCCCCAGCCCTCCCTGGCAATGCATTTCACAGATACAATAACTGCCGGCTGAAGAAATTCCTCATCTCAGTTTTAAAGGACACTCCTCTGAGTCTGTACCCTCAGATCATAGACTCTCCCATTAACTGAAGCATCCTTTCTACACCAACTCTATCCAAGCCTTTCAGTATTTGGTAGATTTCAATGAGATTCCACCTCATTCTTCGGAACTCCAGAGCAAAGCCCCAGAGCCTTCAAGCACTCATCACACATTAACCCTTTCACTCCCGGGATAATTCTTCTGAACCTCCTCCAGACCAGGAGTTTCCAACCTTTTTCATATGCCATGGACCAATATCATTAAGCAAGGGGTCCATGGACCCCAGGCTGGGAATCCCTGCTCTAAACCCTCTCCAGGGCCAGCACATCTTTCCATAGATAGAGCTATATACACAAAATGCTGGAGGAACTCAGAAGGACAAGTAGCATCTATGGAGGGTTAACATTTTGGGCAGAGACCCTTCATCAGGACTAGATAGATTCTCACCCATATGAAGATCCTGGTAAATACTTCATCCCAATACCCAGCTCCAATTGAGATGCACCAACATCAGCCCGAAGAGGAAGATACATTCGTGGAAGGAAAACGACATTCAACATCAGGTAGCAACATCTACTCTTTTAGACTGGCATCAAGTGACAAACGTACCCTGTCTATCACACTTATCAACAGCTGTCAGGCCCTTTCACACACTTGCTCGGGGAGTTGCTCTACAACGATATTTTAATGAAACCAATGATTAAACAATGAATGAGATACAAAAACATCTGTTACGAAGCATACACTCAGCGGCCACTTTATTAGGTACATCTGCTCATTAATGCAAATATCTAATCAGCCGGTCATGTTACAGCAACTTAATGCATAAAAGCACGCAGTCGTGGTCAAGAGGTTCAGCTGTTGTTCTGACCAAACATCGGAATGGGAGAACTGTGACTTTGACTGTGGAACGATTGTTGGTGCCAGATGGGGTGGTTTGAGTATCTTAGAAACTGCTGATCTCCTGGGATTTCTATGTACAACAGCTTACAGAGAATGATGTGAGAAACAAAAAAAAACACCCAGTGAGCGGTAGTTCTGTGGGTGAAAACGCCTTGTTAATGAGAGATCAGATGAAAATAGCCAGCTGAGAGGAAGGTGACAGTAATTCAGATAACCACGCTTTATAACAGTGGTATGCAGAAGAGTATCTCTGACCATGTCGATCCTTGAAGTGAATAAGCTACATCCGCGGAAGAGCACCAACACACACTCAATAAACTGACCACTTTATTAGGGACAGGAGGTGCCTAATAAAGTGGCTACTGTGTGTATGTAACAATATAACTGAATGATTCATGGTTCACTGCAGTTTATCCACCTTCTCCATCCTACACACCCCAATGCCTACAAGTCCTCCTCCTTGGGCAAGAGCTTAATTACTTATCTTGCACGCAGTCAATTCTAACAAATTTTAAGCAAATAGCGGTTATATGTAACATTTGTCAAAGGATTGAATTGTCTCCGGCATCTTAACTTAATACGTTACTTTATCGTTCATTTGCAAAAGGATTTTACATTAGCAAAATTGCAGAACCTCGCCAAATAAAATTAAAACTCAAGGTCTATATTTTTTATTAAACAATATCTGCTCGTGACCAATCGGACGGGCACTAACAGGTAGAGTAAAAGATGGTTTCGAGTTATTTGCCTTAACGGGAAGGTGTTCTATTGTACAATAAAGACGGGCTTCTTCGCTGCAATCAACGGGTTCAGGGTTAATGAGGTACTCTCTCCGCAGACAAAACCAAACAGTCTACAAACAATAGCAATGTCACAGATCAATCAGCCCCATGATACTAAATCACTCGGGCTGAGAATTCTCTCTCTCACGACCAGGTGCGGAATAACGAGGCGGCACTTAACACCCACACAGGCATTACAACAAGAAATAAAATCCACGCTGGCAAAGGTAACCGAGACAATCAGTGTTACAAAAAAAACCTTCTTTATAATAATGCCGATCCTAGAATAAACAGGAGCAAAGATGCAAAGCCGCTCCTCGCCTCCAAGTAAACGGGTGCGGATCACCATTTATGTAAAATGCATGCAGTTGTAATCTCACCAACTAATTCGGCGTCTGGCAGGAGGCAGAATCTCTCTAGAAAGCGGCAGCCGGGTTATCTGCCGTGCAGTGATCGCCCGTCCGCGGGAAGCGTCCCTGCCTCTGCATTGGAAGCTGAGAGTGGTGCCAACGATGCGCCGCAGCCTTGCTTCAGGTTTCCGCCCCCCGCCGGCACCGCTCCCTCCTCCACACCCACGGGTGCTCCCGCACTCCTCAGTCAGCGCCGCGGCTGGCGCAGCAGCATTTCCCCCGCCGGCTACTCGTGCGCCTTGGCACCGAGGCAGAAACGCCAACAAAGGCTCCCGAATCCGTCTGTTTACATTCAAGAGCCTGGCATTGCCCGCCGGCTGCGGCTGTTGCCCCGGGACTCCCGCGCCCTCTGCCGGGAACAAGGAGAATTAATGGGCAGCAGGGCGGATCCCGCTCCCCACCGGAGCTCACTCACACCGGGACAGGGCGGCTCCCACTCCCTACCTCCATCTCAGTCGTACTGGCTCCCACTCGCCACGCCACCTCATACTGGAGCAGGGCTAATCCCACTCCCTACCCTTACCTCATTCATACTGAGGCAGGGTGCTCCTACTCACCACCCTACCTCATACTGGGGCAGGGCTGCTCCCACTCCCCAGGCGACTCACTCACACTCCCGCCCGACCTCAGTATCAATGGGGCAAGGCTGGTCTCACTCCCCAACCTACATTACTCACATCAGAGCAGGGTAGTTCTCACTCCCCACCCCACCCGATCTCACAGCAGGTCAGGGCGGCTCCCCTCGCGGCTGCTGCAGCCAGCGGGCGGCTCCAACCTCACGCTCACTGGGGCAGAGCGACTCCCACTCCCTACCCTACCTCAAATCGGAGCAGGGCGACTCCCACTCCCCATCCCACCTCACTCAGGGCGGGTTCCCCAGGGGCTGCAGACAGCGGGTGACCCCCACTGCCCATCCTACCTCACGCCAGCTCAGGGTGCCTTCCCCAGCGCGGACGGTCACAACTCCCACGCCTACTCCACCTCACTCTCCCTCTCCGCCGCAGAGCGATTCCTAATCGCGGGAAAATCAACCTAGAGTAAACAGTCAACCCTGATTAAGATACAGCGACGAGACAACCTTAAGGAAGGATGATGTTTTTTTCCACAGTCCGGGAACAAATCAAACGCCTAATTCTTGTATTGCAATCCCGTTTACAGAACTGGTCTCCCTGTTTAAGAGAGATAATAAAGCATTCTAACCAGACTCCACCCTGAGATCTGCCAATACAATTCTCTATCCCAGTCCCACGGTGACCTAGCTCCCGACATCTTTCCCACTAATTGGAGAGGCATCTGTTGAGGAGAGGAATTGTGGACATTCCGACTGGTACTGAGTTCCTCCACCAGATCTTTTTTTTCTCTCAAATTCCAGCATCTGCACCTCATCTTCTGCCTTGGGCATGTTGTAGCCCTCCACCCTGAAAATAAAAGTAACTATTTCTGGTGAACGTCTCTGTATCAGTTCTGCAGCAACCATCTGCAATGTTAACTGGGGTTTTCTCTCACTGTTAATGCTCCCTTATCTGCTGGCCCTTTCCGGAATCTCTGACTTGCAGTTCACATTTCAGAGAGGGTGCAGGAGAAGTTTACCAGGATGCCACCTGGATTTGCCGTCATGAGCTGACAATCTTGGATTGTTTTCCCCGGAGCAGCGGAGACCCGAAGGAGTGTGACGAACGTGTGCAATTTATTGCCACATCTGGCTGTGGAGACCAAGTCACTGGGTATATTTAAAGTGGAGTTTGATAAGTTTTTGATTAGTAAGGGCTTCGAAGGTTACAGGGATGTCAGGAGAATGGGGTTGAGAGGGATAATAAATCAGCCAAGATGGAAAAGTCTCCCAAGAGGACCACAATCTTTTTGTGGTTTGGAGGCTTGCCTGCCTCAATGGCCCGGAGAACTATGTTGGCTGGAGTCAGGGGTTTTGAACTTTGACTCTTGGTAGGATCACCCATGCCAAATTGGTTGAAAGATAGAGGACAGACTAAGAGTGGTCCACCAGTCCTCCAGGTTCGGAGGTTCAGCTCAGGGCTAACGACCCTGACTTGTAAAATAAAATTGTTACCGAAACAGCAATGAAGAATCCTGCATCTGAGTGCGACAGTATTCCCGAGTCTCCATCTAGTACTTGCATGACTGACAGTAGTGAAAACTGAGAGGAAGCTACAAGTATGATGAAGCAAGCCATGAACACTGTCAGAGATGGAGGACCTTCATTGCTGCCCTAAATGCCAGTGACACACTCAATGGGCTGAATAGCCTAATTCTGCTTCTAAGTCTTATGATCTAAGTTTGAAAGATTCAGAGAGGCAATAGACAGAGTAGACAGCCGGTATCTGTTTCCCCGAGGTCAACATGTCTAATACTCGAGGACATGCATTTAAGATGAGAAGGAGAAAGTTCAAGGCAAGGGATGAGGTTTTTCTTCACACAGAGAGTGGTGGGTATCTGGAATGTGCCACAGGGGTAGTAGTGGAGGTAAAAATGTAAAGGTCTTAGATATGCTCATGAATATGCAGAGACTGGAGAGATATGAGCATTGGGTGGGCAGAGAGGATTGGTTTAGTTAGACTTTGAATTACTAGTTTAATTCATTCAGCACAACAACATGGATTGAATGGCCTGATCCTGTGCTGGAGTGATCCATGTTACCCTATCCAATGGCTTCATCAACGGTTCATCCAAACAGCCACCCTGGCTTTGCACTATTATTTCCATCCTCCTCTATCCCCTCTGCAACTTACAGTGACAACAACTTGATGCTTAATGTCACCAAAACCAAGGAGATGATCGTCGATTTCAGACGGTCTCAGCCTGAGCACACACCCCTCAGCATCAGCGGCTCCACAGTGGAGAGAGTGGAAAACATCAAGTTCCTTGGGGTGCAGATCTTGGACAATCTCACCTGATCCAGGAACACCACTGGGATTGTGAAACGGGCCCAGCAGAGATTGCACTTTCTGAGGAAACTTAAACAAGTATCATTCCCCACTAACATCTTAACTACATTCTACAGAGGCGTGGTTGAGAATGTGCTGACCTTTTGCATCACAACCTGGTACTCCAGCTGCAGTGCTGCCGACAAATAAGCCTTGTAGAGGGTGGTTAGGGGAGCAGAGAATGTTATTGGGGTCTCACTACCTTCTGTCCAAGACCTCTTTCAGAGTCGATGCCTCCGGAAGACACAGTACATCATTAAAGACCCCTCACACCCTCTCCATGAACTGTTTGTTCTTCTGCCATCAGGCAAACGTTACAGGAGCATCAAAACAAAAACCACAAGGCTACTAAACAGCTTCCTCCCACAGGCAGTCAGACTGCTAAATAGCTGCTCTACCTGATTCCGCTTTGGACACTTTTAACTTGCACTGGACACTTATAACTTGATTTTAACCAACTTGTGGCTGTTGTGTTTTACTGCTTATTGTTGTGTTTACTATTTGTTGCGTTTGTTATGTTAAGATTGCACTTGCCCCTGGGAAACACTGTCTCATTCTGCCCTGCAGAGCTGATGTATGGTTGGAATGACAATAAAGTTTTTGAATCTTGAATCTTGAAACTTATTTAGTCTCTTTAACCGCTGGGATGAATTGGAAAGGTCAGGTATAGTCCGAATCGAGGCGACGAGGTCCAGGCCCCAGAGGGTATTGAAGCAGTTGAACCTGATGTTTGGATGACGATTTAGGTGCCGGGCCAGATTGAAAAGGTCAGGGCGTCAGAACTGGAGGAGAGAGTCCAGCCTGTTCAGCTCGCCGCTCTGCTCTGTGCTGAACTAAAGGTCTGTGGACGGACTCTCTGTAGACTTCAGTTCAGAATGCTATTCGCTGGCGTTTGTTGTTTGCATGATTTGTTCTTTCTTCTCTCTGCTCATTGGGTGTTTGATGGTCTTCTTTTTTAAAAATGTTTTTTTTCACCTTAAAGATATGTCCTCTCATATAAGCCTTGGGAAAAGTGTCTGGCTGTCCACTCTATCAATGCCTCATATCCTATCTTACGCACCTCCACCAAGTTACCTCTGATCCTCGTTTTCATCAAAGACCTCCAGCTCGCTCAACCTGTCCTCATAACACACGCTCTCTAATCAAGACAGCATCCTGATAAATCTCCTCTGCATCCTCGCTGAAGTATGACAGATGAAATGATTATTTTTCCCTCAAAGGGCCGTGAGTCTTTGGATCCCTCTTCCTCAAAGGAAGCAGAGTCTCTAAGGCAGAGCTAGACAAATTCTTAATAAGCAAGTGATTGTAGGGTTACCAGTAGTGGCAGGAAGGCAAAGCTGAGCTTGCAGTCAGATTAGCCAAGGTGTTGTTAAATAGCAGAGCAGGTTTGAGGGGCTGAATGGCCAACTCTTGCTCATAATTCATATATTGTAACTATGTGCATATGTAAGTATGACCAGGAATGTGAAAAGTTGCAAAGTTTCACCTTATATATAATCCACTTGTCAGCAAGTCCCAAATTCCACCAACGTTTGGAAGCATGCTGCTACTAAAATATCAGAGTTCACCAGAACATATGAAATCAGGACAGGAATAGGTCTGATGAACGACCTCAGAGTCATTTTCCTGCCCTAACTTCCTATCACTCGATTCCTCTGATATCCAAAATCTATTGATCACAGTTTTGAATGCAGTTCCACAGACCTTGGGATGGAGATTTCCAAAGATTCTAGACCCTCAAAGTGAAAAAAATCTCTCCTCATTTCATCCCTAAATCATCTGGAGATTGTGAGCTCCCCACCACCACCCCCTCCCGCCAGGGGATGGAATCCACCCTGTATCCAGCTTGTCTGGCTCTCCAAGAATTTTGAGTGTTTCAGTGAGGTATTTAACACCAATCTACCAAACAAGCTGACTGTCAGGCTCCTCAATCTAGGCCTCACCACATCAACCTGTAATTGGATCTTGGACCTCCTCACTAGGCTGGTGCACATCAACCCAGCCCTGAACACTGGTGCCCCACGGGGCTGTGTACTGAGCTCACTTCTCTACTCTCTCTTCACCCATGACTGCACTCCCGCTCGTGCTAGAAACTCAGTCGTCAAATTCGCAGGCGACTCAACTGTGATTGGCCTAATCACAAACAATGACTAATCTGTCTATAGAAAGGAGGTGCTGAAACTGTCCAGTTGGTGCAGGAGCCACAACCTATCACTCAACCTCAAGAAGGCAAAAGAAATTATAATTTACTTCAGGAAGGCAAGAGGTCCCAAACAACTCTCACGATTCATAAATGGTGAGGTAGTGGAAAGGGTCTCCAGTTTCAAAATTTTGGGGATGAACCTCATCGAGGAGCTCTCTTGTTCTGTCAACGCAACCTCAATAGCAGGGAAGTCATACAGTGACTACAGTGCCTGAAAGCATTTAAGGAGAGACAATCTGCCTCAAAAATTGCTGGCCAACTTTTATCAATGTGAGCATACTGACATATG
The DNA here is from genome assembly GCF_048418815.1 of Hemitrygon akajei. Taxonomy (NCBI): domain Eukaryota; kingdom Metazoa; phylum Chordata; class Chondrichthyes; order Myliobatiformes; family Dasyatidae; genus Hemitrygon; species Hemitrygon akajei. The sequence goes on along the minus strand of NC_133124.1, from coordinate 213,584,945 downwards.
GAATGACAGTGTGGTACGCTAGCTGCAGCAAGGCAGATCACAAAGCACTCCAACGGGTGATTAGGATGGCTCAGCACATCATTGGGACTCACCTACCAGACCTGGCAACAACCTACATCTCTTGATGCCTACAACATACTGATAATGTCATCAAAGGCCCATCCCATCCCATTCTTAGCCTGTTCAATCTTCTGCCATTTGGTAGAAGATACAGGAACATCTTAGCCAAGACATTAAGACTGAAAAATAGCCTCTTCCTGAGGACTGTTGTGCAGCTGAATAATGCGACACCCCGGCTTATCAATGGCGTTTGAGTGTTATGGTCTACTGAAGGCATTTGTTACATGTAAATATGGGATTTTTTAAATTAAGTCATAGTGCATGCGGTGTAAATATCTGTTGTACATGGACTGGAGTGTCATCACTATCTTGTTGTCTTGAGCAATGACAATAAAGTTCTATTCTATTCTCATTCTTCTGCACCCCAGAAAATAAAGACCTTTGCAACTCGAGCTCTTTTCAGAGGGCAGACTCATCATGCCTGGAACCAGTCTAGTGAATCTTTGTTCTTTAGCAAGGCATGCCTTCTTAGGTAGGAGACTGAAATTTTTCACAATACCCCTGGTGTGCTCTTACCAAGGATCTATATAATTGTAATAAGATATTGCTCTCTTGTACACAAATCCTCTCACATTAAACATTGACATTCCATTAGTCTGTCTAATTTCCTCTTACACTTGAATGTTTGCTTTCAGTGACTTGTGTACAAGGACACCCAGGTTCTTCTGAACAACAACAAATCCCAGCTTTCATTGTTTAAACACTGCTCAGCATTTCTTTCTTTTAAACCAATGTAGATAAGTCTATTTTTAAAAAATATGTTCCATTTGTCCCACTGTTTCCTTCTCAATTAGCTTGTGTTTATCACTTTGAACATCCTCATGTCCTCGTCGCTTTTCTAAGTTCAAAGTTAAATTTATTATCAGGCTACATACATGTCACCACATACAACCCTGAGATTCTTTTTCCTGCGGGCATGCTGAGCAAATCTATAGAATATTAACTGTAAATGGGATCAGTGAAAGAGCATAGGAGCCAACAAACTGTGCAAATGCACCTTCCCACTTAGTTTTATGCCATCTACAAAGTTGGTGATACATTATTTAGTCCTTTCAGCCATGTTGTTGATAGAACATAGAATAACACAGTACAGGAAGAGGCCATTTGGCCCATAGTGTGTGTGCTGAACTTGATGTTAAATTAAACTAAATCCCTTCTGCCTGCACATAATCCATATCCCTCCATTCTCTGTACATTTACATATCTATTTAAGAGCCTCTTTCACACCACTGTTCTATCTACTTACACCAGTATCTGTGGCAGTCACTCCAGGAACCCATCACTTTCCATATAAAAAAAAGTGCCCTATGCATCTCCTTTGAACTTTCTCCCCTCACCTTTAACACATGCCCCGAGTAGATCTGATTCTACTGTAGATGTGAGTGGTAGGATCTGGGGGGTGGGAAGGTGGAGTTAATGAGAATGTGGAGAGAATAAGAAAGTGGGACAGATGCTGAATTAGTCTAAACTGGTGGTTGGTGGTCTGTGTAGAATGGATGGGCTGAAGAGCCTGGTTACGTGCTGTAGCAAAAAGCAACGCAACAGACTTTTAACATCATAAATCAGCGTTATGTCTCCCCTTTTGCTGTGAAACAGGGACACTTCTTTTTCCCTTATTAGGGAGAGAGAGAGAGCCTGTGGTATGTTGAATTACTGGGTGAACGAGTAGTCTTTGGGCTACTGTAAATCTGTGACTTTATTGATGCTTTTCTGGACACTTGAGGGCTTGGTGGGGGGTGCCATTACTTTCTTTGCTGGTTGGGGAAGGGGGATCGTTGCTTTCCTGCTACGTACATGTGGGAGGGGGGAGCTGGGGGGGGGGCTTTGGGGTCTAACATTTAACTGTCATTCATTCTTTGGGGCACTCCTCTGTTTTCACGGATGGTTGTGAAGAAAAAGAATTTCAGAATGTATATTGTATACATTTCTCTGACATTAAATATACCTTTGGAAGCTTTGAATCCTCTCTGACCAAGTACCATAATCAAGGCAGCATCCTGGCAAATCTCCTCTGCATTCTCTCCAAATTATGACAAATGAAACTAAATCGTTTTTCCTCTAAAGGGCCGTGAGTCTTTGGATCCCCCTTCCTCAAAGGAAGCAGAGTCTTTAGATTTCCCTGAGGCAGAGCTAGACAAATTCCTGATAAACAAGTGGCTGTAAGGTTACCAATAGTGACAGGAATGCAAAGCTGAGTTTGCAATTAGATTAGCCAATACCTTGTTAAATGGCAGAGCAGGTTTGAGGGGCCAGATGACTTAAGACATTCCTGTAAATGTAAAAGCTAAAAAAATGCACTAAGATTTGGGACTACAAGATTAAGTTTAATGCAAATAACGTGTGTAGTATCTCAATTGTCCAAAACTTCAAGCTGCACAGACTGAAGTGGAAATAGCAGGATAATTGGTCTTTTTTCAGTCTTGTAGAAGTTATAAATAATAGTTCCTTCAGTTCCACATATACACACAAAGGAGGATATCGATTCAACTTGATGGTGCAACTCACTGGAAGACTGTGCAGCAGTTTTGTATGCAGTACAGCCGGGTATCTGATCTTAAACGAAGACTCAGTCATAAATTAGATCCAATGTTACAGAAAAATAGTTCTGGAAATACAGTGCACATTGGATTCTGGTTAATCGGGCTACAGCCACATATTTGGGCCAACTCTTAAAAGAAAAAAGACTAATTGAGAAAGTAGCCAGGATTAGCTTCTGTTTACTTCGGACACTACGTGGCTTTATTGGGACAGGAGATAGTTGCTGAACAGTTTCTAACTAGTGTCAGTTGCGTGCATTTGTGCGGCTGTTGGACACCTCACTAAGCTCAGAGCGAACAATTTTTAAATATCATCAGTTGCGTGTGTTTGATAGATGGTGAGAAATAAACAGTAAGGCAACTCAGAACTGTTTTACTTACTGCAGTACAAGCATTCAAGACTTGGATTTGCAAGAAATAGCCTCGAGTGAAAATGTAATGATTTCACTACTTCAACAAGTTAGGAACTACAAGGAATTTGAAGGCATCAGCAATCATCTTGAATGTTATAGTGAAAATGATGATTTGGAGGTTGCAACCATCAAAAGCATTGCATGAAGCTGTCCATTATCTGCACTAGGTGTCTGTGCTGATTTTGTTCATTTACAGTCAATCAAAAGAACACAGCAGTGTACAGCGGATGGATTCCTCCATTGATAACAATTAAGAATTAATACTCAGTTTTATAGTACTGCAATAGTATTGGAAGTGTTCTAATTTGTACTGTATTTCATTTAAATACACAATCTAGACAGACAGATACTTCATTGATTCCAAAGGAAATTACAGTGTCATATTAGCATTACAAGTGCACAGATATAAATATTAGAAGAGAAGTAGAAATAATAAAAAATAAGTTAATATTGAATATTAAAAGGCCCAGATAGGGTGGTCGTGGAGTGAATGTTTCCTTCGGTGGGGGTGTTTAGGACCAGTGAACAGATCCTTCTATTCTGAGGCTGTCCTTTTAGAGCAGAGGTTCCCAACCTGGAGTCCACAGACCACTCAGTTAAAGGTAAGACTCCATGGTATGAAAAAGTTTGGAAACCCCTGCTTTAGAATAAAGGTGAGGAGGAATTTCTCTAGCCAGAGGGTGGTGATATGTGTCATTTATTGTCACAGATGGCTGTGGAGGCCAACTCATTGGGTATATTTAAAGCAAAGGACGATAGATTCTTGATTAGTAACGGTGTCAAAGGTTACAGGGATAAGGCAAGAGAATGGGATTGAGAGCAGTATTAAATCAGCCATGATGGAATGGCAGAGCAGACTCAATGGGCTGAATGGCCTATTTCTACTCCTATGACTTATGGTCTCATCATCCCACATTTAAGGAAACATTCCACAGGTTTCAAATCTCCTAACTTATGAAATATAATTTAAACAAATTATCCTATACAGTTTTAAAGAATTTTCAAGCTAGTAATAAGGTTTCATGGTATTCATTAATAACTGTGCATTGTATGTGCTCCATTAGATTAACTATGGGTAATTATTGTGTAACAGCAAAACCAAACCAAAACAATTGCTACTACCTTCAATCCTATGGATTTGTTACACTAGCGAGATACAACCACAGCTCCGATGTTTGCTCCAAAAGTCGAATCCTTTATATGATCCTTAATTAGCAAACGTATAATCTTGAAGCGATGAATATTAGGTGTAGCCAAGTGTAAGCTAAGCACAATTGAAATTTATTGAGCTGTCAGCAAACAATAAAACATCTGCCAGTCATAAGCTCCAACTGCCATGAAATAAGCAAGAGTACGTGACTTATTCCCTTTGCCTTTACCACACCCCTAGTCACATGACTAGTTACTATAATAAACATGCAACACACAGCACAATGCAAATAGAGAACAGATGCATGGCTCCTATATTCACTGAAACAAAAGAGTTAAAGCAAATGTAACCAGAGTAATACAATATTGGTTCCTATTGAAGGTAGCCATTTCTGACTAATAGGTAGTTTTCAGGAACTCTTGTGTAACCCAGGGACTGCTGTACAATGTTCAGGACCTGATCAAAAATCCGAACAGCAACAAACTGGAATGCTGTTCCGCTATAGTAACTTGGACGCTTTGGCATTAACTTTTTCACACCCAATGAAACACAATAGGCAGGACATGGCCAGTTGAACGAACACGGATGTCATGAAAGCCTTGATCCTAACCCACAGGCCCCCAATAGTTTCAATCCAAATGAAAACTACTGCCAAGCAAGACGATATTTTTACCCTGATACTTTTTAGTCTTAAAGATGAGCTTTACTGATCACATCGGCATAGGAACAAAGAAACAACACAATGTCGGGAGTGTGGCTCACTTTGTCTGTCAAAAGTCGCTTCTGTCGTGATTGGTTAGATTAGAAACTGCAGCTGCTTTTCCCATTGGTTAGCTGCTTGGTGTCCAGTTTCAAATATCTCAGGTATAAAATAGCATGTGGAAGGGGCTTGCTCTTTCTCCCTTTGTTTAAGGCAAGTGGTGAACATAGCTATCGGGAGGGTATGCTCTGTGTAAGCTTTTAACTAAGTACGTTTGTTGAATATTCAGCTTTGTAGTGTCTGTAACTTGGGGAACATGAATGTTCTGTTTAATTTTTACTGTTTGTAAATAAATGATTAATATATTTATTTACAGTTAGTGTTTTCTGTCTCACTCACCAGTCCTGCGAACCTGATTCAATGTATGTTTTGGTGCTGCAAGCAGGGTTTGGCTTTTTGAGCAAATTGCATTTCTCTAAAAGGTTATTTAAAAATGAGGACCCAACCTCCTCCGTATGAGAGATGCAGAGTCCCAGGGTGGACAGATTATAGTGCAGGCTTTGGAAGTATCGCTAACCTATTGATGGGTTATGGAATGCCGATAGATGGTCAGACCAATTAGATTTTGCCAGGGTTGAAATAGGACAGCACATTGTGTGGTGAACTACATATACCTGTCTGGACACGCCCCCCCTGCTGACTGCTCCTGTGGCTCCTCCCACAGACCCCGGTATAAAGGCGATTGGAGCCTGAGCCCTGGTCTCAGTCTCCAGGATGTAGTATGGTGGTCAATTGCTGCTTGTTCTTTCTTCCAGTCAATAAAAGCCTATATCTCACCTCACGTCTCGGAGAGTTATTGATGGTGCATCACATTGTTTCCGTACGTAAATCATTAGGTTTTCCCAGGAGAAAGGATAGCCAGCAGGATGCTTTCTGGTTGTTTGCAGTGATTGTAAGTCATCATTGTAAAATGACAGTGAGTCTTAAGAGTGAATTGGAAAATCTCAGTCAGTGCTGTATTATTCTGAGAGAATCACTATTGATGGCTCAGACTCAAGCTACAAAGTTAGAGGATAAGAATATAGAGATAGCTTGTAGGTTAGCAGCCTGACCCTGGTAAAGTTCAAGCTTTAATGAGGCGGGGTGATGATTCTACTGTGGGGCTGGGAGGTGGGGAAGCCTGGCTGAATGATGAAAATTAAGGTGAGAGGATTGTGCGGACCCCTCAGTTTAATCCTCAAAGTGATCACCCTCACTCCTGCATGTTTGAAACAGTGTGGTCCAGGCCAGTGATCACGCGTTCCCACACCTGCCATGGGGAAGGGGGGCATTGCCCTGTGGCTTCTTCCTCTCAGGAGGGGGAGGTGGAGGATCAGGAGTGCATGGGGGATGGTGTAATGGGCCTCTTCAAAACAACAGAGGTCAGGGAATGCTCCACTAAGGAATTAACGAGTTTAGGGGACAGGCTGGGGCGTGATATTAAGGAAATGTGATGGGGGGAGGGTTTCCAGAGTGATCCTATCTAACAGAGAGATGGGTGCCATAGGGAGCCTATCGTCCCAACATGTGATCAGTAATGCCCTGGGAATGCTGCTTGCTTCTCCCAAGCATAATGCATCACTCTGGAATGGCTGTGGTTAAATTCTAGTATCATTCTCTTATGGAATGGAATTTAAAATGGAATGGAGTACAGAAGAGGGGGCACTGAAGTTCTCTGCCAGTAAGCTCTTATCACAGAATTATACAGTGATAGTGGTAGGTCGCCAGAGGATGTGGAATTAACTTCTGAAATGATAGGACATATGGTAACGGTGGTGGCTTCTGCAATAAAAGGAGAGGTGTTGTCTTTAAGAGCACCAGCTGTTGGTCTTTTCCCAGGAGTCCTATAAGTACAGTGATTCAATTACTACAGGGTTCGCAGTATGTAGGCAAGGGTGCACGTAGCCAGATGCGGAAGTTAGATCAGCAAACGGAGTGGGGGAATCCCACATATCCTGTAAAGAGATGTTTTTATTGTTGCTCAAAGCTGGGGTCCCAGAGGGGCAGGTAAATAGGGCTCCCACCCTCACCCTCTATGCCATATATGTCAAACTCAAGGCCCGCGGGCCAAATCCGGCCCGCGGTGGAATTATCTTTGGCCCGCGAGATAATATCTAATTACTATTAAAGCTGGCCCCAGTAATTGAAGCGCCTATGGCGTATGATATGGCTAATGCTGAGTTTATTCAGGTACCAGGTTTTCAGGGTTTTTAGTGTTTATTCGGCAGTCTTCTTCATAAGAAACGGAATTTGTAAAGTGAAACACTTTGTAGTTATAGCAGAGACTGAGACTCATGAGAGCAGGCTGAAAAAACGGAGGCAACGAAAGCTGCGTTCGCACGCGTCCGACTGATCCGGCCCGCATGAAGCTGCATTTTGCTCAATCCGGCCCGTGACCTAAAATGAGTTTGACACCCCTGCTCTATGCAATGTGGAGGAAGTACTGTCAGGAGGAGCAAAAAGGGGAGACTGTTAAGGGGGCAGGGTCATTCTACAAGTTCTCTACCTTTATGGGCTCCTTTTGTCCCCTATCAGATTCCTCGCATTCCATTCAGGATTCCCTACAAAGGGCTGTGGCTAAATTCAGTGGCAGTGGAAATCAGTGGGTGGCTGGCGCATTCGGGCCTCATCGTTGTGGGGGTTATTTGACATGCATCCCTCTTCCCTGTAAATACAGTGTCAACGTTTTGAATGCAGAGAGATGTGAGGTGTGGCCACAAGCATCAGTTTACTTGTGTGTGTGTATGAGGACTTTGCCTTTACGAATGTGTTGGGCCCCGCCTAGTTGCTTTGTCCTCAGTTGTTCTCTGATAAGCGTACTTGTGGCTACTTTGAGTTTCTGCAGTGCTATACGAAGTTTTAAAGCAGAGAAGTATAGCCTGGGTTTTGCGTTTTGTATTTCTTGTTTACTTTGTTTCCTGTTTAGTTATAAAAATACGTGACGTGTTTGTGTCTTAATTTGTTACATTGTGCTTTGTTATTTGTTCTCCCTTGCAATTTGTTTTAGGGGTGACTCACATTCCATACTGGCCGTATGAAATTTGAGCTGATGGGGTAGAAATTGGGGCAACTTTATACTGGATATCAGATGCCCATATTTCAGAAGGACATAAGCATTTGGGGAGCAATTCCAGCAGTTCAGTTGTTTTTAGTTTCTAAATACCCAGTAACTAATCGGGAGCAAGTACATTTGTTTCTCCCTGCATTACAGAATGTCAAAGTGGTGGATGCTGACTTGTGGTGGGACATCCTGTGATACATTCCTGGGGGCTGGAATTTGAATTTGCACACTGGACCAACGCGTCAGATTGCTGCATTTGTAAAAGGACTCCTTACTACATCGCACTGATGTTGATCCCGTTGACAAGGAAAAGACTATTGGGGGAAATCATCTGGCTTCTCATGTTCAGCATTCCGTTTTGGGGGAGCTGGGAGGGGGTAGTCTATTCCAGTCAACCTTGACCCAGTGTATGGCAACAACCTTAAGGGACTTGAGTCTTAATAGCCCTGGTGGAGTGAGTCCTTTAAGGGCTGGTATTTCCCAATGCAGCATTTGTTTAATTGGGAGGTCCGGACTCTTAAGTGTGATTTCCCCACATGACAGTGTTGGTGTAGATGGTACATTAAGTACAGGTGTTGAGCAAGGTGGATGGCTACTGTGAGCAGGAGCAGTACCCTGGGATGGGTTTGTCTATGCCAAATGGTGTTGTGAAGACGGATAATTGTTGGACGCTGAATGGCAGCTCCTCGGCCTACCCTTGGTTCCCACAGAGTGGTGCAGTTGATACGTGGTGCCATATGTATACCACCCCAGTGCCCCGGATGAGCACCTTGTCCATGCTGGTCAGTTAGAGGGCTATTACAAAGGAAGGCTTTCTCAGCGTGGTACGGCCAGATTTCCCTGGGAACTGATTCTGATTACCTGCTCACAAAGGAAGAGGTTATTGGTTAGGAATGTTGCACCTACATTCCTGACGGGTTGGAGAACATCACTCACCTGGTTGATCACACCTGAGAGTCAGTGTTTAAGGTCAAGAGGGAGACCAGCTCATTAGCTGTTACACTCCGGGGTGGGGCTGCTGGCCTTTTGGGGCACAGGGAGGATGGTGGACTACTGTAGTATACTGAGAGATGGTTATTAGGCTTACAGTACTCGGTATTATATTTGTATTTTGTATGTAGCTTAGTTGGGAGATCACGAGAGTCATACTAGTCTGAGGGTTGAATCATCACATTCGCAGCTTTTGAGGGGTGAAGTGTACTGTGGCTTATTCTGTCTTTTGAAAGTCGCTTCTATCGTGATTGGTTAGTTTAGAAACTGCAGCTGCTTTTCCTATTGGCTAGCTGCCAGGTGTCTGGTTTCAAATATCCCAGGAATAAAACCCCCGAACTTGGAGGACGAGTGAACTACTCTTAGTCTGACCTCTACCCTTTGACCTGTTTGGCATGGGTGACCCTACCAAGCGTCAAAGCACAAGGCCCTGACTCCAGTCAACATAGCTCTCCAGGTCATTGAGGCACGCAAACTTATGACAAGCTTGTGGTCCTCTTGGAGGAGTGCCAACATAGCATGCCCACAATTCACTAACCCTAACCCTACGTCTTTGGAATGTGGGAGGAAATTGGAGCACCCTGAGGCTATCCATGCAGTCACAGGGAGAACGAACAAGCTTCCTACAGACAGTGGTGAGAATTGAACCCTCAAACACTGGTGCTCTAAAGCATTATGCTAACCACTACAGTTCTGTGCTGCCCTGCACCCTTGTTCTTTTTAGTAGCAAAACTGTATCCTCATTTCTAACAAGCACCTTAGGAAGGTGTAGCGCCTGCTTAACAAACATCACCGCCCCGCCTTGCCAATTACAGTCATGTGAAGTCATGGGAGCAGGTGGTGGATGGTTGTACAAGCAGCTGGGGCATATCAGAAGTCCTGGTTATGTGACCACTGATGCCAGGTAGGCAATCTCTGAAGAGAACTGATAATGGCTGTGAAGGGGAAATGGGGGAGGGGGAAGGGGGAATGGGGGAGGGGAAGGGGGAAGGGGAGGGGAAGGGGAAGGGGGAGGGGAAAGGGGAAGGGGGAATGGGGAGGTGGAGGGGGAATGGGGAAAGGGGAGGGGAAAGGGGAAGGGGAGGGGAAAGGGGAAGGGGAGGGGAGGGGAGAGGAGGGGGGAGAATCACCTATTTTATAAAGACACTGCCCAGAAGGCAGCAATGGCAAACCTGAATGGGAAAATGAAAAATCATGGTCATGGAAAGACCTTAATTACCCACGTCATACGATGCAGCACATAACGATCCATCACCATTCCTAACCAGAGAAGGGGTCAAAGACAAAGTCATGTTATCGTCATATGCAAGAGTACATGGTGCACAGGTGGAATGAAAATCTTACATCACAGGCACATAGCATCATATAAGAGCATTCATATGAAAAACATATTAACATAAATTACACACAAAGACAAAATAATATTCCAACTTATTTCAATGTTCCCTCAGTGAGGGCCATCCACAAACAGTACTCATGAGAGCCTTTGGTCTTACATTGGTCTTGAAAGCGGATGGCATCAGTACAGACATTAAAAATGTACCTGTTTTTACAGCTTGGGCACTGGAGATACTAGAGAAATTGGCTCCCAGTATGCCGTCTTCACATTTGCCAATAACACTTACTGTTGTCATGGTTTTGTAATTGAATTGAAACCAACATCTACTTAAAAGGAAAAGATGATTGCCCTAGCATGTATTCTATTAGGAATTATCAGAGAAATGGATTGTAAAACTGGTGCTGGCCAGAAGTTGCATTGATTGGTGATTGAAATCAGAGAAAACATTTGCAAGATAATCCATTCCATTTTATTCCAATGATATCAATTTGGTTTGCAAGTAGCACTGTTATAAAACACATGACAGCTAAGTCACAGCAAGAAGGCAGCAGAAATATGGGTATTTTGCAGCCCTTTGTCTATTAATCATCCAGGCCATGCTCTCCTCTTTGCTGCTGCCATTGGGAAGGAGGTATGGAAGCCTTAGGTCCCACACCACCAAGTTCAGGAATAGTTATTACCCTTCAACCATCAGGCTCCTGAACCAGCATAGATAGATAGATAGATAGATACTTTATTCATCCCCATGGGGAAATTCAACTTTTTTTCCAATGTCCCATACACTTGTTGTAGCAAAACTAATTACATACAATACTTAACTCAGTAAAAAATATGATATGCGTCTAAATCACTATCTCAAAAAGCATTAATAATAGCTTTTAAAAAGTTCTTAAGTCCTGGCGGTTGAATTGTAAAGCCTAATGGCATTGGGGAGTATTGACCTCTTCATCCTGTCTGAGGAGCATAACCTCCTCATCTCAGTGCTGATCTGATTCCACAACTTATGGTTTCACTTTCTGTCTCACTCACTTCCTGATGAAGGGTCTTGGCCCGAAACATTGACTGTACACTTTTCCATAGATGCAGCATTGTGATAAGTTGTTTAAAAAATTGGTCGATACTCAAAATTGATGAACCTCCAATGGCAGACTTGGATCGCAAGTACAGTTCCCTTTTAAGAAAGTGAAAGTGGGGATTTCGTGTAGGTCCACAAGTTTGATTGAAATGAAGATGTTTCAGACTTCCACTCCCAACTATCCTGCTGGCAAATGTATGGTCTCCAGAAAATAAAATTTTAAGACCTCAGAGCAAGATTGCTGTACCAGATGGACATCAGGGATTGCTGTCTGCATTGCTTCATGGAAACATGGCTTACCCATGCTATTTCAAATGCAGTGCTGCAGCTCGATGACTTCACCATTCTCTGCAAAGACAGGATGCTCAGTCTTTTAAAGGCAGAGGAGGTGGAGCATACTTTATGATTAACTCATCATGGTGCACAAACGTGGCAGTTCTGTCTCAGTTCTGCTCACCTTACCTGGAACTTCTAGCAGTCAAATGCCATCCATTTTATCTGCAAAGGGAGTTTTCCATCATCATTCTGCTAGCGCTGTACATTCCACCTCAGACCAACATCAGCCAGGCTCTGGAGGAGCTGAGCAACATAATCAGCAGGCACAAAACTTTGCATCCTGATGCTCTCCCTATCATTGTGGGAGATTTCAATGAGGCCAGCTTGAAGAAGTTTCTGAACCAACATATCGGCTGAGGAACCAAAGGAGCCAACACACTGCAGCATCCAGTGACCCAGTCATCTCTGTCTCAGGGTCCAACATTAGAACATCTTTCAACAGGTCAGGCCCTGATGGTGTACCAGGGAGGACTCTGAAAATCTGTGCCAACCATCTGGCAGGAGTATTCAAGGACACTGTCAATCATTCACTGGTGTAGTCAGAGGCTCGACATGCTTCAAAAGGGTGGTGATCATATCAGTTCCCAAGAAGAGCAAGGCGAGTTGCCTCAACGTCTTTCACCCAGCGGCACTCACGTCCACTGTGATGAAGAGTTTTGAGAGGTTGCTCATGGCTAGACCTGGACCTGGACCTGCTGCAATTTGCCTACCGCCACAATAGGTCTACAGTAAATGCAATCTCCTGGTCCTCCTCTCGGCCTTGGATCATCTGGACAATAGTAATACTTATGTCAGGCTGCTGCTTATGGACACCAGCTCAGCTTTCAACACAATCATACCCTCAGTTCTAACCAAACATCCCCAGAACCGGGGCCTCTGCAACTGGATCCTCGACTTCTTCATGAAGAGAACACAACCTGTGTGGATCGGAAATAACATCTCCTCCTCGCTGACAGTCAATACTTGCGCACCTCACTGTTGTGCGCTTAGCCCACTACTCTACTCTCTCTACACCCACATGCGTGTGGCTAGGCATACCTCAAATTCTATCTATCTATATATATATATATATATATATATATATATATATACCAAAAACACAACTATTGTTGGCAGAATTGCAGATGGCAACGAGGAGGCATGTAGGAGTGAGATAAATCAGCTGGTTGAGTGGTGTTGCAGCAACAAACTTGCACTCAGTGTCAGTAAGACCAAAGTATTGATGGTGAACTTCAAGAAGGGAAGTCAATAGAACACACACCAGTCCTCAGCGTGGGGTCAGAAGTGGAAAGGGTGAGCAGTTTCAAATTCCTGGGTTACACCATCTTTGAAGATCTTTCCTGGGCCCAACATACTGACGCAATTACAAAGAAGGCTCCACAGCAGCTGTGTCTCATTAGGAGCTTGAGGAGAATTGGTATGTCACCAAAGACACTCTCAAGTTTCTACGGATGTACCACGGGGAGCATTCTAACTGGTTGCGTCACTGTCTGGTATGCCAGGACCAGCTCCCTCATGGGCAGCAGCCTCCTTAGCACCCAGGACATCTTCAAAAGGTGATGCCTCAAAAAGGTGGCATCCATCACTAAGAACCCCCATCACCCAGGGCATGTCCTCTTCTCATTGCTACCATCAAAGGGGAGGTACAGGAGCCTGAAGATGCAGACAAAGTTTCAGGAACATCTTCCCCTCTGCCTTCAATTTTCAGAACGGACAATGAAGCCATGAACCTCAGCATTTTCCCTGCTCTTTTTGCACCACTTATTTTTAAAATATATTTTTATTGCAATTTATATATATTTTCTATTTTACTATGTACTGTATTGCATTTTCAGAATCAGATTTATTATCACCGGCATGTGGTGTGAAATATGTTTCACAACCTATGCCAGTGATATTAAACCTGAATTGGTTTCTGAGGTGAGGATAGAGTGTAAAAACAGTAATTAAAATGCTGAGTTCTGCATGGGTACAGGAGGCAGCACCAATGCAGCTGTTATGTACCGGTCAAAGAGTGAGAGAACGGTCTTGTGTAGGTGCCACGGTAGCGTAGTGGTTAGCACAATGCTGCGACAGGTTGCGGCATTCTGCAGTTTGGAATTAAGTTCTGGTGCTGTCTGCAAGGGGTTTGTGAGTTTTCCCCATGAACCACATGGATTTCCACCGGGTATTCGTGTGTCGTCCCACAGTCTGAATTGTCCTGTGGTTAGGCTGGGGTTAAAGAAGTGGGTTGCTAGGCAGTGGACCCTTTGGGCTGAAAGGGTCAGTTCCGCTCTGTATCTCAAAATAAAACACGGACTGTTGCGCAGTATGGTGTTTGTCAACCTGGAGTGGGGAGTGAGTTTGTAAATCTGGCGGGAGCAAAAGATGCTGGGAGTGCTGAGGGGGCGGGATAGGTGGCAGAGAAGTCATGCTGGGGTGGGGGAGGGTGGTGCAGGTTCAGACACACCCAACACTGAGACACCAGGCAAGGTCATTTGATTCCAAATAATTGGTTTAACGATCATTACAGAATGCCTCTCTGGTGTTTCTTGCTCTCTCCCTTCTCCCTTTTCCAAACCATGATTCCCTTCTCCCTGCCTCATTCCCACTCTCAGACCATAATAGAAAACCATATCAGAATCGGGTTCATCATATATCATGAAATTTGTTTTTTTTTGCCAAAGCAGTGCAGTGCAATACATAAGATTATTACAACCCTGTGCAAAAGTCTTAAACACCCCAGCTATATATGTGTGCCTAAGACCTTTGCACAGTACCATATATAGTGTGCTACAAAAAGTCTTGCATAAGGACCACGTGAATGGTTATAACTGCATCTTATTCGTCAATATGTGCATGCAACAAACTGCCATTTTTGTCCAACATCTGTCACTCCCTCAATATCTTTCTCAGATCATAATAGGATGTTAGTAATAGGCAAGGGTTGATAGCCACATAGCTGAAGTGCAGCAGGTCGAACGTTCAAAGCTTAGAACAATTTGAAAACTTGTAAGCATAAGCTATAGCCTATTGCTCACACTTGCAAGTGATCACAAATGAACCAGTATGGAAACAAAGAAAATTTGTTCCCTGCTTTCTTTATCAAACGCAAGCCAGACTCAAGGATACGTGACGCTGTTTTGTGATACAGGAACAGGAAACAAATGGAGGAATGTGCTGATTCACTGATTGGAGCAAGTGCCGACATAAAGATGCCATTGACCAACTTAAATTTATAGGCAATTAGACAGTTATTTGATCCAAGCCAGAAGTATCTACCAAACATCTTCAGTATTCAATATGAAGGCCACAAAAGACAACCTATCAAAATAAAATCTAGATAAATAATATAGTACTGTGCAAAAGTTTTAGGCACACATAAATAGTGTGCCTGAGACATTTGCTCAGTACTGTATTTGCCAATGTGCAATGAGGGAAAATTTGTAAATCTGGAGGAAGAGAAGGATGTTGGAAATGATGAAGGTGGAGCACTGCATGATGGGTGTGAACAGGTGTCAGAAGAGTACCAGGGTCAGTGGTGGCATGGGTGCAAACACATCCAGCCCTGAGGCAGCAGGCAAGGTCATTTGATTCCAGACCACGGACTTGACTTTATTACTTACATCCTTCATACACGAGGAGCAAAAATCTTTATGTTACATCTCCATCTAAATGTGCAATTTATAGTAATTTGTAATAAATAGTATGTCCAACAGGACAGTCAATATAACATAGAAATACAATTGAATCAGCATGAACTAATCAATCTGTTGGCCTGTTGGTCTTGGCTTTTATGCTGCGGTACCGTTTCCTGGGTGGTAGCCCCTGGAACTGTTTGTGGTTGGGGTGACTCGGGTCCCCGATGATCCTTCAGACACTTTTTATACACCTGTCTTTATAAACGTCCCAAATAGTGGGAGGTTCACATCTACAGATGCACCGGAGTGTCCGCACCACTCTCTGCAGAGTCCTGTGATTGAGTTCCCATACCAGGCAGTGATGCAGCCAGTCAGGATGCTCTCAATTGTGCCCCTGTAGAATATTCTTAGGATTTAGGGGCCCATACCAAACTTCCTCAACCATCTGAGGTGAAAAGAGACACTGTTGTGGTTTCTTCACCATACATTGGTTTGTCATCAGGGCTGTGTATTGCAGTGTCTAGGCTGGAGTGGGACCTGCCAACCCAGTTCGCTCAGCAGAAGAAAG
Source organism: Hemitrygon akajei (assembly GCF_048418815.1). Lineage (NCBI taxonomy): Eukaryota > Metazoa > Chordata > Chondrichthyes > Myliobatiformes > Dasyatidae > Hemitrygon > Hemitrygon akajei. The sequence continues at coordinate 213,568,997 of NC_133124.1, read as the reverse complement.
ATCTGTTGTGGTCATCTGCCGATTTCAGTGGCACTGGATGGTTTGAATTAGGGCTCTTTTATTGTTTGGCTGTATCTTTCTATCTTATATGTGCTATATGTGACTGTTGGTACTGTGTTTTGTACCTTGATCCCCAGAGTAACAATGTCTGGTTTGCCTGTATTCATGTATAGAATGACAATTAAATGAATTGAAATTGAATTAAATTTTTGATCATTAAAGAATGTTCCTCTGGTGTTTCCCAGTCTCTGCCCTCTCCCTTCTCCCCTTCCCATTCAGTCCACAATAGAGACCCATATCAGAATCAAGTTTATCGTCGCTCATTCTCAAATGTTTTTTATGCCATGGACCATTAAACAAAAGGTCCTTGGATCCCAGGTTGCAAACCCTTCCTCTAGGCAATCATCAAACAAAAGGAAGCTAGTTGGATCAGGATATGTCTGCCAATTCACTTGATAAATCTATCCATTTATTCCATTCTCCACTCTATTCCCAATTATCTCTGAAAAATTTCTCTTTACTTATTCACTTCTCTATGAATTATTTATCCTTATCTCTTTAAAATACTGTCACTGAGTGTGCATCAATGTTTATACAGCTTTATGAAAGTTTTTTTCCCCTACTAGACTCCCACAGGATGGGATCTTTTGTTCACAAAGGTCAAACTAAGTTTATTATCAAAGAACATATACGCCACTATATACAACCCAGAGATTCATTTCCTGTGGGTATAATCAATAAATTTATAGAATAATAGCCATAATAGAATCAATGAAAGATAGCACCAACTTGGGTGTTCAATCAGTGTGCAAAGGTCAGTGAAGTGAGCAAATACAAAAAGAAATAATAATAATAAATAAGCAATAAATATTAAGAACATGAGATGAAAAATCCCTAAAAGTGTGTCCATTGGTTATGGGAACATTTCAATGATGGAACAAGTGAAGTTATCCCTTCAGGTTCAAGTGCCTGATGGTTGGGAAGTAATAACTGTTCCTGAACCTGATGGTATGAGTCCTCAGGCTCCTGTATTTTCTTCCTGATGGCAGCAGCGAGAAAAGGGAATGTCCTGAGTGGTGGGAATCCTTGATGTTAGATGCTACTTTACTGCAACGATGTTTTGTGTAGATGTGCTCAGCAGTTGGGAGGGCTTTACCCATGATGGACTGGGCCATATCCACTGTTTTTTTTTAAAAATAGGATTGTTCAAGAGCATTGGTTTTTCCATACCAGGCTGTGATACAGCTAGCCAATATACTCTCCACTACACATCTACAGAAGTTTGTCAAAGTCTTAGATGTCATGCAGAATCTCTGCAAACTCCTAAGTAAATAATAACACAGAGGAGTTTAAAGAAATTTTGCATCCATTTATTATGTTACAAATGGATACAAATAGCTGGTTATGGTCAGTGGTCAATGAATCCAATGTGATTCAGCCTAATTTTTTTTTTTAAAATCTTTCGCTAAACATATATAATCTACTTAACATCTCTACAAACTTCACCGTAGACAGTCCCAAGCCCAGCTGCAAAAGGAGGAGGGTTGGGCATGGGATTAGCAAGACCATCCCATAAAAACCAAATGCTACAGAAATGGCAGCAGGAGCTCAGAAGACTTATCCCTGGGAAAGGAAGGATACACCAAGAAGATGGGCCACGCCTGTGTACAACCTGAAAGACTGGCCCAAGGACAGAGGACTCTGTCGAGCTGCTGTCGGCAGCCTATGCCCCAGTAAGGATAATGAGCTTCAGTAAGTAAGCAACATCGCCATTCTTCTCATGCAGCTTAATTGGAACCTCCCTTAAAGCTCAAAATTTCCAAAATGCCTTCAGTATTTTAAACTGTTGACACGATTAAATAAAACAGCTCGGTGTGTTAGAGTTCAGAGTTCAATTCCAACGCCATCTGTAAGGAGCTTGTACATTCTCCCTGTAACCACATGGGTTTCCTCTAAGTGTTCCGGTTTCCTCCCACAGTCCAAAGATGTACCAGTTGGTAGGTTAATTAGTCATTGCAAATTGTCCAGTGATTAAGCTAGTGTTAAATATAGGTAGGTTGCTGGGCGGTGCGGCTTGGTGGGCCAGAAGGGCCTGTTCGTGCTGTATCTCACAAAAATAAATAAACCCCCCACCCACGTCGTGCCTTGTTCTCATTGTTACCATGAGGAAGGAGGTACAGAAGCCTGAAGGCACACACTCAACAATTCAAGAACAGTTTCTTCCCCTCTGCCATCCGATTTCTAAATAGAGACGTTGAACCTATGAACGCTACCTATTTAAAAAATAAGTAGTTTTTGCACTACTTATCTTAATTTAACTATTTATTATACATATATACTTAATGTAATTCAGTTTTTTCCTAAATTTGTCATTACTATATTGCATTGTACCGCGGCTGCAAAGTTAACAAATTCCCCCAAAAATGCCAGTGATATTAAATTTGATTCTGATTCTGCCTGCAAATGAATGCTACTTTTCTTTATCTAATAACCATTCCTTTATTGGTTTTTGTACTCTCTATTCCAGAGCTAACAAGACCAGTTACTTCAGTAAAGTGAGCAAAGCTAGAAGCTACTTGCTTTCTATTTATGAAGAGGTAATGCACTGAACTTGAAAATCTTACAAAAATAATCCCACAAGTACCAAAATTATATGATTAAGCACAAGTTACAAGTCAATCAAATCATCTATTTGCTACGGAGTGAATGAATGCTGTTTCTTAATGTTGTATATTTAACATTTTCCAGAGTCAAAAGCCAATGGTCTTGGGATCTGTAACAAAATTAACATTAGAAACAAGTTAGATAATGGGTAGTTGTGTATTTAATATTTCAGTAATATTGTAAGTATATTGTTTAAGCATTCTTTGTTGCTTAAATAATTAATTATGGGTTAGATGTACAAAGTATATGAATGGCATACTGTATGTCATATGTGAGAGCCTCACTAAAGAAAAATGAGGTAGATACATTTTTCCAGGCTCCTGTGGTTTTCTTTCAATTAGTTTTGGAGATACAAAACATAACCATATTATGTGACAGTCTATCACACCGTAAAGCTCTGCTTTCCGGCTAAGGCTATTGTCACAAGTTTTGAATTTGGATGTCTCAGGTAATGAGAAATGTTACACAAGCATAAACTCAAGTGTATCTAATTTAATTTCAGCAAGTTTTGGCTTGGAATGCAACAAGACCTCTCATTTAAATAATTGCTTCAACTGTGTTTTGTTAAATAATGGAGGGGCCAGTTTGATCAGCATTTATTACCTTTGATCTCAGTGGCCTGGTGCAGAATGGGTAAAGCTATCATACTGATTATTGAAAATTCTTGGCCCAATGCATTAGAGAGTATTACTTTGAGATACATTATAGATTCAGGTCAGCTTCAGAAGCCAATGTTGGCGGGAATGAGTCAATTTAATTAAATGAAGCTGCCAGAATTGATCCTCAGATAGCAAAAGCTACAAGATACTAAAGGGGTTGCCAGCACTAAAGTGAAAGCAATCCAGTGTCCTCTGCTGAAGAATTAAGGAGGACAACGTCTAGAAAATGGACAAGTGTTTACATGTACAAATACTATAGATGCTGAAGATCTTAAATAAAAGCTGAAAGTGCTGGTACTCAGCATCTGTGGGGACGAAACATTTAGCATTACCTTATGACGTACGAGCAAAATTACGCCATTTGGCCCATTCAGTCTGCTGTGGCATACCATCATGACTCACCTACTATCCCTCTCAACTCCATTCTCCTCCCTTCCCCTGTAGCCTTTTGACGCTCTTATTAATCAAGAAACTATCACTCTCTGCTTTAAATATACCCAATGGCATGGCCTGAACAGCTGTCTGTGGCAGTGAATCCCACTGATTGGCCACCCTGTGCTGGCTGATGACCAATGAGTTCTGATGACAGGCTTCTCACCACAGTTTTTTGCCTGACTGGTTGAAAATTTCCAGCATTTTGTATTTTTTTTGTTATAAAGTATCAAAGTGGTAATGTGGTGATTCCTGGATGAACAATAAATAAATCTTACTTTCTTCCCTTTGAAGAAATTTTAAACTCAGATTAACCATTCAGATTTTTAATTCCGATGGAGACTAGGCCAAACATATAGTGGTGAAGTACAAGGCCTTCCACTGCTAGTGCAGTTTTCTGTTGTACCTAACACTACAGATGACTGAGAGGCAAAGGGATTTTATACCCACTACACTGATGAATCCAGGAATTACAGGAAAAGTGGACATTACCTTTTTATAGCACTTGTGAAAAGCAAGCTGGTGCCCGTATAGACATGTTTAAAAATAGTAAAAGTAATTTGTAGAGCAACTCAAGAAAACTTCTCTATTCCGTAGGATAATAGTTTCCACTGAATTCTCATGTTTTGATTTCCTTTGTGGCTGAAAATAAAATCAATTTGTCTTGAATAGTTTGGGAAGTGCAGATCGAAGGAATTTATTCTCAGCTCAGTTTAAGGATTATGAACCCAAGTTCTGCCCTGTAAATCACCCTGGCCATTTATCTGCAAAACCCCTCTTACACATTTTAATGACATTATGCCTTGTTCTACTAACATTCAAAGACTATTGTATAGAATGAGCCAATTTTTCCCAATAAGATCACTGCCTCATCACCGTATCCTTCCTAGGCAACAAATCCAATTAACTTTTGTTGCATAAAATCCTAGGAAAAGTATACCTTTCCACATACAAGGAAACAACATCATTACTGTACAAAGTCTTACTTAATTTTATCCAGAAATTTTACTTCAATTGCCTTGCAAAGATCATTACATCATTCTATTTTTCTAATTAACCCTATGTTCATTCATATACAAGGATATTCCTTCCCTCTGTGTGACAGGGGTTCCCAACCTTTTTTAAAAAAAAAAATGCCATGGACACCTACCGTTAACCGAGAGGTCCGTTAACCCCAGGCTGTGTCCACTGCTCTAAGATATATTGTGACTTTGAACTACCCATCTGAAAGTAGATAATATTCCACCTGTCACCCTGTCTCCCACTTAATTGGTCAATATCCCTTTACAACCCTTTCACATTCCTTCTCACAGCATACTTTCTAACTAACTTATCTTTCTCTGCCAGTAATGCAATACAGTACAGGCAGTGTCCCTATTTGTGTCAGTGAATCAGTAAATAGCCAATTCCAAACACTGACCTCTTTAGCACTCCACAATTATGCTCTGCTATTTAAATTCTAGCATTTCCAGCACTTCAATCAATACTCAATGCATGCAAACATTTTATACTAAATATACTTACCCAAATCTTTGATAATAGCTTTTAGTATGGCATCATGAAATGAGTTTTCAAAATCCAAATATAATTTTAATGTTAGGTGTCGGCTGATCTACTACACTGGTAGTCAAACCCTCAATTTCACAAAAGACAATTTCCATTTCACAGAACTATCAGTTTTATTCAACATTTTTATATTAATGATTCAGATAGTCTAACCGGAAGCTCTAAGCAACAGCACCAATCACCCTACATTTAACAAATTTGAGCTGCAGTGACTATTTCTAATCTGTCCTTTAATTGTCAGACTGCATTTTTCACTGTCCATACATAGATATTTTAAATTTCTAATACCTCTGCCCTTTAGCCTTGAATTGAGTAATTGACTTTAGTCATAGAATGGGATATAATTTATTTTATGATCGACCATAGCAGGCATTTTAATATATTCACTTGGAAATTAATTGGAGTAAACAGGATGGCACAGTAGTGTAACAGCGGGAGTAATGCTATTACAGTGCTAACAAATCAGGTTCAATTCCTACCACTGTCTTTAAGGAATTTGTACATTCTCCCCATGACCCCATAGATTTCCTCCAGGTACTCTGACTTTCCAAAGGCACATGGTTTTGGTAAGTTATGGGCACGTTATGTTGACGTTGGAAGCATGGTGACACTTACGGGCTGTACCCAGCACAATCCTCATTGATTTGATCAACTTTGCACTCAACGTCACTAAGACCATGCCATTGGACTTGTATGGACTTCCAGAAAGCTATTGATAAAGTCCCACATAGGAGATTAGTTGGCAAAATTAGGGCACATGGTATTGGGGGCAGACTACTGACATGGATTGAAAATTGGCTGGCTGACAGGAAACAAAGAGTGGCGATTAACGGGTCCCTTTCGGAATGGCAGGCTGTGACCAGTGGGGTACTGCAAGGTTCGGTGCTGGGACCGCAGCTGTTTACAATATACATTAATGATTTAGATGAAGGGATTAAAAGTAACATTAGCAAATTTGCTGATGACACAAAGCTGGGTGGCAGTGTGAAATGTCAGGAGGATGTTATGAGAATGCAGGGTGACTTGGACAGGTTGGGTGAATGGGCAAATGTATGGCAGATACAGTTTAATGTGGATAAATGTGAGGTTATCCACTTTGGTGGCAAGAACAGGAAGGCAGATTACTATCTAAATGGAGTCAAGTTAGGAAAAGGGGAAGTACAACGAGATCTAGGTGTTCTTGTACATCAGTCAATGAAAGCAAGCATGCAGGTACAGCAGGCAGTGAAGAAAGCTAATGGCATGCTGGCTTTTATAACAAGAGGAATTGAGTATAGGAGTAAAGAGGCCCTTCTGCAGCTGTACAGGACCCTGGTGAGACCCCACCTGGAGTATTGTGTACGGTTTTGGTCTCCAAATTTGAGGAAGGACTTTCTTGCTATTGAGGGAGTGCAGCGTAGGTTCACAAGGTTAATTCCTGGAATGGCGGGACTGTCATATGTTGAAAGATTGGAGCGACTGGGCTTGTATACACTGGAATTTAGAAGGATGAGAGGGGATCTGATTGAAACATATAAGATTATTAAGGGATTGGACACACTGGAGGCAGGAAGAATGTTCCCGCTGATGGGTGAGTCCAGAACTAGAGGCCACAGTTTAAGAATAAGGGGTAGGCCATTTAGAACAGAGATGCGGAAAAACTTTTTCACCCAGAGAGTGGTGGATATGTGGAATGCTCTGCCCCAGAAGGCACTGGAGGCCAAGTCTCTGGATGCATTCAAGAGAGAGTTAGATAGAGCTCTTATAGATAGCGGGGTCAAGGGATATGGGGAGAGGGCAGGAACGGGGTACTGATTGTGTATGATCAGCCATGATCACAGTGAATGGCGGTGCTGGCTAGAAGGGCCAAATGGCCTACTCCTGCACCTACTGTCTATTGTCTATTGGGTATATTTAAAGCAGAGGGTGATAGTTTCTTGATTAATAAGAGTGTCAAAAGGTTACAGGGGAAGGGAGGAGAATGAAGTTGAGAGGGATAGTAGATCGGTCATGACGGTATGCCACAGCAGACTGAATGGGCCAAATGGCCTAATTTTGCTCGTATGTCATAAGGTAATGCTAAATGTTTCTTCCCCACAGATGCTGAGTACCAGCACTTTCAGCTTTTATTTAAGATCTTCAGCATCTATAGTATTTGTACATGTAAACACTTGTCCATTTTCTAGACGTTGTCCTCCTTAATTCTTCAGCAGAGGACACTGGATTGCTTTCACTTTAGTGCTGGCAACCCCTTTAGTATCTTGTAGCTTTTGTTCTTCGAGGATCAATTCTGGCAGCTTCATTTAATTAAATTGACCAGGGTGATTTACAGGGCAGAACTTGGGTTCATAATCCTTAAACTGAGCTGAGAATAAATTCCTTTGATCTGCACTTCCCAAACTATTCAAGACAAATTGATTTTATTCTCAGCCACAGAGGAAATCAAAACATGAGATTTCAGTGGAAATTATTGTCCTACGGAATAGAGAAGTATTCTTGAGTTGCTCTACAAATTACTTTTACTATTTTTAAACATGTCTATACGGGCACCAGCTTGCTTTTCACAAGTGCTATAAAAAGGTAATGTCCACTTTTCCTGTAATTCAGCGTATCAGAACCGTGGAGAACATTCTGATACGCTGCATCACTCTCTCGAATGGGGGTGGGGGGGGGTGGGGAACTACTTCGCAGGACCGAAAGAAACTGCAGAGGGTTGTAAATCTAGTCAGCTCCATCTTGAGTACTATCCTACAAAAAAACCCAAGACATCTTTAGGAAGTGGTGTCTCAGAAATTCAGCTTCCATTATTAACGCCCTTTTCTCACTGTTACCATCAGGTAGAAGGTACAGAAACCTCAAGGCACACACTCAGCAATTCAGGAACAGTTTCTTCCCTTTGCCATCTAGTTGAACCCTTGGACACTGCCTCACTTTTTTAAAAAATATGCAGTATTTCTGTTTTTTGCACATTTTTAATCTATTCAATATACATATACTGTAATTAATTTACTTATTTATTTTTAAAACTTTATTTATTTTCTCTCTTCTATATTATGTTTTGCATTGAACTGCTGCTGCTAAGTTAACAAATTTCACGTCACATGCCAGTGATAATAAACCTGATTCTGATATATTGATGCAGCTGTAAAGGCGGCACAACAGCGGCTATCTTTCATCAGGAGCTTGAGGAGGTTTTGTATGTCACCAAAGACACTTGCAAATTTCTACAGATATACCATGGAGAGCATTCTAACTGGTTCCATCATTGTCTGGTATGGGGGGGTGTGGTACTGCACAGGATCTAAACACTCTGCAGAGAGTTGTAAACTGAGTCAGCTCCATCATGGGCACTAGCCTCTATATTATCGAGAACATCTTTAAGGCAAGATGCCCCAAAAAGGCTGTATTCATCACTAACACAGAAAATTAGAAAACCTACAGCACAATACAGGCCCTTCGGCCCACAAAGCTGTGCCGAACATGTCCTTACCTTAGAAATTACCTAGGGTTACCCATAGCCCTCTATTTTTCTAAGCTTCATATACCTATCCAGGATTCTCTTAAAAGACCCTATCGTATCCGCCATCACCACCATCGCCGGCAGCCCATTCCACGCACTCACCACTCTCTGCGTAAAAAATTTAGCCCCAACATCTCCTCCGTACCTATTTCCAAGCACCTTAAACCAGTGCCCTCTCATGTTAGTTATCTCATCTCTGGGATGAGACTTCCATCACCCAGGACATGCCTGGTTCTCACTGCTACCATCAGGAAGGAGGTACAGAAGCCTGAATGCACACACTCAACAATTCAGGAACAGTTTCTTTCCCTCTGCCATCCGATTTTTGAATGGACATTGAACCCATGAATCCTACCTCACTACCTTTTTATTGTTAAATATATTTACAGTAATTTATGTTTTATTTCCTCTATTATTATGTATTGATTAAAGCTGATTCTGATTGATGTAAACAATGTATTTTCAGGTTAGTAACTTAATTGGTCACATGGATGTAATTGGTCAGTGTGGTGTTGATGGGCTGGATGGGTCTGTGTGCTTTATCTCTAAAGTAAAATTTCTGTACCATCTTAACCGGATACAATGGATGTTTAAGCAAGTGGAATGGATTGGAAATCAGGGAAGTCAAGGGCTCTTCAGTGCAGGATTGTGACCAATATCCAGCATCCAGCCAACATTCTAAAGTTTAACATCCCTGTCAACCTTCTTTCCAACTGTTTAATGGTGTGTATGGCTGACTTTTTGTAGACTTTAATGTCTTTGCACTGTACTGTTGCTGAAAAACAACACATTTCACATATGTCAGTGACAACAAATCTGATTGTGAAGAAGTTGGTAGCCACTCACCTGTATTAGTCCAGATTTAACCTAATCGCTATCTACGTTGGAACAGGAGCCTTCATTTGTCTGGAATATCTGGAAGTGAAACAAGCCACATTCAGAATACAAGATCACCCTGTACACGGTCCAAAATGTTGATGATTCATCCCCCTCTATAGATGCAACATGACTTGCTGAGTTCCTCCAGCATCTCGTGCACGTTGCTCAAGATTTCCAGCATTTGCAGAATATCCTGCATTGGGCTGACACAATGAAAGACATTTTCATCATATCAGCCCAAAGCTTCATTGAACAGAACCATGTCATTCAACCCAATTGTCCATACTGGTACTCATTGTCCTGTGCATTGGCTTGTATTTATTTTTTTGCAACGGTGCTTAACAATTTTAATGAATCAACTATTTCTTAAGGCTGTAGTGTTTGAACTCAACTATATATTGGGTTAGTGGCTGGAACAGTGCATGCTAGACCAGAGTGCTTTGGTTAGAACAGTTTACATCAACCTGGAGGAGAGATGCCGAGCAGTACTAATCACTGTGTGACAAAGAAGGAAAGTAATAGCAGTGGCTCCACTTGCAGATCCAGCAGTTTTCATGTCCTTAATGTAAACATCTACGTCGCTCATAACTTGGACTCAGCAGCCACCTACAAACACGCAACAGAACTGCACAAATCTAACTGTCATTGTCGGACATGACAGACAACTGATCATATACTGGGTGAAGGGGTTTGTAGAGCTGTGGGGCCAGCATAAACACAAGCTAACTGATCTCTCTCTCTGTTGAGTCATCAAATAATTTTATTAACGCCTCCATGCATGACTAACTTTATCTACTGATGAAACTGTGAGGATTACATTCCTGGACTTCTCTAGTGCCTTTAACACCATCCAGCCCAAGATCTTAAGGCACAAACTAACGGAGATGGGAGTAGACTCTCACATGGTGGATTGGATAGTGGACTACTTGACAGATAGACCTCAGTATGTGCGGTAGGGAGACTGTAGGTCTGACACGGTGGTCAGCAGCACAGGAGCGCCGCAGGGGACCGTGCTCTCTCCGGTCCTGTTCACCCTGTACACATCAGACTTCCAATATAACTCGGAGTCCTGCCATGTGCAGAAGTTCGCTGATGACACGGCCATAGTGGGGTGTGTCAGGAATGGACAGGAGGAAGAGTATAGGAAACTGATACAGGACTTTGTGATATGGTGCAACTCAAACTACCTGCGTCTCAATATCACCAAGACCAAGGATATGATGGTGGACTTTAGGAGATCTAGGCCTCATATGGAGCCAGTGATCATTAATGGAGAATGTGTGGAGCAGGTTAAGACCTACAAGTATCTGGGAGTACAGTTAGACGAGAAGCTAGACTGGACTGCCAACACAGATGCCTTGTGCAGGAAGGCACAGAGTCGACTGTACTTCCTTAGAAGGTTGGCATCATTCAATGTTTGTAGTGAGATGTTGAAGCTGTTCTATAGGTCAGTTGTGGAGAGCGCCCTCTTCTTTGTGGTGGCGTGTTGGGGAGGCAGCATTAAGAAGAGGGACGCCTCACGTCTTAATAAGCTGGTAAGGAAGGCGGGCTCTGTCGTGGGCAAAGTACTGGAGAGTATAACATCGGTAGCAGAGCGAAGGGCGCTGAGTAGGCTACGGTCAATTATGGAAAACCCTGAACATCCTCTACATAGCACCATCCAGAGACAGAGAAGCAGTTTCAGCGACAGGTTGCTATCGATGCAATGCTCCTCAGACAGGATGAAGAGATCAATACTCCCCAATGCCATTCGGCTTTACAATTCAACCGCCAGGAGTAAGATATGTTAAAGTGCCGGGGTTAGGACTCAATGTATTTAAGTAAACTACTTAAGAACTTTTTAAAAGCTATTATTAATGCTTTTTGAGAGGGTGATTTTAGATGCATATCATATTTTTACTGAGTTAAGTACTGTATGTAATTAGTTTTGCTACAATAAGTGTATGGGACATTGGAAAAAATGTTGAATTTCCCCATGGGGATGAATAAAGTATCTATCTATCTATCTATATTTTTCTGCATACAAAATCTTCAGAGATCTTTAACATAATGACCAAAACATATACTGCAGATGTTCAAAACCTGAGATAAAAGAGAAAAGCTGGAAACAGTCAAGTCAGTCAGCTTCTGTGAAGAAGTGAACAGAGTTTATAATTCAGGTCAATGGGTGCAAAGGTGAACAATTCCTACTTCGACATCCAATTTCCAGCATTGCTGATAATATTTTACTTTGATTTTTGCATCTCCCTTTTGCAGTTCTCACAGACTTTTCTTTGTTCACTGATGACTTTAGAACCCTTTCGCCTGTTTCAATTATCCCTTGTTGTCATATATCTTCTGCTCTCTGCCTTATCGCTTGTTGTTCCTCTCCACACCTTGTGGTGCACTGGGTGGCAACCTTGCCATTTCTTTAGCATTTGTCATTTTTAAAAAAATATACAAACAAGATCAAGTTGTTAGCTCGATTCTCAGCTCAGCATGGATGGAAAGCTTGCAAGGAGCCAGCTAGATTCAAACCCAGGACCACTCACCTTGAAATTCAGTGCAGAGGCCACTACACCCCCAGCCGACTTATCACTTAACTTCTCCTTAGCTTTGTCCTTCTCTTGTGGTCATCAACAGGAAACATTGACTGTTAAACTGCTGAATAGTTCTAACAATCCATTTTCTTTTAAACAATGGAGGTCCTTACTACATTAGTCTTTCATTTTCTATTGAAATGAGTAACTACCAGATCAAGCTTTCCCAGTTACAATAAGGTCAGTTTGGACATCCTTATTGTACACCCTTCTCAAATGCTTTCTTATCTTTATCAATAATCTAGAGACCAGACTTGAAATGACAAAAACACAAAATCTGCAACTGCTGGAAATCCAAAGCAACACACATAAAATGCTGGAGGAACTCAGCAGGACAGCCAGGACCTAGGGAAAAGAGGGAATACTATGTCTCATTAGGGTCCTGATGAAGGATCTCGGCCCGCAACGTCAAATGTTTACTCTTTTGCTTAGATGCTGCCTGGCTTGCTGATTTCATCCAGCATTTTGTGTGTGTTGAAGTGACAAAAGATAGAAGAGTGACTCAAACATTTTTACACAGCTGCTCTCTATCATCTAGACTGCACAGAAAGGATGATAATGTTCAGGATTCGAAAGTTATGGCATTTATGGCATTTGGTGAATATCATCATCATTATGTGCAGTGTCCTATGATGTAGGCGATAATGGTCTTTGAACATGATTATTCTGCAGAAGTTGGTTGCCATTGTTTTCTTTTGGGCAGTGTCTTTACAAGATGGGTGACCCTAGCCATTATCAATACTCTTCAGAGATTTTCTGCCTGACATCAGTGGTCACATAACCAGGACTTGCGATATGCACCATCTGTTCCCAAGGCTTCATGTGAGCCTGATCAGTGGAGGGTTGGGGGGGGGGGGGGGAAAGAGGTGTTAAGCAGGTGCCATACTTTGCCTAAGTGTGACCTGCAGGGTAGTGGAGGGAAGGAGCACCTTACAAGCACCTTATAACTCCTTTCATATGGAGACATACCTCCACCCCACCACTCAGGTGAATATATCAAGCATTAATTCTAACATGTTGCGGTCTTGAGTTCTTAATTGCAAATTGCAAGCAGTGCTTTGAAACAAACAGTACTGCCTAGCGAACACTAGCTACTGGGTCACAGCAGGAGTTTGGCTGTTTGGCTGCCCAAGGGATATAGTTTATAAACTGACATTACCATGAGATGCTCTTGCAAATTATCCTTCTACAATAGGGCGAGTTAATTAACCTACATCCAAAAGGGCATTAGACATCTTCAGCTAAGTTATTTTGCACAATTATGACTTACACACCCAGAGATTCAGCGCTCACAACACTAACTGTGTCTTGTTTCTGTGCTTGGAGTTTTATACCATCCATGTGCATTATTCCAGCAAATGTTCAGTGGTATCTTGTGCTCTCACTGTAAGTATGTAATTCATTCATTCATTGTTTTCACTCACTGAGATACCATGTGGAATGAGCCCTTCCAGCCCTTTGAGCCACACTGCTCAGCAATCCCCTGATTTAATCCTGGCCTAATCACGGGGACAATCTACAATGTCCAATTAACCGGCCAGATGGTACGTCTTTGGAGTGTGGAAGGAAACCCATGCAGTCACAGGGAGAACATACAAACTCTTTACAAGCAGTAGCGGGAATTGAACCGGGGCACCTGTACCGTAAAGCGTTGTGCTAACCACTACACTACTGTGCTGCCCCATTTCAATGGAATCTTTTCCCAGGATGAAAATACTGAAGTAAATAATGTCATTGTAGCTTCTGAAATTTTACCATATCACCCGCTGTTATCTTTACTCTTAAATAATATCAAAATCTCGATATACTTTGCATTCAGGAATTCTCAGCTAACAGAATACTTACCTCTTGTGGTGAATAAAGATCTTTATATCCACCAGCCTCAACTTCTCTTCGGAATCTCAGTTCACCAGTCACAATGGGCTGAAAGTTAATTGGAAAAAAAAAACAATTCTGTGTGAATAGCTTGGGAATGGAGCCAATTCTGCAAAGAGCCACCACAGATTCAATAGGCTGAACGGTGTCTTGTGTTGTAATGATTCAGCTAATGAAGAATCTGGAACCTTTATCCAATCCCAGAAATGTTGCTGGTCCTTCCTGTCTGAACAGAATCTATAGGAGACATGTATTCTGTATTGCGTGTTTATTATGATGACCAGTCACATGAGTGGGGGGGGGGGGGCATGATAAAAATGAAAGGAATAAGTCACATATTCTTGCTTATTTCATGGCAGTTTGTATCTTTGGACTGGTGGAGGTCTGGTCTTCTCTGCTGACCACTGAGATAACATTCAATAATGCTTAATTCTATGTTTGCTAATAGCTAATAAAGGATTGGAATAAGGAATTTTGACTCTGGAGCAATTTTTGGAGCTGTGGGCATGTCCCGCAAGTGTAACAACTCCATCGGGGATCATGGGCTGGCCACAATTGTTTTGTTTCGATTTTGGATCAATCTTTTTTTGCCGCTACGGAATCTATTAAAGAGCGCTTTCTAAAGGTTACCCTTTCACTTAACTTTAGACCAGGAACAAAAGAATTGCAACAGGGCAACGAATACCAAAGCATCCTAAACTTTAAAGGATTGAACATTAACTAAGACTAGTATAAATTCATAGTATTGACTATTTTTCCTGCTTTTTCTTCCTCCCCCTACTAATCAGTTGAATATGCTCATAGGTATGCTTTTCTAACATTCATATGCACTTCCTCCCCCTACTAATCAGTTGAATATGCTCATAGGTATGCTTTTCTAACATTCATATGCAATCTAAAACACAAGCATTGTTGAGGTTTGCAAAAAGAATAAACAAGTTACATTATTAGATACAGTGTCTGAAAAAGTATTCAGCCCCCCGCACCTATTTTCACATTTTCCTGACTCATTTTCTAAATTTAAAATATATTTGAGGTAGGATTTTTTTTTTACCTAATCTACAAAACATTGTACATCATATCGAATAAAAGTTCCAAAAC
Organism: Hemitrygon akajei; assembly: GCF_048418815.1. Taxonomy (NCBI): domain Eukaryota; kingdom Metazoa; phylum Chordata; class Chondrichthyes; order Myliobatiformes; family Dasyatidae; genus Hemitrygon; species Hemitrygon akajei. Next base: position 213,553,743 of record NC_133124.1, on the reverse strand, counting down.
CAGTCAACAATTTGTGAAAAATTGAAAAGCCAAAATTGTGAGGCTGCTAAAGAATTCATATGCTAACTTTCCTCAGGTGCAATATGCTGTATTACCTTAACAACTCACCCAATTTGTTGATGTAGAAAATTGGAGAATCACTTGTTTTCTATTAATTCACCAGTGCCAAGCTGTATAGGTCCTAATGCCCTTCCCTTGGGCAACATTGGTAGAGTGGAGAGGGGAGACTTGCAGCTTGGGCAACTGCTGGCCTTCCATAAAAAAACCTTGCCCAGGCTTGCACCCTGGAAACTTTCCAAGATGCAAATCCATGGTCTATCGAGACTAACGGAGGCCTACACACACTACATTAATTCACAAGAACAAACACCTGCTCTTTCCACAAGGTCCAACCTTTTGGTAGATTTTCAACAGACCAAACCAAAACGAAGACAAAAGAACATTCAAGACAAGTCAGAAAAATGATAGTAGAGAAGCACAGTCTGGTGAAGGGTACAAGACCATGTCAAAGGCCTTGGAGCTCAGTGCAGTCCATCATAAAAAAGTGGAAAAAATGGAAAAAAAATATGAAACCAGGCTGCCCCTCTAAAGTTAGTCACCAGAGAAGAATGGCACTTATAAGAGAGGCTACTGTAACATAGAAAACCTACAGCACAATACAGGCCCTTCGGCCCACAAAGCTGTGCTGAATATGTCCTTACCTTAGAAATTACCTAGGGTTACCCATAGCCGTCTATTTTTCTGAGCTCCATGTACCTGTCCAGGAGTCTCTTAAAAGACACTATCATATCCGCCTTCACCACTGTCGCCGGCAGCCCATTCCACTCACTCACCACTCTCTGCGTAAAAAACTTATCCCTGACATCTCCTCTGTACCTACTTCCAAGCACTGTGCCCTATTGTGCTAGCCATTTCAGCCCTGGGAAAAAGCCTCTGACTATCCACACTATCAATGCCTCTCATCATCTTCTACACCTCTATCAGGTCACCTCTCATCCTCTGTTGCTCCAAGGAGAAAAGGCCAAGTTCATTCAACCTATTCTCATCCTTTCTATAGCGAGGCAACCAGAACTGAGCACAGTACTCCAAGTGGGGTCTGACCAGGGTCCTATATAGCTGCAACATTACGTCTCGGCTCCTAAACTCAATCTCACGATTGATGAAGGCCAATGCACCGTACGCTTTCTTAACCACAGAGTCAACCTGCGCAGTCCTATGGACCAACACCAATAGGCACTCTGAGTGAGCTGCAGAAGTCAATAACTGAAACTGGAGACTGAAGTTCGTGGCTCCACAGTCTCTAAGGGCTTGCACAGAAAAGGGTATTTATGAAAGAGTGGCAAGAAAGAAGCCTCAGTCTATAAAAAAACATACCCATGCCCATAAAAACTTTGCAAAGCATCACTTAGAAGATACTGTAAAGATGTGGATGAAGGTCTAGTGGTTGGATGAGGCTAAAGTGGAACTTTTTGGACTCAACACTAAGCCATATGAGTGGCATCAATCTACTACTACGCACCAGCCATTCCCTACTGTAAAGCATGGTGGAGAAAGCATCATGCTATGGGGATGCTTTTCAACAGCAGGGACTGGAAGTCTAGTCAGGATTGATGGGAAAATGAATGCTGCTAAATACAGAGAGATCTTGGATAAAAATCTGCTCACCTCTGCTAGAAAGCTTAAACTGGAGAGGATGTTAATCTTTCAGTAAGACGACACAATGCACACTGCCAGAGCAACCATGGAGTGGCTTCAAATGAAGAAAATGATGTCCTTGAATGACCCAGACTCCTGACCTTAACCCGATCGAATGTCACTGGCAAGGCCTCAAGGCTGCCGTCCACCACCACTCCCTAAATGAACTGGCACAGCTGCAGCAATTCTGCAATGAGGAATGGGCAAATTGTGCTGCATCACGTTGTGTGAAGTTAACAGAAGCTTAGCAAAAAAGACCACTGGCTGCAATAGCTGTGCAAGGTGGTTCAACTAAGTAGTGAGCAAAGGGGGATCAATACTTTTGAACTGCTGACATGTCAGTTTTTGAATTTTTACTTTTTCTTGTTTTACAATTTTCCTTTTTTTGGGGGTTCTACTGTGAAAAAAAAGGAGGACGTGATTCACAAATAAAAGTTCTGAGTTAAATTGATCCAAATCCCTGATTGTAATACTCATTTATGTGAACAAAGGGTTGGGGGCTGAATACTTTTACAAGGCACCATAATCACCAGACTTCCATCCTGCAGCTGGACAATTCCCACAAAGGGCATGATATGATTATCCGAGATGTTGTGAACTTCTTCCTTAGTCACAGGTTCCAGCTGATTTCCAGTGTCATCCTCTTCATCGTGAGCTCTATGGTTAGCAAGGCTGCTCCTTGGAGACAGATTGTTTTCTGGCACCCCAGGGTTGAGAAGTTGTGCATTATTGTTATTGTCAACAATTCCCTGTCCAAAAGGAACAGATATTAGATCACCATATTGTCAAAGCCAATCAAATATACAAAGGGTTAAAACAACTTTGAAGGAAAGGAAAAACTAAACTTTTAAGAAGGTGAGAATTGTGACACTCTTGCTGGTTCAAAATTCCATGGACAGCACAAAAATCAGAAAGCTTCCATCCTGCAGCTTTCTGATGGACACTGCATCTGTCATTAGGAACCCTCACCACCCAGGACATGCCTTGTTTCCATCAGGAAGATGGTACCGAAACCGGAAGGCACACACTCAATGATTTAGGAACAGCTTCTTCCCCTCTTCTGTCCCATTTCTGAATGGACAAAAAACCCATGAACACTACCTCACTAATTTTTATTTCTTATTTTTTGCACTACTTATTTAACTATTTTATATTAACTGTAATTCTTGTTTTTTCTCTCTATCATGTATTGCATTGTACTGCTGCCACGAAGTTAACAAATGTCAAAACATATAAACCTGACTCTGAAATATAACCATATAACAATTACAGCACGGAAACAGGCCATCTCGGCCCTTCTAGTCCGTGCTAAATGCTTACTCTCACCTAGTCCCACTGACCTGCACTCAGCCCATAACCCTCCATTCCTTTCCTGTCCATGTACCTATCCAATTTTTTTTTTAAATGACAATATCGAACCTGCCTCTACCACTTCTACTGGAAGCTCTTTCCACACAGCTACCGCTCTCTGAGTAAAGAAATTCCCCTCGTATTACCCTTAAACTTTTGCTCCCTAACTCTCAACTCATGTCCTCTTGTTTGAATCTCCCCTACTCTCAATGGAAAAAGCCTATCCACGTCAACTCTATCTATCCCCCTCATAATTTTAAATTCCTCTATCAAGTGCCCCCTCAACCTTCTATGCTCCAAAGAATAAAGGCCTTGTTCAACCTTTCCCCGTAACTTAGGTGCTGAAACCAAGGTAACATTCTAGTAAATCTTCTCTGTACTCTCTCTATTTTGTTGATATCTTTCCTATAATTCGGTGACCAGAACTGTACACAATACTCCAAATTCGGCCTTACCAGTGCCTTGTACAATTTTAACATTACATCCCAACTCCTATACTCAATGCTCTGATTTATAAAGGCCAGCATACCAAAAGCTTTCTAAATATTCCACATTCCACATTCTATCATGGCTAATTTGTTATCCACATCAACCCATTCTCCTGCCTTCTCCCAGTAACCTTTGATACCTTTACTAAATCCAGAACCTACCAACCTCCACTTTAAATATACCCAATGAGTTGCCCCCACATCTGTTTGTGGCAATTAATTCCACAGATTCACCACCATCTGGCTCAAAGAAATTTTTCATCTCTGTTCTAAAGGGGCATCCTTCTATTTTGAGGCTCCTCTACAAGAGGAAACATCCTCTTCGTTCTCCCTGTCTGAGCCTTTCAATATTCAATAAGTTTACTTCTCATAACCATAGTTCAAAATGATCATTGAGTTGATAAAGGTCCCCCCACCCCCAGGGATTTAGATAGAGATTCTCAGTCATTAAACTAACTTAATAACATCCAAATTCAAGTTCCCTACATCTTGCTGCATATATTCAATCCCATAACTCAAGAAGGATACAAAATCTCCAATAATCCTTACTTCAGTACTTCCGGATTCCTCTAAAACAATATGCAGGAGGCGAATATATTCTGATGCAGCCTTGAGCACACGGACTTTGCTTGGCTTTCGATCTTTGGAAATCAAAGGGACAATACTCCTGAGCTTTGAAAAACCTCCATTTATGCTCTGGACCTGAAATAATACAAGTATCTTCTCATGAGCTTGAATTCAGTTTTGGAATCTGGGCAATGCTGGCTTTTATTGCCCTTCTCTCAGGAAAGTGGTGATAAAGTCACCCTCCTCCTTCCCTTTCTCATATGGTCCACTCTCCTCTCAGATTTCCTTCCTCTCCAGTCCTTATCTTTTCCACCCACATAGCACCAAATAGCCTCCTTCCCTCTCTCCCCCCCCCCCCTTTTCATTCTGGCATCATTCCCCTTCCTTTCCAGTCCTGAAGAAGGGTCTCGTCCCAAAACATCAACTGTTTATTCATTTCCATGGCTGCTGCCTGACTTGCCGAGTTCCTCCAGCATATTGTGTGTGTTCCTGAACTGTTGCTGGCTTCTGGTGATGGTAGCTCCCACTGTCCTGCTGGGCAAGGTGCTTCGGAGTTTAGATCAAACAGCAATACATTTCCAAATAGGATGGAAATGTGCAGTGTGATGCTTCTGTGACCTGTCACCTTTGTACTCCATGGTGATAGAGATTTCAGATTTGGGAGCATCCTATGCGACCAACTGCATTGCAAACTCCCTTTTCTACTCATTCCATCAGCAGCATCACAGCCTTCACATTTAAGCAGGGTTTTACTACTATATTTAAGGATAAAATACAATCAAATAGCAAAAACAGACAAGAAAAAAAATCATAAACAGAAGAGATTCTGGAGATGCAAGGGGGAAAAAAGTCAAATTTGTTTGTCTAACTTGGTTACTTGCTACTGTGATTTTAATATGGTAGCTTAATCATAGTCAGTGACTATGGCAACTTTAATTGCTCATTATCTTGTTTTCAGGGCCAAATAGGAAAAGTTAGTAACTTGCAATTAAAAATGCAAACTTAATTACAGTATTGTGACCTATACAGTTGTTTCCTTTTGATCAAATGCACATGAGCCCAGGAATAATTGAGATTCAACCAAATTCATAAGACTATCTGCAACCTTAAACTTTGAGCTTGTTTTATTTATGCAATTGGGTTATAGGGATTGAGTTCTGGATACTGTTCCTACTTAATCAGATGACTTGAAAATTAAGTAGTAACTAAATACAACTTTTTAACAAATTCTGGAGCCTAAAATTTAAAAGTCTCGCTAATTGAATTACCACATTGGCAGTCAGAAGCCAAAATGTGAAAATCGATATAAACCAGAGAAACCCAATTTAAATACTCACTAATTTTATGTGGATTCCAAGACGTACTTCACAAGGCCTCTAAGATGCTACCCACATTAGAGTCTCCTAATCCATTTATTTAACACCATACACCCAACACTATCCACAAAAACTTAAATCTAATTTCCCATTACTTCTTACTATATTTCCAATAACACCTTGAAAATTTTTAAATGGGAATATATTAAAATCATTATACAAGAATAGTTATAATAACATATTGGTATGGAAGTTAACAGAACATTCTTCCTGTGAACAATAACCAATCCAGCCAATTTCCCAACCAAGGGCACTTGAAAGGCAACAAATCATACAGGCATCTCCTCATTTCTAAACTTCAAGACTTCAGCTAGAAAATTTATGTTATTTAATGTGTCAAATTAAATTACAGAATAAAAACAATGATATTATTTCCTCTCACCCTGTGTCTCTCCCTTGCATTAGCTGCTTGCCTCTTGCCAAACAAGTCCTGTACATCGCTGCTAGTGTAGTGGCCAGAAGGTTGTCTCTTGAACTTCCTTACTGGAGCCAAAACAGGCAATGGCCCAAAAGTTTCATCTAGCACCTCACTCATCCTTTCTGCCTCAGGCACAATAAGCAGCTGTGGAGAAACAGCTTCCATTGCTTCCCCCTGATGAAGCAATCCACAGTCTTGCAACTTCTTGCAAGAAACTTCAAAGCAACAAAACTTTATATCTTTCCCTCTCTCCATTCCCAACATCCAACATTCACTCCCTTATGCACCTGACTTTTATTTTATGCTAACAAACATTTATTCAGAGAGCCCTACAAAGAGTCCTTTTCAGTTGACTGCATCCTTGCCACAGGTGCACTGATTGACGGCGCACGGCATTGTAGCGCTTGTAGTCACGAGGAGCCCTTCTCTCATGTAGTAGGTTCAGAAGTGGACTACATCACCCATGATGCAATCAGAACGGGAGAGCCGGCTCTCGCCCGCATGCGCAGTGAAGAGGTGATGGAGCGCCGGTAGGCGAGTAGGGTAGGGTATTGACGGCTTTGGATAACTTAAAAAATGTGCTGGTGAATGCTAAATTACAAATGAAAGATGCAATTTAAGATATGAGCTGCAAGCTCGGCTTTGTATAGAGAATAGATTCGTGGGTTTGAAGCTGTCTGACAGGATCCCAAGCCTCGTCTGTTTGTTCATTCCATAGATATTGCCTGACTTGCTGAATTTCTCCAGCATTTTGTGTGTGTTGCTCTAGGTTTCCAGCATCTGTAGAATCTCTTGTGTTCTTGACAGGATGTGTGGTCGCATTGGGCCTGTCATCAAGGTCCCACCTTAAACAGGTCTCACGGTCTGGAGTCGCTTCTAATCTTTCCATTTGCTTTGCATTTATTGATATGTGTATTAGTTTGTCATCGTAACATGTTCCAAAGGCATTTTGACAAGTACATAAAGTTTAGAGAGATATGGGCCAAGCAAAGGACAGTGGTACTAGCTTGGTCGGCATGCACAAGATGGGCAGAAGGGCCTGTGTAATTCTGTATAACTATGTATAGTGAAAAGCCTTCCTTTATATGCCATACAGACAGATCATGCCATTTATAGGCACATTGGGATATTAAAGAGAATAGAAAACATGAAAAATAGTAACACACACACACTCACTTTCAAGCACTCTTTACAACACAAAATGCTGAAGGGACTCAGCAGGCTGGCCAGCGTCTTTGGAAAAAAGTACAGTCGACGTATCAGGCTGAGACCCTTCAGCAGATCCTGAAGGGCTGAAGGGTCTCAGCCTGAAATGTCCACTGTTTACTCTTTTCCATACCTGCTGCCTGGCCTGCTGAGTTCCTCCAGCATTTTGTAAGTGTTGCTTTGGATTTACAGCATCTGCAGGTTTTCTCTTGTTTGTGATCATATTCTCGGTATAATTTTTATTTGCCGAGTTTGTACATTGGTGTTTGTGTTAAGCCTTTATGTATAGTTTTTCATAAAATTCTATCATTTTTTTCTGTAAATGCCAGAAGGAAAATTTATCTTAAGTTGGTATATGGTAACATATAAGTACTTTGACAATACATTCTGTATATCTAGGTATACAGGGATGGATACTGGTATACGGGGATGATTCTGAGAATGAAGGGGTTAATATATGAGGAGTGCTTGGCAGCTTTGGGCCCTGTACTCACTGGAATTTAAAGGAATCTGTGGGGATCTCATTGAAATCTTTCGAATGTTGAATGAACTAGATAGGGTGAATGCGGTGAGGATGTTTCCAGTGGTGGAGGTATCCAGAACTAGAGGGCTCAACCTCAAAATTGAGGGGTGACCTTTTAGAACAGAGGTAAGGAGGATTTTTTTTCACCAGAGAATAGTGACTCTGTGGAATGCTCTGCCACAGACTGCGGTGGAGGTCCAGTCTGTGGGTATATTTAAGGCGGAAGTTGATTGTTTCCTAATCGGTCAGAGCATCAAAGGATATGGCAGGTGTATGGGGTTGAGTGGGATCAGGAATCAGACATGACGGAATACCAGAGCAGACTTGATGGGCTGAATGGCCTAATTCTGCCCCTGTGTCTTATGGTCTAAGTCTACTTTCAACTTTGGCAGTGCATAGCAACTGAAGTCCATGATGAAGGTGAGGTGGTGGGGCCAAAGAATTGGAAGGTTTTAAATTGCTGTTGAGCATGTGATGTGTCCCTGTTGTCAGTGGGAAGGGACTGAACAAAGGGGAACAGGACAGTGTCAACTTAAAGAGGATTTAGTTTGGTTTCTTCATACTCCTAATTCCATTTGAAAAAGTAAACTCCCTGGACATTTATATAGAGCAGTTTTGATTTTTTTTAGATATTTAATAATCTTGGAGCTTAAAAAATAGAGGGCTATGAGGTAGGGAAATTCTAGACATCTCCTAGAGTAGGTTACATGGGTAGTACAAGATTGTGGACTGATGGGCCTGTAATGTGCTATAGATTGTCTGTGTTCTATGTTCTAAATCATGTATGTCACAAATACAAGAAAGTCTACAGATGCTGGAAATCCAAAGCAACACACACACAACTCCAGAGGAACTCAGCAGGTCAGGCAGTATCTATGGATACTGTATGGATCTATGGATATAGTAATGTGCTGTACAATTCTATGAAATGAATAAATGGTCAAAGTTTCAGGCCAAGACCCTTCTTATGCCTTCCAGAATCAGAATCAGGTTTATTATCACCAGCGTATGACATGAAATTTGTTAACTTAGCAGCAGCAGTTCAATGCAATACATAATCTAGCAGAGAGAGAAAAAAATAAATAAAAGATGATAATAAACAAGTAAAGCAATTACGTATATTGAATAGATTTTTAAAATCTGAAAAGACAGGAATACTGTATATTTTTTTTAAAAAAAGTGAGGTAGTGTCCAAAGTTTCAAAGTCCATTCAGGAATTGAGCTAGCTTCTTTTCACTTTTCACCACCCCTCAATTTTTTATTCTGGCATCTTGCCCCTTCTCAGTCCTGAAAAAGTGTCTAGGCCTGAAACGTTGACTGTTTACTCTTTTCCATAGATGCTGCCTGGCCTGCTGAGATCCTGCAGTGTTCTATGTATTCATTTATGTCCTCTGGGTCCATGCACTTCCCGGTGTGTTGTCCGACCTCTGCTGAGCATCATGTTGTTCTGTTTTAATTTCAAAGGCACAACATTTCCTTGTGTGAATGTGTGCTGAAAGAAATGATGTTATTTAGATAAAAATGTCTCATTAAAGATTATTTTATATCTTTAATACTTTATTGAAAACACCTACTGTATCTGTATCATGCAATTAATTTTGATCATCAGGCTATATAGTTAATCAGTTGTTTAGATTTCAGAAAGGGAAAGCCCCTTTTGAGTCTTGACAACAATATTGTACCTTAGTGGCCATTTTAAGTTGCTGCTGTGCCAAGGCAGTACCTGCTAGCAGTTAACATTTGTTTGTTGTGTGTTTTTTGTACTTTTCAAAATATTTCATCTTTTAAAAAAAACTACATAAGTACTGTATAATAAGTGTGGGGAGGGGTGTGAACTTTTGAAAAAGAAAAGTAATTAGGAGGATGAAGAGAACAAGAAAATATATACCAGCCTATTTCATTTCTCTATATTAATCTCATTTTTCACTCACTTTAATTTCTTCACCATTTATATTTTACTAATTCAAAGTAGTTTGAACTCCTCTAGTCCTGTAATTCTTCACTATTTCTGGAGGGTGTCCTTAGTCTTTAAAGACCGATTAAAAACATTTGTTTACTTACTCTATCATTTCCTGATACCCAATATCATTTTTCTTATCTCATTCTGTAATAGACCTATATAATCTTTGCTGAATATTTTTCATACATCTATGGAAACTTTCCTAGTTTGTCTTGTGTTTTCTTTGCCCATTACTCTCGCATTTTCTTTCTTTTTTGATATCCCCCAGGTTTGATTGTTATTTTGGCCACATTATTTTTTTAAATTTAATACAATGCCTAACTTTTCTTTATCTATTACTGGACCATTTTTTATGTTAGTTTCTTAGATCTTTAATAGATATGTAATACAGTGGATTCCAGTTAATTGACCAATCAGTTAACCAGGGCAGCCCCTTACTTGGGACAACTCTTAAAGAACGAAAACTGATCGAGAAGATTGCCAAGATTTCCTTTATCTATTTGGGACACAATGCTGCTTAATTGAGGCAGGAGACTTGCCAAATAGATTCGAGCTAGTGTCAGTCATGTGCACTTGTGTGGCAGTTAGACACTACACTGTGCTTAAAGTGAAGTTTTTAACTACCGTCAGTTGCGTTTGTTTGTGTTCAAAAAACAGTGTTTTTTGTCATTGATAGTTGGCGAGAAGTAAGCAGTTAGACAATTTGGAATTTTTTTCTCACTGTGGTTTCAAGTATTCTGGCTTGGAGATGCCAGAAACGGTCAGAAGTGAAAATGAAATGATTTTATTACTTAAGCAAGTTAGGAACTATGAAGAGTTTGAAAGTATCGACAGTTATTTTAAATGTTACAATGAAATAGAAGATTTGGAGGATGCAATTGTCGATAGCATTCTATGAAGACAGTCCATCTACACTAAGTGTCTGTGCTGCTTTTATTCATTGTGTACACAGGATTAATTCCTCTGTAAATTTACTAATATAATACACAGTTTTATAGTAATGTAGTATGATTGGTAATGTTGCAATTTGTTCTGCATTTCATTTAAATACATAATTTTTTTACTCAGTTTTTCTTTTTTTCCATGAAACTTCGGCTAATTGGTTGGGGCAGCTGCTTAATTGGGCCAAATGCACTGATCCCAATGTGTCCCAATTAACCAGAATTCACTGTACACGTAAAGTGTATGTTAATTATTTAAATGTTAGCCTTTGTTTACTGTCATTTAACCAATTCATATCTCATGTCTTATCACAAACGAGATGTAATGTCGACTGTACTCTTTTCCATAGATGCTGCCTGGCCTGCTGAGTTCCTCCAGCATTTTGTGTGTGTTACTCATATCTCACATCTTGAGAGTTTGTTTTATCTGTCTTGAGTTTGAGATTGTACAAAATTATTTTCAAATTACATTAAAATGTTATTATCTCTGTAAAGCACTTTGTTCTGATGTTGTTGTGAAAGGGAGTGAATTTTTTCCTTCCATTGAATTACCCAAGTGCAGTTTTTTAATTTTTAGAGTTGGTTATTAGTGTAGCAGCAGATGTCCTCAGTGAGCTACAGCTCACCGAAGCATAATACCAGATAACATCATTGTGTGTGATATCAGTATAAAGAACAGGAACAGAGGTTGGCTGTTTGGCCTGTCTTTCAATAACATTATGACCAATCTTCTCCCTCAGACACGCCATTTTTGTTGATTTAATATTTGTAAAAACTTTACTTGTGTCTTAGGCACTGACTGAACACATCCCTCAGTGATGGTAAATTCCACTTTTCGCCACCCCCGTTTGAAGAAGTTTCTCCTTGTTTCAACCCTGCCACTTATTTTGTGACTATGCCCTAAACTCCTTTGTCACATTGACCTTGTAGAGCCATGAAAGGATATTTTATGTTTCAATGAGGTCGTCCCTTCAATCTCTTAAACTTTAGCCTACTCGATCTCAGGATTCAGATCTGCCTTCTCGGTATGGTGAGTTTTGCTGCACTCCCTCTACTGGAAGTATATACAGTACTTGTTTTCAGATAAAGAAAGAGTACAGAATTTTGCACAAGTATAATCTGCTCAAGACCCTGTATAATTGTACTAAGGCATCTTTATCCTCTTGCAGTAAGAGCAGCACACTATTTACCTTCCTAATTGCATGCTGTATTACATGTTAGATTTCAGTGACTTGTGTACAAGGTACCTTTGAACATCACCATTTTCTAGTCTCGAGTCTAAAAAAAACCCATCACTTTTTGTTCTCTACCAAATTCGACAACCTTATATCTTTCTAGACAGCAGTCCATCTGCTATATTGTTCACAGTCATTCAGCTTGCATGTAATCCAGTGAAGCCGCTTAGCTTTCACATGACGACTCACATTTCCACTTGTTTCTGTATCATTGGCAAATTTGGAAATATTACGTCTGCTTACCTCCAAGTGGACATGGTCTGGAGGTTTGTGTGCCTCAATGACCCAGACAGTTATGTTGGCTGGAGTCAGGGCATTATGTTTTGGCTCTTGGTAGGGTCACCTATACCAAGCAGGTCAAAGGGTAGAGGCCAGACTAAGAATGGTCCATCAGTCCTCCAGGTTCAGGGGTTCAGTTCAGGGCTAACAACCCTGATTGATAAAACAAAACTGTTCTGGAAACAGTAATGAAGAATCCTTCCACATCTAAACGCGACGGTATTCCTGTGATTCCCACCTGGGATTTACATGACTGACAGTAATGAAAACCATGAGGAAGCTACTGACACGATGGAGAAAGTCCTGAACATCGCCGGAGATGGAGGACCTTCATTGCTGCCCTAAATGCCAGCAGTGTAACAGGCAGTAAATAAGTCATTACAGCCAAGTTGTTGATTAGGCTTTAGTAAAGAGCTTAATACTTAAGATCCGAAGAGCAAACACAACGTGTTTTTGGATAGTTCAAAAAATTAACATAATATCTTATTTAACAGCTGCATTATCATATCTAAATAGCAATGGGATGCAGTATTTTAACACAAAATTGAAAGACATTTGGACATGTACATGGGTTGGAAAGGTTTAGAAGAGTATGGGCCAAACGTAGTCAAATGGGACTAGTTTAGATGGTCACCCTGTTCAGCTGAAGAACATATTTCTGTGAGATGACTCCATGATCTCAGCCAACATTTTAATAGGAGCAGGTACTAAATATACTTTTGAAGGGCGATCACTCTTTTGTCGACAAACAGGCTGTAATTGCAATATGATAGACAGGACTTCCTGTTCTTTTACAGAGAAACGCTGCTTTGGTTTAACAGAACATGTCAATAATAGCATTCAGACAATGTAGTAGTTTGTCACGTATTTCCACAATGAAGCCTTGTCTATGATAATGTGCTGATGCCATAAAGTGGGGCTTAGACCTTCAACCTATTGCCACTAAGTTATTAAATGTAGCATTACACTGGACAACATACTTTTCCAAAGTTGTTGCTTTCTCAGAAATTTTTTTTGTTTATGATAGACCGCTTGAAGCAGAGCACCAATGTAATTTCTTGTAGGAATTTGGTGAAACAAGAAATTAACTTTTATTGAATATAATGCATTTAATTGCATAATGGTACTGATGCTTTGCAATTGTTCAACTAAGCTAAAAATGTTTTGTTGATGATTTTTGTTTGTACTCAGTGTCGGAGGCTTCTCGCTTAAGCGTTCAACAATAATCTGCCAGTATTGATGGATTCCAGATGCCCTGATACAGTTTTTCCAGACCGCAATGTCCTGGTGAAACCTTTCACTATGCTTGTCACTGACAGTGCCAAGATTTGCAGGGAAGAAGTCTAACTGGGAATGCAGGAAATGAATCTTTAGTGACATGTTGCACTTCATGGTTTTGTATGCTTGAAGCATGTTATCAACCAGCTGCATGTAGTTTGGTGCTCTGTAGTCCAAGAAAATTTTCAACAATGTCCTTGAATGCTTTCTATGCGATTTTCTTGGGTTCCACTGGAAGCTCTTTGAATTGCCTGTTGATTTGATTTGTGGGCCAACAAAAAAGCCTCCCTTAATCTTGGCATCAGTTATTCTGGCTTGAATTATAAATTGAAATAACAAATAAAGTCAATTTTTAGAAAAATGGTATGCGATTTTCATGATCAGCAGCCCAAAATCCATAAGATACACCCAGAAGTATTTAGGAAACAAAATCTTAGTTGTGCAGTGTTGTTGTTAACAATGGTATCAAAGAAAGTTTAGGCTTATTTGACACAGGGACATTGAACAATCGTAACATACAGTCTGAGGATGTGCTGGGAGCAGCCCGCAGTGCTGTCATGCTTCCAGTTCCAACACAGCATGTCCACAATTCACAAGTAATGTAGAAAACTGGAGTGTCCAGAGGAAACACAGGTAGTCATGGGGAAAACATACAAACTCTATACGGACAGTGGCAATTAAACCCTGGTCACAATGCCTGTCTGTTTTATGTAATAGACTGAGTTATTTTCCTGAGATGTGCTCAATGAGTAATGTTTGAAATTTTCCTTAATTTTTCAATACATTACATTAATTTGGAATAAAATTATTGTGTTTGCATCAGTCAGAACTAACTGGTAATCTACTGTTCAATAAGTTCTCAGTAATTATGACTTCATTAATTGTTCTTCAGGGCTATCATTCAACATCAGCTGGCTCCTCTAAATCAGGCTGGGTGTTCTGCACCCTCCTGCTTATTGATACAAGGTCAGAGTAAAATAGAATGAACTGCTTTCAAGGAATTGTATCATGAGAGGGAGAAGGAGATATATTAATGAAGACATAGGCATGGACCAAATCAAAGTGACAGGGTTGAGTTACAACGAATCAACAGTGACAAGTTTAAGAAACACAAAAGGGATCATTTTCCCACTGCACGCATACTGGCACCCCATATTTAGAAACAGATATTTACAGTTTAAATATAAGCTGGATCCCACTAAATCCAATTGAATATTCAGAAGGAATTCTTCATCCACTGAATTGTTATAATGCTGAACTTGATGCCACAAAGAATGGGTGAGTCGAATGGAGTAACTGTTTAAGGAGAAACCAGTATATTCCTTCCTCTGTCGTGTATTGAACTTATAAGAGTAAAAATTGGAATTGTTGCCTTGATTGTCAAAATACCTGGATACTGTGAAAGGATTTTGTTTCCATGCAGTCAGATCATTTGATAGATAAGAAAACCGAGGTGGTAAAAAGGAAAATGGAATGCAGAATATAATGTTACAGTTACAGAAAAGTGTAGTTCAGGTAGATAAGTGTATGGGCCTCACTGAGGTCAATTAGAAGATCAGAGTTCATTGTCAATTCTGATAACAGCAGGATAGAAGTTGTCCTTAAACCTGGTGAGTACATGTGCTCAAGGTTCTGTACCTTCTGTTTGACAGGAGAAGGACAAAGGTCAGGCTGGGAGACGTCCTTGATTATGTTGGTTGCTTTCCCAAAGTAGCGAAGTGTCTACAAAGCTAAGTTGACCTCTGATATTTTCAGGAGTAATTTGTTACTCCTAAGATACATGCACAAAATATCTCTTTGTGGTCATCAGCATCATTATGTGCCGTGTCGTATGACATAGGCAATCACGGTCTTTTGACCATGATTCTTTGTGGCAAATATTTCTACAGAAGTGGTTTGCCATTGCCTTCTTCGGGGTAATGTCTTTAAAAAAGGGTTGACCTTTCAATACCCTTCAGAGATTGTTTGCCTGGTGTCAATGGTCACACAACAAAGATTTGTGATGTGCATCAGCTACTCATGCGACCATCCACCACCTGCTACCATGACTTCACGTGACCCTAAATGGGGGCTAAGTAGATGCCCAGGGGTGACCTACAGGCCAGCAGAGGCAAGGAGTGCTTTATACCTCCTTTGGTAGAGACGTATCTTCACCCCACCACTCTTTATGGTAGAGTTTTATTTTAACTGACCTCAAAGTTTAAATGATCGATGGTTCACTGCTTTATAACGGTGACTTGGTGCCTTTCCAAACTACATTTGTGAGTCTTGCATAGCAGAAAAGCTAAGTATATCCTACTGATGATGCAGGTATCAACTGTGCAGCAATAATTTAAGTCACATGCAGCACTTGTAGTATTCTATTTAAGTATTTTCTCCCATTTGCAAAGTGCTTCTGTAAACTTGGCATACTATAATTAGTTTCCAAGCATAAGATGTGATATTTACAAAATGCTTAAACACCAGTAATTAACATTATGTGGGAGATTTTTAAGAATGTGGTATGATTCTTGCGTGAAATAGGTATAGTAAAGTTGGATCAAGAATCCTCCTGCATCAGAAGAAGCCGTTCTATTTGGAAAAGGTTTTGCTCCTTGCTATGATATGGTATGAATTATTACAAAGGCTCAAAAAGAGATTGGAAGCAATGCAATTTTTACTTCGGATGGGATTTTAAAAACATGTCCAAAAGAAATGGAAAAAATTGAAATGGCCTTTTGTTCATGTTTTGAGACATATTATGATACTTTATTGGAGGTGTCAAACAGTGAATGGTATCATAGGCAATCATGTCGACTGTTTATTCATTTCCATAAATGCCTGACCTGCTGTGTTCCTGCAGCACTTTGCTCCTTATTTCAAAACTGTTTTGTGTATATTGAGGTGACTATTGAGGCCCATGGTGGAACTGCACACGTTCCCACAGATGGGGCAATTGATGGGTTGGGCAAGTGGATTATTTAAGGCAGTCTGCTCCTGCATCTAATGCAAGGTCCTCCATATACTCAGGATGCTACAGTTCAGTTCTCAGAACCAACAAGAATGTCCCTTCCTCACTCTGAACAATCGTGGGCCACAGATTCCCAGAGTCAGTGGAAATGCCGCCTGTCCTCAAGAAGGCTTGCAGCACATCCTTGAATCTTTTTCTTCCCGAACCTGGCATTCCCAGAATAGGATATCTGTTTCAGGAGTCCCATGTCAGTTACCCCAATTATGTGGATAGCCAATTGTGGGTAGCCCAGCATAGCCAGCTGAGAAAAGGGCCTTGGTGCTGGGACTGTAATTAGGTCTCCCCTCTATTTTCCATCTCTGGCAACATCTTGGTGAATCTCTCAGTCACCCTCTCTATTGCAATTATGTGCTTACTATAGAGTGCAAACAGAACTGAACTGTACTCTATACTCCAGTACCACACACAAAATGCTGGTGGAATGCAGCAGATCAGGCAGCATCTATAGGTTCTGACGAAGGGTTTTGACCCGAAATGTCGACTGTACTTCTTCCTATAGATGCTGCCTGGCCTGTTGCGTTCCACCAGCATTTTGTGTGTATTGCTTGAATTTCCAGCATCTGCAGATTTCCTCGTGTTTACCTCTATACTCCAGTCTTGGCTTATACGTTTGACCCTTGTCCATTCGTCCCTCCACACTAATCTCCCTCCGGTCACTTACCTCTGCAAGTGGCCAGAGTGCTACACCTGCCCATTCACCTCCTCCCTCACCTTCATTTAGGGACCCAGACAGTTCTTCCAGGTGAGGCAACACTTCATCTGCGAATCTGCTGGAGTTGTCTATTGCATCCAGTGCACCCAATGCGGCCTCCTCTACATTGATGAGAGCCGTCTTAAAATGGGGGACCGCTTCGTTGAACATCTCCACTCCACCCGCCAAAAGCGGAACTTGCCGGTGGTCAAACATTTTATTTCCCATTCTAACATGTCGGCCCGTGGCCTCTCGTGCCAAGATAAGGCCACCCTCAGGGTGAAGGAGCAACACTTTATATTCTATCTGGGTAGCCTCATGAATAGTGATTTCTCCTTCTGGTTTATAAAAAATCCCTCCCCCCTATTCCCTACTCTGGCCTCTTACCTATCACCTACCTCTGGATGCCTTCCTCCTTCCCTTTCTCGTATGGTCCATTCTCCTCTCCTGTCAGATTCCTTCCTCTCTAGCCCTTTATCTTTCCTATCCACCCAGCTTCACCTATCACCTTCTAGCTATCCTCCTTCCCCTCCCTCCCTCCTTTTTATTCTGGCACTTTTCCCCTTCCTTTTCAGTCCTGGGGAATGTCTCTGCCTGAAATGTCGACTGTTTATTCATTCCCATAGATGCTGCATGACTTGCTGGGTTCCTCCAGTATTTTGTGTGTGTTGCTTTGGCTTATCCAATGTTTTATTGTGTTGTACCATAACCTTCCTGCTCTTGTGTTCTGTCCAGTGACTAATGGAGGGAAGTATCCCATCTATCTGCCTTTTTTAACCACTTATCTTCCTGTGCTGCCACCTTCTGGCATGTTTGGACTTGTACACTAAGGTCACTTTGTTCCTCAGTACTCTCTCTGCTCCTAACATTCACTCTGTATATTGACTCTTGTTAATCCCCCCCAAATCTTTGTTAAATTGCAACCTTTCTCAGTGTCAATTAGTCCTGTCCTCATTTTTTTAAACCCCAGTAACTTTCCTATTACAGGCATCAGAGTCGCAGGCCTGTATGTAGTTGTCTTATCTTATTTATTACTGAAAGATACAGCACTGTAACAGGTCCTTCCAGACTGTCCAATTGCATCCATGTAACCAATCACTACTTTGGAATGTGGGAGAAAACTGGTGCACCGGGAGGAAACCCACACAATCATGGAGAGAAAGTACAAACTCCTTATAGACAGGTGGTATTGAACCCGAGATGCTGGCGCTGTAATAACACTATGCTGCCATTTCTGCCCCTTGACAGTGAGTGGCCGGGTCTGAAATAAATAGTAGAGTCAGATTCAATTCAAGTGGGAGCTGCGTAAGTACCTGAAAAGAATGTCTATAATGCATTAGGAAGAGGCGTTGTGATGTGGAACTAACTGGACTGTGCTTATGTCAGGCTGGTACAGAGTTAGTGGTTTCCTACCATCGTGATTCTGTGATTTCAAGCAGTTGAGAAGACCTGAATGAAATAAAATATTGGTAGGTAAATGAGCAATGAGAGCCTTTTTAAAAAGAATCTCATTTGGGTATAAAAGTTCACAAGAGGACAAAGGATGAGGGTTCTAGATGATCAAAGATGGAGATTAATACCGGAAAAAGGCCTAATAAATGGTAGGCTTATTGTTGAATAGATGGCAAATAGATTAAGGGAAGAGGAGAGAGAAATGAGGATGGCTCAGTAAGTGACTGATTAATTGGATTTGTTTGACCTTGTGTCTAGTTGAATAGATGAGGAAGACCCAGATATACAGTACTGTGCAAAAGTCTTGGGCACATATATATAGTTAGGGTGCCCAAGACTTTTGCACAGCACTGTAGTAATTTTATGTATTGCACTGTTCTGCTGCCACAAAAAAGCAACAAATTTCGTGACACGTGAGTGATGATCAACCTGATTCTGATATGAGTCTCTATCGTGGACTGAGAATAGGAAAGGGGCAGGGAGAGGGGAATCACGGTTGGGAAAGGAGGAAGGGAGTGAGAAGCACCAGAGAGACATTCAGTAACAATCAATAAACCAATTGTTTGGAATCAAGTGACCTTTCCTGGTGTCTCAGGACTGGGTGTGTTTGCACCTGCACCCCGTCCTCCCGCCCCTGTTACTGCTTCTTTGCCACCTGCCCACACCCCTCCCGCAGCATTCCACCCTTGCCATTTCCAACAACCTTTGCTCCCGCCAGATTTACAAACTCACTCTCCACTCCAGGTTGACAAATACAGTATGTGTAGAAGTCTTAGACTACTTTTCAGGAGGCTTTTATAAGACCCAACTGAGCCTACAGGACCAAGTTAGAGCACTTGCTAATATTCTGGCATCAATTGAGAGTTGATTAGAAGATAGAAAATAAAAAAAGTAGACTGTGACTAATAGGATACCAAATATATTGTGGCTCCTACTGTTCACAATTTACATCAGGGCAACTAAAAGTAATACTTTGAAATTTGATATTGCAGAACTGCATGGTTATGTAAGCCATGATGATGAAACAGATAAGCTTCAGGTGGACTTGGCAAGTTTGGTGTGTGGCCAACAACTTGGTAGATGGAGTGTCAAGTAGAAAAATATGAGGTGTGAGTGTCAAGTAGGAAAAAACAGAAGATGTGTATCATATAAACAGTGTGTATCATATAAACATATATCAGGAAGTGTTGGTATTCAAAGGCAGAGGTGGGGAAGTGGAGTGTTGTTCTTGTACACAGACGATTAAACAATTGATATGGTGGCCTTTATTGCTGTAGGATTGGAGTGTGTCATTACAATTATATAGGATCTTAATGAGATCACACCGAGTTCTGAGTATAATTGTAACATCCTCACCTAAGACATATTGATGCTGCAGAGGGAAATCAATTCTTAGAGCAGGGGTTCCCAACCATTTTTATGCCCTGGACCAATACCATTAAGCAAGGGGTCCATGGATCCCAGGTTGGGAACCCTTATCATAGAGTGTTTGACAAACTAGATATGGGGGAGGGGAGTGGGTGGTGGTGGTGGAAATCCCTGGCTGAGTCTTGAACCAGAGAGTTACAATTGCCCAAAGCAGGAGAAAACAATTTAGGACTGCTAGGAGGAGAAATATCACCACAGGGTGGTGAATCTTTGGAATCCTCAACCATGGAGGGGTGTGAAAACTCTGGCGC
This sequence comes from Hemitrygon akajei, assembly GCF_048418815.1. Classification (NCBI taxonomy): domain Eukaryota; kingdom Metazoa; phylum Chordata; class Chondrichthyes; order Myliobatiformes; family Dasyatidae; genus Hemitrygon; species Hemitrygon akajei. Next base: position 213,533,595 of record NC_133124.1, on the reverse strand, counting down.
AACTGAGAGTTAAAACTGGGAACAGTAGATTTTTGGATGTCAGAGGAATCACGCAAAATAGAATAGAACTGAAAAATGGTGTTGAGGTAGAAGGTGACCATGATCTTGCTGAATGGGCAGGGGAAGTCTGAGGACCTGGAAGGCACAGTCTTATCGCTAGTTCTTTCTGTTTGTAATAAAACAGGGATAAACAAGCAATTATAGGCTAGTCGCCCTAGTGTTGGTAATGGATCTTGGTGTAGATCTTCACAGACTTTAATCTAGGACTAAGTAAGTTGATATTTCCATTACGTGGAACCAGGTATAAATAGAAAAAGTTTGATCTGTCTAGTAGGTCAGACAGCATCTGTGAAGGGAGTTGCCAGTTCAAACCAATGTCCTCTTGCCACAACTGGAAAAGTAGTGTGCTGCCAGAGAAAGAAGTTGAGAGATATTTGTCATGATGTGAGGCACTGAGCGTGGATCTTGGAGAAATTTCACTATGCTGGGAGAATTAGTGAAAATGGGAGAAATTTAATTCATAAGAAATCAAAATTGCATTATTTGCCACTGTATTGTAAATGCCCACAGATGTTTGACTGTGAAATGTATTAAATATCTGAATGGTAAAAAAAATTGTGCCAGCAAAGTAAATATTATTTATATCTATAGAAGTCTTTTTTTGTGACTCTAGCAATAAAGCATATGACCTTATGATGAAATCTGATATCCTAGAATATCCTTAAATTTTTCTTGTGAAATTGAGTTAGTCATTTTTACCTGAATAGAAACTATCGTGAATAAGCTGCAGATTAGTGTCTCACACTTGCTGCAAAACAGTGAAGTACCATGCGAGTACAATGTTCAAAGGTCAATGTTCTCCTACATTGAAATGAAGGAGTCTGACATCTGTGGAATTGAATCTGATGGTGAGGATGTGAAGATGCGTGCTAGGTTGCTGCTAGTTGCTTGGCGTGATTGGGAGGGACTGCAAGCAACAGTGGAGAATTTTTTGTCTGCATTGATAGATGCTGGTTTAACTGAACTTGCAGAAATCTTGACAAATGAGGCTGATAACATCAGCTAGTTATTAACTGAAGTAAATAAGTGTATAAATTGACCTTGTTTTCTTTTTTTACTGTTTTATTTCAAATAATGAGGTAGTGAATTTTACAAGTTCTCTAATATAAACCATTTCCTGTGATATAGAGATTTCTTCTTGCACCACTTCCTTTGATTTTTGTGTTCATGACCCAAGCTCTCCATACTTTTGTAATGGTAAGGAATTGTTGCCTCATTAAAATTGCAGCCATCTTGTGTAAAAAAAACAAAAAAAAAACAAAAAAAGATCAAAGTTCAAAGTAAGTACATATATGTCATCATATACAACCCTGAGATCCATTTTTTTGTGGGTATACTCAGCAAAGCTATAGAATAGTAACTACATAATGATCAGACAGGTTTTATATGGCAACGCCAGACTCAAGACATTATAAGAAGGACACTTCACATTATGGATCATATACAAAAAAATAAAATCAAAGCAATAGTGATAAGTGTGGACACTGAAAAAGTATTTGATTCAGTTAATTGGAATTTTCTTTACATAGTTTTACATAGATTTGATTTCCAAGACACAATTATTAAAACTATACAGACACTATATGACAATCCTACTGCTAGGATTAAAATTAATGGATATTTATCAAATAGTCTTACCCTAGAAAGGGGCACGAGACAGGGTTGTGCATGGTCACCACTACTCTTCGCGTTATATCTGGAACCATTAGCTCAATACATCAGACAAAATGAAGATATCAGGGGAATTACTATTAAAGGGACAGAGCAAAAATTGGCTTGTTATGCGGATGACATTTTGATCTATCTAGGGAAACTAACATACTCTTTATCTAAATTGATGCAATCCTTGGAACAATATGGTCAATTATCAGGATACAAGATCAACATAGATAAAACCCAATTACTTTCATATAACTATAGCCCACCAAGAGAAATTGAAAGTCGATACCCCTGTGCATGGCACACAGAGTCTTTCAAATAGTTGGGCATCATTCTGCCAAAAGATTTGGCAAAATTATCAGAATGTAATTATCAGCCTTTATATTAAAAAATTAAGGAAGATGTGGCAAGATGGAGCCTGATTCCTTTTTTCAGTCTCAGTTCAAGGATTGAGTCTATTAAAATGAATATACTGCCCAGACTGTTATATCTCTTTCAGACCCTACCAATAGAGACTAATCAAAATCAATTCAATGAATGGAACAAGATGCTATCAAGGTATATTTGGCAGGGTAAAAGGCCTAGAGTTCATCTCAAAACTTTGCAATTAGTAAAGGAAAAGGGAGGACGGGGCTTGCCTTCTCTTAGAGATTATTATTTTGCAGCACAGTTGAGAGCTGTGATATGTTGGTGCAACCCATCATATCACGCTCAATGGAAAAACATTGAGGAGCGGGTACTTCCCATCCCCATACAAGCAATTTTGGCTGATAACAACCTGCAAAGGTACATATATACTATTGATAACCTATGGGTGAAATTGACTCTTAAAATATGGAAAACTGCTATAAAAGAATATAATCTAGAGGGAGATATTGCAATTCTTAAATGGTGTGCATATGACTCTGATTTTACACCAAATAAATTGGATGCTAGATTTAAGGACTGGACAGCTAAAGGAATAACAGTTCTTTGCAACATAATGAAAGAAGGAACACTGTTCAGTTTTGAAATGCTTAAAGAGAAACACTTATTAGAAAAACAAGATTTTTATCGGTATTTACAGATGTGACAATATGTTAATAAGACACTTAAAAATGTAACCAAGGCAAATACATGCTTGATAGAGCTCTTTAGAAAAACATATAATTCAGATAATGGTAGTAGAATCATTTCAAGCATGTATAAGGGGTTGTCAAATCTTAAAACACATTCGACTTCATACATTAAAACAAAATGGGAGAAGGAAGGAGGGATAATTATATCTGAGGAAGAATGGACAACAATATGGAGATATCAATGGAAGTATACCAATTCACAGAAATGGAGGGAGTTTGGATGGAAAAACTTGATAAGCTATTTTATTACACCCTCTCAGAAATCCCATTATGTTGGTAACCTCCCTGTTTGCTGGAGAAATTGTGGAAATCAAAATGCAAATCATTATCATATTTTTTGGGACTGCCCTGTTATCAAAAACTATTGGAGGGGGATACACAATGCCGTACAAGACATCTTTAAATGTGAAATACCCTTGGAGAGTAAGACCATATCTTTTGGATATAGACCTCAAGAATGGCTGAAAAGAGATAAATATCTAATGAATATTCTGTTGGTGGCTGGTAAAAAGACTCTTACTAGGAAATGGTTATCACAGGAGAGCCCAACTTTAAATACATGGATGGAAATTACAATGGACATTTACAAAATGGAAAAGATAACAGCATCTGTTAATCATAAGCTGGAACAATTTGATTTATACTGGGAAAAATGGTTTAACTACATAATGCCTCGTAGGCCTGATTTTATTCTCACAAATCAATGAATCTGTTGTAAAAAAAAATCACTCCCTACTTGTACATAGGTCTTTCCTTTTGCTTGTTTTTTCTTTCCACTCTTTTCTACATGTATACCCCAGATAAATACTTTGTGGAGATTTGTGATATATATGATTATATGATATATATGTACAATGTCTGAAATACATCTTATGGAAATGTTTGTTTGATGAACTTCAATTAAAAAAATAAATTACAAAAAAAAGAATAGTAGCTATAACAGGAGCAATGAAAGAGTGCAGAGGACAACAAATTGTGCAAATGCAAATATAAATAGCAATAAGTAATGAAAGCATGAGATATAAAGGGTAAGAGTATTTCGGTGATGGGGCAAGTGGGTGTAATTATTCCCTTTTATTCAAGAGCCTGATGGCTGAGGGGTAGTAACTGTTCTTGAACCTGGTGGTGCGAGTCTATCTGATGAGAAAAGAACATGGCCTGGGTGGTGAGGATCTCTGGTGTTGGATGCTGTTCCTGTGACAGCATTGAATGTGTATGTGCTCAGTGGTTGGGAGGGCTTTACCCATGAGGTACTGGGCCGAATCCACTATCTTTTGTAAGATTTGGTGTTCAAAGGCAATGTGAAGTACTATGTTGCATTCAGCAGTGCATATCTGTTTGCTATTAAGCTGTTCTTAAAATTATACAAAGATTATAAAATATAAGTAAAATTTATGCTTATCAAAGTTCAGGGGTTAATACTGTCAACACAAATATGAATCAAGTTAAACTTCTACGTGTCTGCAGTTTTCTGTGGGAGCAAGATAACAAATAACATTATCATTTTTGTGAGTAATTGTCCACTGGTATTTACAATTAGTGGCCTTTTGTACCTCATGAAAACAGCTTCTGAATGTATGCTTGTGCTCTTCTACTGCTGTAGTCCAAGTACTTCAAGGTTCAAAGATGTTCTTCTGCACACCACTGTTGTAACACATGGCAATTTAAGTTACTGTCACCTTACTGTCAGCTGGAACCAGTCTGACCATTTTCTTCTGACCTCTCTCATTGACACGATATTTTCACCCACAGAACTGCCACTCACTGGCTCTTTTTGTTTTTCACACCATTCTCTGTAAACTCTACAGAGGTTTATGCGTGAAAATCCCAGGAGATACTCAAACCACCCTGGCTGTCGCCAACAATCATTCCACGGTTAAAGACACTTGGATCACATTTGTTCCCCAGTTTGAAGTTTGGTCTGAACCTTTTGACCATGCCTGCATGCTCTTATACATTGAGTTGCTGCCACATAATTGGCTGATTAGATATTTACATTAATAAACAGCTGTATCTAATCATGTGGCCACTGATTGTATATTACATTACCCAAAATCATTTCTGATCTTAATATTGATAAACAGTTGTGGAATTCTTTCATTCTAGCACTCAGGGCAAGATCTGGTTGTGTGGTGTTGTAGCAACAACCTTGCACAGCATCAGTAAGACTTAAGGAATTGGTTGTGGAATTTAGGAAGGAGAAGTTGAGGGACCAAACACTAGTCCTCATCGAGTTACCGGAAATTGATAGGATGAGCAGTTTCAAATTTCTGGGTGTCAACATCTCTGAGGATCTATCCTGGGCCCAACATATTGATGCAGTTACAAAGAAGGTACAACAGTGCTATGTTTCACTGGGTGTTTGAGGAGTCTTGGTATGTCACCAAAACCATTCTCAAGTTTCTACAGACGTACCATCAAGAGCATTCTATTTAGTCGCATCACCATCTGGTATGGACGAGCCACTGCACAGGATAGGAAAAAGCTGCAGAAAGTTGTAAACTCTACCAGCTCCATCAAGGGCACTAGCCTGCCCAGCATCCAGGACAATTTCAAACGGCGATATATCAAAGAGATGGCATCCCCCATTATGGGCCCGATCACCCAGGACATGCCCTCTTCTCATCAGAGAGGAGGTACCGGAGCCACACTCAACATTTCAGGAACAGCTTCTTCCCCTCTGCTATCATATTTCTGAATGGACAATGAACCTCATGAACCCCACCTCAGTATTTTTTTTAACTCTTTTTACTATTTATTTAATTTAATTTTCTCTTTTATATATACTTACTGTAATTTATAGTTTTTATTATATTGCAATGTATTGCTGCCACAAAGCAGCAAATTTCACGACATATGCCAATGATATTAAACTTGATTCTGATCTAAACTTAACTGCCACAGGTGAAGATCAGTACTTAGAGGTTTATTTGCACTCCAACTTTTCGGGCAGTGAACTTGGCAGAATCTGAATTGCACAGGTGTTGGCAGTACTCCAGCTTCTTATTAATGGGTGGCAATTAGATACAAATGTGTGGCATTTTAAGACTCTTGGGAAAAGTTTATATTCCAGCAAGAAATAATTGGGTAGGACCTGCACCTGATTTCAAAAGACGTTAATATATTATGTATTTAGTGTCTGGATTGTTGACTGCAACGTACACTCAGTGATCACTTCATTAGGTACAGGAACGGAACCCAATGTGGTCTTCATTTGCTGTAGCCAAACACTTCAAGGTTCAATGTGTTGTGCACTCAGAGTTGCTGGCTGCACCCTCTGTTGTAACATGTGGTTATTTGAGTTACTGCCGCCTTCCTGTCAGCTTGAACTAGTCTGGCCATTCTCCTCTGACGTCTCTCATTAACAAAGCATTTTCACCCACAGAACTGCCACTCGCTGGATGTTTTTTTTTGTTTTTCGCACCATTCTCTGTAAATTCTAGAGATTGGTGTATGTGGAAATCCCAGAACACTAGCAATTTCTGTGATACTCAAACCACCTCCCACTTGGCACCAACAATCATTCCATGGTCAAAGTCACTCAGATCACATTTCTTTCATTCTGATGTTTGGTTTGAAAAACAGCTGATCCTCTTGACCATGTCTGCAGGCTTCTATGCACTGAGTAGAGCCACATGATTGGCTGATTTATGTTTTGCATAAATGAGCAGGTGTACCTAGTAAAGTGGTGACTGAGCAGGCACCACATTACCCAATATCATTTCTGATCTGATATAATCTAATCTTAATATACAGTCATGGAATTCCTTCATACTATCACTCAGGACAAGATCTAAGCCTAACTGTCACAGGCGAAGATTGGTATCTTTACCCTTGATTGCACTAGATTATTTGTACTGCATTTACTGCTCTCTCCATTAAAGCCGGTCTGTTCGGCAGAGCCTGAATTACACCGGTCTTGGCACTGCTCCAGCTTCTTATCAGTTGGTCGTGTTTTAGGTATGGCTGGGTTCTAAGACTCCTGGGCTAAGCTTATACTCCAGCAAGAAATCATTGGGTAGGACCTTTGCCTGATTTCAAAAGACGTTAAAATGTTGTGTTTTTTCACGCTTAGTTTTACTTAATGGGCTGATTCGAAACTACAAAAATGGTTGCAGTGTCATGACTTCCGGTTCCTCCTTGAACTTACTTCCCTCTTCCGGATTCATGAGTTCATCTTTTTTTTAACCTTATGTGTAAATTGTAATAAATATTGGCAATATGGATAAGATTATTTTGTTTCTTGGAATACTAATGGTTTAAATCATCCGATCAAACGGAAAAAAATATTCAAAGTATTCCACAGAATGAATGCTAATATTATCTTTGTACAAGAGACTCATGTGAGGAAGGTGGATAGTCAATTTTTTTTTAGGTTTTGGAAGGGACAACAGTATCACTCGAATTCCCAAGCCAAAGTAAGAGGCGTTTCCATTTTTATAGATTCTTCAACCTTCTCTATACACTATGAAACAATTTCAGACCCACAAGGTAGATTTTTGCTTATTACTGGTCTACTTTTTAATCAAAAAGTTGTTTTAGTTAATGTTTATGCTCCAAACACTGATTGTCCTGAATTTTTTAAGTGTCTATTTACATCCTTTCCTAATTTGAATCAGTACATGCTGATAATGGGTGGGGATTTTAACTGTTGTTTAAACCCTTCGATGGATAGATCTAAGCCCACCCAAGCTCTTCTGAATAAATTGGCCTCTCTTATTAATTCCTTTATGATTGATTCTGGAATTTCTGAAACTTGGCATTTTTTACACCCCAATGACAAAGAGTTTTCATACTTTTCTCATGTTTATCGTAATTATTCAAGAATTGATTACTTTTTTATTGATCACCGTTTACTTACAGATGTTATTGATTGTAAATATGACTCCATTACCATTTCTGACCATGTACCTTTGAAGCTATCTATTAAGACAATGGACTCATCTACTAATGCTAAATCTTGGAGGTTCAGCTCTATTTTATTGCAGGATTTAGACTTTCTTAATTTTATTAAACAACAAATTGATTTGTTTTTCTCAACAAATTCTACAGCAGAGATCTCTAGTGGAATTTTATGGGACAATTTTAAAGCATTTATTCATGGACAGATTATTTCATACTCTGCTGGAGTTAGGAAACATACTAATTCTAAAATATTAACATTGGTTGATAAAATCAAAGCAATTGATAAGATTTATTCAGTGACCCCTAGCAAAGAACTTTATAAAGAAAGAGTTGAACTTCAAATGGAGCTTATTTTGTTATTATCCTCTTCAATTGAAAATCAGTTAATTAAATCTAGAACCCAGTTTTATGTACATGGAGATAAGTCTGGCAAATTATTGGCTAATCAATTGAAAACTGCTTCGGTTAAACGACAAATTACTAGAATTCGTAAACGAGATGGCACTCTGACAATCGACCATAAAGAGATAAATAAAGCCTTTCAAGATTTTTATAATTCTTTATATCAATCAGAATTTGTTGAGGATTCTTCTATAATAGATGAATTTTTAAGAAAATTGAATATCCCAAAATAAACAACAGAGGATAGTGTATTCCTAGATGCACCTATTACGGAAACTGAAATAAAAGAGGCTACTTTTTCAATGAGTTCTGGTAAAGCTCCTGGTCCGGATGGTTATACTGTAGAATTTTTTTAATCCTTTTCCTTTATACTCTCTCCTTGGCTTTGTAAAATTTTTAAAGATGCGTTAACTATAGGTAAATTGCCACAATCTTTTTATGAAGCCTCTATTTCTTTAATTCTTAAAAAAGATAAAGACCCCACTGAATGTGCATCCTATCGGCCTATATCCTTGCTGAATACGGATTTTAAGATTTTTAGTAAAATTTTGGCCACTAGATTAGAAAATATATTACCTCGAATTATTTCTGAAGATCAGACTGGATTTATTAAAAACCGCTACTCATCTTTTAACATTAGAAAATTAATTAATATTATTTATACTCCTTCACCCAAAATACCAGAATGTGTCATTTACTTAGATGCTGAAAAAGCATTTGATAGAGTTGAATGGCCATATTTATTTAATACGTTGCAGCATTTTAATTTTAGTTCAAAATTTATATCATGGATTAAATTAATATACTATAAACCCTTGGCTTCGGTCTTTACCAATAATCAAAGATCTCCTTTTTTTCAGTTATTCCGTGGTACAAGGCAAGGCTGTCCTTTAAGTTCTTTACTATTTGACATTGTTTTGGAACCTTTAGCTATAGCCATTCGTGAATCACCTAATATTTTGGGTATTACTCGTGGGGAAGGGACGTATAAGTTATCTTTATATGCTGATGATTTGTTACTATACATATCCGACCCTGAGAGACCTATTCCTGCTATTTTGTCCTTGCTTGCTCAGTTTAGTAACTTTTCTGGTTACAAATTGAATTATTGAATTTTAATAAGAGTGAATTATTCCATTGAATATGCAAGTTCCAATTTATAAACATTTACCATTTAAAGTTGTCACAGATTATTTTACTTATTTGGGTATTAAAATTACCAAAAAACATAAAGATTTATTTAAAGTTAATTTTTTACCTTTAATTGACCAAATTAAGCAACTTGTTACCAGGTGGTCCCCATTATCTTTGTCATTGGTTGGTGGAATTAATGCTATTAAGATGATGGTATTACCCAAATTCTTATATTTATTTCAAGCATCATCAATTTTTATTCCTAAATCTTTTTTTGATATTATTGACTCCAAAATATCTTCCTATGTGTGGCAGAATAAAAATCCTAGACTAAGCAAAAAATATTTACAGAAGCCTAAGAAGGAGGGTGGTTTGGCTTTGCCAAACCTGAGATTTTACTATTGGGCAGTTAATATACGATAATTAAATTGTAGAAGAGAATGACGAGCTCAGAAAGATGATTTATTAACCCGTTTAAGAATTTTTTTCCATCTATCATCATTCTCTTCTACAATTTAAAGTGGTTCATAGACCTTACATTTCTAAACAGAAACTCTCTAGCTTTTACCCGAATGTTTCTCCACTTTGTAATAAATGCAACTCTGCCGATGCCTCTTTAATTCATATAACTTGGTTTTGCCCTATAATTGAAAAGTTTTGGCGGGAAGTATTTCATACCTTCTCTCAACTTTTTAGGGTCCAATTTGACCCAAATCCCCTTACTGCCTTGTTTGGTATTATTGCAAATGAAGATATAACTTTAAATACTCCTAACCTACAGGTTTTAGTTTTTACCTCTCTTTTAGCAAGAAGAGCAATCTTGCTTAAATGGAAGGAGTCGACCCCTCCTACACATCTTCAATGGCTACGTGATATTATGTCGTATTTAAATTTAGAAAAGATCCGCTGCTCAATCTTAAATTCGAAACAATCTTTTTATGATATTTGGGGACCTTTCCTAAATTACTTTTCCAATTTATAAAGTTTAACAGTGCACAGACTCTTATGTATATTTTTATCTTCTCTTCTTAAGTGAATATGTTTTTTTTCTAATTATCCATTGTCATCCATCAGCTTTTTTCTTTGGTAGTTGGTAGGGGGTTGACTTTTTTTATATAATAAAAAAAAATTCTTTTGTGATGTATGACCTATCTTTAAATTTTTGATTACAGAGTGGTATACCTTTATGTGTTATGCTATAACATTTTGATCAATTTTATTACAATATATGAATGTACACAAGTTATGTTGAGATGTATCTATGTGTTGCACTCTGTAAATTTTTTTTTCTTCTGAATAAAAATATTGTAAAAAGAATATACGATATTTAATATTTTGGACACAAGAATCGACTATAGCAGCTTGCCCACAATGGGTAAATTTGGAATGTAAATCTGTACAAGACTTTTCATTGTTTTCAATTTTAGGATTTTCACTTCCTTTTTCTTTATCTAAATTGAATAAACAAATAACTAATCCTATAGTTAAACATACATTGCGAATATGGTTTCAATTTCATAAATTTTTTGGCTTGAATAAGTTTATCTTATCAAGCCCTATAATATCTAACTTTCTTTTTCGTCCCTCTTTTATGAATCAAGCCTTTGTTTTATGGAAAACGAAAGGTATAACATGTTTTCGTGATCTATTTTTAGATAATAGTTTTATGTCCTTTGAACAGCTATCTAATAAATATAATTTACCTAAAACTCATTTTTTTAGATATTTGCAAGTTAGAAATTTTTTGAATAATGAGTTACAGTCTTTTCCGAAATTATGTCCATCGGACATTACGGAAATTTTTTTCGCTCTGAATCCTTGTCAGAAGGGTTTAGTAGCCATCATTTATAATATGATCATAAAAATACAGCCAGAAGTATTAGAAAAAATTAAGAAGGAATGGGGAAAAAAGAACTTCATTGTCTTATACCCACTGAGCAGTGGGAGAAAATTTTACAATTAGTCAATTCTTCTTCTATTTGTGCTAAACATTCCCTAATACAATTTAAGGTTGTACATAGCGCTCATATGTCTAAGGATAAACTTGCTTGATTTTATTCTTATGTTAATCCAACCTGTGAGTCGTTTATCCCCCTCAGCTCAACGGATGATTGCATTTGTTACATTAACGGCTAGAAGATCTATTCTTTTGAATTGGAAAGAAATTAATCCTCCAACTATATTTCAGTGGTTTTCTCAAACTATCTCTTGTTTGAGCTTAGAAAAAATTAGAAGTGTTGTCTTTGATCCTTCAGTTAAATTTGAAGAAACTTGGAGACCATTTATTCAACATTTTCATATGAGTTAAATTGTCTTTTCCTAAACCTCACTTTTATTATCCTTAATTATTTGAATGGAGGTACGGAGTTATTGGCACTACTGTATATATTTGACATAATGCAATGGCCCATGTTGGTTAGTTTTTTTTCTTTTTCTCTTTTTTTGTTTTTTTTTACTTCTTTTGTTCGTAATTACTATGAGTTTGGGAGGTTATTATATATGGATTATCATCTATTTGAATGTTTATTTAAACTATTAACTATTGTTACGCCTGTGCTCCAACTCTGAGGAGCCGAAGGGTACAAAGTAGCCCCCTCCTTTTTGAGAATCGCAAGATCGCTATTAATTCAGGTCAGGAGACCCAGGAAATGAGAGAGAGACACACAGAATCCACAAGGGGTTTGGAATGTCCTGGCCCCTCAGCGACACAAAGCCACGGGAAACGGCCATTGTCTCTTGGAGATGGAATTGTGTATTGAGTACTGTGCTATTCATCGAAGCCCTCAGGGAATGACCAATAGTGGGCTGGTTGAGGGATGGCCTCATCCCAACCTGATTGACATCTGAGACCCCGTGAGTAAGGATAAAAGAGGGTCTGGGGAACAACCCCTTTAGACGCACCAGGAGAAACGCTAGAAATCCCGTGACAGCGTAATAGTGACAGCCGGTGGAGAGCCCACGCGTGTCCTTTTCCATTTGCCTCGGAATTGGTGGGCCTCACCACGGAAGAACGGCTTTAGCTAAAAGGAGAAACCAGCCCCAACGACATTTCGAAGGATCGACATCATAAAAAGGAAAAACTGGCAAGTTCTAAAAATCCGTCTCTCTCTCTCCAACCAAAAGCTGCAGCCTGAATGAACTTGAGTGACTTTTATATTTCCATCGGACAATACATTATCCCCTAGACAACGATAGAGCTATTTCTTGTTGATTATTATTATACCCGTGCTTTTAGATTTAGTATTGACGACGTATATTATCTGTATGTTTGCATTGATATTATTTTTGTGTATTTTTATCAATAAATACTGTTAAAAATAGTACCATCAGACTTCAACGGACCTCTCTATCTTTGCTGGTAAGTGACCCAGTTACGGGGTACGTAACACTATGTACTGTCAAACTTTCTGTATTCATGTTTCATTTATGTTTGTTTAAAAATTAATAAAAAGATTTAAAAAGAAAGAAGAAAGAATGTTGTGTTTTGCCTGTGGTTTGTTGAATGAAACATATACTGTACACGCTAAATGTTCTCTTTTCTCTGATCAACAGGCTTTTCATCTGCTTCTCAGATAGAGACGTGACAGATGGTCATACATAAATTAACCTGAGCAGTGTTGGTGCTAGACCATTCTTCCTGTACCCAGGTAGTTCTCATGATATTGGTGCTCCCATGATAGTTTGCAAGAATGAACTTCATGATGCTGGCCTCGCAATAATGAAGAAGACAAAAATTGTATGTCATCTTGGTGGTGATGATGATCGTTGCATCCCCGTCATTTTCAACTGCAGACCAAAAAGACATGCTGACTGTTTGTAACAATCTCTGTTCCACTCAGGGAACAGACTGATACTGTGTGTAAAGGACTGGACATGATACGGAGACACATTCCAATCTCAGTAGCTGAGCAAGTTTTAGAGACTAGCTTTTTTTTGTCATGTACATCAAAACAAACAGTGAAATGTGTCGCTGGTGTCAAAAATCAGCAACGATGTGCCGGGGGCAGTCTGCACGTGTCACCAGGCTTCCAGCATAACTAACCAACCCTAACCCATAAAACACAGGAGCAAAATTAGGCTATTTGGCCTGTCGAGTCTAGTCCACCATTCCATCATGGCTGATAAACTGTATTATCCCTCCCAACCCTTTCTCTTGCTTTCTCTCTGTAACCTTTGACACCCTGACTAAACATGAACCTTCAGCCGCTGCTCTAAATACACAATGACTTGGCCTCTGCAGCTTCCCATGGCAATGAATTCCACTGATTCACTACCCCTTGACTAAAGAAATTCCTCCTCATCTCTGTTCTAAATGGATGACCCTCTATTCTGAAATTATGCTGTCTGGTCCTAAATGCATCCATTATTGCAAACATCCTCTCCACCCTCTCAATATTCAATACGTTTCAATGAGGTTCTCCCTTCATTCTTCTAAACTCCAGCAAGTACAGACCCAGAACCAACAAACGCTCCTCATACGTTAACCCTTTCAATTCACGAATAGTTCTCGTGAACCTCCTCTGGGCCCTCTCCAAAGCCAGCACATCTTTTTCCAGATAAGGTGTCCAAAGCTGCTCACAATACTCCAACTGTGGTTACATCCTTGCTCTTATATTCTAGTCCTCATGAAATGAATTCTAATATTGCATTTGCCTTCCTTACCATAGATTCAACCTGCAAGTTGACCTTCTGGGAATACTGCCTGAGGACTCACAAGTCTCTTCGCATGTCTGATTTTGGTATTTTTTTTTCCTGTTTAGAAAATAGTCTATGCCATTATTCCTTCTACCAAAGTGCATAACCATACACTTCCCAACACTATATTCCAACTGCCACTTTTTTGTCCATTACCCTAATATGTCTAAGTCCTTCTGCATACTCCTTGCTCCCTCAACACCACTTGCCCCTCCATTTAATTTCATATTGTCTGCAAACTTCTGCCATCCAAATCATTGACATATAACTTGAAAAGAAGCAGTCTCAACATCAACCCCTCGGAACACCGCTAGTCACTGGCAGCCAACCAGAAAAGTTCCCCTTTATTCACACACTCCCTCCTGCCAGTCAGCTAATCTTCTATCCATGCTAGTATCTTTCCTGTCATACCATGGGCTGTCATCTTGTTAAGCAACCGCATGTGCAGCATCTTGTCAAAGGCCTTCTGAAAACCCAAGTAAACAACATCCACTCACGTCTGCTCTGACACTCTTGAATTTCTGGCAAACTGCTAGTGTCTTCCACAGTTAGGAATGATGCAAAATACTTATTAAGTTCATCAGTCATTTCTTTGTTTCCCATTACTAGCTCTTCAACATCATTTTCCAATGGTTCAATATCCACTCTCACCTCTCTTTTACTCTTTATATGTCCGGGAAAAAATGTTGGCATCCTCTTTTTTAGTATTGGCTATTTTACCTTCATAGTTCATCTTTTCTCTGCTTAGGGCTTTTTAGTTGTTTTCTGTTGGTTTTTAAAAGCTTCCCAATCCTTTAATTTCCCACAAATTTTTGCTATATTATATGCCCCCTCTTTTCCTTTTGTGCTGTCTTTGACTTCCTTTGTCAGTTACAGTTGCCTCATCCTCAATTTAGAATAGTTATTCATCTTGGATGTGTCTATCTTGTGCCTAAGGCTGAGGTTATGAAGTACTTGGTGACACAGGGCAAGATGGGATAAAGTCAGTATGGCTTTCTTCAGGGGAAAATCTCGCCTCATAAACCTGTTGGAATTCTCTGAGGTGATTACAAGTAGGATAGATAAAGAGGATGCAGTGGATATAATATATTTGGATTTTCAGAAGGCCTTTGACAATGTGCCACACATGAGGCTGCTTACCAAGTTAAAAGCCCATGGTATTATAGGACTGTTATTAACATGATTAGAGCATTGGCTGATTGGTAGGAGGCAGCGAGTGGGAATAAAAGTATCCTTTTCTGGTTGGCTGCCAGTGACTAGTGGTGTTCTACAGGAGTCAGTGTTGGGACCACTTCTTTTCATGCTGTGTATCAATGATTTAGGTGATGGAATAGATGGCTTTGTTGCCAAGTTTGCAGATGATATGAAGATTGGTGGAGGGGCAGGTAGTGTTGAGGAAACTGGTAGGATACAGAATGACTGAAACAGATTAGGAGAATGAACAAAAAAGTGGCAAATGAAATACAATTTTGGAAAATGCATGGTCATGTACTTTGGTAGAATAAATACATGTGCAGACTATATTCTAAACAGAAAAAATCCAAAAACCAAAGATGCAAAGGGAATTGGGAGTCCTTGTGCAGAACATGCTGAATGTTAACTTACAGGTTGAGTCGGTGGTGAGGAAGGCAAATGCAATGTTAGCATTCATTTCAAGAGGTCTAGAATATAAGAGCAGGGATGTAACACTGAGGCTTTATATGGCACTGATGAGGCCATGAGTATTGTGAACAATTTTGGACTACCTTAAAAAAAATGAGCTGGCATTGGAGAGGGTTCATAGGAGGTTCACAAGGATGATTCCAGAAATGAAAGGGTTATCATACGAGGAATGTTTGATAGCTCTAAGCCTGTACTCACTAGAATTTAGAAGGATGAGGGAGGGATCTCATTGAAAGCCTTTGAATGTTGAAAGGTCTAAATAGAGTAGGTGTGGAAAGGGTGTTTCCCATGGTGGGAGAGTCTATGACAAGAGGGCACAACCTCAGGACATCTATTTAAAACAGATGTGGGAAAAATTTCTTTAGCCAGGTTGTTAGGTGTATTTAAGGCAGAGATTGATAGGTTCTTGATTGACCACGGCATCAAAGGTTACGGGGAGAAGGCTGGGCAGTGGGCTGAGGATGGGAGAAAAGGATCAGCCATGATTGAATAGCAAAGCAGACTCGATGGGCTAAATTGCCTAGTTCTGCTCCTCTGCTTTATGGTCTTATGTTCTCCTGAATTACCCCCAGAAACACCAGCCATTTCTGTTCCGCTGCCATCCCTGCTAGTGTCCCCTTCAAAACTCTCAAGCCTCTGTAATTCCCTTTACTCTGCTGTAATACTGATACATCTAACTTTATCTTCTCCCTCTCAAATTGCAGCATGGATTCTATCGTATTATAAGTACTGTCTTCTCAGGGTTCCTTTACCTTAAGCTCCCTAATCAAATCTGGTTCATTACACAACACCCAATCCAGAGTTGCCTTTCCCCTAGTGGGCTCTAAAAAGCCACCTTGTAGGCATTCTATAAATTCCCTAGTTTGGGATTTGGCACCAACCCAATTTTCCCAATCTACCTGCGTAGTGAAATCTTTTACTACATCACACTATTGCCCTTATTACATGACTTTTTCTATCTCCTGTTGTAATTTGTGCCCAAGGTCCTGGCTACTGTTCAAAGGCCTGTATATAACTCCCCTGACATGATGAAGGGTCTTGGCCTGAAATATCGACTGTATACTCTTTGCCATAGATGCTGCCTGGCCTGCTGAGTTCCTCCAGCATTTTGTGTATATTACTTTCGTTTCCAGCATCTACAGATTTTCACTTGTTTATTACTCTCATCAGAGTCTTTTTACTTTTGCAGTTTCTTCATTCTACCCACAACGTTTCTACATCTTCTAATCTTATGTCTCCTCTTTCTAACTATTTAATTTCATTTTTTACCAACAGAGTAATCCCATCTCCTCTGTCTACCTGCCTGTCCTTTCAATACAAGGTGTATCCTTGGATGTTAAGCTCCCAACTATTTTCATCTTTCAGCCATGACTCAGTGATGACCACAACATCATACCTGCTAATCTCTAACTGTGCTAGAAGATCATCTACCTTATTTCGTATACTGCATGCATTTAAATATAACACCTTCAGTCCTGTATTCATCACCCTTTTTGATTTTGCCCTCATGTTACATTTCAGCTCATTTCACTGACTGCAATTTTACCCATCTTCTGCCTGTCCTTCTTCACATTCTCAATACACACTACATCTAGTTGAATGCCAGCTGCCTAATCCTCAGCCAAAGTAGTTTAAACCATTGCTAACAGCTCCAGCAAACCTGCCCGCAAGGATAGTGGTCTTCCTCAAATTCAGGTGTAACCCATCCTTTTTGTACAGATCATTTCTTTCCCAGAAGAGATTCAATAATCCAGAAATGTGAAACCCTGTGCCGGCACCAATTCTCAGCTACAGATTCATCTGCAAATCATCCTATTCTTACCCTCACTGGCACGTGGCACAGGCAGTATTCCAGAGATTACTACACTGGAGGTCCTGCTTTTCAGCTTTGTACCTCACTCCCTATATTCTCTCTTGCTACCTATATAACCATATGTAGCGATGTACTACATACAGAGCTAGAGACGACACGCAGTCGGTAAGTCGTTTCGAGACAAGTTTATTCAAACTTCGCGGCGCTGACATTTAATCCCTAGCGCCCGCCCTCTCCGGGCGGAAATGACGTCAGAGGTGCATTACCAAAGTCTCTCCCCGCGCGCTGGCTATTTGTGAGCCGGATCGCCTGCGCAGAAAGTGGGTCGCCACATACCCCGCCCCACCCCAGAACCAGCGATACGCCCCCCAATGTCCACAGTCTGCATCAGCCTCTGCGCCGCGGTGCCCGAAACTCGACCGGCTGTGCCAAGTCCACATGGGCTGGTTTGAGTCGGTCCACCGTGAAAACCTCCTCTCTCCCCCCCAATGTCCAGAACGTACGTGGACCCGGTGTTGTTGATCACCTTGAACGGCCCCTCGTACAAACACAAACTTACAGTCCTGCAGGTCTTTGGGTACATGGGTCGGGGTCCGTCCGTGTGTGTGTGGGGCCTTTCGCGTAGTCTGTCCAGGACTGCTGCGGGTTCTTCCTCTTGCCCCCTTGGGGCTGGTATGAACTCTCCTGGGACGGCCAGGGGTGTGCCGTACACCAACTCGGCTGATGAGGCGTGCAGATCCTCTTTGGGCGCTGTGCGAATTCCAAGCAGGACCCAAGGAAGCTCGTCCACCCAGTTAGGTCCTCTCAGGCGGGCCCTGAGAGCCGACTTCAAGTGACGGTGGAAGCGTTCCACTAGTCCGTTCGACTGTGGGTGGTAGGCAGTAGTGTGGTGTAGCTGTGTTCCCAACAGGCTGGCCACAGCCGACCACAGGCTGGAGGTGAACTGGGCGCCTCTGTCGGAGGTAATGTGGGCCGGTACCCCGAAACGTGCTACCCAGGTTGCAATCAGTGCTCGGGGGCAGGAATTGGCAGATGTGTCGGTGAGCAGGACCGCCTCTGGCCACCTCGTGAACTGGTCTACCATAGTTAGGAGGTACCGCACTCCTCGGGACACTGGTAGGGGGCCCACGATATCCACATGAATGTGGTCAAACCTCCAGTGGGTGGGTTCGAACTGCTGCGGAGGGGCTTTAGTGTGCCGCTGCACCTTGGCTGTTTGGCACTGCGCTCACGTTCTGGCCCATTCACTGACCTGCTTGCGAAGTCCGTGCCACGTGAACGTGCTGGAGACCAGCCGGATGGTTGTCCTGATAGATGGGTGTGCCAAACTGCGTATGGAGTCGAAAACTCGCCGCCTCCAGGCTGCCGGGACGATGGGGCAAGGTTGGCCGGTAGCCACGTCGCACAGGAGGGTCCTCTCACCTGGGCCTACGAGAAAGTCCTGCAGCTGCAAACCCAAGACTGCGGTCCTGTAGCTGGGCATCTCGTCGTCTGCCTGCTGCGCCTCTGCCAGTGCTCCATAGTCCACCCCCAGGGACAGGGCCTGGACAGCTGGTCTGGAGAGTGCGTCCACCACGACATTGTCCTTTCCCGAGACATGCTGGATGTCCGTCGTGTACTCGGATATGTAGGACAGATATCGCTGCTGACGAGCCGACCAGGGATCAGACACCTTCGTGAACGCGAAGGTCAACGGTTTGTGGTCCGTTAACGCGATGAACGGCCTGCCTTCTAAGAAGTACCTGAAATGCCGGATTGCCAGATACAGTGCCAACAGCTCCCGGTCGAAAGCACTGTACTTGAGTTCAGGTGGTCATAGGTGCTTGCTGAAGAACGCCAGGGGTTGCCAGCGCCCCTCGATGAGCTGCTCCAGCACCCCACTGACTGCTGTGTCAGATGCGTCCACTATGAGGGCGGTCGGACCGTCCGTTCTGGGGTGCACCAGCATCGCGGCATCTGCCAAGGCTTCCTTGGCTTTAATGAAAGCGGCCGCAGCCTCCTCGTCCCAAGTAATATCCTTGCCTTTACCCGATATTAGGGTGTACAAAGGGCGCTGAGGGGAGGAAACGATGGTAGAAGTTCACCATACCAACGAACTCCTGCAGGCCTTTGACCATGTTGGGCCTGGCAAAGTGGCGGATCGCGTCTACCTTGGCGGGCAGAGGTGTTGCCCTGTCTTTGGTAATCCTGTGGCCCAGGAAGTCCATGGTATCGAGACCGAACTGGCATTTGGCCGGGTTGATCGTGAGGCCGAAATCACTCAGGCGGGAGTAGAGCTGGCGGAGGTGGGACAGATGCTCCTGGCGACTACTGCTGGCTATAAGGATGTCGTCCAAATAAATGAATGCAAAGTCCAGGTCGCGTCCCACCGCATCCATTAGCCGCTGGAACGTCTGTGCGGCATTCTTCAGGCTGAATGGCATTCGGAGGAACTCGAACAGGCCGAACGGGGTGATGAGTGCTGTTTTAGGGATGTCTTCAGGGTGCACCAGGATTTGATGGTATCCCTGGACGAGGTCTACTTTGGAAAATATTTTTGCCCCATGCAGGTTTGCTGCAAAGTCCTGTATGTGCGGCACAGGGTAGCAGACTGGAGTTGTAGCCTCATTCAGTCTGCGGTAGTCGCCGCATGGTCTCCAACCCCCGGCTGCTTTGGGCACCATGTGCAGGGGGAAGGCCCATGGGCTGTCGGACCTCCGTACGATCCCCAATTCCTCCATCCTCTTGAACTCCTCCTTCGCCAGGCAGAGCTTTTCAGGGGGGAGCCTTTGTGCGCGGGCGTGGAGGGGTGGTCCCTGGGTCGGATTGTGGTGCTGTACCCCGTGTCTGGGCATGGCTGCCGTGAACTGCGGTGCCAGAATTGATGGAAAGTCCGCCAGGATTCTGGTGAATTCGTTGTCCGACAGCATGATGGAGTCCAGGTGTGGGGCTGGCAACTTGGCTTCACCCAGGGAGAATGTCTGGAAAGTTTCGGCATGTGCCAGTCTTTTCCCTTGCAAGTCGACCAGCGGGCTGTGAGCTCGCAAGAAGTCCGCCCCCAGGAGTGGTTGGGCCACCACGGCCAGTGTGAAGTCCCACATGAACCGGCTGGGGCCGAACTGCAGCTGCACTGTGCAGGTGCCGTAGGTCTGTATTGTGCTGCCATTTGCAGCCCTCAGGGTGGGTCCTGGCTTCCTGTTGCGGGTGTCGTACCCCGTCGGGGGCAAGACGCTGATTTCCGCTCCGGTGTCGACCAAGAAGCGGCAACCCAACTGTTTGTCCCAGACGTACAAGAGGCTGTCCTGGCGGCCAGCCGCCATAGTCATTAGCGGCTGCTGGCCCTGGCCCTGGCCCTTGCAGAGCAGGCGACAACGGCGGGCTTCTGTGCCCCACGGATGGTGTAGAAACACCACTTTGCATTCTGTGTTGTGTACGCCCCCCCTGCCGGGCCTGGTCTGGTCTGCTCTGCTGTTGGGCGCGTGGCCTGGTAATTTGACCGACGGACGCCACGCTCTCCCTCTGGGCTTTCCACGGCACGTCTTCCCGGGCCACCACCTTCCAGGGGTCGCTGAAATCTGCGTCGACCAGCAGCAGATGTATGTCCTCGGGCAGCTGCTCTAGGAACGCCTGCTCAAACATGAGGCAGGGCTTGTGTCCGTCAGCCAGGGCCAGCATCTCGTTCATCAATGCTGATGGCAGCCTGTCTCCCAAACCGTCCAGGTGAAGCAGGTGGGCACCCCGCTCACGCCGCGAGAGGCCAAAGGTCCCAATGAGCAGCACTTTGAATGCTTCATATTTGCCTTCTTCCAGGGGCAACTGTATGAAATCCGCAACCTGGGCAGCCATCTCCTGGTCAAGGGCGCTCACCATGTGGTAGTAACGCGTGGAATCAGAGGATATCTGCCGAATCTGGAACTGGGCTTCTGCTTGGCTAAACCACACGCGTGGTCGCAGCGTCCAGAAAGTCGGCAGTTTTAGCGAAACTGTTTGGACTGTCGGGGACACCAATGTAGTGATGTACTACATACAGAGCTAGAGACGACACGCAGTCGGTAAGTCATTTCGAGACTAGTTTATTCAAACTTCGTGGCGCTGGCATTTAAATCCCTAGCGCCCGCCCTGTCCGGGCGGAAATGACGTCAGAGGTGCATTACCAAGGTCTCTCCCCGTGTGCTGGCTATTTGTGAGCCGGTTCGCCTGCGCAGAAAGTGGGTCGCCACACATATACAATAACAATTACAAGATGGAAACAGGCCATCTCGGCCCTTCTAGTCCGTGCTGAACGCATACTCTCACCTAGTCCCACCGACCTGCACTCAGCCCATAACCCTCCATTCCTTTCCTGTCCATATACCTATCCAATTTTTTAAAAAAATGACAATATCTAAACAAAGATAAATAACTGCCGTTGGTACCAATATATACCATGACCTCATTTATTATTATTTTTTGTATTTGTGCACTGATTGAATGCCCAGGCTGGGCAGTCTTTCATTGATTCTGTTATGATTATTATTCTATGGATTTATTGAGTGCGCTTGCCGGACAATGTATCTCAGGGTTGTATATGGTGACATATATGTACTTTGATAATAAACTTACTTTGAACTTTACACTGACATTCCTCAGTCAGTCTGTTATCCATGGAGTTATCCAAGATTGTACTCAAACACCCATGGATTATTTTACTGAGGCACTATTTGATTTCCCAATGCAGTTTATTATAAGGAGGGTGGGTGCTAACTTGTCAGATGTAACAGTGATGCAATGTTGATAAGTCATGGGATTCCGTACGATGGAGAAACATTGCAGATTGAGACTACGTGCCTGTTTGCACAACTTCCTCAAAAATTGAGTTTCTTACTTTCCAATTCCCTTTTCTGAAAATTAGTTACCAACTGGTAATTGAGTATGATTAATTGAAAACAGATTTTAATCGTCTATGAATCACTGCTCATTTGCAAGTATAGTAGGTACAAAATCGTGCAAAATATCTGGACCTAATTTCTATGGGTTCCCTGCCTCTTGAGACAGAGACCAAATCATAGTCATCTTTCCAGGAATACAGCAGCCTGAGTAATATTATTCCAATCCCAGGATAACAGCTGGCAAAATTATTTGTCTGACTAACACTGTAAGTCACATTGGTTTTCTGTAATGACTGCTGGAACCTTTGCTTGATTTTCTGGGTTCTTGCTGTGGTAAGGTACCCAAAGGGAAATAATAACAGAAAATGGTCAGGACACTCAGCAGGTCAGTTGGCATCTGTACACTCAGAAACAGAGCTAACATTTCAGGTTAATAACCCCTTATCAGAACTGGAAAAGTGAGGGATTGAGTGTGCTGGGAGGGGTGAGGCGTGAAGCCTGAAGTTGTTCTGCTAACACTATTGTTTTGTCTGCTGTGCAGTCTGAGAGGAAAACATTAATTGTATCTCAAAGTCAGGTTTATTGTCACACAGTATCCTCAGGTCCAATGAAAAATTTACTTTCAGATTAATCGCAGGCACATCACATGAGCAGCTTCACAAGAAAAGCATGAACATAAATTATAAACTTTAATTAAAAAAAGTCATTTTTATGTAAAGTGCTGCTAAACTATACTGATTAGTGTTGTACTGTTCGTCTTGGGAACAAAATGGTGGAAGGGAGGAGCTGTTCTGGAACATAGAGGTGTGGGACTTCAGGCTACAGTACTCCTGCTCAGTGGTAGCTGTGAGACCATGGCAAAGCCCAGATAGTGTAGATCTTTGATGAAGAATGCAGAGTTCTTGAGGCAGCATCTCTGTTATTTGCAGATTTGTTAAGTAGGACAGAATTCACTGATTGTGAGTAAGCATGTTAACTATTTATTTCCAAGCAAAGAGTGTATCATTCAACCAAGAACCTGACATCTGCATCATTTATTATTATATTGAAATTTGTCCTCTACTGTGCCTATTGTCTTGTTTATTAATAATGAATTAATTATTGTACTGCCCTGCACTGTTTTGTGCACTTTATGTAGTCCTGTGTAGATTTGTAGTCCAGTGTAGCCTTGAGTTGTCTCACATAGTCTAGTGTAGTTTTGTGTTGTTTCATGTAGCACTATGGTCCTGGAGGAACGTTGCTTCATTTTTACTGTGTACTGTACCAGTGGTTTATGGTCGAAACAATAAAAAGTGACTTGACTTGACTAAGCAAAACAAGTACTTATCTAAGCCTCCTAAGTTATAAAACTATGACACTAAACATTCAAGAACACTTCTAACTCAAACAAGTGCTTTATTAGGTTCCCCCCTCAAGTTACAAAGCTACAACACTAAACATTCAACAAACAGGTACTTACCTAAGTGTGCGCACAGGCCCTCCTTTCTGCAGCACACTTTCCCAATTGTCCTTCAGCCCTGGCCGTGACAAAGTCTGAAGGGCAGCCCCTAGTAAAAAGAGACTGAGGCTCTCGCACTGTGATTCTTATACCTTTGGACAGCCTAGAAATGGAAACTACTGCCGCGGTGCGAAAGTAAGTCAATGAGAGAGAGAGAGAGAGAGAGAGCAGCCATGTTCTTTGAACGGGCCAATCAGAAAATGACACAGCCGACGCAGCTTTTGACTGTTGGGTAAGATAGTCCTTCATGTTACAGTCCCTTGGAGAAACAGCAGTGGGGAGGGATGTGCGTGTGATGTATTGGGTAGAGTCGACTACACAATGCAGCTTTTTACTTTACTGCCATTCCAGACCTTGATGCAACCAGTCAACAGCACATCAGTAGAAGTTTGTTAGAGCACATACTTATCACCATATACAACCCTGAGATTTATTTTCTTGTGGGCATACCCAATAAGTCCATAGTAGAATAGTAACCATTGTAGAATCAATAAAAGACCGCACCAACTTGGGTGTTCAGTCAGTGTGGAAGAGACACAAATTGGGCAAATAAATAAATAAACAAACAATAAATATTGAGAACATGAGCTGAGAAGTCCTTGAAATTGAGTCCATAGCTTGTGGGAACATATCAATGATGGGGCGAGTGAAGTTATCCCCTTTGGTTCAAGAGTCTGATCATTGAGGGGTAATAACTGTTCCTGAACCTTGTGCAGTGAGTCCTGAGGCTCCTGTACCACCTTCTTGATGGCAGCAGTGAGAAGAGAGTATGTCCTTGGTTTTGGGGGTCCCTGATGATATAAGCTGTTTTCCTACAACAACATTTCATGTAGATGTGCTCAGTGGAGGGGAGGGTTTTACCCATGATGCACTGGGCTGTATTCAGTACTTTTTGGAGATCTTCTGTTCAAGGGAATTGGTGTTTCCATACCAGGCTGTGATGTAGCCAATCAGTATACTCTCCACCACACATCTATAGAAGTTTTAGAAGCCATGCCAAATCTTTGCAAACTCCTAAGGGAGCAGAGGCACTGCTGTGCTTTCTTTGTAATTACACTTACATGCTGGACCCAGGACAGGTCCTCTGATATAATAACACCGAGGAATTTAAAGTTGCTAACCCTCTCCACCTCTGCCTCTCTGATGAGGACCACTAGATTCCTCCTCCTGAAGTCAATAATCAGCTCCTTGGTATTACTGACGTCTAGTAAGAGGTTATTGTTATGGCACCCTCAGCCAAATTTTCAATCTCCCTCCTATGTGCTCATTCATCACCACCTTTGATTCGCTCTATGACAGTGGTGTTGTCAGCAAACATGAATATGGCATTGGAGCTGTGCTTAGCCACACAGCCATAAAAGTAAAGCGAGTAGAGCAGGGGGCAAAGCACACAGCCTTGTGGTGTACCTGTGCTGATGGAGATCGTGGAGGAGATGTTGCCAATCTAAATTGACTGGAATTTAGAATTGACACTCATGGGTATAGAGAGAGTAGAGCAGTGGGCTAAGCACACATCCCTGAGGTGCACCAGTGTTGATCATAAGTGAGGAGATATTATCACCAATCTGCACAGATTGTGGTTTTCTGGTTAGGAAGTCATGGATCCAATTGCAGAGGGAGGTACAGAAGCCCAGATTCTATAACTTATCAATCAGGATTAGGAATGATGATGTTAGATGCTGAGATATAGTCCTCAAACAGCATCCTTACATAGTTGTATGTATTGTCCAGGTGATCTAAGGCCGTGTGAAAAGCCATTGAGATAGCGTCTGCCATAGACCTATTTTGGTTATAGGCTAATTGCAGTGGGTCCAGGTCTTTGCTGAGGCAGGAGTTCATTCTAGCCACGATCAACCTCTCGAAGCATTTCATCACCATAGATGTGAGTGCTTCTGGGCAATAGTCATTAAGATAGCTCATACTAGTCTTCTTGGGCACTGGTATAATTGTGGGAACTTCCAACCATAGCAGTGAGAGGTTGAAAATGTCTTTGAATATTCCCGCCAGTTGGTTGGTACCAGTTTTCAGAGACTTACGAGGTACTCCATTGAGGGCTGCTGCCTTACGAGGGTTCACTCTTTTTAAAGACAGCCTGACATCGGCTCTGAGACAGAGATCACAGGGTCACTGGGTGCAGCAGAGATCTTCACAGCTGTAGTAATATTCTCCCTTTCAAAGCAGTCATAGAAGGCGTTGGGTTCATCTGGTAGTGAAGCATTGCTGCCATTCATGCTATTGGGTTTTGCTTTGTAGGAAATAACGTCTTGTAAACCCTGCCAGAGTTGTCATGCATTTGATGTTGCCTCCAGCTTCACTTGTAATTGTTTCTTTGCTCTTGAAATAGCCCTCCGTAAGTCATACCTGGTTTTCTTGTACAGATCTGGGCCACCGAACTTAAATAGCACAGATCTTGCCCTCAGCAGATGACATACCTCCTGATTCATCCTTGGCTTTTGGTTTGGGAACGTACAGCAAGTTTTCATAGGCACACACTCATCGACATGTGTTTTAATGAAGTCGGTAACAACTGCAGCATACTCATCCAGATTTGAAGATGAATCCCTGAATACGGTCCGGTCCACTGCGTCAAAGCATCTGCAGTCTTCAGTCTCTGCCTATACTCAGGGAGTAGAAGTACAGCCAGGTGATCAGACTTCCTGAAGTGAGGGTGTGGAATAGCACGGTAGGCATTCTTGATGGTGGTGTTACAGTGGTCCAGTGTGTTGTTTCCTCCGGTACTACAAATGATCTGCTGCTGGTAATTATTTAGTGATTTTTTTTCAGGCCATACAGCAGGCATCAGAACACAGATTAGAGGACTTATCAAAACTATCTTGACAATATCTTCCAAATACAATTGAAAGATAAGTGAACCAATGTCAATGACCCCTCCCTCACTGTCACTCTCTTGTTGCTGTTGCTCCTGTCCATTGTACCTCCTAAGCCTCTGTGCCACTCTTTTGCCTGCCCCTTTACACACACTCTTTCCTCTAACCCTACCAATTCTCTTCTGCCCCCTTACCCCCCTCCAAATCTCACCCTTAACCCTTCTCAACCTCCCCCTTTTCCATATCTTCCCCCTTGCTCACTCATCCCTCATTCCCACCTTCCACCCCTTACCTACCCCTCCTCTCCAGCACCCAATTTCACTTTTCTCCTCCACACTTTCACACTTTGTCCATCTCTCTGTACATTCCCCTTCACACTCTCTCCAATCTGTTCAAAGTATCTAATTTTGTTGATGTCCTTTTTTTTTTGCAGTTTATGAGGAAGCATGGATTTTTAATCAGTTCTTCTCTTGCTCCCATGCCGTTAAAATATTCCTTGAGATATTTTTGTACTAGTCAGGAGTTCAGCCGCAGGGTCAGATGGGCTCCGTAGGCACTGTGGTGGTGTAGTCTCCTGACTGCCTGGCTCTCAGCCAGCCTGTGTCTTCAGCTCATTGCGGGGACATCTGTCAGATGAGCTGCTGTTCACCGTGCCCTTGCATTTAGAGGTACATTTCACGGTGCATTTGATCATACAATGTTTAACCCTTTAGAGGAGTTGCCAGGAAAACAATGCAATAAATTATGAAGAAAATGCTTTTTATACTGCCCATCTCCCCTCTATCTTTCAGTCCAGATGAAGGGACTCGACCTGAAACGTCAACAGTCCACTTCATACCACGAATGCTCCCTGACCTCCTCAGTTCCTCCTGTGTGTTATGTGTTGGAACTCGCACAAAATGCCTGAGGAACTCAGCAGGTCACACTGCATCTATAGAGAGAAGTAAACAGTTGATGTTTTGGGCTGTGACCCTTCGTCAGGGCTGGAAAAGAAACAGGAAGAAGTACAAGCTAGAAGGTCATAGGTGAAACCAAGTGAAGCCGAAGGTAGGTGGGTGGGGGAGGGTGGATGAAGTGAGATGCTGGGAGGTGATAGTTGGAAGAGGTAAAGGACGAAAGAAGGAGAAATCTGATAGGAGGGGACAGTGGATCATGGGAGAAAGGGAAGCAGGAGGTGCAGGTGAAGAGGAGAGGGGAGCCGGAATGGGGATTGGAAAAAGAGAGGAGGGGAAGCAGTGGAGAAGTTACCAGAAGTTAGAGAAATCATTGTTCATGCTGTCAGGTTGGAAACTACCCAGATGGAACATGAGGTGTTGCTCGCCTAACCTGCGTCATTGTGGCAGTATCATAATGACGTATTACATGCTGCTGCTGATTCCAGCGTCAGCAGTTTTTTGCCTCTCCAGGTAACTGTTCCACCACCCACTGCCCAACCTCTAACTCCCCAAATCATTTCGGGTTATTGTCCACTGACGTTTCTAGTCAGCCTGTCATCCACGAGGTACAAGTTGAACTTGAATCTCGGCAAACAAGAGAAAATCTGCAGATGTAGGAAATCCAAGCAACATGCACACACTGCTGGAGGAACTCAGCAGGCCAGGCAGCACCTATGGAAAAGAGTACAGTCGACATCCTGCCGCAGGGTCTCAGCCTGAAACGTTGACTGTACTTTTTTTCCATAGATGCTGCCTGGCTTGCTGAGTTCCTCTAGCATTTTGTGCAAGTGTCAGCAAATTAAGTTACCAAAGGACTATTTGATTTCCTGATGCAGAATATAATGGAAAGGGCAGGGTGCTACCTTTTTGGAGCACCTAGGCCATTCTAGTAAACCCCAATGGGCAATGTGGCACAACATTGATATGACATGGAGCTCTGTATAATAGAGATAGAGAATAGGTTCAGTCTACGTGGCTGTTTGCACGATCTCCCCAAATATTGAGAGTTTCTTGTTTGAATTCCCTTTTCTGAGAATATTACCATCTAGAAAACTAATAACAAAAATTGTGCAAGTCTGATTTGACTGTCTATTTTAATCATCCTTTATCCAAACCACATTGGTTGCACCATTTCTAAGTATAGTACAATTAGGCAAGAACCTTGACTAAAATTTCTCTGCTGTTAACCCCATCTCTGAGAGAGATATCAGATCACAGATACATTTACAAGAAGTGCATGAGTAATTTTATTCCGAGCCCAAAGGAACAGCTGGTGAAATAATAAACCCAAGTGATTCTGCAGATGGTGGAAATCTATAGTACGACACACAAGATACTGGAGAAACTCAGCATGTCAGGCAAAATCTATGGAATGGAATAACGTGTTGATGTTTTGGACCTGAGTCCTGATGAAAGGTCTCAGCTTGAAATGTTAGCTCTTCATTCCTTTCTATGCTGTAGAGGCCGCATGACTTGCTGAGTTCCTCCAATGTTTAGCGTGTGTTACCTGGTGAAATAATTCATCTGTAAGTTGCACTAGGTTCCTGTAATGACTGTTGGAGCCTTCGTCTGACCTTCCACATCATTGGTGGGGTAAATACCTAAAGGGAGGTCAGAACAGAAAATGCCCAGGATACTCAACAAGTCAAATGGCATCTGTGCACTGAGAGACACAACTGACATCTCAGGCCAGTTATCCTCTCACTCTTCCAGTCTCATAGAGGGTAAGTGTGTGCAGGGAAGGATGGAGACTAAATTTGTCCTGGTAACACTTTTTTTTCTGTGCTGTCTAAGAGGAGAAAAGTCCATCATATGGGCTGAATGGCCCCATTTATTTACTTTGTTTATTTAGTGATCATATCATTGTCATGTGCTGTGCTGTATGATGTAGGTGATCATGGTCTTTGCCCATGATTGTTCTAGGCAAATTTTCTAGAGGAGTGGCTTCCTTCTTCTGGGCAGTGGCTTTACAAGACAGGGGACCCCAGCCATTATCAATCTTCAGAGATTGTCTGCCTGGCGTCAGTGGTGACATAACCAGGACTTATGACATGCACCAGCTGCTCATAGGACCATCCACCACCTGCTCCCATGGATTCATGTGACCCTGATCGGGGGGGGGGGGGGGTCTAAGCAGGAATTACATCTTGCCCAAGGGTGACCTGCAGGCAGGTGGAGGGAGCTTCGGTAGAGACGTATCTCCACCCTGTCACCCAACTTAGAAATACAGCATGGTACAGTCCCTTTGGCCCAACAAGACCAATTACAAGCCATGTGACCAATTAACCTGCTACCCCGTAAGTCTTTACAATGTGGGAGGAAACCCATACGGTCACGGGGGAGAACATATGAACTCCTTACAGACAGCAGTGGGAATGATTGAACCTGGGTCATTGGCGCTGTTATAGTGTTACGCTAACGAGCATGCTACTGTTATGCTCCTATATCCAATATTTTTCATCTGATCTGCAGGGAGGAGGGAAAGGTGAATGAGGACAGATCTAAAAGGGGAAAAAACACACACACACACACACACACACACACACACACACACACACACACACACACACACACACACACACACACACACACACACACACACACACACACACACACACACACACACACACACACACACACACACACACACACACACACACACACACACACACACACACACACACACACACACACACACACACACCTGAGTACCAGCAAACAGGAAAAGCTGTTTATCTGTAATCTTTGAAGTAAGTACGGAATCATGAGGGCCAGACCTTTCACTTTATTTAACATGTTTGAAATAGTGTGAAGAGGTCAAAGAGGGTGAGGTGTAGGAGACAAAAGGTGAGAAGTAAATCAAACTTTGGGTCAGACTTGCGTATTGAACAGAGGCATCTGTAAAATGGTAAACATAAATGGAAGAAAAGGGTCTGTTAGTTCATATACGACTCCATTCCAGTTGATGAAATCACTGCTCATAATAAATTTGTATCCATAAACCACAAGTCCATAGGATGAGAATTGGGGTATTCGGCCCATTGATTCTGCTCTGCCATTCTATCATGGATAATTTATTATTCCTCTCAACCCCACTTACCTGCCTTCGCCCTGTAACCTTTGATGCCCGTACTAATCAAGAACCTATCAGCCATGATTTGGCTTCCACAGCCATCTGTGGCAAGGAATTCCACAGATTCACCACCCTCTGGCTAAGGAAATTCCTTCTCACCTCTGTTATAAAGGGATGTCCTTCTACTCTGAGACTGTGCCCTCTGTTCCTCGACTCACCCAATATAGGAAACATCCTCTGCAAAAGCACACAGTGAGCTGCCTTATTTACATGTGCTGGGGCGACCCCACAAGTGTTGTCATCTTCGATATTGGATCAGCAGGCTGGCTCAGATGATGACTGCTGCCCCCCCCCCCCCCCCCCCCGGGGCAGCGAGTTGTTGCTGGGTTCTCGAGTTGGCGTTCCATGCGGGCAGGAAGAACGAGGCCTGACGACCCTCCGCCTTTGCCACTCATTGAGCCCAGAGTTTGATGTGTAGTGTCTGGCAAGTCTGGAGTTCGAGGCCTCGTGCTTGGTGGTCAGCGGGTCCCGCTGATGCTGATGATTGGGGCTTGAGGATCAAGAGCCAAGGGCTGTTGGCCGGAGGCCCATGTCTGTGAAGTGAATCTCTGCGAGTCCAGTGGAGTGGTTGAAGTCCCAATGTCTCCGAGTCCAAGTCAGAGTCTGCTGGAGTCTGAAGAAGATGGCCTGTCAGAGAAATTTACCATCATTGACTAGACTTAAACAAAGACACAGACCCTGGCACTCAGTTTAATTACTATAATTACGTGATCACGGAGAGCCCACTAAGAGACTCTGTGAAAGTGAGCAGAAGCATTGTCTTTTATACCTTAAAATACGTGCAGCTTGGCAGCTTTCAGGGGTCAAAAGTTCCCGCTTAGGTTCTGGATGCTTCCATATCTAACACAAATTTAGACACAGGGTCTCCACGTACACAATCAGTTCCCCATTAATCAGAAGAAACCAAGCCATTAGTCATGTAGACTTGAGGGCGAAGGGTTCCTCCTTACATACAACGTCTGTGTGTTATCAGTCTTTCATTACCAACATCTGTGTATTACCAGTTTTTCATTGCTGATTAGTACGAGGAGACAGACCCCCATCTGACACTTACCTTGCTATTCTTATGATTTCATTAACCCTTAAGTCTCAGGCTTAATTTTCTTCCACATGGCCTGATTTGGGATTAGAGGACTGTGTATATGTATGGGTGGGAGGGAGGAATGGGGCTTGTATTGCTGCTGTTGTACTGTTGCCCTGTTGCTTGTTGTGCTCTGGGTTGTTCTGCCGAGCATCGTGGGCAATGAGTAAGCTTGAATCTTCTGCTGCCAACATAGGAGGCCCACAGTTTCCTAACTTTAACCCCAACCTGTGTATCTTTGCAATGTGAAAGGAAATCGGAGACCCAGAGGAAACCCATGCAGTCACGGGGAGAACGTACAAACTCAGAATCAGGAGTAGTATCACCAGCAAATGTCATGAAACCCTTTACAGTTAGTGGCAGGATTTGAACCCTGATCACTGATGTTGTAGTAGCATTATACTGACCGCTGTACTACTATGCCAGGCTATGTCCGGCATTGTTTTGCTTAAAGGAGAAATCAAGCTGGGCTGTGGTTGGGATGAAGGACCTCAGTGAATAGGGTAGATTGCAGAGGGTTTTTGGAGAAGAGGTTGAGGGCCAGAAATCACAGATTCAAAATAAATGGGAAGAGGATTAAGAGTGGCCTGAGGAAAACCATTTTTATATTCACCATTTTTCGGATGTGGAATCACCCAACCGCAGATGTAAAGGAGGCAGGTTCCACTGTGGTCTTCAAGAGGTGCTTGCACAAATACACTCAATGGCCACTTTACTAGTTACCTCCTGAACCTAATCATGTGGCCAGTGAGTGCACTGTGATGTTCATGGTCCATTGCTCCTGGAGTCCATCTACATCAAATTTTGACTCGTTGTGTATTCAGAGACATTCATCTGCACACCACTGTTGTGATGCGTTGTTACTGTTGCCTTCCTGTCAGCTTGAACCAGCCTGACCATTCTCCTTTGACTGCTGTCATTAACGAGGCATCTTCACCCACAGAAATGCCACTCAATGGATGTCTTTTTTTTTGGTTTTTCGCACCATTTTCTGTAAACACCAGACACTGTTGTGCATGAAAACCCCAGGAAGTCAGCAGTTTCTGAGGCATTCAACCCAATGGTGGCAATCATTGTCGAGGCCAGGTAGATCACATTTCTTCCATTCTGATGTTTGGTCTGAACAACAAATGAGCCTCTTGACCAAATCTACAGGCTTCTTCTGCATTGAGTTGCTGCCACGTGATTGGCTGATTAGATATTTGCATGAGTGAACAGGTGTGCACGTGTACCTAATGAAGTGATCACTGCGTGTATATGTTGAAAAGAATTGCAGTACTATAGACAAAGAGCTTGGGGCTGATCTAGGGAGTAGATGCAGACGTGGACTAAAAGACCTCATCCTCTGCTGCAATCAGTACACCTACAGGCCAAACTCTCAGTGATTATTGACTCTTTCACGGAAGAATATAAGTGAGTTTTACTTATATACTAACCGCAGGAAGCCATTCAGCCCATCGACTCAATGATAGCTCCCAGCAGAGCAAATCCATCAGACCAACTCCACCTCTCCTATTTTATCTCTAGCTCTACAATATTTTCCACTCCTGCAGGACTATTAAGTTCCCTTTGATTTTCTTTTTTGATTGCTACCAAGGGCTAATTTAACTCCGACAAGGACGGTCCCAAGCTCCGCAGGAACAGGAGGAAGGTTGAGCATACGGCTAGCAATCCTATCCCGTAAAACCCAGAGCCACAAAAACATCAACAGAAGCTCTGAAGACCTCGTCCCTGGGAGAGATAGACTCTGCACCTAGAAGATGTATGAAGTTGTGAGGTGGAAGTGGAATTCAGAGGGCTGATCAACCTTCTATCAGCCCAGGACAGAGGACTCTGGCGAAATGCTGTCGGCAGCCTATGTCCCAGCAGGAGTGATGGGCTTAACAAGAAAAAGGGCTAATTTACAGTGGCTTCATTCCCCTTCCTTTGCAGCCTGTAATGTTGACATCCATAGATGCTGCCTAACCTTCTAAGTTCCTCCAGCATTTTGTGGGTGTTGCTCTAATTTGCAGTAGCCGGTTAACCTCCTGGCCTTTCTTTGTTGTTTGGAGTTGGGGAACGGCTGGGAATCCACATGATCCTTACCAGAAAGTGAAAGTCAGCACAGACCACCACTGTGACTGGGTCAAACTGGGAGGTATGTGACTTTCCAAAAACCCACATCCTTCCTGTAATGGGGTGACCAGAACTGCAGGGGTTCTTTATGTAAGGGTGTGGGACTCGTATGTTCCCACTCTAAAGGTTGATACAGGGGCCGAAGATACAGTGCATGGTATTACATGGACTTGCTCATTTAATCCCTGGGAATTTGCTGTAAATGGAATCGAATCTCTGTGTCACTTATACTGGGGAGAGGCAATATTACCAGCTATGATTTGAAAAACATCTCTTTTATTTTTAATATTTTTAGGACAAAGTTAGATTCCCTGTTCTTTTCTTTTTCTCTTGAACTACCCTCTTTCACGTTCTTTTATTTGCTCTCCTTCAGCAAGATCAAATAAGGTCAACAGGCATTATTTACCGTCTCTTTGATCGCACTGAAAACAATCGATCTCCACCCTGGCAGTAATTTTCTTTGTCCTCCCCACCTCTCTGCAATCTAAAACATGTTTGGTTTCTCATTTTCCCTGTTCAGATAAAGGAACGGTGACCTGAAATGTGAACTCCCTATGTAGGTACTGCCTTACCTGTTAGATTACCCAGCATTCTTTGTTTTAATTTCCCATGCCCAGTGGCTGTATTTTGTTGGGAGACACAAAATACTGTAAATGCTGACTTCTAGAGCAACATGTTTGGATAGGTACATGGATGAAAAGGGTATGGGGGACTATGGTCCCAGTACTGGTCAATGGGTGAAGGTAGTTTAAATGGCTTGGTATGGACTAGGTTAGCCGAAGGGTGCATTTCTATGATATACTTTTCTATGAGTCTAACTGAACAGGTCAAGCAGCATCTGTGGGAGGAAAGGAAATTTGGGGTTGAAACCCCCCATCGGGACTTGTATTTTTATCTCATCATCATCATCTTCAAATGCCCTTTGTGCTGCTGGTGTTTAGGGCAGCAATGAATTTCCTCCATCTCTGTCTGTCCTTAGCCACGTTCTCTATTGTGCCCCAAGTGTGGTTCAGGGTCCTCATTTCTGCCTCTTGATCTTGGTGGTGTTCAGGGCTTCCCTCACCATGCCTCTAGCTGCCTCTCAGTTTTCATTACTGTCCATCATGCAAATCCCGGTTGGAGACCCAGGAGTGTCATTGCACACAACTATAGGATTCTTCATTGCTGTTTCCACAACAAATATTTTTTTGACCAGTTAGGATTGTTAGCCCTGAGCCAAAGCCCGAAACCTGAAGGACTGGTGGACCACTCTTAGTCTGGCCTCTACCCTCTGATCTATTGGGCAAGGGTCACCCTACCAAGAGTCAAAGCATAAAGCCCTGACTCCAGCCAACGTAGCTCTCTGGGTGATTGAGGCACGCAAGCCTCCAAACCCAATGACAAGGTTGTGGTCCTCTTGGGGAACTTGTCAATAACTTAAAGGGGAAAATCATTGCTGGCTTGTGATTTATGAAGACAAAGAGGTATCCAGTCTTTTGTGAAACAAAGGACCTTGGTGACAACGATAAATTGGTGAGGATCTCTGATGAAGGGTTTGAGGGCTGGAGGTGATAGGTTCAAAATAAAGGAGAAGAAAATTAAGAGTGATGTGAGAATTTTTTTTTACATGGCACATGGTTGGGATGTGAAATGTAATGCCTACAGATGTTAAGGAGGCAGGTTGCATTGTGACACACAAAGAATAGTTTGAAGCTGGAACCCTCCCTGAGGAGCTGGTGGAGACAGCTAATCATCTCAACACTTGTATCAGCAAGGCAAGGAAGGCCACAGATTAGATGGGTACATATAGAACATAGGGCAGGCCCTTCAGCCCACAATACCTGTACTGACCATGATGCCATGTTAAACCTATCCGTCAGTAAATGACACATATCCCTTCATTCTCTGCATATTCGTGTACCCATCTCGATTGATGGGTTGGTTGGTTGTCCATGGTATCCTGTGACATGCATGAAGTAATTTGTGCAGAGTTTTTAAAGTGGTAAAGTCGTTGCACTGGGGCAGTTCCACCCTCTTGACCTTGGAAATCCAGGTCCAGTGGTGCAAGTAGTCATCACAACTCGGGTCTTCCTTGGTTGCAGAGGTGACCACGACCTCTTCTGTGCCTTGGCATGCGCTTGGCTCTCCGCGTGGCTTTGCTAGCCATTGGATCTCACTGTTAATCTCATCTGCTCAGTCTGCCGGAGCTGACTTTGCATCTGTCTCCATCTGATAACCTCTTTAATTCCACAACTGTGACTGCTTTCACCACTACCCTCGCAGCCCGTTCCAGGTACCACCACTCTGAATGAGGGGAGGAAAGCTGATTTCCTTTGAACTTCCCCCTTTTTGCTTAAATGCATGTCCTCTAATATTTGACATTTCAAGTCAAGTCAAGTCACTTTTATTGTCATTTCAACCATAACTGCTGGTACAGTACATAGTAAAAACGAGACAATGTTTTTCAGGACCATGGTGCTACATGAAACAGTAGAAAAACTACACTGGAATACTAATGGTTTAAATCATCCGATCAAACGGAAAAAAATATTCAAAGTATTCCACAGAATGAATGCTAATATTGTCTTTGTACAAGAGACTCATGTGAGGAAGGTGGATAGTCAACGTTTTTTTAGGTTTTGTCAACAGTATCACTCGAATTCCCAAGCCAAAGTAAGAGGCATTTCCATTTTTATAGATTCTTCAACCTCCTTTATACACTATGAAACAATTTCGGACCCACAAGGTAGGTTTTTGCTTATTACTGGTTTACTTTTTAATCAAAAAGTTGTTTTAGTTAATGTTTATGCTCCAAACACTGATTGTCCTGAATTTTTTAAGTGTCTATTTACATCCTTTCCTAATTTGAATCAGTACATGCTGATAATGGGTGGGGATTTTAACTGTTGCTTAAACCCTTCGATGGATAGATCTAAGCCCACCCAAGCTCTTCTGAATAAATTGGCCTCTCTTATTAATTCCTTTATGATTGATACTGGAATTTCCAAAACTTGGCGTTTTTTACACCCCAATGACAAAGAGTTTTCATACTTTTCTCATGTTTATCATAATTATTCAAGAATTGATTACTTTTTATTGATCACCGTTTACTTACAGATGTTATTGATTGTAAATATGACTCCATTACCATTTCTGACCATGCACCTTTGAAGCTATCTATTAAGACAATGGACTCATCTTCTAATGCTAAATCTTGGAGGTTCAACTCTATTTTATTGCAGGACTTAGACTTTCTTAATTTTATTAAACAACAAATTGATTTGCTTTTCTCAACAAATTCTACAGCAGAGATCTCTTGTGGAATTTTATGGGACAATTTTAAAGCATTTATTCGTGGACAGATTATTTCATACTCTGCTGGTGTTAGGAAATGTACTAATTCTAAAATATTAACATTGGTTGATAAAATCAAAGCAATTGATAAGATTTATTCAGTGACCCTTAGCAAAGAACTTTATAAAGAAAGAGTTGAACTTCAAATGGAGCATAGTTTGTTATTATCCTCTTCGATTCAAAATCAGTTAATTAAATCTAGAACCCAGTTCTATGTACATGGAAATAAGTCTGGCAAATTATTGGCTAATCAATTGAAAACTGCTTCAGTTAAACAACAAATTACTAGGATTCGTAAACGAGATGGCACTCTGATAATTGACCATAAAGAGATAAATAAAGCCTTTCAAGATTTTTATAATTCTTTATATCAATCAAAATTTGTTGAGGATTCTTCTATAATAGATGAATTTTTAAGAAAATTTAATATCCCAAAATTAACAATAGAAGATAGTGTATTCCTAGATGCACCTATTACAGAAACTGAAATAAAAGAGGCTACTTTTTCAATGAATTCCGGTAAAGCTCCTGGTCCGGATGGTTATACTGTAGAATTTTTAAAATCCTTTTCCTCTATACTCCCTCCTTGGCTTTGTAAAATTTTTAAAGATGTGTTAACTATAAGTAAATTGCCACAATCTTTTTATGAAGCCTCTATTTCTTTAATTCTTAAAAAAGATAAAGACCGCACTGAATGTGCATCCTATCAGCCTATATCCTTGCTGAATATGGATTTTAAGATTTTTAGTAAAATTTTGGCCACTAGATTAGAAAATATATTACCTCGAATTATTTCTGAAGATCAGACTGGATTTATTAAAAACCATTACTCATCTTTTAACATTAGAAAATTAACTAATATTATTTATACTCCTTCATCCAAAATACCAGAATGTGTCATTTCCTTAGATGCTGAAAAAGCATTTGATAGAGTTGAATGGCCATATTTATTTAATACGTTGCAGCATTTTAATTTTAGTTCAAAATTTATATCATGGATTAAATTAATACACTATAAACCCTTGGCTTAGGTTTTTACCAATAATCAAAGATCTTTTTTTCAGTTATTCCATGGTACAAGGCAAGGCTGTCCTTTAAGTCCTTTACTATTTGACATTGTTTTGGAACCTTTAGCTATAGCCATTCGTGAATCACCTAATATTTTGGGTATTACTCGTGGAGAAGGGACGCATAAGTTATCATTATATGCTGATGATTTGTTACTATACATATCCGACCCTGAGAGATCTATTCCTGCTATTTTGTCCTTGCTTGCTCAGTTTAGTAACTTTTCTGGTTACAAATTGAATTTTAATAAGAGCGAATTATTCCATTAAATATGCAAGTTCCAATTTATAAACATTTACCATTTAAAGTTGTCACAGATTATTTTACTTATTTGGGTATTAAAATTACCAAAAAACATAAAGATTTATTTAAAGTTAATTTTTTACCTTTAATTGACCAAATTAAGCAACTTGTTACCAGGTGGTCCC
The DNA here is from genome assembly GCF_048418815.1 of Hemitrygon akajei. Lineage (NCBI taxonomy): Eukaryota > Metazoa > Chordata > Chondrichthyes > Myliobatiformes > Dasyatidae > Hemitrygon > Hemitrygon akajei. The sequence continues at coordinate 213,494,881 of NC_133124.1, read as the reverse complement.
CATTATCTTTGTCATTGGTTGGTGGAATTAATGCTATTAAGATGATGGTATTACCCAAATTCTTATATTTATTTCAAGCATTACCAATTTTTATTCCTAAATCTTTTTTTGATATTATTGACTCCAAAATATCTTCCTATGTGTGGCAGAATAAAAATCCTAGACTAAGCAAAAAATATTTACAGAAGCCTAAGAAGGAGGGTGGTTTGGCTTTGCCAAACCTGATATTTTACTATTGGGCAGTTAATATACGATATTTAATATTTTGGACACAAGAATCGACTATAGCAGCTTGCCCACAATGGGTAAATTTGGAATGTAAATCTGTACAAGACTTTTCATTGTTTTCAATTTTAGGATTTTCACTTCCTTTTTCTTTATCTAAATTGAATAAACAAGTAACTAATCCTATAGTTAAACATACATTGCGAATATGGTTTCAATTTCGTAAATTTTTTGGCTTGAATAAGTTTATCTTATCAAGCCCTATAATTAACTTTCTTTTTCAGCCCTCTTTTATGGATCAAGCCTTTGTTTTATGGAAAACGAAAGATATAACATGTTTTCGTGATCTATTTTTAGATAATAGTTTTATGTCCTTTGAACAGCTATCTAATAAATATAATTTACCTAAAACTCATTTTTAAAGATATTTTCAAGTTAGAAATTTCTTGAATAATGAGTTACAGTCTTTTCCGAAATTATGTCCATCGGACATTACGGAAATTTTTTTAGCTCTGAATCCTTGTCAGAAGGGTTTAGTAGCCACCATTTATAATATGATCATGAAAATACAGCCAGAAGTATCAGAAAAAATTAAGAAGGAATGGGAAAAAGAACTTCATTGTCTTATACCCACTGAGCAGTGGGAGAAAATTTTACAATTAGTCAATTCTTCTTCTATTTGTGCTAAACATGCCCTAATACAATTTAAGGTTGTACATAGAGCTCATATGTCTAAGGATAAACTTGCTCGATTCTATTCTTATGTTAATCCAACCTGTGACAGATGTCATTCTGAAGTAGCTTCATTGACCCACATGTTTTGGTCTTGCCCTTGTTTGCAAAATTACTGGAAAGATATTTTCGGTATTATTTCAACAGTTCTGAATATCAATTTCCAACCGCATCCTATTACTGCAATTTTCGGTTTACCAATGGCGGATAATAGTTGTTTATCCCCCTCAGCTCGACAGATGATTGCATTTGTTACATTAATGGCTAGAAGATCTATTCTATTGAATTGGAAAGAAATTAATTCACCAACTATATTTCAGTGGTTTTCTCAAACTATCTCTTGTTTGAGCTTAGAAAAAATTATAAGTGTTGTCTTTGATCCTTCAGTTAAATTTGAAGAAACTTGGAGACCATTTATTCAACATTTTCATACGAGTTAAACTGTCTTTTCCTAAACCTCACTTTTATTATCCTTAATTATTTGGATGGAGGTACGGAGTTATTGGCACTACTGTATATATTTGAGATAATGCAGTGGCCCATGTTGGTTAGTTTTTTCCCTTTTTTTTGGGTTTTTTAAAAAACTTTTGTTCGTAATTACTATGAGTTTGGGAGGTTATATATGGATTATCATCTATTTGAATGTTTATTTAAACTATTAACTATGTACTCTCAAACTCTCTGTATTCATGTTTCATTTATGTTTGTTTAAAAATTAATAAAGAGATTTAAAAAGAAAAGAAAAACTACACTGAACTACGTAAAAACAACACAGACAAAAAAAAACTACACTAGACTACAGACTTACCCAGGACTGCAATAAAATGCACAAACAGTGCAGGCATTATAATAAATAATAAACAAGACAATAGGCATAGTAGAGGGCACTAAACTGGTGTCAGTCCAGGCTCTGGGTATTAAGAAGTCTGATGGTTTGGGGGAAGAAACTGTTACATAGTCTGGTCGTAAGAGCCCGAATGCTTCGGTGCCTTTTCCCAGATTGAGGAGGGAGAAGAGTTTGTGTGAGGGGTGTGTGGGGTCCTTCACAATGCTGTTAGCTTTGCGGGTGCAGCGTGTAGTGTAAATGTCTGTAATGGCGGGAAGAGAGATCCTGATGATCTTCTCAGCTGATCTCACTATCTGCTGCAGGGTCTAGCAATTCGAGATGGTCTCCCCTTTCCCCTAATTATGTGCAGTGAAGAATATATTGGCTGGCCACATCACAGCCTGGTAAGGAAACACCAATCCCTTTGAATGGAAAATCCTACAGAAAGTCGCAGATTCAGCCCAGTCCATCACAGGTAACGCTCTCCCAACCATTGAGCACATCTACATGAAACAGTCATAGGAAAGCAGAGGTCCCCAACACCCAGGCCATGCTCTCTTCTCACTGCTGCCGTCAGGTAGAAGGTACAAGAGCCTCAGGACTTGCACCACCAGGTTCAGGAACAGCTACTACCCCTCAACCATCAGGCTCTTGAACAAAGGGGTTAACTACACTCACTTGCCCATCTGTTGATAAGTTCCCACAACTGACCATCTCACTTTATCTCATGCTCTGGTTATATATTGCTATGTGTTTATATTTGCCTTTGCACAGTTCATTGTCTTCTGCACCCCACTTGATCTGTCATTGGTCCTGTCATAGATTTGCTCAGTATGCCCGCAGGAAACTGAATCTCAGGATTGTATATGGTGACATATATGTACTTAGGTAATAAAATTTACTTTGAACTTTAAATGTATGTTCTTCTTTGGGAGTGGGGAAGATTCTGACTGTCCACCCTGTCTGTGCCTCATTGTTTTATAACTGTTATATCATGTCTCTCTCCTCAGCCTCCGACCCTCCAGAGAAAACAACTTGTCCTATTTCTCCCTATAACTCATAACCTCTAATACAGCCCTAGCATCCTGGTGCACCTCTTCTGCGCGCTTTCCAAAGCCTCAGTATCCTTCCCATAATGGGACGATTCTTCAAGTAGGGGTGCGTGACTAGCATGTTCCCGCGCTAAAGAGCGATACAGCGGCCGAACTGCGCGGTACTGCGTGGATTCGCTCATTGAATCCCTGGGGATTTGCTGTAAATGAAATAAAATCTCTGTGCCACTTTAGCCGGAGAGAAACAATGTTAGTAGCTACGGTTTGGTTAACATCTCTTTTATTGTTAATGTTGCTTTTAGTATAAAATTGGAGGTCAGAGTGCAAAGAGTAGTAGACTGGATTTTTCTGGGCCGGCAGAATAGTGGAATAGATTTTTCTCGGTTGGCGACGTCGGTATCGAACCATCGCCTTTTGGATTTCGTAATGGCTCGGATGTTCAGAGAGGCTGCGTGCTGATTATTTGCCAATGAGCTGGATCTAGGACAATAGGTTTATGAATCAAATTAAGCTTTTAGAGGAAGTATTAACGACAGTATCTATCTCAAGGTCAACGAGACGAATCGCTACTCTTTCTTGTTTCTTTCTTCACAGCCTCTGCCCGAGCTGCATGCCTCAGGCGTTTTATGTTTGCCCGTTTTACTGTCATTTAAATTCCTGCACACGGCGCCCAAAGTCAAAATTTCTCTCAGCGTGTTTTGAATCTTAAATCTGTTTAATTCGAATTTCTAACATTTGCAGGCTCAACTCGACACGTTTAATACCCGGTTTCCAATCGGACTTTCCAGTCTGGTTCGGCTCTCGTCCCTCGCGTATTCAGCGGCTCGGCTTCCATTTTGATTGCACGCTGCAGATTGAAATTAAAAAAGAACGCCTTGGGGTGACTGCTCCATTTTGATGCTCAGCCCTTCAACATACATATGACCCCGTGACAGTCAAACCTCGGTCACTCCGGAGGCGTGCCCTCAAATCGAGTTGTCCTGTGCACAGCAGGTACGGCGTGATACAGGTGCAATGAAAAGTTTTTGCTTCCAGCAGCATCAGGGCATGTATTGACAACACGGCGGATTTAAATTATACAAGACGCTGAAGAGAAAGACTGCGCAAACAAGTCTTTCAGAAGTGCAAAATAAAAATCCCACAGAGGAAAGTCCATGTTACTGTAAGAGTGTTCTGTAGTAAAACTGAGACAAAAGCGATTTTACAGCCGCGGGGAATCTCGAGCAACGCACACAAAATACTGGATAACCTCAGTAGGTTAGACAGCACTATTTTTACTTACTGCCTATTGCTGTTTAAATCAACCAAGAAGGTCCTCCACCTATGGCAAAGCTCAGTAGTGTCATAGATATATAAAAATATAAAAGCTTCATAGTGTCAGTAGCTTTATCAATTCTAATTTATTGAGATACAGTGTGGAAAAGGCCCTCCAGGCCCAGCAATCCCCTGATTTAATCCTAGCCTAACCACTGAAGAGTTTACAATGACCTTCCAACCATTATGTCTTTGGATTGTGGGAGGAAACCCAAGTGGTCACTGGGGGTACGTACAAACTCCTTACAGGCAGCGATGGGAATTGAACGCTGGTTGCTCGTACTGTAATCACTCGTGCTAATCACTGTGTTACTGTAACATCCACTCGGTTTCACTACTGTCCGTCAAGCAAATCCGGGGTGGCGACTCAGGAATAGTACTGCATTCAGATGCAGAAGGATTCTTCGCTGCTGTTTGACCAGTCAGGGTTGTTGGCCCTGAACTGAACCCCCCCCCCCCCCTCCCCGAACCAGGAAGACCAGAGGACCACTTTTAGTCCATCCTTTACCCTTTGACCTGTTCGGCATGGGTGACGCTAACAAGAGCCAACAAGACTCCAGCCAGCATAGCTCTCTGGGTCATTGAGGCACACAAGCCTCCAAACCCTACGAGAAGGTTATTGTCCTCCTGAAGGAGGCAGCAAATATGGATGGCAAAGGGCCTCATCCCAAAACGTCGACTGTTTATTCCCCTCCGTAGATGCTGCCTGGCTTGCTGAGTTCCTCCAACATTTTGTGTGTGGCCCACCGTGTTCCTTTGCGGAGGTGGGAGTGAGGGTTGTGCAGGCCGGTTCAGGAACCTGATGGTTGAAAGGCAGTAGCTGTTCCTGAAGCTGGTGGCGCGAGACTTCAAGAGTCCATACTTCCCGGCCGATGGTAGCAGCGAGAAAGACCGTGGCCCGGTTGGCGGGGATACACGACGATAGATGCCACCTTCCTGCGGCAGTGCTATCAGTGGGAGGGAGGGCTGTGCCTGCGATGTCCACGGCCCAGAGATCAGCATGATTTGCTTCTGGGCTCCAGTGCGTTCTGAGTAGGCTGACGTGGCCAACGTAAGGAGGCAGCGGACTTTGCCTGCTGCCTCTTTCTGCCATTTTTAAAATGTTTTTGCTGGTTTTCCATGTGCTTGGGACAAATTCACAGAGGCATCAAGGATGTTCCCCCAATTCAGGTTCAGTTTAATTGTTATTAAATGTTTACAGTTAAGTGAAGCAGTGTAACTCCAGGGTCAAAGTGCAAAATGCAGTACCTACAGTCACACACGGCACATGCATTCAGTGGCCACCTCTTCTGCTGCTGTAGCCCATCCACTTCAAGGTTCCGGTGTATTGTGTGCTTACAGATGCTATTCTGCACACCACTGTTGTTATTTGAGCTACTGTCGTCTTCCTGACAACTTGAACCAGTCTGGCCAGTCTCCTCTGACCTCTCTCAAGGTGTTCCTGCTCACAGAATTGCCACTCACTGGATGTTTTGTTTTCAGTATTTCACACCATTCTCTGTAAGCTCTAGAGACCGTTGGGCAAGAAGATCTCGAAACACCCCACCTAGTACCAGCAATCATTCCACAGTCAAAGTCGCTTAGATCACATTTCCTCCCCATTCTGATGTTTGTTCTGAACAACAACTGAACCTCTTGACCAGGTCTGCATGCTTTTGCGCACGGAGGTGCTGCCATGTGATTGGCTGATTGGATATTTGCGAAAACGAGCAGGGTGTACCTAATAAAGTGGCCACTGATTGTCAATCAGTTGGTTACTAAAAATGCTCCGTAAGGTTCTATTAGGCGGAGCAGTAAAATTCCCCAATGTACATGTTGCAAAACACGTACTTAGAATAGGGATCAAATCGAATGTCTTTGGGTGCACGTTGTCATGGCAACACCATGGCAACAGCTCAGGGAGCTGTTTGATTGGTCCACTGCTTCCAGCTGTACTGCAGTGGCATTTGTAAGCATCTACCTCGTGACTGTGTGCCAGATGCAGATACACATTTGTTTGAATGAGCCAGTATGCACAACATCCTTCTGTACCCTTAAGGCAAGGTTTTCAGAAGCAAAGTGAGCTGAGTGCAGAATGGTCTCCTAATGCCAGATGTGTACATAAAGCCAGTCCCAAGTGCTTGCAACATTGATGGATCAGGGAACAGCCTTCTGCTCATTGCTGTCAGTATGAGTATGTTTAAATATACCCCTCCATTCCTTCCTAACTAATAGAATCAGAATCAGATTTAATATCACCGGCATCTGTCATTAAATTTGTTGTTTTGCAGAAGCAGTATAATGCAATACATAATGATAAAAACTGTAAATTACAGAAAGAAATATATATATTAAAAAGTTAAATAAATAGTACAAAAAGGTCGTGAAGTAGTGTTCATGGGTTCAATATCCACTCAGAAATCTGATGGCAGAGGGGGAGAAGCTGCTCCCAAATCATTAAGCATAGAACATGGAAATCTCTAGCACATTACAGGCCTTTTGGCCCACAATGTTGTGCCGACCATGTAACGTACTCTGCCTAGAATTTCCCTAGTGCAAGGCCCTCCATTTTTCTAAGCTCCATGTACCTATCTAAGAGGCTCTTAAAAGACCCTATCGTATCTGCTTCCACCACCGCCACCGGCTGTTGAGTGTGAGCCTTCAGGCTCCTGTACCTGCTCCCTGATGGTGGCGATGAGAAGAGGGCACGTCCTGGGCGATGGGGGCCCTCAGTGATGGGTGACACCTTTTCGAGGCATCGCTCCTTGAAGGTGTCCTGGATGCTGGGGAGGCTGGAGCCCAAGTGGGAGCTGACTAAGTTTGCAACTTTCTGCAGCTTATTTCAATCCTGTGCAGTGCCAGACGGTGATGCAGCAATTTAGAATGCTCTCTGCGGTACTTCTGTAGAAATTTGTGTGTCTTTGTATATTTCAGCTCTTGATGAAATATAGCCACTGTTGTGCCTTCCTTGACGCTATGTCGATATGTTGGGCTCCGGGATAGCTCCTCAGAGATGCCGATACCCAGGAATAAAAGGCATGATTTAGAACAATTGTTCTAGTTTATATGGTGAACAGTAACTCAACCTATCAGACATCTGCAGATGCGTGGAGAAACACAGAAATCTGAATCTTGCTGGCATGCTTAATGTCTACACAGCTGCTGAAGTCAGTGCAGAGGTAGTGACTCACTGAAGATTCAGACCCACTTCATACCTGCTCCTTGGTTAATGCAAGCGGGCCAAGTATATGAACAGCAACCTCATTCAATTGAATTGGGAATTTTGACCTTATGGAAAAAGACAAACATGGAGCAATTTTAGTTTACTTTGTAGTCTTCAATTATTTCTTAGCAAATTAATCTACTCTAATTGCACTTTCATTCATTCTATCTATTTTAGTAGCATCTCTACTGAGAAAGCAGTCTAACTGGGTACCTCATCATCTGTATGGAAGCACCAATGCAAAGGATCGGGAAAAAATGCTGCAGATGGATGTAAGCAGCCAGCTCCATCACGGCAGCAGCAGCCTCCCCACCATCTAGGACATCTTCAAAAGTCGATGCTTCAGAAATGCAGCGTCCGTCATGAAGGGCCCTCACCACCTAGGACATGCCCTCTTCTCGTTGCTACCATCAGGGGAGAGGTACAAGAGCTTGAAGATACACACTCCACCTTTGAGGAAAGCTTTGTCTCCGCCATCAAATTTCTGAATGGGCAATGAACCCAGGAACAGCACCTCATTATTCTGCTCACAGTTTGCATTACTTATTTAGTTTATGTATTTCTTAGTGTAACTAAGTAATTTTTTATGTATTGTGCTGGACTGCTGCTACAAAACAACAAATTTCATGACACATATCAACGATAATAAACCCAATTCTGATTCTGAAGTGTCTCTGACTTACTGTCCAACTGGAGAGAAGGCAACAGCTTTGAGAGTGTCCAGGGTATTATTGCCTGGTTCTGTTGCCACTTGGAACTTACTTCATCTTCAGGAATGTCGCAACTGAAGAAGGTTTGTTTGCCTGTATCCTTAGGTAAGCAGATCTCAGATGGGAAGAACATAGGACACAGAACACTACAGCACAGTACATTCCCTTTGGCCCATAATGTTGCGCCAGGCACATAGCCTACACTGAGATCAATCTGACCCTTCCGTGCCGTAGTAACGCTGTCTTGTTTGGCCGTATTCATGAGTATTCATGTATGGTTAAATGACAATTAAATTTGAATTGAATTGATTTTTCTATCATCCATGTGCCTAACTTAGCTGTTCCTAATGTATCTGTCTTTACCACCACCTCTGGAAAGGTGTCCTATGCACCCACCATTCTCTATGTTAAAAAAAACTTGCCTCTGACGTCCCCTTATACTTTCCTACAATCACCTTAAAATTAAGCCCCCTAATGGGAACAGCGGCCTGGGAAAAGGCCTCTGGCTATCCATTTGACCTTCATCTTCTATACCGCTCATCCTGCTTCGTTTTAAAGAGAAAAGCCATAGCTAGCTCAACCTATCCTTATAAGGCATGATCTCCAATCCAGGCAGTATCCTGGTAAATCTCCTCTATACCCTCTCTAAAGCTTCCACATTCCTTCTGTAATGAGGTGAACAGAACTGAAGTCCATAGATCCATATTGGTGGCAGAGCAGGTAGATAAAGAGGTGAAGAAAGCATGGTGTAGTCACCTTCATTAGCCAAAGCTTGGAATACAGGGGCAGGAGAGTTACAGTACAACTGTATAACATTTTAGTTAGGCAAACATTTGGGTTAGACTGGGATGTGGGAATTAGAGGACAACCTGAATGCTTCACATTCGAAAGCCAGCAACATGGGTGTGTTTAGATGTTGGGCCAGCAGAGCAGCAAGGATGAGGGCTGGTGGACCCACTTCCCCAGCCCCCTAGGTCAGCGAGTCATTCGCATGTTCCAGGATCAGAGTTCCATGTGGATTGGAGACACGAGGGCCAGTGACCACCCCCCACCTCGCCACTGGGTATGCAAGTCGGTGAGTCTGGAGTTTGGGTCCTGGTCCATTGTCTGAAATCGATCGGAAGTCCAGATCGAAGGCCAATCGGGGGTGCAGAAGCTGAGGCCCCATGGCCAGAACCGTGAGTCTGTGCATCTGCTGGGGAAGTCAGAGGCCCAGTGTCTGTGATTCCACGAGTTCACCGGAAGCTGGTTGCTGAAGGTAGCCTGAACTGGGTTTAGAGGACTGTGTATGTGCACGGGTGGGTGGGTGGGAGGTAGGAACAGGGCTTGTTTTGCTGTTGTTGCACGGTGGGCATGCCACGTTGACGCTAGAGTGCGTGGCGACACTTGTGGGCTGCCCCCGGTACACCTTCGGGTGTGTTGGTTGTTAACACACATGAGGTATTTCACTGTATCTTCCAATATACGTGTGATAAAAAAAATTTGAGTCTGAATCTGAGTTCTGTGCACAGTTCTTGTCACACGGTTTAGGAAAGATGTGATTCCGCTGGATTCCACTGACAATGCAGAGGAGATAAACAAGAGGATCTTCAGGGAGGAGTACTTCAGTTATGAAGAAAGACGGGATAAGTTGTGCTTGTCTTCCGTGAGCAGAGGAGACCAAAGTGGAATCCAAGAGAAGTGCACAAAATTAAGAGGGGCGTAGGTGGGATAATTAGTAGGAAACTTTACCCCTTATCTGGAGCTCGCTGTACAGCCTTCGTTACAAAGGTGAGCCCTGACAGAAATTGGGGCACCAATTTGTGAGTACCTTCGCTCTGTCTGCTGAAAAGGCAGGATCTTCCTATTTCAATTCCACTTCCGTCCTTACCCGTCTGTCCGTGGCATCCTCTATCGCCATGAAGAGGCCAAACTCAGGCTGGAGGAGTGATGCACCATCAATAACTCTCGGAGACTGGAAGTGAACGATAGGTTTTTATTAACGGCAAAAGGGAGCACGAAATCTCAAAGACTGAGGGAGGAGCAGTGCCCCAATCGCCTTTATACAGGGGTCTGTGGGAGGAGCCACAGGAGCAGTCAGTAGAGGGGCGTGTCCAGACAGGTATACATAGTTTACCACAAGGAGCAAAGCATTCACACTCCCGTTTGGGTAGCCCCCAAACTGATGGCATAAACATCGATTTCTCCAACTTCTGGTCATTTTTATCCCCTTCCTTCTCTTTTTTTCCCCATTTCTCATTCTGGTTACCATCTCACCCTTGCTCTTCTCACTTGCCCATCTCCTTCTACTTCCTCTCCTTCTTCCCTTTCTTCCATGGTCCACTGACCTCTCAGCCAGCTTCCCCCTCACCTGGTCTCAGCTATCACATGCCAGCTTGTACTCCTCCTACATTCTTAATCTGACTTCTGCCCTTCCCTTTTCCAGTCTTGATGAAGGGTCTCGGCTCAATACATTGACGGTTTATTCCCCTCCATAATGCGGCCTGACTTGCTGAGTTCCTCCAGCTTTTTGTGTGATTTGCTCAAGATTTCGAGCATCTGCAGAATCTCTTGTGTTTATGTTTTCATTATTTCAAGGTCTTGAAGTTGTTTGAATGGTAGGAAAAAGGGTTGGGAAAGAGGGGGTAGTTGTTTGTTGACCTGAAGCTGATATTGTAGCATTGAACATTCTTGTAACTCATTTATTTCCTGTTCCCATCAGTTATTTCTTTTGGTGCTTGACAGTGGCCAAAGAGAACATGTATGCAGCTATGTAAGTATCTGAACCTGTATAAATGATCTGCTTTCTGTCCTGAGTTGACAGTACCATTTATGGACAGCCTGGAATTGACTGAGTACTTTCGCAATCAACAGTTTCAAAGTAAAATCAGAATAAAATCAGCCAGGATTTATAACTGGCTTTGCTGATTAATCACAATCGGAATCGGGTTTATTGTCACTGATATATGTCATGAAACATGTTGTTTTGCAGCAGCAATACAGTGCAATACATAAAAAAGCTATATGATAAGATATATGATGGGTGATTGATAAGTTCGTGGCCTAAGGTAGAAGGAGTCAATTTTAGAAAACCTAGCACATTTATTTTCCCTACATTTACACACGTAGTCCAGCAGTCCTGGAGCATACGGATCCCTTCTCTGTAGAAGTCAGTGTTTTGGACCTCCAGAAGTGGTTTGCAAAGATTCAAAGTACATTTATTATCAGAGTATGTATGCAGTATACAACCCTGAGATTCATCTTCCTGCAGACAGCCACGAAGCAAAGAAACACCATGGAACCTGTTCAAAGAAAAACTTCAGACACCCAATGCACAAAGAATAAATCACGCAAATGTCGCAAAAAAAGACGAGCAAAAAAACACAGAATATAAACTATGAGTCATCGAAACAGTGAAGAAAAAGTCCGTTCAACTCAATCCGGCACCATATTGCTAGTTGATTGCAGCTGGCAGGAGGCCAAGGGAGGTTCTAATAGAACGATGACCGATATACAAGTCATGTTTAATTTACAGGTTTGACCAGAGTCTGGGAAACTCTGAACAAAGTGTCAATGAAGGTGTATTTCATGTTATATATAGGAATGCAATTGCCCCGCCTTAGTTACCTTTTACAACAAGTTTATTCCTGTGTTTCACTGGTGATGAAATAGCTGTTGCTGGGATATGTGGCAGATGCTATGAGGCTTAAAGGAAAAATTAAAAATTACAAAGTGCATTGTATTCCCAGATTTAATTCACATGCCTTTTACCTAACTTACTCACTTACGGCCCTGTTATGCTGCTGGTGTTTAGGGCAGCAATGAAGGTCCTCCATCTCTCACTATCCTTGGCTGCACATGGATGTAGAATGATTCTCCATTGCTGTTTCTATAGCAGTTTTGTTTGACTAGTCAGGGTTGTTAGCCCTGAGCTGAACCCCTGAACCTGGAGGACCAGTGGATCCCTCTTAGTCTGTCCTCCACCTTTGACCTGTTTAGCATGGGTGACACTACCAAGAGCTTAAACATAAAGCCCAAACTCCAGCCAGCATAGCCCTCCAGGTCATTGAAGCATGCAAGCCTACAAGCCACAACAAGGTTATGTCCTCTTGAAGGACTGATTAACTAAAAAATTCAGAAAGTAACTACTTAAGTAACTTGCTTGACTGCTTCTGAGAGCAAAAGAGCCAATGGCCTATTCTTCAATGCTCGAAATATGATGTGAAAGTAGAAAGTGCTGAAAATCCTCAGCTCATTAGGCCACATCAGTGAAAAGAGGAACAGAGTTAATATTTCATTCCAAAGATCTCTTGTTAAACTGAGAAGGAAAATCATTCCCTCCACATTAAGGCCTTGAATATGATACTCCTCTTCCCCTCCACCATTAGAATTCTGATTGGTCCATGAACCCCTGACCACTACCTTCCTAGTTTTGTTTTTTTTTTGCTCTCCACATACACTCAATGGCCACTTTATTAGGTACGCCTGCTCATTAATACAAATATCTAATCAGCCAGTCATCTGGCAGCAACTCACTGCATTGACGCATGCAGCCATGGTCAAGCAGGTTCAGTTGTTGTTCAGGCCAAACATCAGAATGGGGAAGAAGTGTGAGCTAAGTGACTTTGACTGTGGAATGATTGTTGGCGCCAGATGGGGTGGTTTGAGTAGATCTCCTGGGATTTTACACACAACAGTCTCTGGAGTTTACAGAGAGAAAGAAAGAAACATCCAGCCAGCAGCGGTCCTGTGGGCAAAAATTCCTCGTTAATGTGAGAGGTTAGGGGAGAATGGCCAGACTGGTTCAAACTTACAGGAAGGTAACAGGGACTCGGGTACCATGTGTTACAGCAGTGGTGTGCAAGGGAGCATCTCCGAACGTGCAGCACGATGAACCTTGAAGTGAATGGGTACAGCAGCAGAAGACCACGAATGTTCAGGTTCAAGTTCAGTAGTTTGGATTTCAACTGTACAGCCAAACAAAACAATGTTTCTCCAGACCAAGGTGTACAACACAGTCCACCACACGCTTAACACAAAATGTAACATTACCACAAGCAAATTAACAAATAACAAAGTGCACTTATGACACGCGTTAAAAAGTAAACAGTATAACGCTACTGGGGCTTCAGGCGTGATGGGATCTGGGTGGTGACAGGGATTTGGTAGACTTACAGCCTGGGGGAAGAAGTTCTTTCCCATCTTTACAGTCTTTGTCCTAATGCTACAGGACCTCCTGCCTGATGGTAGGAGGTCAAAGAGATTGATGAACAGATGGGAGGCATCTTTGACAATGGTAAGAGCCTTGCATACACGAGCTGCGGATAAATATCTCTGATGGGTGGAAAATAGACCCTGATGTTCCTCTCAGTGGTCCTCACAACCCTTTGGAGGGTCTTGCAGTCGAATGCCTTGCTCTTCTCAAACCAGACGGTGATGCATGGGGTGGGTGGGGGAGCCTTACTTGCATCAATTTTCTCAGGAACACTCAGTGTCCACTCTATTAGGTATTTATAGGCATCCATTAGTCTCGTGAGACCATGGATCTGCGCCTTGGAAGGTTTCCAGGGCACAGGCCTGGGCAGGGTTGTATGGGAGACCGGCTGTTGTCCATGCTGCAAGCCTCCCCCTCTCCACGCCACTGATGTTGTCCAAGGGAAGGGCACTAGGACCCAAGCAGCTTGGCACCGATGTCGTTGCAGATGTGTTGTTAAGTGCCTTGCTCAAGGACACAACACGCTGCCTCAGCTGAGGCTCGAACCAGTGACCTTCAGATCACTAGACTGATGTCCACTAGGCCACACACCAACACATTAGGTATAGGAGGTACCTAATACCTAATAAAGTGACCACTGAGGTATATATGTATAGTTCATGACCTATAATATACAAGATACAACATATGTCTGATAATTTACCTGATTCTGATTCTGGTGGGATGCAGGTACATGGATAGGCAAGTTTGAGAGGGAAGTGGGCCCAATAAATTCAAATAAGCTTAGATGCTTCAAGAAGTCTCATTATTTTACCCGGTCCAGTTGACTTTCCGGTCAATGACAAAACCATCGATGTTATAGATGATAAGGAATGATATGTAGATCAGGTTCACACTGAGTTACAGAGCCACACAGCTTGGGGAGAGACCCTTTGGCCCGACCGGTCCATGCTGCCCAAGATTCCCATCTAAGCTCCTCCCATTTGCGTGCATTAGGCCCATTTCCCTCTGAAACTTGCCTATCCACGTACCTGGCAACACACCCACAATGCTGGAGGAACTCAGCAGGCCAGGCAACATTTATGGAAATAAGTGCAGTCGATGTTTCCAGCCGAGACCCTTCGGCAGTCCTGATGGTAAGTTATCCCAAAGAAGAAGCACTGTGAAGGGAACTGTGGCTGATGAGGGAAGTCAAAGACTGCATGAAGGCAACTGAGAGGCATACCGCATAGCAACAATTATTTGGAAGCTAGAGGATTAAGGAGGCTTAAAAACAAACTGAAAAAGCAATGACAGAAAAGATGAAATTTCAAGGGAAGATAATTAATAATAAAGAGTTTGCCAGAAGAATTTTCAGATATATAAAGAGTTAAAAAAAGAGGCAAAAATGGGCATCAGAGCACTGGAAAATGATGGCTGGAGAGTTAGTAATAGGGAACAACTAAAAGCTGGACGATCTAAATTCATATTGTACATCAAAACTTCACTGCAGAAGACACCAGCAAGATTCCAGAAGTTCGGGAGTTTCAGGGGTCAGAAGTGAGTGTAGTCGCTACTACTAAGGAGAAGGTGCCTGGAAGCTGAATGGTCTGAAGCTTGATATGTCACCTGCACCAGATCAATGACTCCCCAGGGTTCTGATAGAGGTAGCTGAAGAGATCGTGGAGGCATTAGTAATGATTTTTCAAAAATGCCTAGATTTTGGAGGACTGAAAAATTGCAAATGTCACTCCAAGAAAAGACAAGAAATTACAGGCCAGTTAACCTGACTCCAGTGGTTAGCAAGACATTAGAGTCTATTATTAACGATGTGGTTCCTGGGTACTTGGAGACACATGATAAAATAGGTTGTAGTCAGCATGGTTTCCTTAAGGGGAAATCTTGCCTGAAAAATCTGTTGGAATTCTTTGAGGAAATAACAGGCAAGATAGACAAAGGAGAACAGGTGGATGTTGTGTGCTTGGATTTTCAGATTCATGCTACTAAACAAGATGAGAGCCCATGGTATTACAGGAAAGATACTAGCATGGACAGAAGATTGGCTGGTTGGCAGAAGCAAAGAGTGGGATTAAAGGCGGCTTTCTCTGGTTGGCTGTCAGTGGCATATAAAGCTGCTGCAAGAAGTTTTTGCATTGCACTTGTTCATATAATAAACTTGAATTTGATCCACCTTTATTTTCTCCCTTGCTGTCAAGGACATCACAGAATCATACAAGTGTAAAGGACATATAGAGCTAGATCAAATCCTGAGGCGCATAGAAAGAGTGTCTTTTTCTCAGAGTTGGGGGTTGAAGAACAAGAGGGCATTGATTTAAGGCGAGGAAAAAGATCCCTTATGAATGTGAGAGGAAACTTTTTCAAACAGAGTGAGTACCGTACAGGGAATGAGCTGCAAGTGGATGAGGCAGATGTATCAATATTTAAAAGTCACTTGGACAAGTGCATGGATAGGAAAGGTTTCGAGCAGGGGTCCCCAACCTTTTCTATGCCATAGACCCGTATCATTAACTGAGGGGTGTATGGACCCCAGGTTGGGAACCCCTGGGTTAGAAGGTTATGGGCCTAATTGGGAGCAAATGGGACCTGCTTAAATGGGCATTTTGGTCAGCATGGCCCAGTTGGGTCAAAGAGTTTATGTACTTTAGTATCCAAATTTACCATGAGTTAAATGTTGGTTTGCGAATCACTTCTTTCACCAATTACTGCAAAATTGCTGGTGCAAATCATTTGCTAATACTTGAAAATCAAAAGGCACTGAGGAAGCTGGGACCTTATAGAGTTAAAAAATATACAACTTTCAACTCTGTTTCCCTTTCCACAGATACTGCTTAATCTACAGAGAACCACGGGACTTTTTTTGTTTTATTTGATAGACCTTGCTGAACACCATTTGATCCACTTCTGTATGCAAAAAGAAATGTCATAAACTGTGTTCTGGCAAACTTTAGTGTTTGAATTGTAGCTGGTGAAACAATTCATTATCATGTAGCAAGCAAGTTGGAAACTATTTATTTATGTCAAAGATCAAGGATCGTATTTATTCACTGTGTACATTTACAGGAACAGCTTCTTCCCCTCTGCCATCCAATTTCCGAATTGACATTGAACCCTTGAAAACTCCCTCACTACTTTTTGCACTGTTATTTTAATGTTTTGTATATATTATGTATATTCTCCGTGGATTTTCACCTCGTCGTGGTGGAGAAGCTTGTGTGGTCTTTAGATACCGAGAGCG
This sequence comes from Hemitrygon akajei, assembly GCF_048418815.1. Classification (NCBI taxonomy): domain Eukaryota; kingdom Metazoa; phylum Chordata; class Chondrichthyes; order Myliobatiformes; family Dasyatidae; genus Hemitrygon; species Hemitrygon akajei. Next base: position 213,478,391 of record NC_133124.1, on the reverse strand, counting down.
ATGCCGTCTGGAGCTCTGCTCCTGGTAGGGTCACCCATGGCGGGTAAGGTCGAGGGTGAGGTCCCTGACAAAGAACAATCCAACCAAGACCTCAACGGTGGAACAGGCGAAGTTACTTCGAACTCAGCGACTGTGGAGGCGGATGAAGGCTACAACAAATCCATCAGCTCCATTCGTCGTGGTTTCCATTGGAATCGGTTGGTTGATTTGTGAAGTATTGTGTGCTTCTTGGAGTGCAACATCAAGTACACGTTAAACAAATACAAACATAGGTGTCTTCGCTCTGTAGAAATGGAATGAAGACCATCCTCGACCTTGAGGGCTAGCCACGAGAGGATATATATATTTTATATATATGCATTTCTTACTGTAAATCACAGTTTTTATTATTATGTATTGCAATGGGGTGTATAGTGTATGGGGTGTTCAGGGAGGGGTAGCACCTCTGGTGAAGGGGCTGGTCAAGTCCATTTTGGGGCAGCCCACTCACTTTTGGTCCCCACCAGACACTCAGCTCTTACCTGTGTCTCTAAGTAGCTGCTTGCCTGCAGCAGCGGCCACACCCTGGTAAACCACTTTGAGGGGTGGTCTAAACCAGGTGAGGGTAGCCAGCGGCCTCATTCCCCAGTGAGTTAGGGACATGCGAAGTCAGCTCCGGAGAACTGGGCAAGTGCAAGTACAGTGAGATCCAACGGCCAGGAAGGTGGCACCGCAACGCTCCGTGGAGAGCGAAGGGCACGACAAGGCACAGAAGATGTCATGGCCATCCACTGCAACCATGGAAGACTCCAGCTTGTGACACTTGTTCGTACCACTGGACCCAGACTTCTGAGGTTAAGAGAGCGGAACTGCCCCAGTGCCGTGGCTTTTCCACTTTAAAAGCTCTCCCATGACGGACATTACAGACAACAAATTTCACCACATATGCCAGTGGTGTTAAACCTGATTCTGATTCTGCGTACACTGCATTAGGCATTTGCTGTGGTGCATTGGTCAGGGCACCAGGTGCAACAAAGAACAAGAACCACAGTAGTGTAGTGGTTAGTGTGACACTATTACAGCCAGAGTTCCAACTCCGGAGTTCAGTTCTGGCACTGTCTGCAGGGAGTTTGTACGTTCTCCCTGTGATTGTGTTAGTTTTCTCCACGTGCTCCGGTTTCCTCCCACAGTCCAAAGACGTACCGGTTGGTAGGTTAATTGGACATTGTAAATTGGCCTGTGATTAGGCTAGGATTAAATCGGGGGTTGCTGGGCAGTGCTACTCATTGGGCTGGAAGGACCTGTTCTGCGCCGTATCTCCAAATTCAAAATAAAAATTTTTAAAAAACATTCAACAATTATAAATAACAAATCATCTGAAAATAAAGTTAGATGTTAAAGATAGAGGTTAAAGAATAGATATGGAATAAATGTGCATAAATACATTATTACAAATACCAGAGCACGTGGAGAAAACTGACACAATCACAGGGAGACCGTACAAACTCCCTGCAGACAGTGCCAGAAATGAACTCCGAAGTTGGAACTCTGGCTGTAATAGTGTCACACTAACCACTACACTACTGTGGTTCTTGTTCTTTGACGCACCTGTTGCCCTATTGTCTTGTTTATTATTTATTGTAATGCCTGATCTGTTTTGTGCACTTTATGCAGTCCTGGGTAGATCTGTAGTCTAGTGTAGTTTTTTTTCTGTGTTGATTTTTACGTAGTTCAGTCTAGTTTCCCTCTGCTCTGCTGCTCCTTCCTCCTTTTCCCTTTCTTCCATAGCCGGTCTCTTTCACTAATCAACTTACCAGCTTTTTACTTCATCCCTCCCTCTCCAGGTTTCACCTATCATCTGGTGGTTCTCTCTCCCCTTCCCCCACCTTTTAAATCTACTCCTCAGCTTTTTTCCCTCTAGTCCTGCCGAAGGGTTTCGGTCCGAAATGGAGACTGTACTTTTTTCCCCAGAGATGCTGCCTGGCCTGCTGAGTTCCTCCAGCATTTTGCGTGTACAACTTATATTGTACTGACTTTTCTCTATGGAGAATGCGCACATTCATTTCAATACTGTGCCCTACCTTATCCTGTGCCTATTTTTGACATCTGAAACTGGACGAACTTCTTATTCAGTTAATTATTCAGAATCAGATTCAGATTTATTGATCAATGTGTACATTCATTAGGTACCTTCTATATTTAATAAAGTGGCCACTGAGGGTATGCTCGTAGTCTTCCTCTGCTGTAGTCCACCCACTTCAAGGTCCGATGTGTTGTGCGTTCAGAGATGCTCCTCTGAACACTTCAGTTGTAACGTGCGGTTATTTGAGTTACTGTTGCTTTCCTGTCAGCTTGAACCAGTCTGGCCATTCTCCTCTGACCTCTCTCACTAACAAGACATTTTCACCCACAGAACTGCCACTCACTGGATTTTTGTTTTTGTTTTTGCACCATCCTCTATAAACTGGAGACTGTTGTGTGTGAAAATCCCAGGAGATCAGCAGTTCCTGAGATACTCAAACCACCCCGATTGCACCAACGATCATCCTGTGGTCAAAGTCACTTAGATCATATATCTTCCCCATTCTGATGTTTGGCCTGAACAACAACTGAACCTCATGACCCTGTTTGCATGCTTTTATGCATTGAGTCATTGCCCCATGACTAGCTGATTAGATATTTACATTAATGAGCAGGTGTACCGATGTAACTGATACAGTGGCCACTGGGTGATCATTGATATGTTGTTTGTGTTAACAACCAACACAACCTACGCTATGTGTCTGTGGCAGCCTGCAAATGTCACCACACATTCTGGCACCAACATAGCATTCCTACAATTCGGCAGAACATAACAAAACAGAATACAACAAGCTAATAAACAACAACAGCAAAACAAGCCCCTTTCCTCTCTCTCATGCACCCATGCAAATGGACTCCGACAGGCCTCCAGCCTCAGGTCTCCAGGCTTTGACTTCCAGACTACCAATCAACCTTTGGGCTCCAATCTTTGGTATTGGCAGGAGGAATGGAGGCAGGCTAACCCCTATTGACATCAGTGGATCTGGGGTTGAGAGGGTGAACAGCTTTAAGTTCCTTAGTGTACACATCACTGAGGATCTCAGCTGGTCTGTACATACCGGCTGTGTGGTGAGAAAAGCACAACAGTGCCTCTTTCACCTCAGATGGTTGAAGATGTTTGGTTCGGTATGGAACTTTCTACAGGGGCACAACTGAAAGCATCCTGACTGGCTGCATCACTGCCTGGTATAGGAGGCTGAGAGGAGATCTGATCGATGTTTACAAGATGATGAGGGGTATAGATAGAGTGGATAGAGTTTATCTCTTTCCCAGGGTTAAAAAGTCTAATACCAGAGGGCATTGAAGTTGTGGGGGTAACTTTTTTACTCAGAGAGTCGTGGATGCCTGAAATGTCCTGCCTGGTATGGTGTTAGAAGCAAATATATTGGAGGCTTTTAAGAGATTTCTGGATAGGCACATGGATGTGAGGAAGATGGAGTTTAATGCTGATAAATGTGAGGTGCTACATTTTGGTAGGAATAATCCAAATAGGATTATTTGGATAAATGGTAAATGGTAGGGCGTTGAAGAATGCAGTAGAACAGAGTGATCTAGGAATAATGGTGCATAGTTCCCTGAAGGTGGAATCTCAGGTGGACAGGGTGGTGAAGAAAGCTTTTGGTATGTTGGCCTTTATAAATCAGAGCATTGAGTATAGGAGTTGGGGTGTAATGTTAAAATTGTACAAGGCATTGGTAAGGCTGAATTTGGAGTAATGTGTACAGTTCTGGTCACCGAATTATAGGAAAGGTATCAACAAAATAGAGAGAGTACAGAGAAGATTTACCAGAATGTTACCTGGGTTCCAGCACCTAAGTTACAGGGAAAGGCTGAACAAGTTAGGTCTTTATTCTTTGGAGCGTAGAAGGTTGAGGGGGGACTTGATAGAGGTATTTAAAATAATGAGGGGGATAGCTGGAGTTGACGTGGATAGGCTTTTTCCATTGAGAGTAGGGGAGATTCAAACAAGAGGACATGATTTGAGAGTTAGGGGGCAAAAGTTTAAGGGTAGCACGAGGGGGAATTTCTTTACTCAGAGAGTGGTAGCTGTGTGGAACGAGCTTCCAGTAGGAGTGGTAGAGGCAGGTTCGGTATTGTCATTTAAAGTAAAATTGGATAGGTATATGGACAGGAAAGGAATGGGGGGTTATGGGCTGAGTGCGGGCCACTGGGACTAGGTGAGTGTAAGCGTTGACACGGACTAGAAGGGCCGAGATGGCCTGTTTCCGTGCTGTAATTGTTTTATGGTTATATGGGTATGAATGTGGTGTAGGTGGGAGGGATTAGTGTTTGGGTGATTTTGATTTGATTTTTAGCTGGCTCGGCACAACACGGTGGACCAAATGACCTGTTCCTGTGCTGTACTATTCTATATTCTAATTTTTTTGTGTGTGTGATCTGGACATTGCTAACAAGGTCAGTATTAGTTGTCCATATGCAAGACCCTTTGAGAGACTGGTGGTAAGCTGCAGCTTCTCTGCCTTAGTAATAGAAGCCATGAGGGAGGGTGGTTTTAGTTCAAAATTTGAATTAAATTTATTATGAAAGTACATATACAACCCCGAGATTCATTTTCTTGCAGGCATACTCAATAAATCTACAGAATAATAATCATAATAGAATGAATGAAAGACTGCCCAGCCTGGGCTTTCAATCAGAGTTCAGAATACAACAAACTGTGCAAATACAAAAATAAAGAAATAATAATAAATTAATAATAATAAATAAGCAATAAATATCAAGAACATGAGATGAAGTGAGGCTGTTGGAAGATTTCAACCATGGAGAAAGTGAAGTTGAAGTGAAGTTATCCCTTTTGGTTCAACAGCCTGATGATTGAGGGGTAATAGCTGTTCTTGAACCTGGTGGTGTGAATCCTGAGGATCCTGTACTTCTTCCTGATGGTAGCAGCGAGAAGAGAGCATGTCCTGGGTGATGGGGGGGTTCCCTGATGAGGGATGCTGCTTTCCTGTGACAGTGTTTCGTGTAGATGTGCTCAGTGGTGGGGAGAGCTTTCCCTGTGATGGACTGGGCCGTATCCGTTACTTTTTGTAGGATTTTCCATTCAAGGGCATTGGTGTTTCCACACTAGGCTGTGACGCAGCCAGTCATTATACTCTTCACTACACTCCTATAGAAGTTTGCCAAAGTTTTGGATGTCATGCCAAATCCCGCAAGCTCCTGTGAAAGTAGAGGCGCTGCTGTGCTTTCTTCGTAATGTCCCTTACATGCTGAGCTCAGGATGGGCCCTCCGAAATAATGAGTGGAAGCCTGTGACAAGTGATGCTGAAACCCTAAATTTAATTGTAACATTTTATTCTGCATTATGTGATTTGCTTTTCCTTATGGACAGTGTGCAAAACAAAGGTTTTCACTGTGCCTTGGTACATGTGACAATAATAAGCTAATTTGTCAATTTACCAACCATATGACTCCATTCCCCAGCATCAGTGAACTCTCACAATATAAATACTAAGTTTTATATTTCTTGTTGAAGTGGACCATTCTACTGTTATACTCCATTTGCCCTATCTTTGCCCACTCACTTATCTGTGCAGAAGTGCACCTTTCTTATGTGCTGTCCGCAATTTATTTTCTACTTATCTCTCAGCCGTCAGCAGATTTAACAACTGTACTGTAAGACTTCATCCTATTCATTAATTTAAATGACAAAAGGCTGAGGCCCCGGCACTGATCGATGACACACATACTTTTGCCAACCAGAAATAGCTCGACTTTATGCCTACTGTTTCTTTTTTAGTTAACCCATCTTCCGTCCGCACCTCTCTATTACACACTACATCATGAGCTTTTATTTTCTGCAATAACTGCTGAGGCAACACCTTGAGCAATATTTTATGGAAAACTATGCAAAACGCATGCCCAGAAGAAGTCAATGGCAAGCCACTTCTGTGAAATTTGCAAATTGAAAAATTGCCAAGAACAATCATGGTCATGAGACAATGATCACCTACGTCACACAACACGGCACATAATGACAATGGTAATGCAAACACATAAGAGATTCTGCAGGTGCTGGAAATCATAAGCAAGACACACAAAATACGGCATCAACGGAGGGAAATAAACAGCTGGCGATTTGGGACAAGACTTTTCATCGGAAAATGTCAACTGTTTATTTCCCTCCATAGATGCTTCAGACCTGCTGAATTCCTCCAGTATTTTGTGGAACACACACAAAATATTGAAGGGTCAGGCAGCATCTTGGATCGTTCCTAGAGGCAAACTGGGAGTCCTGATTATGAAGCTGGATATCATGTGGCACAAGATGGAGATGGAAACAGTCTTCCACTAGATTACGTTCATTGGTTGCTCTTTATCCACAGGATCTCTTTCTGGTTGGCAAGATGAATCAGCATACGGGGAGGGAGGTTGAAAATTTGTAACAACCTCTCACTCAATATCAGCAAGACCAAGGAGCTGATTATAGACTTCAGAAGAGGGAGACCAAGGGTCCATGAGCCACTCCTCATCAGAGTATCAGAGGTGGAGAGGGTTAGCAACTTTAAACTCCTCAGTGTTACTATTTCAGAGGACCTGACTTGGACCCAGCGTGCAAGTGCAATTGTGAAGAGAGCATGACAGGGCTTCTACTTCCTTAGGAGTCTGCAGAGATCTGGAATGACATCTGAAACTTTGACAGACTTCTATAGATGTGTATGGACTGGTTGCATCACAGCCTGGTATGGAAACACAATACCTTTGAATGGAAAATTCTAAAAAAGCTAGTGGATTTGTCTCAGTACATCATGGGTAAAGCCCTCCCAACCATTGAACATCTACATGAAATGCTGTTGCAGGAAAACAGCATCCATCATCAGAGATCCCCACCACCCAGGCCGTGCTCTCGTCTCAGTGCTGCCATCAGGTAGAAGGTACCTGCTCCATCAGGTTCAAGAACATTTACTACATCATAATCAGGCTTTTGAATAAAAAGGGATAACTACACTCACTTGCCCATCATTGAAATGTTTCTACAACTAATGATCTCACTGAAACGGCCCTTTATCTCAGGTTCTTGTTATTTCTTGTTATTCATTTATATTTGCATTTGCACAGTTTGTTGTCATCTGCATTCTGGTTGATCCTGGTGATGTATATTTACCTTGATAATAAAATTTACTTTGATCTTTGAAGACCTACCAAGTGATCAGCCTTAATGTTTTGCATACATTTAAAGGACCTTCAAATGACTTTAATAACCCTCAACCATCAGGCTCATGAACAAAAGAAGATAACTACACTTATCTATTGAGATGTTCCCACATCCAGTGATCTCACCTTAAGGACTCTTTATTGCTATTTACTCATATTTGCATTTGCACAGTTTGTTATCTTCAATGCTCTTGCATTGATCCTGTTTACAGTTTACAATTTACATTTACATTGTACAAACTTGATTTCCTTTCATATAGCTATATTGACTTGATAATTGCCTTGAATTTTTCTATAACATTTTCCCTCTGACAGATTTTAATCTGGTAGTTTCTTGCTTTTCCTGTCCCTCCCTTATTATGAAAAATGAGTCACATTTTTCAGTATAGCTGAACCTTCAATTCTTCTGATTATCTGGTCACACAAAGAAAATACTGCAGACACCGGAATTTAGAACAACACACCCAAAGCAGGCCAGGCAGAAGGAAATGAATAGTTGCTGTTTTGAGATGAGACCCTCATTGGAACTGGAAAGAAAGAGGGCAAGAAGCTAGAATAAAATGTCTTCTGCCCTTATGGTCTAATTGAAGTATCCATGGTACTACTTGGAAGTAGCTCATAGAAAGTTTCTATGAATAACCCTTGAAATAGGTGCACAAAGTTGCTCAGGTCAGATGTGACAATTAGGGGAGTGAGACTGGGCTTGATTGAAACGTACTTGATCCTAAGAGGTCTTCACAGAGTGAACCTGAATGGTCACTACTTAAAAATCAGGCTTGGCCCAGAAAAGGTAGAGAAGAGAAACGTTTTCTCTTTCAGGTGGTTGTGTGTCTTAGGAACTCTTTTCCAAAGGGACAGAAGAAACAGGCACTGGCTACTTCTAAGGTAAAGAGGAAGGTGGTGAATGGTTTCCTTGGGTGGGTGGCTATGTGGAACGGAGATCACAGTGCGATTTCCCATGTTCTTGTTGTTTGGTGCAACAGGGTCAAGGAGCTGACGATCCCGGGCTAAGTGCTATGCTCCTCCCAAAGAATCTATCCATTTGACTGTGGACTACTGTCTCTTCTGATCCGGCACTCATCATCCCTGGCGTGGGACTTCAACACATGACCTGAAAACTCAGATGGTTGACTGCTGACATTGTCCATTGACTAGTCCTGTTACAAATCGTTTCCAAGCTTGATTCACATCCCCCCCCCCCATTAAAATATTTGTTGCGTGTATCTTTCAAAAGGGCGAGGAGATGGTGGTGGACTTTAGGAGATCTAGGCCTCATATGGAGCCAGTGATCATTAATGGAGAATGTGTGGAGCAGGTTAAGACCTACAAGTATCTGGGAGTACAGTTAGACGAGAAGCTAGACTGGACTGCCAACACAGATGCCTTGTGCAGGAAGGCACAGAGTCGACTGTACTTCCTTAGAAGGTTGGCGTCATTCAATGTTTGTAGTGAGATGCTGAAGATGTTCTATAGGTCAGTTGTGGAGAGCGCCCTCTTCTTTGTGGTGGCGTGTTGGGGAGGCAGCATTAAGAAGAGGGACGCCTCATGTCTTAATAAACTGGTAAGGAAGGCGGGCTCTGTCGTGGGCAAAGTACTGGAGAGTATAACATCGGTAGCAGAGCGAAGGGCGCTGAGTAGGCTACGGTCAATTATGGAAAACCCTGAACATCCTCTACATAGCACCATCCAGAGACAGAGAAGCAGTTTCAGCGACAGGTTGCTATCGATGCAATGCTCCTCAGACAGGATGAAGAGATCAATACTCCCCAATGCCATTCGGCTTTACAATTCAACCGCCAGGAGTAAGATATGTTAAAGTGCCGGGGTTAGGACTCAATGTATTTAAGTAAACTACTTAAGAACTTTTTAAAAGCTATTAATGCTTTTTGAGAGGGTGATTTTAGATGCATATCATATTTTTACTGAGTTAAGTATTGTATGTAATTAGTTTTGCTACAATAAGTGTATGGGACATTGGAAAAAATGTTGAATTTCCCATGGGGATGAATAAAGTATCTATCTATCTATTAAAGTTCAGGGCGTCAGAGTTCGCAATTCAATCACAGCGTCCCTCCCCTCCCCCGTAGAATGCGTGAGTTTTCTCCGATTCCTCCGGTTTCCTCCCATAGTTCAAAGACGTACTAATTGGTCATATATTGTCCCGGGATTAGGTTAGGGTTAAATCGGGGTTGTCGAGCGTTGCTGGATGGTGCTGTGCCGTGCGCGCTTAGTCTTTAAATAAGTTCTATAAACTTTGAGGTTATGCTGTCAAGGTTGGACCTAATCAGCCTGTTTGCTTTGGAGCATCAGTAGCTTAGGGGTGAGCTGATAAGGTACATAAAATCACGAGAGGTATACGATAGGGTAGAGTTTTGTTTTACGAAAATAAGAGTTGACTCAGTAAATGTAGAGAAACTTTTTTTCCTCTCGGGGGTTGTGTGTCTTTGGAACTCTCTCCCAAAGGGGGCCGTGAAAACAGACTATTGACTATTTCAAGCTAAGGAAATACGCGGTGAGGAAGGGGGGGGGGGGTGAAAGGGGTAACACGATGGTGTAGCGGTAAGCCCAACGCTTTACAGCGCCAGCGAAGGCGGTGTAGCGGTTATATTTCATTGGGAGTTTGAGGAGATTTGGCATGTCACCTAAAACCCTCAAACTCCCAATGAAATATAACCGCTGGTATTTGGGGGGAGGGGGCGGATGGTATCTGCTGAACCGGATCGAAGTTTATAAACTTGGGCATCTCCATCACGGGCTCTAGCCTCCCCACTATCCAGGACATCTTCAAGGAGCGATGCCTCAAAAAAGCGGCGTCTATCATTAAGGACCCCCAACACACAGGACGTGCCCTCTGCTCATTGCTACCATCAGGCAGGAGAGGAGGTATAGGAGTCTGAAGGCACACACACTCAAGAGCAGCTTCTTTCCCTCTGCCATATGATTCCAAAATGGACACTGAAATCATTAACACTACCTCACTACATTTTTTTTTTGTTTCTGTTTTTACACAATTTATTTAACTATTTGATTTACATATATACTTACTGTAATTAACAGCTTCCCCTATATTATCATGTACTGTACTGGAACGGCAAAGTTAACGAATTTCACCACCTAAATCGGGTTCTGATTCCCGCTGCTGCCTGTAAGGAATTTGCACTTTCTGCAGGTTACCGCGTGAGTGCTTTCACCCACATTCCAGAGGTACAGTTATGTATGGTTAGTGAGTTGTGGGCACGCTATGCGGCGACACCCGCGGGCTGCCCCCAGCACATCTCGGGCTGCGTTGGTCCTTGACGCAAACGATACATTTCACCTTGCTTGGATCTACCTATGACAAATAAAGCCTATCTTTATCTGCGTTCCCCCCTCCCCACGTACCCATATAAAGCACTAGAGGACATCGCTTTAAGCCAAGAAAGTTGAAAGAAGATGTGCGGAACAGGAATGTGGTTGCCGCCTGAAACGGGTTGCCACGGGAGATGGTGGAAGCAGGTACGCGAATGGCGTTGAAGAGACATTCCGTCAAGCACATGAACGTGATATGGAACAAGCGCGGCCAGATAGGTTCGGTTTAATTTGGCATCGTGCTTGGTACAGACATTTTGGACCCATGTTTCTATCTATCTATCATGTTAACGGGCGGTTACGATTTCATTAGAGGCTGCGACTGTTTCCAACTGATTGAGTTTCGTTTGACTTAAGGGCTCTTTGTCTTCCAGTGATACTGTATTTCCTTAGTAGTAGGAGAGGAATCTGTGGGTGGATGGTATGTGCGGAGAGCTCTGGTCTCGTCTCTCCGGGGCGACGTGCCAACTAGGGGGCAGTGTGCCTTTAAAAGCGGCATCCTGTACCGGCGGCGGCGGCGTTCGGACCGACCCTACCCTCCTCGAAGCCGAATAGGGAGGCGAGAAGCATCGGTGTCACAGGCGCACCCACAGCATTCGGCCAATGGCAGCAGGGAAAGAAACAGGATGCGATGACGTGACGATAGAAGCCGGTTTTTTACTGGGGAGAGACTCTCCAACATCACGCTGTGAGCAGGAAGCTCGCGTACTGAGAACTCTCTCTCTCTCTCTCTCGGTGTTCCTGTCTTGTCGCTGGCAATCTGCAGTGGAATCGAACGGTCTCGACAGGAGAGGGTTAGAACACACACAAATAAAAAACGCCACGTTACACCCAGGATGATAGCTGCTCACCTTTTAGCGCATTACTTCGTAGAACTGAAAGATGATCAAGTACAAAAGGTATGGCATTATTTTACTTGCGGGGTGAATCCTCTTATACTTTCTGTGTGGCATTGATAGGCTTTAAGAACATCGTTATGAAAAATTCCGCTCTCATCAGAACAAAGTTTCCACGTTTTACTCAGAATTCCGCTTACAAAAGTAATCAACTTGTCTGTAATGATGACGTGTTGTGCAATTTCTAGCAACTGGGGACGCCGTATCTGCTAAACTGTATTTGAATTCGCAATGGTGTGTGTGAAATCAGAGGAGGGGGGTTTTTTGGCAATGGCGGTGATGGCCCTGGAAGTTTAAAAAAAAGTTTCTTTAAACTTTTAACACGTTATCCAATGAGGCAAATATGCGGGTCCGGGAGGTTGCCACAATGTGGAACTATTATCGAGCTGATTCATCGCCCTGCTAGGAATGAATGAGTTGAATATTTGTGACCTTTCATTGTTCACTGCTTTTTGCTTGGCATGTGCTGAAATGTCTGCGAAACAGCAAAAAAAAGAGATTATTTGAAACTTCCCAGGGCAAAGACTATCTTCTGAAGGACGACCCGTTCCTCTTCTACCGCTGAAGTAATTTTAACTTGATCCGATTTCCTTTAGCCACGGGTAACGTGTAAGTGTTATCAAGAAGCGTGAGCCTTCAGAATTCCCTCATCAGGAAGCAAGGTCGATCAAGGCTAGAGATCTCAAGTCTTCAGAACTTCTTCAAACAGTTTCGATCCGAAACTGCCATATATGCTGCCTGATCCGCGGAGTTCTGCATTTGCTGTGGAATTCCAGCTTCTGCGTTGTCTTGTTTTTCTGATCACTAAGATTCATTCATTTCTGTTTAGAGCTGTACCCCTCGCCTCTTTGTAACAGCTATATCCCCTCTGCCTTAAATACGAGAAAGTCTGCAGATACTGGAAATCCAGAGCAACACACACACACACCGAAAATGCTGGAGGAACTCGGCAGGCCAGACAGCATCTCCTGGAAGTCCGAGCAAGACACGCAAAATGCCAGAGGAACTCAGCAGGTCACGCTCTTCTCGCTGCTGACATTATGTAGAAGGGGCAAAAGCCTCAGCACTGGAACCACTAGGCTGAAGAACAGTTCCTACCCCTCAACCATCATGCTCTTGAATAGAAAGGGATAACTGCACTTAACTTGCCCCGTCATTGAAATGGTCTTACAACCAATGATCTCGCTTTAAGGACTCTTTATCTCATCTCGTTATTTATTACTATTTATTTATATATGCATTCACACCGCATCTAGGTACAGCCGACGTTTCGGGTGAAATCCTTCGGCAGGACTGGACAAGAAGGGGGAAGTTCCCTCGCTCTTGCTGTGCAGATGAAAGACCTCAGTTTAAGCTGTTAGCCCATTTCCCTCCGCAGATGCTGTGTGGCCCTTCGTCATCTTGCTTGCTGCCCTTTCCTTGCCCACGCCGGTGTCACCAAACTGCCGAATACCCGCCTCGTTTGTGGGATGTGTGGCCCGGCCTCTGTGGAAAGGTATTCTGTCCCCTTCAAGCTCCTGACGCAGAAAGCTGCGTTCAGCTTCGGGTTCACTATTACCAGCTGTCCACAACCGCTTCTGCCTTATCCGCCTAGTACAAGTACATCGTCCTCACCTATGTATACGTCAACAGAGCAGCCATTAGCAGAAATTACTTCAGTGTGAAGAATAGATTAGATACCGATTAGGTCAATTATCAGTCGGATGCTAGATTTCCTGGTGTAATAAAGAGATCCAAGAACCGCGTACTGGTGTGAGTCACGCGTCAGGTCACTGTTGCCAGGGCATCTTTCGGTAAATCTGACAATTTGAGTGAATGACTATACAAGGTGCCTCCTTTCCCGCTCCCCCGTGACAGGTGTCGCTTGCTGTTCCCGGGGAGACCAGCAGCGTTTTGAGTATTAACTCGGTAAGCTTTAACTTAGCGCTTGCAAGTGTTCCTCCGTTCCGGTAAGGAGTCTTCTCTGGTACCCATGGGTGGGAAAGACATTATGTAGAAGGGGCAAAAGCCCCAGGACTCGCACCACTAGGTTGAAGAACAGTTCCTACCCCTCAACCTTCAGGCTCTTGAATGCACCCACTTGCCCCGTCATTGAAGTGTTCTTACAATCAATGATCTTTATCTCGTTATCTCATGTTCTAGTCATTTATTGCTATTTATTTATATTTGCATTTACACAGTTTGTTTGCCTTCTGCACTCTGGTTGATCTTTCGTTGATAAAGTTACTATTTGCTGAGTGCAGGAAAATGATCTTTGAGGTCTAATGGCCGGTATGGAAGAGCACGGGGAGCTCAGTCAGTATGAACTCTTTGCAAGGAGTCCCAGCTCCAGGGTAGGATCAGTTCCAGAGTGAAATACCCGGTCCTTGCATTTTTCTTCAAGTACTTAACACCTCATTTGAAAGCTACTATTGACAGTATCGCTCTCCAACTGTGTAACTGCTCACGGGGGGTCCTCGCGGTTTCCTCCAACAGCCAGCTTCATTATTTACGTGTCCAGCTGTATTGCCCTTTCACTGTGAAGGTAACACTATATTCTACACTCTGCTTCTCCTTCCATTACGTCGATAGCAAGATCTGACTGGATGAGACGCGCTATGTGACCGTAATAAGAGATTCCAACGTATTTTCGAACCCTTCCAACGGTATCTAATTCCTTCATGCGTTAAATGTCTCTTGTTAGTTAGTATCATACAATTGAAACTGTATGAGAAGTTAATGAGCCTGCATACTGGTGTTTCCTCAGGACCTGATGTGTCTGACTTTTCATTTATAGTCATAGAAAAAGTACTTCACTGAAACAGGCCATTCGGCCCTTCTAGTCCGTGCCGAACCATTTAAACTACCTACTCCAATTGACCTGCACTGGGACCATAGCCCTCCATATATTCAAACTTATCCTAAACATTGATATGGAGCTTGCATGCACTGCTTGTGCTGGCAGCTTGTGCCACACTCTCACCACCTTCTGAGTGAAGAGGTTTCCTCTCATGTTCCCCTTAAACTTTTCACCTTTCACCCTTAACCCACCAGTTCTAGTTGTAGTCCCACACAACCTCAGTGGAAAAAGCCTGTCTATGCCTTGTAATTTTGCATATCAAATCTCCTCTCAGTCTTCTACATTCCAAAGAATAAAGTCCTAACCTATTCAATCCGTGCTTATAACTCAGGTTCACCAGTACCGGCAACATCCTTGTAAATTTTCTCTGTACTCTTTCAACCTTATTTACATATTTCCCATAGGTAGATGACCAAAACTGCACACGATACTCCAAATTTGGCCTCACAAACGTCTTATAGAACTTTAGTTTTAGTTAGACCCTAAGGGCTGGATGAGCAGTGTCACCCAGCAGCCCACCAGTTTAAACCAAACCTAATCACAGGACAATTTACAATGACCAATTAACCTAGTAACTGGTACGTCCTTGATCTGTGGGAGGAACCCCACATGGTCACATGGAGAACATACGAATTCCTTATAGACGGTGCCAGAATTGAACTCCAAACTCCCGACGCCCCAAGATGTAATAATGTGGCACTAGCCGCTACACCACTGCAGTGTCCTTGGCATTTTAAAACAGGTGGCTATGAAAATAGTTAATATTTTCCATGATTATCTAGATTCTGGAATACTTCCTGCAGTTTGGAGAACAGCAAATGTGACAGGTCTTTTCCCTCTTTATCTCCTTTCTTAAAATGGGGAATTCCTGATTTGTTGGATCAACATTAGGAATGGAAAATATGTTGAATTCAATTATAGAGGATGCAGTACCATGATTCACATTCAGATTTACTTATCACATGTACATTGAAGCATACAATGTAATGTGTCCTTTGCATTAACAACCAGCTCATCTAGGGATGCGCTGAAGAGACACCATACATATGGTAGTGTAGAGGTTCTTAAGCCCATCACCTCTGCTGGGGCATAGGCTGTGGACAGTAGCTCCTCACAGTCTTCTGGCCTGAGCCAATCTTTCACATTGTCTTTGTCGTCGTCGTTGTCTGAACCCTTAGTGCCCAGGTGGTGCATAGGGCTTCCACAAGGGTCTTCCATACATTGTCTCCAGTGGTAGCCCATCTTCTTGGTGTGTCCAGGGATGAGGTCTCTGGAGCTTCTGTGACATTTCTGTAGTTCTAGGTTTTTACAGGGTCTGGTTGCCAGCCCTATACCCAGCCCTCCTCCTTTTGTAGCCAGGCTTGGGACTATCCATCGTGGTGTAAGCGTAGAGGTTGGTATAACGCTATTACACCACCAGCAGCCCAGGTTCAATTCCCACCACTGCCTGTAACGGAGCTTGTATGTTCTTCCAGTGACCTTGAGGGTTTCCTCCGGGTGCTCCAGTTTCCACCCACATTACAAAAACGTATGGGTTGGTAGGTTAACTGGTCACATGGGTGAAATTGATTGGTGCAAGCCTGTTGGGCCAGAAGGGCCCATTACTGCGCTATATCTCTAAATTAAATTGAAGTAAAATTAAAACTTGGTGCCAAAATGGCTGCCCGCAATGCGCGGCAGAACGATGCAGAACACAAAAAGTCACAAAGCAACAACAGCAAATCAAGCCCTATTCCTCCCTCCCACCCACGCACACACAGACTACCCTCCAACTCCAGGACACTCCTCCAATATCCAGGCTTCGGCCACCGGGTTTTGACTTCTGGGCTTCTGATTGGCTTTCATGCTTTGTTCATTGGTATTGAAGAGATCTAGAAAATAATATGAGTGAGTAGAGTCAACAAAGATTAGTGAATGGGACATCAAATTTGACTAATTATTGGGGTTCTTTGAGGATGTAACTATGAGAATTGATTGGGGCAGAATGGTATATGGTGCATTTGGAGATTCAGAAGGTTTTCTACATCATTCTGCACAGTTTGAGAGAGTCATAGAAAAGTACAGCACAGAAACAGAACCTTTGACCCATCAAACCATTTAAATTGCCTACTCCCATCGACCTGCATCCGAATTATAACCCTCCATCCCCTTCCCATCCATGTACCTATCCAAACTTCTCTTCAATGTTGAAATTGAGCTCACATGAACCACTTGCACTAGCAGCTCACTCCACACTCTCACCATCCTCTAAGTGAAGAAGATACCCCTCATATTCCCTTGAACATTTTACCCTTTCACCCTTAACCCATGACCACTAGTAGTAGTCCCACCCAACCTCAATGGAAAAAGCCTGCTTGCATTTACCTTATCTAAACCCCTCATAATTTTGTATACCTCTATCAAATCTCCCCTCAAGCTTCTACATTCCAAGGAATTAAGCCCTGACCTATTCAACCTTTCCTTATAATTCAACATCCTAGTAAAATTTCTCTGTACTCTTTCAACCCTATTTACATCTTTCCTCTAGGTAGGTGACCAAAACTACACACAATACTCCAAGTTAGGCCTCACCATTATCTTATACAACTTCAACATAAAGTTCCATTGCCAGTACTCAGTACTTTGATTTATGAAGACCAGTGTGCCAAAAACTTCCTTTGCGACCCTGTATTATCAGATCCCTCTGTTCTACTGCACTCCACAGTGCCCCACCACTTACTGTTTAAGACCTGCCCTGGTTGGTCCCACTGAAGTGCAACACCTTGCATTTGTCTGCGTCAAATTCCATCTGCCATATCTCCAGCTGGTCCAGATCTCACCACAAGCTCTGTAGGTAGGTGATCAAACAGATGAATAAGGTTAGGACACATGGAACTGGAGTAATATACCAGCGTGGATCAGGGCTTGGTAAACTAATAGCGTAGGAATATACAGGGCCTTCTCCATTTTGCAGGTTGGTTCGGTACCACAGAAATCAGTGCTTGTAAGCAGATATTGATTTAGGTCAATGATTTTTGCAGAGTGTCCCAAACGTAACATGTTTGTTGATGACATAAGACTAAGAGGGAATGTGAGTAGTGATGTAGATTTGTGGAGGAGGTCTGGACAAGCTGCGTGAGAGGAAGATAATATGGCAGATGCATTACAATGTGGGAAAAGTGTGAAGTTATCAACTGGTTGAAAAAAAAACGAATTGTTGAGTATTTTCAATACTTGGCAACACATGAAATGCTGGAGGGACTCAAATGGCCATTTAAACAATCGACGTTTCGGGCTGAGACCCTTCATCAGGACTGGGAAAAACGAGAAGTCGAGTGAGAAGGTGGGGGGAGTGGAGGAAGAAGTACAAGGTGGTAGGCGATGAGTGAAACTGGGGGAGGGGGTGAACTGAAGAACTGGGAAGTTGATTGGTGAAAGGATTAAAGGGCTGGAGAAGGGAGAATCTGATAGGAGAGGACAGAGACCATGGAAGAAAGGGAAGGGGAAGAGCACCAGAGGGAGGTGGTGGGCAGGTAATGAGATTAGAGAGGAAACAGGAATGGGGAATGGTGAAGGAAAGGAGGTGGGGGCAATTACTAGAAGTTTGAGAAATAAATGTTTACTCTTCGACTGTTTACTCTTCACCATAGATGCTGCCTGTCCTGCTGATCTCATGCAGCATTTTTTGTGTGTTTTGCTTTGGATTTCCAGCATCTGCATCTGCTGTTTGTGATTTTCAATACTTGATTGGATCCTCACAGATTGGAGAAAGACCTGTTTTTCCCACTTTTTGTTTCCAGAGTGCCAACCAGTATCTTACATGCAATCTCATGTACTTTAAGTTGGTACATTGAGTGGGATCTTATTAAAAGATTTGTTATTATAAATTCTGTGCTTTTCAATCATTATTTTTTGCCATTTTGTACGATCTGTTCTTTTTCTGCATGTTGGGGGTTTTCTGCTTTTCCTTGAACGGGCTCCATGGTTTTCTTTGCTTTGTGGCTGTCTGTGGAGAAGGCGAATCTTGGGGTTGTATGCTGCATACATACTTTGATAATATATGTACTTTGAATCTTTGACCTCTGAAAGTCCAAGTACATCACATCCACTAGTTCACCATCTATGCTGCAGGTTACATCTCCACAAATTTCCAGTGCAATCCTTGGGCTTAATTTTCCTTTAATAAATCCATGTTGGTGTTGTCCAACCTGTCTTATTTTATCACTGTTGTGCTTTTGTGTGTTTTATAATAGAGTCCAGTTTTTCCTCATTGTGGATTTGCTACTAACAAGACTATAGTTCCCTATCTTCTCTCCTCTTCCTCCTGCTCTAGAGGCTGTATAGCAACAATTGGTATTCCGACCACCTAGACATTCATCTCCCCACCCCTCAACCCTGATGCATGGTGGACTACCACAAAGTACAGTGTAGTTGCAAAGCCAGGCTGCTCTGACACCACTTCACAAAACACAGCCTCTATCACCAAGTTACATAGCTTACTGATCTGAAAACTCCTTCATTAACATTGGCTTGAAAATCCCTTGCAACATGACTTCGAGATGACCTTAATCACTATAGCCTTCTCGGTGGTGATTAGGAACAGACCAGAATATAAAAGCAAGGATGTAATGCTGAGGCCTCATGGAATATTGCAAGCAGTTTTGGGCCCCTTATTTAAGAAAGGATGTGCTGACACTGGAGAGGGTTCAGAGGAGGTTCACAAAAATGATTCTGGAAATGAAAGGGTTAGCATATGATCAGTGATTGAAGGCTCTGGTCCTGTACTCATTGGAATTTAGAAGAATGAGGGGAGATTTTGTTGAAACCTAGCGAATCTTGAAAGGCCTAGATAGAATATGAAGAGGATGTTTTCTTTGTGGGTGAGTCCAGGACCAGAGAGCACGGCTTCAAAATAGAGGCATGTCCATTTAGAACAGAGATGGAGAGGAACTTCTTCAGCCAGAGGGTGGTGAATCTTTGGAATTCATTTGCACAGGCAGCTGTGGCAGCCAGGTTACCGGGTGTAGTTACGGCAGGGGTTGATAGGTTCTCGATTAGCCAGGGCATTTAAAGCTATGGGGAGAAGACAGCAGAGTGGGATTGAGAGGGGAAAAGATCAGCCATGATGAACAAGTGAAGCAACCTTGGTGGGCCTAATGCTGCTCCTATGTCTTATGGGATTACGGTCTAAAATACCAGCCTGGACAGTGACGAGATGTCTGTATATTGCGTAGATTAGCATGATTGCAGTTTCCAGATCCTGATACATTATATTTCTGTGCTCATTGAGCACATCTACATGAAACACTGCCGTAGGAAAGCAGCATCTATCATCAGAGATCCTCACCACCCAGGCTATGCTTTCTTTTTTTATACTGTCATCAGGTAGAAGGTACAGGAGCCTCAAGACTCACACCACCAGGATCAAGAGCAGTTACCACCCCTCAACCATCAGGCTCTTGAACTGAAGGAAATAACTACACTCACTTGCCCCATCATTGAAATGTTTCTAGAACTAATGATCTCATGTTCTCGCTATTTATTGCTATTTCTTTATATTTGCATTTGCACAGTTTGTTGTCTTCTGCACTCTGGTTGATCTTTCATTGATCTAGTTACTATTCTAAAATGACATGTATGTACTCTGGTAATAAATTTACTTTGAACTTTAATGACCCCGGAAAAGTTGCTTACTGCTTACCATACTAGTGCCCAACTAAAAACGCTCTCCCCAGGTAATTATACAGGCTCTCCTGGGTTATGATCAGGTCCCATTTTTATAGCTGTTCGTATGTTAATTTTACCTGTACATTGGACAATAACATGATATGGCAAGCTGATCTCCACAGTATTGTAATAAATGGCATTAAAGGTACATAAGGCTTGAGAAAGATCAAATGTTGGAAGTGGAGAGAGAAGAGAAGCTCATTCTGCTGTGCAGAAACAAGAATCTTTTGCCCACTGATTGTTGGTCAGGCTTTATGAGTAGCTTTTCATTGCTTCTATCCTTTTGTATTCCCTTGTTCTACTGTGAAAGCCTGCAAGAGAAGAGTAGTATATGGTGACGGACACGTACTTCGATAATAAATCAAGTTTAATTGCCTTTCGACCATACATGGATACAACGGAACAAAACAGCATTCCTTTGCGGCCGAGGTGCAATCCATACGCAGCACATTCAAAATAGTGAGCAAAAAAACCCCCCACACATATATAGTCCGAGATCCTGAGCAACACGTCCCACAAATTGATGGTAGAGTTCTTGGCGATCCTGCTTGTCATTCCATCGATCAGACACTGGAGTAATATTGTGGGCTCCACAATGTGATGAACTGTAGCTGAGGCTGTGGGTCTGCTCCAGCTGCTCCTGGCTTCACGTCTGTGGATTCACTTTCGTTCTAGATGCTGTTTGCATGATTTTTTATTTTTCCCTCTCTGCACACTGGGTGTTTGACGGTCTTCTTATTTTATGGGTTCTTTTGGATTTCTTTCTTTTGTTAGGACATAAATCTCAAGGTTGGTTAATGTATACATGCTTTGACAATAAATGTACTTTAAATATATTCCTTGTTTGTTTACATAATTCAGTATAGGTTGTATGTAAAAGTACGTGAATGGCATATGTTATCACGCCTCCGCGTCTTATGTGCGCGCTTCGCTTAAGAAAAGGGGAAAAACAAAACAAAGTAGGTGAATATTCCAGCTCTTGTGCTTTTCTTTTGATTAGTTTCTGAAGTTTGGAGTGTATCCCTTTCCTGAGATTTCACTCCAAACACCTTTCATCAGGACTGTCACAGTGCCTGCTGGGTGAACATCCAGTTGGCAATGGATCAAGAGGTGTGATCCATAGACCAATGCTGCTGGAACACAAGCCAAAGCCTGATAAACCCTGGCTGTGTTGCCTGGGTGAGCGTGTCTGATGTTGAATGACCCTGAAACACCCAATGACCCCAGGTTACATAACTGATGGCGTGACCCAGCGCATCCTATTATGTATCTTTGCATCAAGGTCTCTGTTTGGAATTGAATGTTTCTATTCATTTCCACTGCAGTGCCAACATGAAAAACTTTGTCACTTTATCATTTCTTGTCAGAGTCACTTTTTGTGCAGATTCTCCTGCACCTAGATATATTCAGTGCAATTAGTTTATGTACATAATATATTGGTAGCAGGATGGAGGTATGTCTCTCCCAAAGGAGGTGTAAGCTGTTCCTTCCCTGCTAGCCTGCAGGTCACCCTTGGGCAAGGTGTAGCACCTGCTTAGCCCCCGATCAGGGTCACGTGAAGCCACGGGAGCAGGTGGTGGATGGTTGTATGAGCAGCTGGTGCATATCACAGGTCCTGGTTACGTGACCACTGACGTCAGGCAGACAATCTCTGAAGAGTATTGATAATGGCTGGGGTCACCCGTCTTGTAAAGACACTGCCCAGAAGAAGGCAATGGCAAATCACTTGTGTAGAAAAATTTGCAAGGAAAGATCATGGTCATGAGAAGTCATATGAGATGTCATATGACACAGCGCATAATGATGATGACAGCATTTAAGCTGGTCCTACATATTTACTGCCACACTCAAATAGTTACTTGTACTTTGTGTTTTATAGAATCGTTATGTTTTGTGTATATTTATTGTATTTTTTATACTTACTGTGTTTTTATGCTGTATCTGATCCAGAGTAAAAACATTTTGTTCCTCTTTATATTCATGTACTGAAGAATGACAATAAACAATCTTGAATCTGAAAAAGATGTTGTATAGAAGTGTAAAAAAAAGGTACCAGGCTGTCTTGGAATATTCAGGAATTTTGGGTTAATCTTGCAGAAGATAACCAGGAAAATGGTAAATAGACTGTCTATTTTCTTTCAACACTTTGAGATGGAAAAGACAGCAGCAGAAAATAATGGGCAGAGAGGTTGGGGACAGGATGTCATGAAATCAGTACAAAATCCAATCAGAGTCAGCAGCCCTACTTCAAACTGCTGAGTTGTATACATCATGTTAACCAGCACAGTGCCTGCTGGATCTGTGTACATTCACAACCTAATCTCAAACACAAGAGATTCTGCAGATGCTGGAAATCCAGGGCAATGCCCACAAAATGCGGGAGAAACTCAGCAGGTCCCGATGAAGGGTCTCGGCTCAAAACGTTGGCTCTTTATTCCCCTCCATCGATGTTGCCCGTGCAGATGAGTTCCTCTGACATTTTGCGTGTGTAGCTCACAATCTAATCTGTTGCTTTAGCTGCAAGCAGGCTAGAGCTGGATTTATGGAATTATAGAGAGGTACAGGAAAGAAATTTCAACAGCATTTTAGTAATCTTGTACATACATTAGTTGATTATGCATTCTTCGTTTCAATAATTCATTATGGGTTATAGTAAGTATAAAGTGAATTGCGACAAGTGAAACACGCACATATCACATGGTAGCGTCATCACGTTACCATGTGATACATGCGTGTTTCGCTTAAAGTTAAAGATCAAGTTAGACTTTCATTTCTGGACTTCCGTGTCTTCCTTTGAATTGGTTTAATGTTTTGAAGGTACAGACCATTGCAGATGCAGGCTATTCGGTCCATTAAGTCAGCGCTGATCATCAAGGACTCATTTACACTAATCCTACATTAATCTCATTATATTCTCCTCACATTTTCAAAGTTCAAAGTACATTTATTATCAAAGTATGAAAACATCATACAACCTTGAGATTCCTCTCCTTACAGGCAGCCACAAAACCAAGGATCAAAAGAACCCATTAAAAAAGACCAACAAACTTCCAAAGTTCAGAGAGAGAGGGAGAAAACAAGTCATGCAAGCAATAAAAGTAAGCAAATATCAGTTAGAACAAAAGTGAGCCCTCAGACATAAAGGCTGGAGCAAGCCCAGAGATCAGACTCAGTTCTATTTCTTTCTTTCTCTCTCTCTCTTTCCGTGCCTCTGTCCTTCTTTCTCCCTTAAGATCTTCTTTAAACTCGCTCCCGCTACCCCCCCCCTCCACCCCCCCGACAGCTGACTCAGCTTTTGGTCACCCATTCCAGCATTTGCTTTTATAGTCCGATGTCAAGTTTTATTTGGTAAGACAGTTGTGAAATCCCTCGGGGGTGTGCCGCTTTATTAAAGATGCTGTATCAACACGGGCTGCTTCATCGGGAGGGTTGAGAGAAGAACCGCTTCTTTAGAGAAAGGTGTTTTTATTTTCTTGCCTCTCATCAGCAGAGTCAAAATGTCACGTGTAGATCTCTGACCAGATGCTAAGCCTCGTTCACTTCTGCTCATGATCACAGACCCATTTTCATTTACCATGGCTGCTGATCCAATCTTACTAAACTAATGTTGAACTGCAAACCACCTGACTCAGATTTAAATTTCTTTATCATACGTACATTGAAACACATGTTTCCGTTAGCAACTAACACATCCGAGGATGTGCTGGGGGCAGCCCACAAGTGATGCCACACATTCCGACGCCAGCGTAGTATACCCACCATGTTCAGCAGAACAACACAAGCAACAACAATAACTATAGCAAACAAGCCCTTTCTCACTCTCTCAGCTGCCCACTCTAACACACAGACAGGCCTCCAACCCCAGGACAAGCCACCTCCAGGCTTCCAGTCCTTGGTCCGGGACTCTCAGTCATCAGGCTTCCAACTTCAGACTTTGCCGACCTCTGGGTATTGACCCTAGAACTTGCTGATCATGGATTTGACCTTCAGGCCTAGACCCATGATTCACCACTCACAAGTTTGACCAGTGGCCTTGTCTTCCAGACTTCCACAAACCTCTGACTCTGGTGACCTGGGGAGACTGACCAGCTCTCATGACTTCTTCGGGCCTCTATCTGTGGGCTCACCAACTTTGATCTTTGAGCTTCAGACTTTTACCTTTGTAACTGTCAAACTGTGGACCTCGACCTTCTGCTTTGCTGAATTCCAGGGTGTCAATTCCAGGACTCACTGTTCATGGGTTTGACCTTGAGGCCTTGACCCTAGGACTTGTCGACCATGGGTTTGAATGCCAGGCGTTGACTTGAGGACTTTGCATTGACCTTTGACCCTGTGACCTGTGGGGGGGGGGTCTTCACCAGACCTCATGAACCCCCAGGACTCACTGAGTTGAGGATCACTTGCCGACCTGACCTCATGAAGCCAGACATTCAACTGCGAAATGCTCTGAGATGGACTCTGAACACCAGCTCATGCTCAGACTCTGTTTAACATCCTGAACTCTAACTCCCCCTCATCCCTGTCCCTAAACCCTAACCTTCCCATATTGTCTCCGAAACTGTCCCTAAGAACTTTTAAAAGAAGTTATCTTTGTATGAATGTATTATTGAACGAGGTAAGAAATCCAGCACAAAGATACATATTAATTACAAAGGGGGTGGTTGTTCTCGGAAACAACGACAGGTACTGCCTCAGATTTAGGTTAACGTTTATTGCGTAGCCGCACTGAAGAGTGGTTTGTCAGTGAACTGTGGAATTTCAGATGACATGGTGTATGTTGCCAGTAGTGACCTACACCAGCCCTTTGCTTGCTTTGGTAGAAGGCAGACTTACTGACTCGCATCTTCTGTGAGATGATGATGTGGCCCTTGTTACACAACGTCGTTGGGAAGCCTTACCTGTAAGGACTGCGCTGTAGGGCAGACATTCATCTCAGTTTGAATCAAGTTACGCCCTTGGTGTGGTTCAGTGGAGCTGGAGATGATTAAGGAGGCTCAAAGCAGTCCTAAAATATGCTGGAACATCGTAAAGGCATCACTTGAGTCATTTCTGACCCGGTGAGTACAGACACTGCACACGAGTTACGCATTGCAACAGAACTACTAGTTTTCAACAACCTTATCATTCCAATTCGTCTTAAAAATTGAACGTATTGCCAGCTCCAGCCTACCTGCCATCTAGGACATATATACAGACAGGTGCCAGAAAAGGGCCGGTAATGTCATGAAGGATCCCACCCACCCTCTTCATGAATTGTGTAACCCACACCCATCTAGAAGGTGCCTACATAGTATCCACACCAGGACCACCAGAGACAAAACCAGTTACTTTCCCCAAGCAGTAAGGCTAATCAACTCCTCCACCCACTAACCCACCCCTCCACACCCCCAACCACCACCACTTCGTCATCTCTTATCAGTCACCTTACCTACAGACACTCCTGTGCCTAGCGTCACTTTATGGACATATATAGATGTATAATAAGCTATCTTATGTATTTATATTTATTGTGTTTTTAAATTATTATGTTTTTTATCTTATTGTGTATTTTTTGTGCTGCATTGGATCCAGAGTAACAATTATTTTGTTCTCCTTTACCCTTGTGTACAGGAAATGACATTACACAGTCTTGAATCTTATCAATAGTCCCATCTGAATAGGAGTTAAAAATTTTAATGGGTATTTAATTAATTTAAATTGCATGCTGTTGTCAATATCTTTCAATCAGCAGAATTATACATCGTGGAGCATCCTTCATTAGGATTCAGTGCAAGTTCTGACCCTCAACCAAAGGTCAAAGTAAATTTATTATCAAGTTACGTACATGTTGCCAAATACTACCTTGAGATTTATTTTCTTGCAGGCATTTACAGGAAAAAAACCCAAGAAATACTGTAGAATTTCATGAAAGATTAGACATAAACTAAGACTTACAAACAACCAATGTGCAAAAGAAGACAAACTGTGCAATAATAATAGCAGTGATCAGCTACCATACAGATCCAACTTTGGTAATGGTCTTCACATCCCACCCAGCACCCTCCACATGCAATAGATCATCACCCATCATTTCTACCACCTTCACCTTGAGGATATCACAAGACATGGAAGGAAAGACACTCATTTATCTATCGGAAACCACCACTCTCCTTCTAACATCATCTTCCTATGTGGATTCTGGAGATGTAATATCCGTCCTTCTACCTGTTCCATTCCCTTCCAGGACCTAAAAGTCCTACAAAGCAGCAATTCAAAGAAAATTATGAAGGGTATAGATAGGGTAAATGCAAGCAGGATTTTTCCACTGAGGTTGTGTGGGATGACAGCTAGAGGCCATGGGTTAAGGGTGAAAGGTGAAAAGTTTAAGGGGAACATGAAGGGAAACTTCTTCACTCAGAGAGTCCTGAGAGTGTGGAACGAGTTGCCAGCACAAGTGGTGCATGCCAGCTCAATCTCAATGTTTAAGAGAAGTTTGGATAGGGGTATGGAGGTCTATGGTCCTTGTGTAGGTCGATGGGAGTAGACAGTTTAAATGGTTTCAGCAAGGACTAAGTGGGCCAAAGAGCCTGTTCTGTGCTGTACTTCTCTATGACTATATGCTTCTACTACTATAGTATATTCAGTGTTTGCAATTTGTTTCTTTTGTGTTTATATACTTATTTATTTAAAGCAGAGGTTCCCACCCTTTTAATGCCACGGACCAACACCATTAGGCAAGGAATCCCTGGACTCCAGGTTGAAAACCCCTAATTTAGAGATACAGCACGACAACAGACCCTTCTGGCCCAGTGAGCCACAACACATGTGACCAATTAACCATATGTCTTTGAAATGTGGGAGGAGACCTGAACATAGGGAGGGAGGAAACTCACTCAGTCATTGGAAGAGCCCTTACAGACAGTGGCAGAATTGAACCTGGGTTATCGGCTCTGTAATGGAGTTACGCTAACGGCGACTCATAGGGTGTTAGAGTTACTATGCTAGCATGGAAACATGCCCTTCAGCCCATTGCTATCGTGCCTAGTCCCACTGAACCGTACTTGGACCACAGTTCTCCCCTCTTATCCCTGTACTTAAGATTCCCCTCATGCTCCCCTTAAACATTTCACCTCTCACCCTTTAACCTATGACCTCTAGTTCTCATCTCACTGGAAGCCATGCAGCACTAGTTGTTCTTCATGACTTTGGTGAAACCAAATGTGGATTGGATTGATTGATTTAAGGCCTCCAGTAAAATGTCTAAAGTCATGTTTATTGTCATATCTCAAGTCCAGTTATGCACAGGAGCAATGAAAAACTGACTTGCAGCAGCATCACACCTCCTTTCAGTCAGCAAGGGTAACGTTAAACTTTGGGTCACCTGCTATTTTAATTCACCGTCCCACTCTTACCACTTTAATCTCTTAACAATACAGACTAAACCCAACAAGGAACAGGATCTCATCTGCTGACATGACAACCTCAGGACTCAACATATGATTGTAGGGAAACTGCCTTTCCAGTCCGTTTCAGTGCTGGCCAGCTGTCATGTCAGCTCAGAGCTTTTCTCTCTCCACCGACGCTGCCTGACCTACTTAGTATTTTTGGCATGGTCTTTTATTTCGAATTTCCAGCAGCTACTGTGTTTTGCATCTCATGTTTCCAGCATGATTTTCTCTCTCCTCCTTCCTCTCCTGGATTTGCATCAATTCGAGGCATCAACACCTTTTGGTCAGTCTTAAAAAACAGAATGTGTTAGGTCACGTTCTGTAGGTCTGACTGCAGGCATGGAAATAAAAACTGGGTTAGCAGCTCAGGTCAGTCCTAGACTAAAAGTTCCTAATGCGCTCAATTTCATTTCTAAAAGGGTTTATCTAACAAATTTAATATTAAACACACAGCACATATTTTCCTCGCATGAATATAGTGATAAGTCACATAAGTCAATAGCATCATAACATTTTAAGTAACGTTTGGGTATTAAACACACAGCGCATATTTTCCTCGTATGAACATCATTGCAACACACCAATATCGCTGAATCAGTGGGAGCCCTGGGCTTGTTTCCCTGCAACAAGATGGTCCCATCGAAGGGTGATGGGAGACAGCGATACTCGCAGGGGATTCCTTATGTCCAGTCTATTCCACAATTTAGTTTTCGTTGCATTCGTTGCAGAAAAGCCCGCTTCGCAGAGATATGATGTTGGAAATGGAAGCAATGTTTTCAGTGCTTTCATGGCTATCTCAGGATATTCAGCCTTGACTTTGATCCAGAATGCCGGCAGAGAAGTTATGAAAAACATACTTCTCAGCCCACCGTCATTTGCAAGCTCGAGGAGTTGATCTTCTTCCTGCGCTGACATGGATGATTCACCGGGGGCATTCACAAATGGATCACGGACCCATTCCTTCGCACATCTTGGGTCATTTGTGGTTGGGAAGTAACGCTCGAATTCTGTTGACAGTGAAGTTAGGTGATCGCGCACCAGCTGTGAGAAGGACGGTGCAGCCTCAGTCTCTCCCAAAATCCCAGCTAATGTTGGGAACATGTCAAATATGCCCCTGTCCACTCGCCGTCCCCATAGTTCCAGTTTGGCTTTGAAAGCAGACACTTTATCTGCCAACTTGAAGACAGTTGTCATTCTCCCCTGAAGTGACAAATTGAGTTCATTGAGCAGGTTGAAGATGTCACACAGATAAGCGAGTTTTCCTATCCACTCCTCGTCACTGAAGTGTGCTGCCAGTGGTGACTTTTTTCCTGAAAGAAATCTCTGTAGCGGCTCTCTTAACTAAAAAACCCTGGCCAGGGCTCTCCGCCTTGAAAGCCACCTGACTTCAGTGTGAAAGAGAAGGCGTTTGTGCTTTGCATCCATTTCCTCGCACAGCTGCTCAAACAGACGTAAGTTGAGGGCTTTTGCTTTGATGTGGTAGATAACTTCAACAACGTCACTCAATACGGCTGTTAAGATCAGGTGACATTTACCATCACTATCACGTAGCACTGGCAGCAATCCTGAGAACGCCACCCTTGAGGTCCTGTATAGGAGTTTTTGAGTGTATTTGTTGACATACCAAATTTCTTCAAACACCTAATAAAGTATAGCTGCTGTCTTGCCTTCTTTATAACTACATCAATATGTTGGGACCAGGTTTGATCCTCAGAGATCTTGACACCCAGGGACTTGAAACTGTGGTTTGATGTTTAATATTCTGTGTGTTATTCGCTTGTTTTTTGCCATCAGGTAGAAAGTACAGGAGCCTCACGACTCGCACCACCAAGTTCAGGAACAGTTCCTACTCCTCAAACATCAGGCTCTTGAACAAAAGAGTATAATTACACTCATCTGTTGAGATACTCCCACAACCAATGATCTCACTTCAAGAACTCTTTATCTCATTACCTCACGTTCTTGTTATTTATTTATGTTTATTTATACAGTTTTTGCATTTGCACAGTTTGTTGTCTTCTGCACTCTGGTTGATCTTTCATTGAACCTGTTTTAGTTACTATTCTATAGATCTGCCCACAGGAAAGTGAATCTCAACGTGTTAGATATGTACTTTGATCATAAAATTTACTTTGAACTCTGATTCGCACGATTTGTTCTTTTTCTTTGAACGGGTTCCATGGTATTTCTTTGTTTCATGGCGGCCTGCTGGAAGATGAATCTCAGGGTTGTATACTACATACTGTACCTACTTTGATAATAAATGTAGTTTGAACTTTGAAGAATCTTCATCAAAGGCTTTAACAGTAATTTTTTTCCCTGCAGAAGCTGCCTGACCTGCTGAGTATTTCCAATGTGTTCTATTTTCATTTCTGTTTTCCAGTAAAATTTTCATCTGTCATGGTCTCCACCGTATCTTTCTCTTTTCTCTCCTTATCTGCAGTTTAAGCTTTCTAACATTTCTCAGTTCTTTTTGACCTAAAGCATTTGCTGTTTCCTTTCCCACAGTTATTAACTGGCCTGTTGTGTGTTTTAGAATTCTAGCATCTGTAGCTTTGTTTTCCCTTTGAGCAGGATATCAATAAATGATCCCAGGAATGAAAGGGTTAACATATCTGGAACTTTGGGTGGCGCGAGGCCTGTGTTCACAGGAACTTACAAGTATGAGAGATGGATCTATTGAATATTGAACAGCCTAGACAGAGTGGATGTGGGAAGGATGTTTCCCATAGTGGTGGAATCTAAGACCAAAATGGAGCAGGGGTTCCCAAACTGGTGCCCACTGACCCCTCAGTTAATGTTAAGGTTCCATGGCATAATAAAGGTTGGGAACCCCTGAAACAGAGGGGCATCCCTTTAGAACAGAGATGAGGAGGGGGGAGATCATTGCCAGAGATGGCTGTGGAGGTCAAATTATTGGATATTTAATGCAGAGGTTGGTAGGTAAGGGTGCCAACAGTTATGGGGATATGGTAGGAGAATAGCATTGAGAGGGATAATAAATGAGCTATGATGGAATGGTGGAACAGACCCAATAGGCCAAATGGCCTAATTTGACTCCTATGTGTTAGGGACTAAATGACAACATTGTTTGCGATGCCTGCATGCTGATATTGATACCCTAAACTCAAGTACACACCAACAGCATAATGCCAGGGTCTAACAGTCTGTATAAAATAAAGCTTAATTTTAGTGCATTAATATTAAAAAGAGAAGCCACACTAGTCTTTTTAAAGAACATAAGCTGAAATAGAATTATGGGGAGATAGATATAACACCGAAATGGATGCTTTGGCCAATCGAGTCCACATTGACCATTAACACTAAACCTATATTAATCCCAATTTTTAATTCTCTCTATATTCTCTTCAACTCTCCACAGATTCTACCACTCACCTTCATACCAGTGGCAATTTACAGTGGCCAGTTAGCCTAGCAGCCCGAAATATGGCCTCTGGTCATCTCTGATCTTTAGCCGATAGTAATGAACTGTGATGCGCGGTGGGGTTGAAGCCTTTGCCTCTGCTTGTGTGTGGGGTGGGGGGGCTTTGGGGTTCTAACATTTCTGTCGTTCGTTATTGTTTTTTGTTTCTCTTTGTTTCGTGGATGTCTGTGATGAGTAAGAATTTCAGATTGTATACTGTGTACATTCTCTGATATTAAATTGAACTATTGAACACGGCAGTCTGTGTCTCTGGGCATTTTTCCCTCCCCACCTAAAAGATGCCCCAAATGTCATGTGTCAGAGCGGATTTGATGCAGTTTCTTTCAAATTCTATAATCGTGAGCAGAGTGTCATGCTCAACAATAATGTCAGGAGCTGGAAACGTCTTTATACATTCAAAGTAGGTTTATTATCAAAGTACGTATATGTCATATACTTTCTGAGATTCATTTTCAAAAGAGGCATTCACAGTGGAACAAAGAAATATAATAGAATCAATGAAAGACTGCACACAAACCAATCGCAAAAACTACACAAAGCGAGTCCTGAACAAGAGTGTCAGCCCGAAACATTGACTATCCGTCAGTTCCATGGATGCTGCCTGATCTGCCGAGCTCATCCAGCATCTTGTGGGTGTTGCATCGGATTTCTAGTCTCTGCAGAATTTCTCGTGTTTACACAGACCGACGGTTCCCAGCAAAGAAATTACTTTTATTAATCAGTCTACTTTAACACAATCACCGCCATGGTTATTCCTGGGAAATACAGTCTGCCACTGCCAGACATTCATGGTTAATTAAGCTTCTAATTAATGCATTCCGATTAAATGGACATTACCATTTCACACTTGAGCTCAGTTTGACAGTGAGGTGTTTTCAAAGTCTCATTATAATCATCCTGCCTCTATTCAGACATGATAACTTGGGACAGATTAACACTGGATTCCTTCTTTTGCCACCGCCCCTCACCGCAATTGGTTCATGTCTCACGACACGTACCCAGAGCAGACCACTCTCCTGCTCCATCTTCCCTGAGGGGACGTCCACAAATAGTTGTTCTAATTTTAACATTTGGACTCTGAATGCTTTCAGGATTTCCATTATGAATGTCAGAGGCAGGCTGCTCCATTGTAATCCTATGCTTTGCAGTGATGATATTTTAAAATAATCTAAGCTATAAAGGAAAGTTCTGGAGGTTTTAGTCAGGCTGGTTAACAGTTCTGTACTTCATCTTTGTAAATTTAAAAAGGTTAAGCCATCTCCCTGTCACAAACTAATGAGCTGATTGTACTAGCTATCGGTTTCTGCTGAGGAGATTGATTTTTGCTTTGGGTCTGTGAAATATTTGGGAGATTCTCTGGACCGTTAGTAATGGTCTGCAGTTAATTGACTGCAGAAAAAGCAAGTGCACGGGGACTACAGTTTGAATTGGAGCAAACTTGCAGTCATCGGGCCATGGGAGCAATCACATTCCTTTCTTTGTTATGTACCGTGTTGTATGACATGGGCGATCATGTCTTTTCGTGACTATGATTGTTGTTGGCAAATTTTTTTGCAGAAGTGGTTTGCCATTGCCTTCTTCTGGGCAGCGTGCTTTTCAAGACGGGTGACCCCAGCCATTATCAATACTCTTCAGAAATTGTCTGCCTGGTGTCAGTGGTCGCATAACCAGGTTTTGTGAGATGTACCAGCCGCCCATATGACCATCCACCAGCTACTCCCATGGTTTCATGTGACTCTGATCGAGAGGGCTAAGCAGGGGCTACACCTTGCCCAAGAGTGACCTACAGGCTAGTGGAGAGAAGGAGCACCTTACACCTCCTTTGGTAGTGACCCATCTGCACCGTGCCACCCTATGGGCTTAATAATGCATGGGAACAGGCCCTTCGGCCCTTCTCATCCATTCTGTGGGCTTTGGACCATGGCAGAACGAACAGTCTCTTCCTGCTGCTGAAGCAACCTCATTGGTTGCACTATTCTGTCGACCGTAATGGCCAGGGGAGAGTTAGTTTGTGACTAACCAGCATAACTAGTCTGTCAGGAACCTCATTTAAAAATCAAGCAAATTTCGTACATAATGCTCCTTGTTAGAAATCTACAGTAACAATTTCAGCTGTGTTGAATGTTAAATGCAACCAAGTGAATTTGATATTCTACACTTTGCTTTTCTCACCTTATGGACTTTAGGAGATTCGCTCTACTCACACCCCTCTTTATATCAGCGGTACAGCACCGGAAACTGTGAGCACGATGGGTGTGCGCGTCTCGAACAACCTCTCATGGTCCCAAAATCCAACCTATACATTCAGGAAAGCTCAGCACTACCCCTGCTTCCTGAGGAGAGCGGGACTGTGCACATCTTTACCCATGTCCTACTGAGTTAAGTATTGTATGTAATTAGTTTTGCTACAACAAGTGTATGGGACATTGGAAAAAAAAAAGTTGAATTTCCCCATGGGGATGAATAAAGTATCTATCTATCTATCCTAACAAGCTGCCTCGTTGCGTGGTACGGAAACTGTACTGCAGCCGACGGGAAGGCTCTCCAACGGGTAGTCAAAGCTAACCAACGCATCACCAGCACCAGTCTACCTCCCATCAAGGACCTAGGAAAAGGGCCAGTAACACCATGAAGGATCCCACCCATCTTGCTCATGGACTGTTTGTCCCACTCCCATCAGAGAGGAGGCTATGAAGCATCCACACCAGGCTCAAAAATAATTACTTTCCTCAAGCAACAAGACTGATCAACACCTCCACCTACTAACCCACCCCTTCACACCCCGCCCCACCTCTACTTTATAAATTCCTGTCAGAATTACCTTATG
Organism: Hemitrygon akajei; assembly: GCF_048418815.1. Taxonomy (NCBI): domain Eukaryota; kingdom Metazoa; phylum Chordata; class Chondrichthyes; order Myliobatiformes; family Dasyatidae; genus Hemitrygon; species Hemitrygon akajei. The sequence goes on along the minus strand of NC_133124.1, from coordinate 213,444,667 downwards.
TGCAGACATTCCCGTGCCTAGCGTCACTTTATGGACATACGATCAATCTACGGACACGAGCTATTTAATATTTATTGTGTTTTTTTTTCATCATTGTGCATCTTTTGCATTTTTGGGTGCTGCAGAGAAACAATTATTTTGTTCTCCTCCACACTTGTGAACTGGAAATGACATCAACTAATCCTGAATCTTGAACCTTTACTTCAACGACGTTACCCTTTATGCCGCATTGCTTAACTACTCAGCCCGTCAGTAGTTACTGAAACCATAAGAACAGAAGAACTAGGAACAGGGAGAGGCCATTTAGTCACCTGGACATTCATCGTCCATCATGAGTCATACAATTCATGTTCTCAGTATTATTTATTTATTTATTTTCATTTGCACAATTTGTCTTCTTTTGCACATTGCTTGTTTGCCAGTCTTTATCTATAGTTTTTCATAAATTCTATTCCTGTAAATGCCTGCAAGAAAACGAGAGGCAGGGTAGTCTATGGTGAACGCACTCAGTGGCCACTTTACTAAGTACCTCCTGTATCTAATGAAGTGGTTTCTGAACGTATGTTCATGGTCTTCTGCTGCTGTAGCCCATTCATTTCAAGGTTCGATGTGTTGTGCGTTCAGAAATGCTCTTCTGCACACTGCTGTTATAACGTTTGGTTATTTGAGGTACTGACGCCTTCCTGTCAGCTTGAACCAGTCTGGCCATTCTCCTCTGACCTCTTTCTTAAAAAAGGCATTTTCTCCCGCACAGCTACTGCTCACTGGATTTTTTTTTTGTTTTCTTTTGCAACATTCTCTGTAATCTTAGAGGCTGTTGTGAGTGAAAATCCCAGGAGATCAGCAGTTTCTGAGCTTCTCAAACAAAACTGTCTGGCACCATTGATCGTTCCATGGTCAAAGTCACTCAGATCACAGTTCGTGCCCATTCTGATGTTTGGTCTGAACAACTGAACCTCTTGACCATGTCTGCATGCTCTTATGCATTGAGTTGCTGCCATGTAATTGGCTGAGTAGATATTTGCGTTAATGAGCTGGTATGTAGGTGCATCTAATAAAGTAGCCATTGAGTGTATACATACTTTGACAATAAATTTACTTTGATTTTGACTTTGACTTCAAGGTCACGGCTGATGTTCTGTTTCAAAACCCAACCTTCTCGCAGTAAGCCCAGGTTCCGTGTCTTATCTGACATCCAAAAACCTTTCACTCTCCATCTTGGATGAACTCAGCAACTCCACAATGCTTGGCAGAACAACACAGAGCACAAAAAAGACAAAACGCAGCAAGAAACGAAGCAACAAGTCCCTTTCTTCTCTCCCGCCCACACACAGGGACGGTCCTCCTACTCCAGGCAAGCCTCCCACCTTCTGCGGGCTTCCAGGCTTCAGTCGTTGGGCTATGACTTCCAAACTCATGATTGCCCTACAGGCTTCTATCTTCAGTATCAACCTCTGGATGGGAACCCATGGTTCGAACTTATTTCACTGGCTGACTGGCCCTCATGCCTCCTCTTCGCATGATCGTGCACTGACCCGGGACAGCCCGTCAACCTCAGACCTCCTTCGCCGCCTTGTCCATATCGCTAGCTTTTTGAGTGTAAAGCTGGAGATCTGGACTCCCGACGTTCTTCATCCCACGTCCACATCACTGGCTTTTTGAGTGCGGAGCAGGGGTCTGGACCTCGGCACTCAAAAGGATGAATGCTTCTGGTCCGCATGGAGGTGCTGAATGGCCTGCTCCATGTAGTATGACTTTATGACTCCATTTGTTTGCAGAAAATTCTCCTTACTTTGTAAGCAATAATAATTGAGAATCTGTTCTTGTTGACTACATGGGTGAGGACAATGGAAGGCTGGCCATGTCAAGGTGTTGAATTTTTTTCAGCTATATTCAGTAATATGAATTACTTATAGAATGTATGTGTGCAATGTATCACGTATGTGCCCTCCCTTCCCCTTATGTAGTCAGCCTTGAGTAACACTGCTCATGTAATTCTGTTGTAAAGACGGGAAGTATAACTGGTTGCTGAGAAATGTATGACTCAGACAGCGGAATCACTCACTTCCTCGGTACTATTGCTACTGAAAGGAAATTCAGGGGGATTCTGCGAATCACTCATGTCAGCTGTGAAGTAGGAGGATTGACTGCATTCCATGTCTGTTAAATCATTAAGTTCCCTATTTAAATAGTCATAACTCTTACAATTATTTACTTATCATGAGACAGCCCCCTCTAAAGTTTAAAGTGGATTTATTATCTAAGTATGTCACTATATATTACCCTAAGATTAATTTTCTTGCAGGCATTCACAGTAGAAATAGAATAGAATCAATGAAAAACTACACACCAAGATTGACAAACAACCAACGTGCAAAAGAAGACAAGTTGTGCAAATACAAAAGACACCAAGTAATAATAAATAATAAGTGAATAAATAATACTGAGGACATGAGTTGTTGAGTCCTTGAAAATGAGTCTGTAGGTTGTGGAGTCTGTTCAGTGTTGAGGTCAGTGAAGTTATCCACACTAGTTCAGGAGCCTGATGGTTGAAGGGTAAAAGCTGTTCTTGAACCTGGTGGTGTGGAACCTAATGCTCCTGTGCTTCCTTCCCGTTGGTAGAAGTGAGAATAGAGCATGGTCCGGATGGTGGGATTCTTGATATTGGATGCTGCTTTCTTGTGGTGATGCTCCTTTGTAAATGTGTACGATGGTGACGAGGGCTTTTCTTGTGATGGACTGGTCTGTGCCCGCCGCTTTTGGCAGACTTTCCCATTCTTGATTTTTAGTGTTTCCAAACCAGGTCGTCATGCCACTATTCAGGATGGTCTCCACTGTGTGCCTGTAGAAGTTTGTCAAAGTTTTAGATTGCATGCCAAGTCCGCGCAAACTTCTAAGGAAGTGGAGGCTCTGTCATGCCTTCCTCTGATGGATCAGCAATGTTCCAACAGTACAGCAGACTCGATGGGCCAAATGGCCTAATTCTGCTTCTATATCGTATGGTCTTATGGTCTTACATGGTAATGTCAAGGAATTTAAAGTTACTGACCCTCTCCACCTCTGATCCCCTAATGAGGACTGGGTCATGGACCTCACATTTCTTCTGGGTTGTATCTCACATTTCTTTTGTAGGCTTTCCTCAGAAAGAGACAAATCCAAGTGGGTGTGGTGTCTGCCTTATGCACGCTACAAGGAAAATTATTCCTCCAAGGAGCTGAAGCTTAAAGAAATTCGGTTTGTCACTGAACTCTCTGACAAACTCTGCAGATGCACTGTTGAAAGTATCCTGACCGGTTGCATCATGGTCTGCAACGCAATAAGAATGCGCAGGCACACAAGAAGCTGCAGAGCGTAGTGGACTCAGCTCAATACACCATCCCTCCCACCATCTACATGTAACTGTCGCTTCAGTTAGCGGCTTAATATAGGGGGTGATAGCCCCCGGCCTAGCCAAATTTAAGAAATTTTCTTTGGGTGGATGCTGCACAATGTGTCCCCTGTTACAAATCAGTACCTGGAAATAACAACCAGTATACAATATGCGATTAAATGATTGAACTTTATAATTCTTACTTTCACTATATGGTTAGTAAAGAAACAATAAAAAAGAAAACGGGCCCATTCTCACGGAACAGTCTATTGCGCAACGTTGGAGCTACTGATAAGCCGATCGTCAACCATTGACTTCCTCCGATCGTCGCTGACCTTCGGACCCTCTCTCCAAGTCCACTCCGTCCGGCGGTCTACCAGCTCTCTCCATTCGCGTCTTCTCTCCTCATCTCTCCCCAGCAAAAGACTGTGAAAGTCTCTCTTCCAGACTCACAAGAAAGGACACCAACTCTCTCGTTGGATTGCTCCAGCATTCCAGACCCCGTTATCACTAGCCATAACCCAAACATTGCTGCTACAGAGAAACCATTACATTAGCAGTGAAACCTTATAGCATGTTACATACATGAGTTGCTGCCTCAAGAAGGCAACATCCATCATCAGATATCCCCACCACTGGGGCCATGCCATCTTCTCATAGCTCATTGGAAAAGACATACACAAGACTGAGGAACAACACCTTTGGTTCAAGAACAGCTATTACTTGTCAACCACTCTGTTCTTGAGCTAGTTCCACAACCCTAAACATACCCTCAGTATAGCAGCACTATGACCACTTTGCAGTACAATAGACTCTTTTGGTTATAATTCTGTTCTTTCTCATGTAATTTTGTATAATTTATCTTCTTTGTGAACATTGTGTCTCTGGTGGGCCTGTGGTGCCTCTGCAAGTAAATTTTTCTTTGCACTTGTGCGTACATGGACTTAACTTTGACTTTGCTTTCCAAGTCTGTATGGATTCTGCCCATCTAAAGGCACTTGGATGTGATCTTCTTTGTGTAGCAGCTCCAGGAAAGCCCCAGCCTTTATAAATGTCATTTCTTGATGGAGTCAAAGCCCTGGGCTCCACCTGCGCACTCTGGAACACCCTCCTCAAATTTGACTGACCATAGAAATTTGTCTCCACATGGCATACAAGCCTGATAGTAACCAACTGGTGTGCAACAGAGCCAATCTTGATGAACATTGGAGTCAGGAGTCCCAATCTATTTTTCCATCTTTAATCAGATTCACTTTATTGCCAGAATGTGAAACAGACCAGAACTGATTGTGGCTCGTTGTCGAGCATAAAACATGGAACAATATCATAAAGACAATAAAGATTCCAAGATTAAAAGGTTCATAGTCCATTTATTATCAAAGTATGTATTCAGAATACAACTGAGATTTGTCCTCCTGCAGATAGGCACGAAACAAAGATACACCATGGAGCCTGTTCAAGTAAACATCAGACATCAAACATCGTAAACATTTGTGAAAAAGATCAAACTGAGGAAATGGCAAAAAGTGAGCGAACAACAGATAGAATATCGAATATCAAACCAGGGGTCCAGTAGTATTCAGTTTAGTTCAGCTAAGCACTTTAACCCACTGCAGGCCGCAGAGCCATTCTTCGCCAACACGCCCCAGAACGCATTGATTGCCCATTTCAAATGGCTCAAAAATTGTAAAAGAAAGAGTAACCGGAATCCAGCAATACATGAGTCATGAGCTCCAAAGACCCCAAAACGAGTCCACAGCCTTGACGACCAATCCTTGCAACATGGATAACAAGACTCCTGGACTTTCCTCATCAGCAAGGAGAGGAAAACCAGTCAAATGTAGGCAGGTGGCGCCGAGTACCAGCACATCCTCCGCTCTCATCCTCATTGACTTCAATCTTGCTCGAAGCCTCAATCGGGAGAGCAATAGAGCTGATCATGGGCTCGCACCCTGCCCCCAGGCTTCCTGGCTTCCAGGCTGCACACTGCAGCTCCAAGCCTCACCAAACTCCCTCAGAGACAGCAAACACCTGATCGCCTAATTGGCCCCAAAACACACCATCAAAATGTAAATCCCAGGGTCCAACTGCACACAGCTTAGTAGTAGAATCATATTTGTAAGAAGAAATAGTTAAAGAAGTAGTTTTGTGAACTGTCTGCAGGACACCATTGGTTGCCTTATTTGCTATTGCCATCTTGCTATTGATACAGAATTTTAGAGGCCTCTGTTGGTCAGGGTCAATAATAGATGTCGTGTCCTAGCTGTCTAGGTATACAAGCTAGGGCAAGTCGATATGGAGAGCAAACTGTTGCACATGTAGCAAGCTCTCCCTTGCCAGACAGTTGATGTACCCAAAGGAACGGCAGAGACTGATACAGTTTGGCACCAGCAGCGTTGCAGGAGTTGCCAGACAGTGTTGAACTCAATGTGGGTCTGCCGAAGGGACTCCAGCTCCAGATTTTTCCCTCAGGGTTTACTCCCAAAGACTTCCCCATGAGTGGGTACAGCAGCAAGGCAGCAAAAGTTTGAGATCAGAGTTTTCCTTCTAGATGAGCTGCCACCACAGCTGATGAGCTCTAGCTCCCTGAAGCGACTAGTTTTAAGGCACCAGTAAGCCACCTTCTTTCAGTAGTGGAAGCTTGTCCCCAATACCACCCCAGGCTTAGTAGCTAAGCCACATGTGAATGTCAAGAGCTGGACATGGTTGTCAGAGGCTGTTTGAGACTCACGCCATTGGGGGCATTTAATAGGTAGTGGAAGCTTGTCCCCATTACCACCCCCAGCTATAACAACCTTAACATACTGTGACAAATTAGCAACCTGCAACTTACAAGACAATAGTGCAAACAGCCATGGGCAGTTTGGAAATTTGTCTCCAGGTGGCATATGAGCCTGGGAGTAACCAACTAGTCTGCAGCAGAGCCATTCTTGATAAAACTTGGAGTCTAATGTCCAATGACACTTTTCCATCTTTAGTCGGAATCAAACTCAGAGTGACTTTATTGCCAGAATTGATTGTGGTTCGTTACCAAGGATGATACACTATAAAGACTATAAAGATGCTATGAAAACAATAAAGATTGAAAGGTTCGAAGTACATTTATTGTGTATTCAGAATGCAATTGAGATTGGTCCTCCTGCAGACAGTCACGAAACAAAGAAACACCATGGAACCTGTTCAAGAAAGCATCGAACACCCAATGTGCATAAAAGATCAAAATGTGCAAATTTCAAAAAGCGAGCGAACAATGGATAGAATGTCAAATGTCAAACAAGGAATCCAGGAATAGTCAGATCGGTGCCTCACCACCAGTTGACTGCCGGGCCCAGGGACGTTCTTCGCCGAAGAAGTCCAGTCTGCATCGGTGAAAACTGCTCAAAATCGCAAAAAAAACAAGTCGAACAGCCATGAGCAATCAGCAATTAGCAGAGTGGTCACATGCACGAACGTCAATAATCAAACACAAACGTATCTGAACACATGAACAGACTCAATAATTATCAACAGAACAAGGAGAGCAGTGTGGTGAACTACATATACCTGTCTGGACTGCTCCTGTGGCTCCTCACACAGACCCCTGTATAAAGGCGATTGAGGCCTGAGCCCGGCCTCATTCTCCAGGATGTAGTGTTGTTCATTCTTCCAGTCAATAAAAGCCGATATCTTGCTTCTTACGTCTCAGAGTGAGTTATTGATGGTGCATCAAGCAGGAAAGATCATTTAATAAATGTTGTGCAGTGAGTGAGTTTTGCTGAGAAGCTGGATAGTTACAGGAAATAAGTTTCAGAGAAACGTGTAGCCCTGGTGGTGATGGACACAAGGTTTCTTTTCACTTCCAACAAAGTTTCTAGGAATAGAGCTAATCTCATGATTAAATGGGAAAACAAATACCATGCCCTTGTCCATTCGTCTCCCTCCGCTAATCTCCCTCCCAGCACTTATCCCTGCAAGTGGCCGAGGTGCTACACCTGCCCCTACACCTCCATTCAGGGCCCCAAGCAGTCCTTTGGGTGAGGAAACACTTCATCTGTGAATCTGCTGAAGTTGTCCATTGCACCCAGAACTTCCAGTGCGGCCCCCTCTACATTGGTGACACCCGTCGCAAAAAGTAGAAGTGAAAATAAGTCGGCCTCGATCCTAAGGGATTGCCTATAACTGCGACAGTCTTTAATAAATATATAAAGAATAATAGTTTTGAAAGCCAAATTGCATTTCTATTTGCAAAGTCAGTCTGACCTGTCAAATATTTCCACTATCTTCAAGTTCAAGTTTAACTGTCATTCGACCCTACATGAATACCCATGAATACAACCAAACCAACCAGCGTTACTCCGGGGCCAAGGTGCAAAACACAGTACCAGTAATCACACAGCACAAAGCACATATGGCACATACAAGATAGCAGAAAAATGCAATAACTCAAAAAAAAAATCACCCAAGGCCCTGAGTCTGTGAATGTTGCAGAAGTCTGCAGCCCAACACGAGACGGTTTGTCTTCTGCTGAGCAAACAGTGGGGCGGGGGGGGGGGGGGGTGCAGGACCGACTCCAGCATGGATGCTGTGCCATGGGTGGAGCACACAGACTCCAACGCCACTCACCTGGGCACCTGTATACAGTTGATACCGAGGCTTGAGAACAATCTGATTACTTTATACAGATGCCGAATTTCCTGTTTAATTTGCATTAAGAACAGGAGTGGTTCCTTTCATTGTCTGCTTTGAGTTTTATGGAATTTACAATGTAATCTGTCCAGCTGTTTTCAGCTCTCTCACAGTCTCTTTTCCGTGAATTACATCTTGCCCTTTCGGTATGCATGCAGGAGCTACTTTATCAGGTACACCTGAACACTTGCTTGTTCATGCAAAAATCTAATCAACCTATGATTTGGCATGAGTATATGCTGTGTCGAATGATGTCAGCAGTCATAATCTTTGGCCATGATTGTTCTTGGCAAATTTTTCTACAGAAGTGTTTTGCCATTGCCTTCTTCTGGGCAGTGCCTTTACAAGACGGGTGACACCAGACATTACCAATACTCTTCAAAGATTGTCTGCCTGGTGTCGGTGGTCGCATAACCAGGACTTGTGATAAGTACCAGCTGCTCGTACGACCATCCACCACCTGCTCCCATGGCTTCACGTGACCCTGACCAGAAGCAGGTGCTACACCTTGCCCAAGAGCGACCTGCAGTCTAGCAGAGGGAAGGAGCACCTTAACCTTCCTTTGGTAGAGATGTATCTCCACCCCACCAACCATCTGGCAGCAACTCAATGCATAAAGCCTGCTGGCAAGGTCATGAGGTTCAGTTTTTGTTCAGGCCAAACGTTGGAATGGGGAGGAAATCTGATCTAAGTGACTTTGACCGTGGAATGATTGTTGGCGCCAGACGGTTTGGTTTGAGTATCTCCGAAATTTTTGATCTCCTGGAATTTTTTCACCGACAACATTCTCTGGAGTTTACAGAGAATGGTGCAAGAAACAAAATTAAAAAAAAGTGAGTGGCAGTTCTGTGGGCAAGAATGCCTTGTTAATGTGAGAGGTCAGAGAGGAATGGCCGGACTGGTTCAAGCTGACAGTAACTGTGCGCTACAACAGTGGTGTGCAGGAGAGCATTTCTGAATACACAACGTTTTGAACCATGAAGTGGATACCTACAGCAGCAGGAGACCGTGGGCATACAATCAGTGGCCACTGAGTGTATCTGTCCATTCCCTTCTCCCGCTGGTACTTTCTGGTGGGTCAGAGAGCCAGGATAAACCCCCTTGCTCTTCATCACAGCAAAGCTGAATGATGGCCTCTCTGTCTAATCATGGCTCCCTCAAGTGAAGCACTGCAGGGCCAGTCTGTGCAAAGTACTCCATCTTCTGTCAATGTAGTTGTTGGCCGCTGTCCTTGAACCACCAATGAAACTGTAGACTTTTCACATCAAGTCAAGTTTATTGTCATTTAACTATATACATGAGACAACGTTTCTCTGAACCAGGGTGTAAAGCACTGTAGTACACATAACACATAATAACTTATGAAAGTAAGGATGAAATCTACAGATGGATCACACATAGATAAAGAAACTAAAGTGCATAAATTAAATATTGTGAGGTATAGAACAGATTAAACGGTGACACTTTGAAAATGATGCGGCAGGGAGTTCAGAAGCCGAATGGCCTGAGGGAAGAAACTGTTTCCCTGTTTCCCACCCTGACCATCCTTGTTTTTATTCATCGGAGTCTTCTGCTTGATGGTGGAAGGTCAAAGAGGATGCTGGATTTGCAATGACTCTAAGCTCACCTACACTTACTGGTACAAGTAGCTTGGGCTAAGAGATTCACTTATCTCTTAACTGTGCATATGGATGTCAAACAAGCTGCTTTGTCACTTAGTTACAATATATGAGTTAACTCTGTGGTGCATCTCTGTAATACAATAAATAAACATTGCAAAACCCATAAAATCTTATTGCAGTTTAATCTATTCATCTGAAGGCCTCATTGTCAGTGGCTGTAACGTTTATGATTGAATCACATCAAATGGTGCTTGGCAATCAATTTGGTTAGCTCTTCACCTCACCTCTATTTGTAGCAAATCAGTTTTGTCAGCAGCTCGTGAATTCAAGTTCAATTCGAGAAACCCAAACATGTTTGGCTCTTGTCTGGTTATGAGGGAGTGCTGTGATAATAGATGTGTTTACTTTTTGGCTCTTAAAAAAGTCCAAGGCATTTTATTTTGACGCAGAGCTGGGTTTAATTTCTTGTGTCCTGGTCAGTTCCATCCTCCAAAACAAGACAGGAATGAGTCAGGTGAATAATTTGACTCAAATCCCGTGGGGTGGCAAGGTAGTGTAGTAGTTGGCAATAATACCTTACAGTGCAAGTGACTCCGGTACAATTCCCACCTCTGCCTGTAAGAAATTTGTACTTCTCCCTGTGCCTGTGTGGGTTTCCTCAGTCCAAAGATGTACTGGTTAGAAGGCTAATTGGGCATTGTAAATTGGCTCGTGATTCGGGTAGGACAAAATCGGGGGATTGCTGGATGGCGCGGCTCGAAGGGGTCAGAAGGGTCTATGCTGTGCTATGTCTCAATAAATAAATTAATATCTTTTTTTCTCTTTGGAGTAAGGGAGAATGAGAGGTGACTTGGCAGAAGTGTACGAAGACTATAAGAGGTATAGATCGAGTGGTTAGCCAGATGTTTCTTCCCATGGTGGTAATATGAAAGGGCATAATTTTAAGGTGATTAGAGGAAGGCATAGCAGAGATGTCAGAAGTAAGTTTTTAAACAGAGAATGGTGGGTACGTGGAACTGCCAAGGGGGGTGGTGGAGGCAGGTACATTAGGGAAGTTTACAAAACTCTTAGATAAGCACATGAATGATAGAAAAATGGAGGGCTATGAAAGAGGGAAGGGTTAGATTGAAAGGTTGATCTGAGAGTAGGTTAAAAGGCTGGTACGCCAGTACTGTGCTGTAATGTTCAATGTTCTATGAATGTTGTAGATGTGTGCTGACACTATCCAGTAGTAAACATTTTAGTGGTTGTAGGATGCTTTGAAATAAATTCTGGTCTCCCCATTTTTCCCCAAGGATTACTGGATATTACACAGGCCAGCATTTGTTTTGGCTTGTCAGCTGATTGTGTCTAATTGCTTTTTATGGATTCACCAACAAAGCAGCAACAAATAAATGTCAAATTATTCTCTCTCCCTCAAGGGTTGGGAAGGTTAATGGCATTACCCTGAGTGTGGTAGGCCTTGTACGATCACCTGGATGAATCGGCTCTTACACCTGAACTGATCCCACAACCTATGGACTCACTTTCAAATACTCACGTTCACAGCATTCATTCATTCTTTTATTTATCTATCCGTCCATCCGTCTATCCATTCACACAGTTGGTCTTCTTTTCCACATTGTTGTTTGTTGGTACTTCAGTGTAGTTTTTCACTGATTTTATTGTATTTCACTGTTCTATTGTGAATACCTGCCATAAAATTAATCTCGGCTAATATATGGTGACACATACAGTATGTATTTTGACAAGGGCACCATGGTAGCATAGTGTTAACACAGCTCGGGAGTTTCGAAAGTTCGATTCTGGTATCTTTCTGTAAGGAGGTCAAAGCTTCTTTTAGCAGCATGGTATAGCATAGTGGTTAGCACAACGCTTTGCAGTACAGGCAATGTGGGTTCAATTTCTGCCACTGCCTGTAAGGAGTTTGAACATTCTCCCCGTGACTGCGTGGGTTTCCTCTGGGTGCTACGGTTTCCTCCCGCAGTCCAAAGACGGACCAGTTGGTTGGTTAATTGGTCATTGTAAATTGTCCTGTGATTAGGTTAGGGTTATTAGGTTTGTTGGGGGGTTACTGGGGTGGCATGGCTCAAAGGGCCAGAAGGCCTACTTTACACTAAATCAGTAAATAAATTTACTTTGAACTTTGATTCCAGGTCAACAAGTACCTCTATCACATGCAGCTGTCAGATGAGCAACTACATGAAATATCCAAGCGCTTTCTAACAGAGATGAAGAAAGGTCTCAGGAAAGATACCAATATAACGTCATCCCTTAAAATGCTGCCCAGTTTTGTTAGATCAACTCCTGATGGGACAGGTAAGATCAAGTTTTTGAAGTTCTTGCTCTAATGCTTCCTTGGTGATAGTTTTAGCCCAAATACCTTCTTTCAGATTAAGTTCTGTGTAAAATGAGTTTGGTAAATAGCTTTTGCTGTTTTTGGTTTTTGCTGCCTGTGAGGGTGTTAACTATTGGATCGGGCTGTATAATTGTTTTTTCTTGTACTTTAACTTTCCTATGCTTGTTTGTATTTTTATATAAACACCTATACATGATATACAACCAGTCGCCACATTTTTTATGTATCTCCTGTACGCAATAAAGTGGCGACTGAGTGTATGTGTGTGGTCTTCTGCTGCTGTAGCCCATCCACTTCAGCTTCAGCGTGTTTTGCGTTCTGAGTTGCTTTTCTGCACATCACTGTTGTAACATGTGGTAATTTGAGTTATCGTCCCTTGTGCACTGACCTCTCTCATTATCAAAGCATTTTTGGCCACAGAGCTGCCACTCACTGGATTCACACCCCCCCCCCCCCCGCCCCGCACCAATCTCTGTAAACTCTAGAGACTGTTGTGCATGAAATTTCCAGATGATACTCTAACCACCCCATCTGGCACCAACAGTCATTCCACGGTTAAAGTCACTTAGATCACATTTCTTCCTCATTCTGATATTTGCTCTGAAAAACTGAACCTCTTGACCATGTCTACATGCTTTTATGCATTGAGTTGCTGCCACATGATTGGCTGATTAGATACTTGTATTAAGAAGCAGGTATACAGGTGTACCTAATAAAGTAGCCACTAAGTGTGAGCTTTCCAGTGGCTATAGTTGTCTCTGTATTTTTCTGGAAACTTCTTTTTTCAATGGCAGGTATCATACTACTTGAATCTGACTCTCATTGGTTGGTTGTTATTAATGGAGTTTCTGTAATTAGGTGTCTGGTATGAAATGACCACATTACTTTTATATCTTGCTCTTTCCTTGGTCTTCTGCCAGACTTCCTCTTCCATCTTCTTTGCTCTTCTAGCAGTAAAATAATCGAGAGCAACAAGCTTGATGCCTCATTCTTGACCTCTGAAGAACCTTTGGATCGCAAATGCATCAGGATTCAACACAGGCCAAGACTAGCCGATGTCTTTGACAGAATGCAGAATAGGCAGATGGTTCCAAAGACGCATGGGTAAGGTTAGGGGTACTGAGTTCTGGGCACGTGCTATGTTGGCGCCAGAAGCGTGGTGACACTTGTGGGCTGCCCCCAGCACATCCTCAGACTGATGGTCATTGAGGCAAAGCAACACATTTCGCTGTACGCTTCAATGTTTCGATGTACACGTGGCAAATAAAGCCTACCTCTAGATCTTTCAAAATCTTTAAGAACTATTGACTTGAGTGATTCATCAGCATTCCTTAGTGCCCTGCCATTTGCAGTAAATGTCCTTACCTCTATTTGATTTTTCACAAAATGCAGGATGCTTTTAATGTGCAGGTTGCAGGAAGAAAAATGTTAATACAGTGGAGCTACACTGAGATCTTCAATGTACTTGTCACAACCACAGACTCGGCTGCAGGGTCTATGCGACCCTGCAGACAGGCTGCGCAATATATTCAGCATTGTGCTGTGAGAACGCACGTTCTGGCTAATTACTGTCTTATTATGGTGGTATTTAACTCCCTTCTTTCGTTCTAGTTGAGACTTGACCAAAAGCACAGCAACATTTACGCTCCGTGCTTACTCTCGTCCTCGTTTGAGAAAGAGGACTACCATTTCGATTGACACTGGAAAGGAGCGATGTTCATTTAGTATTAGTCATTGTTTCCAGTCACAGAGTTGGCCTTAACTTATAGTTTGAGAGTTTTAGTCATTGGCCCGGTTGACCTATCGTTTATTGTTTTCCTTTTCCTTTAAGCTCTGCAACAGTTCTCATAACAGTCAGTGAACTGATGACATCTCTCTCTCTCTCCATGCTTGGGCCGTATCCGAACATTTTGACGGTGCTGGCCTCAGCTTGATTTCATTTGCAGCTGGATGACAGCAATCTCTTTGTGTGACTGAGCTTGCAGGAAGGAATGTGCTTTGCCACAAGTCTATCTCAGAAAGCACATTCCATGTGCTCAGGTTCCTCTGTGCTGGAGGGGCATTCCTGTATCTGACCACAAAGGTCCGTTAACTGTCATGTGGCATGGCATGTGGAACTGTAAGCAAGATGTGAATACACAGTACAAAAGGATCAGGAAAGACGGTCATCACATCCAAATTCAGGAGCTTGCTGCCTGTTGAATTTTGAGAGACAGAGAGGGCGACCAATTCAAGTACTTTCCTTTGTTTCTGGAAAATGGAACAAATTAGAAGCAGAAATAGGCCACTCAGTCCCTCGTCTGCTCTGAATTTGATAAGATGGTGGTTGACCTGATTGTACTCTACCCGTTCCTGTCCACCCCCAGTAATTTTCCAACCCCTTAACTGTTCAGTATGTCCACTTCTCCCATAAGAACGTTCAAAGACTATCCTTCTACCAACCTTTGGGGAATAAGTTCAAAGGCTGAGAGAGAGAGACAGAAAGCATTTCACTTCCATCTGAAAAGTCCAATCTCTTACATCTAAAGAGTCCCTAGGACTAGATTCTATCGTAGGAAGAAGCACCCTCTCCACATCTACTCTGTCGGGATCTATAAGCATCGACGAGCCACCTCTGTCTCTTCTGAACTCCGGCAGATGCAATCTAGATCAGTCCGACTTTTCGTCATAAAATAGCCCCAGAAGACTTGTGTGGAAAAGATGAAAAAAAAGGTAAGTGACCAGAAGCAGGAGGGGTTCTGTCGGGTTACAGCATCAAAGGTTCTGAGGGTGAGAGAAGATGTGAAAGTGAGAGAGAGTATGAGGTGAGGGGGTGTGAAAGCAAGAGAGGTTGTGAGAGAATGGTGATAAAGAGGGAGAAGGGAGTTTACAGAAGCTGGGTGTATGTGAGCATAGAAAATCAGCCTCATCAAAGTTTGCCATCTTCTGATAAGAAAGTTTCAGAAACTCAGAAGTTTCTTTACCCACTGAAAAACCCTGCCGATTTTCTAATATTTAAAGCAAAACTCTCCAAGGTCAGTTATATCCCTCAAACAAAAAGTAAGGAAACAAGCCTTGAGCTGTATCTGTGGAAACTTGGCAAAGTCACACAAATATAATTTTGTCGAGGAGGCCCAGATAACTGTTAAGTTCACAACTTTAAAAACACAATTTTAGACTTTTTGATGATAAAGAAGCTACTCAAAATAAAACAAACACAAAGTCGTGCAGACACATCCTCTGGGTTGGGTCTGAACAGATGGTGATGTGCAGTGTATTCTGTGTGGAAAACTGGGTTTGGAAGCTCTGTGTTTGTAGTTGTCAGCTGCAGCTTTTTACATGGAATCTTATCACAACAAGCTACTGTATGCTGACAAGGACAAGAAGACATTGATGGAGGATTAACTGGAGATTTAATACAGTGAGCAGAAGGGGCCTTTATATACTGAGAGATGTAAGGATTTATTTGCAATGTAGCAGAGCATTCAGTGATCGAGAGGCAAAGTCACTCTGGCGGACATGGGAAAGTTTGCAGATGTTGGAAATCTAGAGCAACACGCACAAAATGATGGAGGAACTCAGCAGGCCAGGCAACATCTATGGAAAAGAGTAAACCGTCGACGTTTCAGGCCAATACCTTCGTCAGGACGAGAAGGAAGGGGGAAGATGCCAGAATAAAAAGGATGGGAGGGGGGAGGGGAAAGGAGGCTAGCTGGAAAGTGATACGTGAAGCTAGGTGGGTAGGAAAGGTAAAGGGCTGTAGAGGAAGGAATCTGATTGGAGTGAAGAGTGGGCCGCAGGAGAAAGGGGAGGAGGATGGGGCCCAGGGGTGAAGTAATAGCCAGGTGAGGAGAAGTAAAAGATCAGAGTGAGGAATAGAGGAAGGGGTGATGGACAAAGGATTAACTGGATGGATGAAGGCAAGTGAGATTAAGGAAAATACACACAAACTGCTGGAGGGACCCAAAAGGTCGGGCAGCATCTATGGAGAGGAATAAAGAGTCAACGTTTCAGGTGGAGGCCCTTCATCAGGACTGGAAAGGAAGGGGGAAGAAGCCAGAAGAAGAGATTGGGAGAAGGGTGATGCACCATCAATAACTCTCTGAGACGTGAGGCGAGATATCGGCTTTAATTGACTGGAAGAAAGAACAAGCAGTAGTTGACCACCATACTACATCCTGGAGACTGAGGGCCGGGCTCAAGCCTCAATCGCCTTTATACCGGGGTCTGTGGGAGGAGCCACAGGAGCAGTCAGCAGGGGGCGTGTCCAGACAGGTATATGTAGTTCACCACAAAGGGAAGGTGTGCACGCTGGCAGGAGACAGGTAAAGCCAGGTGAAGGGGAAGGCGGGTGGATGAGTGGGAATGAGGAAAGGTGAAGCAAGTTCAAAGTTCGAAGAACCTTTATTAGCAAAGTATGCATACACTGTTCAAGCTTGAGGTTCGTGTCCTTTCAGGCAGAACGAAACAAGGAAAACCAGAAGAACCCATATATAAATAAAGACTGTCGAATACCCAATGTGCAGAAGGAAAAAAGCAGCATGCAAACAATTACCACAAGCAACTATCATTCTGATCCGAAGTCCGGAGTCCCATAGTTCAACATAGTTCAGTGTAGTGGTAGCATGACGCTAATACAGCTCGGGACGTTGCAGAGTTCAGAGTTCAAATCTGGCACTGTTCTGTAGAGAGTCTCTGTGCACCCTCCCCGTAGAATGAGTGGGTTTTCCCAGGATGCTGCAGTTTCCTCCCACAGTCCAAAGGGGTACCGGATAGGTGAATTGCAAATTGTTCTGTGATTAGGTTAGGGTTAAATCAGAGTTGTGGGTTTGCTGGGGCAGTTTGGCTCGAAGGCCTGGAAGGGCCTACTCCATGCTCTGTCGCAAACTAAGGAAAAAGGTGGCCTATATTTTCTCGTTCTCGTTGTCCTCCTAATTACTTTTGTGTGAGTAAGAAACACCCCACCCCCACATATATTTTATAGTCTTTCTTACAATTTAAAGTAGGGGGAATGGAAGGCGTGCCAGCCAGAAGATGATAGGTGGAGCCAGATGAGGGGGAGGGCAGGTGGGTGGCGGAGGCGAGATGAAGTTAGAAGCTGGGAGATCAATTCAGGAGCTACAACGCTGTCATACAAGATCAATGCCAGACACATTGCTTGAGCCAAACAGACTGTTTTCATGGTATGGATTTCCAATAATTCTCTTTAACTTCTTTATAACTGCCACATGGGGAAACAACCGAAAGCTTTCTTTGAAAATTAAAGAAAATACCGCAGAAGCCAGAAATCTGAAAATAAAAACGGAAAATGAAGGAAACACTTAGCAGGTCATACGGAATCTGTGGAAAGCGGTGCAGTTTTAAGACTGTTCGTCAGACTTTTCTCCTTCACAGTGGGAAAGAGGGGTGAGAAAGGTACCACTGCCTGTAAGGAGTTTGTACGTTCTCCCTGTGACTGTGTGGGTTTCCTTAGGGTGCTCCAGTTTCCTCCCATGGCCCAAAGACCGACCAGTTAATTGTTGGTTGTAAATTGTCCCGTGACTGAGCTCGGGTTAAATTGGGGATGACTGGGCGACACAGCTTGAAGGGCCGGAGAGGCTGTTCTGTGAGGTATCTCGATCAATCAACCTATAAACAAATAAACAAACTAATAAAGAAAGAAAGAAGGAAGGAAGGAAAGAGAAAGCAAGTTCTAGAAAAGGTGACAAAAGGAATGGATAGACCAAAGGAAATATCTATGAAAGAATGAAACCAAGCCAAGTGGGCTAATTGGACAACTGGAAGTTAGTCTGGCTTTGTTCCCAGGAACAGGGTGTGGGCCATTCCCAATTGATTAGGCTGTACTAAAGGAGTCATAGAGAAATACCAAGCCAATATTATGCTGTAATATTTGATAATTCCATAAGCCAAACATCATGCTGAATTGGAAGTATATCATCAGTATCACTGGGTTTAAATCTTGGAACTCCCTACCCATCCCCACTGTGGGAACACACTAGGAGGACTGCTGCACTTTCAGAAGGTAGCACATCATCCCCTTTCCGAGGGCTATTAAAGATGGGCATTAAATGCCACCTTGCTCGTGATGTGCCGATCCTGAAACTGGATGAATCATGGATGAAAGAAAAATGGAGGGTTATGTGGAAGAGAAGTGTTGGATTAGGTTGGCCAAAGGACCTGAACTATTCAATGTTCTAGGTTCTATATCTTCTTCTTTTAATCTTTTTATTGATTTAAAAAGAGCATATATACAAGCCTGAGGAGAATTATCTCAAATATATATCAATAACAATACATAAAGAAGGTGAAATAAACATTATCAAAATCAAGCATAGTATTAATCTGATTTAGAATGTATAATAAGGAAAAAGGTAATCAATTCATGAAGAAAAAAAAGACTTTTTGAAATTTTTATGTAAAAAACCTCCACTATTCTATACAAACGAAAACAAAAGGGGGAAAAAAAAGGACCGGGCAGTCAATCCCGTGAATAAAACCAAGAAAAGAAAGACTTTCTGATCAAATCCAAAACTTCGGAAAAATAACTGGAAGAGAGTTGTTACAAAAATCAATAAATCATATGAAAATATTGAATAAAAGGTCGCCAGATTTCTTCAAATTTAAAAGATGTATCAGATGTCCGACTTCTTATTTTCTCTAAACTTAGACAGGACATGATGGAGGAAAGCCAATAAAAAGCAGTGGGTGGATTAGGACCCTTCCATTTAAGTAAAATGGCTCTGTATCAAGTATGTATGAATAGCAGGCATGGCCAGTTTTTAAGCAGACAGAAAGAAAAAGTCAGAGAATTCAGAGTTTAGTCCAGAAGGATGCTTATTTATTTATTTATTTATCTATCTATCTATCTATCTATCTATCTATCTATCTATCTATCTATCTATCTATCTATCTATCTATCTATCTATCTATCTATCTATTTATTTATTATTTCTTATTTTTGTATTTGCACCATTTGTTGTCTTCTGCACTCTGGTCGAATGCCCAAGTCGGGTGATCTTTCATTGATTCTGTTATGGTTATTATTCTATAGATTTATTGAGTATGCCAGCAAGAAAATGAATCTTAGGGTTGTATAGGGTGGTACACATATACTTTGATAATGAAATTCACTTTGAACTTTGAACATTCCCCGAAGTGCTTTGAGGTGATGGTCTTCAAGCTTGCCGAGGGCCTTCCTGTAGCAGGAGGCAATGGAGAGAGAGAGAAGAATGGGAGTGGTAGGAGGAATTGAAGTGGCAGGTAACCAGACGCTTAGATTCCTACTGAAGTATATATATATGCATGGTGATTTACAAAGTGGTCACCCAATCTGCATGTGGTTTCTCCGCTCTAGAGGAGGCCAGATAAATGCAGTATGCTGTATTAGAATTTCAAGTGAATCACTTGAACCAGAAAGTCTGTTTGGAATGCTGTGATTGCAATCACAAAAAACAGCCTCCTTTCCATGGACTCCAACTACAGTTGACACTACCTCTGGAGAGCAGCTGATATAATTAAGGACCCCTCCCACCCAACCAGTCTTTCTTCTCATCCCTTTTATCAGGCAGAAGATATAAAAGCTTGAGAACACACACATGCCACAAAGCTCAAGGAAAGCTTCTGTCCTTCTGTGATAAGGCTCTTCAGTGGACCTTTTGATGGACTTGAATGGACTCATGGAAAAGTACAGCACAGAAGCAGGCCCTTTGGTCCATCTAGTCCATGCAAGACCATTTAAAATCCCTACTCCCATCGACCTGCCAACCACGTACCTATCCAAACTTCTCTTTTCAAACTTCTCCGTTCAAACTTTAGGTGACCAAAACTGCACACAATACTCCAAATTAGGCCTCACCAAAGTCTTAAACAATTTCAACATAACATCCCATTTCCTGTATTCAGTACTTTGATTTATGAAGGCCAATGTGCCAAAAGCTTTCTTTATGACTCTACCTGCCTGAGGTGCCACTTTCAATGAATTATGGACCGGTGTTCCCAAATGTCCTCAGTGCCCTATTGTTACCGTACAAGATCTACCCTGGTTAGTCCTACCAAAGTGCAGCTCCTCACACTTGCCTGCATCTTGATGAACTTTTGATCTCTCAAACTACCATGCCATGCCTCTTTCAATGTATTTTTCCACCTGCGCTGCACTTTATCTGTAATTGTAATACTCCGTTCTGCGTTCTGTCATTGCGTTTCCATTTGTACTACCTCAATGTACTGTTTGGAACAATCTGTCTGAGTGGTATGCAGAGCAAAGGTTTTCACAGTATCTTGGTACATCTGACAATAATAAACCAGCTACCAATAGTCATAACATTAGTAATGTCTGGTGCCAGCAGAAGGGCAAAGCAGGGAGTCATACAGTGCGCAATTCCCTTGTAAATTTTGATTGGGTGGGAAGGGGTACATACAGCACTGTGGAAAATTCTTAGGCACATATATATAGCTAGGGTGCCCAAGACTTTTGCACAGTACTGTAGTAATTTTACATATTGCACTGTACTGCTGCTGCAAAAATACACAATTTTCATGGCATATGTGAGTGATGATAAACCTGATTCTGATATGGGTCTCTATTGTGGACTGAGAGTGGGAAGGGAGCAGGGAGAGGACAATCACGGTTGGGGAAAAGGGGATTGGAGTGAGAAGCACCAGAGAGACATTCTGTAATGATCAATAAACCAACTCATTCTCATTCTCTAGTCCACGTTGACGAATACAGTACTGTGCAGACAGAAGGCTCAGGCACCATAGCTACCTATATACAGTCGGCCCTCCTTATCCGCGGGGTGTATATGCCTGAGGCGTTTGCTCCGTACTGTATATATGGTGGCGCAATCTTGTTGGAACCAAGAGAAAATGTGAAAACTTTGCTTGATTCTATAAAAATGAATATCATGCGACTAGCTGAGATTTTATTTTCTGACTTTCCACTGACTCATTCAACAAGTAACTTTTCTCCATGCATCTACTGAAGAACTGTCAAAGTACTTTGCGCTGGTCGGGGTGTTCAGCGTACTTGGCAGCGTTTCTGACCCTGGTTTGAGACATTTGAGTTAATGATCTCTTTCATTCCAGCTACCAAATTATCCAATGATTAGCGGCATCATTATGCCTGTTTAGCTCAACTACATGTGTGACTCCAGTGCTAGTTGTGTATTTTGTGAACGAGTTCAAGATTTTACAGAAGCAACTCCAAAAGTGAACACACAAGAGTTTCTGCAGATGTCTGAAATCCTGAGCAACACACACAAATTGGTGGAGGAACTCAGCAGGTCAGATCAGTCAGCATCTATGGAAATGAATAAATAGTCGATGTTTCGGGCGGTGACCCTTCACGAACAATATAAAATTCAATGATTCGAAGTACATCCATTATCAAAGTATGTATACAGTATACAACCCTGGGATTCGTCTTCCCCGCAGACAGCCACGAAACAAAGAAAACCACGGAACCCAACGCACAGGAAAAAACAAATCGCGCAAATGGCAATTAAAAAAATGTCAGGATTGGTCTCGGTCTGAAATGCCGTCTCTTTCTTCCTCCAAAACTGAAGCAAAAGATGGAGGATGTGGAAGCTTAATACTTATTTGTCGTGTCCTTCACTCCCTTCCACCACCGGGTTCAAGAACAGTTACTACCCCTCAATCATCAGGCTCTTGAACACAAGGGGATTATTACACTCATTCTGTTTCTGGTGTTCCCACAACCGATGGTCTCACTTTAAGGGCTCTTTATCTTGTTATTTATTGCTATTTATTTATATTTGCATTTGCATAGTTTGTTGCTCATTGATCCTGTTTACAGTTACTGTTCTATAGATTTGCTAAGTGTGCCTACAGGAAAAAGGATCTCAGGGTTGTATGTACTCTGATACTATGAACGTTTGAAGATGGCAGGAGGATGGGAATCTCTACAGTGAAGGAGGAGAATTTACGATAGAAACAAGGTGACAAAGAGCAAAATCCAGGAGAGATCAAGGACGGAAACAAAGCAACATAATGCTTAAGGGATTAATATCTTTATGTGCGGAGGATTACCCTAATGAGTGAGGCCTCTGTTAATCAGAGTTGACCATGGATATTGCGTCCCAGCTGTCTAGATACGCAAGCCGGGGTAGTATGGTAAGCAGAGCAAGCTGTTGCCCATGTGGCAGGCTCCCCCCCCACCCCCCCCGTGTATCTGATAAACCCAAAGGAACGGCAGAGACCAATACAGTTTGGCACCAGCAGCATCACAGGAGTTGCCCATTAGCATTGAACTCAATGTTGGACTGCCTTAGTGATTCCAGTTTCAGATTTTCCCCTCAGAGTTTACTTCAGAAGTCTTCCCCATTAGTGGGCACAGCCACAAGGCAGCGGAGGTTTGAGATCAGAGTTTTCCTTCTCTTAGATGAGCTGCCAGCCACGGCTGATGAGCCCCATCTGCCCGAAGCAACTGGTTCTAAGGCACCAGTAACCCACCTTTGCCCCTTTTCCTGTCAGTAGAAACAGTTCCACCCGGCTTAGTAGCTAAGCCACACGTGAAGGCCAGGAGCTGGACTTGGTTGTCGGAGGCTATTTGAGGCGCATGGCATTGGGAGCATTTAATAGGTAGTGGGAGCTTGTCTCCGTTATCACCCCTGGCTATAACAACCTGAAGGAACCACAGTATGATAAATTAATTTATCATGCAGATAATTGCAAATGTGTTTGATATAATCAATGTTACTGAGGCAAAGCAGCCAGGAGACCAAAGATCTGAACATTCATCGGCACCCAATAACGAGGAGAGACAAGTAGAAGTGTAAAAGGTGATAGGGCAGCACTGCTGGATAAAGCGGCACTTAATACAATAGTGGGGCAAGATATTAAAAGTTCAAAGTACATTTATTATCGAACATATGTATACATTATACAACCGTGCGATTTGTCTCCTTACAGGCAGCCACAAAACAAAGAAACCCAAAACAGCCCTTTAAAACAAAGCCCACAAACCCCCCAATGTGCAGACAGAGAGAAAAAAAACAAATTGTGCAATGAATAAAAGCAGGCAAACAGCACTCATAATGCAGCCTCGGCCTCAGTCTGTCACACGGGGGGAGCAAAACGTTGAGCAGCCCGAACAGGCCTCCATGCAGCGAAGGGTGGGGCAAATGCCACAGAACAGTGATTTGAGCTCATTTGATGTGAGAAGACGTACCTAAAGACAAATGCAGGTTAATGGATGACAAATGAACAGAATTTTCTATTTGTCTTCGCAAATAACTTCCCAGAAACATTAGGTGGCCTGGGATTTAGTGATAGGAGAGAGCTGAATGAAACTAGCATTGAAGGGAAAATGGTTGTAGGGAGATAGATAGGACAGTTTAAGGCAGGGAATCACAACCTGGGGTCCACGTACCCCTCGGTTAATAGTGAGGCTCCATGGCATTAAAAAGATTGGGAATCCTGGCTCTAAGGTCTGATCATCTCCATCACTGAATACTTTAAAGGGGCCTTACAATAGTGAATGGAATGGTACTCATTTTCCAACAGTCATTACAGTGTGAATCACTGGAGCTATTTATAAAAGGAGGGAGAGAGAAAATGCTTGAGTGTATTATAGAAGTACAAGGGCAGAGGACATGAGGAAGACTAATTGAAATGGATAAAGTCAACAGGGCTTTATGGGAAGGATAACATGCTTGAGAAAGTCACTGGAGTTTTTTGACACTGTAACTAGCATAGTAGATGAGGAGATTCAGGAGGGTGTCGGTGTAAAGTTAACAACACACCATAAGATACAGGACATGCAAAATACAAAATTAACATGCAAAATTAGGGCACATGGGATTGGGGGAGAGTAGGCAGAGAACTGACTAATAAACAAACCTCGGTGAGGTCCTATCTGGAGTTTTTATAGGGGTTTGGTTTCCTTATCTGAAGACAGGAAGTGCATCAAAAGTTTAGTAGGCTGTTTCCTGAGTAGGCTGGAGTTTCATATGAGAGTGAAAAGAGTGAGAGAGAGTCAACTGGGCCTTTATTTAATGGAGCTCAGAAATCTTTTAGAAACATAATTCAAACTAGAAGCAGACTCAATACTAAACCGCATTCTTTAAAGTTTAGAAAGAATGAAGAGTGATATTATTCCAATATCCAAACTTCAAAGAGGACATGACTGGATAGATTTTTTTAAATATTCTAACTTCAAACCTGGCTGCGTGCCATGGAATGCAGGTGGTTTGTCCTGTCTGTGGGTGTGTTAGGACGCATTGTTTCCTGCTCAGTAGCAGAAAGTTACTAAGGAACCTGAATCTGTTCTCTGAGTGTTGAGAAGTTAATAGGGAGGGAGGAGCAGATGGATTTTGGATGTCTGTTGAGAGAGCCACAATGACGTACATTATGTCGTGTCATAAAGAAGACATCACAGTGCTTCACCAAGAGGTAAAGGACCGATTCTCTCCAACCAGCATGCCTTTGGACTGTGGGACAAAATCAGAGCACCCAGGGGAAACCCACGTGGTCTTGGAGAGAATGTACAAACGCCTTACAGGCAGGGGCGGGAATTGAATCTGAGACGCCCGTGCTGTAAAGTGTTGTGCTAACCATCATGCCAGATGTCAAAATGTTTTCACTCATGGGAGTCTCGACCAAGAGAACATAGTTTCAAGATAAGGGGTCAATCATTTAAAACTGAGGAATGTAGAAATTTAGTCTGAAAACAGACTGGAAACAGAGATAACAGTCCTAGGTTGCAAGGTATGCATTTTATAGCTTAGATTAAGAGAATTTTTTTTCACCCAGAGGCTAACCGATGGAATTCCCTACCATAAAAGGCAATAGAGGCCAGTTATTCAACATATTTAAGTGGTAAGTGGAAATATTTCTTAATGCCAATGAGACCCAGAGATTTGGGGAGAAGGCAATGAAGTGAACGATCAGTGAAGGAAAGAGATAAATGTCACTAAGCTTTTTGAAATGGCAACCGAAACCGCCCGTGTTAATTTCATTTTGCCAATTCTGGTCTCTGATTGGAGGCGTGGGTTGGGCGGCGCGGTAATGTAGCGGTTAGAGCGACGTTATCGCAGCTCAGAGCGTCAAGGGTTCAATTCTGGCATCCTCTGTAAGCAAGTTTGTTCCCATGTGTGCTTGTGTTTCCTCCAGGTGCTCCGGTTTCCTGGCACATTTCAAAGATGTACCGGTTAGCAGGTTAATTATTGAATGCAAGTTGCCCCGTGATTAGGCTGTGCGTGGCTGGGCAGTGCAGTTTGAATGGCCGGAAGGGTTTGTTCCGCTCTGTACCACTAGATGAATAAATCCAGCATTCCACTGAGAGAAGAGCTCTGGTTGAATATTTGAAATAATGTCAAGGTCAAGCCAAATTCAGATGTTTCATTTACTTCATAATAAATATTTTTGTCAGTTTCACTACTTCACTTCTTTCCTGAACCTGCTGCCTCAAAGTTGGATCCAGTTCCACTCGTACCTGTCGTTCTATGCCAGCTGCTGTCTTTCACAAAGAATCTTGTGTAGATTCCCACGTGAAGAATGACAAATGGAAGATCTTCTCTTGCTTTGAAATGGAATAATGCCGTCAGTACAGACTCTCCATTGTCCACGTTTCGTCATCACAGCTTTTGTGCGCCAAATTGCTAAGTTGATAACTATTGCAGTCATCTAATCATTTTAAAAAGTAACATTTCCTTCATTGAACTGTCATTGAAAAGCAAAAATAAAATCCACAGATGCAGGAAAAATGAAATAAAAACAAATTTAACTGGCTTGGTTATCTGCTTGCGACATACACTGTTAAAACAAGTGTTTCACAAGCATTGAAATGTAATGTGATTTCCTAATGCTAAAAATGGCTGTTTTTATTAGCAAAGCACACATACAATTCATAACTTTGAGATTCGTCTTCTCCAGCTGGTCACGAAACAAAGAAAACCATCAAACCCGCCCCCCCGTACAATAAAAAAGAATGCCAATACGATCAACTCCCAGAGCCCCCCCATACAAAACCCAACACGAAAAGCAACCTCAAACTTCCCTCTCCCCGCACGAAACACAACAAGAACATTGACCCTCCCTCTACACAAATAAAACAATGAGAAAGAATGGGTGAAATCACAGAATATAAAAACCACAAGACTGAGTTCATATTACATTAGTTATGCTCAGTATGGAGAACTAGGGAATTTGCAATGGTTGGTCGGAATCTGGTTTATCATCACTGACGTATGTCACAAAATTTGTTGTTCGTCAGCAGCAGTACAATGCAGTACATAAAATATGCCATAAATTTCAACAAGAAATTTACACACAGTGGCCACCTCATTAGATACAGAAGGTACCTAATACAGTGGTCAACAAGTGTATGTTTGTGGACCTCTGATGCCGTGGGCCATCCATTCCAAGGTTTGCTGTGTGTCCACACTACCATTGTAACGTGTGGTTATTTGAGTTACTGTTCAGCTTGAACCAGTCTGGCCGTTCTCCTCCGACCTCTCTCATTAACGAGACATTTTCACCCACAGAACTGCCGCTCACTGGATCTTTTTTTTGTTTCTCGCACCATTCTCTGTAAACTCTAGGGACTGTTATGTGTGAAAATTGTAGGAGGTCAGCAGTTTTTGAGATGTTCGAGCCACCCCACTTCTGGCACCAGCAATCGTTCCATGGTCAAAGTCATTTAGATCACATTTCTTCCCCATTCTGACTTTCGGTCTGAGCAAGAACTGAACCCCTTGACCACTCTGCATGCTTTCATGCATTGAGTCGTGATTGACTGATTATTGGCATTAATGAGCAAGTGTACCAGCATCTTAAAGTGGCCTCTGAGGCACCTCAAAATAAGTAACTATTGCAAAAAGAGAGCAAGATCAGTGAGTTCATGAGTTCATTGTCCGTTCAGAAATCTGTTTGTTTTAAGTAATTTTAAACCAAAGTTACTGTAATATTTGTGGGATGCAGGCTTCACAAATAATGGCTGAAATATTAGTTGTTAAGTTGACATTACCTCAGTTTCTAGCTTTTGTGAAACTATCAGACCTCAACTTGACTTTTAGTGCATTTAGACTCACTTCTTGAATCATTTCTTCTTGTTTCGCTTTGTACCACAAATGTTTCTTTGGCAAGATTTTTTGCTGCGTCTTTTGTCGGACTGACGCAACACTGGTAAGTTCAAAGTAAATTTATTATCAAAGTTTATATATGTCACCATATAGCACCGTGAGATTTATTTTCTTGCAGATGTACTCAATAAATCCAAGAAACGTAATATAATCAATGAAAGGCCTCACCTAATAATTAATAAGTAAATAAATAAAATAAACACACACACACACACACACACACACACACACACACACACACACAGACACACACACACACACACAGTAGCTACTTTATTAACCCCACCTTAACTACATTTACAGAGAGTGGAAACTTCCTGGCCCTCGACTTGGGAGGGACTAACTTCCGTGTGCTGAGAGTGAAAGTTTCAGACAATGGCAAGCAAAATGTGGAGATTGAGAATCGGATTTGTGCCATTCCAGAGGACATCATGCATGGCACTGGCTCACAGGTGGGAACCCTCTCCGCTGTTATTTTAAGGTCCTGGCAAGCTTCCCACTTTCCATAGCTTCAGCCTATCCAGGTGTTTGCCTGCCCTGAACCGAATCCTACTTCGTCATCGATCTGATACCTAACGTATATAAAATTGTGGTGTCCCAACTCAGGGCCTCCTAACCTGGGGTCTGTGGACCCCTTGCCGAATGGTATTGGTTTATGGCATTAAAAAAGTTGGAAACTCTGCCTTAGATGTTCAGTTCTTTTGCCTTCTTTGTGACCTTGATAATCCCCAACACCACACCTTTGAGACATACACCTACAACCAACAAGATTCTCCACTCTGATCTTCTCACCTGCCTATCACTTCACCTTGAGTCCCCTCCTCCTTCCCTTTCTCCTATGCTCCATTCTCCTCTTCTATCAGATTCATTCCTCTCCAGCCCTTGACCTTTCCCACACTCCTGGCTTCACCTATCACCTTCCAGCTCACCTCCTTCCCCTCCCTCCACCTTTTAATTCTGGCATCTCCCCCCACCTTCCTTCTCAGTCCTGGAGAAGAGACTCGGCCCGAAACATCGACCAACTCTTCATCTCCATAGCTGCTGCCTGACCTGCTGAGCTCCTCCGGCATTTTGTGTGTGTTGTATTGGCTTTCCAGTTTCTGCAGAACCGCTTGTGTTTAACGTTGTCTGTTCATCTGTTAGCTGTCAGTGTTAGAATCCTCTTTCCTGATCTTTGTTCCCCATTGTTGGCTGCTCCCTCAGACTCGAAGATCTGGATTTCTCCCACACCCCATCACCTCTTTTATGCCCCTCTTTTGATCCTCGAATATTGGATCAGGCTTTTGATCACCATTCTTTTGATGAGGATTTTCATCAGATTATAATATATTTAAACACTTTTGGACTTTCTCCTGTATGAAGCACTCAATATATTTATTCAACAAATAGATCTACGTGTTATTTAACTTTATTGCATCTTTTGTTTTTTTTTAAAAAGCTGATGGTAATTTATATATCTTGCACTGTATTCCTGCCATAAAACACCTAATTACATGGCATATGTCAACGATAATATTCCAGATTCTTCCTCCTTCTTTTCCAATTCTGACGAAGGGTCTTCGCATGAAATGTCAACAGTTTATTCCCCTCTTTATACGTTACCTGACCTGCTGAGTTCCTCCAGCATTTTGTGTATTGCTCTGGGTTTCCAGCAGAATCTTTTGTGTCTGTGATAACAAATCTGATTCTGATTCTGTTATCAGTTAAAATAGGATAAAATACCGACTTGCATTGACGCAC
Source organism: Hemitrygon akajei (assembly GCF_048418815.1). Classification (NCBI taxonomy): domain Eukaryota; kingdom Metazoa; phylum Chordata; class Chondrichthyes; order Myliobatiformes; family Dasyatidae; genus Hemitrygon; species Hemitrygon akajei. The sequence goes on along the minus strand of NC_133124.1, from coordinate 213,415,831 downwards.
TTAAAACTGGTTCCAGTTTACTTTTGTCCTCTTCAGTATCTCATATACGCCATCATTACAATCAGTACAATTTTCATAAAGTTTATCTACCTTAATGGTGCTTATCTATAAAGAATCTGGGAAGGTGCTGAGAATCTTTTGAGTCTTTGTTCAGCGCAGATATAAACCCTAGCAAAGCCTGCCCTCTTGTGGCAGAGTCTGCAAATGCCACTTTGTCCTCATAAACTTCAGAATCCACTCTGGACACAGGAACGCTGCCTGAGAAACAGAGAGAGTCGGACAGCATTTATAGATACAATTGTTATAATGATCATTGCAACTACACACAAATTTGCTGCAAGTTTATTAGTACTGATGTGAGTAATATGCAGGTCTGGTGTAGAAAGTTCAAGTTTATTGTCCTCTGACTGTGCATATACAACCAAACACACAGTAGCGTAATGGCTTGGGAGGTTATGCTGCAACTGTATGGGGTACTGGTGAGGCCGCACCTGGGGTACTATGTGCAGTTCTGGTCTCCTTACTTGAGGAAGGATGTACTGGCTTTGGAGGTGGTGCAGAGGAGATTCACCAAGTTGATTCCAGAGATGAGAGGGTTAGACTATGAGGAGAGATTGAGTCACCTGGGACTGTACTCTCTGGAATTCAGAAGAATGAGAGGAGATCTTATAGAAACATATAAAATTATGAAAGGGATAGATAAGTTAGAGGCAGGAAAGTTGTTTCCACTACTAGGTGAGACTACAACTAGGGGACATAGCCTCAAGATTCGAGGGAGTAGATTTAGGATGGAGATGAGGACGAACTGCTTTTCCCAGAGAGTGGTGAATCTGTGGAATTCTCTGCCCAGTGAAGCAGTGGAGGCTACTTCAGTAAATATATTTAAGACAAGGTTGGATAGATTTTTGCATAGTAGAGGAATTGTTATGGGGAAAGGCAGGTAGGTGGAGATGAATCCATGGCCAGTTCAGTCATGATCTTACTGATTGATGTAGCAGGTTCAATGGGCCAGATGGCCTACTCCTGCTCCTGTTTCTAATGTTAGCACAATGCTTTGTAGTACAGGTGACCTGGGTTCAATTCCCACCACTGCTTGTAAGGAGTTTCCACATTCTGCCCGTGACTGCGTGGGTTTCCTCCAGGTGCTCTGGTTTCCTCCCACATTCCAAAGATGCACTGGTTGGTAGGTTAATTGGTCATTTGTAAATTGTCCCGTGATTAGGCTAGGACTAATCTAAACTGGGGGATTGCTGGGCGGCATGGCTCAGCGGGCCGGAAGGACCAGCTCCGTGACACAGCTCAATGAAATCAAACGAAACGGAAGGGAAGTGGGAAAAAGCCAGAGTAAGATGGGATGGAAGGGGAAGGAGTATGAGCTGACAGGTGATAGGTGAAGCCAGGTGAGGGGGAATGAAATGAGAAGCTGGGAGATGATGGGAGGAGGGGGTAAATGGTTGAAGAAGAAGTAGAAATCTGATAAGAGAAGACAGTGACTATAGGGGAAAGTGAAGAAGGGAGGGCACTAGAGGGAGGTGACATGCAGATGAGGAGAAGAGAAGACATAAGAGGGGAGCCAGAGTGGGGAGTGGTTCCTTCCCTATCTGAAATCCCTAGAACCCTTAATGCTGGAGAATATGCTTGATGACTAAACATCTGCAGTATATCATAAACACAAGAAATTCTGCAGATGCTGGAGGGTGGCATGGTAGTGTAGTGGTTAGCACAACATCTTACAGTACTCCTGACCTGGGCTCAATTCCTACCACTGCCTATAAGGAGTTCGTACGTTCTTCCTCGTGAGCGCATGGGTTTCCTCTGGGTGCTCCGGTTTCCTCCCACAGTCCAAAGACGTACTGGTTGGTAGCTTAATTAGTGCTTGTAAATTGTTCCATGATTGGTCTAGGATTGAATCAGGGGGTTGCTGGGCAGCACGCTTGAAGGCCCGGAAAGGCCTATTCCACATTGTATCTCAATAAATCTGGGGTGTCTCACACAAAACGCTGGAGGATCTTGGCAGGTCAGGCTGCATGTATGGAAAAGAATAAACAGATAGCGTTTTGGGCTGCTCGGAACATCGACCGCTTATTTATTTCCAGAGATGCTGCCAGATGTACTGAGTGTCTACAATATACTGTCCTCGGGTGGAGCGTTCCAAAATTTCACAATACTGAGTGTCATTGACCCTGTTCCCAATCTCAGATATCTAATCTCTAATCCACACATTATGATCCTTGGCTTCAGAGTTGCTAGTCAGGGTAAACAGTTTGTTAGCATCTATCAACCCTGTACCTTCCTTGTATGACTTTATATCTTTCATTTAAATTACTACTTGCACTTTCAACTTCAAAGTATATTACTTCTCACATCTGATGATCCCTCTCTATTGATGCCTCCAAATTATAGCATCAGTATAATTTTGTGATCACTGCTCTGGATGATCTTGAACTTGATCTTTGCCCTTTAATGTAACACATCCCAACCTAATACCACGTTTGTACTTGAGACATTGAATTTTACAAGTTCAGCAGTGTAGAATTCTAGGAACTTTATTTAATAAAGCTGTACTTTATTAATATTACTGTATCAGGGAAATAAGACCATAATATATAGGAGCAGAATTAGGCCAGCTGTCCCATTAAGCTTGCTCGACATCGTTAGAGTGCTGCAGCATAATTTCATTTGAACATCCAAGTCCCCAGATGGTGCGGGATTCTTCTTTGTCAAAAAGAAAGATGGGGATCCTCATGGCCCTACATTTGTAATGATTGTTTTCATTGTTCTTGTAGCTGTTCGATCACATTGCTAACTGCCTGGGAGATGTGATGGAAGAACTGAACATCAAGGATGAAAAGCTTCCTCTGGGCTTCACGTTTTCCTTTCCCTGCAGACAATCCAAGCTGGATGAAGTGAGTTCCTTATCTTACCCTCTGCGAGAGGCATCTAAACACTAGGCATGTTCTCATTCCACGCTCTGCAACGGGCTTCCTTTAAGAGTTGAGTCTCCTACGGTAATAGGATCGAACAGTGGCACCATGAGCTGATAGACGTAACGACAGCTGTGCTGTTCCTAGTGCTGCTGAATCCAGGGTTATAAGGGCAGAGCAACCAGATAATGGCAAATGGGAAAGAGCAAGGCCAAATGAGACAAGCCATTATCCTCATGAGCACTACTTCACTGCTTTCTTTCTTTTAGCTTTTTGCATTACTTATTTAATTTAACTATATATATATATATATATTTACTTACTGTCATTCACAGGCTTAATCATCGTCTCGTATAGGGGGAGCTACTGCACAGGCTCGAAATAAACTGCAGAGACTTGTAAAGTTAGCCTCTGTAGTATCCAGGACATCTTCAAGGCGGGATGCTTCAAAAAGACAGGATCCATCATTAAGGGCCCCCATCACCCAGGTCATGCCTTGTTCTCATTACTACCATGAGGAAGGAGGTACAGAAGCCTGAAGGCACACACTCAGCGATTCAGGAACAGCTTCTACCCCTTTGCCATTTGATTTCTGAAAAGACATTGAACCCATGAACACTACCTCACTACTTTTTTTTCCTCTTTTTGCACCATATATTTAACTTAACTTTTATATTTGTATATATATGTATATATACATACACACACACATATACACACACGCACACATATAATTTAAAAAATTGTGAATTACAAAATCACAAGAATTACACATGCATATATATATGTGTGGGTGTAATTCTTGTAATTTTGTAATTTACAGTTTTTATTATTATGTATTGCAATGTACTGCTACTGTATAACAACAAATTTCGTTACATATCCCAGTGATATTAAACCTGATTCTGATGCTGATTGTTAAGCATGGTATTTACCGGATGGTGAATTGCTTGCTTTATTCAGAGGTTTTTGACATCAAAGGCAAGACCAGCATTAACTGCTCTTGCTCGTTTTGCCCTTGAGCTGAATGGATTGCCAGGCCATTCCAGAGGGTTAACGGCCAACACAGCGCTACGGGAATGGAGTCGGAATCAGAATCAGGTTTAATATCACCGGCATATGTCCCGAAATTTGTTGTTACACGGCAGTAGTACAAAGGAATACATAATAATAAATTACTATATATATATGTACTATAATTCACAGTTATTATATGTGTGTATAAAATACTCATATAGTTTATATATATAATCATAATAGTTATATATATATAAAATAGTTAAAATAAATAAATAGTGCAAAAAAAAAGTAGTGAGGTAGTGTTCATGGGATCAAAGGCCTCCTTTACTTCCTCCCTGACGGTAGCAATGAGAAGGCAGCATATCATGGGTGATGGGGGTCCTTAATGATAGATGCCACCTTTTTGGGGCATCGCTCCATGAAGGTGTCCTGCATGCTGCACCATGTGCCAGCAATTCCCTTTCACAAAGAACATCAGTAAACTAGAGTAACACACGCAAAACGCTGGAGGAACTCAGCAGGTCAGGCTGCATCGACGGAGAGGAATAAACGGCCGAGACCCTTCATAATTAATCATTCCATGTTTAATGTTTCACCCTCTTTGCTCCATTGCAAACACTTTGTCCAGAAGCACAAACACTTGTTGCCAGAATCTTCTGAGTATGTCCCTAAGTTGAACTGTAGTGTCTAGGACAGACAGCAGTGGACAGGTATATTCAGCAATGATGTTGTAACAATCTTGATGCCCACTTACACTAAATGATCCCCTTTGGTGTATCATCCATATCCCTCCATTCTTTAAATATTCTTGTGTCTATCTAAAAGCTTCTTAAACTCCACCAAACTGCCCGCTTCCATTACTACCCCTGGTAACCCAATCCAGGCATCTACCAGTATATGCACAAAAAACTTACCCTCACTTCCCCCCTCTAATCCTAAGAGCATATTCTTCGGTGTTTGACATTTCTACCCTGGGGAAAAGATTTTGACTGTCTACCCTATCTATCTCGGTGGCAGGGTGGAGATACATCTCTACCAAAGGAGGTGTAAGGTGCTCCTTCCCTCCACTAGCCTGCAGGTCACCCTCGGGCAAGGTGTAGCACATGCTTAGCCCTGGATCAAGGTCATGTGAAGTCATGGGAGCAGGTGGTGGATGGTCGTATGAGCAGCTGGTGCATATCACAAGTTCTGGTTATGCGACCACTGACACCAGGCAGACAATCTCTGAAGAGTATTGATCATGGCTGGGGTCACCCGTCTTGTAAAGAGGCTGCCCAGAAGAAAGCAATGGCAAAGCACTTCTGTAGAAAAATTTGCCAAGAACATTCATAATTATGGAACAACCGTGATTGCCCATGTCTTATGACACAGCACAAAACAAACAGACTCTACCTATGCCCCTCATTCTTTAAAGGAAACTTTGTCAGGTCTGAGGAGTTTGTTTCCTGAAGAAGGGTCTCAGCCCGAAGCATTGGTTGTTTATTCCTCTTTGTAGTTGCTGCCTGACCTGCTGAGTTCTTTCAACATTTTGCATGTGTTGCTTTGTTTCCTTGTTGTTCTCACTAATGAAATACAAGTTGCTGATCGCGGCTCATCAGTGACCAAATCAGTGGAAATTTTGCTCCATTGAACTCTGAACTCTGCACTTCATTGTTGTTTGAATCTGGCAACAGCAAGTGGAGATGCTGGCTTTCCTTTCTTTTCTTTCAAGAATATGAGAGGAAAACATGTGAGCAAACTAATTAAAGATTTTGAATCCTAAAGTGTGCAACGCAGATTTGTTAAAGGGGACTTTGTTTCTGATCGAACTTTATGATCCATATCTTTGTCCTTTTGTGACTAAATTAAAACTGAGTCACACGGAGGCTGTAAATGGGAATTATAAAAGTCTTTATTCACTTTGCGAACCTTCAGGAGAGAGAGTTCAAGAGAATCTCATTTTATATTTCAACACAAAGATAACAATAGGTGATTAACCAATTTCAATTGTTATGATCACCTGCCTAGCTTTAACAATTTGATTAGGGTAAGGCAAATTTATGAAACTACACCTTAATCATTTACAGGCGGGCACCATGGTGGTGTAGGGGTTAGTGCAACACTCTTACAGATCAGGGCATTCCGGTGTTCCGAGTTCAGTTCCGGTGCCGTTCTGTAAGGGGTCTCTGTACGCTTTTCCTGTGGAATGGCTTTTTCCCAGGCGCTCTGGTTTCCTCCCACAGTCCAACGACGTACCGGTTAATTGGTAATTGGTCCCACGACTACGGCTAAGGTTAATTGGGTTTGTGGGGTTGCTGGGGCAACGTGGCTCAAAGGGCCAGAAGGGCCTACGTTTATTTATTTATTCATTGAGATACAGGTGGAATAGGCATTTATTCCTAGCCTAATCATTTACAATGACCAATTAACCAACCGGCTGGTAGGCCTGTGGGAGAAAACCAGAAAACCACACGTTCAAGGGGAAAACGTACAAACTCCTTACAGGCAGGGACGGGAATTGACCCAGGTCGCTTTACTGTAGCTAACCACTACGCTTCTGTGCCTTGCTGTATTGCTAAATTAAATAACTAAGTACTATGTCTGGGCAACACCTCCCAACAAGCAGATTATCTTTGAATATTCTATCCTGGTGTCTGCTCCAGAAGCCTCAGTACAAACACCAGACACATCGAATATACCCCCCCTTGTTACAGTGATGAAGGACGGCGCCATGAATATACAACGACAAAAGAGATCTGCTGAACTGTGCCTTCAAGCTGCAAGGAGGCACCTTTAATAGCAGGAACATTCATCAATTGTCTTCCCCTATGGAGGATCAATGGTACGGAATCACCCAGCGATTGGTTCTGCAAGCCGCAATGTATCATTTGGAAATTACATTTTGTGTGTGTTGAGTTGGAAATTAAATTATGTACAGGTCTTATTTTCCTGAAGACTGGTTCTAAATTTAGTTAATCTATAAGTATGCTATCCATAATTTCATAACTCCAGATGATCTTTCACAGTCTCTTACCTGCAGAGTTCAAAGTAAATTTACTATCAAAGTACATACAGGTTGCCATATAGATTCATTTTCCTGTGGGCATGCTCAATAAATCCATAATAGAATAATGACCACAATAGAATCAATTTATCTTCTGTTCACCCAGTGTGCAAAAGACAGCCAACTATGCAAATACAAAAAGAAAGACATAATAATAAAAGTAAATAAATAAGCAATAAACATCGAGAACGTGAGATGAAGAGTCCTTGAAAGTGAGTCAATTTCAGTGATGGGGTGAGAGAAGTTCAGTGAAGTTGTACCTTGTGGGTCAAGATGCTGATGGTTGAGGGGTAATAACTGTTCCTGAGCCTGGTGGTGTGGGTCCTGAGGCTCCTCTACCTGCTTCCTGTTAGCAGTGGTGAGAAGAGAGCGTGTCCTGAGTGGTGGGTGTCCCTGATGAAGGTTGCTGCTTTTCTGTGACAAAGTCTGTATAGATGTTCTCAATGGCGTGGAGGGCTTTACCTGTGATGGACTGGGCCGTACTCACTACCTTTTGTGCGATTTTCTGTGATTCAGCCACTCGGTATACTCCACACTACGAATCTTTAGAAGCTGGTTTTGTATAATCTTAACATTCTTTCCTTATTTTCTGCTCCAGAGTATTTTGGTTAATTGGACGAAAGGCTTTAAGGCAAGCGGTGTAGAGGGACGAAACGTGGTCGGATTACTGCGTACAGCTATCCAGAAGCGAGGGGTATGTATCAGAAAACAATGTAGAGAAATGCAGTTGGTTTGGCATGTCCGCGAGCTGGCCTTCCGGGGAAAGCGTTGACTATCTGTTCCTCTTTTTGTTGTTTGGACAGGATTTTGATATCGATGTTGTTGCTGTGGTGAATGACACTGTGGGGACCATGATGTCTTGTGGTTATGGCGACCACAACTGTGAGATAGGACTAATTGTTGGTAGGTTGACTTGTTTCTTGTTAGTTGGCTGCTTTGCCTGTGGTTGAACATATGTGGCTTTGCATATGCAAGGGGCTGGTGAGGAAGCGGTTCTGCCAAATCTTCGCCTCTGGGGGTTTCGGTGTGTGTGTGTGACTTGAAAAGAGAAAATGAAACTTTAAAAACAGCTCAGTCCATTCGTTCTTCCTCTTGAATAGGAAGGCTGGAGAAGATCAGCTGGTTCATGGTCTGCTTGCTGAAAGAGCTGTATAATTAGCCACATTCAAGGACCCAGGATCAACTTTATTCGTTCTATACAAGTATTAGCAATTTGCTGTGGGGCGTCTGTCAGAGCATAACGTGAAACAAAAATATAACGTTCAATAATTACAAAGAATAAAGAAGTATATAATAATGATGTTTGAGGTTAAAATACAGATACAGAATAAAGTGTACATAAAGTACATAAATACCAGCATGTGTTTGCAATGTAAACAGCATTATATAGAGAGGTTTAAGGTGTTTCCAGTGCTGTGCAGAATTTCACTGTAACACGTACAAGATTTTGGAGGAACTCAGCAGGTCAGGCAGCATCTATGGAGAGGAACAAGCAGTCGACATTTTGGGCCGAGAGGGGCTCGAGCCGAAAAGTCGACTGTTTGTTCCTCTCCATAGATCGTGCACATCTTGTGTGTGTTGCTCTGGACTTCCAGCATCTGCAGAATCTCTTGTGCAGTATTTCTCTGGACTTTAATGACATCTTGCAAATTTACCTCTTATGTTTGTTCCAATTTAAATTATCTTTGAAGTTGTCATGATCACTAATACTAGCTTTCACAATTATTAAAACACGTTGCCTTAGGGTAACATGTTCCTCAACTTTCCTTTGCTTCTTTTGAGCTCCTTTATGAATTTTCTTTATGACAATGAATTGGTGCCCAAGTTCCCGATTACCACTGTCATAGACTTGTAAAGCACAGAAACAGGCCCTCGGGCTCACTGTGTCTGACTGACCATCAAGTACTTATTAATATTAATCCCAATAACCAACACTTGATTCTTCACCTTCTAAGCCTGGACAATTCAAATGCTTGTCTAGGTACTTTTAAAATGCTTTGGGAGTACCGTCCTCTACCAGCCATTCTTGGCAGTCTATTTCATGTCATAACTATCCACCAAGTGAAATAGTTCTTCCCTTGAAACCTCCTTCTCTTTACTCTACAATCATGCCTCCAGCTTCAGATACCTCTTCAGTGAGAAACAGTTTCCTATTATTTACCCATTCCAGGACTCTCATAATTTTGTATATCTGTCAGGTCCATTCTCAGCCTCCTGCATTGTAAGGAAAACACATTCAACCTAGCCAATCTCTCTTTTCATTTATTTATTGAGGGACAATGAGGAATAGGTCCTTTTTGACTCTTTCAATGTGCCACCCAGAAACCCTCAACTTAACCCTAGCCTAATAACGGGACAATTTACAGTGACCAATTAACCTACCATTCGGTAGGTCTTTGGACTGTGGGAGGAAACTGGAGCACCTGGAGGAAACCCTTGCGGTTACGGGGAGAACATACACACTTCTTACAGACAGCGGCGGGAACTGAACCGGGGTCGCTGGCACTGTAAAGTGTTGTGCTAACCGTTCCGCTATCGTGCTGCTAAGTGAAATTTTCTCTCCTAGGCAACATTCAAAGTTCAAAGTAAATGTATTATCAAAGTAGATATGTGTCACCATGGACAACCCTGAGATTTATTTGCTCTTGGGCATTCACAGTAAATACAGAGAAACGCTGTAGAATCCGTGAAAGACCGCACACAACAGGAGGGGCAAACCCAATGTGCAAAAGGCAACAAACTATACAAGTAGAAAAAAAAGCAATAAATATTGAGAACATGAGATAAAAAGTCCTTGAAAGTGAGTCCTTAGGTTGTGGGAACAGCTTAGCATTGGGTGAGTGAAGTTATCCCCTCTGGTTCAAGAGCCTGATGGTTGAGGGTTAATAACTGATGTTCTGATACATCACCTCTGCTTGCTCTCCAGTGTAAACATATCCTTCCCATAGAACTCCAGCTCCTAACCAACATTTGATAATGTTGCCCCATTGCCTCTCTGCTACTGTATTGAAGACAATGAAGGCAAAAGGTCCAGATGGCTTCTGCACCGCCTTACTGACCTATGCTGCCACCTGCAGGCGACCTTGGACGTTCACATTTCAGAGCATTTTCATTTTCTATACCCCAAGCTATTTTCAGAACTACGACCAAATGTCTGGTCCTGTAGCCTTTTATATAGGCAGATTTTTTTTTGTCACATGGAGTGAATTAACTTGGCTGCAAAATCAGAATCAGAATTAGGTTTAATATCACCGGCATACTGAGTGTCATGTAATTTGTTGTCTTTGTGGTAGCAGCACAATGCAATATGTAATAATAGAGATAAAAACTGTGAATTACAGTAAGTGTATATATATTATATACGTATAATATATATTATATATATATAAAATGGTTATTTAGTAGTGCAAAAATTTTTTAAAAATGTAGTGAGATAGTGTTCGTAGGTTCAATGACGAAAAGCTATTCCTGAATTTTTGAGTGTGTGCCTTCAGGCTCTTGTACCTCCTTCCTGATGGTAGCAATGAGAACAGGACATGTCCTGGGTGATGGGGGTCCTTAATGATGGATGGTGTCTTTTTGAGGCATTGCTACTTGAAGATGTCCTGGATACTACGAAGGCTAGTGCCCATGATGGAGCTAAGTTTATAACTCTCTGCAGCTTCTTTCGATCAGTGCATTAATCACCCCATACCAGACGGTGATGCAGCGAGTTAAAATGCTCTCCGTGGTACATCTGTAGAAATTTACGAGTGTCTTTGACTTTCCAAATCTCCTCAAACTCCTAATGAAATATAGCCGCTGTTGTGCCTTCTTTGTAACTGCATCGATAGGTTAGGCCCAGGTTAGACCCTTGGAGATATTGACACCCAGGAACTTGAAATTGCTCACCCTTTCCACTCCTGATCCCTCTATGAGGACTGGTGTGTGTAGCCTTTCTGAAGTCCACAACGGTTCTATGATGGCGAGGATCTCGAGAGGAAGCTGAAAGATACACTCTAATGGCCACTTCTGGTTGCACATGATTCCAAAGTTCCAGCCTTGCCATTGACTCTCGTCTACTTGTCCCACCATTGCTGAGGACGATGATGTTCATGGACCCTTCTCCACCAGCATTCATGAATAGATGTGGTACGACTGCAGAACTTTGATCTGATCTGTTGGAAGAGTGATGCCTTAGCTCTGCCCATTGCAAAATACTACTGTATTTTGATTCCACTCCAATATATGTCATATTACACAATGTAGATGTCCTCAGTGTGAAGATGAATTTTAGTTTCTCATGCTTGCACCTGGTTTATTTTTAGATGCATAAGCACAAGAAATTATGCAGATGCAGGAAATCCAGATCAACACATGCAAAATGGAGGAACTCAGCTGGTCAGGCAGCATCTATGGAGAGGAATAAACAGTTGACATTTCAGGTTGAGATCCTTCATCACTCGCCAAGAACAATGATACTCATAGAGCATGATCACCTATATCACACAACAAGGCACACAACAATGATGATGATACATAAATAAAGACTGTCAAACAACCAGTGTACATAAGAAGACAAATTGTGTAAATAAAAAAAAATACTGCGAACATCAAAGTAGAGTTCTTGATAGTGAGTCTGTAGATTGTGGAATCATTTGAGATTTGAGGTGAGTGAAATTATCCACCTCATTCCAGGAGTTTGCTGGTTGTAGGGTTATAACTATTTCTGAACCTGGTGGTGTGGGGCCCACAGCTCCTGTACCTCCTGCCCGATGCTAGTAGCAAGAAGACAGCATGAGCTGGATGGTGGGGGTCCTTGTTATTAATTTTAGAATGGGAAGTGTGGGGGCAATACGTCACAAATTGTGGTGGTGCACATTTCTGCCTCTGCTGATAGTCCAGGGTGCCTCGTGAGTGCCTCATTTCAAACTGCCAGATGTATAGAGTCTATTCCATTTGACAGGGTGGTAGTACCTCATAATACAATGGAGGGTATCCTCAGCTTGAAGGTGTGTACAAGGACTGTGCGATGGTCATTGCTACCACTGCTGCTGTTATACCACAGGTGAGGACAAGGTTATATTGCTATTTTGGTTCACTCACTATCTGCTGTGGACACATTGAGTTTGTTTCTGAGGACACAGCCATCTTTGTGGGTGCCTAAAGCTAATCGTGGTGGACTTGACGTCTCTCACCCAGGGTGATTCATAAACACAAGAGATTCTGCAGATGCTGAAAAGCCAAAGCAAAAAAAAAACACAAACACACACACACACACACACACACACACACACACACACACACACACACACACACACACACACACACACACACACACACACACACACACACACACACACACACACACACACACACACACACAGTCAGGCAGCATCTATGGAGGGGAATAAAATTATTTGTGCCGACACCCTTCATCTGGAAAGGAAAGGGGCAGAAGTCAGAATTAGAAGGTGACCGAAGAGGAAGGAGTACAAGAGAGAGGTGATTGGTGAAGCCATATGAAAGGGTGGGTGGGGCAGGGGTGGTGAAACAAGGAGCATGGGGGGGGGGGGTGATAGGTGGAGGAGATGCAGGGTTGAAGAAGAAGGTATCTGATAGAAGAGCACATTGGACCATGGGAGAAAGGAAGGAGGAGGGGAACCAGAGGGAGGTGATAGGCAGGAGTGGAGAAGGGGTAAGAGGGGAGCCAGAATGGGGAATGGAAAAGAGAGAAGGGGAAGTGGGGGGTAACATTCTTCTCCTTTGTTACTTCCATTGCTCTTTTCAAGTGTTGATCAATGCAGTAGAGTTCCGATTATTCTTTCTCTTGAGGAGAGACACTAGATGGTGATCTGAGCTCTTGTTTGACCTCATACCATGAGATCTCAAGGGTTAACATCAACACCGCTTGCTAGTGAGATTTTGATGGATGAGTCTGGCACATTGGATGTAAATTATAACTTTAAAGGCATTGCTATATTAGGTGGGAGGTGGGAGATATTTCTCTCAAAATAGACACCACCACCTGCAGATAACACCCCCCTGTCCAAGTGACATACAATCCTGACTTGCCAGTCCTCTGTCATTACCAAGTCTAAACTCTGAAATTCATCCCCAGCAGTGCTGTGGGGATATCTCCAGAGCCAGACTGGGTGCCTCTGAGGAGCATGAGTGAACCAGATATTTATGGCAGTTTAGAACAGGAGGGAGGTTCCCAAACTTTCTTATGACCATGGAACCCTCCCATTAACCAAAGGTTCTGTAGACCCCAAGCTGGGAACCCCTGGTTTAGAAGGACACGAGGCTCAGGCATTGTTTGTGTTCAAAGAAGACCAATGGATTTCTGTTTCGTGAAGAACCTTTTTGGCTCTAACATTATTTCTATGCCTTTCAAGACATTACATAGAAGTTCAAAAGTTCAAAATAAGCTTAATTATCAGAGTACATACATGTCATTACATATAATCCTGAGATTCTTTTCCCTGTGGGCATACTCAGCAAATCCATAGAATAGTAGCTGTAAGCAGGATCAATGAAGGAACAACTAGAGCATAGAAGACAACAAAATGTGCAGATGCAAATAGCAATAAATAATGAGAGCATGAAATAACACAGATAACGTGAGACCATTGGTTGTGGGAACATCTCAATAGATGAGTGTATTTATTCCCTTTTGTTCACGAGCCTGCTTGTTGAGGGGTAGTAACTGTTCTTGAACCTGGTGGTTCGTGTCCTGAGGCTCCTGTACCTGATGGCAGCAGTGAGAAACGTGGATAATTGTGTAAAGAAGACAGGCTGTAGGACAGGAAGGGCACAGAAATAATAATGAATGTGGACGCCTTGGGAACTGCTAATCTCCCAGTAGTTTGCTTTTGGAGTATTTGCAAGTCGGACTCTTATTAAGGGTAGTGTGGGAAATGGTGATCAGGCAGAGCTGCTTTGCTCTTGATTGGTGTAACAGGCCCAAAGGGCAGAACGTCCATCTGCTGCTCCTACGTTTAACTTATTATGTCTTGCACCAATGTTTCTAATTTTTTTTCTTTAAGCTCTTTGAAATCCAGGTGGCTTTTGACTGAATTTAAATTCTGCTGGGATTTAAAGTAATTTCTCTGGCGATCTTCATCGCTGCACCACACTGAATCCCAGGGTGTTGTTACACCGTGAGCTGATTTCTTTTCTTTGCGTTCCTGTAGGCACCGGCACAAACGCTTGTTACATGGAGGAGATGCGGCACATTGACCTAGTCGAGGGAGACGAGGGGAGGATGTGTGTCAATATGGAGTGGGGTGCATTCGGTGACCTGGGAGAACTGGACGACGTTAGAACAGATTTTGACAGGGAGATTGACAGGGGGTCCATCAATCCTGGGAAACAGCTGTAAGTATAATTGCTCTATCGCACAGCAGTAATGGCTAGGAGCCAGAGTCATCTGTAATGAGTGACTGGGCAGTAGCCACTACCTGTTGGAAAGGTCCTTGCTCGCTTAGTTTCCATGTGAACGGGGGTTAGCGGGATATTGAAACAGTACAGTGTCTCAATAAACATCATGGTCCCATGAGGCTTGGAAGAACTATTTGCGAGCCTGCATCAGTGATGTTGATATCAAAGATGTGGGAATTATGAATGGGATTGGGAAAAAGATAATAGTTACATTTGACATTTACGTTTAGGGCTTTTCTTTTTGGTGTGAAGGAGGATGAGAGGTGACTTGATGGATGGTGAGAGGCATAGACCTCGAGTGGACAGCCAGAGACTTTTTCCTAGGGTGGAATTGGCTAATATGAGGGGACCTAATTTTAAGGTGATTGGAGGAAAGTATAGAGGGGTTGTCAGAGGTAGTTTTTTTTACCCGGTTATGTGGAATGCCCTGCCTGGGATCGTGGTAGAGGTGGATACATTAGGGGCATTTAAAAAACTCTTAGATAAGCACATGAATGCTAGAGAAATGGAGGACTATGTAGAAGGGAAGGGTTCGGATGATCTCAGAGTAGGTTAAAAGGTCGGTACGACATTGTGGGCCAAAGGGCCTGTGCTGTACTGCAATTTTCTACGTTCCAATTCACTGAATGCAGGGATGGAAACATTTGTCAGCCGTCTCAGAATGTGTTTTGGACTAATGTCACCGTGGTTCGTCCCCTGAATGTGTCCTGCTGGTGATAATTGAGGAACAGGATTTTAATGCAGGAAGAATGGACACAGACAATGTGGTCCAGATCTGATTTGGAAGGCAGTCTTGATATTGTTCTGTTGACCTGCTCTCTGTTTTCCATTTCCTTGATCACCCCTTGAATTCATAAGAGAGTGAATGGAATCAGTGGAGAATGATCCAGTATCATTAGTGGTGATCTGGTCTGGGAGACTACAAAAATCCTGGCAGAAGGACAAAACAATAAATCAAGAGAATTCTCAGAAGTTTGGTTCTCAATGGAAAACTCCATTAACAAACATATTCAACTGGAGTGGATTTACAAACCTATGCATCTGCAGGTTTGGGGTCGAGGGGTGAGCTGTGGACAACTGAGGAACTAATGCTCACAATGACCGATAACCAGGTGTACGAGCCAGCAGAGATTGCTCTGCTATCTGGTTGGCTGGGACCTAGCAGAGTCGAGCAGCCAGTGTGACAGCCTACCAATCAGAAAGAGTCGAATATAAACATGACCACTCGTCAGAAACAACATTCAGTCGCACACTGATGATGTCGGCTCGACTGGTGACGAAACGTTTGTGGCCTAACCTCCAAGCTCGGCGAACAACCGAACAGTCATCCTCTCTCTACCTCTGAAGGATGAACCACTGACAGATTTCTCTATTGATGCTACCTGGGATATGTCCATAGGTAGATGGGCTTAACCCTCCTGACTCTATTGTTGCATAATATGCTGGTATCCACTATCTGGACTTGTGCATGAAGACTAGCTTTTGGGATGGACTATCAGAGTTCCTGGTGTATGTCAAAATGCAGCTCTGCACCCAGGGAATAACAAGGTTGTGTATGCATATTTTAAACAAGGTCACATACACTTGCCAAATCATTACATCCCAGTGTGAGGCAGTTTTTAAATTGCAGTGATGCACAGGGAATATTTAATACCTGGAACATCATAGAGCTTATGTTCAATGAAACTTGTAGTTCAAAGTTCAAAGTGCATTTATTATCAAAGTAAGTGTACAACCTTGAGATTCATCTCCTTGTAGGCAGCCACAAAACAAAGAAACCCAGTGGAATCCATTCAAAAAGACTCTTAACACCCAGTGTGCAAAAAAAAGGACAAATGCAAACAATAAAAAGTAAGCAAATAACATCCAGAAGTAAGGTTCACGAAAGTGGGTTCACAGTCACAACAACCGATCCAGTACTCTGTTAGTTGCAGGCTTCAGCCTCGGTTCAGCACAGACACGAGTAAATCTTGACAAGCAGCAAGCTGAACTCTGGTCAGTCCCTCTCCTCCGGCCCCAACTCCCTGACCTTCTCAATCTGGCCCAGTGCTTAAACTGGTCCATCCGCAGCTCGTTCCTCACTCTTGGACCCCGGCCCTGCAGCTTCTATACACTCTTGGGCCTGGGCCCTGCCACCTCAAGTGGGCCCATACTTGAGCTTTCCAATCTGTCCCAGTGCTTAAGTCAATCAAATATTGGCTCATTTCTCGCTCATGGGCATAGGCTCCTCTGCCTCACCTCAGATCTGCTGCTTTGAATCGGCTCCACGTCCGCTCCAACAATAACCATGCATTGGCTCGTTCCTCACTCTTGGGCCATACTTGCTACAGCGCACCTGTCCTGCACCTTCAATACTTAAGTTTTCACTGCAAAAATGCCAGATCGTACAGGTGGTTCAAAAACTCAGCCTCAAAAGGGAAGTTACAGGCTATTGATTGCAGTGATCATTTTCCAGAGGATGTGTGATTAATAGAGTAACTAGTAGTTTTGTTTGCTGCCAGTAAGTCTTCACCAGCACCATCTTAAACCAGATGGCCCAGAAAATGGGCTGGTTTCAGTTGCCTGAGGTAGGTTAAGATGATTGGCCTCATTTTTGCTTTTCTTTTTGGCTCTGGGTTTCTTTTTTTTTGCCTTTCTTTTGAAGAGCTGGTGAAGCAGTGAGTTTCGTGGGGCAGGAAGGTTGCAGCTATAATCAAGACGTAGAATGAGGAGAGGTCTATTGGAACAACTATTCTCTTCCACCCAGCATTTCCCTGCTTTATATTAATTGCAATTACGAAAACACGACTCTTGTGATGAATTGGACGGACAGCCAGAAAAAAAATACATAGCATGCTTTCAAGCCGTCTTATTTCTGCAGGTTTGAGAAGATGATCAGTGGGATGTACATGGGCGAGCTTGTTCGAATTATCTTGGTGAAGATGGCGAAGGACGGACTGCTGTTTGGGGGAAAGATCACACCAGAACTACTCATCAAAGGCCACTTTGAAACCAAATACGTCTCGGCAATTGAAAAGTAAGCAAAAAGGTGACGTTGTTCGGAATCTGATAGTGAGGGTGAAGAACTATGCAGCATCCCAGATGCTTTACAGACGTAGAAGGGAATTGCCACACGTAGATTGTGAAGAGGATTACCAAAACTAATCCGGAAAGATGTGGGAAATTTAATAAAAAATAGCATTGCTTTAAAATAAACTAGAAAAATAAGGTAGAGTTTAAAAAATGAATCTGATTTGCAGAAATGTCATCACAGAGATATGTTAGTATTGATAAATTTGATGAAATTATGCCTATAGATCACGTTACTGGCAGATCCAGCATTTACTACCCATTGCTCACAACCACTTCCATCTCAAAGGTTACTGTGGTCAACCATGGTGGGACAGATGTCGCATATAAGCCAGACCAAGTAGAGGTGACAGGTTTCCTTCTTTAGAGGACTATAATGAACCTCGTGAATTTTCTAAATTTTGGAAACTACTTGAGTTCAAATTCTCAGTCAATTAGGATTTGAATCTACATTCTCCAAATCAGAATCAGGTTTAATATGACCGGCATATTATCATGAAATTTGTTGTTATGTGCCAGCAGTACAATGCAGTACATAATATTAAAAAAATACTGTGAACTACATTAAGTATATACTGTATATTAAATAGCTAAATTAAACAAGTAGTGCAAAAATAGAAATAAAAAGCAGTGAGCTAGTGTTCATGGGTTCAATGTCCATTTAGGAATTGAATGGCAGAGGGGAAGAAGCTGTTCCTGAATGTTTGAGTGTGTGCCTTCAGGCTTCTGTACCTCCTACCTGATGGTAGCACTGAGAAGAGGACATGTCCTGGGTGATGGGGGTCCTTGATGACGGTCGCTGCCTTTTTGAGGCATTGCTCCTTGAAGATGTCCTGGATACCACGCAGGCTAGTACCCATGATGGAGCTGGCTAATTTTATAACTCTCTGCAACTTACCTCAGTCCTGTGCAGTGGCCCCACCCAACCGTACTAGACAGTGATGCAGCCAGTTAGAATGCTGCCCTCAGTACATCTATAGAAATTTGTGAGTGTTTTTGGTGACATACCATATCTCCTCAAACTCCTAATGTCATGTAGCCACTGTCGAGTGTCGCTATCACAGACTAGTAATACAGTATAACTAGCATGCAATTCTACACGCACTGAAAGTGAGGTAAAAGACGAGATGTACTGTTCCCAAAAAGGAGACTGTGACTCATTAAATATCTAAATTTAAAGAATTAAAAATTAAAATACTGGGCACAAGGAAAATTTAACAGCTTCTTTTCTGCCTAATACTTCAGGGACAGCGATGGACTGCAGAAGGCAAAAGAGATTTTAACTAAACTGGGTCTGGAGCCGACAGTCGATGACTGTGCTGCAACAAAACGAATCTGTAGCATTGTGTCGACCCGATCGTCGAATCTCTGTGCTGCCACGCTGGCTGCTGTCCTGAGACGGATCAAAGAAAACAAGGATGTCGAGAGACTGCGGACTACAATTGGTGTGGATGGAACCGTGTACAAAAAACATCCACAGTAAGAATCTAACAGTTTGTATCTACTACAGGCAGCACTGTGAACCTTACAAACATTTAAAGTTAATCGAGTTTCAACACTTCAGGGGCACACATTGATTTACCAGGAGATAGTGAGAGCGGCACACACAAAATGCTGGGGGAACTCCACAGTCAGGAAGCATCTATAGAAGTGAATAGATCGTCGACGATTCATGCCAAGACCCTTGGTCAGGACTGAGGGGGAAGGGGGAAGATGCCAGTATAAAAAGGTGGGGGAGGGGAAGGAAGCTATCTGGAAGGTGATCGGTGATGTCAGGTGGGAGGGAAAGGTCAAGAGCAGGAGAAGAAGGAATCTGATGCGAGAGGAGAGTGGACCATAGGAGAAAGGGAAGGAGGAGGGGACCTGGGGGAAGTAATAGGCAGTTGAGAAGAGGTAAAAGGTTAGAGTAGGGAATAAAGGATGTGAGGAGGGAATTTGTTCATTGGAAGGAAAAATCAATATTTATACCATCGGGTGGGAAGCTACCCAGATGGAATATAAGGTGTTGTTCTGCTCCCTGAGGGTGGCCTCATCTTGGCACAAGAGGAGGCCATCTATTGACATGTTGGAATGAGAATGAGAACGGGAATTGAAATGTTTGGCCACCGGGAAGTCTCGCTTGCGGGGGATGATGTGAAAGTGCACGACAAAGGGGTCCTCCAATTTACTGCAGGTCTCACCTGTGTAGGGAGAGGCCACATCGGGAGCACCAAACACAGTAGCTGACCCAAGCAGATTTGCAGGTGAAGTGTTGCCTGTCCTGGATGGAGTGTTTGGGTCCCTGAACGGAGGCGAGGGAGGACGACTTGACTGATATCCCCTTTCATGCCCTTTTCAACAGGTTTGCCAGGCGGCTGCAAAAGGCAGTGAGAAGGTTGGTCCCTAACTGTGAAGTTCGTTTCCTACCCTCCGAAGACGGCAGTGGGAAGGGTGCTGCTATGGTAACAGCAGTCGCCTACAGACTTGCGAAGCAACAGAAAATGAGGGAGGAGATTTTGTCAGCCTTTAACTTGAGCGATGATCAGCTGCTGGAGGTGAAGAGACGGATGATAGCCGAAATGGAATGTGGCCTGAAGAAAGAAACTCACTCCACTGCTACTGTAAAAATGTTGGCAACTTACGTCCGGGCTACGCCAGATGGAACAGGTACAGTGTTGAATTTTATGGTGGTGTGTATATCGTACTCAGGCTTTGACCAAGGTCCAATCTCTGCTAGATGGTCGGATATAATTCCCGTCTTTCCGTTGACGGTAACTGTCACTCTAATTGTTCATCGAGTGCAGGCGGGAGAGCTGCTGTCCAATTTCCAGTGTTGCAACTTACAGAATCACAATCACGTTTATAATCACTGGCCTCTGCTGTGAAACTTGTTGTTTACCAGCAGCAGTATAATGCAATAAATTTATTAAAAAATAAGTTAGAGTAACAAATATACTGCCACTTTATTAAAGTTCAAAGTTTAAAATTTCAAAGTAAATTTTGTAATCAAAGTACCTAAATGTATACAGGTGCACTTCATTAAGTGACCACTGAGTGTGCAAACTGAGAGCAAAATAATGAAGTGGTATTCATGGATCATTCAGAAATTTGATGGTGGAAGGGAAGAAACTTCCCTAAGTTATTAAGTGTGCATTTTCAATCTCTGGTACATCCCCCCTGATGGTAGTAAACATCGCAGAGCAATGAGCAGCACCATCCTGACCCTCACCTCTGCTCCCAGCACCCTGCCCTTTCAACCCGTCTGGTTTAAATCATCAAACATTGGTTCATTCCTCGCTCTAAGACCTGGGCCATCTCTTCAACCATCTTATCACAAATCTTACTAATTTCCACCCCTACAGGCCCTCACCAAGTTACGGTAGGGTTCCAACTCTGTAAACTAGTCGTAACCCAGACAGTTTGCAAGTCAGAAATTTGACCACCTGGTAAATCATGAAGCAACCAAAGACAACATGAAGTTAAACCAGGATGTTTAATTCAACCATTCAGGTATTGCCTCAACCCAAGTTCCCAGGAGGCAGAAGATAAGTCCTGCCCCCAGTTGCCAGCAAATCCATTCTGCTGTTCTCCACATACATGTAGGCTGTACCTAAGTTGTGTGTTTGTAATCCGGGGAGAACTTCTTTTGGGTTACTCAACAATCCTCTCTTGTCAGGAAATATAACCCTGGAAACAGTACTCGAGCAGCGATTTTCTGTAATTGAGCTAAAATATTTTATTTAATCTTGTTCAGAAATACAGAATGGGAACAGGCCTTTCTGTCTCAACAAACCCATGCTGCCCAATTATATGATTAACCTATCACCATATACAACCTTGAGATTAATTTGTGAACATACTCAATAAATTCATAATAGAATAATAACAGTTATAGAATTAGTGAAAGACCATTTTGTCTTTTGTTCAAAAGACAACAAACTGTGCAAATTAAAAAATATATTAATAAATAAATATCCAATAAATATCAAGAACATGAAATGCAGAGTCCTTGAAAGTGAATCCATAAGATGTGGGAACAGTGCAGTGATGGGGTGAGTGAAGTTATCCCCTTTAGTTCCAGAGCCCGATGGTTGAGGGGTAATAATTGTTCCTGAACCTGGTAATGTGAGATCTGAGGCTTCTGTACCTTCCTTCTGATGGCAGCAGTGAGAAGAGAGCATGGCCTGGGTGGTGGATGATGCTTTCATGCAACAACGTTTTCTGTAGATGTTCTCAATGGAGGGGAGGGTTTTACCCATGATGGAATGGGTTGTATCCACTGTGGAATCTGGGTGGAAATTTATGTGGTCACAGGGAGAATGTACGTACTCCTTACAGACAGTGGCGGGAATTAAACCCAGGTGCTGCAATAGTGTTACTCTAACGGTTACACTACAGTGCCATGCTCCAAGTAAAACAATAATCAATCCATCAGAGCATTCTCCATTTCATTTGTGGTAAGGTAATACAACTGTGCTGTGCTTTACTGATGTCTGCTATCGGAATGTTTAGGAATAGTGCACGGAAGAACTTCCGATTCTTGACTGAGACTGTATTTTTTTCCCAGAGAATGGAGATTTCTTGGCACTGGATCTTGGTGGTACAAATTTCCGTGTGCTGCTCGTGAAGGTTCGTGGTGGGAAACGTCGAAATGTGGAAATGCACAACAAGATCTACACCATCCCTCTGGATGCTATGGAAGGGACGGGCGAGGAGGTGAGCAAAACACAAGACCTCGTTGTCGCTAGCAAGTACGCCGGCGTTATGGGAGATTGAGTCGACTGGGGCCATACATCTACAGTCTTAAGATAATCAGAGGTGATCTAATCAAAGGCATAAAGAATTCTTAAAGGACTTGACAGGACAGACCCGGGGAGGATGTTTCCACAGGATGAGGAGTCTAGGATGAGGGGAAAAGTTTTAGAATAAGAGACAGTCCATTTAGGATTGAAATGGGGAGAAATTCCTTTATTCAGAAGTTCAAAGTGAATTTTAATATCAAAGTACATATATGTCACCATATACAACTCTGAGATTCATTTTCCTGTGGGCATACTCAGCAAATCCATAGAATAGTATCTATAACAGGATCAATGAAAGATCAGCTAGAGTGCAGAAGACAACAAATTGTGCAAATGCAAATATGAGTAAATAGCAATAAATAATGACAACATAAAGAGTCCTTAAAGTGCGGGGAACATCTCAATAGTTGGTTTTTGTTGGGTAGTAACTCTTCTTGAACCTGGTGGTGCAAGTCCTGAGGTTCTTCTACTTTCTACCTGATGTCCTGGGTGGTGAGGATCTCTGATGATAGATGTTGCTTTCTGCCGACACTGTTTCATGCAGATGAATGATGAAACTCTGGATTTCTCTATGCTTGAGGGCATGAAGGCTCAGTTGTCTTTGTTCAAAACAAAGATTGATAGATTTCTGGACCTTAAGAGGATCAAGGGCTATAGCATACTCACTACAACACAGAAAGAGGCCTTTCAGCCCATCAAGTCCATGCCAGTTTCCAGTAGAGGGAATCCCATTGGCCCCATTCCACCCAAGGACAGCACTGGAAAATGGGTCTGAGGTGGAAGGTTTGCCACAATCTTAGTGAGTGAAAGCCCACATCCTGCTCCTATTTCCCATGTTGTTACAAGGTAGATCCTTGAACTTCAGTTTGTCCCTAGCATCGTGGAGTTCAAATCCCAAATCCTAGATTAAATCTATTGACACATGGACTTCAGCTGAGTACTCCCAAACCTTCTTTGTATCCAGAGCAGAAATGCTCATCTCCTCCACTGGATAAACCAGTGAACCCATGCCCGACTTTGTTTTTATTTTGTCCCCTTTAAGCATACAAGGTTGGTTGCTGTTGACGTTAATAGTTGCTCTATACTCTAACTCCAGATTGCACCATAACAAATGCAGGGTGCTTGGATGGTCAGAACAGATTTAGTGGGCAGATTTAGTGCTCCCATTCTGTTAGACTATACATTCATTGTTGCATTCAGCCCCTACTGTATAGCTGTGACTGCATTCTGGTGTATTTCAGTAAATGTCCCAAGGCTGTGAAATGTGCTTTCTGAACACTGGTCTGTTCCAGCAGTGGAAATGGTGGACAACAAATAAGGGAAGTTGGATCAGTACATGGATGGAATGGATATAGAGGGCTAAAGTCTGGTTGCAGGTCACTGGTACTAGACAGTTCGATGTGGATTAGATAGGCCAAAGGGCCTGTTTCTGTGCTGTATGACTCCATGAGGTGCATGGTTATTTTTATGCTCCTGTCCTGGGTGGCGGGGTAGAGATACGTCTCTTCTGAAAGAGATGCAAGGCACTCCTTCCCTCTGCTAGCCTGCAGGTCACCCTTAGGCTAGGTGTAGCACCGGATTAGCCCCTCGAAAAGGGTCACATGAAGCCATGGGAGCAGGTGGTGGATGTTCCTACGAGCAGCTGGTGCATATCACAAGTCCTGGTTATGTGACCACTGACGCCAGGCAGACAATCTCTGAAGAGTATTGATAATGACTTGGGGGGGTGGGGGGGGTGGTCACCCGTCTTGTAAAGACACTGCCCAGAAGAAGGCAATGGCAACACACACAAAATGCTGGAGGAGCTCAGCAGGCCAGGCAGCATCTATGGGAAAAAGTACAGTCGACATTTTCGGCCAAGACTCTTCGTCAGGACTCAGGCCTGCTGAGTTTGTCCGGCATTTTGTGTGTGTTGTTTGGATTTCCAGCATCTGCAGGTTTTCGCTTGTTTGAGAATGGAATGGCAAACCACTTCTGTAGAAAAATTTGCCAAGGACAATCATGATCATGGATAGAGAAAAGAATAAGCAGATTAAAGACCACGATTACCCACATCATACGACATGACACATAACGATAATGATGAGTGTCCTGTGACTCTCTGACTCTAATATAAGTTGAGATGGCTTATTGGAGAATTGACCATGAGCACATTCAATTCCTAATACTTCTTTGCCGTTGTTTGTTTGATAGCTCTTTGATCACATCGTTCACTGTATTGGTGATTTCCTGGAGTATATGGGGATGAAAGGCTGTAGGCTTCCACTTGGATTCACCTTCTCTTTTCCGTGTGAACAAAGGAACTTGGATCAGGTCAGTACTGCAGGCAATGCACCCAGGTGTGATCTGTACAGCCAGATTATCTCCGAAGAAATGAACCATAATATCACTGACATACGTATGTTGTGAAATTTGTTGTTTTCTGGCAGCATTACAGTGCAATACATTAAAAAAGCTATTAATTTCAATAAGCAATATATATATTAAAAAATTAGGACAAAACAGGCAAATCAGCCACCACCTTTTGGGTCTTAAGCAGTAGTAAATCAAGGCAACTGGACTTGCTGTGTTGTCTAGAAGACGTTTCGCCTCTTGTCTGAGAGGCTTCTTCCATTCTCATCCATGATGGGTAGCTTCCAGCTTAAAAACTCTGTGAGTTTTTAAAGGTATAGCAATCACATGAAGTTTTTAAAGGTATAGCAATCACATGAGGGTTGTTAAGAGTCGTAGAGGCTCGTAGAGGGTCATTAGTCTTCTCTTTTGCATGAATGGAGGTGTGAGCTGTTGTGGAGATGCCAGGGTGGAGATGTTGGGACTGCATTGTAAGTAGCTGATAGGTGGTGTCGTACCTCACCCCCTGTTCAAGTTAGGTTTTCCAGTTTGACAAAAATGGCTTCCTTAACTTCTTTCAAACCACCTGTCCTTCCTGTCCAAAATGTGCACCTTGTTAACATCAAAGGAGTGTCCCGTGTCCTTTAGGTGTAGATATACAGCCAAGTCTTGACCCGAGGTGTTCGCCCTCCTATGTTGGGCCATCCGTTAGTGAAGTGGTTGTTTTGTTTTGCCAATATGCAGATCTGTGCAGTTCCATGGATCAGAATTGAAGAAGCCTCTCAGATGAGTAGCAAAACGTCTTCTAGACAACACAACAAGCCCAGTTGCCTTGATTTGCTACTGCTTGATGTACAATGACCTGGATGACTGAGAACCTTCATAGACATACCTTTTGGGTCATGTCAACCTCAAAGGAAATGGGCAGCACAGGGTCACATGCTCTCCTAACTTTACTCATCCATTACATTTTGGTTTAAATCCAAGCTAATAAATTATAATGTCCTATATTTTGCCATCTAGTTAAAAGTGCATTACAGTTAAAATTACTCAGACTTCAGCAGTTGGTTATGTTGGAACCACTGTTTTTTCAAATATATTTTATAAGATTTGTACTTTTTAACAAACTCATGTATATTTCACACTCACTGGCAGAAAGTGGTATAGCAGCTAAACTAATGGTTTATCATCTTTCTCATTTTTCATTGGCTGAGTATTAGCATATTAACCATGTGATGTAATTGCTTTAATTATGAAGCCTATTAATTAATTAATGTCTCCGATCCACTCCATAATGTACTGGTTAGGCACAGGAGTACGTTCAGCCAGAGACTCATTCCACCGAGATGCAACACTGAGCGTCATAGATAGATAGATAGATAGATAGATAGATACTTTATTCATCCCCATGGGGAAATTCAGGTCATTCCATGAGGTCATTCCTGCCTGTAGCCATCAAACTTTACAACTCCTCCCTTGGAGTTGTCAGACACCCTGTGCCAATAGGCTGGTCCTGGACTTATTTCCACTTGGAATAATTAACTTATTATTATTATTTAATTATTTATGGTTTTATATTGCTATATTTCTGCACTATTCTTGGTTGGTGCAACTGTAACGAAACCCAATTTCCCTCGGGATCAATAAAGTATGTCTGTCTGTCTGTAATGACTTCCTATCTTAGGATTTTCTTTTATCTTATCTATAAAAGTGATAGATTTTTCAGAAGCTCCATCTTTATTCCTTTGTCTTACACCCCTCAGCATTAATTCCCCTCTTCACATCGTTTCTCAGCTCTTTACTTAGTTTGCTTAGTACTTGTATGTTTGTTTGTATTCTGAAATAAATTGAAGTCTTAGAATTAAGATTAAGATCATTCTTAACTCCAGGAAGAACCCTAAGGACCAGAACTTAAGCAGAGAGCCCATAGTTACAGGTACCTCACTCAAGATGGAGAACTCTGTAGTTAATTCTGACTTGGGAGAAAGCTGAATATGTTTTCAATGAGATTTTGAGTTTTTACATGAGGCAGACAAGAGATTTACTCAATTTCTGATCTAAAGTTGATTTGGCAGTGGTAGACCAGAAAATATTTGAATTCTCAAGTATAGCCAGTCTTCTTCCGAACAAAAAGAGTCTCTGCTAATGCATCCTGAACTGTGACCAGAGGTGACATGACCTTTGGACTGATGGTTCAATTCAGAATGATCACATGCAGGTGGTAAGTTTGAGCATGAGGAGGTGGGAGAACATGGATTCATCCATGCGTAACAAAAACTGGAACGCCTGAAGCAACATCTCCACTTGGTGCACGAGAACGGATAGCTGGCCACGCACTAATTGTGATATGTTTACATCCTGCAGGGAATTCTTTTAAAATGGACCAAGGGATTCAAAGCTACTGGTTGCGAAGGTGAAGATATTGTTGACCTCCTTCGAGAAGCCATCAGGAGAAGAGAGGTAAGAAAATATTAGGTTGAGCCCAGCCTGTCTGCAATTGCCTTGCAGTCTGAAGACCTGAGAGTTATTGTATAGATTGCAGTACCCAGGAGTAAGGGAGGACATTTCACTGCTCCTCCTTGTCTTGGCTCCAGATCAGTCTGTCAAGTTCAAGTTTAATTGTCAATCAACTGTACATGAATACAGGCAAACGAAACAGCGTTACTCTGGGACCAAGATGCAAAACACAGTACCAACAGTCACACACAGCACAAGGCACGTATAGCACATAGAAGATAGCAAACACATAATAAGATGTCAGTAAAATACATTTACACACAAAAAAAAGTAGACAAACGGCTTTCTGTCCATGAATATTGAAGCAGTCTGGAATAAAGCTAGTCTTCTGCCGAGCAGACACCGGGGGGCAGCACCAACTCCAGCTTGGATGTTGTACTGCACCATCTCCTGTAGAGCGCAGCATTTCCAACGCCTCCCTCCTGGGCGGCTGTAAACCATCGACACTGTGGCTTGAGGCCTAGTTTTCGCTACAACTGAGGCCTCACAGCTTGCCCGATGCCCACCCCTGCTGTCGACTAATAAACCAGTGAACCAGACTTGCAGCATTCCACATTATCGATGACCAATAGGGTATTACAATCACAAGAAAAGCGACTAAGATGATCACTACCGCACACTGGTTTTGACACTGACACCTTCATCACCTCTCTGATGCAGGCAGCAACACAATCAGCACCTACAGTTTTTCCAGCAATGAGCAACTCACTGATGGGGGCAGGCATGCAGTATTTTAGGTTCTTAATGTCCAGCACTGTCTTGCGATCGTAAGATCATAGGAGCGGAACCCGGTGTTGTCTTCAACTGCTGTAGCCCATCCACTTCAAGGTTCGACATGTTGTAAATTCAGAGATGCTCTTCTGCACACCACTGTTGTAATGTGTGGTTATCTGAGTTACTGTCACCTTCCTGTCAGCTCGAACCAGTTTGGCCATTCTCCTCTAATTAACAAGGTGTTTTTGCACACAGAACTGCCGCTCACTGGATTTTTTTTTTGTTTTTGTTTTGCACCATTCTCTGTAAATTCTAGAGATTGGTGTGTGTGAAAATCCCAGGAGATCGGCAGTTTCTGCGATACTCCAGCCACTCCGTTGTACGTTTATATCGCCATGTTGTGACTTCTTTCCTTTTGCACTTTGACCTGTGACCTTCCTTAGTTTTTCTACTTGCATTCTGATGGCTGTGAGTTGCAGTGTAAATGCTTTTGTTTCATATCTAATTCAGGAGTTTGACTTGGATGTTGTGGCAATTGTTAATGACACGGTCGGAACAATGATGTCCTGCGGCTATGATGATCCCCAATGCGAAGTTGGTCTCATTGTAGGTGAGTACTTGATTGGAGGTAAACTCCTTATGGACTTTGACGGGAATTGAACCCGGGTCGCTGGGGCTGTGATGGTGTTGCGCTATGGAGTCTTGGATAGGTACACGGAGCTTAGAAAAATAGAAGGCTATGGGTAACGCTAGGTAATTTCTAAAGTAAGTACATGTTCGTCACAGCATTGTGGGCCGAAGGGTCTGTATTGTGCTCTAGGTTTTCTATGTTTCTATCAGCACTCTTTTGTGTTACAAATCTGTCTGTGAGACGAGTTCTGTTGTAATAGTTAATAGTGTAATTCCTATGCCACTCCTACTTGGGAGGTGGTCACATACTGTCCAACCAGCATTGCCAATAAAGTTCATTTGAATATCCTGCAAGGCTGGTGTCCGGATATCCCTCTGAACTATCCCTCAGCATCAAACACAACAAGTTCCACTGGGCCACCATTCCAGAACTCAAAGAATAAGCTACGATGGCACTTTGGCAAGTGGGCAATTTAAGCCCAAGGAAACAAATAAATTGAGCATAGACATTTTCAACAACATGTATGTCTGTATTGTATTTTGTGTTGCATGTTTATTATGGGTAATCTGTCACGTGGGTTGGGGGTGGTAGAAGCGAATGAGAATAGTTATTCTTTTGAACTCTTTGTTGTTAGTTCAATTTAGTCTAGGGTGAGCCATAGTGTTTTGTTGACCACTACCACTAGATTGCTTTAATATATCATTATTAGTCCTCTTATTTTGTTATTTCGCTAGTTTCAGTTTTACTAGTTTTGTATCGCTGCAAGATCATTTGTCTTTGCTGGTTTCTTAATAAAGGACCAAACATACTCTTTTGAACTTTGGAACATCATACAGAGTCACCCCCGGGCTTAGTCTCTGAGCATTTTTGGTTTGTTTTCAACTACAGTGGCTGTGAAACTACCAGGTTGTTGTTAAAATAAACTTTGGGGAAGGAAACCTGTCATCTGTTGGCCTCTGCCTTTTGGCCACCTGTGGTCTTGGTTATTCTAATGTCAGCTTCCCTAATTCTTCCATCTCTACACTTTAGTCCAGGGGTTCCCAATCTTTTCATGCCATGGACCCCCACCATTAATCAAAGGGTCCGTGGATCCCAGGTTGGGAACCCCTGCTTCAGACCACTCTGAAGCCCCTTCTTTGTATCTTAATGTGGTTCACATTATGTGTCTTTTCATCTCTGCAGGAACAGGGTGCAATGCCTGTTACATGGAGGAAATGAGGAACGTGGAGATGGTTGAAGGCGACGAAGGACGGATGTGCATTAATACGGAGTGGGGAGCATTTGGTGACAATGGTTGCCTAGACGACATCAGGACTGAATTTGACATGGAAGTGGATAAGCTTTCACTGAATCCTGGGAGGCAGAGGTATTGTGTGGTGATTTTCTGGTGGTACAAACTTCTGAAACCAACTGTGTTGGTGGTGGGACAATAGTTAAACTGGAGCACTATGGCAATAAGGGAAATCTGCTGCTTCAACATGGTTGGGAGGGGACATGGGTGTAGATGGGTGAATCAAGGATTCCTGGTTACCATTCAGTAAGTAACTGAAAACCATGTGGATGTTAAATGGCTGGGTTCAGTTATCCATTGATACAGCCAACTTCTTTTATATGAAGAATGGTTACATGGATTTTGATTGTAACAATATGTGCGTTTCGACCCAAAGGGAAAATGGCTGGAGCTGCTTAGCATTTTAGTGCAAGGGTGTTTATTCTGTCCGTCAAAAACCCAGCTTACAAAAAATTAGTGAAAATAACAAAAACAATACTGACAATATTTATAGAAAGATATCTACTGGAGAACACAATTATAGCTACTTACTACGTCCAGTGTGAAATTCAGGAAGCTCGATCTCTCTCTCCCCCAACTGAGAGCAAAACCCCCTATTTTTTAGGTACTAGGACATACCATCTTTATTTACCAACAAAGCTAACTTAAGACAATACTTGAATTAGAGTATGATGCACCACACAATGAAATTACACTCCTATTACAAAATAAATAAGCTGTATATACACATTTGTACATCCCCATCGCTAAAGGAATGGAATATTCTGAATGGCCAGAGAGGTAGAGTAAAGCCAACCCATTAAAAGAATATACTAGGGGGGAGACAGTGAAGTGCATACACTCTGTGCAATGAAAGCAGAACGACAAGGTGATGTTTATGTATGTGCGTAAATGCACATGTGGACAGAGTGCATCTCCCAAGCGCCCTCCGTCACAGTCATGTTGTAGGACCATAAGACATAGGAGCAGAATTAGGCCATTCAGCCCATCGAGTCTGCTCTGCCATTCCATCGTGGCTGATTTATTTTCCCTCCCAACCCCATTCCCATAATCTTTGACACCCTTATTAATCAAAAACCTATCGACCTCCACTTTAAATATTTAGTAGTGTGGCGTGGTAGAAATATGTCTCTACCAAAGGAGGTGTAAGGTGCTCTTTCCCTCCTCTAGCCTGCAGGTCACCCTCGGGCAAGGTGTAGCACCTGCTTCGCCCCGGATCAGGGTCACGAGAGGCCATGGGAGCAGGTGGTGGATGGTCGTATGAGCAGCTGGTGCATATCACAGTTCCTGCTTATGTGACCACTGACACCAGATAGACAATCTCTGAAGAGTATTGATACTAACTGGGGTCACCCGTCTTGTAAAGTCACTGCCCAGAAGAAGGCAATGGCAGACCACTTCTGTAGAAAAATTCGGCAAAAATAGTCCCGGTCAAGTCGATGATCGTCCATGTCATATGACACAGCACAAAATGAATGAATTTATTTTTTTTTGTATTTGCACAATTTGTCTGCTTTTGCACATTGTTTATTAGTCTATGTGTGTAGTTCTTCATTGATTCTGTTGTATTTCTTTGCTCTACTATGATAATTGGCAAGAAAATAAATCTCAGGGTAGTATATGGTGACATATACGTACTTTGGTAATAAATTTACTTTGAACTTTATTGGAGATATTAATAGTTGTATGACTTTGCTTGATTCTCCAGTTATGAAAAGATGATCAGTGGGATGTATTTGGGAGAGATTGTCCGTAACATCCTAATCAAGTTCACAAAAGAAGGTCTGCTGTTTCGAGGGAGGATCTCAGAAAGACTCAAGACACGAGGCATCTTTCAAACCAAATTCCTGTCTCAGATTGAGAGGTATGTAACAGGTGAACAATGGTATCATCACCACAAAGTGCACCATTGCCAACCAAGTATCACCTTCACCATTGTGTCTGAGCCCACTAGGGGAACGGTAACTGAGTGTTATGTGATGACCCAGATTTGATTAGGGAGCTTAAGGTAAAGGAACCGTTAGGGTGAGACGAGATACTGCAGCAGCTGGAGGAACTCAGTGCGTTGGCAGCAACTGTCATCGTGGCTATCCCTCGAGGTCGAGGATGATGGTCTTCGTTCTGTTGATCTATCACAGAGCGAAGACGCCTGCGCGTGTATTTGTTTAATGTGTACTTGATGTTGCACTCCAAGAAGCACACGATACTTCACAAATCAACCAACTGATTCCAATGGCATGGAAACCATGACGATTAGAGCTGATGGATTTGTTGCAGCCTTCATCCGCCTTCACAGCCGTTGAGTTTGAAGTAACTTCATCCGCCTGTTCCACCGTTGAGGTCTTGGTTGGATTGTTCTTTGTCAGGGACCTCACCCTCGACCTTACCACCATGGGTGACCCTACCAGGAGCATAGCTCCAGACGGCATCACTCTCGGGATCTCAGGACCACACAAGCTTCTCCACCACGACAAGGTGACAATCCACGGAGAGGGGCAGCAACTGTGGCGGGAAATGAATTATCACCATTTTCAGTCGAATTCCTGCATTGGGACACCCTGAGAGCCTCGAGCAGATTGCTTGTTCCTTAGTTTTTATCACCCCGGTTGAATTCCTAAAATTCAGCCATGAGGACGACGATGATATGAGTATTAATGCTGGCAGATTATGTTTTGAATAGATGAGGTTGAAACAGAAAGTGATAAGTGGATGAGATGAACGTTGCCAGGTTCTACTTAAAATAGTTAGGACCAGGAACGTACATCAAAACATTTTTCACAAATACAGATATCAACTCTTACTCCCTGTCCCCACTTCTGTCCAGCTGAGATCACATAACTTGGAACAAGTTAGGTGTTCTTGAGTATCAAGACTGATGAAGGGTCTGAGCCTGAAACGTCGACTGTTTACCCTTTTCCTCAACTGCTTCCTGGCCTTCTGAGTTCCTCCAAGCATTTTGAGTGTGTTACATTAATTTATAAAACATCTTTCATCATTTCAAGATGAACTAAAGAAAATACTTTAGAGACACAGAGACACACTTCTGTTCAAACAAGGTTTAATCAATTTATGAAGTAACTTATTTGACTTTCAGATTTATCCCTTGAGATTAGTGCAAGTTTGTGACTCGCTATTGAGATAAAGTGCAGATTAGGCCCTTCCAGTCCTTTGAGCCACACCACCCAGCAATCCCCCGATTTAATCCTAGCCTACTCACAGGAACAATTTCCATTGACCAATTAACCTACCAACCGGTTGATCTTTGGACTGTGGGAGGAAAGTCATACAGTCACAGGGAGAGCATACAAATTCCTTACAGACTGTGGGAGGAATTGAACCCAGGTCGCCTATATTGTAAAGTGTTGTGCTAACCACTACACTATCCCTTTTCATTATAATTGAGTCATTGATTATGGCTGAAGTGATTGAGTCAACTGTGGCTGCACTCCTAGAATTCAGAATAATGCGAGGGAGTCTTTTAGAAACACTCTTATAAAATGATGAAGCAAATGGACATGATTAAGGCAGGGAAGTTGTTTCCACTTGTCTGTGAAACTAGAATTAGGAGACATAGCCTCAAGATTCAGGGGGAATAGATCTAGGATGGAGATGAGGAGAAACTGTTTTCCCCAGAGATTAGTGAACCTGTGGAATTCTCTGCCCAAGGAAGTAAAGGAGATACCGCATTAAATATATCTAAGGTATAGTTAAATAGATTTTTGCATTACAGGGGAATGAAGGGTTATCGGGGAAAGGCTGGTAGATGGTCAAGGCCAGGTCAGCATGATCTTATTGAATGGTGGAGCAGGCTCGATGGTCCAGATGGCCTACTGCTGCTCCTATTTCTTACGTTCTTACAGAATTATTAATCTATAGCAATACATATTGAACTGTAACCTTTAGCTTCACATGTTTCTTCTGTCTAGGTCCTTAATATGAAATTATTACTCTTCATATTGTTATTCTTCATACAAATGCACCACCACACTGGTCTCTCATGTCACTTAATGCCTTCTCTTTGCCTTCCTGCTGTTTGCAGCGACCGACTGGCATTGCTTCAGGTCCGTACCATCCTGCAGCAGTTGGGTCTCCAGAGCACCTGCGATGACAGCATCATCGTTAAGGAGGTTTGTGGGGTGGTCTCCCGTCGGGCAGCTCAGCTCTGCGGTGCTGGATTGGCGGCTATCGTTGACAAGATCAGGGAGAACCGTAACCTGGACACCCTCAAGGTCACTGTTGGGCTGGACGGGACGTTGTACAAACTGCACCCACAGTAAGTCATCCTGGAGGTCTTTGTGTACATGGTTCTCGATAGCCTCAGTCACAGATGGCCAAATATGCATGAATATCGATTTCTTCTTCTGGTGAACAATTTCTTCCCCCCATTTCCTCTATTTATCACTCTGACATTTTACTTCTTCTCACCTGCCTGGGTCTCTTCCTCCTTTCCTTTTCCCTATGGTCCACTCTCCTCTCCTAAAACATTCTTTCTTCTCCAGCCCTTGACCTTTCCCGCCCACCTGGCTTCACATTTACCTTCCAGCTCGCTTCTTTCCCCTCCTCCCACCTTTCTATTCTGGTATCTTCCCCCTTCCTTCTCAGTCCTGAAGAAAGGTCTTGGTCCGAAACGTTGACTGTTCACTCCTTTCCGTAGATGCTGACTGGCCTGCCAAGTTCCCCCAGCGTTCTATGTGCCTGTTACTATCTACCCTGTCCCTCAACTCAGGATCTACCTGTTCCACAGATTTTGTTTTTGCAACACTAACATTTGAACTTCAATTAATATTGGCCACAATCCCCAGCACTTCCTGGAGGTGCATGAGGGAAGCTCTAAATTTCTGATAGCCCAATTTAATTTATTTTTTATGTCAAATGGTTGGCATGTACTTGTTGCTCAGATGATGACATAAACACGAATCATTACATTTGATCCTTTGGGTAACTGGATAATCTATTAATCCTTTGAAAACTTGAATGGCCAAGAAAGTTGTTTTGTTTGTAACAGTGAACTAATTCAATTGAAGACACAGGAGTCCGAAAAATGGGTCTAACTTTGTGTTTACTTTAAGCGAGGCACGCATTTCACATGGTAATGTGATGACCTATTCAATTAATGTATTTGTACATATAACCTGTAATTAATTATTTAAACAAACCAGAATGCTTAATCAAACAATATTATATATACAAGATTTCTCGAAAATAACTGAAATATTAAATACACATCACTCACTGATTTCACAACTCACAGACTCACTTTCACGGACTCTACAACTCACGTTCTCAGTATTAATTATTTACCTTTTTTTGTATTTGCATAGTTTGTCTTTTGCACATTGGTTGTTTGGCACTCTCTGTGTGTGGTTTTTCATGGATTCTTTTGTACTTTTTAACGGAAGACGAAAAAGAAATTTACATGTGGAGGCAGAGATCTTAAATGAGTTCTTTTGAATATCAAACAAGATGCTTCCAGAATCAGAGCAAGGAGATCGTTTAGATTGTATTAGGAAGGAGGTACAGAAACCTTAGGTCCCATACCCCCAGGTTCAGGAACAGTTATTACCCTTTAACCATCAGGCTCCTGAACCAGTTTGGATAAATGTTACACACAACAAAAATCAGAGCTACAAAGTGAAGAGGGGAGTAAAAAAGTTTGAAGGTCAATCAGAAGTTTAGCTCCAAGTCTGCAAATCCCCAGGTCTGCTGGAGGGTGAAGACAGACCGTCCTGGGAATGGAGGATTGCGCACAGTATGTGAGTGGGTGGATGGGAGGGAGGAATGGAACTTCGTGTGTTACGTTCTGTTTTGTTCTGCCACGCATCTCGGGCAGGCAATGTGTGGTGGAGTGTGTGGTGTCACTTGCAGGCTACCCCTTAGCATGTCCTCGGGTGTGTTGGTTGCTAATGCAAGTGACACATTTCGCTGTTTTGCTGTACTTGTGATAAATAAATCTGTATCTGAATCCGTGTTATCCATTCGGTGTTGGGATGAGGTTTGAAATAAGCCTGAAATTGAAAGCAAATGATTACTTTTTTCTATTTTTTTTTGTTTGAGAGAACAGTTTGGTACAATTTAAAAAATATAAATAGTATACCCGAAACAAGAGTCCAAGTGGAAAAGAAAATATAGAAAGATCGTAACCAAAAGGCCTAGACAGAGTTGATGTGGAGAGGGTGTTTTCAATAGTGGGAGAGCCTAGGACCACAAGGCACATCCTCAGAATAGTGGGACTTCCCTTTAGAATAGAGATGAGGAGGAATTTCTTTATCGAGAGGGTGATGTGTCTGTGGAATCCATTGCTACAGATGACTGTGGAGGCCAAGTCACTGGGTATATCTAAAGTGGAGTTCAATAGGTTCTTTATCAGTAAGGGTGTCAAAGGTTACACGGTGAAGACAGGACAATGGCGTTGCAAGGGACAATTAATCAGCCTTGATGGAATGGCAGAGCAGACTTAATAGGCTGAATGGCCTAATTCTGTTCTTATGGTCCAATCAGGGGTTCCCAACTTGGGATGCACAGACCACTTACTTAGTGGTATTGGTCCATGGCATAAAAAGGGTTCGGAACCCCTGGTCTAAATAGAAGTAGAAGAAGGCCATTTAGCCCTTCAAGTCTGTTACGCTATTCATTATGATTTTGACTGATCACCCAAATTCACCGTGCTGTTCCAGCTTTCTCCCTTGATCTCTGTAGCTTGAAGAAAGATATTTAGCTCCTTCTTGGATATCTTTATTTATGTAACTTCAACTGCTTTCTGTGGAAAAGAATCCCAGAGGTTGACCATTCAAGAATTTTCTCACCCTAATCCTAAATGGCTTATTCCTTATCCTTAAACTGTGACCCCTGCTTTTAGGTGCACAACTCCTACTCAGCATTTTAGGAACAGCTTTTACCCGCCCACCATTAGATTTCTGAAAGGACAATGGACCAACCCATGAACACTACCTCACTGTTATTGCTCTTTTCTGGCACTACTAATTTAATTTAATCAAAAAAAATATATTTCTTTATCGTAATTTATATTTTTTATGCCATGCACTGTACTGCTGCCACAAAACAACACATTTCATGACATCCTAAATGTCTGTGGTATTCTGGATTTTCCCAGCCATCAGAAATATCCTTCCTACTTCTAACACTTACAGCCCTGTTGGGTTTTTGTAGGCTTTTTACAGTCCTGTTAGATTTTTGTAGGCTTATGTGAGATTCTCTTTCAATTCTCCATTCTCTGGAGAACAGAAGCCTAAATTTCTCTTCATACATTCATCCCACCATTCTTGGAATCGGCCTGCTGATATTTCTCTGAACTCCCTCCACAGTAGGAATATTGATCCTCTGAAAATAAGTTCAATCTGCTTAATTCATTTTCCATAACGGTGACATTTGAGATATGAGTGGAACTTGTTTGCTTCAGTTCTTTATTTTACGCTATTTCTTTGCACACAAGATAGTCACCAACTTTATACCATACAATTTCTAGGGGCTATGTCTCTGTTTTCTATCGGTTGTATTTTGTGTTGCGTGTTTACTATGGTGGTTAGTCGTGTGGGTGGGGGCGTGGTAGAAGTGAAAAACTTTAGTTACATCTTCATGCTTTTGCTTTTGGGAGTTCAGTTAGAACTAGTGAGTGAGCTGGGGTGATAACTTTTCTTTTGAATGTTTAAACACACTTAATTACATTTAAAGACCTTTAACTTCACTTAAGCCTGCTCATGTTAGCTTAATTACCTCGAAGAAAACTCAAAGTATGTTTAATACATTAAGGTGCATTTGATTGCAGCAGCTTCTACGGGGTCCTTTTTAAGTGCATTTTTTATGATTGCAAGATCCTGTTAGTTATTAAATACTGCAGGTCTACCCCGTCAGTGAGTTGCTCACTCGCAGAGAAAATGAAAGAGCTGTTCATGGTGCTGCTGCCTGACTTGAAAGAGGCATATAATCCAATAGCAAGCGCCCGCCTTGGTCGCTTTTCTTGTGACCGCAAGACCTTTTGGACGTTGTTAATGTGGAATGCCACAAGTCCATTTCATTGATTTATTGGCGGAGAGCTGGGGCAGATGACAAACGGGGGTGGGTGTGTGTGTGCTGTGTGGCCTCGGTCAGAGCGAAGACTAAGCCTCGATCCGCGGTGTCGCCTGTTTACAGCTGCAAGGAGAGAGGTGTCAGAGCAGGTGTGCGCCACTGGGGGTGGGTGGTACAGCACCCAGGCTGGAGCTGATGCCCACCCCCAGTGTTTGCTCGGCAGAAGACAAGCTGTATTATGGTCGACTGCAGATTTCTGTGCCGGTCATGGCTCGGGTCTGGACTATATATTTTTGCACGGCTGTATCGTACTGATATCTTTCTGTACTGCCTGATTGTTGGTAGAGTGTTTTGCACCTTGGCCCCAGAGTAACACTGTCTTGATTGACTGTATTCATGTATGGTCGAATGACAATTAAACTTGAATTGAATTGGACTTGTTATATTGCTGGTTTTACTTTCATTAGTTTTTATTGCTTCAAAATTGAATATATTCTTTGACTTTGAAACCTCTTTTTGGATTGAATGAAGGCATGTCATGTCATACGGGATCAACCGCGCAGCCACCTCCCCCCCACCCCCATGCTTGGTCTCTAAGTGGTGTATGATGTTTGAATAGCTACTCCAAAATTTAATTGTTGTTAGGTTGTATTCTGTAGATTGGGGCAATAGGAATCCGATCAAACTTATCTATTTAACGCACCGTAAAAGGGATATTTAAGTGCAGATGGATTTGAAATGCTTGGTCCTATTTATCTTTAATTTTCGTCTTCCAGATCCTTGTATAATTGTTTTCTTTTTCCTGTTTGCAGCTTCTCTATGATAATGCACGAGACTGTCGAACGCCTGTCCCCCAAGTGCCAGGTGACGTTCCTGCAGTCAGAGGATGGCAGTGGCAAGGGAGCAGCTCTGATCACTGCAGTCGCCTGTCGCATCCGAGAGGCTGGCCAGCACTAAAAGTAAATACTGCAACACTTTCTCTTCCACCTCCCCTCCTCTACCCGGCCCACGTCTCTTAAAATATTACTGAGCGCATTTGAGATGTGCAACCTCTCCCGTATTTCAGAATGGAATTTTGATTGCTGGTGTTCTCCTCATTTGCACAGATACTAACTTGCATATGAAGGATGCCGAATGGAAGTTGCTACCTCCCATGCTTAACCTCGACCAAGATGTTGATACTGATTCCAATGTGACCTGTCGCCTGCTCTTTGCTGTGAGGAGCTGAACATGACTATGACATTGCAGTTGCTATTTTTAAGAGAACTGAACTAATTCTGTAAATAAGTTATTAATATTTCAGATCCACACTTGTTAGGGAAGGGAAAGGGTGGTGTGAAGTGTGATTAAAAAGATAAGTCAGTACTGGAGGTGAAGAATATTACTAAGGTAGTTTATTTCAGAAATTTAAAAAGAAGTTGTTCTGTAGTTCCTGCTGATGCACATTTGTTGTGAATGTAAATATGCCATCTACAGATTCAGTAGATTAGGAAGCTTTTGTGAACAGGCTCTCAAGTTGTAAGTTGCACTGGCTCTGACACCTCTCTCCTTGTTGTCTAACACAAGTTGTTGGGCCAGAGAAGACTGGTAGCTAATCTCCTAGATGTGTTCCATTCTCATCTGTTTACATTAACAAATTGAATTGAGTATTTGCCCACTTGGCTCTGACTTTGCTGTGTTAAAATGTCATTCATGGAAGCAAGAGCCACAGAAGAAATCTGAAGTTGCCATTAAGTTTGGACATCAGCTGTCATGAGCCTTTAACTTCATAGGCAGTGAGAAAGTTTATACTTTTGGCAGAAAGAGTGACTAATATTGCACCGACTAACAGTTAGGTCACCTTAATTTTGCACAGGTTTACAAAATTAATGACTCACACACTTTCGAATATGCCGCCATGCAAAAAAATGGTGGGGACAAAGAAATTTTCTGTGACACCCTGACATTTTCTGTTGGGTAAGGTTAGAAGTTCAAGCATATTTGTAAAGTTGGTACAAATCTG
The DNA here is from genome assembly GCF_048418815.1 of Hemitrygon akajei. NCBI lineage: Eukaryota > Metazoa > Chordata > Chondrichthyes > Myliobatiformes > Dasyatidae > Hemitrygon > Hemitrygon akajei. The sequence goes on along the minus strand of NC_133124.1, from coordinate 213,376,061 downwards.
TAAATAACGCGGATGAGCACTATTTAAAATATTACTTGTATCTTGAGAATATGCAGAACATTTTTATGGGGAATCAAGTTAGCATCACCATCAGCTTGACTCAGATTTCAGCTTCTCTATTACAACCACGGTACATTTCCATGGAACTGCAGCTAATGTGGAGGTACTTAGATTGTGCTTATGCATGCAATGGGTTACCACTGAATCACTTGTAGAATTTGAGAATTGCAACTTTTCAATTCTAGTGGATTATTTCTGGGTCAAAACAGTGTCCCAGCTATGCAAGGCTTCCACATGGAATTGGTTTCTACCATTGTGACCAATTAACTTTTGATATTTGGTGATATATTGAAAGCATCTTTGAAATTCAATAACCTGTTTTTTTTTAATTTAGAAAAACTATACATGTATTTTTATACTGAAGTGAGATCATGGTTAATTTTTTGCACAGGGGATGTATGAAGTATGGTACAGAAATATTATCACTGGAACCAGCTTGTATTGAGCTTGGTGTAAACTCTGTTAAGTTTGTACACTGTTATTGAAGTAAAATCCGGTCTGTATGTAGTAACTCAGCACACACAATACAACCTGCATGGGAAACATGCTATCATTACATTCCTGTGAAAACTTGGCAACAATTCCAACAAATTAAATTTTGTTTTTTTTTTAATCTGGTGCTGGTTGTGGGTACAAAGTAGATGCAGGTTACTAGGGATAGTTGATTAGATAATGATTCAACCTTGGTCAGTTTGTTTGTCCAAGGAACCTTGGTATATTTATTTAATACAAGTGGAATAGGAGATATTCTCCATTTATATAAGAAGCGATATCTGTTGCTGGTTGGTTTGAGTTGTTCTCTGATCTTGGCAAATCATTTGCAAACATTTTGCAAACATGCTGTTCACTTGTGATGTGTCCTCCGAATGGTTGGCTTTTATACACTTATCAATCAATTGATTGGTCGTCATTATGGATACTCAATTATGTTTATAAACCAATGCGGGCAAAATTCCAGACAACGCACAGAGTTTGCCATGCAACCAATCAGTGACGAGACCTCCTCCCTATGTCACTATTGAGTTTCCATAATGACAACCACTCAACTGATTGGTAAGTACATAAAAGCCAAGCACTTGGAGGACACACCACAAATGAACAGCACGCTAATGAAATGTTCCGAATGGTGCCGAGACATTTGTAGATGGATGGCCAAGATTGGAGAACAATCGCAACCCAACCATCAACCACCCGGGCTACACATTTTCCGAGTTATTTCCAAAATCTGTTGATTCATACAGATGATCGAGTTCAGCCTCCTATTATTGTCAAACTTCTCTTGAGCTTCTCTCCACAAATTGGCCTGCACAACCACGATAACTTACTGTGCTGTGACTAATGGAGAAGCAGTAAGATTACATTAGTGAGCAGGAGGTAATGCTGAGGTTCATGTTGTATTCCCATCTGTATAAAAAGTGGCTGGTGAAAGGTGGAGTGAGTGAAATCTAAACATTAATTGGATACATTGGATTGCATTGGAGATCAAAGCCTGTCAGGCCTTTTCCACCCTGGTCACTTTGCTTTCCTTCCTGACCTACTGCTCAGTAATTTTGTGCCTGATGGAACATCTGTATATGTGTCACCACCATTTCAATTATTTCAAACCAAAGATTGTTCAGAAGATGAAAGTGAAACTTGTCATATGAAATGCACTCCAGCTTGTCCATGAATGATGAAAAAAGTCATTAGGTCTTCCACCCCTGAATATCCATCTTGAGGTATTTTTACTCTTTCATATTATTTTGCTCTAAGGATTTGTTCATTGTCTTGCAGATGGCTGATAATTTGTCTTTGTTATTTTTTGATTGAAACAGCACCACCTTCTCTGGTTACATGTGCTGAATGCTGAAGGAGAGTACAAAATTCGCCCTTTCAGTATTCTTTCTGCAGGAAAGTAACAGAAGGGAAGCTGAAACGTAAGAGATTCTGCAGATGCTGGAACTCCAGAGTAACACACACAAAATGCTGGAGGAACTCAGCACGTCAGGCAGCATTGAAGGAGAGCAATAAAGAGTCGACGTTTTGGGCCAAGACCCTTCCTCAGTACATCCTGATGAAGCGTCTCAGCCTGAAATTTCGACTCTTTAGTCCTTTCCGTAGATTAGGGGTTCCATAGAGTCCTGCCATTAACCAAAGTGGTCGTGGACCCAGGTTTGAAAACCTCTGAGAGATGCTGCCTGACCTGTAAATGGTTTTGAGGGTCATTTCATACCTTTTAAACCTCTTGGAGGAAGTATTACTGCCCTAAATGTATTGTTTCAATTGTATTCTTAACCACTGCTTATGTGACATTGGAGTCCAGTACAGGGAAAGAAACAAAGACAAAAATCAATAAGTTTCTTGAATTGAGTGGATGCTGGAGATTTTAAATTTAGTAGTGCGCTATTCTGTAAAAGAATAGGAAGGGAGTTGTATTTGGGGTTGTATCCTTAGATTTGGATTGTACCAGTGATACAATTGTTGCGGAAGGCATTGGTCATCCACTTTGGTAGAAAGAAAAGGCAAGTTTCTTTTTTTCAAGAGACGTTGAGACCAAAAGATGCGGGTGAAGGAACACTTTACTGAAGGAACTCAGTAGGACAAGCAGTATTTGTTGGTGGGGGAGGGGGAAGTAAAGAATTGTTGACATTTGGTGCCGAAACCATTCATCGGGACTGAGAGTGAAGAGGCGAGATGGCCAGTATGAAGAGAAGGGGAATGACGAGAAAGGAGTATGAGGTGATTGGTGGGATTGAGAGGGCTGCAAGATGACAGGAAGGTTGCATCAGGAAGTGGAAGAGAACAGGGGTGGAGATTGCAGAGAGTGGCAGGTAAATGAGAGACGGAGGAAGGCAAAGGGAGAATTAAATTAGAGGCAGATGAAGCAAGTTGAGGTGGGGGGGGGGGAGAGTGAAGGGTGGAGACTTCTGATCTCACTCACTAAGCTCCCTTCACAATCCAACAGGACCTTCTAACTCTGAGAAATTGGGCAGAGAATGATTTAATGAAAGACCTCCCAAGGACTATTTACCCTCTATATCATTGTGATTCGATCATTGTCTGATCCGTTTTTAACTTTGATTTACTGTTCTTTCTTTAGTGCTAATTAATTTATGAAATTTGACCATTGGATTTGAACTGATTTCACCTGAAACAAGGTTTATCGGGTCTATTTAAAAGTTTCCCATTGATCATACTTTTGTCTTGAACTTGATAGCAACTCCCACACTCAGCTCCATGTGTAAGCTTTTGACTGATATTGATCAAAATGGGATTATATTACTGAAATCAGTTGTGTTATCACATTTGACTTTTGCACTTTTATAATGTACATCTGAAGTAAAATAGACACAGAAAAACAGAAATAGACCATTTTACTCTTTAAACCTGGTCCATTGTTCATTACAATCATACCTGATCCTGACTGGATCTCCGTTGGTACACATGCCAATGACTGCTAATGCAGCGTACTTAAGTTCTACCAGGCCAACATTAGATATAGACCATAAGGCATTAGTGCAGAATTAGACCATTCAGCCCACTGAGTTTGCTCTGCTATTCCATCATGGCCAAATTATTATCTCTCCCAATCCCATTCTCCTGCCTTCTTCCTGTACGTTTGATGCCCTGTCTAATCAAGAACTTATCAAGCTTCGCTTTACATATGTCCAAAGACTTGGCCTCCACAGCTGCCTGTGGCAAACTCATCACCCTCTGGCTAAAGAAATTCCTCCTCATCTCTGTTCTAAAGGAATGTCCTATTCTGAAGCTGTGCCCTCTGGTCCTAGGCTATCCACATCCACTATATCTTAGATTTTCAATATTTGATAAGTTTCAATATCAAAGTACATTTATTATCAAAGTCTGGATACATCATACAATCTTGAGATTTGCTTCCTTACAGGCAGCCACAAAACAAAGAAAGCCCAAAATAATCCATTTAAAAAATCCATCAAACACCTAATGCACAGAGAGAAAAAAAATCATGCAAACAATAAAAGTAACCAAATAGCATTCAGAACTGAAGTTTTATGAAAGACGCAAAGCTAGGCATCACTGCAGCTAGACCAGGCCACAGCTCAGTTCACTGTAGTGCCAAGTAAATTTTGTGTATGAACAGACTAACTGATGCTGATAGCTGGGAGTTGTTACCAACTCCAGGGTCGTCAAGTCCCAGTCAGTGAGATTAGGAAAGTTTGTGTCCAGCACAAGACTAGCCCCCAGGCAGACCATAACGGGTGCAGTCTGGCACATTCACTCCAAAGCCAAGAAAAACACAGCAATAGTGGGAAATGGGGAAAGGTTAGTGGATGTACAGAAGTTATATTTGAATTTGGAAATGGTGTGTGTGTGTGTTAAGGTCTGCTTCTAGCTTGGGTCAGCTGTATTTCTCAGAACCTTGAACGGTATATCTTTCAGAATCTTACAAAGATAAGATGCTGTGGGTTAAAGAGTAAGCCTAAGTTAGAATTGGCTTATCCCATGCAGTTATGAAAACGGGTTACTGTGTCCGTACTGACTACCAAGTGAGTCTAATTCCAATGCCCATTCCCCTTCCTCTTGTGCCATAATGAGGCCATCCTCAGGGAGGAGAACAAATTTTTTTTTGTTTATTCTATCTGGGTAGTCTCCAACTGGAAGGCATGAATACTGATTTCGCCTGGTTAAAAAAATTCCCTCCCACTCCCTTCTTCTTCTATTTCCCGCTTTGGCCTCTTGCCTCTTCTCATCTGCCTATCACTTCCCCTCAGATCCCCTCCTCCTTCCTTTTCTCTCCTCACTCTTCTGTCCTTTCAAATTCCTTCTCCTATAGCTCTTTCCCTTTCCTACCCAGCTGGCTTCACCGATCACCTTTTAGCTATCCTCCTTTCCCCTTCCCCTTCCTTTCCAGTCTTGAAGAATGGTCTCAGCCCGAAACATCGACTGTTTGTTAATTTCCATAGATGCTGCCTGAGCTACTGAGTTCCTCCAGCATTTTATGTGTGTTGCTTTGGACTTCCAGCATCTGCAGAATTTCTCATCTTTAATATTTTAATGAAACTGCTGGATTTTTTATTTGTAAATCAAACCTATGTGAATAGACCTATAATGTAGCAATTCTAAAATGTGTTTTTTTAAAAAAAACCCAAATCTCTGTTATATTTCATTACCAACAACAGATCATTTCACAAAATAACTGCTCCTTCCTGGCACGTTTAAACCACATCCATTGCACAGCCTCTGTAAAAGCAATAAACGATTGCATCCCAGATGTGGGTGTTGTTTTGGGAGCTCTGAGTGTGGAATCACAATACAAACCAGCTGGAAATTATGCAATAGACCCAACCTATGCATGAAAAATCATGATACTGTGTGTCATTAGGCAACATTAATATTTATTAATGTTTATTTATTTTGATTACTAATGCAATAGAGCAAGTCAGTTATTTTTATATAGGACATGCACTGTTTCTAAAGCTGCTATTACTGTTAAACTGGGTTTTTACTCTCTGCTGGATTAATGTTTAGTTGCAAATTAAATATATTTCTCATTTAAAAAAATCACGCTGTTGTCTCTTGTCATTGGTTTCATAGTAGCAGACCACAGCATACTGAAGATGTTCATCCATCTATTTATCTGTTACTTATTGACATACAGTGTGGCCTTTCAAGCCATGCTACCCAGCAATCCCCCAATTTAATCCTATTATAATCACGGGATGATTTACAATGACCTATTAACTGGTCAACCAGTGTGTCTTAGGACTGTGGGAGGAAACTGGAGCATCCAGAGAAAACCCCCATGATCACGGGGAGAACGTACAAACTCCTTACAAGTGGCAGTGGGAATTGAGCCCAGGTCAAGTCAAGTCACTTTTTATTGTCATTTCAACCATAACTGCTGGCACAGTACACAGTAAAAACAAGACAACGTTTTTCAGGACCATGGTGCTACATGAAACAGTACAAAAACCACACTGAACTACGTAAAGACAACACAGAAAAAAAACTACACTAGACTACAGACCTACCCAGGACTGCATAAAGTGCACAAAACAGTGCAGGCAGTACAATAACGACAATAGGCACAGTAGAGGGCAGTAAGTTGGTGTCAGTTCAGGCTCCGGGTATTGAGGAGCCTGATAACTTGGGGGAAGAAACTGTTACATAGTCTGATCGTGAGAGCTCGAATGCTTCAGTGCCTTTTCCCAGATGGCAGGAGGGAGAAGAGTTTGTATGAGGGGTGTGTGGGGTCCTTCATAATGCTATTTGCTTTGCGGATGCAGCGTGTAGTGTAAATGTCTGTAATGGCGGGAAGAGAGACCCCAATGATCTTCTCAGCTGACCTCACTATCCGCTGCAGGGTCTTGCAGTCCGAGATGGTGCAATTTCTGAACCAGGCAGTGATGGTAGTGTAAAGCATTCTGCTAACCACTACACTACCATGCTAGTTCTCCAAGTCCGATTTTAAAAGCACTAAAGGCAGTTCAAGATACTGCAGCAATGAATATTCTTTGTCACCCAATTAGAGAACCAACTGTATCAGGGATCAGAGGGAAAATAAATCAGCCATGGCCGAATGGCAGAGAAGGCTTAATGCATATATGTCAAACTCAAGGCCCACGGGCCAAATCCGGCCCGCGGTGGAATTATCTTTGGCCCGCGAGATAATATCTAATTACTATTAAAGCTGGCCCCAGTAATCGAAGCGCCTATGGCGTATGATATGGCTAATGCCGAGTTTATTCAGGTACCAGGTTTTCAGGGTTTTTAGTGTTTATTCGGCAGTCTTCTTCATAAGAAACGGAATTTGTAAAGTGAAACACTTTGTAGTTATAGCAGAGACTGAGACACATGAGAGCAGGCTGAAAAAGCGGAGGCAACGAAAGCTGCGTTCGCACGCGTCCGACTGATCCGGCCCGCATGAAGCTGTATTTTGCTCAATCCGGCCCGTGACCTAAAATGAGTTTGACACCCCTGGCTTAATGGACTGCTCCTATATCTTATGGTATTTACCCGGCATATTTCACAGTAAATCCCTAAGTGCTTTATTACAAAGAAGTTGATTTTTGAAATGGAAACCATTTTAATCTAAGAACCAGTGTATAGTTAGATCCCGGAGACGGCGATAACTTTGCACTCAATGTCAGTAAGACCAAAGCGTTGATTGTGGACTTCAGAAAGGATAAGGTGAAGGTACAGGCACCAGTCCTCATCGAGGGTTCAGAAGTGGAAAGGGTGAGCAATTTCAGGATCCTGGGTGACAGTATCCTTGAAGATCTATCCTGGGCCTAACATATTGATGAAGCTACATAGAAGGCACAACAGTGGCTTTATTTCCTTAGGAGTTTGAGGAGATTTTGTATGTTCACCAAAGACACTTGCAAATTTCTACAGATGTACCATAGAGAGCATTCTGACTGGCTGCATCACCATCTGGTATGGGAGAGGGCAGGGTTGGGGTTTGAAATAAGCTGCAGAGACTTGTAAACTCAGTCAGCTCCATCATGGGCACTAGTCTCTGTAGTATCCAGGACATCTTCAAGGAGTGATGCCTCAAAAAGGGGACATCCATCATTAGGGAACTCATCACCCAGGACATGCCCTCTTCTCATGGCTACCATCAGGAAGGAGGTACAGGAACCTGAAGGCACATGCTCAATGATTCAGGAACGGCTTCTTCCCCTCTGCCATCTGATTTCTGAATGAACCCATGAACACCACCTCACTACTTCACAATTTTTATTTTGCTCTAATCATTTAACTATTTAATGCATATAATTCAAGGGTTTTTTTCTATATTATGTGTTACACTGTAATGCTTCCACAAAGACCACAAATTTCACAACACATGGATATTAAACCTGATTCTGATCTAAATGTCTCCATGGTCTATTGGTTGAGGAGCACATGTTGGTCAAAGCACTGGGGAACCTCAAAGAATGAGCAATTGGTCAATATGAGGGAATGAGGGGAGAAGAAAGATATTGAAGTATAGAGCTTGGCCTCCACACAAAAAATGACAAAGCTTCACGGTGTGTGAAACCTAATGGGTTTTAAATAAACTTTTAAAATGAGCACTGACCCGAAGGAAGTGCTGGAAGAATTATTTGTTTTTTTTAAACAGACGTATTTTACACCTGCCTAAGAAAATATGTGGACCCTTTGGCAAATCTGTATTCCGGTTTTTCAATGGACATTGAACCCATGAACACTACCTCAGACATTTTAAAAATTTTAATTTGTTTTTGCACTGCTTAGCTTGATTTAGCTGTTTAATAAACAATTTAAATTTTATCAAAGTACATATATGTCACCATATGCAACAAAAGCATCTCAGGGTTGAATACTGTGACATATATGTATTTTGATAATAAATTAACTTTTAAATTAATTTATTGTGCTACTGATGCAAACATTTATACCCTAGGTACGTATGTCCATTACAATAAACTTGAACTCCCCTTCCTCACCGTTTGTTCTATTTCGTTCTCTAGCTTTCAATACGTCTATCTTTTACGCTTTAATTCTCTTCCCATACGTTCAACAGCTAACGCAAATGTTTCAGTGGCTTTCCTATACAAAAGCCCGCAGTTTCCGACCCTTTCCTCCCCCTCAGACCCGTCCCATTATAGCCAACTTCACATCGCTGCTCTGGCCGCTACTGCGCCGGCGCCCCGTGACCAATTTCACGGCGGGCGCACATCAGGCCGGTAAATGGGTGGCGTTTCCTAGGGAACGAATTCCTGAGTGGTCCGGGGGGCTCGGCACGTGCGAGGGAGAGGCGGGATTTCCGGGGCTGGCGCGCGCTGCCAGCGCCGTGCCCTTTACGCCGACTGGCGAGGGCGGGATTTCCGGCGCAGCGGACGCTGGTTTAAAGACCGCCGGACCAAAATAGAGCGGCCCCGCTGTCTGAGTTTTGGAGGCGAGGATGTCCGAGCCAAGGGCGCCGAGGTTCAGTGACGCGGCGCTGAAGGTGTTGGTGGAGCAGGTGAGGGCCCACAAAGAGGTTCTCTTCCCCTCGGATGGGAGGAAAATGCCTCGGCAGACGCTGCGCCAGGCCTGGAGGGAAGTGGCACTCTATGTCAACCTCAAGAGTGTTACTCCCAGGACCTGGCTGCAGTGCCGCAAGAAGTTCAACGATCTGACCCGCACTGCCAGGGTGAGTATCACACTCCACCAAACCAAAAAAAAAAACAAAGTTGCAGCCATTTGGCCCGAATCTGCCATGTTGGGGGTATTCACTCTCCAAACAGCCTCATCCCATCACTGCTAATTATAAACACAAGAGCAATACGCACAAAGTGTTGAAGAGCTCAGCAGGTCAGGCAGCATCTATGGATGGGAATATACAGTTGACGTTTTGGGCTGAGGTCCTCCATCAGGACCCAATAGATGCTGCCTGACCTGCTGAGTCTGTGCCAAGCCTTATTCATAATATGGAGTCTAAATGTAGGCAGACCATGTGTTTACTCAGAACTTCTTTATAATATTGAGAAACTGCAGATGCTGGAGTCTGAAGCATTAATGCTGGAGAACCATGTGACTCAGTTGGGGGAAGTAATCAATGTCTTGAGTTGAGACCTTTCATCTGGTCTCCAGTTGAAGGGTCTTGAAATGTTGACAGTCAATTTGCTTCCACAGATGCTGCCTGATCTACTGAGTTCTTCCACCATGTTGTTTCTCTATGAATACTATTTTGCCTAATTACAGTTTGGTTGAAGTGTTGAATATGGAATTTTTATTTTCATGAGCTTCTAGGGGGATTTAATAAATTTACATGTAAGAGACTTTCACAAAAATTGAATAAATAGAATATGAATTTGTAGGCATTTCTTTCAACTGACATGGACACAAGGTGTCTAATTAAAAGAAAGAAATTACAAATAGCACTGGACAGCAATTTTTCCCCCATGTATTGCTTCCTCACAATTTTTTTTTGTTTATGGTAGACTGCTTGAAGCTATAATTTCAGACTACTTGTGTCACATAGGAATTTGGAGAAACAAGAAATTAACTTTTATTGATTATAATATGTTTAATTGCATAATATTGCTGATGCTTTGCAACAGTTCAACTAAGCTAAAATGTTTTGTTGATGATTTTCGTTTGTACTTGGTGTCTGAGGCTTCTCGTTTAAGTATCAACAATAATCAGCCGGCATTGATGAATTCCAGTTGCCCTGATACCATTTCTCCATGACTGCAATGTCCTGGTGAAACCTTTCACTATGTTCGTCACTGACAGTGCCAAGATTGTCAGGGAAGAAGTCTAAATGGGAATGCAGAGAATGAATCTTTGCACTTCATGGTTTGTATGCTTGAAGCATGTTGCTAACCAGCTGCATGTTTGGTGCTCTGTAGTTGACAAGAAAATTTTGAGTGACATACTTGAATGCCTTCCATGCAATTTTCTCCAGTTCCACAAGAAGTTCTTCAAATTTCCTGTCATTGATGACGTATTTGATTTGTGGACCAACAAAAATGCTTTTTTAAATGAGTTATTCTGACTTGAATTATGAATTGAAATAACAAATATAAGTGATATTAAAAATGGTGCCTGTTTGGGAACTTTCATGGTAATTTTCAAGATCCACAGCCCTGAATCCATAAGATACACCCAAAAGTATTTAGGAAGTAAAATATTCGCTGTCCAGTGTTATTTGCATTGATTACATCTTTCTTAAAAGAAAGAAAGTACGAATAATTAGTTGGAGGCTTCTAACAGTCCAACACTTTCCAAAACCTGTCCCACCACCACGCTGATCTGTGCTGTTTCAACATTTTAAACTTTTAATAACTTCTTTGGTAAATCAATAGAAATCTGTATTTTTGTGCTTACTGTGTGAATCAGGTCTGATTATAGAAAATTCTGCTTCAAGTAAAATCACTACTGCATTTAAAGCTAAGAATCTGAATACCTTGAATTGAAAACATACAGCCTTGAGGCCAAAGCTACTCACTTTGTGCTTCACGGACATTGATCCAGTTACAGTATACATACATATTCTCTGGTAGGTACTGTATGTTGGTGCTGCTTGGAAAATATTCTGTGTATGGTCCGTTTTAACGTTATGTGACTTGATGATTACAGAATGGACAAGTGAACTGTGATTCCAGAGTGCCGGGAACTTACCTTGTAGTGGGTAGATAGAACATGAAACATTATACAGTTAATACACTCCCACCTGCCTGTGCATATAGGATGCCACCATTCTTGCCTGTCACTTGTCTGTCCAAATCAGGGGTTCCCAACCTTTTTATGCTATGGACCAAAATATTAAGCAATCGGTTTGTGGACCCAGGTTCGGATCCCCTGGTCTAAATGTTTCTCAAACATTGCTATTGTTACTGCTTCTATCACCTTCCCTAACCATGCATTTTAGGTACCTATCACTCTGTTGTTTCAGTAGGTATGTTTAATGTCAGAGGAATGTATACAATATGAATCTTGAAATTCATTTTCTTCGCAAACATCCATGAAAACAGAGGAGTGCCCCAAAGAATAAATGACTGTTGAACGTTAGAACCCCAAGGAACCCCCCAGCTCCCCCTGTTACGCATAAGCAGCAGCAAAGCAATGAACCCCCCCCATCGGCATTGGCACCCCCCCACCAGGTACTCAAGCGTGCAGCAAAGTGTCAATAAAGACACAGACTTTCAGTACCCCAAAGGCTACTTGTTTACCCATTAATACGACGTACCACAGCTCGCTCTCTCCCTAATAAGGGAAAAAGAAGTGTCTCCGTTTCACAGCGAGAGGGAAGACTTAATAAAACAACTCTCTGATTTATGGTACTAAAAGTCTGTTGCGTCACTTTTTCCGAGTTCTGTGCCCAAAGAACTCGGGTCTGTGGACACACAGGCAGCAGCCAGCTTGTTGCTTTTGATCTTCCGTGTACTCCCAGACACGTCAGGTGGCGGCACCAACCTTGAATCCGCCTGTCTCCAGAGTCACGAAAATCTGGCATCCTGAAGGCGCGCTAGTCTTTCAGGCTGCGTCCGTGGCATATTGAAAAGTGTCTGGTTGTGTGGTCCTGAGAGTGGGTCCCATTTCCACAAAGAACCAAAGTCAACATGTAACTCCAGGTCAGTGTCTTTAAAAGAACCTTGAAAGGGGAAAAAAAGGAGATATCAAAGATAGAAATAGAACTGTTTCTGAAGATGAAAGCAAAGGAGTCATCGTTAGATGCCATCGTTCTAAGCTCTGCCCATATTGTATAAATATATATGAAGAAAACAACTTGCTTTGCAAACCTTCTCAGCTTAAACCTATGTTTTTTAGTATTTGACATTTCCTGCCCTCTGAAAATTGCTCAACGTCACTCATTTTATAAACCTCTATTGGGTTCTGATCTCTGCCTTCTCTGCCTCTGTTGCTTCGGGGGGAGGGGGGGAAACCAATTCAAGATTATCCAGCTTCTCCTTATTAGCGAATACACTTTATTGCTGGCATCATCCTAGGGAACCTTTCTCACACTCAGAATCAGAATCGGGTTTATTATCACCAGCATGTGTTGTGAAATTTGTTGACTTAGCAGCATCGGTACAATGCAATATACAATAATATAGAAAGAAAAAATAGGCAAATCAATTACAATAAGTATATATATGTATGTTAAATAGATTAAAAATAGTGCAAAACAGAAATAATATACAGGTGGCTTTTTGAACGTTGGCTATACGACAACTTGCTGTTACGAAAGACTTGCATTAGTACCTGTTTTCGCTAACCAAAGAGGATTTTCGCTTTTATGAAAAAAGACGCCCGCTTTATACGTGTGTTTACCCCGAGAAAGACTACAATGACAGTGAAGCCTTGTGCGGGCAGTTGTTTGCGTATGCGTGTGCGTGCTGATTTTTTTTTTCTCCAAATCGATTTTGGCTTGCTGCCTTCCCGAATTTGATAAGTGAAACTACACCATACCTACAATATTTCTACTTTATATAGGGTGTAAATTTATCATATCATTCCTGCTTTTACTATATATTAGTGTTATTTTAGGTTTTATGTGTTAATTGCTTTGATTTGGTAGGTTAATTTTTTGGGTCTGGGAACGCTCAAAAATTTTTCCCATATAAATTAATGGTAATTGCTTCTTCACTTTACGACATTTCGGATTACACACAGTTTCATAGGAACGCTGTACCTTCTGATTACGGGGGGAAACCTGTATTTTAAAAAAAAGTGAGGTAGTGTTCATGAGTTCAGTATCCTTTTAGGAATCAGATGTAGAGGGGAAGAAGCTGTTCCTGAATCACTGAATGTGTGCCTTCAGGCTTCTGTACCTCCTTCCTGACAGTAACAATGAGAAGAGAGCATGTCCTGAGTGATGAGGGTCCTTAGTAATGGATGCCACCCTTCTGTGGCACTGCTCCTTGAAGATGCCTTGCATATTACGGAGGCTAGTACCCAAGATGGAGCTGACTAATTTTACAACTTTCTGTGGCATCTTTCGCTCCTGTGCAATAGCCCCCCCCCCCCCCCCCCCAATACCAAACAGTGCTGCAGCCTGTCAGAATGCTATCCATGGTACATCTATAGACACTTTCAAGTGTTTTGGGTGACAAACCAAATCTCTTCAAACTCCTAATGAAATATAGTCACTGCCTTGCCTTCATTATTGCTGCATTGATATGTTGGGACCAGGTTAGATCCTCAGAGATCTTGACACCTAGGAACTTGAAATTGCACACTTTCCCCACTTCCTCTATGAGGATTGGTTCATGTTCCCTGAAGTCCATAATTAGTTCTTTGGTCTTATTGATGTTGAGTGCAAGGTTTTATCTACGACAACACTCAACTAGCTGGTATGTCTTGCTTCTGTATGCCGTCTCATCTCCATCTGAGAGTCTACTACAATAGTTGTATCATCAGGAAATTTATATATAGCTCAAATGCTATCTGTAGCCAAACAGTCATGGGTATAGCTAGAGTAGAGCAGTGGGCTAAGCACACACCCCTGAAGTGCACCAGTGTTGATCGTCAGTGAGGAGGAGGTGTTATCACCAATCCACACTGGTTGTGGTCTTCCAGTTGGGAAGCCAGAGGCCCAGATTCTATAGCTTATTGATCAGGACTGTGGGAGTGATGGTGTTAAATGCTGAGCAATATGCAACAAACAGCGTTCTGACCTGGGTGTTTGTATTGTCCAGGTGAAAAGCCATTGGCTGTGCTCAAAAATGGCTGTGTGAAAAGCCATTGAGATTGCATCTGCTGTAGGTCTATTGTGGCGATAGGCAAATTGCAGAGGGTCCAGGCCCTTGCTGAGGCAGGAGTTGATTCTAGCCATGACCAATCTCTCAAACCTTGTCATCACCATTGATGCGAGTTCTACTGGATGATAGTCATTAAGGCAGTTCTCACTAGTCTTCTTAGGCACTGGTATAATTGTTGCCTTTTTGAATCAGGTGGGAACGTACTACCGTAGCAGTGAGAGGTTAAAAATGTCCTTGAATACTTCTGCCAGTTGGTTGGCACAAGTTTTCAGACACTCCATTGGGGCCTGCCACCTTGTGAGGGAGGGTTCACCCTCCTGAAAGACAGCCTGACATCGGCCTCCAAGACACAGATCACAGGGTCACTGGGTTCAGCAGGGATCTTCACAGGTGAAATTATATTCTTCCTTCCAAAGCGGGCATAGAAGGTGTTGAGCTCATCTGGTAGTAAAGCGCCACTGCCATTCATGCCATTGGGTTTTGCTTTGTAGGAAATTACATCTTGCAAACCCTGCCAGAGTTGTCGTCCATCTGATGTCACCTTCAGCCTCGTTCGGAATTGCTTCTTCGCTCTTTGAATAGCCCTCTGCATGTCAAGCCTGGTTTTCTTGTACAGACCTGGGTCACCAGAATCATGCCACAGATCCAGCCCTCAACAGATGACAAACCTCCTGGTCCATCCATAGCTTCTAGTTTGGGAATGTACAGCAAGTTTTCGTAGGCAGGCACTCATTCACACAGGTTTTAAGTTGGTAACAACTGCGGCATATTTATCCAGATTGGAAGATGAATCTCTGAATACAGTCCACTGATTCAAAGTAGTCCTGTAAGTGCTTCTGTGCTTCCCTTGTCCATATCATCTTGGTCCTCTCTACTGGTGCTGCAGTCTTCAGTCTCTGCCTATACTCAGGGAGTAGAAGTACAGCCAGGTGATCAGACTTCCCGAAGTGAGGGTGTGGAATAGCATGGTAGGCATTCTTGATGGTGGTGTTACAGTGGTCCAGTGTGTTGTTTCCTCAGGTTCTACAAGTGATTTGTTGATGGTAATTATTTAGTGACTTTTTCAAGCTGGCCTGGTTAAAATCCCCCAAAATGATCATGATGGCATCAGGGTGTGCTGTTTTGTGCATGTTGATCCCACTCTCTCCAAAGCCTTCTTATTCCTTCTACAATGTGGTGGCCAAAACTGCACATACTGCTCCAAATGTGGCCTGCACGAAGTTTTATACAGTTGCAACATCATTTCCCAATGTTTATAACCAATGCCCTGAACATGAAAGTCAATACTCTGTGCACCTTTTTTTGCCACTCTCTCCATTTGTTTGCAACCTTCAGGGGGCTGTGGACTTACTCCCCAAACTCTCTCTGTACATAAGTGCTCCTAAGGATACTGCCACTTATTGAATACTTTGCTCTTGCATTGGGTCTTGCGAAATGCAACACTTCATATTTGTTCAAATGGAACTCATTCTGCCATACTTTCAGCTGAGTTTCCTCCCAATCTCTATCTACTGCATCCTTTGCAAAACTTAATTGCCATCCATGACTCCACTAAGCTTTGTGTCATCTACAAACTTGCTAATCAGGCTACCTCTATTTCTGTGCAAATCATTGTATAGGATTGAACGTGGTGACATGTATGTACTCTGATAATAAATTTTACTTTGAACTTTGATCTAAATTTAAAATAACATCTGAGTTATATAGAATGACATCCAAGTTAAAATGAATTTAAAAATAAACAACTCTAAAATTAGAAGAAACGTTGGCTGCCCCATTCAAGTATTGCACATGCCCATGTTTTTACATAAAGTGACTAAATATAAAGGGGCATCAAGAATTAAAGTTGAGATTAAAAAAAAGCTCTGAAATCGAAGGAAGGTAGCTGCCCCATTTAAACCCAAATATTGCATGTCCCCATGGATTGCACTTAAGAGATTGCCTATGGGCTATGGGTGGGCGGAGGGAGGGGGAAACATTGTTCAGTTGCATGACAGCCCTGGGGAGAAAGCTGTTTTTCAGTCTGAATGTCCATGCAGAGATGTTTCTGTATCTCTTGCCAGATGGTGGGAAATTGAATTGGTGATTACTAGATGATAAGTTCATCACAGTGTGAGTTGTAGATGGTTTCCATATCTGTTAGTTGTTCTGTGATGTTCTCTTCAGTCCTGATCAATTGTTGAAGTGCACCTTCGTTGATCTTGTTGCAGCTGTACCATACTGTTCTGAAGTATGTCAGTATGCTCTCAGCTACACATAAGTAAAGGTTTATCTGCAGCCTTAGGAGCAGGTTTGCTCTCTTTAAATTCCCAAGATAGTGTAGGCACTGCTGAGCCTTCCCTGTGTGCACATAAAAAAAATTATAAGTGATAATAAAAAATAATTAGTGCAGAAGAGGAATAACGAGGTAGTGTTGATGTGTTCAGAAATCTGATGACAGATTGGAAGAAGCTACTCCTATAAAACATTGCGCGAGGGTCTTTAGACTCCTGTACCTCACCCCTGATGGTAGTTATGAGGAGAGGGCATGTCCTGGATGGTGATGGTCCTTAATGATGGATGCCACCTTCTTTAGGCATTGCCTTTGGAAGATGCCTTCAGTGGTGTGGAGTCCAGTTTCCATGGTGGAGCTGACCAAGCCTCTTTTTACTCTGTGCATTGGAGCCTTTGTACCAGACGGTGATGCAATCTCCACTGTACATTTGTGAGCTCTGACAAGCATCCACTATTTAACATCTGTAATCATTTTTTTGAAAAACTAATTGTCAAACTAAAGCCAGTCTGCCCTTCAGAATGGTGATGTTTTTAAACAACACATGAGTTTATTTAAGTATTCTTAGTTAACCTGGTCATTGAACCAAATTGCACTAACTGTGGCTGACAGTTCTGAAGGAGGGTCTCTGGTATTCAATTGCACCCTGGACTTGTCAGGTTCCTAACATTACATTGAAGCGTTTGCTCTTGTGAACCTGAGCTAGCCAGACCACATGTACAGTTGGAATCATCAATCATTCCTGCCCCAGGAGGAGAAAGTTATATTTCTGCTTTGGTACTTTATTGTTTTAACTTTTATCCACAACACTTTAAAAATATAGCTAAATATCAGAGATATTTAAACTGCTTAAAAAAAACCTTACAACTTTGACAGGAGGAGAGGCCTTCTCTCCACCTTTGCCTTCTACCAAAGGCTGCCAGGAGTTCTGGCATAGGATTCAGCAGGATATACTGACTGAGGCTTTAGTTCTTGTTGCTTCCTGTGTATGCTTTGCTGCCCAACTATCGTTAGAGGAGATTCTGTTGTTTGGCCCGTTGGATTAGTTGCATCTGATTGTGGATAGGTAGCTAGGTTCATTAGCAGAACTGTTAATGTGCACTTTGCCTTTTTGTGTCATTGTTGTGTGCACATTGGACACAGTAATCCGACTTCAGAACTATTTAATTGGTTTTTAATAGCCTGGGGGTGACCTGTTCTCATGAATAGTACTTTATCAAGTGCATATCTATCTTTCACTGATTTCAAAACTGACATTTGTACCTTTTTTAAATGGCAGAGCATAGATGGAGTAAAGATTTAGATCAGTCATGATTCATTTTAATATAGAACAGACAAGAATGATATGCACTTCTTCCTGTGTCATGTTCTCCTTACATCTACATGTTTTTCTTACAGTCTCTGCATTCATCCTCTTCCATGGCCCTATCGCAAACTTACCTAACACCTTCACCATGGGTATAATTTATCTATCTGTCCCTCCCCTTCCCTCCGGACCTTCAAGCCACGTACCCCAGCAGTCTCCCAATTTAATCCAAGCTTAATCACTGGGCAATTTACAATGACCAATTACGGTAACCTACCAATCGGTACGTCTTTGGACTGTGGGAGGAAATTTGAGCAGCCAGAGGAAATCCATGTGGTCATGGGGAGAATGTACAAACTCCTTACAGGCAATGGCGGGAATTGAACCCGGGCCACCGCACTGTAATGTGTTGTGCTAACCACTATGCTACCATGTAGCATAAAGCAGCTTTGACCTGGTAATTGGAAAACTTTTCAAGAGTTAATTGTTTTTGTATGTCCTCCTGCAAGCACCTTGTTGCCACTCATACCTTGGTTCATCCATATGATTTGAAGCTACTTCAAACCTCTCTATATTTATTACAGTAAGCAGCTGCTAACTCAGTGCCATTTTTCCCACAGGACAAGTTGGCACACAAACCAAGGAATCCGGCTTGCAGTGGGGAACGACCAGCCTCCATTCAAGCCACCACTCAGATGGAGCAGGAAGCTCTGGACATCGTTGAGATTTACAGCAGGAGGAGCATTGAGAATGGCGAGGCAGGAGGCCAAGTACCACAGGGTGTCTGGCAAATTTCCCTCATCTGCTGTGTTCTTAAGCATCACCCAGGCAATGTGATCACCCTGAAATTCAAAAAAAAGAACAGAAAATGCTGGAAACATTCAGATAGCTGTATGTGGAGGGAGATAGGGTGAACGTCTGAGGATAGTCTTCTTTCATTGTAACTGGAAGAATTCTGATGTAATGCAATTCTCATGCTCATCTGTAGTGATTAGTTTAAAACCACTTAGAGATCGAGTATAGGGGTTGACACCGATGCATTATCAAAACAATGAATTTTCAAATCGGGGAAAAAGTACATTCGATCCTTTATTGTGAAACCAGCAAAAACAAACAATCTTACTGCAATTTAAAAGATGTAACAAAATTTAAACTCGCCATAGAGTGAAATTACAAAATTAGCAGTACTAAGTGGTCCAGCGGTCTAATAACAGCGTAATAGCGACCTAGCAGTCAACAAAAATAAATCACTCCCAGCTCACTCCGGCTCTCAACCTTCAACTAGACTAAGCTGAACTGAAGACAAAGCATAGGTATGTTTCTGTACTCATTTACTTCTGCCACGCCCAGCCCATGTGACAAATTACCCATAATAAATGTGCAACACAAACTACAATGTAGACTCCAATAGACAGAAAATGGATACATGGCTCCTACACCTTTACCTCTTTTTCAAAAAAATATTCCTGTTGGTTTTGTTATCGAGGTTAACATTTATTGCTGAAGTATAGTTGAGGATGAGCCAACAGGTTTACAAGTAGATGATGGTATAGCATGAATGTAAGGAAGGACAAGCCAGTGATTGGGTACAAATGCAGACAGAGCAAAGAGTTAAGTTGTACCACAGAGGCAAAATTCAAAAGGGCGAAGAATGCCCAACTGAAAGTGCTGTATTTAAATGCATGTAGCATTTGGAATAAGGTGGATGAACTCGTGGTACAATTAGAGATTGGTTAGTATAACACTGTGGGCATCACTGAGTCGTGGATGAAAGAAAGATATAGTTGGGAGCTTAACATCAAAGGATATACTTTGTATCAAAAGGACAGGTAGGAAGGCATAGGTGGTGATGTGGTTCTGTTGGTAAGTGATGGAATTAGATCTTTAGAAAGAGGAGACAGGGTCAGAGAATGTTGAATCTTTGTGGGTGGAGTTAAGAAACTGCAGGGTGAAAAAACCATTATGGGAATCATATATAGGCCTCCAAATAATAGCTAAGATATGTGGATGTACTGTACTGTCAAAGAACTGGAATAGGCTGTTCTAGGCAGGGCATGCTCCAGTTTCCAGGTGTCTTTTTTTTTAGCATTATTCATGAGATAAACTAGTGTTCCCTAGTCCATCAATCACATTATAACCAGTTATTATTATAGGAGATGTACCTGTAATTACATTTTTCTGTTTTCTCAATATTGGCACAAAATCACCAAAAATGTATTCATAAGTGTTAGATTTTGGTTTTGGACTAATACATTTTAGTTGTACGAGAGGAGATTCAGTTGTAGAAATTTCAGTTCAGTTGTAGAACTGTTCATTCAGTTGTAGAAATTTCTGACAAGGCTTGATGGGGTTGCATGTGGGTAAGGGTGGTATTTGTCCTAATTGAGTGGGGGTGGGTCTCGAATGGGAAGGTAGGGGTTGCTGTCCCCAAGCTACCCAGGACTGAGATGAGTAGAAATGTCTTCACTCAGAATGGTGAACCTATGAAACTTTAAAAAGACAGTTGGACAGGTACACGTATAGGAAGGATTTAGATCAGGGGCCCCAATCTTTTTTATGCCAAGGACCCCTACCATTAACTGAGGGATCATCTACCATTTAGAGAGATATGAGCCAAACACAGTCAAATAAATTGGAATTGGTTTATTATTGTCACATGTTGTGATGCAGTGAAAAGCTTTTCTTGCATACTGTTCATGCAGATCAGATCATTACATAATACATTAAGGTAGAACAAGTTAAAACAATGAAAATGCAAATAAAGTGTAACAGCTATAGAGAAAATGTGCAGGGAAAGGAGCTGCAAACTGAAAATGAGGGAGATTCTGAGCTGGAGTCTATCTTGCTGTATAAGGGAGCATCTTAATAGTCATATAACAGTGGACTAGAAGCTGTTCTTGAGCCTGATATCTTCTGCCCAATGGGAGAGGATAAAAGAGGGAGTATCTGGGGTGCGTGGGATATTTGATTGTGCTGGATGCTTTACAGAGGCAGCAAGATGGAAGGGCAGAGTCCAAAGAGCAGGGGGTCCCAACCTGAGGTCCTTGCTTAATGGTATTGGTCTGTGGCATTAAAAATGTTGGGAACCCCTGCCACAGAGGGAAGGCTGGTTTCTGCAGTGTGTTCATAACTCTCTATAGTTTAAAACAAGGCTGGCTTAGTTCAGCATCTTGGTCAGCAGGGATCGGTGAGGTTTTAGGGCCTGCTGTTTTGTTTTCTATTACAGTCGGCCCTCTTTATCCGCGAGGGATTGATTCCGGGACCCCCCGCGGATACCAAAAAACATGGATGTTCAAGTCCCTTATTTAACCTGGCTCAGTGCAGTGGACTTTAGGACTTGGCGGAGCTCCGGATCTTATTTAACCTGTCTCAGTGCAATGAAGAAAAGTCTGTACATGCTCAAACAACGAGTGCTGGAGAGAGAACTTATGTTTTTTCTTTCAATCCCGATTCGCGGTAACCTATGCACATCCTCCTGTATACTTTAAATCATCTCTAGATTACTTATAATACCTAATACAATGTTAATGCTATGTAAATTGTTATACTGTATTCTTTAGGGAATAATGACCAGAAAAAAAGTATGCACATGCTTTAACAACAAGTGCTGGAGAGAGAACTTACGGGTTTTCCCGATCTGCGGTTGGTTGAATCTGCACATGCGGAGCCTGTGGTTAAGGAGGGTTGACTGTACTCTTTGTGCAGATCGATAGATTAATTGGCCACAGTAAATTGCCACTGAACAGTTGCTGTGTGGTAGAAATGGGTGGGGGATTTAATGAGAATGTGGGAGAATAGAGGAAATAAATATGGGAGGAGAAAAAGATATATATTTGGGATAAGAGTGAATGATTTGTGTGTACTTGGTGGCTTGTTTCTATGGTGTATTTCTCTGAGTGCTTGACAACTGCTATGCCTCCTGGACTCCTACAGCTGCAAGAGTCAATGTGTTACTCTCTGCCTCCAAAATAAAAATGTTGCTCGATTGCCTGGGGCACGGTAAGACATTACAAACAGGTTTGTGGCCAAACGTTTGCCCCGATTCCCTTTGCTTTTCCCTCCTTTCTATGACATTTTTGATTTGGTTACTTTGGCCTGCCTCTGGTGCAGGAATTCCCAACCTGAGATCCACAGATCCCTCAGTTAATGATAGGCGTCCATGCATAAAAAAGGTTGGGAGCCTCTACTCTAGTGTGTCTCTTAAGGCTGATCCAAGCTTTGGAACAAAGGTATAGTTGTGATGTTTGCAAGCGGTTACAATTAGGAATAGCGCAGGTCGTATTTCAGTACATCAAAATGGAGGACGTCCAATTTCTAGTCAGTTCTGTCTTCCATTCTCAGAGTTGAAATCGACAATTTCAGAGAATGGCATTTCCAGCATTTTCTGATTTTTTTTTTCAGATGTCTGTCACTTGGTGAATTTTCTTTTCATAATTTGAGATGTCATTTTGGGGGGGGGGGAGCATTTGCATCTCTTGCAGAAAAAAATGTTTTTTTTACTTGCCCCATTACTGCATTTATTGAGCTATCATTTAAAAATAATTAATCTGATCTCTAACAATTTGTTATCATCTCTTCTTTTAATACATCTTAAAACTTGTTTGTCAGCCTTTGAATGAAGGATCATTGACCTGAAGCATTAATTTTCTCCATCCACTGATGCCATCTGACTTTTTGAATACAGTTTTGAATTTAATGTCAGATATCCAACAGCCACAGAATCTAGATTTTGTGACTTTGTGGATTAATATCTACCATTATTACGTACCCTTTCTAGGACTGGCTGACCTTTACCCTTCTTTTCCCCCAGATATATCCCATTATTTGGGCCTATCTGGGCGGGAGATGGAGGAGGATCACCTTACCAAAGATGCATTGCCATCAGCTCCATCCTACCAATACAACACTGAACTCAACACTTCTGTTGTGAGAGATGGGACAGATGGATCAACTCGGGTTGAATTATTCAGTAGTAGTGAGCAAGATCTGGCCATGGTGGATAGGACAGTACAGGAGACAGATGACAGAAGAGCAAGCTCAGATTCGA
This sequence comes from Hemitrygon akajei, assembly GCF_048418815.1. Classification (NCBI taxonomy): domain Eukaryota; kingdom Metazoa; phylum Chordata; class Chondrichthyes; order Myliobatiformes; family Dasyatidae; genus Hemitrygon; species Hemitrygon akajei. The sequence continues at coordinate 213,353,199 of NC_133124.1, read as the reverse complement.
GCTACACGGAAGAACACAGAGACTTGGATTTGAGTGGCCCAGCATTTAAAAGAAAAATCTTCCATGTTCATCATCAGTTACTTGAGGCTTTAGACAATCTGTCTCGGAGCTGCCTGACGCTGTCAGAGAGTGTAGAGGAGTCGGCTTCCATACTATGTGGTGTTCTGCCACAAGGCCTTGCCACTCTGCAGTCTACCATGGAGAATGTGACCAACACTCTGGATGCTACAGTGAAACCCTCTGTTCGGGAGTCAGTGAGCCCTGAATTGGCATCATTGATTGAGGCTCAGACTAGTGCTATTCAGGCTCTGACCTGCACCATTTCCTCTGGCTTGGAAAGGTTGGGGGGATGTATTGATAGGGGCTTTAACCATGTCACAGAACTCCTACGGTCTGCTTTCCCATATGTCAGTGATAATGTTGAATCTCAATCCCATGGTCATGGAAGAGTGGGAGAGGCGAATGCTGCTGTCTCTCATAGCAGTCGTGTGCCTGCTCCCTTGCCCTGCCCTCAATTCCAGGCTCCTCCTGTGACAGAAACAATACTACAGTCAACACTTAGGCCCCCTCATGCTCAAACCCTGAGAGATCAACGATCATGAACATTCCAGAGCCTTGACTGAGTCATAGTAGCCTTTCAGTGTACCAGCTGAAACCACTGTGGAATCCATGTAAAAGTGTAGCAAGGAAAACACTTAAAAAGCATGTAGGATGGCACTAGAGTGCTAATGTAGGTACCATGGTATCAATAAAGTGTAAAACACTTTGCAGTTTTAACTTTGACAAGAGGTTATATTTTAACTAAACTGCAGGGTTGGCTATCAGATACTTCAGTGTTGGTCAATGATTGGAATATTTCATTGGAATTTGAAGGACTGTTAGAAATACACTTCAGGATTGTTGATGAGTAGGGGTGTAGCATGCCTGATCCAGGGTTTAAAAAGACGATAAAAGCTAAAACGTTATTTTTTTATATAAATTATCACATGACTTTTAATAACAATTGTTCTGCCAGATGACATAATAACTTAGCATACAGTTTTAACATACCCAGATGCAGTAAACACTAAAATAAAAAAAACAATGAATTTCTTCTCTGATTCTCTCTCCACAGATGCTGCCTGATTTGTTGAGTGTTTTCAGCATTTCCTGTATGGTCTTTAGGCATCCAGCATTGGTAGTTTACTCTTAGATGTTTAAATATGGCATATGCTTCTCAGAGAAATTAATTTGCAGTGCCCCAATTCCCGTGGCCCACCATGTAGCTACCTTAATTATGACATTTATATCTTGCTGTTATTGGATCTATAACTTCAAATTGATACATTTCCCATGAGTAATGAAATAATTATGCGGACTTTACTTATGCTGGGTAAACTAAGCAAACAGTAATAGTCATAGAGTCATAGAAAAGTACAGCACAGAAACAGGCCCTTCAGCCCATCGAGTCCATGCCTGTTCCCATCGGCCTGCACCAGGACCATAGCCCTTCACACCCCTACCATCCATGTACCTCTCCAAACTTAAGCATGTAGAGGATGAGTTCCTGTAAAAGTTGGTTGGCTAGTTTAGTATCTTATGGATCTAACAAGAGATTAGGGTGCACTTTTCATTGCTTACTATGAGATTTAATTACCTTGTAGTTAAGTGTGCTTTAAGAAGAGTGATCAGAATATTGCATATAAAGGTGGAAGTGAATTGGTTCAGTGGGATGCCAGGATCTTTTAATTCAAACAAAGATGAAGCAAGATACAAAGGTTTGAGTCAGGAATTGGTTATGACAGATTGGGAAACAATGTTGGAAAAAAACATAAAGCATTGGCTAACTTATGAACACTAAAACATGGTTCACAACAAATGCATATCAGCACAAAAAAACCCAGGAAATGTGATCTGGCTATGGATAACAAGTTAAAGTTAGAATTAAATTGAAAGGAGAGACTTAAAATGTTGGCAGAAAGCAGGCCTGAGGATTGGGAAATTTGCTGAATTGAGCAGAGGTCTAAGAAATTGAAAAGGAAAGGGAAAGTAGTAATAGGGTGTGAAATATAAGAACAAACTTTAAAAGCTTCTCTTGATAAATTAAAAAAAAATGAAAGATTAAGTCCTGAAGAAGGGTCTCGTTCCAAAACATCGATTGTTTGTTCTTTTCTGTAGCTGCTGCCTGACCTGTTGAGTTCCTCCAGCATTTTGTGTGTGTTGCAAATGATTAAACAATAATGTAGATCTCTCACACACACAAATGGGAGGAATTATATTGGGAAATAAAGAAATAGCAGCAAAATTAAATAAATGAATTACATCTAACTTCTTGGAAGGTGATGCAGAAAATGTTACAGATTATGGTACAAAATATTGAAGACAAAACTGAATGGAATTAACATGAGCTGAAAATTATGATTAGAAATTAATGGAACTAAATAGTAATAAATCCCCAGGACCTGATCTCCATCTCAAGGCATTGAAAAATGGCTATGGAGATGATACCGTTTGGAAGATAACAAACCCAGTATTTAGTATAGGTTGGACAGTGACTGATGGTGGCCATGGAAGTAACAGAATCCTGATTAACATTGTTGGTGACTGGACAGTCAGCAGGGGTCAATCAATGAAAGACAAATCACGTTTGTCAAGTCTGCTACTTTTTTTTAGGTTGAAACTGGCAGAATAGACAATGGCACTGGAGGATTTTCAATAGGCTTTCAACATGGTGCAATAAAGTTTGTGGCCTAAATTAGAAGGAGTCAATTTTAAAAAAACCTAGCACATTTATTTTTCAACATAGTCTCCTCCTACATTTACACACTTAGTCCAGTGGTCGTGGAGCATACGATCCCTTCTTTGTAGAAGTCGGCGTTTTGGACTTCCAGAAGTGGTCCACAGCAGAGGTGATTGATAAGTTCATGGCCTAAGGTAGAAGGAGATGAGTTAATAACTTCAAACTTTCTGCATAGTCACTTAGAGTTGAACTGCACGTGATTGTAATGAGAGCTGTATAACTCATCTCCTTCTACCTTAGGCCATGAACTTATCAGTTTCCCCTGCTGTGGACCACTCCTAGAGGTCCAAGATGCCGATTTCTACAAAGAAGGGATCTGTATGCTCCACGACCGCTGGGCTAAGATTGTAAATGTAGGAGGGGACTACGTTGAAAAATAAATGTGCTAGGTTTTCTAAAATTGACTCCTTCTACCTTAGGCCATGAACTTATCAATCACCTCTGGTAAATTGTATGTATTGCACTGTACTGCTGCTCTCTCCCCCTCTTCCCCCCCTCCCCCCCCCAAAAAGAAACAAATGGCATATGTGACTGATGATCAACCTGATACTGATTTGGGTCTCTACTGTGGATTGAAAGTGGGAAGGGGGCACGAGAGTTGGGGAAAAAGGAGAGGGAGCAGGAAGCATCAGAGAGACATTCTGGAAGGATCAATAAACCAATTGCTTGGAATCAGAAGATCTGGTCTGGAGTCTCAGGGCTGGGTAAAGCTGCTCATGGCACTCCTCCTTTGCCACCTGTCCCACCCTCACCATTCCCAGCATCCTTTACTCCTGCCAGATTTCCAAACTTACTCTCCACTCCACATTGAGAAACTGTGCAAAAATGTGCTTAGACCTTTTGCACAGTACTGTAGAAAACAGGAATTAAGTGGGCCTTTTTTTGAGTTAAGAGGTAAATAACAAATGGAGTGCTGCAGGATTGATGTTGGGTTTTCAACTACCAATTATTTGGTTGACAAGTCCAAATCTAATATTTGCAAATCATGCAAGATTCAGTGGCACTGTGAATTATGAAGAAAATGAACAAAGACCTCAAGGGGATATAGTAAGGCTAATTGTATGGGCTAAGCTATGCCAGGTGAACAAAGTAGAAACGCTAACTATTTATTTTAAATGGAGAAAGGTTGCTGGCATTTAGAAAAATATGTATACTTAGTACACCAATCATAGCAAATTGATATGCGATACAGCTACTGTATGTTGGATTTTGGGGGGTGGTGGTAGATATGGAAGCATGACATTTCAAGGGGCTTTAACTGAACAAAATAGGACAAACAAATGTCTGTGTGTGTAATTGTGAAGTTGTCCAACTCTGACCAGGAAGTTAAATGATGAAAAGGTAAATGTGATTGCATGGATCTATAAAATATCAAATAGAAACTATCATTAAAAACTGACAGAAATGCAGGCCTTTATTTTTGGTCTTCAAATAGTAAATTATGCATACAGAATACAGATTGAGTTTGTACTTCCTGGAATTTGTAAGATTAAGGGCACAAGATGATCAGGGACGGCTTCACAATAATTCTAGTGGTTTTGTGCCCATCCAGGGATTGTGGGTTTTCCTTAGAATCATGTGTCCTTATACCCTTGGAAGATTTGAGGTAGGATCCTATTAGTTAATTGCCAGAGCACGTGGGTGTAATGATGCTCTCCTGATAAACACTAAGAGATTTGGTGATTATTCACTCTAAAGGGGAGGAAACCTTCTGATTGTTTTGATATATGAAGCTGTAGAGCTCTGTGGCACATAGTATGACTGGTCAGTAAACTGTAACTCAACTCTTGACCAACAGAGCCTGAGAACAGAGCAAGAAATTCTATGCGCTTCCCTTTTCCTTTCATGATACCTGACCTGCTCAGTTGCTGTTTTATGTACAGTACCCAGCTGCTATGACTGGTGCTCCTTCCCCAAACAGTTTGACCAAGATCATGACTACTTTCTTTACATACATAAGAGTCTTGACAGCTTGCAAAAATTAATACACTGCCACATGACTGCACATCTCCTCCTTTGTCCCTTCTCCTTACTGTTTCCTGAATTGAAGTGTTTACTTCAGAGGCTGTCATATTAAAAATGCAACATAAAGTGTGTCAAATGAATTAGAAGCAGTCAATATACACTCAATGGCCACATTTATTAGATGCACTTGTACACCTGCTTGTTAATGCAAATATCTAATCAGCCAATCTTGTGCAAGCAACTCAATGCATAAAAACTTGCAGACATGGTTAAGGGGTTCAGTTGTTCATACCAAACATCAGAATGCGGAAAAAATATGATCTAAGTAATTTTGACTGTGGAATGACTATTGGTGTAGAAGAGCTTGACACATTGACCAGCGACAGAAGATCACAAAGATGACACTCGGTGGGCACTTTTTAGGTGCTGGAGGTCCCTAGTACATTTTGACAAGTTTCACTCTACCTGATGCTTGCATTATTTCTAAATCCAGAATTTGATCAACTGTGACCAGAATGGTTTCAGTATGAAGTACCTCACAGTGATCAGATGTGAAGCTATGTACATTACAGGTATTCCCTGTTGACAGCCTTGTCAAGAACTTAAATTCATTCTAGTAGGCTTCACAAATCACTGCTCACAAAGTTGGTATTTGGAATAAAATTTACTCTTATTGAATTTGTGTGAAGAGAAAGCAAATAAATAATTATAAAATCTATATTTTAACACGCATTTCCTGACATATGCACAGACTCGTGTTACAGGAAATTGTGATGCGGTCTGTTTTCTGGGATTGCGACCCCACCTGCCTTGTAACGTGTGGGTCGCTTGTATTAGTAAAGATTTCATATAACCCAAGCTGTTCTGTGGATATTGTTATTGAATGTTTCACATTGACCACGTGTGACCACTTTGCAAACTACTTTAGTGCTTCAAATTAATAAATTCTCAGCATTGTGAATCGGTCTACATTGTTACTGAGTGTTGTGGGACGTGGAGGGGGGCAATTCTATCAGCATTCGTCTACTTCACTTAGTCTTAAAACACAACTTGTCAGAACTACAGCACACCTGGAATATCTTTATAACTGCAAATGCTGGGTCAGGAATTCCAAGTAGCAGTTGCAATGCAGCCAATCCACTTTTCTGGTGTGTAGGATAGAATACTGCACGTGAGGCAGGTTTTCCATAAATGCAATTGCTAATAGGTTTATTATTAATTACCTTATTTATTGCCTTTTTAGTTTCACATTTTCACTTTCTATGCCTCTCTTGTGTCAAGTTACCAGTATCTGAATTAATCTATCTTTTTGAACCATCCAACTCCCTCTAATCCATTGCATCTCCAGAGGTCTAGTAGCAGCTGTTCCCCACCCCTACAACGTTTTTATAAATGAACTTTCATAATCAACTCTTCTAATTACATACAGATGACTGCATTGAAACCACTTTTGCATAAAACAACCCCACATTATGTTGTTAGTATTGTTGTAACACAGAATTTTCACACTGACCTTATGAGCATAGTAATTTTGTCCATAATTAATTACTCAAATTCATCCAGGTATTCTTCAGTGTCTTTTGCATATGACGTATGAAGTCCTTGTTTTCTGGAAGCATACCTATTTAAACATTCACTGTTCTCATTTCCTGGTTTATCAAATAGATTATTTGTATTTTCCTGTTCCTTGTTAATGTAATATCAGCACTAATGAGAGGGTCTGAACCAATTCATTGGATTCTTCTATGAATTTGCATGTTAATCCACTCAATCTTTTTTATAATTTCACAGCATGCTAAAATAGAATGCCATTTTGCAAGAAGAAAACTACAAAATTTACCGTATGTCAGGAGTTTTCTATTTACAGAGTTTTCCATTCAGTGTGACCAGATACTTCACCCCATTTTTCAGCTCCTGTCTGAACTTCCTCTGCGTCAGTCCATAGATGCAAGTGTTGGTGCAGGAACTGAGTAGTTGCAACATGAATCCTGTTTGCTGGTTGATGTATATGGGGTTGTTGTAATACTTGTCCTGGTAATTGTAGTTGTTCATTTGCCATTTTAAGGAATGAACAAAATATGGCAGCCAGAGCAGGATGAAGTTGCCAGATAGAGTGAAGAGTAAAATCATAGACTTCTTACGGTTGTCAGTCTCAGAATCATGATTGTCCATGTTATTCATGAGTGCTTTACGGATTTTATTGGACCTTATGATATGTTTGATAGTAAGGGCATTGAACAAAAGGATGAAAATGATTGGTACGAAAGGGTTTAAAATACTGTCAAACCACTCAATCGCAACCCACAGTGGCGAGGTATGATAGGCAAGAGTTTCAATGCAAAAATAAGGGATGTTGTTAATATAATATTTGGGTTCATACAAAAAGTAATAAGGGATGCTCCTTAAACAAGCCAGTGCACATGCAGATATTATAACCACTCTTGCTGTCCTCTGGGTACAGTACCTTGGTCTGAGATTTTGACAAGAAATGGCTACGTAACGATCAAAAGTAAAAGCGACCGTGAACCAAACAGAGCAATCGAGGGCTGCATGTTTTGCGACAAGTTTCATTGCGCAGACCGGAGTGATGAACAAAATGTTTATCGGCAAATAAATGTTGTTAATTCGCTTCAGTATGACTTCGATGATCACCACCATTAGATCTGCCACTGCCATGGCAACCAAATAGCGAGTAATACATTTGGAGAGTCCGCATTTTCCCCGGCACAGGATTATGATCGCCACCAGGTTAACTGCAACAGAAAGGAAAGGAAATAGTCGCCAGACTTTGCAAATAAGACAATGCATGGATATATACAGATAGCAATTTAAAACTAAATCACCAGTAAGTGTGTTTTAGGGTCTATGAAGGAGAGTGGTTGGTGTAGAAACAAGAATGGATTAGAGAATTTGTAATAAAACAATTCATTCAACATGCTGAAGTGTTTATGCTCTTTTTCTCTAACTGTTGATTTAAAATTTTTTGTTCAATTATTTTTTCATGTTTCTAATTGCCTAACTATTGCATTGACCAGATACAACATTCTGTCCTTTTTACAGCTGTGTGGAGCAACCATTGCTCTGAGGAGATGCTGAGATACTGAGTTCCATTCTGTGTTTATTGTTACAATTTGTAACAGTGCTGCAACTTGAACCACTGACAATGAAAATATTGAAGTTCTAAAATGTTTCAAAGTAACAGTTCATTTTTTAAAAGAAAATCTATAGCTTATATTAACACAATTACAGGGTGTTGCACAATTATATTAATATAAATTTCAAAATTAAGTTAATGATGTACAAAAGAAAATTTCAGCTGTATGGCAATGAAAGCGATGTGTGTGGGACCTTTAAGATCTATTCCTTAGTTTGCAGTTTTAACAACTAATTTCAGTCATCTTGTTTTTTGCAGTGTTCCATTACTAAGAAATGTTAACTCTGTTTCTGTTTCTACCGGTGGTGCCTAACCTGAGTGGTTCTGATGTATTGTTTTTACTTCTTTTTGCCTGTGCTAATTCACTTATATCCTTGGTATTGCAGTCAAGTAATCAAAAATAAATTAATATAGTATGGGAAGTAAGAGAAATATTTCCAGGACATTCACAAAAATGTTCACTTTAAGTGGTTCCTTTCCCTTACTTGTAATGCCAACTACTGCAAGAATGGGGTAGTAGATACTTTCAAACACAAAGATAACTGGAAAGCCCATGTTATGTGCTAAGGCAAGTTGCCCATCAGCCACCGTCTGAATGTTGTCAGTCTAGATACATGAGACCTTTCTTATACATAAAGGAATTGTCTGTTGGGACTCTCTGATAGTGTAATTTGTTCGTTAAATTTGTTTATACAATCAGACTTAATCAACCAAAGCCAGAAACTGATTTATGGGCTATTTTTAAACTTTTAAAAAAAAATTTCTTTAGTAAAGAATTTTTCAAAACAAAACCCCACAAGGCTGTCCTCAATAAGAAGCTTATTGTTTGCACTTTGATTTGCAGACCCTCACTTCAATAATCATTTTCATACAGCTGTTAGTTTTCTAAAGGATGGTGATATTTTCAAAGACAACCCAGAATCTGAACTCAACATGTTGGTGAGAACACTGCATGTAAGGTAGATCTTCCTTGAATATATGTACAGCATTGCTATATTTTATTTTAAAATGCATCCTCTCTGCCTTCTTAATTTGCTTTTTACTTTCAACTTCAAAGAGGAACAGAAGCCCCAGGTCCTTTTTCACCAGGTTCAGGAACAGTTATTATGCTGAATCAGCATGGATAACTTGACACATGTGAACTCTGAATGAATTCCACAATATTTAGACTCACTTTCAAGGACCATACAACTGATGTTCTCAGTATGTTCTCAATATTTTTGTTCCATCCTGCTTTTCCCATTCCTCTACGTCTATGATGGTCCAGTTGTAACAATTCCCACCCCTTCACATGTAATTTCAATGTGTTGCATTTTATTCAATTGACTTCTCTCACTCCATCCTTGCATAATCAAATGTTCACCTAGTAACATCGACATCGGTCCAATTTAGTACTTTCATGTTGGTCTATTTTATGATTCAGTGTTCATAACTAATTACTCCAAATAATCCAGCTATTCTGCAGTGTTCTATTTCATACAATTGATATGAAATACTGCTCATGTACTAAAAATATGCCTATTTCTTCATTCTCTGTATCAGTTTCTCGTGCATACAAAACATTTTGTTCCAGATTCACTGGGTTTCTTCAATCAATGCTAATTAATTTTGAATAACTGATCTAGATTTACGAACCAGCCCATGGATTTGTTGCGATAGATTTGGCGATAGAAATGTTCAACCATAATTTACATTGCAGGAACAGATTCTGATTGTTTGATATGATATATTGCCATTCACAGATCATGCTTTACCTTGGTTTCTCTTGGCAGCACAGTTTGATTTTATTTCCATATTTAAATTTGATGTTGATTGTCTAGAGGAATTTTTATGGGTGAAGTAAACAGAAGGTTCATGTCAGATGATTTTGGTGGTGTTGCTCACTCAGACAGTAATAAGGTGTTTACAGTTGATTGTCTTGGCATTGCAGTTTGTCCATTGCTTTATAAATTCTGGATTGAATGGTGACTGCGTGGGTTCACACTGGGTGCTCCAGTTTCCTCTCACATTCCAAAAACGTAAAGGTTAGTGGGTTAATTAGTCACATGGACAGCACTGCTCACTGGGCTGGAAAGGCCTGTTACCATGCTGTATCACTACCAATCTCTAAGTGTAAGAATCTCTAAAAATAAGAATATATTTCATAGCTATTTATGTGCTTCAGAATACAACAGGACTCAAATAACTGCCAATAATTTTCACCTGATTTAATGTACTATTTTACTTTTTTGAGTGTCCTAAAAGAACTGTTACAAAATTATTTATTTTGTGTGTAAGTTTTCATTTTCTCATCCTGTTGATTAAATTCTACTGAACATAATTCTTACCACAATGAATAACCTTTGGGCTTTTAAATCTCTGGTTCAGGAATCACACCATCGTATTTTAGTTTCGAGGAAATAACAAGCATGTTAGGCAAAATAGAATCAGTGGAATTTGTTTACTTGGATTTTCAGAAGGCCTTTGACAAGGTGACACTCACGAGGCTGCTTTACAAGATAAGACCTCATGGTATTACAGGAAAGATATCAGCATGTAAAGAACATTGGCTGATTGGCTGGAAGCCAAGAGTGGGAACAAAAGTGGCCTTTTGTGATTTGCTGCCAGTGATGACTGGTGTTCCACAGTGGTCTGTGTTGTGGCGGCTTCTTTTTACGTTGTATGTCAATGATTTGGATAATGGAATTGATGGCTTTGTGGCCAAGTTTGCAGATGATATGAAGATAGGTGGAAGAGCGGGTAGTGTTGAGGATGCAGGGAGGCTGCAGAAGGACTTGGACAGATTAGGAGAATAGGCAAAGAAGGGGCAGGTGGAATACAATGTTGTGAACTGTATGGCCATGCACTTTGGGAGAAGAAATAGAAACAAGGACAATTTTCTAAAAAGGGAGAACATTCAAAAATCTGAAGTGCAAAGGGACTTGGGAATCCTTGTGCAGGATTCCTTTAAGGTTAATTTGCAGTTTGAGTCAGGTGAGGAAGGCAAATGGAAAGTTAGTATTTATTTCAAAAGATCTTGAATATAAGAGCAAGGATCTATGCTGAGAATTTATAAAGCATTGGTCAGACAACATTTAGTGTATTGTGAGCTGCTTAGGCCCCTTATTTAAGAAAAGTTGTGCTAGTGTTGTAGAGTGTCCAGAGAAGGTTCTCAAGAATGATTGCAGTAATGAAAGGGTTAAGGTATGAGGAACATGTCATGGTGTTGTGGGAGTTAAGTGTTAAGTGGCAGGACCTCCAGGGTTGTGATCTGAGGAATGCTACCTGTGCCATGAGCTAGTAAATCCAGAAGTAGGAAGATCACATGATTTAACATATGGCTAAGACTGCTTGTGGGCCACTGATGGAGTAACAGCTTTCCATTGTTGCTCCCAATTTTCTTACTTTTCTCTCCAACCTTTTGAAATACTATTGTTACATGGGATATTATTTTAATCTGACCACTAAAGCAGCTTTGGAAGCTATTACGAGTTCAATTCAAAAGCTTACTGAGGAGTTTCAACAGTTTAGAAAAGAAATCAGCACTGAAATTAATCAAATAGGTATGAAACTGGAAGATAGTCAAGCAATTTTAACCGAACACGATAACAAGATGAAGGAACATGAAGATGTTATTACTTTACTGGATGGGAGAATGGATGATATGCAAAAGCTCTATGAAAAACAATTTGAAACCTACAAAATGAGACAGAAGATTATTGATTTGGAAAACAAAAGTAGGAGGAACAACTTATGAATCTTGGGACTTAAAGAACAAACGGAAGGAGATAATGCTAAAGAATTCTTTGCAAATCTTCTGATGGAACTATTCCCATATACTATAAAGTTTCTGCCTTTGATTGATCGTGCTCACAGGTCACCTATCTATGGATCGGTTTCAAAATCTAAACCAAGATCAGTCATTATACGTTTTCATGAATTTCAAATAAAGGATCATCTGATTTGAACTGCCCATGCAAAAGGTATGATTGACTACCAAGATCAAAAGATATGTATTGTTCAAGATTTTTCATCAGAAGTTATGGCAGAATGTGCTAAGTTCAAAAAAGTTACGACAGAGTTATACAGTCAAAATTTTAAACCCTCTCTTTGTTCTCCTGCTTGATTGAGGATTACATTGGAAGATGGATCATCTAAATGGTTTTAGACAAAGGAACAGGTGCAAGAACTTTTAGACTTAATAAATTAGAATGAGAATTAGAATTAGAGAGAGAGAGAGAGAGGACTAATAATCTTGCAAAAACAGAAATACTACATATTAAAAATGACTTCAATATTTTTAGTATGAATAATTGTTATTTCTGTGTGATTAACCCTTTTAAGCTTGTTTCTCACTTATTTTATTTAGTCCTGGTTGGAATACCAAATAACCTTGAATTCTTGGAGCGGTTCCAACAGGCTTTCTAAGGGAATGTGTTTAGGGGAAGTAGATATTGGTTGCTCAAATCACCCCATGAAAAGAAATAAGATTTTTGCATATATTAAAAAACTTAAGGTACCCATTGATTTTCTTCAAGAAACATGTACGTAAGTGTGACATTCATGTTTTTTTATCGATGGAGAGGATCTCATTTTCATTCTTCGTTTCAGGCCAAAGCAAGAGGGGTTTTGATCCTCATAGTTAATAAAGTTCCCTTTGTTCAACATGAAGTAATTTCTGATACTAATGAGTGTTTTGTTATAGTATCAGGGAAACTAAATAAGAAATTAATGGTGTTTGCCAATGTATATACTCCGAATATAGATGACCCAGGTTTCTTTGAGCGTTTTTTTTCCATTTTTGCCAGATCTTAGTCTGTACTATGTACAGACCAGACTATGTAACAGTTTCTTCCCCCAAGCTATCAGACTCCTCAGTACCCAGAGCCTGGACTGACACCTTACTGCACTATTGTCTTGTTTATTAGTTATTGTAATGCCTGCACTGTTTTTGTGCACTTTATGCAGTCCTGGGTAGGTCTGTAGTCTAGTGTAGTTTTTTTTTCTGTGGTGTTTTTTACGTAGTTCAGTCTAGTTTTTGTACTGTGTCATGTAACATCATGGTCCTGAAAAAACGTCTCATTTTTATTATGTACTGTGCTAGCAGTTATAGTCGAAATGACAATAAAAATGACTTGACTTGACTACTCATTGGTGATGGGTGGAGACTTTAATTGTTGCTTAGATCCATGTTTTAACCATATATAACCATATAACAATCACAGCATGGAAACAGGCCATCTCGGCCCTCCTAGTCCGTGCCGAACTCTTAATCTCACCTAGCCCCACCTACCCACACTCAGCCCATAACCCTCCACTCCTTTCCTGTCCATATACCTATCCAATTTTACCTTAAATGACACAACTGAACTGGCCTCTACTCCTTCTACAGGAAGCTCATTCCACACAGCTATCACTCTCGGAGTAAAGAAATACCCCCTCGTGTTTCCCTTAAACTTTTGCCCCCTAACTCTCAAATCATGTCCTCTCGTTTGAATCTCCCCTACTCTCAATGGAAACAGCCTATTCACGTCAACTCTATGTATCCCTCTCAAAATTTTAAATACCTCGATCAAATCCCCCCTCAACCTTCTACGCTCCAATTAATAGAGACCTAACTTGTTCAACCTTTCTCTGTAACTTAAGTGCTGAAACCCAGGTAACATCCTAGTAAATCGTCTCCGCACTCTCTCTAATTTATTGATATCTTTCCTATAATTCGGTGACCAGAACTGTACACAATATTCCAAATTTGGCCTTACCAATGCCTTGTACAATTTTAACATTACCTCCCAACTTTTGTACTCAATGCTCTGATTTATAAAGGCCAGCGTTCCAAAAGCCTTCTTCACCACCCTATCTACATGAGACTCCACCTTCAGAGAACTATGCACTGTTATTCCTAGATCTCTCTGTTCCACTGCATTCCTCAATGCCCTACCATTTACCCTGTATGTTCTATTTGGATTATTCCTGCCAAAATGTAGAACCTCACACTTCACAGCATTAAACTCCATCTGCCAACGTTCAGCCCATTCTTCTAACCGGCATAAATCTCCCTGCAAGCTTTGAAAACCCACCTCATTATCCACAACACCTCCTACCTTAGTATCATCGGCATACTTACTAATCCAATTTACTACCCCATCATCCAGATCATTTATGTATATTACAAACAACATTGGGCCCAAAACAGATCCCTGAGGCACCCCGCTAGTCACTGGCCTCCATCCCGATAAACAATTATCCACCACCACTCTCTGGCATCTCCCATCTAGCCACTGTTGAATCCATTTTATTACTCCAGCATTAATACCTAACGACTGAACCTTCTTAACTAACCTTCCATGTGGAACTTTGTCAAAGGCCTTGCTGAAGTCCATATAGACTACATCCACTGCCTTACCCTCGTCAACATTCCTCGTAACTTCTTCAAAAAATTCAATAAGGTTTGTCAAACATGACCTTCCACGCACAAATCCATGCTGGCTACTCCTAATCAGATCCTGTCTATCCAGATAATTATAAATACTATCTCTAAGAATACTTTCCATTAATTTACCCACCACTGATGTCAAACTGACAGGTCTATAATTGCCAGACTTACTTCTAGAACCCTTTTTAAACAATGGAACCACATGAGCAATACGCCAATCCTCTGGCACAATCCCCGTTTCTAATGACATCTGAAAGATCTCTGTCAGAGCTCCTGCTATCTCTACACAAACTTCCCTCAAGGTCCTGGGGAATATCCTGTCAGGACCCGGAGATTTATCCACTTTTAAGTTTCTTAAAAGCGCCAGTACTTCCACCTCTTTAATTGTCATAGGTTCCACAACTTCCTTACTCGTTTCCCACACCTTACACAATTCAATATCCTTCTCCTTAGTGAATACCGAAGAGAAGAAATTTTTCAAAATCTCTCCCATCTCCCTCGGCTCCACACATAGCTGACCACCCTGATTCTCTAAGGGACCAATTTTATCCCTCACTATCCTCTTGCTTTTAATATAACTGTAGAAACCTTTCGGATTTACTTCCACCTTATTTGCCAAACCAAACTCGTATCTTCTTTTAGCTATTCTAATCTCTTTCTTAAGATTCCTTTTACATTCTTTATATTCCTTGAGCAATTCCTTTACTCCATGCTGTCTATATCTATTGTAGACATCCCTCTTTTTCCGAACCAAGTTTCTAATATCCCTTGAAAACCATGGCGCTTTCAAACCTTTAACCTTTCCTTTCAACCTAACAGGAACATAAAGATTCTGTACCCTCATAATTTTACCCTTAAATGACCTCCATTTCTCTACTACATCCTTCCCATAAAACAACTTGACCCAATCCACTCTCTCTAAATCCCTGCGCATCTCCTCAAAGTTAGCCTTTCTCCAATCAAAAATCTCAACTCTAGGTCCAGTCCTGTCCTTCTCCATAATTATATTGAAGCTAATGCTATTGTGATCACTGGACCCGAAGTGCTCCCCAACACATACATCTGTCAGCTGACCTATCGCATTCCCTAACAGCAGATCCAACACTGCCCCATCTCTAGTCGGTACTTCTATGTATTGTTGCAAAAAACTATCCTGCACACATTTCACAAACTCTAAACCATCCAGCCCTTTTACAGAATGAGCTTCCCAATCTATGTGTGGAAAATTAAAATCTCCCACAATCACCACCTTGTGTTTACTACAAGTATCTGCTATCTCCTTACACATTTGCTCTTCCAACTCACGCTCCCCATTAGGTGGCCTATAATACACTCCTATCAGTATTGCTACACCTTTCCCATTCCTCAATTCCACACAAATAGCCTCCCTAGAGGAGCTCTCTAATCTATCCTTCCAAAGCACCGCCATAAGATTTTCTCGGACAAGCAATGCAACACCTCCTCCTCTGGCCCCTCCTACTTTATCACACCTGAAGCAACTAAATCCAGGAATATTTAGTTGCCAATCACACCCTTCCTGCAACCATGTTTCACTAATAGCTACAACTATTAAACCATCTTTTAAACCAACGATACCAAATAAATCAGCTGTGTTTATCACATCTTTTTAAAAATGAAATGTGGCATTGTTGATGCCTGGCGTTTATTATTAATTACCTTATTGCCTTTTTAGTTTCACATTTTCACATTATATGCCTCTCCTGTGTCAAGTTCTCAGTATCTGAATTAAGGAGACCGCCTCTGTCTGTCGATGGAGTAGCACTAATTCTGTGCTGCTCTTAGTTTTCTCTCCCTCCCCCCAGCTTAAATTTTGAATTTACAATTTTTAGTTGCTGATTCTTGAAGGGGAGTGTTATGTCTGTGTCTACGAGAAGTGGGAAGAATCCGCATGAACCTACTGACAAAGGTATTGGAAAAGGAAAGATGCTGAAGGAAAGACCTGATGAAATGCCAGCATAGGCTGAAGATATCGTTCGTACACTGAAATTGATTCAAGATCAGAATAAGGCAATTAAGATCAACTGGAAAAGAATAATAATAAAATGAAGTTATTTCTGGGAAAACCTAAAGATGTGGAAACTCAAGCTACCAAACATGAAGAGGAATTGAAGTCAACTAAGCAAAAACTGTCTGAAACTACAACCCATTTGGAAAAATATCGTAATAAGATTATTGATTTGGAAACTAGGTCTCATCGAAACAATATACGAATCATTGGATTGCAAGAAGGAGCTGAAAATGGAGACTTAACGGTTTACTTTGGTAAGCACTTTCATGATCTATTTCCAACTATTTTATCACAGCCGCCTGCTATTGAAAGATCACACAGGCTGTCCACTTCGAAATTTAAAGACCCAATCAGACCAAGATTTATTTTGGTTTGTTTTCATCACTTTAAAATTAAAGATCAAATAATGCGATAGGCAAGAAAACAGAGTTTTCAGATTCAAGGAGTCTGAGCTCCGTTTTTATGAAGATTACCTGAAAAGAAGTAATGGAACAAAGAGCAAGATTTGCTTTGGTAACAAAACAAGCATATGATAAGAAACTATTTCCCTCTTTGAGTTACCCGACAGGAATGAAAGCTTTTCCTCCTAATTCTTCCCCACGTACTTTGTATGACCCAAAGGTCGCGCTGGATTTTGTCCAGGCTGTACCTGTCACCGCCACTGACGTTACTACCGAATGAACTATCTGAAAAGCTGTTTGGTTATCTGTATATTACTCACATTTTGAAAAGAAGATATATGAAAGCTATTTGGATATTTCATTGACAGATTAATAAAAGAAGAAAAGAAAACCTGCTCATCATTACATCCTATTGGATTTTTTTTCGAAAGAAGATTTACGGTTCAAGTTTGACTGTTTAAATGGTTAAATTACATATATTTGGTTTGATTTTTTTTTGTTGTTTCTTAAATTACTAACTGGTAGTTTTTTTTCCTACCGATAGGGTTTCTTTTTAGATCTCTCTCTATCTCTATCTCTATCTCTATCTCTATCTCTATCTCTATCTCTATCTCTATCTCTATCTCTATCTCTATCTCTATCTCTATCTCTATCTCTATCTCTATCTCTATCTCTATCTCTATCTCTATCTCTATCTCTATCTCTATCTCTATCTCTCTCGGAGGGTTTAGTTACTACGATATTACTAATTAATATTTTCATAAATTTAGTTAGGTTAAATTTACTAGTAACTTTTTAAAATCTGTTTTATTATAGCGCCCTATAATCGAATTTAAAGTTTTCTTAGGGATTTAAAGCTAAACTTAAGATGGTGCTGGTTTTTCTCTCTACGAGTTTATATTATTTTGGTTCTTTTTCTGTTGAATGCATAATGGAATGTAAACACTCTCCTTTGTCAAGACGTCACTGTCTTTCTTGCAAGGTCATTTTATTTTTTTTAATGTACTGGCTTGGGGGAGGGAGAGACGAGACCGACAGAGTGGCCCATGGCTTTGCATCTATCTTAGTTCGCTTGCCTTTTTTTAGGGCTTTTGGGAAGGTGGGTGGGTTTAGAGTTAGGAGTTTTTTCACATGGGTGGTTCTGGAGCATGCATGTTTTCCATATGGCTGTATTCTTCATCACCGCCATCTTTGATAATCCCGTATTGGTAAGTGTTCTGTGCATGTATAAAGTAAATTGGAATAAAATTATAGTATGGTAGTTAAATGGATTAATATAATAAGTTGGAATGTATGTTTTGGGATTATCCTATTAAACGAAAAAAGAATTTTAAAATTATTAATCGATTCCAACCTGATATAATTTTTGCTCAGGAGATGCATATCAAGGCGGGAGATCAAAATAGATTTTTTTGCTGGTGGAATGGAATACATGCTACTTCTCAGAGCAAAACTAAGGGCGTGCCTAACTTTATTAAATCTAATATATTTACTCTAGAGGATAATGAATCAGATTCTAATGGTAGATTTTTAATTGTTAAAGGAGTGATTTGTAAAAGAAAGGTTGTTTTGGTTAATTTGTATGGTCCTAATTTAGATGATCCTTTAAAAAAAAGTATTTGCTTTACTGCCAGATTTAAATGAGTATATGTTGATAATGGGTGGGGATTTTAACTGTTGTTTAAATCCTATGATTGACAAGAGCTCAACTAATCAACGACTTCCAAATCGTTCTGCGTCAGTTATTAACTCCTTTTTGACCAATTTTGGGTTGATCGAATTATGGAGGCATTTACACCCTGATAACAGAATATCCTTTTTTCACTCGTTTATAAAAAATATTTGAGGATTGATTATATTATAGTTGATCCCCGTCTTTTGCCTAATGTTAAAAACTGTGAATATGACGCTATTGCTATATCTGATCATGCGCCTTGGAGTTTGTCCTTTGAATTTGACGATGTTATTTTTGGCTGTCCACCATGGCGCATGTCTCGGGGTTTATTACAAAACTCTGATTTTGTCAGTTTTATCGAAAACCAGATAAAAGAATTTTTTCTTTTTAATGATATAGGAGTGTTATGGACGGAAACTATCCGACCAAGCAGGAACGTGGTACCAGAGAAAATGTATCCGCGACAAGAATGAGACTAGACCACGGATCACAGGATTACACTTATTTATTGGTAAGGTAAAATATTAGCATAAATGACACTTCATTGCGGAAAGCGGCTTAACTTAACTACCCACGGCTGTGCAACTGCCCTTTTCCCGATACAAGCAATACTTATCAACGTGTGGTTAATCCCACTCCCACACGACTCATACGGGGCCAGGAACAGGTGTGATGAAGCACTCACGCCAGCGAACGCGGTCTTCACCTGGGATGTTTCGTCCCCACCTGGGGTTCCTTCTGGTCTTGCTAGTTGTTGTCCTTCTCCACGGACTGCATATCGTCCTCTCCCTGTCTTCTTCTCCTACTGCACCTCACAGCCCCTGGCCCCTTTATATATCCCCTTAGAACAATGAGAACAATAAAGATCTTCTTAGAACAATGACATCCTGTACAATGCCTCTACATGCCTACACGGACAAGGATATCCTGTACAATGCCTCTACATGCCTACATGGTACAGTTACCACAGGACAATATAGGACGCGTTGCGGTTGACGAGCTGGGACCGATTGCATTGTCCCATTTCCTGGCCCGACGCCATCCGTTCTGCTACATTAACAACCCACTACCCCACCAAATACCACCTGCTCAGTGGGAACTTATAGCAACCCATTAACCTCTCAAGTCCCACAGTCTTTTCCCACAATACACTCCACCCCCTCGGTACCAACTCGTCAACGGCGGCGAGGGGTTACACAGCGTTGAATAACCTGCTTAATCACAAAAACACATAAAGCCACAAAAATTATTAACAGAATAACAAACACAAACCATTGTACCAATTACAAGTTAACCGGTCAACCCTCCATCCACTCGCATGACACATGCAGCTGTCACCGACGGGTAAGTGTAGCTGGTCGGTGCCATCGTCACAAGACCAGATACGAGAGCTGGTACTGGATCCGAGAAGAAGGAGGGTCAGCAGGCCGTACAAGAGCATCATCAAAGTCCTGAAAACAGACAATCATTCGCGTTTAGTCAGGCGTTCTGTATTTAAACATTCCACCCGATCATGCCCTTCCACAGCCACCCAACGGGTGTTCCCCTGGGCCAAAGCAATTATCTCCCCCGGGAGGCGTTCACCTGTAGGATAACGGACCCATACCTGTTGTCCTACAACAGACACCATTTTTTCTTCCTCGTCTTCCTCCATGTCAATGCCGGCCTGGTTACCATCAGGGGGAAACAGGCGCTCCAACGGGGTGCCCCCCTTCCCCATATCCGTAATAACCAAGCCGCCAAAGGTTCCGATGGTTTCTGCCGGAACCTCTGGCCCATCCCGGACAATTCCTTCATGGTGTAATCCTTATATTGTACCTGCCTCCGACCCGCGTTTAGGGCCTCTCCCGGTCTTACCCCCGCATCGCCCTCGGCCTGAGCATAGTCAGATTCAAAATCGTCTCCCTCCGCCTCGTCCTGGGGGGTAGGATAAGTATACGTGGTGACCATTGCCGGCCGGGCTTGGGCTTGGGCGGTATCCTCTCCCTGGCCATTGCCCGGGAGAGGTGGATAAGATGGTTGATCCGGATATCGGTTGTCATCATCATACCAGATATCACCATCCCAGGTATCAATGTCATCCCCTTGTGCTAACATTGCCCTTACTCGGGCGGGATCCGGGGACATAGATCCCTTTTGCTTATACAACTGGTGTTTCAATTGGAGGGCCCTACATACCAATTTGACCCCCGTTTCCTCCAGCTCAGAAGCCCGATTCTGACTGGTGCGCACTACTTCGCCCATCATAGCACACCTCTGTTGCATGGCTTCAACTTCCTCCTTTAATTCACCCAATTCCTTCTTCTTTGCAGAGAGCACCCCTGATTGATGCCTCAGGGCTGTGGCCAGCAGCCAAAAAGCATCTGTCAGGGACCCCTTTTGCTTCGGAAAATTCAGCTCTCGCAATAACCGTGCCACACTTTCCCCGACAGGGGTTTCCCGTGGTAGCAGGCGATCCTCCCAGCTGAGAGGAGAGCCCAACTGAGACAATGTATTTGCCAGCATCCCGAACCCGGCCGAATTATCCGTCCAGCCGGGAATAAAGAACTGTTCGGGAGTGGCCTCCTTCTTGCGGCGGAACAAATTCATCCTGATACCCTGCTCGCAGCGCCAATTGTTATGGACGGAAACTATCCGACCAAGCAGGAACGTGGTACCAGAGAAAATGTATCCGCGACAAGAATGAGACTAGACCACGGATCACAGGATTACACTTATTTATTGGTAAGGTAAAATATTAGCATAAATGACACTTCATTGCGGAAAGCGGCTTAACTTAACTACCCACGGCTGTGCAACTGCCCTTTTCCCGATACAAGCAATACTTATCAACGTGTGGTTAATCCCACTCCCACACGACTCATACGGGGCCAGGAACAGTTGTGATGAAGCACCCACGCCAGCGAACGCGGTCTTCACCTGGGATGTTTCGTCCCCACCTGGGGTTCCTTCTGGTCTTGCTAGTTGTTGTCCTTCTCCACGGACTGCATATCGTCCTCTCCCTGTCTTCTTCTCCTTCTGCACCTCACAGCCCCTGGCCCCTTTATATATCCCCTTAGAACAATGAGAACAATAAAGATCTTCTTAGAACAATGACATCCTGTACAATGCCTCTACATGCCTACACGGACAAGGATATCCTGTACAATGCCTCTACATGCCTACATGGTACAGTTACCACAGGACAATATAGGACGCGTTGCGGTTGACGAGCTGGGACCGATTGCATTGTCCCATTTCCTGGCCCGACGCCATCCGTTCTGCTACATTAACAACCCACTACCCCACCAAATACCACCTGCTCAGTGGGAACTTATAGCAACCCATTAACCTCTCAAGTCCCACAGTCTTTTCCTACAATACAAGGAGGTATGTCTAAATTAATTATATGGGATACATTCGAAGCATTCTTACATGGTCAGATTATTTCTTATTCAACTAAACTTAAAAAACAGACTAAAGCAGAATTAGATAAAATTTGAAAACAAATTAAAGATTTAGATAATATCTATGCGACTTCCCCTAATATTGACTTATTTAAAAAAAGGGTGGAACTTCAATCACAATATAACCTATTATTAACTCATCCAATTGAAGGTTATCTACTTGTTAAAGAGCCAATTTTATATGTTTGGAAATAAAAATAATAAACTACTTGCATCTCAACTAAAATCAGCTGAGCCAAGAGGCAAATTTTGAAAATTCGTAGAAAAGATTGTACCCTGGCTTGGGATTATGAAGAAATTAATAAGATTTTTCAAGATTTTTATACTGAACTTTATAAATCTCAATGTCCAGTAGACTCTTCTGAAATGAATGTTTTTTTCTTATGAAAGATTGCTTTTCCTCAAATTTCTGCTGAGGATCAAAAAACTCTTGATGCCCAAATTACTGAATCCAAAATTCATAAAGCTATTTTTTCAATGCAGTCTGGTAAGGGCCCGGGACTTAATGGTTATCCTGTAGAATTTTATTAAAAATTTGGAAAATTGCTTTCTCTATATATGTTGGAGATGTTTAAAGAATCTTTTATGAAAAATGATTTACCCTCTACTTTTTATGAAACTTCTATTTCTTTAATTCTCAAAAAGGATAAAGATCCTACTGATTGTGCCTCATACAGACCTATATCATTATTGAATGTTGATGCTAAGATTCTCTCAAAGATAATGGCCAATCGGTTGGAGAGTATTTTGGGTAAAATAATTTTTAAAGATCAAACAGGCTTTATAAAGGGTCGTTATTCTCTCTCAAATGTTTGGAGATTATTTAACATTATATATTCACCTTCTTCTAAAACTCCACAATGCGCTATATCTTTGGATGCTGAAAAAGCATTTGATCGAGTTGAATGGAAATATTTATTTAATGTTTTAGAAAAATTTAGTTTTGGTATTAATTTTAATAATTGGATTAAAATGATATATAAAGCTCCTATTGCTACTGTTGTCACTAATAACTGTAGGTCTCCTTTTTCAGCTATCACGGGGGACAAGACAAGGTTGTTCATTAAGTCCTTTGTTATTTAACTTAATATTAGAACCCCTTGCTATTGCTCTTTGTAAAGCTGAAAATATTCATGGGATTTTTGTGAATGAGACTATGCACAAGGTCTCTCTTTACGCTGATGATTTATTGGTATATATATCTAAGCCTGAAGAATCTATTCCTGCTTTGCTAAAATTATTTGACAAATTTGGAGGATATAAAATAAATTTTAGTAAAAGTGAATTACTTCCTTTAAATGAATCTGTCTCTATATATGATAATATTCCTTTTGAAGTTACAGATTCTCTTAGATATTTAGGTGTTATAATTACTAAAAAATATAAGGATCTTTATAAAGCCAGTTTTCCTCCTTTAGTGGACTCTATGAAGTATTCCTTTAGTAGATGGAGCCCACTTACATTTTCACTTGTTGGTTGTATTCATGTAGTTAAAATGATGATTTTACCAACATTTTTATATTTATTTCAGAATATTCCTGTTTTTTTGACTAAGAAGTTTTTTGATCTAATTGATTCTATTATTCTATCTTTTATTTCGGATAATAAAAGACCAAGAATTGGTAAATGTCATTTGCAAACGTTGAAGAAGGATGGAGGTCTCACTTTGCCTAATCTAAGAATGTATTATTGGGCTGTTAATTTGCGGTATATGTCCTTTTGGTTATATTGGGGTGATAGGAATGATCGGCCAATTTGGGTAGACCTGGAACTGAGAGCTGTGAAACAGTTTTATTTAACTTCATTATTAGGAGTTGCTCTACCTATACAATTAGCTAAAGTTGCTAATTTAAATCTATATCCTGTGGTTAAGCACTCTTTACAAATTTGGATCCAGTTCCGCAATTTTTTTAATCTTAAAAAATTTAAACTTTGTCATATAATTTATCATAATTACTTTTTTAAACCTTCTTGGAGTGATTCAATTTTTTTACTTTGGAAAAATAAAGGTATGAATTCTTTTTTGGATTTATTTAAAGAAAGCAGATTGATGTCTTTTGAACAATTAGTTGATAAGTATTCTCTCTCATATTCACACTTTTTACAATATCTTCTAGTTAAACATTTTTTACAAAAATATTTAAGTAATTTTCCTTGCATGTTGGAGGCTGACTTGTTAGATACTATTATGAATATGAACCCTTCGTTGAAAGGTTCTATTGGAAGATTTTGTAATTTATTATTACAATGGGATTAGCATCCTTTACTTAAGATTAAACAGGATTGGGAGAAGGAACTCAATTTGACTTTTATATGGAAGGATTGGACACGGATTCTGAGGCTGGTTAACTCTTCTTTGATCTGTGCTAGTCATTCAATGATTCAATTTAAAATTGTACATCATTACCATTTGACGAAGCAGAGACTTTCTAAAATATTTCCCAATGTTGATAAGTATTGTGATAGATGTAAAACTGAGATAGCTACACTGACACATATGTTCTGGTCATGTTCTATTTTAAAACAGTTTTGGAAGTCAGTCTTTTCGACAATTTCTAATAAATTGACTGTGCTTTTTGGAGAAATTCCTCAAAATATCCATGGTATTTCTGTGTCTGACCAACATGTTATTGTGTTTGGTACATTGATAGCTAGGAGGGCCATCTTGTTGAAATAGAAAGATATATCAGCTCCTACTTTGTCACAATGGTTCTCTCAAGTGATGCTGTGCCCTAGCTCGGAGAAAATTAGAAGTCGAACCTTTGAGCCTTTATTTGATTTTGAGAAGAGATGGGGCTCATTTGCTCATTATTATCATTTCAGTTAACTGATTGATTTTCTCCATGATCAATGTAAATTTTTTTGATATATCTTTTTTTCTTGTTGGCGGTTTGATGTTTATTTTTAGAAGCTTTTTGTATGATGCATGGCTCTGGGGTTGTACCTCCAATGGGTTCTTTTTTCCCCCTCACTTTTCTTGCTTAGTAGGGTTATTTTTTTATTCACACAATTTTCAATCCTTAAGATATTTTCATCTTTTATGAGGCATTGTAAGTGTTGTTACTTCGATGTACATGTGCTATTTTTGAATAATAATAATAAAAAAAGATTTGAAAAGTTCTCAGTATCTGAATTAATCTATCTTTTTGAACCATCCAGCTCCCTCTAATCCATTGCATCTCCAGAGGTCTAGTAGCAGCTGTTCCCCACCCCTACAACGTTTTTATAAATGAACTTTCATAATCAACTCTTCTAATTACATACAGATGACTGCATTGAAACCACTTTTGCATAAATCATAACCCCACATTATGTTGTTAGTATTGTTGTAACATAGAATTTTCACACTGACTTTATGAGCATAGTAATTTTGTCCATAATTAATTACTCAAATTCATCCAGGTATTCTTCAGTGTCTTTTGCATATGACATATGAGGTCCTTGTTTTCTGGAAGTATACCTATTTAAACATTCACTGTTCTCATTTCCTGGTTTATCAAATAGATGATTTGAATTTTCTTGTTCCATGTTAATGTAATATCAGCACTAATGAGAGGGTCTGAACCAATTTATTGGATTCTTCTATGAATTTGCATGTTAATCCACTCAATCTTTTTTATAATTTCACAGCATGCTAAAATAGAATGCCATTTTGCAAGAAGAAAACTACAAAAATTACTGTATGTCAGGAGTTTTCTATTTACAGAGTTTTCCATTCAGTGTAACCAGATACTTCACCCCATTTTTCAGCTCCTGTCTGAACTTCCTCTGCGTCAGTCCATAGATGCAAGTGTTGGTGCAGGAACTGAGTAGTTGCATCATGAATCCCGTTTGCTGGTTGATGTATATGGGGTTGCTGTAATACTTGTCCTGGTAATTGTAGTTGTTCATTTGCCATTTTAAGGAATGAACAAAATATGGCAGCCAGAGCAGGATGAAGTTGCCAGATAGAGTGAAGAGTAAAATCATAGACTTCTTACGGTTGTCAGTCTCAGAATCATGATTGTCCATGTTATTCATGAGTGCTTTACGGATTTTATTGGACCTTATGATATGTTTGACAGTAAAGGCATTGAACAAAAGGATGAAAATGATTGGTATGAAAGGGTTTAAAATACTGTCAAACCACTCAATCGCAACCCACAGTGGCGAGGTATGATAGGCAAGAGTTTCAATGCAAAAATAAGGGATGTTGTTAATATAATATTTGGGTTCATACATAAAGTAGTAAGGGATGCTCCTTAAACAAGCCAGTGCACATGCAGATATTATAACCACTCTTGCTGTCCTCTGGGTACAGTACCTTGGTCTGAGATTTTGACAAGAAATGGCTACATAACGATCAAAAGTAAAAGCGACCGTGAACCAAACAGAGCAATCGAGGGCTGCATGTTTAACGACAAGTTTCATGGCGCAGACCGGAGTGATGAACAAAATGTTTATCGGCAAATAAATGTTGTTAATTCGCTTCAGTATGACTTCGGAGATCACTACCATTAGATCCGCCACTGCCATGGCAACCAAATAGCGAGTAATACATTTGGAGAGTCCACAATTTCCCCGGCACAGGATTATGATCGCCACCAGATTAACTGCAACAGAAAGGAAAGGAAATAATCACCAGACTTTGCAAATAAAACAATGCAAGGATATATACAGATAGGAATTAAAAACTAAGTCACCAGTAAGTGTGTTTTAAAGTCTATGAAGGAGAGTGGTTGGTGCAGAAACAAGAATGGTTCAGAGAAATTGAAATAAAACAATTAATTCAACATGCTGAAGTGTATATGCTCTTTTTCTCTAACTGTAGATTTAAATTTTTTTGTTCAATTGTTTTTTCATTTTTCTAACTGCCTGATTATTGCATTGACGTGATACAACATTCTGTCTTTTTTTTACAGCTGTGTGGAGCAACCATTGCTCTGAGCTGGAAATTTTTACATGGTCTGAAAACCCCACTGCAGTTTAGATTCTCTTTTTTTCGTAAGATGCCCGTAAAACTAACGCAAACCACAACTCACAACACAAGTAAATGATGACAGGCACAACGTTTGTAAAATGTTTTGACTGGAAGGTGTCAGTGTTTAGCGGGCAGCTGGTTTATTAACAATGAGGTACTGAGTTCCATTCTGTGTTTGATGTTACAATTTGTAACAGTGCTGCAACTGGAAACACTGACAATGTAAATATTGAAATATTAAAATATTTAACCAAATAACCATGTTTCAAAGTAACAGTTGTGCTTCATCTTTTTTTAGAAAATCTATAGCTTACATTCATGAACACAATTAAATACAGGGTGTTGCACAATTATATTAACATAGATTTCAAAATTATGTTAATGACATACAAAAGAACATTTCAGCTGCATGGCAATGAAAGCAATGTGTGTGGGACCATTTCGGTTACTGTGAGGCTGCAAAACAGTGACAAGATGATCTCATTTATATTTATCTATCCATGAGCCCTGATCTCACAAGATCTATTCCTTAGTTTGTGGTTTAAAAAAATAATTTCAGCCATCTTGTTTTTTGCAGTGTCCCATTACTAAGAAATGTTAACTCTGTTTCTGTTTCTACTGGTGGTGCCTAACCTTCTGAGTGGTTCTGATGTATTGTTTTTACTTCTTTCTGCCTGTGCTAATTCACTTATATCCTTGGTATTGCAGTCAAGTAATCAAAAATAAATAAACATAGCATGAGAAGGAAGAGAAACATTTCCAGGACATTCACAAAAATGTTCACTTTGACTGGTTCCTTTCCCTTACCTGTAATGCCAACTGCTGCTAGAATGGGGTAGTAGATGCTTTCAAACACAAAGATAACTGGATAGCCCATGTTATGTGTCAAGATGAGTTGCCCATCCACCACCGTTGAATGTTGTCTGTCTAGATACATGAATGAGACCTTTCTTATACATAAAGGAATTGCCTGTTGGGACTCTCTGATAGTGTAATTTGTTTGTTAAATTTAATTACACAATCAGACTTAATCAAACAAAGCCAGAAACTGATTTGTGGGCTATTTAAAATTTTTTTTCAGGTTTTCTTTAGTAAACAATTTTTCCAAATAAAATCCCACAAGGCTGCTGTCAATAAGAAGCTTATTGTTGGCACTTTGATTTGCAGATGCTCACTACAATAATAATCTTCATACAGCTGATGTTTTTCTAAAGGATGGTGATCTTTTCAAAGATAACCCAGAATCTGAACTCAACATGTTGGTGGGAAGACTGCATGTGAGGTAGATCTTCCTTGAATGTATATACAGCATTGCTAATTTTTATTTTAAAATGCATCCTCTCTGCCTTCTTAATTTGCTTTTTAATTTCAATTTCAAGGAGGAACAGAAGCCCCAGATCCCTCTTCACCAGGTTCAAGAACAGTTATTACCCTGAATCAGCATGGATAATTTCCCTCACATGAACTCTGAATGGATTCCACAATCTTTAGACTCACTTTCAAGGATCGTACAACTCATGTTCTCAGTATGTTCTCTATAGTTTTGTTTCATCCTTCTTTCCCCATTCCTCTACATCTGTGATTGTCCAGTTGTAACAATTCCCACTCCTTCACATTTAATTTCAATGAACTTTCACTATCACCTCTTTGAACACTTCTTGTTGCATTTTATTCAATTGACTGCTCTCACTCCATGCTTGCAAAATCAAATGTCCACCTACTAACTGTGACATCAGTCCAATTTAGTACTTTCATGTTGGTCTATTTTATGATTCAGTGTTCATAACTAATTACTCCAAATAATCCAGCTATTCTGCAGTGTTCTATTTCATACAATTGATATGAAATACTGCTCATGTACTAAAAGTATACCAATTTATTCATTCTCTGTATCAGTTTCTCGTGCATACAAAACATTTTGTTCCAGATTCATTGGGTTTCTTCAGTCAATGCTAATTAATTTTGAATAACTGATCAGATTTCTGAACCAGTCCATGGATTTGTTGTGATAGATTTGGCGATAAGAATGTTCAACCATAATTTACATTGCAGGAACAGATTCTGATTGTTTGATATGATATATTGCCATTCACAGATCATGCTTTACCTTGGTTTCTCTTGGCAGTACATTTTGATTTTATTTCCATATTTAAATTTGATGTTGATTGGCTAGAGGAATTTTTATGGGTGAAGTGAACAGAAGGTTCGTGTCAGATGATTTTGGTGGTGTTGCTCACTCAGACAGCAATAAGGTGTTTACAGTTGATTGTCTCGGGATTGCGGTTTGTCCATTGCTTTATAAATTCTGGATTGAATGGTGACTGTGTGGGTTCACACTGGGTGCTCCAGTTTCCTCTCACATTCCAAAGATGTACAGGTTAGTGGGTTAATTAGTCACATGGACAGCACTGCTCACTGGGCTGGAAAGGCCTGTTACTGTGCTGTATCACTACCAATCTCTAAGTGTAAGAATCTCTAAAAATAAGAACAATATATTTCATAGCTATTTATTTGCTTCAGAATACAACAGGACTCAAATAATTGCCAATAATTTTCACCTGATTTAATGTACTATTTTACTTTTTTGAGTGTCCTAAAAGAACTGTTACAAAATTACACACAAAATGCTGGTGGAACACAGCAGGCCAGGCAGCATCTATAGGGAGAAGCACTGTCGACGTTTTGGGCCAAGACCCTTCGTCAGGACTAACTGAAAGGAAAGATAGTAAGAGATTTGAAAGTAAGTGGGGGAGGTGAAAATGCGAAATCATAGGAGAAGACCGGAGGGGGTGGGGTGAAGCTGAGAGCCAGAGAGGTGATTGGCAAAAGGGAAACAGAGCTGGAGAAGGGAAAGGATTATGGGACGGGAGGCCTAGGGAAAAAGAAAGAGGGAGGGGAGCACCAGAGGGAGATGGAGAACAGGCAGAGTGATGGGCAGAAAGAGAGAAAAAAAGGAGGGGCAAAAAAACCAAATATATCAGGGATGGAGTAAGAAGGGGAGGAGGGGCATTAACGGAAGTTAGAGAAGTCAATGTTCATGCCAGCAGGTTGGAGCTCTTCAGAGTTTTGGATCATTGGGCTCTTTTCCATGGAACGTGGGACCTGTACAGGAGTGCAATTTGCACCTGAACTGCAGGGGGACTAATGTCATAGCGGGAAGGTTCACTAGTCTGCACATATGGGGTGGAGGAGGGGAATGGGATTTAAACTAGAAAGGCAGGATGTTGGGATCCTGAGTGCCAGAACAGAAAGTGACGAGGTTGTGGAGACAGACATTGTTAAGATCTCAGACAAAGACAGGAATCAAAAGGTTGATCATGGTGTGACAAATGTTCTAACCTGTATATATTTCAATGCAAAAAAGATTGTAGGAAAGGCAGTTGGACTTAGGGCATGGATCAACACATGGAATTATGATATAACCATTAGTGTGACTTGGTTGCAGGAAGGGCAGGACTGGCAGCTCAGTATTCCGGGGTTTCGTTGTTTTAGACATGACAGAGCATGAGGGATTAAAGGGGGTGTGCTGGCATTACCAGTCAGGGAATATGTGATGGTAGTGCTCCATCAGGACAGATTGGAGAACTCATCTAGATGGAACTGAGGAATAAGAAAGGTATGGCTATGCTAACAGTCTGTGGGATTTAGAGAAAAAAATGGAGTGAGATTGCAGATTGTTGCAAGAACCATTATGTCATTATAGTAGGTGATTTTGGGCTCCCATACTGTAAAAGGTCTAGATGGGATACGGTTTGTCATATGTGTTCAGGAAGGTTTCCTTTATTAGTACGCAGAAGTTCCAATGAGAGAATATGTGATACTTGATTTGGTACTAGAGAATGAGACAAGTTTGGCAGAAGTTTGTGCAGGGGAACACTTTGCATCTAGTGATAATAATGTCATTAGTTTCTAAGTAACTATGGAAAAAGGTAGGCCTGGATCTACCCTGAGATTGTAAATGGGAGAATGTTTAATTTTGGTGGTACCCGAAAGGATCTGGTAAGTGTGAATATGGACAGGCTGTTTACTGGCAAAGGTGTACTTGGTAAGTGGGAAGCCTTCAAAAGTGAAATTTTTGAGAGTACGAAGTTTGTATGTGCCGGTCAGAATAAAAGGTAAAGGTGACAGGTTGCAAGAACTTTGGTTTCCAAGAGATATTGAGGCTGTGGTTAGGAAAATAAAAGTGTATAGCAGATATAGACACATAGTAACAAGTGCCTACACGGAAGATGTAAATAAGGTTGATAGACTACAGAGAAAATTTAGCAGGATGTTGGCAGTACTGGAGTACCTGAGTTATAAGGACTAATTGAACAGGTTAGGGCTTTATTTCTTGGAACATAGCACACTGAGGGGAGATTTGATAGAGGTGTACAAAATTATGAGGGGTATAGATAAGGTAGCTGTAAGTAGGCTTTTTCCACAGAGGTTGAGTGGGATTACAACTCAACCTCAATCATGGATTAAGGATGAAAGGTGAAAAGTTTTCGGGAAACATGAGGGGAAACTTCTTCACTCAGAGGATCATGAGTGTATAGAGTGAGTTAACAATGCAAGTGATGTATGGAACCTCGATTTCAATGTTTAAAAGAAACTTGGATAGGTACATTGATGGTATTGAGGGCAATTGTCCTGGTGCAGGTCAATGGGAGTAGCAGTTTAAATGGTTCGGCATGGACCAGATGGACTGAAAGGCTTGCTTCTGTGCTGTATTTTTCTATGACTCTATGATGAGAAGGCAGAACATACTCGGGCTGAATGGCCTAATTGTGCTCCTATGTCTTACGGTCTTTTAAAACTGGTTATGTGTATCTTATTATTCTGTGTTAATGTAATATCAAAATCAATTAGATTGACTGAACCAATTCACTGGATTCTCCTACCAATCTGTGTAATTATCTCCCAGTATGCTGAAGTAAAAAAAGAAAAAAAACACCTTTATTTGTCACATGTACATCGAGACCAATAGTGAAATGGGTCATTTTGCGTCAACAACCAACCCATTTCGAGGATGTTGCTGGGGGAAGCCCGTAAGTGTCACCATGATTCTGGTGCTAACATAGCATGGTCACTAACCTTAGACATACATCTCAGAATGTGGGGGAGGAAACCAGAACACCCGGAGGAAACCCACATGCTCATGGGGTGAGCAGACAAATTCCTTTCAGATAACGGTGGAAATTGAACCCTGAGTGCTGGCATTTGTGCTAATCACTATGCTACAGTGCTGCCCTGAAATAATCTGCAATATTTGGTACAGCTTTATGTCAGTTGTTTTCTATTTACAGAGTTTCCCATTCAGTGTGACCAGATACTTCACCCCATTTTCCAGCTCCTGTCTGAACTTCCTCTGCGTCAGTCCATAGGTGCAAGTGTTGGTGCAGGAACTGAGTAGGTGCAAAATGTACCCTGATTGTTGGTTGATGTATATGGGATTACTGTAGTACTTATCTGTGTAACTGTAGTTTTTAATTTGCCGTTTTAAGGAATGTACAAAACATGGTGTTCAGAGGAAAATGAAGTTGCCAGATAGAGTAAACAGCAAAATCATCGACTTCTTACGGTTCTGTCATGGTTCCGGTTGGTTGTTCCCCTTTAATGCTTCTTTCTCCCTGATTATGCCTTAATTTCAGTCATCAGATCTCCAGTTGCTGCTAGTTTACTCAATTACAGTACACCTAGTTTTCATCAGAGACGGAAATAAATAGGATGGCGTCACTATCACAAGTTGCCAGTTTGTTGGTCTATTCCCATGTGATAACTTCGTTTCTCGACTGTTTAGAACCGTTTGTTCCAAGTTCAGCTCCAGTTTCAAGATATTCCATGAAAATCCCATCTCCGTGTCAAGACTCCATATCAGAGCTCGGTGTCAAGATTCCTCGCGTTAAACCAGTTCTTTTTTATCCGGATATAAGTTACAACCTGTTGAAGAGAAAGAAGGAATTTAACCCAGTGAAAAAAGCCTTATGGGAAAAGGGTTATAAATTTACAATGCGTCATCCAGCAACACTGATAATTTTTTGGAGGGAATTTTTTTTTTCCGATTATCGAAAAGCGGAGGAGTTTGTACAAGAACTTCCATCTATTCGCTAATTACACATAGAGGCTTCCAAACGTAATGGATTAAAGATGAAGATAGACCCAAGGAACAGAAGTGATGGACATTTATGGATATTATAGAAGAGAAAAGCAAAATTTTAGAAATACTAAATGAGAATAGTTTTTTTTTCCTCTTCTTATACATATACTTTTTTATGTTGCGGGGGGGCTGGGAGGCTGTGGATCGGTTACTGCGGGATTCACGTGTGTAATCATGGCGGTTGCCATGACCCGTACAGCAGAGGGGGGTAATGTTGTGTTTTTTTCCCACAACATTAGTAGGGGGGTATTTTGGTTTTTTTTTCTTTATATTTTAATTTTTTTCTATCTTTTTGCCTGGATGATTGGTGGGGACACACATAGCAACATGGAGATTTTCATAAAGATTTCCCAGGATACCACGAAAGTGGAAAGATTAGGTATTATTATAGATCGGAGTAATATAATTTAAAAAAAATAATGACTAATCTACTAAATTTTTTAAGTTTTAATGTTAATGAGCTGAATGGGCCAGTAACAAGAAAAAGAATTTTAACATATATTAAAAAAAAAGAGAACTCCGTGGGGCATGTGGGGATCTTCCAACATCCAGGCATTCCCTTTTTTTTTCTTTCTTATTTTTTTTTAATAGGGATGTTAGGGGGGAGGGGTTAAGGGGAGGGGGCTGGGTAACACTTTTTTTTCATACACATTTATTCTGTAACTATTTGAAAACAATAAAAAAAGTTTTAAAAAAAAAGATTCCTCCCGTTTGGGGTTCAACGTTCAGATCTGCGCCAGCATCCCCAACTCATTCTCCATGCCTGTGTCCTGCACTTGGGTTCTCATCATTCGTTCCGTGCAACAGAACAAACTGGCCATAATGAACCCAGCAGACATGTATCCCCTGCAACAAGCCCTCGCCAGCCAGGGCTCCCTACTGGGCCTGCACGATCAGCTGCTCCGGGATGTCATGGAGAACCTCCGCTCCCTGTCAGTGAACAGGTCGATCGAGTATCCGCCTATCTTACCCTGTCGACTCCGGGAACTCTGTCTGACCAGCCCAAACAGCCTGTAGTGGCGACGCCCGATGCGTTAACAACACGTCCGCTAAGAGAACCGCACGTACCTGAACCGGCACCCTACGCCAGAGATCTGGGGAAGTGTCGGGCTTTTCTCCTGCAATGCTCCTTGAGCAGCCATCCGCGTACGCCACGGACAGATCGAAAATAGCTTACATTATGGGGTTGTTGAGAGGAAATGCCTTAGCGTGGCCCACCGCGATTTGGGACAATCAGCCAGAGACCTGCTCTTCCTTCCCTCACCTTCATCTCAGAAATAAGGAAGATTTTTGACTATCGCGTCCGCGGTAAAGATGCCGTTAAGCGTGTACTCACCCCCCGTCGAGGCTCACACAGTGTTGCCGAATACTCCGTGGAGTTCCGGACACTAGCGGCCGACTCGGGCTGGAATGATGAGGCTCTCCAGGAAGTATTCCAGCAAGGCCTCTGTGACAAGGACGAGTTGGCGGCTAGGGATGACTCTAACAGCCTGGATTTAGTGATCTCCCTAGACACCAGGCTGGACAACCGAGAACGTCTGAGAGAGAGAACCGGTCGTCCTATTCCTCTGGCCACCCCACGGCACGCTTTACCATCTACTCCCAGCCCTAACCTCTCTCTCCTCCTCCCGTTCCTAGAATAGCACCCGGCCCGGCCGTTTCCACCACCCTGGGAGAGGAACCAACGCAGCTGGACGGAGCCGTCTTTCTCCCACAGAGCGACTCCGGAGCTTCAGAGCCGGGGATTGTATCTATTGCGGTCACTCTGGCCATTTTCGTGCTACCTGTTCCCTTCGGCCAAAAGGGAGGGCTCACCAGTAGAAAGGGGGACCCTGGTGAGAGACAACATTCCCTTCTGTCCCCTAGTCCCGGATGCAGATCCAAGCTACTGGAAACTACAACCAACAGTCCCTGTCCTTGTCTGCCTTGATAGATTCTGGTGCTGAGAGGAATCTCTTGGATGAAGACATAGCTGCCCAGGCTGGAATTCCTCGAGAGCCGTTGAGTACCCCTCTGGAAGCCCGGGCACTGGACGGAAGACTTCTTGCCCGAGTCACTCACGGTACTCCACCACTGTCTTTGATCATCTCTGGGAACCATCGGGAGCAGGTAAAATTTAACCTAATTTCCTCTCCTCAAGTTCCGATAGTACTCGGGTACCCCTGGTTAAGCCGCCATAATCCTTACATTGATTGGTCCATCGGGAAGATCGTCAGCTGGAGTCCGTTTTGTCACGCCACCTGTCTACAGTCGGCCCTTTCCCCTGTAAGAACCACCACGACCTCATCTGCCGTTGAACCCCCGACTTGTCCAGGGTTCCAGCGGAATACCACGATCTGGGACAAGTGTTTAGTAAACAACGCACCCTTTCCCTGCCTCCACACCGACCATACAATTGTGCTATCGACATTCTCCCCGGAGCTCCTCTACCCACCAGTCGGCTGTATAATTTGTCCCAGCCAGAGAGAGAAGCAATGGAGGCATCAGTGAATCTCTCGCGGTGGGCGTTATCCGATTCTCATCCTCCCCGGTGGGCGCAGGGTTCTTCTTTGTGGGGAAGAAGGATGGTTCTTTCCGTCCCTGCATCGACTGCCGAGGCCCAAATCATATAACCATGAAGAACAAGTACCCACTGCCTCTTAAGTTCTGCGTTCGAACCGCTTTACGGAGCCACCATCTTCTCGAAGTTGGCCCTACGAAGCGCCTGCCATTTGGTCCGAATAAGGGAGGGGGACGAGTGGAAGACGTCATTCAATACCCATTTAGGCCACTTCGAGTATTTGGTCATGCCTTTTGGCCTCACCAATGCCCCCGCAGCTTTTCAAGCATTGATTACCGATGTACTAAGAGACTTTATTAACCGCTTTGTGTTTTTCTACCTGGATGACACCCTGATCTTTCCCAGCAGTCCTCAGCACATGTGCATCACGTCGTCAAGTCCTGCAGAGGCTGGGGGGAGAATAAATTATTCGTAAAGGCGGAGAAATGCGAATTCCACGTCCCCTCGGTCAGTTTCCTAGGTTATATCACCGAGAAGGGACAGGTGAGAGCTGATGCCGAGAAGATCCGGGCTGTGGAGGAGTGGCCCAAACCCACGGACCGCAAGCAACTCCAACGGTTCCTGGGGTTTGCGAACTTCTGTCGCCGGTTCATCAGAAACTACAGTCAGGTGGCGGCTCGCCTTACCCGACTCACCTCAGCTGCCACCCCTTTCCTTTGGAACTCTGAGGCGGACTCAGCATTCGCGGATCTGAAGAGGCGTTTCATGTCTACTCCCGTTCTGATTCAACCGGACCCCTCCTGTCAGCTCATTGTGGAGGTTGACGCCTCCCACTCCGGGGTGGGAGCGGTACTGTCCCAACGTTCGGGCCCGGATCAGAAACTACATCCCTGTACCTTCTCTCGCCGACCGTCTCCAGCTGAACGAAACTACGACGAGGGGAACCGGGAGCTACTAGCGGCCAAACTGGCGTTGGAAGAATGGAGGCACTGGTTAGAGGGGGCGGAACACCCGTTCATCGTCGGGGTAGACCATAAGAACCTTGAATATATTCAGACCGCCCAACGCCTGAATTCCCGCCAGGCTCGTTGGACATTATTTTTTTGGCTGGTTCAGGTTCACCTTCACCGATCGTCCGGGGTCCAAGAACGGGAAGACTGATGCTCTCTCCCGCCAATACGTTTCCGAGGAGGACCTTCCCAACCCCGAGACCATCCTTCCACCATCCTGTATAGTGGCTGTCCTCACCTGGGAGATCGAGTCCAGAGTTAGTGGCCCAACGGACTCAACCTGACCCAGGCATCGGACCTCCCAATCGCCTCTTTGTACCCGATTCTGTTCGATCGCAGGTTCTCCAGTGGGGGCACACTTCTCGTTTCGCCTGCCATCCCGGTATCAATCGGACTCTGACCCTCCTGAAGAGACATTTCTGGTGGCCCTGCATGGATGCTGACACCCGTCCTATGTCTCTGCATGTTCCGTCTGCGCCCGTGGAAAAGCCTCCCATCGGCCTCCTGCGGGATTACTTCGTCCCCTACTCTCCCTGGTCGTCCCTGGTCCCACATCGCTCTATATTTCGTCACCGGTCTACCCCTTTCACAAGGAAACACTGCCAGACTCACTGTGGTGGACCGTTTCTCCCAGTCGGTGCATTTTGTAGCCCTCCCTAAATTACCTTCCGCGCAGGAGACCGCAGACTTTCTCGTCACCCACGTTTTCCGACTTCACGGAATCCCTTTGGATATTGTCTCCGACCGGGGACCTCGATTCATTTCACAAGTTTGGAGATCCTTTTGTCGAGCCCTTGGTGCCTCGGTTAGCCTGTCCTCCGGGTTTCACCCACAGACGAACGGGCAAACGGAGCGCGTCAACCAGGAGTTGGAGGCGGCGTTACGTTGTATGACAGCCAACCTGGAGCAACCATCTCGCATGGGTAGAATACGCCCACAACTCTCTGGTCAGCACCGCTACCGGAAAATCTCCATTTCAATGCTCTCTTGGGTATCAACCCCCACTGTTTCCCGCCCAGGAAGAGGAGATTGCGGTGCCGTCAGTCCAGGCCCATATACACAGGTGCCGGAAGATCTGGGAAGACACACGCACGGCTCTGCTTTGCTCAGCCAAACGTAACCGAAAAATTGCCGACCGCCATCTTACCCCTGCTCCTGAGTATCGACCTGGGCAGATGGTGTGGCTCTCGTCCAGAGACATTCCTCTCAAGAACGAGCCCAAGAAACTCGCCCCCTCCCCCGCTTCCCGGGACCCTTCAAGGTTGAGAGCATTATCAATCCCACGGCAGTGCGGCTCAAACTCCCTACGTCAATGCAGATCCATCCTACATTTCACGTCTCCCAGTTAAAACCGGTTTCTGTCAGCCCCTTGTGCCCTTCGACCGAACCCCCTCCACCCCCCGATCATCGAAGCGTACATCCCGCGTACACCGCCTGGCGGTTATTGGATGCCTGCCGTCGGGGCAGGGGTCTCTATGGCCCGGAAGAACGTTCCTGGATTCCCCGCTCCTTCATCCTGGACCCTTCACTCATCTGGGATTTCCATCGGAACCAGCCAGATAAGCCTGGGGGGTTCCCATTGAGGGAGGGGTACAGTCATGGTTCTGGTTGGCTGTTCCCCTTTAAAGTTTCTTTCCCCCTGATTATGCCCTAATTTCAGTTATTAGATCTCCATTTGCTGCTAGTTTACTCAATTACAGTACACCTGGTTTTCATCAGAGACTGTGAAATAAGTACGATGGCGTCACTATCACAGGTTGTCAGTTTGTTGGTCTATTCCCGTGTGATAACTTCGTTTCTCAACTGCTTAGAACCGTTTGTTCCAAGTTCAGCTGTACTTTCAAGATATTCCATGAGAACCCCATCCTCGTGTCAGAACTAGGTGTCAAGATTCCTCCTGTTTGCTGTTCAACATTCACATCTGCGCCAGCATCTCCAACTCAATCTCCGTGCCTGAGTCCTGCACTTATGTTCTCCTCATTCGCTCCGTGCAACAGATTCTCGCTCTCGGGATCATTGCGATTATTGCCACTCCCCCCTTGCACCCTCCGGATTTCATTGGGCTTTATAATATGTTTGACAGTAAGGGCACTGAATGAAAGAATGAGAATGATTCGTATCAAAGGAGTTGCTATACTGTCGAACCACTCGTAAGCTACCCACAGGGGTGAGGTATAATAGGCAACAGTTTCGATGCAGAAATATGGAATGTTGTTAATTATAAATTTCGGTTCGTACATAAAGTAAAGCCGGATGCTTCTCAAACAGGCCAGCATACACACAGTGGCTATAACGTCACTTGCTGTCCTCTCGGTACAGTACCTTGGTCGGAGTTTTTGACAAGAAATGGCCACAAAGCGATCGAAGGTAAAAGCGACCATGAACCAAACGGAGCAATCGAGGGCTGCAATCTTTGTGGAAAGTATGATGGCGCAGATCGGAGTGATGAACAAAAAATTTATCGGCAGGAAAAAATATTGTTATATCATTACAGTATGACTTCGACATTCACCAGCATTAGATCCGCCATTTCCACGGCAACTAAATAGTGAGTAGTACATTTGGGAAGTCCGCAATTTCCATGGCATAGGATTACGATCGCCACCAGGTTAAGTACAACAGAAAGAAAAGTAAGTTGTTATCAGTCTCTGCAAGTAAGCTAACGCCAGGGTAAAAAGAAACTCCAAATTAAGAAGTATGTGAACCTTTGTACGTATTTAATGGCTGGTAGAACCTTTTTTAGCAGCAATAACCTCCACTAAGTGTTTCCGGTAGCTGCTGGTCAGACCTGCACAATGGCGAGGAGGAATCCTGAGGCAGCAATGCAGCCCTAAACCATGATGCCCCTTCCTCCGTGCTTCACAGTAGGGATGAGATTTTTGAGTTGGTGTTCAGTGCCCTTCTTCCTCCAAATATAGCAGTGTGTATATCTGCCAAAAAGTTCATTTGTCCACAAAACATTGTCCCAGAGGTGTTGTGGAACATCCAGGTGGTATTTTGCAAACTTGAGACAAGCAGCAATTTTTTTTTGGAAAGCAGTGGTTTGGTTTCTTCTATACTGTCCTTCCATGAACACCATCGCAATTTGGTGTTTTTATTTTAGTGGACGCATCTACAGACTTTAGCAAGTTCTAGAGATTTCTGCAGCTCTTTTGCTGTTATCCTTGAATTCTTTTTCACCGCCTTCAGCATTTCATGTTGTGCTCTTGGTGTGATCTTTGCAGGATGCCCACAGCTAGTGAGAGTAGCAACAGTACTGAATGTACTGAATCTTTAGAAATGCTATTGTCACCTTTTCCAGCTTCATGCATCTCTACAATTCTTCTTCTAAGGTCCTCTGAAAGTTGTTTTGATCGAGGCATGCCCATAACCTGACTTTGTGTCTTTTTTTTAATAGGGCAGGACACCTCTGCAACCCATACCTGCAATCTCAGCTCACTGATGGGAACACCAGATTCCAAATGCATTTGTAGAAGGTATCATCCCAGGGGTTCACATACTTTTTTGAATCTAGACTGTGATTGTTTAAATGGTGTACTCAGAATTGACAAGATGAAGTACAATTATTTGTGTGTTATTGGTTTTGTCAGATTGTGTTTGTCTTGTTGTGACTTAGATGAAAATCAGACTAGATTTTATGAGTAATTAATGAAGAAAACTAATTAATTTCAAAGGGTTCACAAACTTCTTCTTGTAACTGGTTCCCCGTCCAACACCATTTGTTTAGTGTCGTATTCATCTGATCCATCCTCCTCTTTCTATGCACACTGGCAACTGACAGTGAATGCAATCCAGCGATTAAAAATTAAGAGGTCCCACTTATACTGTATTTCTAGCTCCCTAAATCCATGCTGCAAGACATCATCCCTCTTTTTACCTTTACCATTAGTATCAATGTAGACAGCAGCATATGGCAGCTTAGAATGCTCTGAAGTTGTTCTATGATATCCTTGATTCTCAAACCATGGAGACAACTCATCACCTTGGGTTCATATTATCTCTCTCATCACTATGTCCTTGGACTCTTATTCCACCCCCTTGTGCAGTTCAACCACTCATGGGGCCATGATCTTGGTTAGAAACATAGAAAACCTACAGCACAATACAGGCCCTTCAGCACACAAAGTTGTGCCGAACTAGCTGAACTCCACAGAGGTTCACTCACACTGACATTTTGTAACACTTAGAAATAATTTTCCAGTGAGGTACAGACTTAGGTTTCACTGAGTATCTTCCCGCTTCCCTGAACACCGTTTCTTAACTTGTTTGCTGACCATCTTCAAGACCATATTAGTTCAAGACTATCTGATGTTACTTCCCATAAATTGTACTCCAGTCACTGTTATTACACTAAATTCAAAGTAAACTTAAAATCAAAGGATGTAGAGTATACTTTACCTTGTAAGTAATTTTCTTACAGACATTCACTGTAGAGCAGCGAAATACGGTAGAATCAATGAAAAAGTACACAGAAAACAGAGATTGACAAACAACCAATGTGCAAAAGAAGAGAAATGTATAAATGGATAGATTAAAGAAATAGTTGGGCAGCTAAATAGATAGGCAAATAGATCGATAATTCATTAGATGGAGTGGCTATGTATTGATATGTCTCTCCAAAGGAGATGTAAGGTGCACCTTACCTCCAGTAGCCTACAGGTCACTCTTGGGCAAGGTGTAGCACCTGCTTATCCCCCCCACCCACCCCCAAGACCCGATCAGTGTCACATGAAGCTATGGGAGTAGGTGGTGAATGGTCATATGAGTTGCTGGTGCATATCACGTCCTGGTTATGCGACCACTCACACCAGCAAACAATTTCTGAAGAATATTGATAATGGTTAGGGTTACCTGTCTTGTAAAGACACTGCCCAGAATCAGGAAATGGCAAACCATTTCTGCAGAAAAATTTCCTAAGAACAGTTGTAGTCGAAGACTATGCTAGCCCATATCTTAAGACACGGCACATAATCATGATGATGAATTAGATGGATGGATAAATAGTTTAGATGGATAGGTAGATGATAGATGGATAAATTAGGTAGATGGATAAGACAGATTGATAATTGGATAGACAAATGGATAGATAGATAGATGAGATAGATAGCTTAAATAGATTGATAGACAGATGAATAGATAGACTGATGGATAAATAGATAGAATAGATAGATGAGATGGATAGATGGATAGATTAGATAGATGGATAGACAAATGGATAGATTAGACAGGTGGATAGAGATAGATGGGTAGATTAGATAAATGGATGGATAGATTAGAAAGATAAATAAATGGGTGGATTAGTGAGATGGATAGATAGATGTATTAAATATATTGAAGAATAGATAGATTAAATAATGAGTCCATACGTTGGGGATTCAGTTCAGAGTCGAGGTGAGTGAAGTTATTCTTGGTGCTAGCTCTGATAAAATTGAAAATCCTCATCAACCACTTACCTGACTGATTTTGCACCAATGACAAGAGGTTTCCACAGAGTGTGCGTCACGTTTCTTCCTTGCTAAATGGCTTCCCAGCCCCTAAGTTTGGCAGAGATCTTGATTGCATCTCAATTCCTGCACCTCTAACCACACATCTCTTGCTGGTCAGAGTAAGCAGGCTGTTTCTCTTTCCACCTCACATGGTCTACATCCAATAGATGAATGCTTGCATTTTCTGCATTTTCAACAACAAGATTCTAGTACTAGACACATCTTCCCTTCAGGCACTTCTCAGTGTTTTGAAGGTATGGATCCCTTCATGATTCAGTGATCTGTTCCTTTGTTTCACCCAATCAGTCCCTTGTCCTTTGGCACTTCCCCATGCCACTGGATTATTTTAAGGGTGTGTATGGGGGTGGGTGATCTTTCTAAATTCAAAGTTTGGCAGGAACACTCACTCCAGGTGTTACATTGCATAGGAATTCCAAGTAATTCTTTGAGCTCTGGGTGACATCATTTGAAGGGAATGTTTTCAGTTTGTGACAGAATTTAGTACTTGAACACTAACTGGAGGCTCTGCGGTGCATCATCAAAGTTGAAACTTGTGTGAAGAGGATGTATTTAGAGGTGGTCTTGCTGCAGCCTAAGGAGAAAAGTAATGGGTGAGTATCAAGCAGAGGCAGTCTGGGTAACCATTGATGACATCTGGTCCCCAGATCCTTGTTCTGTGTTGAACAATCCTGGGGTGAACATATCCATCCTGATCCAAAATCACAGCATTGTGGGTGGCTCAGCTGCATAATGGGAGGTCCAAGAGTTTATTGATGATGAATTGAATAGACAGCAATGCACATAATCAGGTATCCCTGGTGCCAGTGTCACTGTTGTCACAGATTGGTTACAGGGCATTCCAAATGGCAAGGATAAGCAACCAGAGATCATAGTCCACATGGGTACTCATTGGTGAAAGGAGAAGTGTGGTCCTGCAATGTGAAGTTAGAAAGCTAGATCATAGATTGAAGAGCAGGACCTTCACTTCATTATCTGAGGGAAAAATGTTTTCAGAAGACTGGAAAATTGCAAATGTTATTCCACTTTTCAAGAAGGGATAGAGGCAGAAGAAAGGAAATTATAGACCGGCTAGTGTGGCCTCAGTGTTTGGGAAGATGCTTGATCGTTAAGGATGTGGTTTATGGGTACTTGGAGTTACATGGAAAAATGGGCAGTAGTCAGCATGGTTTCCTCAAGGGAAAATTTTGCCTGGCAAGTCTATTCAAATTATTTTAAGGAATGAACAGGATAGACAAAGGAGAATTGGTAGATGTTGTGTACTTGGCTTTTCAGGGGGCATTTGCATGGTGCCACACATGAGGATGCTTAAGAGCCTGTGGTATTACAGGAAAGATGCCAACATGGATAACACAGTGGATAATTGGCAGGAGGCAAAGGATGGGAATAAAGGGAGCCCTTTCTGGTTGGTAGCCAGCGACTAGTGGTATCCCACAGTGTTCTGGGTTGGGACCACTTCTTTTTATGTTATATGTCAATGATTTGGATGATGGAATTGAACACTTTCTGGCCTATTTTGTGCATGATATGAAGATAGGTGGAGGGACAGGTTGCTTTGAAGAAGTAGAGAGGCTAGAGAAGGACAGAGAAATTAGGAGAATGGGCAAAGAAATGGCAGATGGAATACAGTGTCGGGAAGTGTATGGTCATGCACCTTGGTGGAAGACATAAAAGAGTAGACCATTTTCTAAATGGATAGAAAATTCAAAAATCTGAGATGCAAAGGGATCGGACTCCTTGTGCAGGATTCCCT
The DNA here is from genome assembly GCF_048418815.1 of Hemitrygon akajei. Lineage (NCBI taxonomy): Eukaryota > Metazoa > Chordata > Chondrichthyes > Myliobatiformes > Dasyatidae > Hemitrygon > Hemitrygon akajei. Next base: position 213,309,469 of record NC_133124.1, on the reverse strand, counting down.
AAAAGTCAATTTGCAGGTGGAGATGGTGTTGAGGAAGGCAAATGCAATGTTAACCTTTATTTGAAGAGGACTAGAATATAAAAGCTAGGATGTAATTTTGAAGCTTCATAATGCACCGGTGAGACCTTACTTCTTTGAGCTCTCTGATGCCTGTCACTTTATTTCTCAATGTACAAACAAGCTGGATGAACTCAGCAGGTCGGGCAGCATCTGTTGAAAGGAGCAGTCAACGTTTTGGGCTGAGACCCTTCATCAGGACGTCCTGACGAAGGCTCTCGGCCTGAAACATTGACTGCTCCTTTCAACAGATGCTGGCGGACCTGCTGAGTTCATCCAGCTTGTTTGTACATGTTGATTTGACCACAGCTTTTACAGTGTACTTTGTGTTTACCTTATTTCTTCATCTCACTCCTTCTCTGAGCTCTCTGTTAGTGATCTACACTATCATAACAAGACCCAACGAAGAACAGGATACCACCTTCCAGAGTCAGTATTGATTTATACAACTTCAGGGATTCTCTCACTGTAGCAGATCTTCATTTTTACTCTTTGGATTAACACACTTTGATATTCTTGCAAATCTGAAATGTTTATGTTCAATCAGGGGTTCCTAATTTGTGGTCCGCTAAGCTCGCAGTTAATGGTCAGGGTCTATGGCATAAAAAGTTTTGGGAACCCCTGCAGTCCCTAAATGCTGCAGTTCGACTGGTTTTGTCCACCTTCTCCTTCTTGAACTTCCACGCATTGACCAGATACCCACATCTACAGAATCCCCATGGCAACCGAACCTCATCCTGTCTGAGATACTCTCTTTGTCCTATTTGATCTTTTTCCTCATCCTCCATTCTGATGAATGGACTTTAACCTGTAACGTTAACTTTATTTCATTTTTCTGTAAATGCTCTGTGACTTGCTGTGAACATCCAACTTAGACCACAGAATATTAGAGCACAGGACAGGCCCTTTGGCCCACAGTATTGCACCAACCTTTTAGTTGACTGTATGATCAATCTAGCAATTCTCTCTCACATAAGTCTCCATTTTATTTTCATCCATGTACCTATTAAAGAATCTCAGTAATATCCTTAATGGATCTACCTCTACAACCATACTTGTTGTAGACACAGGGTTCACCATGAATCCAACACCCTCTGTGTTTAAAAAAAAACACTACTTCTCTTCTCTTCTCCCATACTTTTCTCCAAGTACCTTAAAGTTATACTCCCTCATTTAAGTCATCTCTGCCCTGGGGAAAAGTTTCTGCCTCTCTACTCGATCTCTGCCTCTTATTATTTATGCTTTCCAAAAGCTCCAGCACATCCTCTTTCTTAATGTCTATATGCTCAGGCATTTCAGTCTGCTGTAAGTCATCCCTACAATCACCAAAGTCCTTTTCCGTAGTGAATACTGAAGCAAAGTATTCATTAAGTACCTCCGCTACCTCCTCTGGTTCTATACACACTTTTCCACTGTCATACTTGATTGGTCCTATTCTCTCACATCTTATTCTCTTGCTCTTCACATACTTGTAGAATGCCTTGGGGTTTTCCTTAATCCTTCTTGCCAAAGTCTACTCATGGGCCTTCCGCCTTCTGCTCACGGACATGTAAGACGTAGTTTCTTTCTGTCCGCCTTTAATCTCTTCCTTTTCCGACTTAAACTTTGAAGTTTCAACTTTATTCAGTCGGATCTGTAGAGAAACAGTTATAATTATGTCTACCCTAAGAAGCACCAAAAGGAATCCGGACCCAGGCAACGGAAAGCCTAAAAAAGCTGATGAGTTCTCAGAGGAACTCCCTTGGGTGAACAGATTAGAGTTTCAGATCAGCTGTAACAGCACTGAAATAACTCAACTAAAAGTTAAATTTCTCCCTTTTGAGGAAAAAATTGACTCTCTGAGCCTCGATCTTAAAGAAGTTAGTCAAAATGTGGCTGACCTTTCTTCTCATTTGGAAAAGGCTCAACAACGAATCATTGATCTGGAAGCTCGGTCGCGTTGGAATAATATCCGAATTGTTGGATTAAAAGAGAAATCAGAATCTGCCGACACACTGGATTATTTTGCTAAAATGTTTCAGTCTTTATTTCCGACGGCTTGTTCACAACGGCCGGAGATTGAAATGGCTCACAGAATTGGTGCTTCAAAACTTTTGGACCAAGGTAAAAACAGGTATATTGTTGAGCGTTTTCTTCGTTTTAGGGAAAAAGACCACATTATTAAGCTTGCAAGAAAACAAAGGTTGTTTCAATTTCAAAGTTCGGAGATTTGCTTTTTTGAAGATTTTCCACGTGAAATTGTTAAGAAGCATGCTGGATTCGCCCTGGCCATGCGTTTTGCTTACCAAAAAAGCTCTATCCATCACTTCAATACCCAGCTAAATTAAGGCCTTTTGTCAAAAATTCTGGGGTTTGTATTTTTGATGACCCAGCCGAATCATTGGGTTTTATTAACTCTTTGCCTGATGAGTCTGAAGCCTGAAGTTTGAATGAATTACAACTGTTTGATTGCCTCACAACGTAAGGAGTGATGAAATTGGAAGAATTGATGGTTATAGAAAGTCTTTACCTTAAAATGTATTTTTATCTTTGGAAAAAGACTGGTTTAGATGGATTTAACCTCAGAAGACATAACGGGAGAACTGTTGAAAGACTGTAGATAATTTTGAACCCTAGAATTTTTTCTCTGTTTGTAGCATTTAAATGAACTAATTGTTTTTTTTTGTTCCGTATGCTTTTGTAAAGATCTTTTAAGTAATTATCTGGATTTCCTTACATTTTAAAGATAGATTGGATAATTTAAAGATTGTTTTTCTTTTGTGCAAATATTTCAAGAATTGTTTTGGATCTAATATTATGAAGACTACTTTCAAAATTGAAGGTTTTTTTTTACCAAAAAAAAACCCACTGTTCCTTCCAACTTACTTATATTGAGTTATATGTCGACTGTAATGAGTTTTATGTCTGGTAGGGGGAGACATAGATTACCTTTGTCATTTTTACTTTTTATTTAGGTAGGTGGAGTTTATTTTCACTTTCTATGCTTTCTTTGGTGCTTGTGTCGATTGATATCGACTTATTTCTGGGTTTTGTAGTTTGGGTGGGTTTTTTTTTCTTTTTTCTTTTCCTATTTTTTATCCCCATTATGGAATTCTGGAGCATACGCAAATTATTATTATTGTTCATCTCCGCCATTTTCAACTACCTTATCCTGACATGTGTCTAACTATTCTTTTTAGATACAAAGTCTCATGATAATATCTAAACAGTTAAATGTTTTAAGTTGGAATGTCCGTGGTTGGAATCATCCTATTAAGTGCAAGAAAACATTTAAAACTATTAACCGATTCCAACCTGATATAACTTTGCACAAGAGACGCATGTCAGGTTATGTGATAAAAATCAATTTTTTAAATTTTGGAAGAATCCTCAGTTTCATGCAAACTCTCAAAGTAAAATTAGAGGTGTTTCTATTTTTATTGATTCCAATATTCCTTTAAATCAGGAGGATATTATAGCCAATATTAATGGTAGATTTTTGATTGTTAAAGGAATAATTTATAATAGGAAAATGGTTTTGGTTAATATTTATGGACCAAATGTTGCTGATCCTTCAGTTTGTTAAAGCTGTCTTTGCTCTATTACCTGATTTAAATGCATATATGTTATTAATGGGTGGTGATTTTAATACTTGTTTAAATCCTTTAATGAATAAGTCATCTTCCAAATATCAACTCCCTAATCATTCTGCATCACTTATTAATTCCTTTTTAATTGATTATGGCTTAATTGAAATTTGGAAGCATATTTATCCCAGTGATAGAGAATACTCTTTGTTTTCTCACATGTTCATAATAAATATTTGAGAATCGACTATTTTATAGTCAACCCTTGACTTCTATTTAACATTCAGAAATGTGAGTATGATGCAATTGTTATCTCTGATCATGCTCCTTTAAACCTAATATTTGATCTTATTCTCTTGCTCTTCACATACTTGTAGAATGCCTTGGGGTTTTCCTTAATCCTGCTTGCAAAGTCTTCTCATGCCCCCTTCTGGCTCTCCTAATTCCATTTTTAAGCTCCTTCCTGCTAGCCTTACAATTTTCTAGATCTCTGTCATTATCTAGTTTTTTGAATCTTTCGTAAGCTTTTCTTTTCTTCTTCATTAGATTTTCAACTGCCTTTGTACACCAAAGTTCCTGCACCCTACCATTGTGCAGAATGCCGCACAAATACCTCCTGAACATTTGCCACATTTCTGCCATACATTTCCCTGAGAACATCTTTACCCAACTTATGCTTCCAAGTTCTTGCCTTACAGCTTCATATTTCCTCTTACTCCAGTTAAACACTTTCCTAACTTGTTTGTTCCTATTCCTCTCCAATGCTATGGTAAAGGGGATAGAATTGTGATCACTATCTCCAAAATGCTCTCCCAATGAGAGATCTGACACCTCACCAGGTTCATTTCCCAATACCAGATCAAGTAGAGCCTCTCCTCTTGTAGACTTATCCACATACTGTGTCAGGAAATCTACCTGAAAACACCTAATAAACTGCACTTCATCCAAACCCCTCGCTCTAGTGAGATGCAAAAAAAAAAGGGGGAAATTAAAATCCCCCATCACGACAACCCTGTTATTACTGAATCGTTCCAGGATCTGTCTCCCTATCTGCTCCTTCATGTCCCTGTTACTATTGGGTGGTCTATAAAAAACACCCAGTAGAATTATTGACCCCTTCCTATTTCTAACTTCCACCCACAGAGACTCAGTAGACAATCCTCCGTGACTTCCTCCTTTTCTGCAGCCGTGACACTATCTCTGATCAGCAGTGCCATGCCCCCACCTCTTATGCCTCCCTCCCTATCCTTTATGAAACATCTCAAGCCTACACTCTAAGTAGCCATTCCTTCCCCTGAGCCATCCACATCTCTGTAATGGCCACAACATCATAGCTCCAAGTACTGATCCACGCTGTAAGCTAATCTGCTTTGTTCATGTTGCTTCTTGCATTTAAATAGACACCTCTCAATTCTTCAGTCTGATCGTATCCCTTCTCTATCACCTGCCTATTCTCCCTCTCACACTGTCTCCAAGCTTTCTCTATTTGTGAGCCAACTGCCCCTTCAGTTCAGTTCCCACTGCCCAGCAATTCTAGTTTAAGCTATCTCCAATTGCCTTAGCAAACCTTCCTGGCAGAATATTGTTCCCCCTTGGATTCAAGTTTGTACAGGTCATGCCTGCCTCAAAAGAGGTCCCAATGATCCATAAATCTTAATCCCTGCCCCCTGATCCCTGCTCCAATCCCTCAGCCACACATTTATCCTCCACCTCACTCTATTCCTATACTTACTGTCGCGTGGCACAGGCAGCGATCCTGAGATTACTATCTTTGAGGTCCTGTTTCTCAGCTTCCTTCCTAACTCCCTGTAGTCTGTTTTCAGGACCTCCTCCCTTTTCATACCTATGCCATGGGTACCAATATGTACCATGACCTTTGGCTGTTCACCTTCCCACTTCAAGAAGTCGTGGACACGATCAGAAACATCCTGGACCCTGGCACCTGGGAGACAAACTACCAATCATGTTTCTTTCCTGCATCCACAGAATCACCTGTCTGAACACTTAACTACAGAGTCCTCTATCACTGCTGCCATCCTCTTCCTTTCCCTACAATTCTGAGCCACGGGGCCAGACTGTGTGCCAGAGGCGCAGCCATTGTTGCTTCCCCCAGGTAGGCTGTCCTCCCCAACAGTACTCAAACAGGAGTACCTATTGTTAAGGGGGACAGCCACAGGGGTACTTTCTAGTATCTGACTCTTGCCCTTCCCTCTCCTGACTGTAGTTGTCAAGAGAATTTCAGCAGCGTGGTTGTATGCCTTCCATGAGATTTTCTCTGGTCCCTCTAGAAGTTCTTCAAATTGCCTGTCATTGATGACCTGTTTGTTTTGGGGACCAACAAAAATGTCATCTTAATCTTCATCTTATTCTGACTTGAATTATTAATTGAAATAGCAAAATTAAGCAATTACAAAAAAGGTGCATGATAGGGAAAATTCAATGTAATTTTCATGATCAGCAGCCCAAAATCTATAAAATTCAGTCAGATGTATTCAGGAAGCGAAATCCTTGTTGTGCTGTGTAATCATTGCATGCAATTTTAAAATCCTCCTCTTTTACTACATACTCATCCAAATTATTCATTTTCTGTTTTTGGTTAACTAGCTTGGGGTTTGCAAATATATTATTTTGTTTTTCTTTTACTGTTTAAGACAGGGGTAGGAACAGAGGTAATCCAAATCACTCTTGGTTCTATCTGTATATTTACTTAATGCCTCTTCTCTAGTTACATGCCATTATCTCACAGAGGTTCCTTAGTCCAATACATGGTATTTCTCCAGCTTTGTGTCAGGAGTTTCCTATTTACAGAGTTTCCCATTCGCTGTGACCAGATACTTCACCCCATTTTTCAGCTCCTGTCTGAACTTCCTCTGCGTCAGTCCATAGATGCAAGTGTTGGTGCAGGAACTGAGTAGTTGCAACATGTACCCTGTTTGCTGGTTGATGTATATGGGATTGCTGTAATACTTGTCCTGGTAACTATAGTTTTTCAATTGCCATTTTAAGGAATACACAAAATTTGGTGTCCAGAGAAGGAGGAAGTTGCCAGATAGAGTAAAGAGCAAAATCATAGACTTCTTACGGTTCTCACTCTCAGGATCATTGCGATTATTTCCATTACTCACAAGCACCTTCCGGATTTTGTTGGACTTTATAATATTTTTGACAGTAAGGGCATTGAATAAAAGGATGAGAATGATTGGTATCAAAGGAGTTACTACAGTGTCGAACACCTCGTAAGCTGCCCACAGAGGTGAGGTATAGTAGGCAGCAGTTTCAACACAGAGATATGGAATGTTGTTAATCAGAAATTTGGGTTCAAAAAAAAAGTAAAGGGGGATGCTTCTCAAACAGGCCAGTGTGCTCACAGTGGCTACAACCACACTTGCTGTCTTCTCAGTACAGTATCTTGGTCTTAGATTTTGATAAGAAATGGCTACAAAGCGATCAAAGGAAAAAACGACCGTGAACCAAACAGAGCAATCGAGGGCTGCCGTCTTTGTGACAAGTATCATGGCGCAGACTGGAGTGATGAACAAAAAGCTTATCGGCAAATAAATGTTGTTGATTCGCTTCAGTATGACTTCGAAGATCACCACCATTAGATCCGCCATTGCCATGGCAACCAAATAGCGAGTAATACATTTGGAGAGTCCGCAATTTCCCCGGCACAGGATTACTATCGCCACCAGGTTAACTGCAGTAGAAAGGAAAGAAAGTTATCAGCAGACTCATAACCCAGAGCCAGGGTGAAAAAAATTCAAATTAAAAAGCTTCATAATAAGATGAAGAACAGAAGATTCTACATAAGGTGAATGCTGTTGGTGCTGTCTGAGAAAGGGTAACAAAGGATTATTACTAACAGCTGATCTGCCTGAGGGTGGGAGATGAATGAAAGCTCTCAATTAAAACATATTGGAAATGTGAGATGGAAAACATTGCATTTTCCGAAAATCACAACCCCCGAAAAAAACCTCAATTTTGAAATTAATCTGCAGGTAAAAGAAAATCTATTGTGGTAACTTTGGATGTTACTGACCTTACAGCAGAACTGACTTTAAACTGGAATGGTTGGCTATCTGAAATTATTGAATACAATATTGAGTCCCACAGGCTGCCACATGCCTTCCAGAAGATACATTGACACTAATTGGAAGAGTGTAAGAAACTAAAGAGTGTGTGTGTGACAGAGAGGGAGAGAGAGAGGGAGAGAGAGGGAGAGGGAGAGAGAGAGAGAGAGAGAGACACACACACACACACACACTCTCTTACTTACTTACTTCCAAGTGGAGGCAGCCAGGTGAATGCTTACTACTATCCTCGTGGAGGTGTTCTGCGCAATACTGTCATACATTCACCTACGTAGCACGTTGCCAAGACTGTGCTAACCTCTTTGCCCTAATCTCATTTTATTCTCCCCATTTCCCCTTTAACTCACCTGACATTCTACCAGCCACTGAGCAGGAAGTGTAATTCTGTGACGAATTAACATCCCAATCCAAACCTCCTTCAGGTCTGAGTGGAAACTGGAGCTCTTAGAAAAAAAATCCAAAGGAGAACATTCAAACTGATGAGCATCAGAAGTCAGAGTTGAACCCGGGTTACCAAAGCTGTGAGACAGCAGCTCTTCTAACATTGATGTCATTTACATTTGGCTGGTTCAGTATAGAGGATTCCAAACCATGAGCACTGGAAATAGTTCACCAATTTGAAGGATTACAAGGATGTTATTGCCTCATTGAGAAGAAGTGCTTGGGCACCTGAATGGTGGGAATGGAAGAGGCAAAGGGAAGGTGATGTGGTTGTATAAAACAGTGCTGAGCAAGGCAGTGGTTGTTGGTGGAGATGCATGAGTGAACCAGGGAGTCAGAGGAGGAACAGTACTTCCAGATGGTGAAAGGAAGGAAAGGTGCATCCGGTGGTGGCATCTTACTGCAACTGATGGGAGTACATCATGCTTGTTATACATCTCTGCTTGCCCCTCTCCACCTGCCTGACACATATACTCTCAGCCTCCCTTCTATAAAAAGGAATATTTGCATGTTGCAAGAGAAGAAAAATAAACATTCACAGGGCATTCAGAAAATTATGCACATTAACTTCCCTTACCTGTGATGCCAACTGCTGCAAGAATGGGGTAGTAGATGCTTTCAAATACAAAGATAACTGGATAGCCCATGTTATGTGTCAAGGAGAGTTGCACATCAGACACTATCTGAAGGTTGTTAGTTTAGTTACACAAGACCTTTCTTATATACGCAGGGATTCTGCTGGGATTCTCACCTGGAGTGAACTCTGTTTGTTACATTTAATTAAACAGCCAGACTTAATTGATCAAAGCCTATATCTATTTTAGAAGCTATTTTGAAATTATTTTGTTGTTTCTTTCTTTGGAAAACAATGTTTCTCCAGAAAGCATGTTTACTGCCTCAATAACAGGGTATTGTGTAGTTATTACACATGTGACCTATCCTTTCATTAGTTATCCTCATAGAACTCTGTATTGTCTGGCAGAGAGAGCTGGCCACTGTCAGTAACTGTGAAGCTACTGTGAATTTTCACAAGAACAAAAGGGAAAAAAAAAGAAATAGGTTTGAAAAAGGTCAAATTACATCATGTGAAAGTATTGAATAAATGGCCTCTAAGTCTTTTCAAATTTAAAAGAGGATCATATATAACACTTCTAATTTTTTCTAGGTTTAAACATAGCATAGTTTGAGAGAACCAATAAAATGTGGTTGGAGGATTAATCTCTTTCCAATTCAGCAAAATAGATCTTTTAGCCATTAATGTAAGAAATGCAATCATCCGACGAGCTGAAGGAGTTAAATAATTTGGCTCTATCATTGGTAGAACAAAAGTTTCAGTAATAGGATGAGGTTGTAAATCAATACTCAATACCGTTGAAATAATATCGAAGACATCTTTCCAGTAATTTTTCAAAGACGGACATGACCAAAACATATGAGTTAGAGAGGCTATCTCAGAGTGACATCTATCACATAAAGGATTTATATGAGAATAATACGAGCTAATTTATCCTTGGACATATGGGCCCTATGCACTACTTTAAACTGTATCAACGAATGTTTGGAACATATAGAGGAGTTAATGACACTTATGGTTCTTTTTCTTTTTTTTTCTCAGATATTACAAACAGCCCATGTTTCTTTTTGTTTTTCTTCTGTTTTTTTTTAGTTATTGGTTAGTTTTGGATAGATTAGTTTTTTTGGGGTGTATATACATATATATTTTTTTCTTTTTTCTTATTTGTTACTCTTTTTTTTGCTCTGTGTACACCATATTTGTATTTTGTACAATTTTGGGAGGCTTAATTCCTTTGTATCAGTTGAATATATATTCATTTATGTTAACTATTAACAATGTAATCCCAATAATTGCATATTAATACTTGCTATTTTCAATATGTTGATATTAATAAAAAGATTGAAAAGAAGAATTTTCACAAGAAAATGAGCCAGTGTAGTAAATGTGACATATATGAATTTTGACATTAAATTTACTTTGAACTCAGCTCTGTATTTCTTGCATTATTCATTTTATCTGCCTCATCCTTTGTTTTGTTATTTGTCCCACTTTCTCCCCATTCTATCATCTTTTGTCATGACATTACATATGTACCTCGTCCACTACTGTCCTTCCTAATCTAAACCAGACATCTACCGTATTTCCCTTGTTTTGTTTCTTTGTTCTCTCTTGGGATATAAAAATGACTCTCACGTCACAGTTTACAGTCTCTTCTTTAATTTATTCTCTAAGTCATTACTCCAATGCTGCAGCCTTGTTTGACCATTTACACTTTTGTGACCAATGAAGACTTGAGCCCATCCGGGACAGGCCCACAGCTTTGTTCTGCAGCTCCCTTCTCACTCTTTCTACTGACATGTAATGTTTCAGATTTTCAACATTCAATTTTAATCACCCATCCCTGCAGCTTTTAAAAAATCTTCTTGATGGCTGCTACCCTGTTTGGAGTTCACCCCACCCTGAAAAATTTTCTCATCTGCAGATTTGGAAACACTGTCCTAATTATACATATCTAAATTGGAGTAGGAAAAGATGTGGCCCTGGTACTGACTCATGGGGAATTGCACTGTCTTCTCTCTGGTCTGAAAAACAACATTCCACCACCATTCCCTGTTTCCTATTACTTTGCCAATTTTCTACCTATGCTAATATTCTTGTGTATCATCAGTCCTGATGATAAGCCTGTCACTTGCCACCTGATAAGAAAACTTTTCTAAACACACATCAATTGTATTTCTTTCACTTCTTATCTCCTGTTGTTCCAAGAAGAAAAAAATTACCTAGTTATCTGGACACCACATCCCTTCAATATCTCCCAACATCAGGGAGGAAGAATGAGTATCTGAAGGCAATCACTCAATGATTCTGGAACAGCTTCTTCCCATATGCCATCAGATTTCCAAAGGGACATTGAACCCATTGACACTACTTCACTTCTTTTGTTTCCCTTTCTGCACTACTTATTTAAATTAACTTTTTAAATATTATGTATACTTCTTACTTAGACTTAGAGTTAGTTTTATTATTATATATTGCAACATACTGCTGCCACATCACACATTTTACAACTTATGCCAGTGATATTAAATCTGACTCTGATCCCACATCAATTTTCCCATTCATATGGATAGAGAATATTTCTGATTTCTATTTGTGTTTGGTGTCAGTTCTTTCTCATGCTCCCTCTCTGCCACTCTGAATTTACTGTGATCAGCTTGATTTTCACCGTGTTAACAACCTGGTGAACATTCCTTTTTCTGCTACTTATGCTGAGAATAACCTATCTGAGTGGCAGGCAAGCAAAAGTTTTTCATTGTATCTTCGTACATGTGAAAATAATAAACCAATTACCAATCACTCTTTCATTTTTGGTTTCTTTGATGAGGAGGAACTTATCATCTCCTCAGCATGGATCTGTGGTGTGTCAGTGTGATATTGGTATGAGTCCAGTGGGTGATTGGTGAGCAGTTTAACATTTTCTATAGATTACATAAGCATAGGAACAAGTGCAATTATTCTACATGTGTGTATGGAGGGTGGGTGATCAGTCCAAGTTCAAACTGTGGAACAAGTACTCCCTCTGGGTGTTGCCCCAATACCCTGCTTACTTACACCCACCCTAATGGAATGTGCAAACTTCCCCACATGGATGTTTGACTCATTCAGTTGCAACTCATCCCGAACATGCATGTTCTAAGTTAACCAGGTATGGTCACTGAATCCAGTGCTTCCTCCAACTCCATCTGTTCAGTGACACATTCATCTGCCCCATTCTCCTATTCCTATTCTCACTGGCAAGTGACACTGGATGCAATCTAGAAATTAAAAAGTAGATGTTGTGCTTTGTCAATGTCTTTGTCAATCCATGTTGCAAGAATTCATTCATCTTTTTACCTTTGTTGTTAGTATCAATGTAGATTGAAGCATCTGGGAGCTTAGGGTGCTCTGAAGCTGCTCTATGATGTTTTTGATCCTAGAACCATGGAGACATCACACTATCTTGGTTTCATACCTACAGCTGGTCTTGCTATTAAGTCTCCTACCATTATGTCCTTGGACTCCTAGATGGACTGCATCTTGTGCTGTTGAACTTCATGTTGTGCCATGACCTTGGCTCAGCTGAACTCCACAAAGTGTCATTTGCACCCAAATTTTGTAACACATAGAAAAAATTCCACTGAGGTACATGTTTAGGTTTCACTGAGTATCTGCCAGCTTCCTTTTTTAACCTGTATGCTGACCATCACCGAGACCATGTTAATCTGAGATGCAGTTCCATCATAGTGCCTCTGGATGGGGCTCAAGATCCAAACTTCAGCCAAAAACTAGCTAAACCATTGCCTGCTCCCGTGGGTGTTGTCATCTAGACCATGGGGAGCATTTCAAATTCTCACATGATGCAAACTGTACAACCAATGGGACTGAGCTTTCTTGGCATGCATATAGCTTAGGGAAAATGTCCCATAAAATGTAACCTAGTCCCTGTTACCACACTAACAGCCATAGGGTGGTGCATTTGTGTTCCGCTGGGGTCAGTGTTGGGACCACTTCTTTTTATGCTGTATATCAATGATTTAGATAATGGAATAGATGGCTTTGTTGCCAGGTTTGAAGATGATTCAGTGATTGGTGGAGGTGCAGGTGGTGCTGTGCCAACAGGAAGGCTGCAGAAGGACTTAGACAGATAGGAGAACGGGGACGAGAGTGGCAAGTGATATACAACATTGGAAAACGCATGGTCATGCACTTTGGTAGTACAAATAAATGTGCAGACTACTTTCTAAATGGGGAGAAAATACAAAAATCTGAGATACAAAGGGAGCCCTTGTGCAGAACACCCAAAAGGTGAACTTGCAGGTAGAGTCACTGGTGAGGAAGGAAAATGCAATGTTAGCAATGTAAATTTCTTACATTGTAATTGCAATGTAAATAACAAAGAAATTTCATTAGCCAAAGGGTGGTGAATTTGTGGAATTTATTACCACAGGCAGCTGTGGAGGCCATGTCGATGGGTGTATTTAAGGCAGAGCTTGATAGGTTCTTGAATGGACATGGCGTCAAAGGTCATGGGGAGAACACCAGTGAGTGGGGCTGAGAAGGGAAGAAAAAAAAGGATCAGCCATGATGAATGGTGCAGCAGACTTGATGGGCCAAATGGCCAAATTCTATTCCCATGTCTTATGGTCTAAATTCAAAGTAAATTTATTATCAAAGGACGTACACTCTATGACACCATACACTAACTTGAGAATCATTTTCTTGTAGACATTCACAGTAGAACAGAGAAATACAATAGAATCAATGGAAAAACTACACACAAACAACCAATGTGTAAAGGAAGACAAACCGTATAGATGGGTACATTAGATAGATGTATAGATTAGATAGATAGTTGGATAGCTAGCTAGATACTGTAGATAGGTAATTAGGTAGATAGGGTGGTGTGGTGGAGATCTCTCCACCAAAAGAGGTGTAAGGTGTTCTTACCCTCCACTAACCTGCAGGTCACCCTTGGGCAACATGCGGCACCTACCTAGATCAGGGTCATGTGATGACTTGGGAACAGGAAGTGGATGGTCGAATGAGCACCTGGTGCATATCACAAGTCCTGGTTATGTGACCACTGATGCAGATAATTCCTGTAGAGTATTGATAATGGCTGGGGTCATCCATCTTATAAAGCCACTGCCCAGAAGAAGACAATGGCAAACCACTTTTGTAGAAAAATTTATCAAGCAAAATCATGCTCATGTCTTATGGCTCCACATATAATGATAATGAAGATGAATTGATAAATAGATGGATGGATAAATAGACTACCTGGATAGATGGGTAAATAGATAGATGGACAGAGAGATAGATGGATAGATAGATGTCTAGATACCATACAGTTTAGATACATAGAGAGATGAATAAATAAATAGATGGGCAGATAGACAGATGGATAGATAGATAGATGTAGAGATAGATAGTTAGGTGCATTGATAAATAATTGGACAGATAGATGGGTAGATATAGAGATGGATAGACAAATAGATTACATAGAAAGGATAAATAGATGGATAATATGAGAATATGAGGTAGAATCCTTGAAAGTAAGTCCATAGGTTGTGGAAACAGTTCAGAGTTCGGGTGAGTATAGTCATCCATGTCTGATAAAAATGGACTCACCAATCACATACCTGACTGGATTTGTACCAATGACAAGACATTTCCACATAGTGTGCCTCAGATATTTTCCTTGTTAAATCGCAGCTCCCAAGTTCCTAAAATTGATAGAGCTCTTGACTGCCCTGTGCCTTATCCTCTCCACTGTCCAGGAACACAAATAGTCTTTGCAATGAAGCAGTGATTCACTTCCACTTCTTCCAAGCTAGCTTACTGTAGATGGTGTTCACATCTCCATTGGAGAAACTAATTGGAGTTAGGGTGACAGTGTCATGGGGAAATTTCACAGGTACTCCTCTGAAGTCTCTGATGCCTGACACTTTATATCTCCAGCCCACTCCTGCTCTGACCTGTCTGTCTGTGATCTACACTATCATAACAAGACCCAAAGAAGAACAGGATATTAACTTCCAGACTCAGTATTGAATTCTACAGCTTCAGTTAATGGTCAGGGTCCATGGCATAAAAATGTTGGGAATCCCTGTTTTATGTTGTCAGTCTCTAAAAGCTGCAGTTCCACTGGTTTTCTCCATCTCAAACTCCCACCATGACCTGGAACCCTCATCTGCTGTATCCTCATGGCAACCAAACCTCATTTGTCTGCTATTCTCTTTGCCCTACTTGAACTTTGAACGTTGCCCTATCCACTCTGCAACATACTGTACTAATAACTTTTTCTCATCTCCTATTCTGATGAATGGAGTTTGATCTGAAACGTTAACTTTGTTTCTTTTTCCATAAATGTTGTCTGACCTGCTGTGAACATATAACATAGACCACAGTATGTTATAGCACAGTACAGGCCCTCTGACCCTTAATATTGCCCCAACCTTTTAACCTACTGTGCAATCAATCTAACACTTCCCTCCCACATAGGTCTCCATTTTCCTTTCATCCATGTGCCTATCAAAGGTACTGTGCCTAATAGATCTACCTCTACAACCACATTTGGCAGGTGCTCCATGCACCCAACATCCTCTGTGGAATAAAAATAAAACTACCTCTGACATCCTATGCTTTCCTCCAAGCACCTTAACGTTATGTTTCCTCATTTAAGTCAATTCTGCCCTGGAGAAAAGTTTCTGGCTATCCACTTGATCCATGCCTCTTATCATCTTGTACTCCTCTATCAAGTCATTTTTATTCCCAGCAGTTTCTGATTTGAGTACTTTAGAATCTTGTTTGATTTCACCTACAATTCTTTTTTTTTACAATTTTCATATTCAATTTCACTTCTGCATCTTTTGTGTTTCTTCACGTTCTGTGTTCTTATCTAAGTATATTTTTGTTGTTTAATCCTCCACGTTTACAAAGATTTAGAATTGAAGTTGCCCTTGCTCTGAATTAAACCCTCCCATTGCTTTGCATTCAATTAACTCTTTCCTCTCCATTTTTCCTTAATCAGATTTCAGCCCAGTAGAATTGAGCTGATTTAAATTTTATTCTTAGATGTTCCAAATAACACTGGACAACATTTTTTTCAAATGTGTTGTCTCCTCAGAAAATTTTCTTGTTCTTGATAGACAACATGAAGCTGAGTACAAATATAATTTCAGACTACTTGTATCTTGTAGGAATTTGGAGAAACACGAAATTAACTTGTATTGAATATGATGAGTTTAATTGCTTAATGGTACTGATGCGTTTCAATAGTTCAACCAAGCTAAAAATGCTTTGTTAATGATTTTTGTTTGCACTCAGTGTCTGAGGTTTCTCACTTAAGTGTCCATGTAATCAGCCAGCATTGATGTATTCCGATGGCCTGATACCGTTTCTCCATGATTGCAATGTTCTGATGAAACCTTACACCAAGCTCATCACTGACAGCATAAAAATTTACAGGGTTGAAGTCTAAATGGCAATGTAGAAAATTAATCTTTGGTGTCACATTGCATTTCATGGCTTTGTATGCTTGAAGCATGTTGTCAACCAACTACATGCAGTTTAGTGCTCTATAGTTGGCAAGAAATTTTTCAACAACATTCATTAATGCCTTTTATGCAATTTTCTGTGGGCCCTCTAGAAGCTCTTCAAATTGCCTGTCATTGACAACCTGTTAGAAGTATGGACCAACAAAAATGCCTACCTAATCTTGGAACCACTTATTCTGATTTGAATTATGAATTGAAATAACAAATATAAGCCATTACAAAAAAGATGCATGATAGGGAGTATTCATTGTGTTTTTCATGAACATCAGCCCAAAATCCATAAGATACAACCAAAAGTATTCAAGAAGCAAAATATTTGTTATCCAGTGTAATCAATACATGTAATTTTAAAATTCTCCCCATTTAATACATACCCAAGTTGATTGGCATCTCCCTAGAGTGAGGGGTTTAGATGGGGTAGAGTTTGTTAGGCATATTCAGGAAGGTTTCTTGACACAATATGTAGGTAAACCTACAAGGGGAGAGGCTGTACTTGATCTGGTATTGGGAAATGAACCTGGTCAGGTGTCAGATTCTCAGTGGGAGAGCATTTTGGAGATAGTGATCACAATTCTATCTTCTTTACCATAGCATGGATAGGAACAGACAAGTTAGGGAAATTTTTAATTGGAGTAAACAGAACTATGAGGCTATCAGGCAGGAACTTGGAAGCGTAAATTGGAAACAGATGTTCTCAGGGAAACATACTGAAGAAATGTGGCAAATGTTCAGGGGGTATTTGCATGGAGTTCTGAGTAGGTATGTTCCAATGAGACATGGAAAGGATGGTGGGTACAAGATCCGTAGTGCACAAAGGCTGTTGTAAATCTAGTCAAGAAGAAAAGAAGAGCTTACGAAAAGTTCAAAAAAACTAGGTAATGATATGAATCTAGAAGATTATATATTGCAGGAAGGAGGTTAAGAATGAAATTAGGAGAGATAGAAGGGGCCATGAGAAGGCCTTGGTGAACAGGATTAAGGAAAAACCCCAAGGCATTCTACAAGTAGGTGAAGAGCAAGAGGATAAGACGTAAGAGAATAGGACTAATCAAGTGTGACAGTTGAAAAGTGTGTATGGAACCGGAGGAGATAGCAGTGGTACTTAATGAATACTTTGCTTCAGTATTCACTACAGAAAAGGATCTTGGCGATTGTATGGATGACTTCCAGTGGACTGAGAAGCTTGGGAATGTAGATATTAAGTAAGTGGATGTGCTGGAGTTTTTGGAAAGCATCAAGTTCGATAAGTCACTGGGGCTGGATGGGACGTACCCCAGGCTACTGTGGGAAGCGAGGGAGGAGATTGCTGAGCCTCTGGCAATGATCTTTGCATCATCAATGAAGACGGGAGAGGATCTGGAGGATTGGAGGGCTGCAGATGTTGTTCCCTTATTCAAGAAAGGGAGTAGAGTAGGGATAGTTCAGGAAATTATAGGCCAGTGTGTCTTACTTCAGTGGTTGGTAAGTTGATGGAGAAGATCCTGAGAGGCAAGATTTATGAACATTTGGAGAGGCATAATATAAGTAGGAATATTCAGCTTGGCTTTGTCAAAGCCAGGCCGCGCCTTACGAGCCTGAGTAAATTTTTTGAGGATGTGACTAAGCACATTGATGAAGGTAGAGCCATAGATGTAGCGTATATGGATTTTAGCAAGTCATTGATAAGGTACCCCATGCAAGGCTTATTGAGGAAGTAAGAAGGCATGGCATCCAAGGGTACATGGCTTTGTGGATCCAGAACTGGCTTGCTCACAGAAGGCAAAGAGTGGTTATAGACTGGTCATATTCTGCATGGAGGCCGGTGACCAGTGGTGTGCCTCAGGGATCTGTTCTGGAGCCCCTACTCAGAGTACAACGGGACATTGACAGGATGCAAAACTTAGCTGAGAAGTGGCAGATGGAGTTCAACCCAGATAATTGTGAGGTGGTTCATTTTGGCAGGTCAAATATGATGACAGAATATAACATTAATGGCAAGACTCTTGGCAGTGTGGAGGATCAGAGGGATTTTGGGTCTGAGTCTATAGGACATTCAAAGCTGCTACACAGGCTGACTCTGTGGTTAAGAAAACATACAGTGCATTGGCCTTCAACAATCGTGGGATTGAGTTTAAGAGCTGAGAGGTAATGTTGCAGCTATATAGGACCCTGGTCAGTCCCCATTTGGAGTACTGTGCTTAATTCTGGTCGCCTCACTATAGGAAGGATGTGGAAACCATAGAAAGGGTGTAGAGACTTACAAGGATGTTGCCTGGATTGGGGAGCATGCCTTCTGAGAATAGGTTGAGTGAACTTGGCCTTTTCTCCTTGGAGCGATGGAGGATGAGAGGTGACCTGATACAGGTGTATAAGAGGATGAGAGGCATTGATCGTGTGGATAGTCAGAGGCTTTTTCCCAGGGCTGAAATGGTTGCCACAAGAGGACACAGGATTAAGTTGCTAGGGAGTAGGTACAGAGGAGATGTCAGGGGTAAGTTTTTTACTCAGCCTGTAGTGAGTGCATGGAATGGGCTCCTGGCAACAGTGGTGGAAGTGGATGCGATAGGGTCTTTTAAGAGACTTTTGGATAGGTACATGGTGCTTAGAAAAATAGCGGGCTATAGGTAAAGCCTAGGTAGTTCTAAGGTAGGGACATGTTTGGCACAGCTTTGTGGGCTGAAGGGCCTGTATTGTGCTGTAGGTTTTCTGTGTTTCTAAGTTATTCATTTTCTGTTTTTGGTTAATCAATTTGGGGTTTGCAAATATATTATTTTGTTTTTATTTTACTATTTAAGCCAGGGGTAGGTACAGAGGCAATTCAAATCACTCTTTGTTCTATCTGTATATTTACTTAATGCCTCTTCTCTAGATACATGCCATTATCTCACAGAGGTTCCTCAGTCCAATACATGGTATTCCTCCAGCTTTGTGTCAGGAGTTTCCTATTTACAGAGTTTCCCATTCAGTGTGACCAGATACTTCACCCCATTTCTCAGCTCCCGTCTGAAGTTCCTCTGCGTCAGTCCATAGATGCAAGTGTTGGTGCAGGAACTGAGTAGTTGCAACATGTACCCTGTTTGTTGGTTGATGTATTTGGGGTTATTGTAGTACTTATCTGTGTAACTGTAGTTTTTTAATTTCCATTTTAAGGAATACACAAAATATGGTGTCCAGAGGAGGATGAAGTTGCCAGATAGAGTAAAAAGCAAAACCATAGACTTCTTACGGTTCTCGACCTTGAGATCATTGCGATATTCCCTGTTACTCACAAGCACCCGACGGATTTTGTTGGACTTTATGATATGTTTGACTGTAAGAGCGTTGAACAAAATGATGAGAAAGATTGGTATCAAAGGAGTTAATATACTATCGAACGACTCGTAAACTTCCCACAGGGGTGAGGTATAGTAGGCAGCAGTTTCAATGCAGAAATATGGAATGTTGTTAATCAGAAATCTGGGTTTAAAAAAAAAGTAAAGGGGGATGCTCCTCAAACAGCTCAGAGTGCTCACTGTAGCTACGACCACACCTGCTGTCCTCTCGGTACAGTACCTTGGTCGGAGTTTTTGACAAGAAATGGCCACAAAGCGATCGAAGGTAAACGCGACTGTGAACCAAACAGAGCAATCGAGGGCTGCCGTCTTTGTGACAAGTATCGTGGCACAGACCGGAGTGATGAACAAAACGTTTATCGGCAAATAAATGTTGTTGATTCGCTTCAGTATGACTTCGAAGATCACCACCATTAGATCTGCCACTGCCATGGCAACCAAATAGCGAGTAATACATTTGGAGAGTCCGCAATTTCCCCGGCACAGGATCACAATCGCCACCAGGTTAACTGCAACAGAAAGAAAATAAGGTTATCACCAGACTCTGTAAATAAGCCAGAGCTAGGGGAAAAAGGAGTTAAATTTAAAAAGGTTTGCAACAAGCTGAAGAACTTCAGAACATAAGAACATTAGAAATAGGAGCAGGAGAAGGCCATCTGGCCCATTGAGACTGCTCCACCGTTCGATAAAATCATGGATGATCTGGGCATGGACTCCTCTCCACCTACCGCCTTTCTCCCATAACCCTTAATTCCTCTATTATGCAAAAATCTATCCAATCTTGTATTGAATTTATTTACTGAGGTAGCCACCACTGCTTCATTGGGCAGAGAATTCCACAGATTCACCACTCTCTGGGAAAAGCAGTTCCTCCTCATTTCTGTTCTAAATCTAATCCCCCATATCTTGAGGCTATGTCCCCTAGTTCTTGTCTCATCTACCAGTGGAACCAACTTTCCTGCCTCTATCTTATCTATCCCTTTTATAATTTTATATGTTTCTAAAAGATCTCCTCTCATTCTTCTGTATTCCCCTGAGTTCAGTCCCAGGCAACTCAATCTCTTCTCATAGTCAAACCTCTTATCTCTAGAATGAACCTGGTGAACCTCCTCTGCACTCTCTCAAAGGCAATATATCCTTCCTTAAGTGATGAGACCAGAACCACACGCAGTACTCCAGGTGCGGCTTCACCAGTACCCCGTACAGTTGCAGCATAACCTCCCTGCTCTTAAATTCAATCCCTATAGAAATGAAGGCCAACATTCCATTTGCCTTCTTGATAGCCTGCTGCACCTGCAAGCCAACCTTTTGTGATTCATGCACAAGCACTCCCAAGTCCCTTTGCAAGGCAGTGTGCTGCAATTTTTTATCATTTAAATAATAATCTGCTCTTCCACTTTTCCTTCTAAAGTGGATTACCATGCATTTACCAATATTGCACTCCATCTGCTAGACCCTTGCCCACTCAGTTAACATATCTATATCTCTCTGCAGACTCTTTGTATCTTCTGCACAATTTGCTTTTCCACTCAATTTAGTGGAAACTTAGATACACTGCAAACTTGGGCACACTGCACTCAGTCCCTCTTCCAGACTGTTAATGTACATCATAAACAGTTGCAGACGCAACACCAACTCCTGTGGCACACTGCTCACCACTGATTGCCAACCAGTGACAGCCAGGTATCCCAACTCTCTGCTTTCTATTAGTTAACCAATCCTCTATCCATGCTAATACATCACCCCCAACTCTATGCATCATTATCTTATGGGCAAGTCTTTCATGTGGCAGCTTATCGAACACCTTCTGGAAATCCAAGTAAATAATGTCCATCTGTTCCCCTCTATCCACTGTGCCCATTGTATCCTCAAAGAGCTCCAGTAAGTTTGTCAAACAGGACCTGCCTTTGCTGAATCCATGCTGCGTCTGCCTGATGGATCCATTTCTTTCCAGATGCCTTGCTATTTCTTCTTTAATGATAGCTTCAAGCATTTTCCCAATTACAGATGTTAAACTAACTGGCCTATAGTTATCTCCCTTTTGCCTACATCCTTTTTTGAACAGGTGCGTGGCATTCCCCGTCTTCCAATCTGCTAGGACCTGCCTAGAGTCCAGAAAGCTTTGGTAAATTATCACCAAAGCCTCTACTATAGCTTCTGCCATTTCTTTCCGTACCCTGAGATTTATTTCATCAGGACCAGGGGACTTAGCTATCTTCAGACCCATAAACTTCTTCAGCATTACCTTTTTAGTGATAGCTATTTTATTAAGGTCCTCTCCTCCCATCACATCCATAACATCTCTCTTTGACATGTTAGACGTGTCCTCCACCATGAAGACTGACACAAAATAGTCATTCAAAGCCTCTGCCATTTCCTCATTACCCGATATCAATTCCCCTTTCTCGTTCTCCAAGGGACCTACATGCACTTTAGTCACCCTTTTCCACTCCACTTTATATAATTATAAAAACTTTTACTACCTATTTTTATATTTTGAGCTAGTTCATTTGCATATCTCTTTCTTTATTGCTTGCTTCGTGGTTCTTTGTTTTCCCAACCTTCCAGCTTCCCACTACTCTTGGCAACTTTGTATGCACAAGCTTTCAGTTTGATGCCTTCTTTTATTTCCTTAGTTATCCAAGGCTGGCTCTCCCCACCCTTACTGTGCTTGCTTTTAACTGGAATATATTTTTGTTGAGCACCATGAAAAATTTCTTTGAAAGTCTTCCACTGTTCCTCAACAGTCCCACCATAGCCTGTGTTCCCAGTCTACACTAGCCAAATCCTTCCTCACCCCATTGTAGTCTCCATTGTTTAAGCATAATACATTGATTTTCGATCTGACTGTTGCACCCTCCATTTGTATGAGAAACTCAGAAGAACAGAAGATTCTATATAAGGTGAATGCTCTTGGTGCTGTCTGAGAAAGGGTAGCTAAGGATTATTACTAACAGTTGATCTGCTGGAGGGATGGGAGGTGAATGAAAACATTGCTTTAAGAGATATTGGAAAAGTGAGAATGAAAACATTGCATTTTCTGAAAATCCCAACCCCCGAAAAACCCTCAATGCTGAAATTAATCCGCAGGTCAAAGAAAATCTATTGTGGTACCTTTAGATGTTACTGACCTTACATCAGAACTGACAGAAAATTGGAACGGCTGGTTACCTGAAATTGTTGAATTCAATATTAACCTACGGGCTGCTTTATGTCTTCCAGAAGATACATTACCTTCAGTTTACATTGGAATTAATTGGGATGGGTTAAGGAGGGGGGGGGGAGAGGGGGGAGAGGGATCAGCGGTTAGATGGGTGCTTACAACTATCAAAGTATGGCAAAATACTGCCATACAATGCAGTGCCATACACAGTGCAGGAAACGAGAGAAAGGCAGCAAGCTATTAGAAACTCACGATATAATACTTTTAAAGGTGGAATCAGTAGTGAGCAACTCTACCCTACTTACTTGAAACCCTCAGGGTGAAACCCCTGGAGGAGAGATGATAGTGATAACAGATCTATTGAAGTTACAGCTATAGCAAGCAACAGCTGTAATGAGACATCGGCAGAGACGAGTGGCCAAGATTGCTATCATGTAACCGGGAATTATGAAAGCACACCAATAGATCTAGTCAGTTTTTTTGTATAACTTTGTGAATTGACTTTCCATGGATGATCAACTATT
The DNA here is from genome assembly GCF_048418815.1 of Hemitrygon akajei. Lineage (NCBI taxonomy): Eukaryota > Metazoa > Chordata > Chondrichthyes > Myliobatiformes > Dasyatidae > Hemitrygon > Hemitrygon akajei. The sequence continues at coordinate 213,286,201 of NC_133124.1, read as the reverse complement.
TCATCCAATGAAACAAGAAATAAGGTGGCTAGTCGCCCAAGATTGAAGAAGCAGTGCGGGAATGAAATGAAATAAAAATAAAATTTTTAAATTTGTAGACATACTGACTGGAACTGAAACTGAAGTTAACCATAATAGAACAGGAATTCAATTAGTTTTCTCACTTAATCGGGATACATATAAAGGAAGGGTTAATCTGTAAACCTTCAAATAGGGAAAGCACTGGATCTAATTAGCTAGAGAAATTGGAGTAATAAAGGTTGTTTTAATGAATATTACTGATTCTAACTAAATAGGAATTTGTTGTTTGTTGGTATCTGAGATTTGGAGCCTGAACAGATTGTTGGAATTTTGAGCTGTTTTTACTCATGTAAACATTTTGTATATATTGTTTTTTTAAATAAACAAAACTCACCTCTAGAAGTGTCTGCTTTCTACTTAATGCCTCCTTCTGATATCTGGAGCTTCTGATGATCTAAAAGCACCTAGTGTAGTTTTATGTGATCTAACTTTTTTAAAAGGAGTGTGGAGACCAGTAATACCAGATAAGACAAGCTACACAGGTATTACACATACATAGCACGTTGCCAAGTCTGTGTTGACCTCTTTACACTAATCACATATTATTATCCCCGTATTCCCCATAATTCTCCAGAAATCTAGAAATCACCTAGCAGGAGGTGTAATTCTGTGAACAGTTAACATAATAATCAAAGCCTCCCTCACTTGTGAGAGGAAACCAGAACTCTTGGAGAAAAAATCCAAAGGAGAACATTCAATCTCTTAACAATTGGCATCAGAAGTCAGAGTTGCACCTGGGTGACTAAAGCTGTGAGACAGCAGCTCTACTAAGTATGCCACTGTGACACATTGGTGATGTCATTTACATTTGATTGGTTAAGTCTAGGTGATTCCAAGCCATGAACACTGAAAATAGTTCACCAATTCTGAAGGATTACAAGGATGTTATTTCCTCATTCAGAAGAAGTGCTTGGGCACCTGAATGGTGGGAATGGAAGAGGCAAAGGGAAGGTGATGTGGTTGTATAAAACAGTGCTGAGCAAGGCAGTGGTTGTTAGTGGAGATGGATGAGTGAACCAGGGAGTCAGAGGAGGAACGGTACTTCCAGATGGTGAAAGGAAGGAAAGGTGCATCCGGTGGTGGCATCTTACTGCAGCTGGTGGAAGTACATCATACTTGTTATACATCTCTGCTTGCCCCTCTCCACCTGCCTGACACATATACTCTCAGCCTCCCTTCTATAAAAAGGTTGCAATGCAAGAGAAGATAAAGAAACATTTACAGGACATTTAGAAAATTATGCATATCAACTAGTTCCTTCCCTTACCTGTAATGCCAACTGCTGCAAGGACAGGGTAGTAGATGCTTTCAAACACAAAGATAACTGGATAGCCCATGTAAGGTGTCAAGGAGAGTTGCCCATCAGGCACTTTCTGAAGGTTGTCAGTCTAGTTATAGGAGACCTTTCTTATGCACAAAGGAATGGTCTGCTGGGATTCTCACCTGGAGTGAACTCTGTTTGTTACATTCAATTAAACAACCAGACTTAATCAACCTAAGCCAACATCTATTTTAGAAGCTATTTTTAAATTACCTTGTTTTTTTTTTCTTTGGAAAACAATGGTTCTCCAGAAAGCATGTGTACTGCCTCAGTGAGAGGCTTGTGTGTAGTTATTGCACATGTGACTATTCCATTCATTTGTTATCCTCACCAAACTCTGTTGTCTGGCAGAGGAAGCTGGCCTCTTTCAGCAACTGTTAAACTACTGTGAAGCTACTGTGAATGTCCCCAAGATAATATATCTCAGGGCAGTATATGGTGACATATATATATATATATATATAAGTTGCTAATAAATTTACATTGAAATTTGGTTCTTATTTCTTGCATTTTACACATTATCTAGCTCCATTCTTTGTTTTGTTGTTTGACCCACAATATCCCCCATTCTACTATCATCGTTTGTCATGACATCAAATCTGTACCTAGTCTAGCACTGTCCTTCCTAATCTAAACCTGACATCTACTATATTTTCTTTGTTTCCTCCTGAGATATAAAAATGACTCTCACTCCCAGGTTTACAGTTTCTTCTATTTTCATACTTTCTTTAATTTCTTCTCTAAGTCATTACTCCAATTCTTCAGCCTTGTTTCACCATTTACACTTTTGTGACCAATGAAGACTTGAGTCCTTCTGGGACATGGCCCACAGATCTTCTCTGCAGCTCTCTCCTCCCTCTTTCTACTCAAATGTAAAACTTCAGATCTTTCAACATTGAATTTCGATCACCCATGCTCACAGCTTGTTTTTATCTTCTTGATGTCTGTTGCTCTCCTTATTGTTTACCCCAACCCGAATTTTTGTCTGATCTGCAGATTTAGAATCACTGTCCTGAACATACGTATCTAAATCAGAGTAGGAAAAGAAGTGGCCCTGGTACTGACTCATGGGGAACTTCATTGTCTTCTTCTGTCCTGACTGAAAAGCAACATTCCACCATCTCTCTCTGTTTCCTGTTACTTTGCCAATTTTCTATCGAAGCTAATATTCTTGTGTATCATCAGTCTGGATGTTAAAACTGTCATTTGGCACGTGAGGAGAAAATTTTTCAAAATACATTATTAATTGTATTTCTTTCATTGATTATCTCATAATATTCCTAGGGAGGAAAATACTCTACTGAGCTATCTGGACATCACACCCCTTCAATAACACCACACTGGCCTTTTCTCATCAATCTACATCTGTCCAAATTATAGCTCATTATAGCTATAACTATAGCTCAGTAACTGCTTTGAGGAAATTCCATCACAGAAGTTCAATCATCCTGTCTATATCGTTACTAGGTTCTTCTTTTGAATAAGTGTGTAATATTTAAAACATTCTAATCCTCATCTACCAATATTTGGAGGATTATGGCCAGGTTCCTACTTCCCACAGCAGCCAAGGATGCATTCCATCTCAACCAGGTGATTGATCTAATTTTGGTGCAGTTGACCTTTTAAAGTACTTTTATCACCTTAATGTTCAAAGTTATTTAATTATCAAAGTACATATTCTTGCAGGCATTCACAGTAGAACACAAAATTACAAAAGGATCAATGAGAAGCTACGCACAAACCTGATGGATTCCATTGTGTCCAGCAATGACAGGTGTTACGTACCCCGTAACTGGGTGACTTACCAGCAAAGACAGAAGTATCCGCTGGAGTCTGGTGGTACTATTTTCAAAACAGTGTTTATTAGTAAAATATACAAATCAATATCAACAATGCAAATATACAGATAATACACGTTAGCAATACTAAACCTAAAAGTGTGGGTATAATAGTAATCAATAATAAACAAGCTCTATCGTTGTCTAGGGGATAAGGAATTATCATGGGAAAGCATAAAGTTCAGTTCAGTTCATTTAGGCTGAAGTAATTGTTGGTTCTTTTGTTGTAACCGTTGGAGGGAGAGAGAGAGAGAGAGGGCGAGCAAACAGTGACAGCTACAGTCATTCAAACCTTCCTTTATTTTCTTGATCCGTCGATGTGTTGTTGTGGCCATTCAGGTATGACCCCTCTGTCGTTTAGCTAGACTGTTCTTCTATGGTGGACTCGTCACCCAGACAAGGGTGGACACACACACAAGCCCCCACCGGCCTCGCTATAAACACTGTGAGTTAAAATTGACCGATCCTTCGTTTGGTCTCCGATGCCCACACTTTCTCGTGGGTTCCAACACTTAAGCAGTGCTCACTAGTGTGTCTCCTGGTACACCTCTTGGTGTGTCTCCTGGTGTGTCTCTTGGTGCGTCTGAGGGGTGTCTCCCCAGACCTCACTTTTATCCCTACTCACGGGGTCTCAGATGTCAATCAGTTTTGAATGGCTTAGTCCATCAAACCAGCCCACTCCGGCTGTCCACTGAGGAAATTTAATGAACAGAATAGTACCAAGTAAACAGCCCTCTCCAAAAGACATAACAGTAAATCAATGGCTCCTCTCCTCCCTCTTATCAGCAGCAGATGTTCCAATTTGTTTTTCTCTTATCTGTGTCTCTTTCTCATTCTCTCTCATGAGCAGCGTGGTAACAGTAACAGTTTGTGATTCTCCCAGGGGAGGGGGACATTGGCAACTCTGTACCCTTCTGCCCATCAGAGTTGTTCATCCTTCGTAACACAGGAAACCTGTGTGGCAGAGTTTTTAGCATAAAAAGCTGTATCATTGGGGCAGTTTCGTTCTCTCAACCTCAGAAGTCCGGGTCCAGGGTGTGAACAAGCATCACAAACTGGGGTCTTCCTTGCTTATGATAGATGACCATGACATCTTCAGTGCCTTGTTATGCCCATTGCTCTCCATGGAGTGTTGAAGTACCGCCTTTCTGGATGTTGGATCTCATTGTAGGTCTGATCCGCCAGGGCCACCAGAGGTGACTTTGCCCGCTGAGACAGGCATGTCCCTATCTCACTGAGTTGTGAGATCAGGTGACCCTCACCTGATATAGCCCACCTGTCGAAGCGCTGTACCAGGTTGTGTCTGCTGCTGTGGTGCATTGTCAATGCTGAAACTTGTGTGAAAAGGATGTGCTTAGAGATGGTCCTGCTGCAGCCGAAGGAATGGTGATCCAAGATGTAATGGGTGAACATCAAGCAGAGGCAGTCAGGGAAACAACAGAGGGCATCTGAGCCCCAGACCCTTCCTCTGTGTTGGAAAATGCTGGGGGTGAACATACCCATCCTGAGCCAAGATCACAGCATTGTGGGTGGCTCAGCTGCATAATGGGAGGACCAAGATTCTATTGATGATGACTTGAATAGACAGCGATGCACATAATCAGGTATCATGTGCTGCCTCCCTGGTGCCAGTGTCACTGATGTCACAGATTGGTTACAGGGCATTCCAAATGGCAAGGATAAGCAACCAGAAATCATAGTCTGCACTGGTAATCACCGGTGAAAAGAGAATTGTGGTCCTGCAACATGAAGACCATAAGACACAGAAATAGAATTAGGTCATTTTGCTCATCTAGCCTGCTTTACTGTTCAACCAGGGCTGATCCTTTTCCCCTTCTCAGCTCCACTCCCCGGACTTCTCCCCATAGCCTCTGATGCCATGGCCAATCACGAACCAATCAATCTCTGCTTTAAATACACCCAATGACCTGGCCTCCATAGCTGCCTGTGGTAATAATTTACACAAGTTCATCACCCTCTGGCTAAAGGAATTTCTCTGCATCTCTGTTCTAAATGGAAGCCCCTTAATCCTGATGTTGTGCCCTTTTCTCCTGTCTAGGCCTTTCAATGTTCAAAAGGTTTCAATGAGATCTCCCCTCATCCTCCTAAATTCCGGTGAGTTCAGACCCAGCGCTATCAAACATTCGTCATATTGTTACGTACCCCGTAACTGGGTTTACAGACCAGCAGAAATAGAAGAATCCTTTGGAGTCTGGTGGTACCGAAAACTAAAGGTGTTTATTAGTAAACTAGGGAATACAATATCAAAAATGCAAATATACATATAAAACAGGTTAGTAATAATAAACATAGAAGTGTAGGAATAATAATCAACAATAATAAACAAGCTCTATCAATGTCTAGGGGTAAATGAATTGTCACAAGAGAATATAGAGTTCACTTCAGTTCATGTGTGCTGAGGTAGTTGTGGTTGTTGTATTGTAATTTGTTGGAGAGAGAGAGAGCGAGCAAGAGATTGAGCAGCTGCAGCGAGCAAACCTTCTGTTGTATTCTGATTCTGTCGTACCGTGTGGTCATTCAGTTATGACCCTCCATTCTCAGCTAGACCGTTTTTCTGAGGTGGACTCGTCATTCTGGCATGAGTGGACACACACAAGCCCCCACCAGTCCTGCCGTCACACTGTGAGCTTTGTTGACCGATCTCCTGATTCGGTCCTCGAAGCCCCCACCTTCCTGTGGGTGCACAACACTCAGTCAGTGTCCACTGGTGTGTCTGAGGGGTGTCTCCCCACACCTGTCTTTTATCCCCACTGACAGGATATCAGCCATCCATCAACTCAAAATGACCATGTCCATCAAACTAGGCCACTCCTGCTGTCTCCTCTGGAATGTTAACGAGCAAAGTAACGTCCTTGTAGCGAAAGGTAAACAATCAGTGAAGAAGCCATAATACATAAATCAAATGTGTCTCTCTCTTATCTGTAGCAGATGTCCCTGCCTCTGTGCTTCATCTCTCTCTCTCATTAGCAGCATAGCAATAGCAATAGTTCATAGTTCTCAAAAGGAGGGGGGGAATGGTTAACTCTGCACCCCATTTCCATCAGGTCTGCTCAGCACTCAAAACAATATGATAACCCTTACTTTCCTGGAATCAACTTTGTGAAAATCCTCTGAACCCTCTCCAATGCCAGCACAGCTTTTCTTAATTGAGGAGCCCAAAACTGTCCATAATGCTCAAGGAGCAGGCTAACTGGTTTATAATTTCCTTTCATCAGTGCCTTATAAAGCCTCAATATCACTTCCCTGCTCTTCTATTCTAGAGTTCTTGAAATGAATGCTAACATTGTATTTGCTTTCCTCACCATCAACTCTACTTGCAAGTTAACTTTTAGGGTGTTCTGCACAAGGACTCCTAAGTCCCTTGTATCTCTATTTAGAAAACAGTCAGCACATTTATTTCTACTATTGAGGTGCATGACCATTCACTTTCTAACATTGAATTTCATTTGCCACTTTCTTGCCCATTCTCCTAATATATCTAAGTCCTTCTGCAGCTTACCTGTTTGCTTAACACTACCTGCCACTCCATCAATGTTCATATCATCTGCAAACTTGGCAACAAAACCATCTAGTCCATCATCTATACAGCACAGCATTAAAAGAAACGGTCCCAACACTGACCCCTGTGAAACACCACTTCTCACTGGCAGCCAACTATTCCCACTCACTGCCTCCAAAAATCAACCATGCAAGTAACTTAGCTGTAATACCATGGACTCTTAACTTGGTAAGCAGCTTCATGTGTGGCACCTTGTCAAAGGCCTTCTGAAAGTACAAATATACAACATCCACTACATCCCCTTTATCCATCCCATTTGTAATCTCCTCAAAGAATTCCAACAGGTTCATCAGGCAAGAGTTTTCTTTAAGAAACCATACTGACTTAGTTCTGTCTTGTCCTGTGTCATCACGTACTCCATAACCTCATCCTTAACAATTGACTTCAACATCTTCCCAACCACTGAGGTCAGGCTAACTGGTCTATAATTTCCTTTCTGCTGCCTTCCTCCTTCCTTAAAGAGTGGAGTGCCATTTGCAATTTTCCAGTCCTCTGGCATCATGCCAGAGTTCGATGGTTTTTGAAAGATCGTTACTAATGCTTCCACAACCTCGACCGCTACCTCTTTCATAACCCTAGGGTGCAGTTCATCTGGTCTGGGTGACTTATGTACCCTCAGGTCTTTCAGCTTTTTGAGCAACTTCTCCCTCGTACACTCTCTTCTCTTCCTTCACATCCTTCAACATCTGGCATACTGCTAGCATCTTCCAACGTATCCAAAGTACTCATTTAGTTCATCTGCCATCTTCTTGGTCCCTGTTATTATTTCACCAGCCTAATTTTCTAGCAGTCCTATATCCACTCTAACCTTTCTTTTATTTTTTACATACTTGAAAAAGCTTTACTATCCACTTTGATATTGTTTGCTAGCTTTGTTTTCATATTTCATCTTTTCCCTTTCAATTATTTAGTTGCTCTCTATAGGGTTTGAAAAGCTTCCCAATCCTCTGATTTTTGCTTTTGCATTACATTAGGGGTTACATTAACTTTGACTTACCTCATCAGCCACAGCTATTTTGCCATTTGAGTACAGTATTTCTTTGTTTTTGGAATACATCTATCCTGCACCTTCCTCATTTTCCCCAGAAACTCACGCCATTGCTGCTCTGCTGTCATCCCTGCCAGCATCTCCTTCCAATTTCCTTTGGCCAACTCCTCTCTCATACCACTGTAATTTCCCTTACTCCACTAAAATACTGCTACATCAGACTTTATTTTCTCCCTATCAAATTTCAAGTTGAACTCAATCATATTGTGATCACTGCCTCCCAAGAGTTCTTTTACCTTAAGCTCCCTAATCACCTCCGGTACATTCCATAACACCCAATCCAGTACAGCTGATCCCCTAGTAGGCTCAACAATAAACTGCCTGTATATATTTGCCATCCATGTCCTTATACCCCTGCAGATTCTTAACTCAACCCACAAGGATTCAAAATCTTTCTATTGATTTGGTGCCATTCTTTACCAGCAGAGCCATGCCACCCCCTCTGTCTACCTTTCTATCCCTCCAAAACAACGTGTAACCTTGGATATTTAGCTCCCAACTATAACCATCCTTCAGCCACAATTCATTGATAGCCACAACATCATACCTGACAATCTATAATAGTGCAACAATATCATCTTCCTTATTTCTTATACTTGGGATATAACACTTTGAGTACTGTATTTGCTATCCTTTTTGATTCTGCATCCTTAATGCACTGTTACTCACCCTGCTGGCTGCAATTAAGCCCTATCGTCTGCCTGCACTTCTTGACAGTCTGACTGCATGCTATCTTTGCTTTTTCACCATCTTTCTGATCCTGAGTCCCTTTACTCTGGTTCCAAGCCTCCTGCCAAATTAGTTCAAACCATCCCCAACAGCTCTCACAAACCTGCCTGCGAGAATATTGGTTCCCCTAGGTGCAGGTGCAACCCGTCACTTTTGAACAGGTCATACCTCCCCTAGAAGGGATCACAACGATCCAAGAACCTCAAGCCCTGATCCCTGCACCAGCTTCTTACCATGCATTAATTGTCATGGTCCCGTCTGACAATCTCCCATCATGCTATTATCTCCTTGATTGGGCCTTAATCCCCTCATCTGATTCCCAATTGTTCCCAGTTTCATTAATTACAGCACACCTGGGTTTCCATCAGTTTGTAGGTCGATTCTAGTATGTGTAAACCTTATTTCCTTATTTCCTGATTCCTTAGGATTGGCAGTTCTAAGCTCTGCACCATTCCCTGGATAATCTCTGTAAACCTTGTCTCTGTGTAAAGACTCTCCCCGATACCTGTTCCGCGTTCGCAACTGTGCTGGTGCCGCACGACCCTGTCTCCGTGCTTGTGTCCTGCTCTTAGGTTCATCCCTAGCCATGTCCTTGCAACATTAATATGCCAAATCACCCTGTTTCTGCCCTCACTGGTGTGTCGTATAGGCAGCAATCCAGAAATTAGAAAGCTAGCTCATAGATAAAAGAGCAGGGCCTTTAACTCATAATCTGAGGGAAAAATTCTTTTACCAGGAGAAGGAAACCTTCAGGGTGAATGAGCAACACCTTATTGTTGGGTTCCGTTCAGGTAGGTCTTCTAATATACAGTAACGGGCTACAACAATGTCAGAGTGGATCAATTTATTACTTGCAAGGGGAAGTCTACCTCCAAATGTAGGTAGCTTCAATCTTACAGCTCCAAAGAAAGCATTTTTAAACATTTAGAGTCCAGTAATTCATCCTTAATTGCATTCTTCCTGATTGGCATCTGTTTTAAAAGAGTCACATTTGTCTTTAATTTGTCCACTTGTCTTTTGAGGCTTTGCACCCCTTTGTCAACTGTGTCCTGTTTTCCTCCATTGTTAAAACTCTCACCCTGGTTGCAAACCTTCCAGGCAAACAAATCAAAAAACCAGCAAAGGACTGTAGGATCACACAGGTTCCATTTTGTCATTACATTTTACAGAAGTTATAAATTCATGAAGATTTCAGGGTTATAGATAGATTTCCAAATAATTTTCCATCTGGGGAGCTTCATGCATATCAAATTCTCTTTCTGGTTTAAAAAAATTCCCTCTCTCTCTCTCCCCCTATTTCTGTTCCCCACTCTGGTCTCCTACCTCTTCTCACCTGTTTATCATGCCCTCTGGGGTCCCCCTCCTCCTTCCTATTCTCCTATGGCCTCTCTCCTCTCCTATCAGATTCCTTCCTCTCTTGCCCTTTACCTTTCCTATGCACCTGTCTTCACCTATCAACTTCTAGTTATCCTCCTCCCACCTATCTCTTTACTTTGGTGCCTACTCTCTTCCATTCCAGTCCTAAAGAAAGGTTTAGGCCCGCATGTTCACCGTTTATTCATTACCAGAGATGCTGCCAGACCTGCTGAGTTTCTCCAGCATTTTGTTTGTGTTTCTTTGTATTTTCAGCATCTGCTGACTTTCTTATGTTTATTACTATTTGTATTGGTACAGATTGCCCTTTTTGCAGATTAGTTGTTTGTGTGTAGATTTTCATTGATTCTATTTATATTTTTGTTCTACTCTGAATACCTGCAGGAAAATAAATCTCAACATAGTATATGGTGACAAATATGTACTTTGAAAATACTTATTTTTTGAACTTTGATTTTTTGTGCATTTGATACATCTCCAGCTTTTCCTGTGTTAATTTCTCAGCACATGAAGTAACGTCCCATCTCTTTGCTCCATCCAGCTCTCCTCATCCCTCCACATCTATAAAGGTCCAGTTGTGGCAATTCCCTACCCCTTCACTTTTGATTTCAATAAACTTTCACTGTTGCCTCTTTGAACACCTCTTGTTACATTACATTCAATTGGCTACTCTTAGTCCACGATTGCATAATCAAATATTCATCCAGTGACACTGGCTGTGGGCCAACTAAGAACTCTTACAATGGTCAATTATAGGTTCAGTGTTCATAACTAATTACTACAAATCATTCAGCTGGTCTGCAGTGTTCCTTGCATTACAATTGATATGAAATACTACTCGTGTAATAAAAGTTTACCAATTTATTCATTCTCTGTTTTTGTTTCTGGTGCACATAAAACGTTTTGTTCCAGAGTCATTGGGTTTCCCCGGTTAATGCTGATTAAGTTTAAATAACTTTTCTAGATTTACGAATCAGCCCATGGATTAGTGCCATAGATTTGACGATTTAAAAAAAAAGTTCAGCCATAATTTACATTGCAGCAATGGATTCTGACTGTTTCATGTGATATATTGCCATTCATAGATTATGCTTACCTTGGTTTCTCTCACAGCACATTTTGATTTTGTTGACATATTTAATTTTGATTTCTAAGGACTACAGGAATTTTTATGGGTAAAGTGAACAGAAGGGTCATGTCAGACAATTTGACCACTCAGACATTAGTGAGATAATTGGCTTTGAACTGGGATTTGGTCACATGTCCATCGAAATCTACAGTGAAATGTGTTTACGCTGTCTTTGACTTCCCTTGTCAGCTACAGTTGCCTCATCCTCAATTTAGAATACTTATCTTGGATGTGTCTATCCTGTACCTAAGGATGAGGTTATGAAGTACCTGGCGACACAGGACAAGATGGGACAAAGTCAGTATGGATTTTTTCAGGGGAAAATCTTGCCTCATAAACCTGTTGGAATTCTCTGAGGTGATCACAAGTTGGATAGATAGAGGATGCAGTGGATATTATATCAGTTCTGATGAAGGGTCTCAGCCTGAAATGTTGACTGTACTTCTTCCTATAGATGCTGCCTGGTCTGCTGCGTTCCACCAGCATTTTGAGTGTGTTGAGAGTATTTCATCTTTTTGGCTTGGGCCATATCCCCTTCTGCAACAGTTGACCAAATAGTATCTATGCATGGGTCATCTCGCTGAGCAGTGGCCACTTCCTCTGGATTCAACTTGGCCAACTGCTTGTATTCAGAGCAGTCAGGTTGCAGCAAGCTTGTGGAATGGCACAACCAGAAGCTTCCAAATGATCCACTGCTCAATCCTGCCCTTGCCTTACCCCTGACTTCCCCGCCAGGAAAAACTGGCACATTGCTTTAACTCCAGGGGGCAGGAACGCTCTCCCAATCTCTGTCCATTTCTAGCCCTTTATGCACCCGTCAGGATAATGCATCCACTTCAACGTTCTGGCTCCCCGGCCGGTACTTCAGGCTGAAGTCATGAGCAGATAATGCCACCAACCAATGATGCCTGTGGCATCCAGTCTTTCCAAAGTCAATGGATTGTTGTCCGTCCTCAGCTGGAATTTGCACCATATAGCTAGTCACTTAGCTTATTATCCACCACAGACCATTTCAATGCCAGAAACTCCAATTTGTGCATGGGGTAGTTTTATTCAGAGGGTGATGAAAGTGAGGTCTCAACCCTGTGCCCTGAACCTGATATAGAACACCCCTAAGCCCTCTTAGATGGCATCTGTATGCAATATATATGACAACTGGGTGTTTGCAAAAGCCAACAAAAGCGGTTTCATCAGCAGCTCCTTCAGCAACTGAAAGGCCTCTTCGCATTTTGCATCCCATCTTGCTCCAAAAGGCTCCAAAGGGCTATGATAATCTTTACCATCTTCTCTTTTCATCCTCCTCCCGTTCTTCTCCTAGCGACAGTAACTGTACAGAAGCTGATAGAGAAGTCCTTCACAGACGTTTGATAGTACTCACAGAATCCATGGGCCTTGGCCATGTGGTCACTGTCTCTATCTTTGATGGATGTGTGCCTACTCCAAGCTATGAGACTATGTGCCCAACATAGTTGACAGACATCTTGCACAGCTGGCACTTGTCCAGTGACAGTTTTAACCCTTCAGCTTTCAGGCAGCCTAACACCTATAGTAGCCTCACCTCATGCTCTTCTGTGGTGGACCTGAAGACTATGAGATCATCCAGGTACACTAGCAGTGCTGCCTTCCTGACCATTGGATTTCACTGTAGATCTCATCCATGCCATCTGCTGGAGCTAACTTTGCATGCTAGGACAGCCATGTCCCTATTTCACAGAGATAAGAGGCTAGCCTCACCTCATTTTCCCCACCTGTAGAATCGCTGCACTGGGCTATGGCCGCTGTTGCATTGTTCAGCTACTTGGAGCAACAGGAGAGAGCTGAATGTCCAGTGGGGACCAAAACTGCCCTTGCTTGGAGATGACAAGTCCCTTCAACAGGGGTGCTATCCCACCCTGGACATCCCATATACCCCCACACAACCAGGGAGTGCCAAATAACCAAAGTGCAAAAGACACACTGCAAGTCCAAAAAACTACAAGTACATAATACCAAGAACGTGAGTCGTAGAGACACTCAAAGTGAATCCATTGGCTGTGAAATCAGTTCTGTGTTGAGGTGTGTGAAGTTATCCATGCTGGTTCAGGAGCTCGATGCATGTAGGATAACAATTGTTCCTGAACCTAGAAGTGAGAGAACGAAGGGTCCTGTACTTCTGTCATGATATGATCTCAATCATATCCTCGGACAGACTCCCAAAGCATATTCTTTGATATTCAAAAGTGCTCTTTTAAGGTGTTTGCCTCCACAAGTAAATTTTCTTTTGGTCTTCAGTCAATCCCTTCCCAATTTTCCCATTCATATGGATAGAGAATATTTCTGATTTCTATTTGTGTTTGGTGTTGGTTCTTTCTCATGTTCCCTCAGTGCCACTCTGAATTTACTGTGACCAGCTTGATTTTCACCGTGTCAAACAGGTGAACATTCCTTTTTCTACTACTTATGCGGAGAATAACCTGTCTGAGTGGCACGCAAACAAAAGCTTTTCATTGTATCTTCGTACATGTGAAAATAATAAACCAGTTACCAATCACTCTTTCATTATTTATTTCTTCAATGAGGAGGATCTTATTGACTTCTCAACACAAACCTATGGTGGGACAGCGTGACTCTGGTACAAGTCTGGCGGGTGATTAGTGAGTAGTTTAACAATTTTTTAATGCTATATATATTATTAATATATATTAATTATTAGGTTAATTTTTAGAGTTTAGGTAGGAACAGGTGAGATTATTTTACATGTGTACGGGGAGGGTGGTGATCTTTTTAAGTCAAAACTGTGGAAAGGGTACTCACTCAGGGTGTTTCCTCAATACCCTGCTTAATTACACCTTCTTAAGCAGTACTAGTGAGCCTCTCCACTGAATTGACTCATTCCATTGCAACTCATCCTGACCATGCAGTTTCTAACTCACCAGATATGGTCACAGAATACAGTCGGTTGTAAGAAAAGGTTTGTGAACTCTGCAGTTATTTGGTTTTCTGCATTAATTACTCATGAAATGTGGTCTGATCTTCATCTAACTCACAATAATAGAAAAACACAATCTGCCTAAAGTAATAACACACAAACAGTTGTACTTCTTATGACTTTATTAAACACATTGTTTTATCATTTACGGTCCTGGTTGGAAGAAATACTGTATGTGAACCCTTGTGTTTAATAGCAGGGAGAACCTCCTTTTTGTGGCAATAACCTCCCATAGCTGCTGATCAGACTTGCATAATAGCGAGAAGGAATTTTAGACCATTCCTCCACGCAAAACTGTTTCAGTTCATCAGCATGTCTGGTATGCCTTGAATGAACAGCCTTCTTCAAGTCATGCTACAGCATCTCAATTGGGATTAGGTCTGGAATCTGAGTTGACCATTCCAAAGCACAAATTTTCTTCCTTTTAAATCATTCTGTTGTTGATTTTACTCCTGTGTTTTGGATCATTATCTTGTTGCATCAACCAACCTCTATTAAACTTCAGGTCCTGGACTACTACACTGATGTTCTCCTGTAAAATGTCTTGATGCAATTTTGAATTCATTGTTCCTCATCAATTGCAAGGTGTCTAGGGCCTGGGGCAGCAAGGCAGCCCCAAACCATGACGTCCCTTCCACCATGCTTCACAGTTGGGATGAGGTGTTGATGTGCAGTGTCCTTTTTTCCCCAAACATAGCAATGTGCATTTCTGTCAAGAAGTTCAACTTTTGACTTATCTATCCAGAGAACATTGTCCTAGTAACGTGGTGGAACATCCGTGTGGTCTTTTGCAAACCTGAGACATGCAGTAATGTTGTTTTTAGAGAACAGTGATTTCCACCATGGTGTCCTTCCACAAATACCGTTCTTGTTCAATGTTTTTCTTATAGTGGACATATGAATAGAGACTTCGGCAAGTTCTAGAGATTTTTGCAGGTTTTTTGCTGTTACCCTTGGGTCCTTTCTCACCTCCTCCATTTGTAGACAATTTCTCTTACTGTGGACTGATGAATGCTCAGGTCTTTAGAAATGCTTTTGTAGCTTTTTCCAGCTTTATGCATCCCCACAATTCTTCTTCTAAGGTCCCCTGAAAGCTGTTTGGATTGGGGCATGGTGCAGATCTTTCTTGAGAAGAGCAAGCTCTGTCTGTAACCTGACTTTGCATGTCATTTGTATAGATCAGGTCATCTCTGACCTCATTTTATGAGTAAATAATATGGAAAACCAGGTAACTACAAAGGGTTCACTATTTTTTTTCTTGTGACTGGTTCTCCATGTAATGCCATCTGTTTAGTGACAGATTCATTTCTAAGGTAGGGACATGTTCTTAGTGGGCCGAAGGGCCTGTATTGTACTGTAGGTTTTCTATGTTTCATCTGACCTATCCTCCTCTTTCTATTCTCACTGGCAATGTCACTGGATGCAATCCAGTGATTAAAAATTAAGAGGTCTCACTTCTTAGTCTAGCTCCCTCAATCCATGTTGTAAGAATTCATCCCTCTTTTTACTTTTGCTCTTAGTATCAATGTAGATAGCAGCATTTGGCAGCTTAGAATGCTCTGAAGCTGATCTACGTTGTCCTTGATCCTAGAACCACAGAGACAGTGCACTATCTTGGGTTCATATCTTCAGTTGTGCTTGCTGTTATGTCTCCTACAACTATGTTCTTGGACTCTTACAGTTGTAGTTGAACCACTCATGGAGCCAGGATCTTGGCTCTAGCTGAATTCCACAGAGATTCATCCACACCCTAATTTTGCAATGCATAGAAATAATTTTCCAGTGAGATATACACTTTGCTTTCAGTGAGTACCTGCCTACTTCCCTGAACATCATTCCTTAGCCTGTAAGCTGGCCATCTCCAAGACCATGTTACTTCAAGACAGTATTATGTTACTCCCAATAAATTGTACTCCAGTCCCTGTTGCTACACTAAATTCAAAGTAAGTTTTTGATCAAAGGACGTACAGTATACTCTCTGTCACCATGTACTACCTTGATATTCATTTTCTTGCAGATGTTCACTGTAGAGCAGAGAAATATGATAGAATCAATGAAAAACTACACACAAACAGAGACTGACAAACAACCAATGTACAAAAGAAGAAAAAGTGTATAAATGGATAGATTACAGAGATGGATGGATAGATAGTCATGTAGATAATTAGATAGACGGAGTGGGTGTGTCCACCAAAGGAGGTTTAAGGTGCTCCTTCCCTCCAGTAGATTGCAGGTCACCCTTGGGCAAGGTGTAGCACCTGCTTAGCCCCCCGATCAGGGTCATGTGAAGCCTTGGGAGTAGGTGATGGATGGTTGTATGTGCAGGCTTTGCATATCATAAGTCCTGGTTATGTAAGAACTGACACCAGGCAGACAAGCTTTGAAAAGTATTGATAATGGTTAGGGCCACCCGTCTTCTGAAGATGCACCCAGAAGGTGGCAATGGAAAACCACTTCTGAAGAAAAATTTGCAAAGAACATTCATGATCATAGACCATGATCACCCATGTCTTATGATCTGTTATGACATGGCACGTAATGATGATAATAATTATGAATTGAATGGATAGGTGGATAGATAGATTAGATGGAGAGGTAGATGAATAGATAGATGGACAGACAGATGGATAGATACATACACATTGAGAGTTGCTAACATAGTAGATAGACAGAAAGATTGATAAATAAATGGCTATATAGATAGATAGATGGATATATTGATAGTAGGATAGATACTAGATTGAATGATAGATGGATGAATATATAGGTAGATAGATAAATTGATAGATACTGTAGATGGGTAGATTCATAGATGGAGAGATAAATAGATGGACAGATAGATTAACAGATAGCTGGAAAGATAGATAGATGGATAGATAGATAGATATATTAGGTATATAGACAGATAAACAGTGAGTTCAGAGGTTGGGGATTCAGTTCAGTGTTGAGGTGAGTGAAGTTATCCTTGCTGATCTGTTTGTTAAAAATGAAAATCCTCACCAACCACATACCTGACTGCATTTGTATCGGTGACAAGAGGTTTCCATAGTGTGTGCCTCAGATTTCTTCTTTGCTAAATCATGGCTCCCAAGCCACTATATTTGCCAAAGCCCTTGACTGCATCTCGATTTTCTGCACCGCCACTGTCACTCCTCTCCTGCTGGATGGAGTGAGCAGGTTGTTTCTCCTTCCAATTCACTGGGCTCTACATCTAATGGATAAATGCTTGCAATTTCTGCATTTTCAGCAACAAGATTGTAGCACTAGACACATTTTCCCTTCTGACTCTTTTCAGTGTTTCAAATGGACCATTCCCTTCATGATTCAGTGACCTGTTCCTCTGTTTCATTCAATCAGTCCCTTGTCCTTTGGCAGATACAGGCTCATTGGCCCATCTAGTTCATGCCAAACTGTTATTGTGCCTGGACCCATTGACCTGCACCTGGACTGTAGCCTTCCATACTCCTCCCATCCATCTACTTATCCAAACTTCGCTAAAGTATTGAAATTGAACCCATATTCTCCAGTTCTTCCAGCAGCTCGCTCCACATTTGACACCTGTCCGGATATCATTTTTCCTCCCCACGATCTAGGAACACAAATACTCTTTGCAATGAAGCAGTGATTCACTTCTCCTTCTCTCAAGCTAGTTTACTGTTTGTGGTGTTCATGTGCAGATTGGAGTTAGGGTGACACATTGTAGGGAAACTCTGTTGCCCACCACTTTACTTCTCGAGCCCACTTCTTTTCTGACCTCTCCATCTGTGATCTACTCTATCATAACAAGACCCAAAGAAGAACAGGATATCACCTTCTAGAGTCAGTATTGAATTCTACAACTCGGGGATTCTCTCTCTGTCGCAGATCTTTAGTTTTAGCACTTTGCATTAACATACTTTGACATTCCTACAATTCTGAAACATTTATGTTCTTTCAGGGGTTCCTAACCTGTGGTCCACTGAGCCCTTGATTAATTGCATAACAAAATCCTGGGAACCCCTGTATAGGATACTGGTGAGGCTGCACCTGGAGTACTCTGTGCAGTTCTGGTCACGTTACTTGAGGAAGGATATACTGGCTTTGGAGGCGGTGCAGAGGATGCTCACCAGGTTGATTCCAGAGATGACAGGGTTAGACTATGAGGAGTGATTGAGTCTCCAGGAACTGTACTTGCTGGAATTCAGAAGGTTGAGAGGAGATGTTATAGAAACAAATAAAATCAGAGAAGGGATAGATAAGATAGAGGCAGAATCCACTGGTAGGTGAGAATAGAACTAGGGGACAGAACCTCAAGATTTCAGGGAGTAAATTTAGGACAGAGATGAGGAGAAACTGCTTTTCCCAGAGAGTGGTGAATCTGTGGAATTCTCTGCCCAATGAGGCAATGAAGGCTACTACAGTAAATATATTTAACACCAGGCTGGATAGAGTTTTGTACAGTGGTGGAATTATTTCAGGATATATATTGTATGCATTTCTCTGATATTAAATGTACCTTTGAAACCTTCAAATTAAACGTTATGGGGAAAAGGCAGGTAGGTCGAGATGAGTCCATCGTCAGATCAGCCACGATCTTATAGAATGGCAGAACAGGCTCGATGGGCCAGATGGCCTACTCTTACTATTTTTATGTTCTTATGTTATGAGTCTCTAAATGCTGCAGTTCCACTGTTTTTTTCCCAACTTCTTCTTCTCAAACTCTAACCATTGACCAGGTACCCTCACCCATGGCATCCCCATGGCAACCAAACATCATCCTAACTGAGATAGTCTCTTTACCTTATTTGAACTTTGACCTACCTTTCTGTGGTATAATGCTGAGTTTCTCTCATTCCCTATTCTGATGAATGGGCTTTGACCTGAAAGGGTAACTTTGTTTCGTTTTCCATAAGTGCTGTCTGACCTGCTGTGAACATCCAACGTAGACCACAGAATATTACAGCACAGTAGAGGCCCTTCAGCCCACAATATTGCCCCAACATTTTAACCTACTGTGCAATCAATCAAACTCTTCCTTCCCACTTAAATCTCCATTTCCCTTTCATCCATGTGCCTATCAAAGAGTGTCAGTAATGTCCATAATGGATCTGCCTCTACAACCACCCCTGGCAGGTGCTCCATGCACCCAACACCTCTGCGGAACAAAAAAAAACCTCTGACATCTCTTCTCCCATACTTTCCTCCAAGTAC
Organism: Hemitrygon akajei; assembly: GCF_048418815.1. Classification (NCBI taxonomy): domain Eukaryota; kingdom Metazoa; phylum Chordata; class Chondrichthyes; order Myliobatiformes; family Dasyatidae; genus Hemitrygon; species Hemitrygon akajei. Next base: position 213,266,943 of record NC_133124.1, on the reverse strand, counting down.
CTTAAAGGTATGCTCCCTCATTTAAGTAATTTCTGCCCTGAAGAAAAGTTTCTGACTATCGACTCAATTGATGCCTCTTATTATCTTGTACACCTCCAGCAAGTAACCTTTATTCTGAGCAGTTTCTGATTCGAGTGTTTTGGAATCTTGTTTGAATTCACCTACAAATATATATTTTTTGCAATTTTCATGTTCAATTTTACCTCTGTGGCTTTTGTGCTTCTTCAGGTTCTGTGTTCTGAGTTCTTATCTCTCTAAGCATGTTTTTTTGTTGTTTAATCTTAAATGTTTATAAAGATTTAGAATTGAACTTGCCCTCACCCTGTCTTAAACCCTCTCATTGCTTCATATTCAATTAACTATTTCCTCTCCAATTTTCCTTTGCAGACTTCAGCGCAGTAAAATTGGACAAATTTTAATTTTTAACTTTTGCCAATGTATCATTATTTATTGTTAGATGTTTTAAAATGTTCAAATAAAACTGGACAACAATTTTTTTGAAAGTGCTGCCATCACAGAAATTTTTTTTTGTTTATGATTGAATGCTTGAGGCTAAACAGGAATATAATTTCAGACGACTTGTATCTTGTAGGAATTTGGAGAAGCAAGAAATTACAGTAGTTTTGATTGAATATGATCTGTTTACTCGCATAACAGTGCTGTTGCTTTGCAATAGTTCAATTAAGCTAAAAGTGTTTTGTTGATGATTTTCATTTGTACTCAGTGTCCGAAGCTTCTCACTTAAGTGTCCAGCATTGACTCATTCTAGTTGCCCTGATACCATTTCTTCATTATTACAATAAAGTGGACATTGCACAGACATCACCAAGATTTGCTTGGCTGAAGTCAAAATGGGAATGCAGAAAATGAATCTTCACTGACATGTTGAATTTCATTGTTTTGTATGCTTGAAGCTTGTCAACATAGTTTGAAGCAAGTCCACAGTTCGGTGCTCTGTAGTTGTCAAGAATTTTTTCAGCATAGGTCCTTGACTGCCTTCCATGCAATTTTCTCTGGTCCCACATGAAGTTTTTCAAATTTTCTGTCATTGATGACCTGTTTGCTTTGTAGACCAACAAAAATTCCTTCCTTAATCTTAGCATCGGTTACTCTGACTTGAATTATGAATTGAAATAACAAATATAAGCAGTTAGAAAAAAAGTGTGTGATAGGGAAAATTCAATGTGATTTTCATGATTAGTAGCCAAAAGTATTCAGGAAGCAAAATCTTTCTTGCCCAGTGTAATCAATGCATGTCATTTTAAAAACCACCCCATTTACTACATAGTCACCCAAGTAATTCATTTCCTCTTTTTGGCTTAACCAATTCTGGCTTTGCAAATATAATATTTTGTTTTTCTTTAACTATTTATGCTAGTAGGAATAGAGGCAATTCAAATCATCTTTGGTCCTATCTAGATAGATAGATAGATAGATAGATAGATACTTTATTCATCCCCATGGGGAAATTCAACTTTTTTTCCAATGTCCCATACACTTGTTGTAGCAAAACTAATTACATACAATACTTAACTCAGTAAAAAAAATATGATATGCATCTAAATCACCATCTCAAAAAGCATTAATAATAGCTTTTAAAAAGTTCTTAAGTCCTGGCGGTAGAATTGTAAAGCCTAATGGCATTGGGGAGTATTGACCTCTTCATCCTGTCTGAGGAGCATTGCATCGATAGTAACCTGTCACTGAAACTGCTTCTCTGTCTCTGGATGGTGCTATGTAGAGGATGTTCAGAGTTATCCATAATTGACCGTAGCCTACTCAGCGCCCTTCGCTCAGCTACCGATGTTAAACTCTCCAGTACTTTGCCCACGACAGAGCCCGCCTTCCTTACCAGCTTATTAAGACGTGAGGTGTCCCTCTTCTTAATGCTTCCTCCCCAACACGCCACCACAAAGAAGAGGGCACTCTCCACAACTGACCTATAGAACATCTTCAGCATCTCACTACAGACATTGAATGACGCCAACCTTCTTAGGAAGTACATTCGACTCTGTGCCTTCCTGCACAAGGCATCTGTGTTGGCAGTCCAGTCAAGCTTCTCGTCTAACTGTACTCCCAGATACTTGTAGGTCTTAACCTGCTCCACACATTCTCCATTAATGATCACTGGCTCCATATGAGGCCTAGATCTCCTAAAGTCCACCACCATCTCCTTGGTCTTGGTGATATTGAGACGCAGGTAGTTTGAGTTGCACCATATCACAAAGTCCTGTATCAGTTTCCTATACTCCTCCTCCTGTCCATTCCTGACACACCCCACTATGGCCGTGTCATCAGCGAACTTCTGCACATGGCAGGACTCCGAGTTATATTGGAAGTCTGATGTGTACAGGGTGAACAGGACCGGAGAGAGTACGGTTCCCTGCAGCGCTCCTGTGCTGCTGACCACCGTGTCAGACCTACAGTCTCCCAACCGCACATACTGAGGTCTATCTGTCAAGTAGTCCACTATCCAATCCACCATGTGAGAGTCTACTCCCATCTCCGTTAGTTTGTGCCTTAAGATCTTGGGCTGGATGGTGTTAAAGGCACTAGAGAAGTCAAGGAATGTAATCCTCACAGCACAACTGACCCCCTCTAGGTGAGAGAGTGATTTGTGCAGCAAATACGTGATAGCATCCTCCACTCCCACCTTCTCCTTATATGCAAACTGAAGAGGATCCTGGGCGTGCCTGGTTTGTGGCCTCAGATTCTGTATTATCAGCCGCTCCATGGTCTTCATCACGTGCGACGTCAAGGCAACAGGTCTGAAGTCATTCAACTCCTTTGGTTGTGGTTTCTTCGGTACCGGGACAATACAGGATGTCTTCCACTGTCTGGGTACTCTTCTCTGCTCCAGGCTCATGTTGAAGATGCGCTGTAGTGGTTCTCCCAGCTCAGTAGCACAGGCCCTCAGTAATCGTGGGGAAACTCCATCCGGTCCAGCCGCCTTGCTGGTACAGATCTTCCTCAGTTGACCTTCCACCTGTGCAGCCGTAATCCTGGGCGTGGGCAAGGTCTCCTGTGAGTGGCTATTTTCCTGTGAGGGAAGTAAGCCTGGTGTGGATTTCTGCAGTGAGGATGAGATTGAGCTGTCGAACCTGTTGAAGAAGTTGTTCAGCTGGTTCGCTTTCTCCACATCTCCACTTATGTTCGCCCTCCACTTTGCACCGCAAATCTGTATTTATTTAAATAAATCTGTATTAAATAAATCTGTATTTATTTAATGCTTCTCCTCTGTTACATGCCATTATCTCGCAGAGCCTCCACAGTCATAGAAGAGTCCAATATATTGTATTCCTCCAGCTTTGTGTCAGGAGTTTCCTATTTACAGAGTTTCCCATTCAGTGTGACCAGATACTTCACCCCATTTTTCAGCTCCTGTCTGAACTTCCTCTGCGTCAGTCCATAGATGCAAGTGTTGGTGCAGGAACTGAGTAGTTGCAACATGAACCCTGTTTGCTGGTTGATGTATATGGGGTTGTTGTAATACTTGTCCTGGTAATTGTAGTTTCTCATTCGCCATTTTAAGGAATGTACAAAATATGGTGTCCAGAGGAGGATGAAGTTGCCAGATAGAGTGAAGAGCAAAATCATAGACTTCTTACGGTTCTCACTCTCGGGATCAATGTGATTATCGCGGTTACTCACGAGTGCCCTACGGATTTTATTGGACTTCAGAATATGTTTGACGGTAAGAGCATTGAATGAAAGGATGAGAAAGATAGGTAGCAAAGGAGTTACTACAGTGTCGAACACCTTGTAAGCAGCCCACAGCGGTGAGATGTAGTAGACAGCTGTTTCAACGCAGAGATAAGGGATGTTGTTAATCAGAAATCCGGGCTCATACATAAAGTAAAGGGGGATGCTCCTCAAACAGCCCAGTGTACACACAACGGATATAACAACACTTGCTGTCCTCTCCGTACAGTACCTTGGTCGGAGTTTTTGACAAGAAATGGCCACAAAGCGATCGAAGGTAAAAGCGATCGTGAACCAAACAGAGCAATCGAGGGCTGCAATCTTTGCTACAAGTATCATAGCACAGACCGGAGTGATGAACAAAACGCTTATCGGTAAATAAATGTTGTTAATTCGCTTCAGTATGACTTCAACAATCACCACCATTAGGTCCGCCACTGCCATGGCAACCAAATAGCGAGTGATACACTTGGAGAGTCCGCAATTTCTGTGGCACAGGATTACGATTGCCACCAGGTTAACTGCAACAGAAAGAAAAGAAAGTTATCATCAGACTGCAAATAATCCAGTGCCAGGGTGAAAAGGAATTACAAATTAAAATGCTTTGTAATAAGATGAAGAAAAGAAGATTCTACAAAAGGTGAGTGCTGTTGGTGCTGTCTGAGAAAGGGTAGGAAAGGAATATTTGCATGTTGCATTGCAAGAGAAGAAAGAAACATTTACAGAACATTCAGAAAATTATGCTCATCAGTTATCCTTTCCCTTACCTGTAATGCCAACTGCTGCAAGAATAGGGTAGTAGATGCTTTCAAACACAAAGATAACTGGATAGACCATGTTATGTGTCAAGGAGAGTTGCCCATCAGGCACTGTCTGAAGGTTGTCAGTGAAGTTACAAGACCTTCCTTATATGCAAAGGAATGGTCTGTTGGGATTCTCACCTGGAGAGAACACTTTGTTATATTCAATTAACAACCTAAGTTAATCAACCAAAACCAAAATCTGTTTTAGAGCTATTTTTAAATTATTTTGTTTGTTTCTTTGGAAAACAATGGTTCTCCAGAAAGCATGTGTACTATGTCAATGCGTTTGTGTGTAGTTATTGCACACATGTGACATATCCTGTCATTAGTTATCCTCACGGAAAGGTGTGTTGTCTGGCAGAGGGAGCTGGTCTCTTTCAGTGACCGTGAAGCTACTGTGAATGTCCACAAGAAACTGAATGTCGGGGACGTCACGTGATGACATAGGATCGAGATACTGGAACCCAGCTCTCCCGTAAAAAGTTAATAAATTAATGTTTAAATGAAGAAAAGTTAGTCAATACTTTCTAAAAGTTACTTATAAACTACTCCGGATTGTGTCAAGCTATGCCTCAAAGACAGAAGATGAAGAAAACGAATACCGGGAAGACTACGCAAGTTGGAACAGGTCCAAGGCCCATGTCTACCAAAGAACCGTGGTCTCAGGTACATTATACCACCGGCGATACGGAACAGGAAACTGCGGCAACATCGGCCATTTCTAAAGGAAAAGACCAACGTGAACTGCGCAAACGCGAAGGAAGGAGCATGCGCAAACGGGAGCAACCAGAACTACAAAGCCCAGTTACCACTGCAACTGAAAGTGATAGCGAATCTGAGGGAGAGTCAGATTCTCCAGAAAGATCAGACGAAGAGGGAGATAAAAGTTCTTCTGGAAATATAGAAAAGACTTTGAGGCAAATAATGCATAAATTAGACGCATTAAAAGTAATTAAAAGTAATCAAAAAGTACTAAAAAAAATGACAAATATGGAGATTATGCTTGATAAAATGACAAAGAGACAGGAAAAAATGGAAAAGAGAATTATGGACTTGGAAACTAAAACGGAAGACATGGTTGAAAGAATGGACAAAATAGAAAATGAAAATACTGCTTGGACATCAGAAAGAAAACAATTTATGGAAAAAATTGATAAGCTTGAAAATTTTAGTAGACGAAATAATATTAAAATTGTTGGACTTAAAGAAGATATAGAAGGAGTAGATTCAATAAATTTTTTTCAAAAATGGATCCCTGAAAAATTGGAAATGGAAAGAGAAATTCCAATTGAGATTGAAAGGGCTCATAGATCCTTAAGGTCAAGACCTCAAGCTGATCAAAATCCACGATCAATTTTGATAAAATGCTTAAGATACCAAGACAAAGAAAAGATCCTGAAGGCGGCTGTCCAAAGTGCCAAAAATAGAAACGGGCCATTGATGATAGAAGGGAAACCAGTTCTTTTTTATCCTGATATAAGTTACAACCTTTTGAAGAGAAAGAAGGAATTTAACCAGCGAAAAAAGCCTTATGGGAAAAGGGTTATAAATTTACAATGCATCACCCAGCAACACTGATAATTTTTTTGGAGGAGCGAAAATTTTTTTTTTCTGATTATCGAAAAGCGGAGGAGTTCGTACAGAAACTTTCACCTATTGACTAATTACACATAGAGGCTTCCAAACGTAATGGATTAAAGATGAAGATAGAGTCAATGAACAGAAGTGATGGACATTTATGGATATTATAGAAGAGAAAAGCAAAATTTTAGAAATACTAAGTGAGAATAGTATTTTTTTTCTTCTTATATATACACTTTTTTATGTTGCGGGGGGGGGCTGGGGAGCTTTGGATCGGTTACTACGGGATTCACGTGTGTAATCATGGTGATTGCCATGACCCGTACAACACAGGGGGGTAATGTTGTGTTTTTTTTCCACAACATTAGTAGGGGGGTATTTTGTTTTTTTCTTTATATTCTATTTTTCTTCTACCTTTTTGCCTGGATGATTGGTGGGGACACACATAGCAACATGGAGATTTTTATAAAGATTTCCCAGGATACCACGAAAGTTGAAAGATTAGATATTATTATAGATTGGAGTAGTATAATTAAAAAAAAATAATGACTAATCTACTGAATTTTTCAAGTTTTAATGTTAATGGGCTTAATGGGCCAGTAAAAAGAAAAAGAATTTTAACATATATTAAAAAAATGAAAACAGATATAGCTTTTTTTTACAAGAAACTCATTTAACAGACATAGAACATCAGAAATTAAAAAGAGACTGGGTTGGAAATGTTATTGCAGCTTCATTTAATTCAAAGGCGAGAGGAGTTGCAATTTTGGTTAACAAAAATTTACCAATTAAAATACAAAATGTATTAATTGATTTGGCGGGAAGATATCTAATTATACATTGTCAAATTTTTTCAGAACTATGGACCCTTATGAACATTTATGCACCAAATGAAAATGATGTAAAATTCATACAGGAGGTCTTTTTGAATTTGGCTAATGCACATGATAAAATATTAATAGGTGGAGATTTTAACTTTTGTCTAGATCCAGTTTTAGATAATCAACAAAGGTTGTTACAAAATCAAAAGCAGTAAAATTAACTCTATCATTGATGAAAGACTTAAATTTGATTGATATATGGAGAAGAATTAATCCAAAAGAAAGAGATTATTCATTTTATTCAAATAGACATAAAACATATTCAAGGATAGATTTTTTCCTATTATCAACGAATATTCAAGATAGAGTGAAAAATGTGGAATATAAAGCAAGAATATTGTCAGATCATTCTCCTTTAATAATGACGATGATAATGATAGATAAAGAGGAATCAATTTATAGGTGGAGATTTAATTCAATATTATTAAAACATCAAGATTTTTGTGATTTTATGAAAAAACAGATTCAGTTCTTTTTAGATATAAATTCACATTCAGTTGATGATAAATTTATAGTGTGGGAAGCAATGAAGGCATATTTGAGAGGTCAGATAATAAGTTATACTTCTAAAATTAAGAAGGAATATATGATAGAAATAGATCAATTGGAAAAAGAGATTACAAAATTAGAAAAAGAATCCCAAAGAAATATGACAGAAGAAAAATGAAGACAACTTATTAACAAGAAGTTACAATATAATACACTCCAAACATATCAAACAGAAAAAGCAATTATGAGAACTAAACAAAGATATTATGAACTAGGTGAAAGATCACATAAGGTTCTTGCATGGCAGTTAAAAACAGACCAGACTTCTAAAACAATAAATGCAATTCAAACAAGAGTAAATAAAATTACTTATAAACCTTTGGAAATTAATGAAGCTTTTAAGAATTTTTATTCTGAGTTGTATAAATCAGAATCACAAAATGACAATGTCAAGATAGAAAGGTTTTTATCACAAATAACTCTTCCAAAATTAAATACGGAAGAACAGAAGGGATTAGATATGCCTTTTACATTGAAAGAGGTCGAAGAAGCCCTAGGATCATTTCAAAGTAATAAATCTCCAGGAGAAGATGGTTTTCCGCCTGAATTCTATAAAAAGTTTAAAGATTTATTAATTCCTCCTTTTATGGAGTTAATGCACCAAGCGGAAAGAACGCATAAACTTCCAGAATCTTTTTCGACAGCTATTTTAATAGTATTGCCAAAAAAAGATAGAGATCTTTTAAAGCCAACATCATATAGACCTATTTCTTTATTAAACACTGATTATAAAATAATAGCAAAAATCTTATCTAATAGATTATCTAAATGCTTACCAAAATTAGTACATATGGATCAAACAGGATTTATTAAAAATAGACAATCGGCAGATAATGTAACCCGCTTATTTAGTATAATTCATTTAGCGCAGAAGAGGGAGGAAATGAGCGTGGCAGTTGCTTTAGATGCAGAAAAAGCATTTGATAGATTGGAATGGGATTTTTTATTTAAGGTATTGGAAAAATATGGATTAGGAGTATCTTTTATAAAATGGATTAAAACCTTAAATACTAATCCCAAAGCTAAAGTAGTGACAAATGGTCAAATTTCAACACCATTTCAGTTAACAAGGTCAACTAGGCAAGGTTGTCCATTATCACCTGCTTTATTTGTGTTGGCGATAGAGCCATTAGCTGAATTGATTAGAATGGACCCAGATATTAAGGGTTTCAGAGTTAATCAGGAAGAATACAAGATTAACTTATTTGCTGATGATGTTCTGCTTTATCTAACAAACCCATTGCACTCATTGCGTAAATTATCCTATAGATTAGAAGAATATGGGAAAATATCAGGTTATAAAATAAATTGGGATAAAAGTGAAATTTTACCTCTTACTAAAGGAGATTATAATCAATGTCGATTAATAACCCAATTTAGATGGCCGGCAAATGGTATAAAATATTTAGGTATAAGAGTTGATAATGACATAAAGAACTTATACAAATTAAATTATTTACCACTATTGAAAAAAATTCAAGAAGATCTTGATAAATGGATGGTATTACCAATAACATTAGTAGATAGAGTAAATACCATAAAAATGAATATATTCCCTAGATTACAATACTTATTTCAATCACTACCAATACAATTACCCCAGAAGTTTTTTCAAGAGCTAAATAAATATGTGAGGAAGTTTCTTTGGAAAGGTAAGATGTCAAGAATATCGTTGGAAAAATTGACATGGAAATTTGAGCTAGGAGGGTTACAACTTCCAAATTTTAAGAATTATTATAAAGCAAATCAACTTAGATTTATTGCATCTTTTTTTGAGAAAGATAAACTGGCATGGATTAGAATAGAACTAGATAAAATAGGAGAAAACACACCAGAAGATTTTATATATAAATGGGAATCTAAATGGATATGGGAAAAGAAAGAATCTCCTATATTAAAACATTTGATTGATTTATGGAATAAGTTAAATGTTGATGATGAGACAAAGAAATCCTTATTAGCAAAGAGATCTTTAATTCAACATAGACTTATTCCTTTTACAATGGATAATCAACTTTTATATAACTGGTTTCAAAAAGGGATTAGATATATAGGAGATTGTTTTGAAGGAGGTATATTAATGTCATTCGATCAATTAAAGAATAAATATAAAGTATCAAACAACACTCTTTTTTGTTACTTTCAACTAAGGGCTTATTTAAGAGAAAAATTAGGTCAAACAATGTTATTACCGAAATCCAATGAAATGGAAACTTTAATTCAAAAAGGAAAGATTAAAAAATTTATCTCTTGTATGTATAATTTGATTCAAAAACAGGCAATTAAACAAGGAGTCCATAAGTCAAGACAAAAATGGGAAAATGATTTGAATATTAAAATTGAAGAAAAAAATTGGTCAAGACTATGTCTTGAGAGTATGACAAATACAATAAACGTCCGATTAAGATTAGTGCAATACAATTTTTTACATCAATTATATATTACACCACAAAAAATAAATAAATTAAACCCAAATTTATCTGATCAGTGTTTCTGATGTAACCAAGAAATTGGTACTTTTTTACATTCTACTTGGTCTTGTTCTAAAATTCAACCTTTTTGGACAAATTTAAGAGTTTTATTGGAACAAATTATTGGAATACAACTTCCACATAATCCAATATTACTTTTACTAGGTGATATTGAAGGGATAAAACCGATATCCAAATTGAATAAATATCAGAAAGAATTTATAAAAATTGCATTGGCAGTAGCCAAAAAAGCTATTGCAGTTACTTGGAAATTGGATACATATTTAAGTATAGATCGTTGGAAGAAAGAAATTTATGGCTGTATTCCACTTGAAAAAATTACTTATAATTTAAGAGATAAATATGAAACATTTTTGAAAATTTGGCGCCCTTATTTACAAAAGATAGGATTAAATATATAGGTGCTCCGAAGATGAAATAATTGGTTACTTGGGGAAAGAAATAAATATATATACTAAAGTTATTACGAACTCCATGGAGCATGTGGGGATCTTCCAATATCCAGGCATTCCTTTTTTTTCTTTCTTTCTTTCTTTCTTTCTTTCTTTCTTTCTTTCTTTCTTTCTTTCTTTCTTTCTTTCTTCTTTTTTTCTATAGGGATGTTAGGGGGAGGGGTTAAGGGGAGGGGGGATGGGTAACACATATTTTCTTTTTCACACACTTTTATTCTGTAACTATTTGAAAACACAATAAAAAAAGTTTAAAAAAAAGAAACTGAATGTCAGGGTAGTATATGGTGACGTGTATGTATTTTGATAATAAATTTTTGTAGAACTTTAGTCTTTATTTCTTGGATTTTACACTTTATCTGGCCCTATCCTTTGTTTTGTTATTTGACCCACTATCTCCTCCATTCTGCTATCATCTTTTGTCATGACATCACATCTGTACCTATCCAGCACTGTCCTTCCTAATCTAAATCACACATTGATTGTGTATCCTTCATTTTGTTTCTTTGATCCCTCCTGGGATATAAAAATGATTCCCACATCCCAGTTTACAGCCCCTTCCCTCATCATACCATCTTTAATTTCTTCTGTAAGTCATTATTCCAATTCTTCAGCCTTGTTTCATCATTTATACTTCTGTGACCAATGAAGACTTGAATCCATCTGGGACAGGCCCACAGATTTTCTCTGCAGCTCTTTTCTCACTCTTTCTACTCAATTGTAATCCTTCAGATCTTTCAACATTGAATTTCAATCACTCATTCTCACAGCTTTTTATTTATCTTCTTGATGTCTGTTGTTCTCCATATAATTCACCCAACGCCAAATTTTGTCTGATCTGCAGATTTGGATTCACTGTCCTGAACATACATATCCAAATCAGAGTAGGAAAAGAAATGGCCCTGATACTGACTCATGGAGAACTGCATTGTCTTCTCTCCAGTCTGAAGCAACCTTCCACCACCACTCCGTTTCCTGTTACTTTGCCAATTTTCTATCCATGCTAGTATTCTTGTGTATCATCAGTCTTGATGATAAGCCTGTCATTTGGCACCTGATGAGATAACTTTTCAAAACCCATATCAATTGCATCTCCTGTTATTACAGCAGAAAAAAAAAACTTCTACCAAGTTAGCTGGACACCACACCTCTTCAATAACTCCACACTGGCCTTTTCTCATCAATCTACATCTGGCCAAATGATTGCTCTTTCTGTTCTAGTAACTGCTTTGAGTGAACTCTGTCATGGGTTCTATTTAGTTCTATGTCTTCTTTTGAATAAGTGTATAATACTTAAAATATTCTGATTCTTAATTTACCAATATTTAGAGGATTATTGCTGGGTTCTCCTTAGTTTTCTTTTTTCTTTCCCTCAGCAGCCTAGGATGCATTCCATCCAGTGAGTAATCTAATTTAGGTGCAATTCAAAGTAAATTTATTATCCAAGTACATAGATGTCAGCACAGGGTGACAGCAGAGCAGCAGTGGCTGGAATTTCTGGAAGCAATTCAGAAGGAAGGGACATATACATCCCAAAGAGGAAGAAGTTTTCTAAGGGCAAGATGACGAGAGAAGTCAAAGCCAACATAAAAGAGCTTTGACCGGTGGCCAATCCGGAAATTGGAAGTTTTGAGAGGAGGGTACTTCAATTAGGTCCACTGCCTGAGTACAAAAGGCAGCAGCAGGTTGGTACAACGTGGAAGAACTTTGATCAGCAGCCAATCCAGGTATCAGAAGTTTTAAGGTGAGTGTACTTTAATCAGGTCCACTGCTTGAGTACAAAAGGCAGCATTGGGTCAGTACAGCAAAAAAGAGCTTTGACCAGTGGCTAATCTGTGTTTGCAACAGAGCAAATTCAAGGAAGGCAGGTGTAAGTGCAGCAGCCATCACCTGGGTGGAGATAGACAGAGTGGTGATCTTGAGGCTTTAGCTCTTCAAGCTTTCCATGAAGAGAGGCTTCAGTTGTAGAAAGCAAAGAACAGAAAAGCTGCAGGTTAACTTCTTCTTTCTCCTTCCCTCTTTATATTTGATCAGCTCGAATAGTAGAGATGCCGGGCAGGATAGTTGGAAGCTCTTGTTGCGGGATGTGGGAAGGCAGGGAGACCTCCAATGTCTCTGATGACTACACTTCACTTGAGCTATGCCACTTACTATCTTGTACACCTCTGTCAAGTCACCTTTATTTCCAGCAGTTTCTGATTTGAGTGTTTTGGAACCTTGCTTCATTTCAATATTCTTAATAGTTTTCAATTTTATTTCTATTTATTTTATTTGAGATTCAGGGCAGAGTAGGTCTTCTGCCAGTTCAAGCCACACCACCCAGCAATTCCATAAGTTAATCCTAGCCTGATCACAGGACAATTTTACAATGATCAATTAACCTACCAACCAGTATGTCTTTGGACAGTGGGAGGAAACCAGAGTACCTGGAGGAAACACACATGACCACGGGTAGAACGTACAAACTCCTTACAGGCAGCAGTGGGGATTGAACCCAGGTCGCCTGTACTATAAAGCATTGTGCTAACCACTATGCTAGCATGCCACCCCCAATTATTTACAATTTTCACCTTCAGTTTCACCTCTGCAGCTTTTGTGTTTCTTTAAGGTTCTGTGTTCTAAGTCTCTTAAACTTTTGTTGTTGTTTAATCCTACCATGTTTATAAAGATTTAGAATTGAAATTTCTCTCTCCTTCTTGAATGCTTCTCCATTGCTTCACATTCAATTAACTATTTCCTCTCCAGTTTTCCTTAATCAGATCTCAGCCCAGTAAAATTGGGCTGATTTTAATTTTTTACTTTTGCCATTGTATCATCATTGATTGTTAGATGTTCCAAAATGTTCAAGTAACAACAAATCTTTTTGGAAGTGTTGCCTCCTCAGAAATATTTTTATTTATGATAGACCACGCAAAGCTAAACACAGATATAATTTAAGTCTACTTATATCACATAGGAATTTAGAGCAACAAGAATTATTTTTCTTGAATATAATGTGTTTAATTGCATAATACTGCTGATACTTTGCAATACTTCAACTCAGCTAAAAAGATTTTGTTGACAAGTTTTAATTTTTACTCAGTGTCTGAGGCTTCTCTCTTAAGTGTCATACAATAATCAGCCTGCATTGATGGATTCCAGTTGCCCTGATACCATTTCTCCACGACTGCAATGTCCTGGTGAAACTTTTCACCATGCTAACAACTGGCAGCTACAAGATTTGTGGGGTTGAATTCTAAATGGGAATGCAGGAAAAGAACCTTTGGTGACATGTAGCATTTCATGGTTTTGTAGAGTATGCATGAAGCATGTTGTGAACCAGCTGCACGTAATTTGGTGCTCTATAGTTGCCAAGAAATTTTTCAGCAACAGTCTGGAATGCTTATCCTTGTGATTTTCTCAGGTCCCACTAGAAATTCTTCAAATTGCCTGTTGTTGATGGCCTGTTTGATTTGTGGACCATCAAAATGCCTTCCTTAATCTGGGCATCAGTTATTCTGACTTGAATTATGAACTGAAATAACAAGCATAAGCGATTTTAAAAAAAAAGTGCACGATAGGGAAATTTCCTGGTGATTTTCGTGATTAGCAGCTCAAAATCCAGAAGATACTTCACAAAGTTTTCAGGAAGCAATATCTTTGTGGTCCAGTGTAATCAATGCATGTAATTTTAAAATCCTCTCCATTCACTACATAATCACCCAAGTTATTCATTTTCTGATTTTGGTTTAGCCAATTTGGGTTTTGCAAATATATTATTTTGTTTTTCTTTTACTATTTAAGCTAGGGGTAAGAACAGAGGCAACCCAAACCCAACCCAAATGTGTATATATAGATTATTTTGTTTTTCTTTTATTATTAAACTAGGGGTACAAACAGAAGCAATCCAAAATAACTGCTGGTCCTATCTGTCTATTTCATTAACGCTTCTTCTCTGATGGTCAAGATGGTGCCTACATACAATGCTCCCATCGTCCCACAATTGACATCTTCTGGATAGACCATGAACCCATGTATTTCACTTTTTTAAATGTCTTTTACATTTCTTTTTCCTCTTGAACTGTTGCAGCCTGTTATTTGCAGTTTGGAGATTGTTTGGGTGTCCCAGAGAGGATTCTGGGAGGCATTGAGCGCAAACATCATGGCAAGAAGTCCGCAGGAATGTGTGCAAGCTGATGTTTGACACCATTTTGCTGATCAAAGCCTTCATTGTTCGCCGATTAAAGTGATGCAGGAGATTGAAACATTGAGGCCAATGTGGAAGGTGAGAGCCGGTTACCTGCCTTTTGATTGCTGGTGGGATTGCTCTGCTGCCCAGAGAATGTTACTAAGGTTTTCTGCATTTTGGATATGGATATGGACTACTGACTTTATTTCAGTCTTATAATTTTTCATATTCTATATTTTTCAATTGCACTTTCTTGGTTTTTTTTGTGTGCATGGGAGGGGGATTTGGGGATCAATGTGCCTGTTCAGTTTTTGTTCGTTTTTTGCATGGTTACGGGGAATTTGGGGGTTGATGATCGTGCTGCCGTTCTTTTCTTAGTTTCGTGGTTATCTAGAGAAGAAGTATTTCAGAGTTATATACGTTGGTCATAAATGAACATTTTGAAGCTTTACATGACATTATCTCACAGAGTCCCATACATGGTATTCCTCCAGCTTTGTGTCAGGAGTTTCCTATTTACAGAGTTTCCCATTCAGTGTGACCAGATACTTCACCCCATTTTTCAGCTCCTGTCTGAACTTCCTCTGTGTCAGTCCATAGATGCAAGTGTTGGTGCAGGAACTGAGTAGTTGCATCATGAATCCTGTTTGCTGGTTGATGTATATGGGGTTGCTGTAATACTTGTCCTGGTAATTGTAGTTTCTCACCCGCCAATTTAAGGAATGAACAACATAAGTTGTCCAGAGGAGGATGAAGTTGCCAGATAGAGTAAAGAGCAAAATCATAGACTTCTTGCGGTTCTCACTCTCAGGATCATTGCGATTATCCCCGTTGCTGATGAGCGCCCTGCAAATTTTATTGGAATTTATAATATGTTTGACAGTAAGGGCATTAAATGAAAAGATGAGAAAGATTGGTATCAAAGGAGTTACTATAGTGTCGAGCAAATCGTAAGCCTTCCAAAGGGGTGAGTTATAGTAGGCATCAGTTTCAACACAGAGATATGGAATGTTGTTAATTAGAAATCTGGGCTTGAACATAAAGTAAAGGGGGATACTTCTCAAACAAACCAGTGTGCTCACCATGGCTACAACCACATTTGCTGTCCTCTCAGTACAGTACCTTGGTTTCAATTTTTGACAAGAAATAGCCACAAAGCGATCGAAGGTAAAAGTGACCGTGAACCAAACAGAGCAATCAAGGGCTGCTGTCTTTGTGACAAGTATCATGGCGCAGACTGGAGTGATGAACAAAAAGCTTATCGGCAAATAAATGTTGTTAATTCGCTTCAGTATGACTTCGATGATCACCACCATTAGATCCGCCATTGCCATGGCAACCAAATAGTGAGTAATGCATTTGGAGAGTCCGCAGTTTTCCCGGCACAGGATTACGATCGCCACCAGGTTAACTGCAACAGGAAGAAAAGAAAGTTATCACCAGACTATGCAAATAATCTAGTGACAGGGTGAAAAGAAATTCCAAATTAAAAAGCTTTGTAATAAGGTGAAGAACAGAAGATTCTACATGAGGTGAATGTTGGTCTGGAAAAGGATAGGAAATGGCGTGGTCTGAGAAAGGGCAACAGAAGATTATTACTGATAGCCGATCTACCGGAGGGGTGGGAGATGAATGAAAATGCTGCTTTAAAAGATATTGGAAGAGTGAGAAAGAAAACATTGCAACTCCTGAAAATCCCAACTCCCTTCCCCCCCCCCCCAAATACCCGCAGTGTTAAAATTAATCCACAGGTCAATGAACTTCAGTTGTGGTAAACTTTAGATGTTCCTGACCTTACATCAGAACTGATATAAAACTGGAATGGCTGGTTATTTGAAATTATTCTTGAATTCAATATTGAAAAATGCAGGCTGCCTCATGGCTTCCAGAAGGAACTTTTCCTTCAGCTTATATTATTATTAATTAGAACAGCGTGGAAGTTAAAGAGTGAGTGAGTATGTGTGTGTCTGAGAGTGAGAGAGTTCCAAGTGAAGGCAGCTGGATGCTTACAACTCTCCTTGTGGAGGTGTTCTGAAGAATACTGTCATAAATGACATACATAGCGCATCGCCAAGTCTGTGCTGACTTTACACTAATCTCATTTTATTCTCCCCATATTCCCATTAGCTCACCCGAGATTCTGCCAATTAACATTGCAATCAAGCCTCCTCCAGGTGTGAGAGGAATCTGGAGCTCTTGGAAAAATCAAAAGGGAAACATTCAAACTCTTAATAATTAGGAGATTAGAACCCAGATAACTAAAGCTGTGAGACAGCAGGTCTACTAACTGTGCCACTGTGACACCACAGTGATGTAACTTTTTTACATTTGGTTCATCAAGTGAAGAGGATTCCAAGCCATGATCGCTGAAAATAGTTCACCAATTTGAAGGAATCCAGGGACGTTATTGCCTCATTCTGTAGAAGTGCTTGAGCACCTGAATGGTGGGAATGGAAGAGGCAAAGGGAAGGTGATGTGGTTGTATAAAACAGTGCTGAGCAAGGCAGTGGTTGTTGGTGGAGATGGATGAGTGAACCAGGGAGTCAGAGGAGGAACAGTACTTCCAGATGGTGAAAGGAAGGAAAGGTGCATCCGGTGGTGGCATCTTACTGCAGCTGGTGGAAGTACATCATACTTGTTATACATCTCTGCTTGCCCCTCTCCACCTGCCTGACACATATACTCTCAGCCTCCCTTCTATAAAAAAGAATATTTGCACTTTGCAATGCAAGAGAAGAATAACAGGCACTTACAGGACATTCAGAAAATTATGCATATCAACTAGTTCCTTCCCTTACCTGTAATGCCAACTGCTGCAAGAATGGGGTAGTAGATGCTTTCAAACACAAAGATAACTGGATAGCCCATGTTATGTGTCAAGGAGAGTTGCCCATCAGGCACTGTTTGAAGGTTGTCAGTTGAGTTACATGAGATGTTTTTTATATGCAAAGGAATGGTCTGCTGGGATTCTCACCTGGAGTGAACTCTGTTACATTCAATTAAACATCCAGACTTAATCAACCAAAGACAAAACCTATTTTGAAGCTATTTTTAAATTATTTTGTTTTTTTCTTTGGAAATCAATGGTCCTTCAGAAATCATGTGAACTGTCTCAATGACAGGCTTGTGTGTAGTTATTGCACATGTTACCTATCCCGTCACTAGTTAACCGCACAGAACTGTGTTGTCTGGCAGAGGGAGCCGGCCACTGTTAGCTACTGTGAATGTCCAAAAGAAAATTAATCTCAGGGTGGTATATGGTGACATGCATGTATTTTGCTAATACATTTACTTTGAACTTTGGACTTTATTTCTTGCATTTGACACTTTACCTGCTAGTATCTTTTGTCATGACATCACATCTGTACCTATCCGGCACTCTCCTTCCTAATCTAAACCTGTCATCTATTGTATTTTCTTTGTCCCTTTTTGGGATACAAAAATAATTCTCAGATCCTGGTTTACAGACTCTTCCACCATGACAGCTTCTTTAATTTCTTCTCTATTCATTACTGCAATTCTTCAGCCTGTTATTTGGCACCTGATTAGAAAACTTTTCAAAATACATATCAATTGTATTTCTTTCATTGAGTATCTCCTGTTATTCCAGGGGGTAAAAAAAATCTAATCAAGTTAGCTGGGCAACACACCCTTTCATTAACTCCACTCTGGCCTTTTCTTGTCGATCTACCTCTCTCTGAATGATTGCTCTTTCTCTCCCCAATAACTGCTTTGAACAAACTCCATCACAGAAGTTCAATCATCCAGTCTGTGTAGTAAGTCGATTTAGTTCTGTGTCCTCTTTTGAATAAGTGTGTAATATTTTAAAAATTCTCATTGCTAAACTAGCAATATTTGGAGGATTATGGACAGGTCCTCCTTACTCTCCTTCTTTACTTCCCTCAGCAGTCTAGGATGCATTCCATCTCAACCGGGTGACCTGACCTAATTTGGGTAAAGTTAACCTTTTTAAAATACTTTTTCTCATCTGAAAATTCAAAGTAAATTTATTATGAAGGTACATATATGTCACTCTATTTTACAATGAGATTCATTTTCTTGCAGGCATTCCCAGTAGAACACAGAAATACTGAAGAATCAATGAAAAACTGCACACTAACCTGGTGGTTGTCCATCGTGTCCGACAACGAAAGGGAATCTGTGGGGGAGAGTTTTAACATGAAAAACCATTGAACTGAGGCAGTTCTGCTCTCTAGTCTGAGAGGTCTGGGTGCAGTGGTACAAACAAGTGTCAGAACCTGTGATCTTTCTTGGTTTTGGTGGATGGGCATGCTCTTTGTGAAACATTGTTGTACGACCTTCTTGTCCGTTGGGTCTCACTGTAGCTCTCATTCATGCTGTCTGCTGGAGCTGACTTTGCGTGCTAGGACAGGCATGTCCCTCTCTCATCAACGTATGAGTCCACTGGCTCCCATCACATGGCTGAGCCATGTTGAATCGTTGTACCAGGGTGTGGCTGTTGTCGCACCTGAACAGATATTTGGAGACACAGGTGAGAGCTGAGTATCCGGTTGCCACTCAGATATTAGTGAGGTGTTTACAGTTGATTGGCTTGGCATTAGTTTGGTCACATGTCCATCGAAACCTACAGTAAAATATGTTGTTTTGTTTCAATAACCAATGAATTCCGCAGAGTGTGGTGTTGGGACCACTTCTTTTTGTGCTGTATATAAATGTTTTAGGTGATGGAATAGATGGAGTTGTTGCCAAGTTTGCAGATGATTGGTGGAGGAGCAGGTAGTGTTGAGGAAACAAGTAGGATGCAGAACAACTGAGACAGATCAGGGGAATGGGCAAGAAAGTGGCAAATGAAATACAATGTTGGAAAATGCATGGCCATGCACTTTCGTAGTAGAAATAAATGTGTGGACTATTTTCTAAATGGGGAGAAAATCAAGGAATTTGAGATGCAGAGGGACTTGGGAGTCCTTGTGCCGAACACACTGAAGGTTAACTTGCAGGTTGAGTCAGTGGTGAGGAAGGCAAATGCCATGTTAGCATTCATTTCAAGAGGTCTAGAATACAACTGCAAAGATGTGATGCTGAGGCTTTATAAGGCACTGGTGAGGCCTCATCTTGAGGATTGTGAACAGTTTTGGGCCTCTCATCTTAGAAAAGATGTGCTGGCATTGGCGAGGGTCCAGAGGGGGTTCACAAGGATGATTCCTGGAATTAAAAGGTTATCATACGAGAAACGTTGGATGGCTCTGGGTCTGTACTCACTGGAATTCAGAAAGACAAAGGGGGATCTCATTGAAATTTTTCAAATGTTGAAAGGTCTGGACAGAGTTGTTGTGGAAAGGATGTTTCTCATGTTGGGAGAGTCTAGGACAAGAGGGCAAAGCCTCAGGATAGAGGGACGTCCATTTAAAATAAATATGGGGAGAAATTACTTTAGCCAGAGGATGGTGAATTTGTGGAAATTGTTACCACATGCAGCTGTGGAGGTCAGGTCTTTGGGTGTAGTTAAGGCAGAGATTGATAGGTTCTTGACTGGACATGGCATCAAAGGTTATGGGGAGAAGGCCAGGAACTGAGGTTGAGGAGGAGATAGAAAAAAAGGATCAGCCATGATTGAATGGCAGAGCAGATTTGATGGGCCAAATGGCCTAATTCTGCTCCTATGTCTTATGGTCTTCCGTCTCAAATTCCAAGGATGGTGCTGGGGGCAGCCCATAATTTTCACCACGATTCTGTCACTAACATGGCATGTCCAATTACCTTAGCAAACATCATGGAACGTGGGAGGAAACTGGAGTACCAGGAGGAAACCCACATCTTGGGGTGAACATACAAATTCCTTTCAGACAGTGTTTGGAATTGAACCCCTATTGCTGGCGATTGTGCCAATCACCATTGTGTTGCCCTCAAACAATCTGCAAGAGAGAGCAAAATCTACAAATTTGGTACAGCTTTATGTCAGTTATTTTCTATTGAAAGAGTTTCCCATTCAGTGTGACCAGATACTTCACCCCATTTTTCAGCTCCTGTCTGAACCTCCTCTGCTTCAGTCCATAGATGCAAGTGTTGGTGCAGGAACTGAGTAGTTGCAACATGAATCCCATTTGCTGGTTGATGTATATGGGGTTGCTGTAAAACTCTGACTGTAAAGTGAGGTGGAGTCACTGAAACTGAAGCTAAGAGGCATCTCCTAGTCTTGTAGGGGACTGCTCCGCGATTTTTGAGCTGCAGCTGGAACAGAAAAAACAAAACTGCCATTTTTTACCGAATTATTAACATTTTAACACATTGAAGAAAAGAAGCATGCTTCCAGAACCACACACGTGAGACAGCATTTAGGAACAGTCCAACAATGTGCCATTATACAGTCTTAGACTGCAGATGCCTGTAAAGATGATGTAGCTCAGTGAACTTTAGTTACTTCAAACCTGACTAAACAAATTGCTACCTCAAAGTCAACTAGCTACAAAACTGTAGAAGGTAAAATACAGCAAGTGATAAGCCACTAAAAGTGAAGGCTGATACAAAGAATAAATAAGGGTCCACAACTACTGACAAACAGCCAAACGTCAAACCAAAACCTTGGTGCTGTTTCAAATGTGGCAAAATAGGCACATAGCCAGCTCTTGCTGCTATGAACCCAACCTTGCATTAGTAGCGAAAAGAGAAGTCAGCTTGAAAAACACAGAGTGAATGCGAATCATGTTATGGTACTCCCAGTCCTCACTTTAAACTGGAAGTGATTCCTGTGGCAGGAAAAATGGGGACTGATGTCGGCAAAGCATGTCCCAAAAGCTCCAAGATCATGCTTGGTGAAACAAAGTCTGGAAGACAGACTGTTAACCTACCTAAGGGATTAGTCGGGACAATGTGTACTGCTCAAGTATCTACAGTATAGCCAGTAGAAAATGCAATTGCTTATTAGATATAGGATCACAGCTCACTAGTCTAAATCCCACTAAGGTCACTATGTTACATTGCATAAAGACCTTACAGGAGTGGATGTGGAAGTGCCCACCCTAGCATTGATTGTTCCAGATGTCTCTTTACATTCACAGCCTGTAGTGTTAGTTGGCATGAATACCCTTGATGAGCTGTACAGAGACTACTCCAAACTGCAAAGCAGCCAGAAATTTGCCCTCAAGTTTGGCTAGAAGCAAATCTTAGAAGTTTTAGAAATGCAACCAAGACAGACTACAGAGGGCTGGTGAGAGTACCCGGCAAGGATCCTATAAAACTTCCAGCTGTGCACTCTCTAGTCTTGTGGGGATCAGTCATGGTCAGAATGCCACACCCTGACAAATGGGCTATCATGGACCATCCATTTTCTTCTCCCTTGCCTGGAGTACTTGTAGTAAAGATTTGGCCTGTTACCTTGGAAAACAAGCAACATTGTCACTTACCTGCAATGATCTCCAATATAACAACACATGACATCATGATTCCTCCCAGGTGTGTTGTCGCTGAACTAAGTTTAGTACAAGCTATACTTCCGAAAGAACCGCCATTTAAAACATCCCCGCAAGCATCAAGCCCCAAATTTAATATTGGTGATTTTACTATCCCACTGAATGGCAGACAAGACTTACTCAAAAATCATAAAACATACCTGATGTTTTCTTCCATCATCACTTAGATCTGGGATGTACTGACAAAGTGAAACATCAAATCAATCTTATTGATGAAACATCGCTCAAACACCAAGCTCGACCTAACACTCAGAAGATAGAGAAGCTGTTCAAAAGCATCTCTAAGAACTGCTAAATGCAGGAGTGATCAGAAAGTCTGAATCTCCTTTTTCTTCTCCAATTTTTTTGGTGAGAAAAATGAATGGGGATGTCCAGTTGTGTATGCATGTTAAACCAACAGACAATTAAAGATGCCAATGCACTCCTGAAGCTTGAAAACATTATTATGGCTTTGTCCATTTCAAAATAGTTTTCAGTCTTTGACCTAAGATCTTGTTATTACCAGAAACAATCTGAAGAAGTTGACAAGCCTAAAACTGCTTTTGTGTGTCCTCTTGGATTTTATATAACCATATAACAATCACAGCACGGAAACAGGCCATTCCGGCCCTCCTAGTCCGTGCCGAACTTTTAATCTCACCTAGTCCCACCTACCCGCACTCAGCCCATAACCCTCCACTCCTTTCCTGTCCATATACCTATCCAATTTTACCTTAAATGACACAACTGAACTGGCCTCTACTACTTCTACAGGAAGCTCATTCCACACAGCTATCACTCTCTGAGTAAAGAAATACCCCCTTGTGTTTCCCTTAAACTTTTGCCCCCTAACTCTCAAATCATGTCCTCTCATTTGAATCTCCCCTACTCTCAATGGAAACAGCCTATTCACGTCAACTCTATCTATCCCTCTCAAAATTTAAAATTTAAAATTTTAAATACCTCGATCAAATCCCCCCTCAACCTTCTACGCTCCAATGAATAGAGACCTAACTTGTTCAACCTTTCCCTGTAACTTAAGTGCTGAACCCAGGTAACATCCTAGTAAATCATCTCTGCGCTCTCTC
The DNA here is from genome assembly GCF_048418815.1 of Hemitrygon akajei. Taxonomy (NCBI): domain Eukaryota; kingdom Metazoa; phylum Chordata; class Chondrichthyes; order Myliobatiformes; family Dasyatidae; genus Hemitrygon; species Hemitrygon akajei. The sequence continues at coordinate 213,243,800 of NC_133124.1, read as the reverse complement.
TAATTTATTGATATCTTTCCTATAATTCGGTGACCAGAACTGTACACAATAATGAATGCAGTAGAATGCCACAGGGAGTTACAAATGTGCCAAGCACGTTTCAGCGACATGTGGAGAAATACATAGCTGATATGAACCTGAGGGAAGTTCTTTTCTTCATCGCTGATATCATTGTGTTTTCTAAAGACTTGGATGACACTGAAGGAGTCTTGAATTGACTCAGAGAGTATGGTCTTAAGCTAGCTCCAGAAAAATGTGTTTTGAAAACATCTCAGTCAAATACTTCAGATATAGCGTTTCATGAAAGAGTTCAAACTGACTCTGCCAAGATAGCTGCAGTCAAAATCTGGCCAATTCCCAGAAATCTGAAGGAACTGAAGTTCTTCTTTGGACTTTTCGGATATACTGCTAATTTATCAAGGATTTTTTCAAAAATTTGAGCCGCTCAGTGATTTGACATCAACGTACCCATCTACCAGAAAGAACTCCAAGGTGAAGGATGAGTTCCAGTATCATAAAGTGAAAGACGCATTTGGAGGCAGGTGGATTACCGCATGTCAAGAAACATGCAATCTAATCATAAAGAAACTTGCTTCTGCTCCACTGTTGGCATTTGGTAACCATACATTTGCCATACATTTTACACAGAGGTGCCAACCCTCTAGTTTAGGGGCAGCCTCTACCAAGAATAGGATGGACACCTTAGGGTCACTGTCTATGCCAGTAGGGGACTCTTCCATAGTGAATCAGGATATCCTGACCATAAATTGGAGTTCCTCGCCCTAAAATGGTCAGTCAATGAAAAATTTCATGATTATCTTTATAGTTGTTCATTTAGGAGAAATAACTTTAGCCAGAGAGTGGTTAATTTGTGGAATTTATTACCGTAGGTAGTTGTGGAGGCCAGCTCTTTGGGTATATTTAAGGCAGAGCTTGATATATTCTTGATTAGGCTCAGCATCAAAGGTTATAGGGAGAAGGTGGGGAGTAGAGCTGAGGAGGCAAAAAGGATCAGCCATGATTGAATGGCAGAGCACACTTGGTGGACCAAATGGCCTAATTCTACTCCTATGTCTTATGGTCTAATTGGTCCCTTTAGATTTCATCTTTCCGAAGACAATGAACAAATTTCCCCAGTCCCTGTTTGCAAGTACAGAACTCACAAGGGTACTAAGAATGAACAGTTGGTTGACAAAGAAGAAAATCCAATTGACTCTGAAGAGGATGAGGGTGAGGTTTATTACCTCAGACCAAGACTTGACATTGCAGATGAACATGCCAAGAGTCAAGTAACCCATGAACAGTGGCATGAAAGAATTGTGGGCTCCAACCCAAGCCCAAATCAGCCACTTACAAACACTCCGGTTACAGACCCAATGCTAGAGTCACAAAGAAATTAAAGTTCTGATGTAGAGGAATTCACGGTAGAAAGTAACTTGCCCCCTCTCAGTGTTGAAGGAAACCCAGTGGAAGAATCTACATATGAGGAATGTGTAATCAGTGTATCCTGCCTACTGAAAAAATGTCTGAACTCTTCGTCAATTCCACACGGGCCTGAGATTCAACAAGAAAAAGAGAGACACGTGATGAAGTGTCGACAAGAAAAGACACAACAAAACGAAAAGTCTCAGAAAGAAGACTCTAAACTCAGGAGGTCTTCTAGAACTCTTAACATATCCTGAGCTAGGAAATCTTTTTAGTGACAATAGTTCAGTCCCTTGTCCAAAGTCTGAGTTTAGCTATTGTAAGGACTCTTCTACATTGCACACCGCAAACCCATGACAGTGCAATGTGTAGCCATATGCAAAGGGATTTGCATAAATTCAAAGGGGAAGGTGTAACCCAGGTTAATTAAACCCAAAGATGTCATGTTAGAAAGCTCCACCTATGGAGCAATGAATACAAAGTTTAGCAGCACGGGAAAAAAATGTTTCAACATGTGGAGGATTTAATATGGTTGGCTGTATAGTTTTATTCCTCATTCGAAGGATCTGAATTTGATTTTCTGGAAGAACTGATTACTTTTGCAAGGACTTTGTTAAGTGACTGAATGAGATTTACATTGTTTAGAAGTCGTGATGTTGGAGAGTTTGTTGTAAGCGGAATTAAGATATGTGTGTGTATATAGATATACATGTAGCTTATTTGAATTTTTAGACACACTGAACTGAAACTGAAGTTAACCATAATACCTAAAAATAGGAATTCAGTTTTTTATTTACTAAGAATAACTAAAAAGGCAACCATGTTAGCCTGTGATTTTTAAATAGAGAACATTAGTAGCTCAAATTAGTTAGAGTAATTGGAATTCTGAAGGTTATTCTAATAAAATTCACTGATTCTAACTAAAATGCTTCTTGCTTACTTGATCAAAAATAATTAACCAGCATTGATGCATTCTGATGCATTTCTTCATGACTGCAATGTTCCAGTGAAACCTTTCACCAAGCTCATCACTGACAGTGCCAAGATTTGTAGGGTTGAAGGCTAAGTGGGAAAATGAATTATTAGTGACATGTTGCACTCCATGGTTTTGTATGCTTGAAGCATGTTGTCAACCAGCTACCTGCAACTTGATGCTCTATAGTTGCCAAGAATTTTTCCAACATCCTTAAATACCTTCCATGAAATTTTCTCCCGTCCCTCTAGAAATTCTTCAAATTGCCTATCATAGGACCATAATGCCATCAGACACAAGCAGCAGAATTAATCCATTCAGCCCATCGAGTCTGCTCTGCAATTCCATCATGGCTGATGCCATATCCCACTCAACCCTATACACCTGCCTTCTCGCCATATCCTTTGATGCCCTGAAAGATCAGCAAATGATCAACTTCCACCTTAAGTATACTCACAGATTTGGTCTCCACTGTAGTCTGTGGCAGAGTATTCCATAGATTTATTACTCTCTGGCTAAAAAAAATTCCTCCTTACCTCTGTTCTAAAGTGTCGCCCATCAATTTTGAGGCTGTGCTCTCTATTTCTAGCTACCTCCACTGTCAAAAACATCCTCTCCACATCCATCCTATCTATTCCTTTCAACATTTGGTAGGTTTCAGTGAGATCCCTATGCATTATTCTAAATTCTGGACAGTACAGGCCCAGTGCTCATTTGTTAACCCCTTCATTACTGGAATCATCCTCAGGAATCTACTGTGGACTCGCTCCACTGACAACACATCCTTTCTGAGATATGGGGACCAAAACTGTTGACAATACTCTAAGTATGGCATGACTAGTGTCTTATAAAGGCTCAGCATTATCTCATTGCTTTTATCTTCTATTCCCCTTGAAATAAATGCTAACATTGCATTTGCCTTCTTTACCACAGACTCAACCTGTAAATGAACATTCTGGGAGTCTTGCACGAGGACTCCTAAGTCCCTCTCCACCTCTGATGTTTGAACCTTCTCCTCATTTAGATAATAATTTGCACTATTGTTCCTTTTTAGCAAAATGCATTATCATACATTTCCCAACACTGTATTTCCATCTGTCACTTTTTGCCCATTCTTCCAATTTGTCTAAGTCCTTCCACAATCACATTGCTTCCTCAGCGCTGCCTACATCTCCACCTATCTTCATATCATTCACAAACTTTGCCACAAAGCCATCTATTCCACTATCTGAATCATTGACAAACAATATGAAAAACAACGGCCCAATACTGAACCCTGAAGAGCACCACTAGTCAGCCACTCTGCTATTCATGACAGTATCTTGCCTGTAACACCATAGGATTTTATCTTCTTAAGCAGCCTCATGTGTGGCACCTTATCAAACACCTTCCGAAAATCAAAGTAAATGACATCCACTGCCTCTCCTTTGTCTACCATGCTTGTTCCTTTCCCGAAGAACTCCAACAGATTTGTCAGACAAGGTTTCCCTTGACAGAAACCATGCTGACTTTGACTTATTTTATCATTAGTCTCTAAGAACCTCAACACCTCATCTTTAATGGTAGACTACAGCACATAGACTAACTGGCCTATAATTAACTTTTGCAATCTTCCAGTCCTCCATGACTATGCTCGAATCAAGTGATTCTTGAAAGATCATAACCAATGCATCAGTTATCTCTTCAGCAACCTCTCCCAGGACTCTGGGTTGCAGTTCATCTGGCCCAGGTAACTTATCCACCTTAAGACCATTGAGTTTGCCATGTACTTTTTTTCCTTTGTAATAGCTCCTTGAAACTCATGGACTTCTGGCAACAAAGGTTCAACATCTTCCAACCCAATGTACAATGTACTGTGTATGTTAATCAACATGGCTTCTTTGTTTTGTTAAGAGTAGGAATGCTTCTTTGTATGATAAGTGCTTTCTCTCACAGTTGTTTAGCTTTAGACTTGCTGATATCGGGATTGTATTCATTTTTGACCAATGGGGAATGTCATTTTGTCTTGTGAGGCTGGAAACTTGGGGGTTTTCGTGGTCTTTTGAGGGGAGGCGGGAAGGAGACGCCGAGGAAGATGGATGTGCGCTGCACTGCTCAGTTGACCACCCAGGTGGTCCCAGTTGCAAGGATGTGGAGGTCGGAGGAAAGTGACGAGGGGTCGGATGGTTCGATGGTTGAGCTCCAACGATGTGCACTAAACTGACTGAACTTTGATAAGTTGGCAACTTTTACTTTATTTTCTTTTGCTTCATATATATTGTATTGCATAGTACTCTTTTAGTTTTAGTAAAATCTTTAAAGTGTATTCCATAACAGTATCTGGTGTGAGTTTGATACTGTGTGTGTGTGCACGCGCAGCATAAACTTGATTCTCACAGCACCTGCGTGTACGGGAGGTGGGGTTGGTGAGTGGCTGGATCTCCTTTTCCCCTAGACATATACCAGCCTGTTGGGTAGGTGTTACACCTATGTTACCTCTTTTTAAAGATACAATTCCATCTCTTACCAACAGAGCCACACCACCGCCTATGCCTTCTTGCCTGTCCTTTCGAACTATGGCCTTCTTTGAGCCACAACTCAAGTGATACCCACATCACACCGACCAATCTCTAATTGTGCCATGAGTTCGTCCACCTAATTCTGAATGCTACATGCATTTAAATACAGCACCTTCAGTACTGTATTTTGAATTTTGCCACTGCGGTTCAATTTAACTCTTTGCTCTGTCTGCATTTGTACCCAATCACTGGCTTGTCCTTCCTTACCTTCATCTTACATCCATCATCTACTTGTAAACCCGTTGGCTCATCCTGAGCTCATATTAGCTTAAACCGTTCCCAACAGCTCATTGCTGACCTGTTTGATTTGTAGACAAACAAAAATTTCTTCCTTAATCATGGCATCAGTTATTCTGACTTGAGTTACAAATGATTTCAACAATGGTAGGAATAGGGAAACAACATCATGATTTTCATTAACAACAGACAAAATCCATAAGATACACCAAAAGTATTCAGGAAGCAAAGTCCCTGTTTTCTAGTGTAATCAATGGCTGTAATTTTAAAATCCTCTCCATTCACTACATGCTCATCCAAATTATTCATTTTCTGTTTTTGGTTCAACCAATTTCAGGTTTGCAAATATATTATTTTGTTTTTCTTTTATTATTTAAGCCAGGGGTAGGAACAGAGACAATCCAAATCATTCTTGGCCCTATCTGTCTATCTATTTAACACCTCTCCTCTGTTACATGTCATTATCTCACAGAGCCTCCCCAGTCATAGAAGAGTCCAATACATTGTATTCCTCCAGCTTTGTGTCAGTTGTTTTCTATTTACAGAGTTTCCCATTCAGTGTGACCAGATACTTCACCCCATTTTTCAGCTCCTGTCTGAACTTCCTCTGTGTCAGTCCATAGATGCAAGTGTTGGTGCAGGAACTGAGTAGTTGCAACATGTACCCTGTTTGCTGGGTGATATATTTGGGGTTACTGTAATGCTTATCTGTGTAATTGTAGTTTCTCACTCGCCAGTTTAAGGAATGAACAACATAAGTTGTCCAGAGGAGGATGAAGTTGCCAGATAGAGTGAAGAGCAAAACCATAGACTTCTTACGGTTCTCGCTCTCGGGATCATTGTGATTATCCCCGTTACTCACAAGTGTCCTACGGATTTTATTGGACTTGATAATATGTTTGACGGTAAGGGCATTGAACAAAATGATGAGAAAGATTGGTAACAAAGGAGTTAATACACTGCTGAACGAATCGTAAACCGCCCACAGGGCTGAGGTATAGAAGGCATCGGTTTCAATGCAGAAATACGGAATGTTGTTAATTAGAAATCTGGGCTTGTACATAAAGTAAAATGGGATGCTCCTTAAACAGCCCAGTATGCTCACTATGGCTATAACGGCACTTGCTGTCCTCTTGGTACAGTACCTTGGTTTGAGTTTTTGACAAGAAATGGCCACAAAGCGATCGAAGGTAAAAGCAACTGTGAACCAAACAGAGCAATCGAGGGCTGTAATTTTTGTTATAAATATCATGGAGCAGACCAGAGTGATGAACAAAACGTTTATCGGCAAATAAATGTTGTTAATTCGCTTCAGTATGACTTCGAAGATCACCACCATTAGATCCGCCACTGCCATGGCAACCAAATAGCGAGTAATACATTTGGAGAGTCCGCAATTTCCCCGGCACAGGGTTATGATCGCCACCAGGTTAACTGCAATAGAAAGAATAAGTTATCACCAGACTTTATAAGTAAGCCAGTGCCAGGGTAAAAAGAAATTATAATTTAAAAAGCTTGGTAACAAGATGAACAATAGAAATTCTATGTAATGTGAATGCTGTTGGTATTGTCTGAGAAATGGTAATGAAGGATTATTACCAACAGCCGATCTGTTGGAGGGGTGGGAGATGAATGAAAACACGGCATTAAAAGATATTCGAACTGTGAGACGGAAAATATTGCATTTCCTGAAAATCTCAACCCCTGTAAAGAACACATAATCTAAAATTAATCAGGTCAATGAACATCTATGGTGGTAAACACTAAATGTTATTGACCTTGCATCAGAACTGACAGAAAACTGGACTGGCCGGTTATCTGAAATTCTTGAATTCAATATTGAGCCCTACAGGCTGCTACTTAGCTTTCAGAGATACATTTTCTTCAGCAGACAATGGCATTAAATGTAACTGGGAGGGGAAGTGGGAGCGGGATCATTCCAAGTGCGGGCAGCAGTCAGATGGATGCTTACGACTCTTTGTAGAGGCACTCTGAAGAATACTGCCATACATTCACATACGTAGCATATCGCCAAGTCTGTTTTGTCCTTACACTAATCTCATTTTATTGTCCCATTAACTCACCCAAGAATCTGCCAACCAATGAGCAGGAAGTGTAACTCTGTGACCAATTATCATCCCGATTCAAACCTCCTTTAGGTGTGAGAAGAAACCAAAACTCTTGGAAAAAAATCCAAAGGAGAAAGTTCAAACTCTTAACAATTACCTTTAAAAGTCAGAGCTGAACTCGGGTACCTAAAGCTGTGAGACAACAGCTCTACTAACTGCACCACTGTGACACACCACTGATGTAACTTATATTTGGTTGATTAAGTCTAGAGGTTTCCAAGCCATGAACACTGGAAATTGCTCACCAGTTTTGAAGGAATACAAGAATGTTATTTCCTCATTCAGAAGAAGTGCTTGGGCACGTGAATGGTGGGAATGGAAGAGGCAAAGGGAAGGTGATGTGGTTGTATAAAACAGTGCTGAGCAAGGCAGTGGTTGTTGGTGGAGATGGATGAGTGAACCTGGGAGTCAGAGGAGGAACGGTACTTCCAGATGATGAAAAGAAGGAAAGGTGCATCCGGTGGTGGCATCTTACTGCATCTGGTGGAAGTACATCGTGCTTGTTGTACATCTCTGCTTGCCCCTCTCCACCTGCCTGACACATATACTCTCAGCCTCCTTTCTACAGAAAGGAATACTTGCATGTTGCAATGAAAGAGAAGAAAAATAAACATTTACAGGACATTCAGAAAATTATGCACATCAGCTAGTTCCTTTCCCTTACCTGTTATGCCAACTGCTGCAAGAATGGGGTAGTAGATGCTTTCAAACACAAAGATAACTGGATAGCCCATGTTATGTGTCAAGGAGAGTTGCCCATCAGGCACTGTCTGAACATTATCAGTTTAGTTATAGGAGACCTTTCTTATACGCAAAGGAATGGTCTGCTGGGATTCTCACCTGGAGTGAACTCTGCTTGTTACATTCAATTAAACAACCAGACTTAATCAACCAAAGCCAACATCTATTTTAGAAGCTATTTTTAAATTACTTTGTTTTTTTTTTCTTTAGAAAACAATGGTTCTCCAGAAAGCATGTGTACTACCTCAATATGACCTATCTCTTCATTAGTTATCCTCACAGAACTGAGTGTTGTCTGGCAGAGTGAGGTGCCCTCTGTCAGCTATTGTGAGTATCTACAAGATAATAAATCTCAATGTGGTATATGGTGATATGCATGTATTTTGATAATAAATTTACTTCTTTATTTCTTGCATTTTGCATTTTATCTGCCTCATCCCACAATCTCCCCCATTCTACTGTCATCGTTTGTCTTGCCAGGACATCTGTACCTAGTCCAGCACGTTCCTTCCTAATCTAAACCTGACATCTACTGTATTTCCTTTGTAACCTCCTGGGATATAAAAATGACTCTCACATCAGAGTTTACAGCCTCTTCTATCTTCATACTTCTTTAATTTCTTACCTAAGTCATTACTCCAGTTCTTCAGCCTTGTTTCACCATTTGCACTTCTGTGACCAATGAAGACTTGAGTCCATCTGGGACAGGCCCACAGATTTGCTCTGCAGCTCTCTTGTCACTCCTACTCAAATGCAATATTTCCGATCTTTCAACATTGAATTTCAATCACCCATGTCCACTGCTTGTTTTTATCTTCTTGATGTCTGTCGCTCTCCTTATCGTTTACCCCAACACCAAATTTTGTCTGATCTGCAGATTTGCAATCACTGTCCTGAACATACCTATCTAAATCAGAACAGGAAAAGAAGTGACCCTAGTACTGTCTCATAGGGAACTGCATTGTCTTCTTCTCTCCAGTCTGAAAAGGAACATTTCACCATCACTCTCTGTTTCCTGTTACTTTGCCAATTTTCCATCTATGCTAATATTCTTGTGTCAGTCTGGATGTTAAAACTGTCATTTGTCACCTGTTGAGAAAACTTTTCAAAATACGTACCAATTGTAAGTCTTTCATTGGTTATCCCCTGCTGTCCGGGGGGTGGGGACGGGGGGAGCTCTACCAAGTTAGCTGGACACCACACCCCTTCAATAACTCCACACTAGCCTTTTCTCATCAATTTACACCTGTCCACATTATAGCTCATTCTGTCCCCAATAATTGCTTTGAGCAAATTCCATTATGGAAATTCAATAACCCAGTCTGAAGAGTTACTGGGTTTAGTTCTTTGATCTCTCTGTCACCTGGCTGAGCCCGACTGTTGAATCAATGTACCAGGGTCTGGTTGCTGTGTGTTCAAACACCTACTTGGAGCCACAGGTTTGAATTCAGTGTCTGGGGGGAACCAAAGGTGAGTGAGCTGCCCTTCAATGGACATGACAAGCCCCTTGCACCTGAGGTGCTACCCCCTCCCTCAACACCCCCATACACCCCACACACCGAGACTGCCAATAAACCAATGTGCAACAGACAAACTGTGCAAGTACAGAAAAAGTAAATAAATAATACTGAGAACATGAGTTGTAGAGTTCCAGAAATTGAGTCTGTCAGTTGTTGAATCAGTTCAGCGTTGAGGTGAATGATGTTATCTCCACTGGTTCAGGAGCCTGGTGATTGAAGGGTGGTAACTGTTGCTGAACATTGTGGTGTGGAACTGAAGATTCCTGTACCTCATAGATTATCTCCTGTTATTCTAGGGGGAAACCCTCCCAGGTACGCAGGACAGCACACCCTTTAAATACTGTAACACCACACTGGCCTCTTCTCATCAATCTCCATCTGTCCAAATGATTACTCATTCTGTCACCAATAATGGCTTTGAACAAACTCCATCACAGAAGTTCAATCATCTAGTCTGTGTAGGTACTGCGTTTAGTTCTATGCCCTCTTTTGAATAAGTGTGTAATATTTAAAACTTCCTAATCCCTGATCTACCAACATTTGGAGGATTATGGCTAGGCCCTCCTTAGTTTCCACCTCTAGGAACGAGTGTGTGTATGGCAAGGGGATGGGTAGAGGCGAGGTAATCTTTCTAGTGTGACAAGAGTACTCACTGCAGGTTTTACAGCAGGTGGGAATTCCAAGTCATTCCTTGTGCTCTGCATGACTACGTCTGCAGGGGACACTGTTGTGCCTTTAATACTTGAGTAATTTTGTGTATATATTGTTTGATTAAGAATTCTTGTTGATTTAAACAATAAATTGCAGGTTATGTGTAAAACTACATTAATTACATATGTCATCATGCTACCCCCCCGATACGTGTACACTTCGCTAAAAGTAACGTGATCATTACACCTGTATTTCAGACTTCTTGTGTCTTTCTTTGAATTAGTTTAATGACTTGAAGGTACTTTGTAACTTCAAAACATTAGCGATGAAGTATTTTTAAAATGAAGCTGACCTATTAAAATGGAGTGAAATGTTCAAACTAAAAATAATGCTGCGCAGAACAGTCTAACTGAAGCACAGTTAAACATTCAAGCGAGCAGTGGAAATTGATGTTTCAATGGAATCTGCAGCAGAATGCATTTGAGTTGCAGTCAGGAATGAAAATGAGCGTGAACAAAGTTCCACTGACTGAACAGAAACCGGCCTGGCCAAACAAACTGTGCTGCCATTGTGGAAGGGGATTACATACACCAAATAAATGCAGATTTAAAGGAGAAACTTGCAGAAAATGCAACAACGTAGGTCATATACAAAGAGTATGTCGGGCAGACAAAAATAAATGGACTGCACAGGGAAAACAAAATGCTAAAAAGTCAAGTTGCAGATTCAATAAGGGCACTGATCTGCAGCTCTAGATGAAAAATCCGGTAATGATGAGTGTGACGTAGGATTTTGTAGCTTTGAGATTAACAGTGTGAAAATTAACAGGAGACAAGCAATATGGCTAATGCCAAAAGTGAACGTCAGATTAATTAAAATAGAATTAGACATTGGCTGAGACAACTACACCTTGATTAGAGATCCATCCACCATTTGCATGCCACATTCCCAATAATAAAGTCAACTGAAAACAAATTCAGAAAGGTAGTAAATTATGCCATAACTGTCTCTGTGCTAAACACCATGAACTGCTCCCCAAAAAGAGGAAAAACAGGTGTTGGTGACAATCCTCTGTGCCCCTGGTTGGAAAGTATATTGGACCAAGGAAGGACCATGCTGCTCTGAGGCAGTGTGAAAGTGACAGAAGCTGTGGTCCAAGGACAAGTTTTTGTAGGCACCATATCTGAGAAAGCTGCTCATAGGTTAATCATTGTGAAATGTGGTTTGGTTTTAAGCTGGGAGAGAGTTCAAGGAGCTTCAGGAAAGTTGCAAACTTTCAGATTTTGTGAGTATAAAGAACCAGAATCTACATTGTGTGCATTAAGGTATTGCATGAATTTCAAGAGGGAGTCAAAAAAGCCTGCTTGTAGAAGTAGATGCAAAGACCAAAGCCCTGCTGGATGAATGGAAGGCATAAAAGAAAGGAGTGAATGGAGAGGATTCATCTGATGATGTTGTGAATGAGAAAACCACAAGAAGAAATCAGTTCATAAAGGGAGCAATAGAGGGATTAATAAGAGAATACTTTAGTCAACTAACTTCATGTAACACCCTGTGTAGTGCTGGTCTTATCTCATGTGACTGGTTTCTGCACTCTTTATGAGAAATATCATCAGAAGCTCCAGGTATTGAAAAAAGGCAGTGAATACAAAACACACACTTCTGGAGTTAAGTTTTGTTTACAAAAAAGCAATATATATTTACATGAGTAAGAACAATTCAATATTCCAACATTCTGTTGGGTTCCAATTCTCAGATGTCAACAAAAACCAAATTCCTGTTCGTCTTTAGAATAACATTTATTACTCCAAATTCTCAAACTAATTAGATCTAGTGTTATTCCCTACTTAAAGGTTTAGAGATTAACCTCTCTTTTTTAAAACTCCTATTCTTAAGTATTATGGTTAACTTCAATTTCAGTTCCGGTCAGTATGGCTACAAATTTAAAAATTATGTACATACATACCGCTTTCATACACAAAATGGTGGAGGAACTCAACAGGCCAGACAGCATCAATGGTAAAAACGTACAGCCCAGATTTCAGGTGGAGGAGTCCTGCCTAAGGGTCTCGGCCCAAAATGTCGACAGTACTATTTATCATTGATGCTGCCTGGCCTGCTGAGTTCCTCCAGCATTTTGTGTGTGTTACTTGGATTTCCAGCATCTGCAGATTCTCTCTTGTTTATATATACAGCTTAACTTCTTTCACAATCCTCCAACATCACAAGTTTTAAACAAAGTAAATCTCATTTCTTGCAGAAAATCCAATTCAGATCCTTTGAATGAAAGTAAACTTATACATCCAACCGTATTAACTCCTCTACGTCATGAAACATTTAGTTCCCGTGCTGGCTCTTCGATCTTGGGTGGCTCACCATTTTGTTTCTTGGTTCATTAGATGAAATAGTTGATCATCCACGGAAAGTCAATTCGCAAACCCGTATAAAAAAACGTGACCTGTATACAAAAGGATTATAATCCGTAAGCTTTTATACACATTCTATTTTCTATTCCAAATTAACTCAATATCACATTGTCATTTCGAAACATTTCTCAGTTACAACACTACTGAAATATTTCAGACACGAGTTTATACACTTTGAGCGTAAAAGTTTTTACCCACCAAATCCCTCGGTGGGATTTAACAGAATTAATGCCCGGTTACACGGTAGCGATCTTGGACACTCGTCTCTGCCGATATTGTCTCGTTACAGCTGCTGCTTGTTATGGCTGTAGCTTCAATGGATCTTTTATCGCTATCGTCTCTCCTCCAGGAGTATTACCCTGAGGTTTTCAAGTAAGTAATATGGTAGAGACACTCACTACTAATTCCACTTTTAACAGTTTAAATCTTTAGTTTCTAATAGTTCGCTGCTTTTCTTTCACTTTCCCGTGCTGCGGTAGCCCCGCCTCATTATCGCATGGCTCTCCCCTCCCCCCCGTACTGTTTTTGAAAAAAATCGGTAAACCTTGATTTAATCCCTCCAGTTAGAACTTTCTAACATTACATATTTGGGTTTAATTAACCTGGGTTACATTCACCTTCCTTAGATCAAAATGCACAAAGTAGAAGAAGGAAAAGGAAGAAGAAAGGTGGCGACCTTTACAACAACCACTTACTGCAGTCTCAGAGTCATCTCCAATAACCACCATGGAGGAGGCCCAGAACCTGGGATTGTTTCACAGACACAAGTTCCACCTGACAAGCAGAGTGATCCCCCTTTTCAGCAAAGACATTATCCTACAATAGTAAGAAATTCTCCAAAGTGATTAAATCTTCAAATCTGAACGGGACAATGTAAAAAACTACCATTCAGTACATAGTGTTATGTAATGCTCTGGTTCATACTTTTACTGTTAAGTTGTATGAATTTCATTTAGCCGCTCTGTAAGAGTAGTCTGTTCTGCTTTCTGCCTGTTTGGGTTATTGTTGAAGATGATGAGGGATGATGAGGAATATGTGCCATCCAATTAGGATGGTAGAACTGAGGGGAGGTTTTTCTGTTGAGGGACACTAAGATTGGGCTTAGAGCTTTGTTTCAGCCGAGATGAGGACAGAAGACGCCGGAGGGAACAGTTTGTAAGATTTGACCCGGAATGGAGCGTGATTCGATGAAGCCAGGGGCCAAGGTCAATGAATATGGTGAAACGTTGAGCTCTAACTTGTGCACATTTGACTGTTTAATTAGAATGGGCTCTTTTCTTTTTGTTTTTCTTTACTAACCCCTTAGTTAATTTAAGATTCATAAACATAATTCCTTTAATTGTATGCAGCGTACTGGCTGTCATTTGGTGGCCCTCTAATTTGCAACAGGGTAGCAAGTTACACAGCATCCGCACAAACTGGGGTTTGGGGTGGAAGAGCCGTCTCAATCTCACATGTTTTGCGGGACTGGAGAGTGTCTTCCCTCGACTTATTCAGCTAAGGAAACCAGGGGGATTAAATTATATGTAAAAATAATTAAGGGTTATCTGCAAAAATAGGTGAATTGCAAAGATCATCACACTGCCCAGTGATGCGCCTCACTGAAAAGTAAAGTCAAATTTTCACCCATATTTCAGACTCCCTGTGTCTTCCTTTGAGTTAATTCAATGTTTTGAAGTTACAAAACATAGCACATGCTTTCAGTTTGCACCAGGATGCGGCACTTGAACAGCGACCAGATGCATTGTGACACATCGTCAATGCTGAAACATACATGAAGAGCATGTGTTCAGAGATGATCCTGCAGCCCAAGGAAAGAATTAATAGGTGAGCATCAGGCAGAGGCAGTCCAGGAAATGACAGAGGACATCTGGCCCTGAAAGCCTTTCTCTGTGTTGGAAAATGCTGAGGATGAATGAATCCAATCACAGCCAAGATCACAGCACCGTGTGTGGCTAACTACATAAGGGGAGGACTAAGGGTCCTTTGATGATGTCTTGAATAGACAGCCATACATCAAGGTATCATATGTTGTCTTCCTGGGGCCACTGCCATTGATGTTACAGATTGGTTGCAGGGAATTCTAAATGGCAAGGATAAGCAATCAGAGATCATAGTCCATTCTGGCACTCATTGGTGAAAAGAGAAGTGTGGTCCTGCAATGTGGTTAGAAAGCTAGCTCATAGATTAAAGAACAAGACCTTCTACTCATAATCTAAAGGGAAAATGTTTATACTGGTTGAGGAAGACCATCCTCATGGTGGAGGAGCAATACCTGATACTCCATTTGGGGAGCTTCCAACCTGATGGCATTGATATTGAACTCTCCTTCTGGAACAGTAATTTTTCCCTCCTTTCCTCTCTTCTTCTATTCCCTACTCAGGACTTTTAGCTCTTCTCAACTGCCTATCACTTCTCTTTGGGTCCCCTTGTCTTTCGCCTTCTGCTATGGTCCACTCTTCTCTCGTTTCAGATTCCTTCCTGTCCAGCCCTTTACCTTTCTTACCCACCTGGCTTGACCTCTCAGTTTCTAGCGATCCTCTTTCCCTACGCCCAAACCTTTTTATTTGTGTTCTTCCCCCTTCCTTTCCAGCCCAAAAAAAGGGTCTGAAAAGTCAACTTTTTATTCACTTCCACAGATACTTCCTGACCTGCTGAGTTCCTGCAGCATTTGTTTGTGTTGCTTTGCATTTCCAGAATCTGCAGACTTTCACGTTTATAATTATTAATATTATTCGTACTTGTACAGTTTGTCTTCTTTTGCAGATGGTTGTCAGTCTTTTTGTGCAATTTCATTGATTCTATTTTATTTCTTTGTTCTACTCTGAATGCCTGCAGGAAAATGAACCTCAAGGTAGTATATGTGGACCTATACATACTTCAACAATAGATTTTATTGAACTTTGAACTTCTGCACATCTGATACATCTCCCGCTTTTCCTGCATTCACTTCTTGGACCCTCAGGTAATGTCCCATCTCTCTGCTCTCCTCTTTCCTATGGAGGTCCAGTGGTGGCAGTACCTCAGCTTTATACCTTTAATATCAATGAACTTTCACTATCACCTCTTTGAACAGTCTTTCAGTTGACTCCTCTCAGTCCATGCTTGCACAATTAAATGTCCATCTAGTAACATTAGCATTGGTCCAACTTAGAACTGTTACATTGTTCTATTATATTATTCAGTGTTCATAACTAATTACTCAAAATCATTCAGCTATTCTGCAGTGTTACTTGCATATGATTGATATGAAATACTAAAAGTTTACCAATTTATTCATACTCTGTTCTTGTTTCTGCTGCATACAAAATGTTTTGTTCCTGATTCATTGGGTTTCTCCAGTCAATGCTAATTATTTTAAATCACTTTTCTAGATGAACGAATCAGCCCATGGATTAGTGCAATAGATTCAGAGATAAAAAAGTTCAGCTGTAATTTACATTGCAGCAACTGATTCTGAAAGTTTCATATTGCGAATCATAGAAAATGCTTTACTTGGTTCCTCTTAGCAGCCCATTTTGATTTTATTTCCATATTTATTTTGATATTTAATGACTAGAGGAGTTTTGATGGGTAAAGTGAAGAGAAGGGTCGTCAGATGATTTTAGCTGGTGTTGCACACTCAGCCTGTATAGTGTTTACAGTTGATTTTCTTTAGATTGCGGTTTTGTCTATTGGTCCATAAATTCCAGACTGAATGGTGTGAGTGAAGCCAGTCTCCTGATTTAAATGCTTATGAGCAATGTTGGGCCGGCATGGTAGCATAAGGCTTCACAGCACTAGTGACCCTTGTTCAATTTTGCCACTGCCTGTATGGAGTTTTGCTTTCTTCCCATGACTGTGTGGGTTTCCACCTTGTTCTCCAGCTTCCTCCCACATTCCAAAGACATACAGGTTAATTGGACACATGGGCAGCATGGCTGATTGGGCTGGAAAGGCTCGTTACCATGCTGTATCTCTGAAAATCTCTAAGAACAAGAATCTTCAGAAACAAGGAAAATATATTTCCATGATTATTTCTTTGCTTCAGAATACATCAGGACTCAAATCATTGCCAATAATTTTCACATGTAAAATTTTAATTTTTGGCAGTCCTAATATAACTTACCAAATTATTTTATTTTGTGTAAAACTTTTTGCTTCCCCATCCTATTGATTAAATTCTATGAAATACAATCCCTAGCGCAATGAATAATATTTGGGATTTTGAATTTCTGGTTCAGAACTCACATAACCATATTTTAGTTTTGATGAAATAGCAAGCAGGTTAGACAAAAGAGAACTGGCAGATGTCATCATTTACTTGGATTTCTGAAGCCCTTTGATAAGGTGCCACTCATTAGGCTGCTTCACAAGATAATAGTCCATGGCATTACAGGAAAGATACTAGCATTTATTGGACATAGGTTAATTGACAGGATGCAAAGAGTGGAAATAAAGGGGGCATTTTATGATTGGCTGCCAATGACTGGTGGTGTTCCACAGTGTTAAGACTGCTTCTTTTTAAATTATATGTCAATGATTTGGATAATAGAATTGATGGCTTTGTGGCCAAGCTTGCAGATGATATGAAGATAGATGGAGGGGCAGGTAGTTTTGAGGAAGCAGGGAGTCTGCAGAAGGACTTAGACAGATTAGGAGAATGGGCAAGCAAGTGGCAGGTAGAACACGATGTTGTGAACTGAATGGTCATGCACTTTAGGAGAAGGAATAAACACATAGAGTATTTTCTAAAAAGAGAGAAAATTCAAAAATCCAAAGTGCAAAGGTTGTTGGGAGTCCTTGTGCAGGATTCCCTTAAGGCTAACTTGTGGGTTGAGTCAGTGGTCAGGAAGGCAAATGCAATGTTTGTATTTATTTTGAAATAACTGGAATATAAAAGCAAGGATGTAATGCTGAGGATTTATAAGGCATTGGTTACACTGCACTTGGTGTATTGTGAGCTGTTTGTGCCCCTTATCCTTTGTGCCCCAAAAGTTGTGCTGGCTTTGGAGAGCGTCAAGAGGGGATTCATAAGAAGGTCGTCATTGTGGCTATCCCTTGAGGTCGAGGGATGATGGTCTTCATTCTGTTGACCTACTTATGGGTTCTCAAGTGGCTTATGAGTCCAAGCTTGGCTTTGAACGTTCTTCCACATTCAGGACAGGTAGTTCCAGATGGCAGATTGGGCTTTGGTTGTTGCTGCCTCTCTTTCCATTTTCTTCTCTTTTCTTCTAATTCTGCACATCTGTTGGCTTCGAAAGTTGCTGTTCCTTCTCGGATGATGGCTTGCCAGAGTTTACTGTCCTTGGCATTGGTTTCCTAATTGTTGATGTCGATGTTACATTTCTTCATGTTGGCTTTTAAGACGTCTTTGAACCTCTTCTGTTGTCCACCTCTTTTACATTTGCCTTCTTTAAGCTGGGAGTAGATTTGTTTTGGCAGATGTTCGTCTTTCATCCGAACAACATGACCACCCCATCTTAGTTGGTTCTTGATGACGAGAATCTTGATCACAAGAATGATTGCAGTAATGAAAGGGTTAAGGTATGAGGAACATTTGATGGTTCTGGGCCTGTACTCAGTGGAATTTGGAATGATGAGGGGGATCTCATTGCAATGTTGAAAATCCTAGATTAGATGAGGAGAGGATGTTCCCTATAGTAGGGGAGTCTAGGACCGATAGGCACACTCTCAGAATAGAGCAATTTCTTCAGCCAGAGGGTGGTGGATCAGTGGAATTTGTTGCCACAACTCTCTTGTGGAGGTGAGATCAATGGGTGTACTTTGAGTTGAGGGCCTAGCAGAGATATTTAAATCGTCCTTAGCAACAGGTGAAGTATTAGAGGGTTGGAGGATGGCCAATGTTGTTCCACTGTTTAAGAAAGGTTTTAAAAATGTATCAGGAAATTGTAGTGGGGAAGTAATTGGAAGGTGTTCTAAAGGACTGGATATATGAGTATTTGGATAAACATTGACATACCATATCTTTGTGGATGGTAAGTCGCGTTCAACCAACTTTATAGCGTTTTTCAAGGCAGTTACCAGGAAAACTTATGAAAGCAAGGCAGTGGATGCTATGTACATGGACTTCAACAATGCATTTGACAAGGTCCTGCAAGGTTCAGTCACTCGGTATTCAAGATGAGATAATATATTGGACTAGATATTGGCTTTGCAGGAGAAGCCAGGAAGTGGTAGTAGATGGTCGTCTCTCTGACTGAAGGCATGTGACTAATAGAGTTCCCCAGGGATTGTTGCTGAGTCCGTTGTTGTTTGTTATCTATATCAATGATCTGGATGAAATTGTGGTTAGCTGGATCACCAAATTGGAGGATTTGGAGGAGTAGTGGACAGTAAGGAAGACTATCAATGTTTGCAGAGGGATCTGGACAAACGAGCTGAAAAATGACAGATAGACTTTCATGCAAACATGTTTGGGGTGTTGCACCTCCCCAGGGAAAACCAGGGTAGGTCTGACACATCAAACGGTTGGGCACTGAGGACCGCTATAGAACGATGGGATCTGGGAATAAAGTGCCACGGAGGTGGAGCGGAGTGATGATGGCACGAAACGAAAACTTCTTTGCTGGCATCTTCAGAAACAGCTCTATTTCCATCGTTAATATCTTTATTTTTCCGTTTCAGTGTTGCTTTCAAGGCCTTGACCTGGATTTACACGCTGACTTCAGTTCTTTCTGGGAATGGGGCCCGCTCTCGGGGTTTCATAATCGGCCGTTGTTGCTCGGCACGCCAAGGATTCGGCCCAAGAGCCCAGCTTGGATGTGGAGGCCTAGGATCTCGGGGCTCCAGAGACTGGCAGATTGAGGGTTGGTGTCACGGCAGGAGACCCGTGTGTCGTTGGGGGAGTCGAAATATCTATGGCTGTGTGCCTAGATCTTTGGGCACAGAGCTCGAAAAAAATGATATAACGGACTTTTAACGTCATAAACCAACAAGTTGTTTGTTGTGTCTCCCTGCTCGCTGTGAAAACGGAGACATCTCTTTCTCCCTTATTAGGGAGACAGGGAGCCTGTGGTATGTCGAATACCAGGTGAAACATGAAGTCTTTGGGGTAACTGCAAGTCTGGTAACTGGTGGGTGCTGATGGTTTTTTTTGCCGGTGGGGGGAAGGGGGATTGTTGCTTGCTGCTGCTTACGTGCAGGAGGGAAGGGAGCTGAGGGGGACTTCAGGGTTCTAACATTTAACTGTTATTCATTTTCAGGGGCACTCCTCTGTTTTTGTGCATGGTTGTGAAGAAAAAGCATTTCAGGGTGTATATTGTATACATTTCTCTGACATTAAACGTACCTTTGAAACCTTTAAATTAATTGACAGTGTCAGCACAGGTAGATTGGGTTGTAGGGAAAGTATTTGGCAGTTTGGCCTTCATAAATCAAATTATTAAGTACAGGAGATGTAATGTCATGTTGAAATTGTATAAGATTTTGGTGAGGCCTTAGTTTGGTGTGCAATTATGGTCACCTGCCCACAGGAAAGATGTAAATAAGGTTGAAAGAGTACAGAGAAAATTTAGAACAAAGTTGCTGGGACTAGAGGAACTAATTGAATAGGTTAGAGCTTTATATCGTATACCATAGAAGCCTGAGGGGAGATTTGATAGAGGTATACAAAATTATGATGGGTACAGATAAGGTAAATGCATGCGGGCTTTTCTCACTGAGGTTGAGTGGGCCTACAACTCGAGGTCATGGATTAAGAGAGAAAGGTGAACATTTTTTGGGGAACATGAGGGGAAACCTCTTCACTCAGAGGGTTGTGAGAGTGTGGAACAAGTGGCGCATGCAAGCTCGTTTTCAATGTTCAAGAGAAATTTGGATAAGTACATTAATGGTATGGAGGGCTATTGTCCTGGTGCAGGTCGATGGGAGTAAGCAGCTTAAATTGTTTATCATGGACTAGATGGACCAAAAGGCTTGTTTCTGTGTATTTTTCAATGTTTCTATGGCTCTGATGAAATGGCAGAACAAGACTCAAATGGCCAAATATCCTAATTCTGCTCTTATGGTCTGATTAAAAAGATGGTGTGTACAGGTGTCCCTATCTTTACAAAGGTAGAGCGTTCCTATGAAACCTTTCTTAAGCTGAAAGAGTATAAAGCGAAGAAGCATTAATTTATATGGGAAAAATTTTTGTAAAGGCGAAAATCCTCTTTGTAATGTGAAAACAGGTTACTAATGTAGGTCTTTTGTAAAAGCGAAGTGGCGTAAAATGAACATTTGTAAAGCGGGGGACACCTGTATTTTCTTATTCTCATGTTAACATAATATCAAAACTAATTAGATGGACTGAACGAATTCATTCGCTTCTTGCACCAACCTGTATGCTTAACCGGTTCTCAAACCCCCCCCCCCCCGCCATTATCTCCCAGTATGCAGAAATAAAAAAGAAAAAGAAAAAAAACAACTTAATTTGTCTCATATCCATAGAAACCTACAGTGAAATGTGTTGTTTTATTTCAACGACCAACCCATTCTGAGGATTGTGCTGGGGGCAGCCTGTAAAGTGTCTCCACGATTCTGTCGCCAACATAGCATGATCACTAACCTTAACCGTACATTTTGGAACGTGGGTGTAAACCAGAGCTTACCGCATCTCATAGGGAGGTCATAAAAACACTTTAAAGATAGTGACAAGAATTGAACCCCTATCACTGGCTATTGTGCAAAGAATTAAGCTACCATGCCACCCTCAAATAATCTGAAAGAGGGAAAAGACTCTGCAATATTTGATACAGCTTTATGTAAGATGTTTGCTATTTACAGAGTTTCCCATTCAGTGTGACCAGATACTTCACCCCATTTTTCAGCTCCTGTCTGAACTTCCTCTGTGTCAGTCCATAGATGCAAGTGTTGGTGCAGGAACTGAGTAGTTGCAACATGAACCCTGTTTGCTGGTTGATGTATATGGGATTGCTGTAATACTTGTCCTGGTAATTGTAGTTTTTCATTCGCCATTTTAAGGAATGTACAAAATATGGTGTCCAGAGCAGGATGAAGTTGCCAGATAAAGTGAAGAGCAAAATCATAGACTTCTTACGGTTCTCACTCTCAGGATCATTGCGATTATCGCTGTTACTCACGAGCACCCTACGGATTTTATTGGACTTTATAATATGTTTGACGGTAAGGGCATTGAATGAAAGAATGAGAATGATTGGTAACAAAGGAGTTACTACACTGTCAAATGACTCATAAGCCGCCCACAGGGGTGAGGTATTGTAGGCAGCAGTTGCCATGCAGAGATAGGGAATGTTGTTAATCACATATCTGGGCTCACTAGTAAAGTAAAATGGGATGCTCCTCAAAAAGGCCAGCGTACACACAGTGGCTATAACGACACTTGCTGTCCTCTTGGTACAGTACCTTGGTCTGAGTTTCTGAAAAGAAATGGCTACAAAGCGATCGAAGGTAAAAGCGACTGTGAACCAAACAGAGCAATCGAGGGCTGCAAACTTTGTGACAATTATCATGGAGCACACCGGAGTGATGAACAAAAAGTTTATCAGCAAATAAATATTGTTAATTCGCTTCAGCATGACTTCGACAATCACCACCATTAGATCCGCCGTAGCCATGGCAACCAAATAGCGAGTAATGCATCGGGAGAGTCCGCAATTTCCCCGGCACAGGATTACGATCGCCACCAGGTTAACTGCAACAGGAAGAAAAGAAAGTTATCACCAGACTCTGCAAATAAGCCAATGCCAGGGTAAAAAGAAATTACAAGTGAAAAAACATAATAAGATGAAGAACAGAAGATTCTACGTTAGGTGAGAAAGGGTAGCAAAGGATTATTATTAGCAGCTGATCTGCCTGAGTGGTGGAAGATGAATTAAAAACACTGCATTAAAAGATTTTAGAACTGTGAGAACGAAAACATTGCATTTCTAGACAGCTCCACCCGCCCAAAACAAAACCCCCAAAATGCTGAAATTATTCTGCAGGTTAAAGAAAATTGGTTGTGGTAAACTTTAGATCTTACTGACCTTATATCAGAGCTGACAGAAAACTGGACTGGCTGGTTATCTGAAATTTCTGAATTCAATATTGAACCCTTCAGGCGGCCACATGTCTACCAGAAGAAACATTTCCTTCAGCTCATGTTGGCATTAATTGGGACAGTATAAGAAGAGAGAGAGAGGAGAGAGAGAGAGGGGATATATATATATATATATATATATATATATATATATATATATCCATCCAAGTGGGGGCAGCAGTTAGATGGGTGCTTATTACCCTCCTTGTGGAGGTATTCTGAAAAAAATACTGTCATACTGTCACATACGTAACACATCGCCTAGTCTATGCTCACCTATTTGTACTAATCTCATTTTATTCTCCCCATATTCCCATTAACTCAGCCATGATTCTGTCAATCACTGACCAGGAAGTGTAATTCTGTGACCAATTAACATCCCAATCCAATTTTCCTTCAGATATTAGAGGAAACTAAAGCTCTTGAAGAGAAATCCAATGAAGAACATTCAGTCTCTTAACAATGAGGATTAGAAGTCAGAGTTGAAGCCGGGTGACTAAAGCTGTGAGACAGCAGCTCTACTGATTATGCCACTGTGACACTACAGTGATGTCATTTACATTTGGCTGGTTAAATGCAGATGATTCCAAGCTATGTACACTGACAATAGTTTCCCAAGTTTGAAAGCATACAGGATGCCATTGTCTCATTCTGTAGAAGTGCTTGAGCACCTGAATGGTGGGAATGGAAGAGGCAAAGGGAAGGTGATGTGGTTGTATAAAACAGTGCTGAGAAAGGCAGTGGTTGTTGGTGGAGATGGATGAGTGAACCAGGGAGTCAGAGGAGGAACGGTACTTCCAGATGTTGAAAGGAAGGAAAGGTGCATCTGGTGGTGACATCTTACTGCAGCTGGTGGAAGTACATCATGCTTGTTATATGTCTCTGCTTGCCCCTCTCTACCTGCCTGACACATATACTCTCAGCCTCCCTTCTATAAAAATGAGTATTTACATTTTTCAATGCAAGAGGAGAACATAAGCATTTACATGGCATTTAGAAAATTATGCATATCAACTAGTTCCTTTCCCTTACCTGTAATGCCAACTGCTGCAAGGACGGGGTAGTAGATGCTTTCAAACACAAAGATAACTGGATAGCCCATGTTATGTGTCAAGGAGAGTTGCCCATGAGACACTGTTTGAAGGTTGTCAGTCTAGTAGCAGGAGACCTTTCTTATATGCAAGAGAATGGTCTGCTGGGATTCTCACCTGCAGTGAACTCTGTTAGTTACATTCAATTAAACAACCTGATTTAATCAACCAAAGATAAAATCTATTTTAGAAGCTATTTTCAAATTATATTTTTCTCTGGAAAACAATCGTTCTCTAGAAATCATGTATATTGTATCAATGATTAGCTTGTACATAGTTATTGCACCTGCGACCTATTCCTTCATGAGTTATCCTCACAGAACTGTGTGTTGTCTGGCAGAGGGTGCTGGCCACTGTCAGTGACTGTGTAGCTGCTGTGAATGTCCACAAGAAAATGAATCTCAGGGTAGTATATGGTGGCATACATATATTTTGATAGTAAATTTACTTTGGGCTTTGGTCTTTATTTCTTGCATTTTACATCTTATCTGGCCTCATCCTTTGTTTTGTTACTTGCCCCATGATCTCCTCCATTCTGCTATCATCTTTTGTCATGACATCACATCTGTATCAAGTCAATTGCTGTCCTTCCTAATCTAAACCTGACATCTATTGTATTTCCTTTGTTTTGTTTCTTAGTTCCTCCTGCGATATACAAATAACTCTCACATTTAGTTTGCATTCTCTTCTGTCTTCATACCTTTTTTAATTTCTTCTCTGTTGTTACTCCAGTTTTGCAGCCTTGTTTGACCATTTACACTTTTGTGACCAATGAAGACTTGAGTCCATCTGGGAGAGGCCTATGGATTTGCTCTGCAGCTCTCTCCTCACTCTTTCTACTCAAATGTAAAACTTCCAATCTTTCAACATTGAATTTCAATCACCCATTCTCCCAGCTTTTTTATCTTCGTGATGTTTGCTGTTCACCTTATAGTCCACCCAACAACAAATTTTATCTCATCTGTTCTGAACATGCATATCTAACTCAGAGTAGGAAAAGAAGTGGCCCTGCTACTGACTCATGGGGAGCTGCATTATCTTCTTCTGTCCAGTCTGAGAAGCAACATTCCACCACCGCGCTCTCTTTCATGTTACTTTGCCAATTTTCTGCCCGGGCTAATATTCTTGTGTATTATCAGACTTGACGGTAAACCAGTCATTTGGTACCTGATGAAAAAAACTTTTCAAAACACATAGCAATTATATTTCTTTCCTTAAGTATCTCCTGTTATTCCAGGGGAAAAGAAAGCTACCAAGTTAGCTGGACACCACACCCCTTCAATGACTCCGCAATGGCCTTTTCTCATCAATGTAAAACCGTCAGAGCCCTGTTGGAAGCCGATGGAGTAAAACCATTTTAGATTGCTCCTACTCTACTTACTTTATTGTCTCCTACCATTTTTTTTGAAACCTCATTATAATACTGCTCTACTATGGCTGGGAAAAGAACAAAAACTTATGCAAAAGAAAGAGAAACAGAAGATGAATCCCCAGTCACTTTGGATTCAATCAGTGACTTCCTTAAATGGCAAAAATTGGAATTTTCTGAGGAGTTTCAACAACTTAATGGCAAATTGGATACAATCCAACAAACTTCAACTGAGCATGAGAACTGAATTCAGGAAAATACTGCTAAGCTGGTGACACTTGAAGAGGATGCTGAAGATACAGTTAAACTCTACAAAGAGTTATCCTTATCCAGTGTAAAAAATAATGAAAAGGATTATCAATCTAGAAAACAGAAACAGGAGAAATAATTTGCGAATTCTGGGTCTTGAAGAATCAATTGTAGGCGCTGACCCTACAAAGTTCTTTGCAAACTTTCTGAAACAGTTATTCCCTGTTTTATTCACTTCTGATCTGAAGCTTGATCGAGCATATCGCTCGCTGATTTCGAAGCCATTGTCGTCGGCAGCGAGACCCAGGTCGGTCATTCTAAGTTTTCATGCATTTCGTATTGAGGATCTTTTAATTCACCATACCCATCGACTAGGAATGTTCGATTTCCATGGTTACAAGGTCAGATTTGTGGAAGACTATTTGCCTGAAGTTATGGTTGATTATATGAAATATAAAGAAGTTATGTCGGAACTTTACGATAAAGGATTTAAACTGTGCCTTCGGTTTCCCGCCCGTCTGAGTATTGTTTCAAAGAACGGATTGCAAAGAAGCATAAAGTCAGTTGAAGAGGCAAAAGAGTACTGAAGGCTGAAGTCTAAAACCTATATTTTATATTTGATCAATTTTTTTCTTCTGTTAATATAAATCTGAAATAAGGTTTCAATAAGCTTACATTTTGGCTGTTCATATACTGTCTTTTGTTACACTTTTTGATACTTTTTTATTATATCCATTTTAGAGGCTTTATTTTAATATAATTTTCTTGAATTTGTTTAAATTGACCCTTTTTATATTTTTGAATACTGAGTTATTTTTCTTTCTATGTTGTGTCTTGGTAAGGACATAATTGACTTTGACGGACCGGAGTTTCTGTCAACAGGATTTTTTGGGGAGGGAACTTAGTTGTTAGCTCACTGACTGTCTATTGGTCAGCCTTCTGGCTTTGGGTGGGGGAGGGGCTACGGCCTATTTCTTTCTGGGAGCTGTGATGGGTTGATTATATGATTGCCTGTTTGACTACCCTACCTTAGGGTTTGCTTTCTAGTATTAATAACTTATGGCTAGATCTTTTAATTACATGATGATTTGTATTTAAAATAGTATGAAATATTCACTTATTTAGTTTGAATGTGAAAGGGCTGAATCACCCCATTAAATGGAACAAAGCGTTTGCTTATATTAAAAAATTAAAAGCACCCATTACCTTCCTACAAGAAATGCACGTACGCAGCTGTGACAGCTTACGTTTTTTTTTACTCGGTGGAATGGTATGCCATTTGTTACGTACCCGTGAGACGTGACAGTGGTACCCTTGTCACGTGACTGGGGTTGAAGTTATACTGGACATGAGGTAATGGTGGAGTGATGTCATTTTCCCGCCAGTAGAGGTCATGTGACAGGTTTTTTTTTCTACAGTGTATAAAAGGGAGACCCACCCTGTCAGGTGGGGCAGTTCGTGGCAGGATTTGCCAAGATGACTTCATATCACTGTGTGATTTAATGTGATGACGCAGTTTAGTTAAAAATGAAGTTTTATATAATGCCTAAAGTTTAAAAGGTCAGAGCCAACGGTTTCTTTGCTAATGGAGAGTGAAGTTTGGAAGACAAATCGAGAAGAATCGATTTTCGACGATGGATTGACTTCGACCTTGTGTGATCCTCATTCGGAAGGATTTCGTTTACTATTCTCATGATAGTCTCCGCTGGAAAAAGTGGGAGATTGAGAATATTGTGGAAGGAAGGTCAGTCACTTTAAGTTGTTATATTTAATAAAATTCGACGTGGGAGTTCGACGCTGGGAATCGAAGGACATCGACGTGGAAGAAAATTTACATCGCTTTAAAAAGTCTCTCCTTTTAAAAGTACCGTGAGCTTTTGAACTGTCGGCATATCGTTTTAAAATACTGTTTTCTTTCGGCATATCGCTTTAACGAACTGAGTTCGTTTCAATACTGCTTTAAAGACTGTTTGGGACTGCAAAGCTATTAAGAACTGTTTGATCAGCTGCCAGCAGCTGAGCTCGGATCATTGTTTGGGTTTGTTTACATTTGAAGGGGGTTTGTTATCAGTGTTTAATAAACGTGTTATTTGTTATAAAACCCTTCGTCTAACTCATCTATAATTATTGTTGCCTGAATACGTAACATAAATATGGGGGCTACGTCCGGGATTGAATTTGTTTGAGTTTAATAAGCTTTTTGAATTTTGAATCGGTGTTTTGGTAACGGGGATTGCTCGATTTTTTTTTGTTTGTTTGGCTTGTGAGTGGTATTCGGCAACGATGAATATTGATGAGTTTCTGGATTCGCCAGTCGCGGATTTGTTAGCGAAGGCGAAAAAAACTGAAGTCTCTGAACTTGCTAATCGGTTGCATCTTAAAGGGATTTTGCCAACTACATCAAAAGCTGTAATACAGAGAAAGATCGCATCACATTTTGTGGCTTCGGGTCATTTTGAAGAATCGATTTTAGAATCGTTTCCAATAAGTAATCTGGAGATGCAGTTGCAAATTGAACAAATGATGTTAGAAAGGTGTAAATTGGAAGCTGAGCAAAAGCAGAGAGATTTTGAATATGCAATGGCTAAATTAAGGTCTGTAGAACAGTCTGCTGATTCTAAAAAACCGTTTGTTGCTAGCCAAGAAATTAAATTGGTCCCTCCATTTAGTGAAACAGAAGTGGAGAGATATTTTCAACATTTTGAAACTATTGCTCGGATGTCAGAGTGGCCGAAAGATAAATGGTCAGTGTTATTACAGAGTGTAATCAAAGGCAAGGCACGACACGTTTACACAGCTTTAACTGCTGCGCAAGCATTAGATTATGATATTGTGAAAGAAAATATTCTCAAATCGTATGAATTGGTCCCAGAAGCGTACAGGGAAAGATTCAGGAGTTTGAAAAAGTCTGTGGAAAAGACTTATGTGGAATTTGCCTATGATAAAGCTATGTGTTTTGAGAGATGGGTTTCTTCTAAAAATGTAAATGGGGACTATGAGACTTTGAAAGAGCTGATTTTGATGGAGGAATTTAAAAGAAGCATTCCTGTTGAAGTAAGGACCTACTTAAATGAGAGGGATACTGATAAATTGCAGGACTGTGCTAGATTAGCTGATGAGTATGTTTTAATCCATAAGAATAAATTTCCTCAGGGTAGAATTTTTAAGAGGAAAAATAATATGGAGACTCAAGGTAAATCAGAAATTAAATTAGAGGTTAATGAGAGAGGTAAGGAGGAAGGAAAACCTGTGAAGGAAAGACAGTTTGGTCTTATTTGTAACTATTGTAAGAAGCCTGGCCATGTAATAGCTAACTGTTTCAAATTGAAAAAGAAAGAGAAGGAAGCAGTTCCGGATGCTTGGGTGCAACATACTGAAGCACCTGTAAAGTTACAGGGTTTGGTAAACACAAATGAGGATTCGTTAGAGTCTGACCAAGTTAGAAAGGGATATGATCATTTTATAACTGAAGGGTTTGTATCCTTGAAAGAAGGATCTACTCTGGTGCCAATAAAAATTCTTAGGGATACTGGAGCTTCTCAATCACTGATGTTAGATAGTGTGTTGAAGTTTAATGAAGAGAGTGATACTGGTGAGGTAAATTACATAAGAAGTGTTGGAAGTGATTTTATGCCTGTACGTTTACATGAAGTAAATTTGAAGTCAGGGTTAGTTACAGGATTTGTTAAGGTAGGATTACAGCATAGCTTACCTGTGAAGGGTATTTCTTTATTGTTAGGTAATGACTTGGCAGGTGGACAAGTTTTTCCTGAAGTGTATTTGACAATGGAATCAGAGGAACCAGAGGTGAATTCTAACACAGATTCTTCTTGTGTTGTGACTAGAGCTATGGCTAAAAAGATTGATGTGCAGAATGAGGTTGTTACTCATGACTGTTCAACTCAGGATTTGAGTTTTGAGGATGTGTCGGAGACTTTCTTACCTTCGTTGTTTGAACAAGATTCTGGGAGTAAGTCTGACTATGAAGATTTATCTCTGTCTCGGAAGGAGATGATAGCAGAGCAGAATAGAGATCCTGAGATTATAAAATTAAGGGAACAAGCTTTACTAGGTAGTGAAATTGAGAAGGTGTCAGTAGGATATTACTTGGAAAAAGGAGTGTTGATGAGGAAGTGGAGGTCGCCTACAATTCCTGCAAGTGAGGAATGGAATGTTGTTTACCAGGTGGTTGTTCCTAAAGTTTATCGGAATGAGATTTTGACTTTAGCTCATAGTGTGCCTTTAGGTGGACATCAAGGGGTAAGGAAAACTGTGGACAAGATTTTAAAACATTTTTACTGGCCTGGTTTAAGAAAAGATGTGGCGATGTTTTGTAAGACGTGCCATACTTGTCAAATTGTGGGTAAACCAAATCAGGTTACACCAGTAGCTCCATTACAACCTATTCCAGCATTTGGTGAACCGTTTTCTAAAGTTATTGTAGATTGTGTTGGTCCATTACCAAAGACAAAAACTGGTTATCAGTATTTGTTGACTATCATGTGTACTTCGTCTAGGTTTCCAGAGGCAGTACCACTTAGGAATATAAAAGCTAAAACTGTGACGAAGGCTCTTATAAAATTCTTTACTTATTTTGGATTGCCTAAGGAAATACAAACTGATCAAGGTAGTAATTTTATGTCTGGATTGTTTCAACAGATAGTTTATAAATTGGGAGCTAAGCAAATCACTTCGTCTGCATACCATCCAGAATCGCAAGGTGCCTTGGAGAGGTTTCATTCTACTCTCAAGAATATGATTAGGACATATTGTGTGGAGAATGAAAGTGACTGGGATGAGAGTATAAACTTACTTTTATTTGCAGTGAGGGAATCGGTACAGGAATCTTTAGGTTTTAGTCCATTTGAACTTGTGTTTGGGCATAGAGTTAGAGGACCTTTAGCTTTATTGAAGGAACAGTGGATTAGTAAGGAAGTGCATACTAATTTGTTGGACTATGTTTTGAAATTTAAGGACAGGTTACATAAAGCTTGTAGCTTAGCCAAGGAAAATTTGAAGTTGGCTCAGGAGAAAATGAAGACTTGGTATGATAAGGAAGCTAGGATGAGGATGTTTAAGCCTGGAGATAAGGTGTTGGTTCTTTTCCCAGTGCAGACAAATCCTTTACAAGCTAGATTTCATGGACCTTATGAAATTGTGTCTAGAGTTAATGATGTGGATTATGTAATAAAAACTCCAGATCGTAGAAGGTCAACACAACTTTGCCACATAAATATGATTAAACCATATTTTGAGAAACAATCTGATACTGTGACTGTTGTGGTTAGTGAGAATGAGTTGGATTTAACTGGGAACATGATAGATGATTCATCTGACTTTCATTCTAAATCTAACATTGTTTCTGTTAGGTTACCTAATTCGACTATTCTGGAAAATATGGATGAGAAATTAGCACATTTACAGCTAGAGCAGAAACAACAGATGAAGGAATTGATTTTTAAGTATAAGGATTTGTTTCCAGATGTTCCGAGAAGGACTACTATAGCTTCACATGATGTAGATGTTGGAGATGCCAAACCTATTAAACAACATCCATATAGAATGAACATGGAAAAATGTGAACTTGCTGAGAAAGAAATTGAATACATGTTAGAGAATGATATTATTAGACATTCTAACTCGAATTGGAGTTCGCCATGTGTTATGGTGCCAAAACCTGATGGTAGTATTAGGTTTTGTACGGACTATAGAAAGGTGAATGCTGTAACGAAAACAGATGCATATCCAATTCCTAGAGTAGATGATTGTGTAGATAAAGTTGGAAAAGCAAAGTTCCTTACAAAGATTGATTTATTGAAAGGGTATTGGTGTGTTCCACTAACGGACAGAGGTAGAGAGATTTCTGCGTTTGTAACTCCATCTGGGTTATATGAGTATAATGTTCTTCCATTTGGGATGAAGAATGCCCCAGGTACTTTTCAGAGGATGATTAATTCTGTGATTCAGGGTTTGAAAGATACTGATGCTTATATTGATGATTTAGTGACAGGAAATGATACTTGGGAAGCACACATAATTGCGGTGGAGAAATTGTTTGAAAAGCTTTCAAAAGCTAACTTGACTATTAATTTAGCCAAGAGTGAATTTGGACATGCTACTGTGACTTACCTTGGTTATGTTGTAGGTCAAGGTAAGGTAGCTCCTGTTCAGGCAAAAGTTCAGGCAATTTTGGAAATTCCCACTCCGACGGGGAAAAAAACTCTCAGAAGGTTTTTGGGAATGGTAGGATATTATCGAAAATTTTGTAAGAATTTTGCTAATGTTGCCCTTCCGTTAACTAATCTTCTGCAGAAGAATGTGAAGTTTGTGTGGACAGTGTTTTGTCAGGAAGCATTTGAAAAATTGAAAACAATGATATGTGAACAACCTGTGCTTAAGGCACCTGACTTTGGAAAACCTTTTTCATTAGCTGTGGATGCTAGTGATGAAGCTGCGGGAGCAGTATTGATGCAAAGGAATGAGGGTGATGAGGTTGATCATCCAGTAGCATACTTTTCTAAGAAATTTAATAAGCATCAAAGAAACTATTCAACAATAGAGAAAGAATTGTTATCTCTTGTTTTGGCTTTGGAATATTTTGAGGTATATGTTGGTACAACTCAAAAACCACTTATTGTTTACACTGATCATAATCCGTTAGTTTTTCTGAGTAAGATGAAAAACAAAAACAGAAGATTGTTAAATTGGAGTTTGATGCTACAAGAGTACAATATTGTGATAACTCATATTAAAGGTAAAGATAATGTGGTTGCTGATTGTCTATCTCAATGTTGAATGTACAATGTTTTTTTTTTGGAGTGGTTTTTTTTTTATTGTAACACTCCTACTGTATTGTATATTGTGTATGTTATAATTTATACCTTTGTTTTTTTTTTGGGTTTTTTTTTGTAAGTAATTGTTAAAAATTTTTGTTCTTGACAGACCAAAAATGTTTTTTTTGGAGGGAGGTGTTACGTACCCGTGAGACATGACAGTGGTACCCTTGTCACGTGACCAGGGTTGAAGTTATACTGGACATGAGGTAATGGTGGAGTGATGTCATTTTCCCGCCAGTAGAGGTCATGTGACAGGTTTTTTTTTCTACAGGGTATAAAAGGGAGACCCACCCTGTCAGGTGGGGCAGTTCGTGGCAGGATTTGCCAAGATGACTTCATATCACTGTGTGATTTAATGTGATGACGCAGTTTAGTTAAAAATGAAGTTTTATATAATGCCTAAAGTTTAAAAGGTCAGAGCCAACGGTTTCTTTGCTAATGGAGAGTGAAGTTTGGAAGACAAATCGAGAAGAATCGATTTTCGACGATGGATTGACTTCGACCTTGTGTGATCCTCATTCGGAAGGATTTCGTTTACTATTCTCATGATAGTCTCTGCTGGAAAAAGCGGGAGATTGAGAATATTGTGGAAGGAAGGTCAGTCACTTTAAGTTGTTATATTTAATAAAATTCGACGTGGGAGTTCGACGCTGGGAATCGAAGGACATCGACGTGGAAGAGAATTTACATCGCTTTAAAAAGTCTCTCCTTTTAAAAGTACCGTGAGCTTTTGAACTGTCGGCATATCGTTTTAAAATACTGTTTTCTTTCGGCATATCGCTTTAACGAACTGAGTTCGTTTCAATACTGCTTTAAAGACTGTTTGGGACTGCAAAGCTATTAAGAACTGTTTGATCAGCTGCCAGCAGCTGAGCTCGGATCATTGTTTGGGTTTGTTTACATTTGAAGGGGGTTTGTTATCAGTGTTTAATAAACGTGTTATTTGTTATAAAACCCTTCGTCTAACTCATCTATAATTATTGTTGCCTGAATACGTAACACATTCCATTCTTTGTTTAATGCAAAATCACGTGGAGTTTCAATTTTTGTAGATAATACAGTTTCCTTTGTTCAGCATAAAGTTGTTTTGGATCCTAATAGTCGATTTCTTATTGTATCAGGGAGTTTAGACAGTAAATTGATTGTTTTTGCTAATGTATATGCCCCCACCATAGATGATCCTGGATTTTTTGAATGTTTATTTTCATTTTTGCCAGATTTGTGTACTTACTCTCTTGTAATGGGAGGTGATTTTAACTGCTGGTTCAATCCAGTATTAGATCGCTCATCTGTCAAACCAGCCACACTTAATAAATCAGCTTTGTTTATCCAATCCTTTCTAACTAAATGTGGCATAGTTGATGCTTGGCATTTTCCTCATCCGATGGACAGGACATATTCTTTTTTCTCTCCTGTCCATCATTCTTATACCAGGATTGATTATTTTTTTTAATTGAAAGTCCAATGATTCCATTGATTCGATCAATCAAATATAAAGAGATTGCTATTTCTGACCACTCTCCTGTACTTCTATCTCTAAATCCTCCTAGTCCTATCCCTATGAGTAGATTTTGGCGATTTAATTTAACTCTGTTATCCAATGAGGACTTTTAAAAATTTATGAAGAATCAAATCTTTTTTTGAAGAAAATACATTGGAGGAGATGTCCAGTCTTATTATATGGGATACTTTTAAAGCATATATCCAGGGTCAAATTATTTCTTATACTGCAAACATCATTAAAAAAAGCTAACCAAGAGAGAAACAAACTAGCTAATCAGTTAAAACAACTGGATCGTAAATATGCTTTGGTACCTGATCCTGAAACATATAGGAGACGCATTGAAACCAAAACTAAATATGATCTCTTTTAACGTATCCAATTGAAAGCTAGCTTTTAAAAGATAGAAGTCTATTTTATATTCATGGAGATAAAACTGGTAAGCTACTGGCTAATCAATTGAAGCCATTTATAGTCAAGCAGCAAATTAAAGAAATACATAAAATTAATGGGGATAAGACAACTGACCACTTTGAAATTAATGACACTTTTAGGGAATTTTATTCCAAATTGTATAGTTCTGACTCTGTTAATGATAATACTGCAATGAATAATTTTTTAGATCAATTAAATATTCCTAATCTTTCAATAGATGATCATAAGCAATTGGATCAACCTATTTCCCAGGAGGAAATTGCTCAGGCTATTCGAGAATTGCATTCTGGGAAATCCCCAGGACCCAATGAATTCTCTGGAGAGTTTTATAAGGCTTTTACCTCCTTGCTTATACCACTCTCATGTTCTACCTTTACAGATTCCTTCAAGGTAGGAGGATTACCGCAGTCTTTTTATGAAGCTTCCATTTCGCTTATTCTCAAAAAGAATAAGAATCCTACTGAATGCTCTTCATATAGACCTATCTCTTTACTCAATTTTGATACTAAAATTTTATCGAAAGTGTTGGCTTGCAGACTTGAAAATATTATATCATCTATAGTTTTGGATGATCAGACAGGATTTATTAAAAATCGATATTCCCATTTTAATGTACGGCATTTGTTAAATATTATGCATTCTCCACCCAAGGAAATATCGGAATGTGTGATATGTTTGGATATGAAGAAAGTCTTTGACAGAGTTGAATGGAATTATCTTTCTGCATCCTTAGAAAAATTTAATTTTGGACCTAATTTTATTCATTGGATTAAATTACTTTATTTATTTCCCTCCACTCAGGTTCTTACTAATCTTCAGAATTCTAAACCATTTAAACTCCAATGTGGAACTAGACAAGGTTGTCCTTTGAGCCCTCTGCTTTTTGATTTGGCATTAGAACCCTTAGCAATTGCTTTTTGAGAGTCTAAAGAGATTACTGGTATTTTAAGGAGAGGTACTATTCATAAAGTGTCGCTCTATGCTGATGACGTATTGCTTTTTATATCTAATGTTACAGCCTCTTTACCATTTGTGCTCCAATAACTGACTAATTTTAGTCAGTTCTCAGGAAATAAATTAACTTACATAAGAGTGAACTGTTTCCTTTAAACAATTTAATACCAACTGACATTAACCTTCCTTTTAAAATTTTAAGAAAACAATTTACGTATTTAGGAGCAACAATTACTAAGAATAATAAAGATTTATTTAAGGAAATCTTTTGAACTTTAATGAATTATGTTAAAAAAAACACTTTCTGACTCCGCCTCCCACGTGTGGACATGTAAGACACAGTTTCTTTCTGTTCGCCTTTAGTGTCTCCCTTTCCCTTTCATTTTTAGAATCCTTTTATTGACATATAATCTTCTATAGCTATAAAATGATACAAAACTTCAACAAGCTGATATACAATTAATAAAGCTGAAAAAACCTTATCAAAAAAGAATAATATGATGATAAAAAATATTTTTTATAAGAAAAGGAAAAAAAGAGAACCCCAAACTTACTAAAAAAAGACCCCACTAACTACAAAAGAAAGAAAAATAAAGGAAAAACCCATCCACTCCCAGAGCAATGCGACTTACCATCACCTATATATATATATATATATATATATATATATAAAAGAATCATCAACCACCAATTCATGTTTATATAAAATAAAATTGGAAGGAAACCATATAAAGTAATTCAAATTAAATGATAATATTTGGCAAAAGAGCCCTATCTTCTCTCAAAATCAAATCAAGGATCAAAAGTTCTACTTCTAATTTTTTCCAAACTAAGACATAACATTACTTGAGAAAACCATTGAATTAATGTAGGGACAGAGGTATCTTTCCATTTTAATAAAATAGCCCTTCTTTCCAACAATGTAACAAAAGCAATTACATGTTGGTCTGAAGATGAAATACCCTGAATATGATGTGGAACTATTCCAAATAGAACAGTCAATGTATTAGGTTGTAAATTAATTTCCAGAGCTTTAGAAATTGTAAAAAATAAAGATTTCCTAAAAGATTTTAATGAAGAACATGACTAGAACATATGTGACAAAGTGGCTACTTCAGTTTTACACCTATCGCAGTAATTGTCTATGTTAGGAAATATTTTGGATAGTCTCTCCTTTGTTAAATAATAACGGTGAACAATTTTAAATTGAATTAAACAGAGATTGACACATATCAAAGAAGAATTGACCATTTTCAGAACTCGCAACCAGTCTTCATTAACAATGGTCATATCTTTAGTGAGAGGTCATCTTTTTGTAGTAAAAATAAATTATAAATTCTACCAATGAAACCTCTTACTAAAGGATTCATATTCAAAATAGTATCCAACAAATCAGATTCTTGCATATATTGTGGAATGCGCTGCCTGAGTCAGTGGTGGAGGCAGACACACTAGTGAAGTTTAAGAGACTACTAGACAAGTATATGGAGGAATTTAAGGTGGGGGGGTTATATGTGAGGCAGGGTTTGAGGGTCAGCACAACATTGTGGGCCGAAGGGCCTGTAATGTGCTGTACTATTCTATGTTTATATATGGAAACTTAGATAAGTAGATTTGTAAAATATGTCTAACCTGAAAATATTGCAGGAAGAGTGTATGAGAGAGAGAATATTTGCTAATTAACTCTTCAAAAGTCATCAATTGACCATCGCAAAATAAATCTGCAAAAAAACAGATCCCTTATTTCTCCATAAGAAAAAAATGGGATTGGTTATTGAAGGTTTAAATAAAAAATTTCGATATAAAGAGCTAGACAATTTAAATTGTTTAAAATGTTTAAAATTGTGAAACTGAAACCAAATCTGTAAGGACTGTTTAATAACAGGTTAGAGATTTAAATTTGAAATTTTAGAGAGTTATAAAGGTAATGGAGCTCCTAATAATGAGGTTAAATGAAATTGTTTGATAGCTTTTAATTCCAAATCAATCCAAGCTGGTTTTTGGCTCTTATTGAGCCAATATAGCCAAAAACATAATTGTCAAATATTAACAGCCCAATAATACAATCTTAAATTAGGAAGTGCAAGTCCACCATTTTTTTTTTAGATCTTTGTAAATGATACTTATTAATTCTTGGTCTTTTATTGTTCCAAATAAAGAACAAAATAATATAGTCAATTTCATCAGAATTTTTTAGTTAAAAACATAGGTATATTTTGAAAAATATATAAAAATCTAGGTAAAATCATCATTTTCATGGCATGGATACGACCTATTAAAGAAAGTGTAAGTGGATTCCATTTAGAAAATAATTGTTTCATAGAGTCCATTAAAGGAACTACATTAGCTTTATAAAGATCTTCATATTTTTTAGTAATTATAATACCTAAATATTTAAAAGAATTAATAATTCTAAATGGAATATTGTTATATATAAAAACAGGAGAATTGAATAGAAACAATTCACTTTTATTTAAGTTAAGTTTATATCCTGAAAATTTTCCAAAATCATTTAGTATTTCCAAAAGATTAGGAATAAATTCTTCAGGGTTCGAAATATAAACCAAAAGATTATCTGCGTAAAGAGAAACCTTATGTATAGTCTCATTTATAAAGATACCATGAATATTTTTAGCCTCACTGAGTATTATGGCCAAAGGCTCCAGTACAAGATTAAATAATAAAGGGCTTAATGGACATCCCTGTCTAGTACCTTGGGAAAGTGAAAAAAAGAGGACCTGAGATTATTAGTGATAACAGTAGCAGTAGGATTATTATAGATCATTTGAATCCACCTATTGAAGTTATTACCAAAACCAAATTTTTCTAATACCTTAAACAGATATGTCCACTCAACTCTATCAAATGCCTTTTCTGCGTCAAGAGACGTAACACATTGGGATATCTTAGATAGTGATGAATGTATAATGTTCATCAATCTCCGAACATTGGAGAAGGAGTAATATCCTTTAATAAAGCCTGTTTGATCCATAGAGATGATTTTAGTTAAATATTTTCCAAACAGTTAGCCATTATCTTAGAGAGAATTTTTGTGTCCACATTTAATAATGAACTAGGTCTATATGATGAACATTCAGTAGGATCTTTATCTTTCTTAAGGATAAAGGAAACAAAAGCTTCATAAAAAGGTAAATTACCCTTCTCAAAAGATTGATGAAATATTTCCAAAAGATATGGAGAAAGTAATTTTTCTAATCTTTTGTAAAATCCTATCGAATAACCATCAAATCCAGGAGCTTTACCTGATTGCATTGACAACGTAGCTTTCTGAATTTCATGCTCAGTAACTGGAGCATCAAGCATCTGTTGATCTTCAACAGTAATTTGAGGAAATTTAATCTTATGTAAAAAGCCTTCATTTTGGAGGAATCTGCAGGAAATTAAGATTTATAAAGATCAGAATAAAAATCCTGAAAAATATTATTAATGTCTTCATGGTTACTTACTATATCCCCATTATTTTTATGAATCTTTAAAATTTGTTTTTTTTTAAAGCTCTAGCTGCCCTTAATCGGGAAGCTAAGAGCTTACTATTTCTATCCCCAAAAATACAAACTGACTTTTCAGTTTAAGCAAATATCCTTCAATAGGATAAGTTAATAATAAATTATTTTGTGATTGTAATTCCACTATTCTTTTAAATAAATCAATACTTGGAGAGGTTTCATTGATGTTATCTAAATCTTTAATTTGTTTAGAAATTTTATCTAATTCCATTCTTGTCTGTTTCTTCAGCTCAGCTATATACGAAATAATCTGACCATGTAAATAAGCTTTTAATGTATCCCAAATCACTAACTTTGAGATTATTAAAGAGAAAAAAATCTCTTTTTATCTGAGTTACTATAAACTCAACAAATTCTCAAATTTTTAACAAATGTTCTGGAAAACATCAAAGTGGTCTTGCAGAAGCAACATCTTTCAGTTCAAATATTAGGTTTAAAGGAGTGTGATCAGAGATAACAATTGCATCATATTCACATTTCTGAACATTAAATAGAAGTTGAGGGTTGACTATAAAAAAATTATAAGTTATATAATATTCAGAGACTGAAGACGGACAGAAAGAAACTGTGTCTTACATGTCCACAAGCGGGAGGCGGAGTTCCATCTCTCCCTTTCCCGACTTAAACTTTGAAATTTTAACTTTATTCAGTCGGATCCTGTAGAGCGACAGTTATAATTATGTCTAACCTAAGAAACATCAAATGAAATCCTGAAGCAGGCAACAGTAAGCTTAAAAAAGCTGATGAGATTTCAGAGGAGCCAAACTGGGTAAATAGATTAGAGTCTCAAATCAGCTATACCGTTGCTGAAATAACTGAACTAAAAGAAAGATTTCTCCCCTTGGAGGGAAAAATTGACGCTTTGAGCCTTGATCTTAAAGAGGTTAGTTGAAATGCAGCTGATATTTTTTCTCGTTTGGAAAAGGCTCAACAACGGATTGTGGATTTGGAGGCTCACTCTCGTCGGAACAATATTCGAATTGTTGGATTAAAAGAGAAATCAGAATCTGCCAACACACTGGATTATTTTGCTAAAATGTTTCAATCTTTATTTCCGGAGGCTTGCCCACAACCGCTAGAGATTGAAATGGCTCATAGAATTGGTGCTTTAAAATTCTAGGTTCAAGGTAAATACAGGCATATTGTTGTACATTTTCTTCACTTTAGAGACAAACACCACATTATTAAGCTTGCAAGAAAACAAAATTTGTTTCAATTTCAAAGCTCTGAGATTTTCTTCTTTGAAGATTTTCCATGTGAAATTGTTCAGAAATGTTCTGGATTCGCTGCTGTAATGTGTATGGCTTATCAAAGACAATTGTATCCATCTCTTCAATACCCAGCTAAATTAAGGCTTTTCATCAAAAATTCTGGGGTTTGTATTTTTGAGGACCTAGCTGAAGCATTATGTTTTATTAATTCTCTCCCTGACGAGTCTGAGGGCTGAAGTTTGAATGATTTACAACTGTTTGACTGTCTCGCAATGTAAGGAGTGATGAATTCAGAAGATTTGATGGGTATAAAAAGTCTTTACTTTAAAATGTATTTCTATCTATGAAATAGACTGGTTTAGATGGTTTAACCTCAGAAGACATAGCAAGGGAACTGTCAAAAGACTGTAGATAACTCTGAAACTAGAATTTTTTTTCTGTTTGTAGCATTTAAATGAATTGCTTTTTTGCTCCATATGCTTTTGTTAAGAACTTTTAAGTAATTATCTGGGTTTCTTTACGTTTAAAGATAGATTGGATAATATAAAGATGGCGATTGTTTTTCTTCTGAGCAAATATTTCAAGAATTTTTTTTGGATGTGTTTTTTATTCCTTATCTAATATTATGAAGGTTATTTTTCAAAACTGTAGGTCTTTTTTTTAATAATTGTTCCTTTCAACTCAACTGTAATGAGCTATATGTCAACTGTAATGAGCTGTATATCCGGAAGAGGGAGACAGAGATTACTCTTTTCATTTTTACCTTCTATTCAGGCAGGTGGAGTTTATAATTGCTTTTTATACATTCTTTGGGGTTTGCATTGATCAATATCGACTTATTTCTGGGCTTTGTAGGCTGGGTGGGTTTTTTCCTTTTTTCTTTTCATTTTTTTAATCCCCATTATGGAATTCTGGAGTGTACGCCAATGATTATTATTGTTGTTTATCTCCACCATTCTTGACTACCTTATCATGACATGCATCCAACTACTTATTTTACATAGAAAGTCTCATGATGATATTTAAACAGTTAAATGTTTTAAGTTGGAATGTCTGTGGTTGGAATCATCCTATTAAGCGTAAGAAAACATTTAAAACTATTAACTGATTCCAACCTGATATAATCTTTGCACAAGAGACCCATATCAGGTTATCTGATAAAAATCAATTTTTTAAATTTTGGAAGGATCCTCAGTTTCATGCAAATTCTCAGAGTAAAATTAGAGGTGTTTCTATTTTTATTGATTCCAATATTCCTTTTAACCAGGATCATATCATAGCTGATATTAATGGTAGATTTTTGATTGTTAAAGGAACAATTTACAACAGGAAAATAGTTTTGGTTAATATATATGGACCAACTGTTGATGATCCCTCATTTTTTAAAGCTGTTTTTGCTCTGTTACCTGATCTAGATGAATATATGTTATTAATGGGTGGTGATTTTAATACTTGTTTAAATCCTTTAATGAATAAGTCATCATCCAAACACCAACTCCCTAATCATTCTGCATCACTTATTAATTCCTTTTTAATTGCTTATAGCTTAATTGAAATTTGGAGACATATGTATCCTAGTGATAGAGAATATTCCTTTTTTTCACATGTTCATAATAAATATTTGAGGATTGACTATTTTATAGTCGACCCTCGACCTATTTAATGTTCAGAAATGTGAATATGATGCAATTGTTATCTCTGATCATGCTCCTTTAAATCTAATATTTGAACTGAGAGATGTTGCTTCTACAAGACCACACAAGACACATTTTACAAACTCCAAACCATTCAGCCCTTTTACAGAATGGGCTTCGCAGTCTATGTATGGAAAATTAAAATCTCCCACAATCACAAGCATATCCACGTCAACTCTATCTTTCCCCCTCATAATTTTAAATACCCCTATCAAGTCCGCCCTCAACCTTCTACACTGCAAAGAATAAAAATACAATTATTTTATTTTATTTCATTTCATTTCATAATTCAATCTTTTGTCTACATGATTGATTTGGAATATGGGATACAGTGATCATATTACTGTAATTTAAATGTAATGTCATTCGTATTACCTGTGTCCTTATGAATTTTGTATTTGTATTCATGAAATTTATATAATATTAATAAAATATTGAAAGAGAAAACTATCCAAATTATAACTCATTCTGTCCCCAATAATTGCTTTGAGCAAGCTGCATCACAGAAGTTCAATCACCCAGTCTGTAGAGTTCTGGGCTTAGTTCTATGTCTTTTGAATTAGCGTGTAATATTTAAAAATTCTAATCTCTAATATGTCAATATTTGGAGGATTATGGCCAGGCCCTCCTCACTTTTCTATTTTACTTCCCTCAACAGCCTAGGATGCATTCCATCTCAACCAGGTGATTGATCTAATTCAGTTGCAGTTAACCTTTTTAAATACTTTTCTCATCTTAATGTTCAAAGTAAGTTTATTATCAAAGTATGTATATGTCAAAGTATACTAACCTGGATTCATTTTTTTGCAGGCATTCCCAGTAGAACACAGAAGTACAAAAGGATCAATGAAAAGCTGCATGCTAACATGGTGGTTGTCCATCATGTCTGATTATGACAGGAAACCTGTGCGGCAAAGTTTTAAATTGGAGAAGCCATTGCACTGAGGCAGTTCTACTCTCTCAACCTCCGAGATCAGGATCCAGTGGTACACACAAGCTTTGCAAACTGGGGTCTTCCTTGGTTCCAATTGATGAGCATGATGTCTTCTGTGTCTTCTCATTCCTTCTGCTCTCCGCGGAGCATTGCTGTATCACTTTCTCGTCCATTGGGTCTCACTGTAGCTCTCACCTATCCTGTCTACTGGAGCTGACTTCCCGTGCTAGGACAGGCATGTGTCTGTCTCACCGAGTTGCAAGGCCACTGGCTACTCTTACCTGGCAGACTAATTGTTCTACTGGGCTGTTGTCGCATGTGAATAGGTATTTGAAGCCACAGGTGAAAGCTGAGTATCTGGTGGGAACCAAAAGTGAGTGAGCTGATCTGGAATAGAAAAGAGAATCCCCTTCAGCAGAGGTGCTACCCTTCCCTGGACACCCCATACACACGACACACAAACAGAGATTGCCGAATAACCAATGAGAAAAGGACAAACTGTACAAGTACAAAAAAAGTAAATAAATAGCACTGAGAATGTGAGTTGTAGAGTTCTAGAAAATTAGTCTGTAATTTGTGAAATCAGTTCAGCATTGAGGTGAGCGAGGTTATCCATGCTGGTTCAGGAGTCTGATGATTGAAGGATAATGTCATGGTTCCAGTTGGCCGTTCCCCTTTAACACTTCTTTCTCCCTGAATCCTCCCGTTCCTAGAATAGCACCCGGCCCGGCCGTTTCCATCACCCTGGGAGAGGAACCAACGCAGCTGGACGGAGCCGCCTTTCTCCCACAGAGCGACTCCGGAGCTTCAGAGCCGGGGATTGTATCTATTGCGGTCAGTCAGGCCATTTTCGTGCTACCTGCTCCCTTCGGCCAACAGTCCCTGTCCTTGTCTGCCTTGATAGACTCTGGTGCTGAGGGAAGTCTCTTGGATGAAGACATAGCTGCCCAGGCCGGAATTCCTCGAGGGCCGTTGAGTACCCCTCTGGAAGCCCGGGCACTGGACGAAGACTTCTGGCCCGAGTCACTCACGGTACTCCACCACTGTCTTTGATCCTCTCTGGGAACCATCGGGAGCAGGTACAATTTAACCTAATTTCCTCTCCTCAAGCTCCGATAGTACTCGGGTACCCCTGGTTAAGCCGCCATAATCCTTACATTGATTGGTCCACCGGGAAGATCGTTAGATGGAGTCCATTTTGTCATGCCACCTGTCTACAGTCGGCCCTTTCCCCTGTAAGAACCACCACGACCTCGTCTGCCGTTGAACTCCCCGACTTGTCCAGGGTTCCAGCGGAATACCACGACTTGGGACAAGTGTTTAGTAAGCAACGCGCCCTTTCCCTGCCTCCACACCGACCATACGATTGTGCTATCGGCCTTCTCCCCGGAGCTCCTCTACCCACCAGTTGGCTGTATAATTTGTCCCAGCCAGAGAGGGAAGCAATGGAAGATTACATCAGCGAATCTCTCGCGGCGAGCATTATTCGACCCTCATCCTCCCCATTGGGCGCAGGGTTCTTCTTTGTGGGGAAGAAGGATGGCTCCCACCTTCCCTGTATCGACTACCGAGGCCTAAATCATATAACCATTAGGAACAAGTACTCACTGCCTCTTATAAGTTCTGCGTTTGAGCCACTTCATGGAGCCACCATCTTCTCGAAGTTGGGCCTCCGAAACGCCGACCATTTGGTCCGGATAAGGGAGGGGGACGAGTGGAAGACAGCTTTCAATACCCCGTTAG
Organism: Hemitrygon akajei; assembly: GCF_048418815.1. NCBI lineage: Eukaryota > Metazoa > Chordata > Chondrichthyes > Myliobatiformes > Dasyatidae > Hemitrygon > Hemitrygon akajei. The sequence goes on along the minus strand of NC_133124.1, from coordinate 213,199,554 downwards.
GCCACTTCGAGTACTTAGTCATGCATTTTGGCCTCACCAATGCCCCCGCAGTTTTTCAAGCCTTGATTAACGATGTACTAAGAGACTTCATTAACCGCTTTGTGTTTGTCTACCTGGATGACATCCTGATCTTTTCCAGCAGTCCCCAGCAACACGTGCACCATGTCCGTCAAGTCCTGCAGAGGCTGGGGGAGAATAAATTATTCGTAAAGGCGGAGAAATGCGAATTCCTCGTCCCTTCGGTCAGTTTCCTAGGTTATATCACCGAGAAGGGACAGGTGAGAGCTGATGCCGAGAAGATCCGGGCTGTGGAGGAGTGGCCCAAACCCACGGACCGCAAGCAACTCCAACGGTTCCTGGGGTTTGCGAACTTCTGTCGCCGGTTCATCAGAAACTACAGTCAGGTGGCGGCTCGCCTTACCCGACTCACCTCACCTGCCACCCCTTTCCTTTGGAACTCCGAGGCGGACTCAGCATTCGCGGAACTGAAGAGGCGTTTCATGTCTACTCCCGTTCTGATTCAACCGGACCCCTCCTGTCAGCTCATTGTGGAGGTTGACGCCTCCCACTCCGGGGTGGGAGCGGTACTGTCCCAACGTTCGGGCCCGGATCAGAAACTACATCCCTGTACCTTCTCTCGCCGACTGTCTCCCGCTGAACAAAACTACGACGTGGGGAACCGGGAGCTACTAGCGGTCAGACTGGCGTTGGAGGAGTGGAGGCCCTGGTTGGAGGGGGCGGAACACCCGTTCATCGTCTGGACAGACCACAAGAACCTTGAATATATCCAGACCGCCAAACGTCTGAGTTCCTGCCAGGCTCGTTGGGCATTATTTTTTTGGCCGGTTCAGATTTTCCCTCACTTATCGTCCGGGGTCCAAGAACAGGAAGCCCGATGCCGTCTCCCGCCAATACGTCTCCGAGAAGGACTTTCCCAACCCCGAGACCATTCTTCCACCATCCTGTGTAGTGGCTGTCCTCACCTGGGCGATCGAGTCCAGAGTCAAAGAGGCCCAAAGGACTCAACCCAATCCAGGCACCGGACCTCCGAATCGCCTCTTTGTACCCGATTCTGTTCGATCACAGGTTCTACAGTGGGGGCACAACTCTCGTTTTGCCTGCCATCCCGGAATCGATCGGACCATGACCCTCCTGAAGAGGCATTTCTGGTGGCCCTCCATGGACGCTGACACCCGTTCCTGTGTCTCTGCATGTTCCGTCTGCGGCCGTGGAAACGCCTCCCATCGGTCACCTGCGGGAATACTCCGTCCCCTATCTGTCCCTGGGCGTCCCTGGTCCCACATCACTTTAGATTTCATCACCGGTCTACCCTCTTCACATGGAAACACTGCCTGACTCAATGTGGTGGACCGTTTCTCGAAGTCGGTGCAATTTGTACCCCTCCCTAAACTACCTACCGCGCAGGAGACCGCAGACCTTCTCGTCACCCACGTTTTCCGACTTCACGGAATCCCTTTGGATATTGTCTCCGACCGGGGACCTCGATTCATTTCACAAGTTTGGAGATCCTTTTGTCGAGCCCCTGGTGCCTCGGTTAGCCTGTGGTCCGGGTTTCACCCACAGACGAACGGGCAAACGGAGCGCGTCAACCAGGAGTTGGAGGCGGCGTTACGTTGTATGACAGCCAACCTGGAGCAACCATCTCGCATGGGTAGAATACGCCCACAACTCTCTGGTCAGCACCGCTACCGGAAAATCTCCATTTCAATGCTCTCTTGGATATCAACCCCCACTGTTTCCCGCCCAGGAAGAGGAGATTGCGGTGCCGTCAGTCCAGGCCCATATACACAGGTGCCGGAAGATCTGGGAAGACACATGCACGGCCCTGCTTTGCTCTGTCAACCGTAACCAAAAAAATTACCGACAGCCATCGTACCCCTGATCCTGAGTATCGACCTGGGCAGATGGTGTGGCTCTCGTCCAGAGACATTCCTCTCAAGAACGAGCCCAAGAAGCTCGCCCCCCGCTTCCTGGAACCCTTCGAGTTTGAGAGCATTATCAATCCCACGGCAGTGCGGCTCAAACTCCCTACGTCAATGCAGATCCATCCTCCATTTCACGTCTCCCAGTTAAAAGCGGTTTCTGTCAGCCCCTTGTGCCCTTCGACCGAACCCTCTCCACCACACCCCCCCCCCCCCACCCCCGATCATCCCGCGTACACCGTCCGGCGGTTATTGGATGCCCGCCGTCGTGGCAGGGGTCTCCAGCACCTGGTTGACTGGGAGGGGTATGGTCCGGAAGAACGTTCCTGGATCCCCCGCTCCTTCATCCTGGACCCCTCTCTCACCCGGGATTTCCATCGGGACCATCCAGATAAGCCTGGGGGTCGCCTGGAGGCTCCCTTTGAGGGAGGGAAGGATAATGTCATGGTTCCGGTTGGCCGTTCCCCTTTAACACTTCTTTCTCCCTGAATTTGCACCAATTTCAGTCATTTGCTGCTAGTTTACCCAATTACCATACACCTGGTTCTCATCAGAGACTGGGGAATAAATACGATGGCGACACGATCACAGGTTGCCAGTTTGTTGGTCAATTCTCGTGTGATACTTCGTTCCCTAGTCTGATTAGAACCGTTAATTCTAAGTTCCGCACTAGTTTCTAGATAGTCCCTGCAGATCCCGTCTCCTTGTCAAGATTCCTCTGGTTTCCTGTTCTACATTCAGGTCTACGCCAGCCTCCCCAACTCTGTTGGTGTGCTGGTGTCCTACACTTGGGTTCTCTTCAGTCGCCCCCCCCACAACAGGTAATTACAGTTCCTGAATCTGGTGGTGTGGGATTTAAGGCTCCTGCACCCCCTTTTGGATATGATCTTGGTCATATCCTTGCTCTGACTCCAGAAGTATCTTGTTTGATACTCAAAAGTGCTCATTTATTATCTCTGCCTCCACAAGTAGATTTCCTATTGGTCTTCAATCAATCCCTTAGCAATTTTCCCATTCATGTGGATATAGAATATTTCTGATTTCTGTTTGTGTTTGATGTTGGCTCTTTCTCATGCTCCTTCTGTGCCACTCTGAATTTATTGTGATCAGCTTGATTTTCACCGCGTTAAACTGGTGAACACTCCTTTTTCTGCTACTTATGCAGAGAATGAACTGCCTGAGTGGCATGCAGACAAAAGTTTTTCCCTATATCTTTGTACATGTGAATATAAAGAACCAATTACCAATCACTCTTCCATTTTTGGCTTCTTCAATAAGGAGGACCTTATCATCTTCGCAACATGGACCTGTGGTGGGAGAGTGTGATATTGGCAAGTTGGTGGTTGGTGAGTAGTTTAACATTTTACATAGAGTACATAAGTATAGGAATCTGTGGGATTATTTTAAGTATGTGTATTGGGGTTGGGTGTGATTTTTTTTTTCTAAATTCAAAGTGTAGCAAGTGAACTCACTCTAGTTCAGAGCATGGGAATTCCAAGTCAGTCCTTGAGGACTGGGTGACATCGTTTGCAGTCAGGGAAACCACTGAGGATATCTGGGCCCCAGGCTTCTCCTCTGTGTTGGAAAATGCTGGGGGTGAGTGTCTCCGATCAGAGCCAAGATCACAGCGCCATAGGTGGCCCAGCTGCATAGAGGGCGTATCGGTGTGGGATATGTTGACATGTACATTGTTGTTACTGTACCTGTTCATGCCTTGCGGCACATTAGGCGGCATTTTTTACTGCTTCCATAGTATTTGGTTTTTTTGAGGCCGAGCTGCTAGCTTGATGCTCAACCCAGCTCGAATGAAAAAGCATGCAAGGAGGCGGCCGTATTCGAACTTGGGACCATTCACCACCAAGTCTGGTGCTGATGCCACTACACCACTGGCTGGCAACATATACGTACTTTGACAATAAATTTTCTTTGAACTTTGATCATTTGCACATTTTGTACAGATTCTAGCTGTTCCTGTGTTAATTTCTCTGTTCCTGAAGTAATGTCCCATCTCTCTGCTCTCCTTATCTAACATATCTACAGAGGTCCAGTTGTGGCACTTTTACTACCTCCTCTTTGAACACCTCTCATTGCATTACATTCAAATGACTACTCTCAGTCTACACTTGTGTGTAATGACCTGGGAAAGGCTTCACTGTTAATGTAATGGTTTCTCTGTAATGCAGTGTTTGGGTTATGACTAGAGATAACGGGGGCTTTGGAATGTGTGCTGGACAATGAGGGGAAGTGTTCTTCTTTCTTGTGTGCCCGAGAACGAGGGATTTGTGGGCTTTTGTTTGAAGAAGATGGCAGAATGGGGAATTTGTAGACTGCTGGAATGGGGTCAGGAGTGGACGATGCCTGGGGGAAATCGATGGAGAGCAAACAGATGGGAAAACAGTGAGCTCCAATGTGCACAGTAGACTGTTTCATGAAAATGGGCCCTTTTTCTTTTTGTTTCCTTTATTAACCCTATAGTCAAACTAAGAATTATAAAGCTCAATTGTTTAATTGCATATTGTGTACTGTTTGTTATTTCATGGTACTGATTTGTAACAGGGAACACATCACGCAGCATCCACCCAAACAAGATTCCTCAGGTTTGGTCTGCCGGAGGCTGTCTTGCCCTAGATTAATGCTGCTATCCAGATCTGAGGATTACACTTGCATATCCAAATGTCCTCCAAGTAACCTTGGCAATGGTTCTACTTAATACTTTTACATTAGTCTATTACATGGTTCAGTGTCCATAACTGATTACTCCAAATCATCCAGCTATTTAAGGTGTTATACTTAAATGCACGCAGCATAAGGAATAAGGTGGGTGATCTTGTTGTACTGTTACAGATTGGCAGGTATGATATTGTGGCCATCATTGAGACATGGCTAAAGGATGCATGTCTCTGGGAGCTGAACATCCAAGGATACTCGGTGTATTGGAAGGATAGGCAGGTAGGTAGAGGGGGTGGTGTGGCGTTAATGGTAAGAAATGATATTAAATCATTAGAAAGAGTTGACATAGGATCGGAAGGTACAGAATCTTTATGGGCTGAGCTAAGAAATCGCAGGGGTAAAAGGACCCTGATGGCAGTTATCTACAGGCCTCCAAACAGCTACAGTGATGTGGACTACAAATTACAACAGGAAATAGAAAAGGCTTGCCAGAAGAGCAGTGTTATGATAATTGTAGGGGATTTTAATATGTGAGTGGATTGGGAAAATCAGGTCGGCACTGTATCTTGAGAGACAATTTGTAGAATGTCTACGAGATGGCTTTTTAGAACAACTTGTTGAGCCCACTAGGGGATCAGCTGTACTGGATTGGGTATTGTGTAATGAACCAGAGGTGATTAGAGAGATGGAAATGAAGGAACCCTTAGAAGGCAGTGATCACAACATGATTGAGTTCACTGTGAAATTTGAGAAAGAGAAGCCGAAATCCGATGTGTTGGTATTTCAGTGGAGTAAAGGAAATTACAGTGGCATGAGAGGAACTGGCCAAGGTTGAATGGAAAGGGACACTAGTGGGAAGGATGGCAGAGCAGCAGTGGCTGGAGTTTATGCGAGAAGTGAGGAAGGTGCAAGACAGATACATTCTGAAGAAGAAATTTTCAAATGGAAAAAGGATGCAACTGTGGCTGATGAGAAGTCAAAGCCAAAGTAAAAGCAAAGCAGAGGGCATACAAGGAAGCAAGAATTAGTGGGAAGACAGAGGATTAGGAAGTTTTTAAAAGCTTACAAAAGGAAACTAAGAAGGCCATTAAGAGGGAAAAGATGAACTATGAAAGAAAGCTAGCAAATAATAAAGAGGATACTAAAAGCTTTTTCAAGTATATAAAGAGTAAAAGACAGGTGAGAGTAGATATAGGACTGATAGAAAATGATGCTGGAGAAATTGTAATGGGAGATGAGGAGATGGCAGAGGAACTGATTAAGTATTTTGCATCAGTCTTCACTGAGGAAGACATCAGCAATATACCAGACATTCAAGGGTGTCAGGGAAGAGAAATATGCACAGTCATAATTATGACAGAGAAAGTACTCAGGAAGCTGAATAGTCTAAGGGTAGATAAATCTCCTGGACCAGATGGAATGCGCCTTTGTGTTCTGAAGGAAGTAGCAGTGGAGATTGCGGAGGCATAAGCAATGATCTTTCAAAAGTCAATTGATTCTGGCCTGGTTCTGGAGGACTGGAAGATTGCAAATGTCACTCTGCTATTTAAGAAGGGGGCAAGGAAGCAAAAAGGAAATTATAGACCAGTTAGCTTGACATCGGTGGTTGGGAAGTTGTTGGAGTCGATTGTCAAGGATGAGGTTGCAGAGTACCTGGAGGCATATGACACGATAGGCAGAACTCGGCATGGTTTCCTTAAAGGAAAATTCTGCCTGACAAGCCTAGTGCAATTTTTTTTTTTGAGGAAAAAGTAGGTTAGACAAGGGAGATGCAGTGGATGTTGTGTATTTGGATTTTCAGAAGGCCTTTGACAAGGTGCCGCACATGAGGCTGCTAAACAAGATAAGAGCCCATGGAATTACGGGAAAGTTACATACGTGGATAGAGCATTTTGATCGGCAGGAAACAGTGGGAATAAGGGGATCCCATTCTGGTTGGCTGCCGGTGCCAGTGGTGTTCCACAGGTTTCCGTGTTGGGGCTGCTTTTTATGTTGTAAATCAATGATTTGGATTATGGAATAGATGGCTTTGTGGCAAAGTTTGCTGATGATACAAAGATTGGTGGAGGGGTCGTTAGTGCTGAGGAAACAGTCTGCAGAGAGACTTGGATAGATTGGGGGAATGGGCAAAGAAGTGGCAAATGAATTACAATGTTGGAAAGTGTACGGTCATGCACTTTGGTAGAAGAAATAAATGGGCAGACTATTATTTAAATGGGGAGAGAATTCAAAGTTCTGAGATGCAATGGGACTTGGGAGTCCTCGTGCAGGATACCCTTAAGGTTAACCTCCAGGTTGAGTCAGTGGTGAAGAAGGCGAATGCAATGTTGGCATTCATTTCTAGAGGAATAGAGTATAGGAGCAGGGATGTGATATTGAGGCTCTATAAGGCACTGGTGAGACCTCACTTGGAATACTGTGTGCAGTTTTGGGCTCCTTATTTAAGAAAGGATGTGCTGACATTGGAGAGGGTTCAGAGAAGATTCACAAGAATGATTCTGGGAATGAAAGGGTTAACGTATGAAGAACGTTTGACCGCTCTTGGACTGTACTCCTTGAAGTTTAGAAGAATGAGGGGGAACCTCATAGAAACATTTCGAATGTTGAAAGGCATGGACAGAGTGGATGTGGCAAAATTGTTTCCCATGGTGGGGGAGTCTAGTATGAGAGGACATGACTTGAGGATTGCAGGGCACCCATTCAGAACAGAGATACAAACAATTTTTTTAGCCAGAGGGTTGTGATTCTATGGAATTTGTTGCAATGGGTGGCAGTGGAGGCCAAGTCATTGGGTGTATTTAAGGCAGAGATTGATAGGTATCTGAGTAGTCAGGGCATCAAAGGTTATGGTGAGAAGGTGGGGGAATGGGACTAAAGGGGAGATTGGATCAGCTCATGATAAATGGCAGAGCAGACTCGATGGGCCGAATGGCCTACTTCTGCTCCTTTGTCTTATGGTCTATTTTGCAGTGTTCCTTGCATATGATTGATACGAAATACTGTGAACAATTTACCAATTCTGGTGCATCCAAAACGTTTAGTTCAAGATTCATTGGGTTTCTCCAGTCAATGCTAATTAAGCTTAAGTAACATTTCTAGATTTATAAATCAGCCCATAGGTCGGTGCGATAGATTTGGCGATTTAATAAAAAAAAAAAAAAAAAAAATAATTCTACCATAATTTACATTGCAGCAATGGATTCTGAGTGTTTGGTGTGATATATTTTGCTATTCATAGAACATGCTTTACTTTGCTTCCTCTTGGCAGCACATTTTGATTTCATTCCCATATTTAGTTTTGAATTTAACAACTAGAGGAATTTATACAGGTAAAGTGAACAGAAGGGCCATCTCAGATAATTTAGGTGGTGTTGCTCACTCAGACATTAGTGGGGTGGTTACAGTTGATTGGGTTTGCATTGCATTTTGGTAACTTGTCCATCAAAACTGACAGAAATTTGTTTGGCATCAACGACCAACACAGTCTGAGGACGATGCTGGGTGCAGCACGTAAGTGATACCATGATTCTGGTCCCAACATAGCATGGTCACTAACCTTAACTGTACACCTTTGAAATGTGGGAGGAAACTGGAGCAATTTGAGAAAACCCATATGCGTGAGGTTAGAGCAAACTCACTCTTTACAGACATAATTGGGAATTGAACCCATATCACTGGCTTTGTGCTAAGTACTACACTACAGTTCCAATCCTCAAATCTGCAAGAGAATAAAATCTGCAATATTTGATACAGCTTTATGTCAGTTTTCTATTTACAGAGTTTCCCATTCAGTGTGACCAGATACTTCACCCCATTTTTCAGCTCCTGTCTGAACTTCCTCTGTGTCAGTCCATAGATACAAGTGTTGGTGCAGGAACTGAGTAGTTGCAACATGAATCCTGTTTGCTGGCTGATGTATATGGGGTTGCTGTAATACTTGTCCTGGTAATTGTAGTTTTCTATCCGCCATTTTAAGGAATGTACAAAATTTGGTGTCCAGAGGAGGATGAAGTTGCCAGATAGAGTGAAGAGCAAAATCATAGACTTCTTACGGTTCTCGCTTTCGGGATCATTGCGATTATCCCCGTTACTCACAAGTGCCCTACGAATTTTATTGGAATTTATAATATGTTTGACTGTAAGGGCATTGAACAAAAGGATGAGAACGATTGGTATCAAAGGAGTTACTACACTGTCGAAAGACTCGTAAGCCGCCCACAGGGGTGAGGTATAGTAGACAGCAGTTACAATGCAGAAATATGGAATATTGTTAATCACATATCTGGGTTCAAAGATAAGGTAAAGTGGGACGCACCTCAAGAAAGCCAGCGTGCACACAGTGGCTATAACTACACTTGCTGTCTTCTCGGTACAGTACCTTGGTCTGAGTTTTGGACAAGAAATGGCCACAAAGCGATCGAAGGTAAAAGCAACTGTGAACCAAACAGAGCAATCGAGGGATGCAATCTTTGCTACAAGTATGATGGTACACACCGGAGTGATGAACAAGAAGTTTATCGGTAAATAAATGTTGTTAATTCGCTTCAGTATGACTTCGACAATCACCACCATTAGATCCGCTGTAGCCATGGCAACCAAATAGCGAATAATACATTTGGAGAGTCCGCAATTTCCCCGGCACAGGATAACGATCGCCACCAGATTAACTGCAACAGAAAGAAAAGAAAGTTATCACCACACTCTGCAAATAATCCAGAGCCAGAGGAAAAGAGAATCCAACTTTTTAAAACTTTATAATAAGATGAAGAACAAAAGATCCTACATAAAATGAATGCTCTTGGTGCTTTTTGAGACAGGATAGCAAAGGATTACTATTAACAGTTGATCTGCTGGAGGGTGGGCGATGAATGAAAACACCATTAAAAGATATTGGAACTTTGAGAAGGAAAACATGGCATTTCCTGATAATCCCAATCCCCACAAAACACTCACAGTGCTAAAACGAGTCCGCAGACCAATGAACATCCATTATGGTAAATTTTGGATGTCGGTGACCTTGCATCCGAACTGACAGAGAACTGGAATTGTGGTTACCAGAAATTTTCGAGTGCAATATTGAATCCTACGGTCTGCCACACCTTCTGGAAGATACATTTCCTTCAGGTTGCATTGTTATTAATTGGGGCAGTAGGGAGTTAGCGAGTGTGTGAGGAAGTGAAAAACAAACGGAGAAAAATCCGAGAGGGAGAAGCAGTCAGATGGATGCTTAAGATTATCCTTGTGAAGGTGTTCCTCAAAATATCCTCACACAATTTCATATGTAGCACTTCACCAAGTCTATGTTGACCTCTTTAAACTATTCTCTTTTTATTCTCCCCATATTCCCATGAACTCATCTGAGGTTCCCCAGTCACCTCTGTGACCAATTGTTTTATCCCAAACCAATCCTCCTTCAGGTGTGAGGTAACTGGAGCTCCTGGGGGGAAAAATCCAAAGGAGAACGTTCAAACTCTTAACAATTAGCATAGAAGCAGAGATGAACCTGGGTAACTGAATCTGTGAGACAGCAGCTTGACTAACTGTGCCATTGTGACACACCGGTGATGTAATTTAAGATTAAGTGTAGAAGATTCCAAACCATGAACACTGAAAATAGTTCACCAGTTTTGAAGGATTACAAGGATGCTATTGCCTCATTCAGAGGAAATGCTTGGTCACCTGAATGGTAGGAATGGAAGAGGCAAAGGGAAAGTGATGTAGTTGTATAAAGCAGTGCTGAGCAAGACAGTGGTTGTTGGTGGAGATGGATGAGTGAACCAGGGACTCGGAGCAGGAATGATAATTCCAGATGGTGAAAGGGAGGAAAGGTGCATCTGGTGGTGGGGCAGCTGGTGGATGTACATGTTTGTTATACATCCATGCTTGCCTCTCTCCACTTGCCTGACATATATGCTCTCAGCCTCCCTTCTGTAAAAAGTAATATTTGCATGATGTAATTTAAGAGAAGAAAAATAAACACTCACAGGACATTCAGAAAATTATGCACATCAGCTAGTTCCTTTTGCTTACCTGTGATGCCAACTGCTGCAAGAATGGGGTAGTAGATGCTTTCAAACACAAAGATAACTGGATAACCCATGTTATTTGTCAAGGAGAGTTCCACATCAGACACTGTCTGAAGGTTGTCGGTCTAGTTATAGGAGACCTTTCTTATATACAAAGTAATGGTCTGCTGGGATTCTCTCTTGGAGTGAACTCTGTTTGTTACATTCAATTAAATAACCAGACTTAATCAACCAAAGACTAAACCTATTTTGGAAGCTATTTTTAAATTTTTTTTCCTCTGGAAATAAATGGTTTCTTAACAGCATTTTTACTGCCTCAATAACAGGCTTCTGTGTAGCTGTTGCACATGTGACCTATCCCTTCAATAGTTATCCTCACAGAACTCTGTTGTCTAGCAGAGGGAGCTGGCCACTCTCAGTGACTGTGAAGCTACTGTGAATGTCCCCAAGAAAATGAATTTCAGGGTGGTAAACTGTCACATAGATAACACTTGCAAAATGCTGGAGTAACTCAGCAGGCTAGGTAGCATCTATGGAAAAGAGTAAACAGTCAAAGTTTCAGGCTGAGACCCTTCATTGGCCCTCAGTGTGGATGACCAATATCATATTGTTGGGTTCCGTCCAGATAGGTCTTCTGATATACAGTAACAGACTACTTCAATATCAGTGTGGAAGAATTTGTATCCACCTTTATTACTTGTAAAGGAATGCTTATTCTCAAATGTGGGTAGCTTCAATCTTACAGCTTAAATCAAAATGTTTTTACACATTTACAGAGTCCAATAATTCATCCTTAATTTCATTCCTACAGAATCTGCATCTGTTTTAAGTGAGCTGCATTTGTCTTCAATTTATCCACTTGTCTTTTGAGGCTTCCTACCCCTATAACAACTGTGTCCTGTTTTTCTCTGTTGTCATTATGTTCCCTGTCATAAAACACATGCCCTGATTGCAAGATTTCCATCAAAAACAAATCAAAAGAGCACAGTTAATTTGTTAGGTTGTAAATTAATTTTAAGTGCTTTTTACAAGAAATTGTAAAAAAAAAACTGACTTCCAAAACTGTTCCAGTTAGAACAAGACCAAAACATGTGTGTCAGTGTAGCTGTCTCAGTTTTACATCTATCACAATAACTATCAACATTATGAAAGATTTTAGACAATCTCATCCCCCGTTTCTATTCCCTGCTCAGGCCTCTTACCTCTTCTCACCTCCCATTGGGCCACTTCTCTTCCTTCCTGTTCTCCTATTCTCCACTTGCATCAGCTTCATTCCTCTCATACCCTTTATATTTCCTATGCACCTGGCTTCAACTATCACTTTCTTGCTATTCCCCCATCCCCTCCCCCCACCTTTTTATTCTGGTCCCTCCCCTCTTCCATTCCAGTCCTAAACAAGGGTCTTGGACTGAATGATGACTGTTTATTCTTTACAACAGATACTGCCAGAGCTGTTGAATTCCTCCAGCATTTTGCTTATGTTGCTTTGTACTTTCAGCATATGCAGAATTTCTTGTGCTTACTATTGTTAAGTGTATTTGTACAGTTTGTCTTCTATTGCACAGCGGTTGTTTGTTACTCTTTGTGTGTAGATTTTCATTGATTTTATTTTATTTCTTTGTACTCTGAATGCCTGCAGGTAGTATATGGTGTACTTCAAAAATAAATTTTCTTTGAACCTCAAACTTCTGCGCATTCACTTCATCTCCAACTTTTCTTGTGTTCATATCTCAGCACATGAAGTAATGTCCCATCTCTTTGCTCCATCGAGCTCTCCTCATCCCTCCACATCTATAAAGTTCCAGTTGTAGCAGTTCCTGAACCTTTGACCTTTAATTTCATTGAGCTTTCACTATCGCCTCTTTGAACACCTCTTATTGCATTACATTCAGTTGACTATTCTCATTCCACTTTTGCATAATCAACTATCCACATAATAACAGTGGCATTAGCCAGCTTGGTGCTTTTACATTGGTCAGTTCTATGGTTCATAACTAATTACTCCAAATCATCCAGCTGTCCTGCAGTGTTTCTTGCATACAATTGATAGGAAATACAACACGTGCACTAATAGTTTAACTTTTTCATTTTCTGTTCTTGTTTCTGTTGAATACTAAATGTTTTGTTCCTGATTCATTGAGTTTCTCCAGTTTTTGCTGATTAATTTTAAATAATTTATCTAGATTTATGAATTAGCTCATGGATTAGTGCGATAGATTTGGAGAAAAAATGTTCAACTGTAATTTAGGTTGCAACAACCGATTCTGAATGTTTCATATGAATTATTGCCACTCATAGACCATGCTTTACCTTGATTTCTCTGGGCAATTTGAATTTATTCCCATAGTACATTTTGATATTTAAAGACCATAGGAACTTCTATGGGTCAAGTGAACAGAAGGGTGATGTCAGATGATTTGGGTGGTGTTGCTGGCTCAGGCAGTAGTAAAGTGTTTACAGTTGCCTGTCTTTGAATTGTGGTTTGATCCATTGGTCTATAAATTCCAGACTGAATGTATTGGTTGGTTGGCAGGGGGCAAAGAGTGGGAATAAAGAAGGCCTTTTCTGATTGGCTGCCAGTGATGAGCAGTGTTCCACAGTGGTCTATGTTGGCATCGCTACTTTTTACGTTATGTCAATGATTTGGATGATGGAATTAGGGACTTTGTGGCCAAGCATGCAGACGATAGGAAGAAAGGTGGAGAGGCTGGTAGTATTGAGGTTGCAGGGAGGGTGCAGAAGGACTTGGACAGATTAGGAGAATAGGGAAAGAAGTGGCAGATGGAATACAGTGTTGTGAACTGTATGGTCATGTCCTTTAAGACAAGGAATAAAAGTGTACACTTTTCTAAAAAGGGAGAAAATTCAAAAATCTAAAGTGCAAAGGACTTGGGAATCCTTGTGCAGGATTCTCTTGGGGTTAATTTTCAGGTTGAATCAGTGGTGAGGAAGGCAAATACAATGTTTGTATTAATTTTGAAAAAAAACTAGAATATAAAAGGAAGAATGTAATACTGAGGATTTATTAGATGTTGGTCAAGCACTGCTGGTGTATAGTGAGCTGTTTTGGGCCCATTATCCAGAAAAAGTAGTGCAAGCTTTGGAAAGTGTCCAGAGACGTTCAGAAGAATTATTGAGGTAATGAAAGGGTTATGATGTGAAGTGTTTAATGGCTCTGGGCCTGTACTCGGTGGAATTTTGAAGAATGAGGAGGATCTCATTGAAAGCTATTGAAATTTCATTGAAAGGCCTAGATAGAATGGATGTGGAGAGGATGTTTCCTACAGTGGGGGTCTAGGGCCAAAGGGAACAGCCTCAGAATAGAGGGATGTCTATTTAGAACAGAGATGGGGAGGAATCTTTTCAGCCAGAAGTTGGTGGTTCTGTGGAATTCTTTGCCCTGGCCATTTTAGAGACCAGGTGATTGGGTGTATTTTAGGAAGAGTTTAATAGTTATGGCATGAAGCGTTACAGGGCAAAGGTAGGAGAATGGGGTTGAGAGAGAAATGAGTCAGTCTTGAGTCTGCAGTGCTGTGTGTGGCTCTGTGACTCAGAGTGGAAGTGGGGAGAAAAGGAGAGCTGTGGTGATACGGGTTTCGTAAGGTACCAGGGTCTGGGACATCTTGAAGTGAGTCCTCAGCGTTCTTAAATGGGAGATTGAGCAGCCAGAGGCTGTGGTCCATGTGGGTACCAATGACATGGGTAAGAAGAGTGAGGAGGTTCTGCAAAGTTCTAATTCAGGGAATTAGGTGCTCAGTTAAAAGGCCAAACTTCTAGAGTTGTGAGTTGAAGATTGCTACCCATGCCATGTTGGTAGTGAGGCGAAAAATAGGAAGATCATGATGTTTAACAGATGGCTAAGATGTTGGTGCAGGAAGGAGTGCAACAGAATTTTGGACCAGTGGGCACTCTTCCAGGGAAGGTAGGACCTATACAGAAGAGGCAGTTTGCACCTGAACTGGAGGGGAACTAATATCCTAGTGGGACAATTTACTAATGTGGTAAGGTTTAAACAAGAGTTACAGGGGGATTGGAACCAGAGTGCCAGAATTGTTAGTGGAGAGGCTGTGGAGAGAGATGTTGGTGAAACTTCGGGATTCAAAATGAATAAGATGCGACTAGAGTCCTGAGCTGCATATATTTCAATGAAAGAAATATCATAGGAAAAGCAGATGAGCTCCGTGCATGGATCAACACCTGGGATTATAACTTCTCAGCCATTAGTGAGACTAGGTTGCAGGAGTGGCAGGATTGTCATCTCAATATTCCAGGGTTCCTCTGTTTTAGATTCAACAGAGTGTGAGGGATTGAAGTGGGTGGAGTGGCATTTCTAGTCAGGGAAAATATCATGGCAGTGCTCTGTCAGGACAGACAGGAAACTCATCTAGTGTGGTCTTACAGGTGGAAATAAGGATTGAGAAATGTATGGCCATGTTAATGGGGTTAAATTATAGACCACCCAACAGTCTGCCAGATTTGGAGAAAATTTGTGGAGAGGTTGCACACTGCTGCAAGAAGCAAATGGTTGTTATAGAAGGTGATTTTAACATTCCACATATTGATGGGCAGTCCCATAATGTAAAATGACTAGATGGAGTAAGTTTGTCAAATGGGTTCAGGAAAGTTTTCTAAATTAGCATACAGTATGTCCCAATGAGAGTACGTCTGATATTTGATCTGCTATTAAGGAATGAGACAGGGAAGTTGACTGAAGTCTGTGTTGGAGAACACTTGACAGCTAGTGATAATGATGTCATTAGTTTCAAAGAAAATATGGAAAATGATACGTCTGGACTGTAAGTTGAAATTCTAAATTGGAGAATGGTCAATTTTGATGATATCAGAAAGGATGGCAAATGTGAATTGGGACAGGCTGTTAAGTAGGTGGTCTTCAAAAGTAAAATCTTGAGAGTAAAATGTTTGTATGAGCTGTCAGAATAAAAGGTAAAGATAAACAGGTGTAGGGGAACTTTGGTTTTCAAGAGAGATTGAGGCCCTGGTTAAGGACAAAAAAAGTGTTCAGCAGTGGTTGCATCTCTGGCACCGAGACTGGACCCTCAGCTTAGAAGGGAAGGAGGAAAAAGAGGAGAGCAGTCGTGATAGGGGATTCGATAGTTAGGGGGACAGATAGGAGGTTCTGTGGAAGAGATCAAGAATCCCGAATGGTCTGTTGCCTCCCTGGTGTCAAGGAGGAATACTGTTAGTTATGTTAGCCAGCAGCCTGAAGAAGGACCCTGTCAGCCAGCATCGAAAAAGTATCCTTCGCAACAGTTTGGCAAACAGCAAAGGAGTTTTATTCGTTTGACCTGTACTCCTGGCTGGAATATTCGATCACGAAAGACTACATTCTGCTTCGCATGCAGGCATTGCCTGTGTGGAGGATATGGGTTCCATTCTGAGTCCACCTTCACTGTCACTGGATACCACAACTGGCGGAAAGCTACAACAGCTTTCAAAACCCACCATGTAAGTGCAGCTCATAAGTTTGCTATGGAGGCATGGGGCAATTTCAGATTGAGAAAACAAGATGGTTCAAGATTGGGAAAGCATCCGTGGAAACGAGCTGTCAACGTTTTGGGCCGAGACCCTTCGTCAGGACTGAAAGTTGACTGCTCGTTTCCATGGATGCTGCCTGACCTGCTGAGTTCCTCCAGCGTGTTGTACGTGTTGCTTTGACCACAGCATCTGCAGTGTACTTTGTGTTCAAGATTGGGAAATTTGCTTGATAAAGGACATGCAAAGATTGTCCAAGAAAATCGTGAGTATAATGTTACATTTACTGCTATTAAGCCTGCTGGTTTTGCTTAGACTTCCAAGCGGTGATTCTGTTGGTTTTTGTTTTAAATTCAGTAGCCGAATTAATTGAGGTATTGCATGGCCAGAGTATGATTTGTCCAACTCCTGGTAAAGCCTTGCATCTGTTGTTTGACTTTAATGACGGTGTATCTTTTGGCACAGTCTATGTAATGCGAATAGCAGTGGACATTGTGGGTTACTGTTGTGTTTTTCAGTTGAAAGGGATGCATTTGACGCTGACTGTGGGATTGATGCATGATTCGTGTTGTGCGCTTTGGGTCGGATGCTCTGTTGGTTTGATTGTTTATGCTCTATGTAGCCCGGGTTGTCTCCGATGTTGATGACTCTGTCACAGTTCACTTGTATATTAGATCTATCAATTGCTGTTGCTTGTGAATCAACAGAAGCATTTATAGTAGGCACATAATGCTTGAAACAGACTTTTGAAAACCATGCGCCTGGCCTTGCGAATACATATTACCATACAGTACATCTCTCAGTACCATTACTGAATAATTCAGCCCCACTGTAGCACCAGCAAGAAAAAATCTCTGGTGCTGCTAGTGCATAGGGGTGAGATGTAGTAGGCATCAGTTTCAATGCAGAAATATGGAATATTGTTGATTGGAAATCCAGGCTCGAACATGAAGTAAAACGGGATGCTCCGTAAACAGGCCAGTATGCTCACTATGGCTATAATGACACCTGCTGTCCTCTTGGTACAGTACCTTGGTCGGAGTTTTTGACAAGAAATGGCCACAAAGCGATCGAAGGTAAAAGCGACCATGATTGCAATCGAGGACTGCAATCTTTATCACAAGAATCAAGGCACAGACTGGAATGATGAACAAAACGTTTATCGGCAAAAGAATGTTAATTCGCTTCAGTATGACTTCAATGATCATCACCATTAGACCCGCCATTGCCATCGCAACCAATTAGCGAGTAATACATTTGGATAGTCTGCAATTTCCCCGGCACAGGATTACGATCGCCACCAGGTTCATTGCAACAGAAAGAAAAGAAAGTTATCACCAGACTCTATGTGCTGCCACATGTCTTGCACAAGTTATATTTCCTTTGGCTTACATTGGCATTAATTGGGCCAGTGTAAGAAGTTAGAGTGTGTGTGTGTGTGTAGAAGAAAGTTCATGCTCTTGACAATGAGCATTAGAAGTCAAAGTTGAAACTGGGTAACTGAAGCTGTTGGACAGCAGCTGTACTAACTGTGACACAACAGTGATGTAATTTACACTTGGTTAGTTAAGTGTAGAGGATTCTAAGCCAGGAATAAAGAAAATAATTCATCAATTTTGAAGGAATACAAGGATGTCATTGCCTCATTCAGAAGTAGTGCTTGGGCACGTGAATGGTGGGAATGGAAGAGGCAAAGTAAGGTGATGTGGTTGTATAAAACAGTGCTGAGCAAGGCAGTGGTTGTTGGTGGAGATGGATGAGTGAACCAGGGAGTCAGAGGAGGAACGGTACTTCCAGATGGTGAAAGGAAGGAAAGGTGCATCCGGTGGTGGCATCTTACTGCAGCTGGTGGAAGTACTTCATGCTTGTTATACATCTTTGCTTGCGTTTCTCCACCTGCTTGACACATATATTATCAGCCTCCCTTCTATAAAAAAGAATTTTGCAAGAGAAGAAAAATAAACTTTTTTTATTGGGCTGCTAAAGTTTATTACAAGATGTTAAACAAGTCATTAATCCACAAAAATCTCGATTATATTTTGATTACAAGTTTAAACTAAAGCAGCTTTTAAAATTTAGTTAGGAACACCTAAAATTCCTAGCGTTTTCTTCAGGAAGTCGGTCATTAAGATGAAGTTTTGCTGGGCTCCCTGGCATGCCTCTTCCTCACCATTTCTTGAGGCAGGATGCAGTTTATCTTCCCACTCTCTGAGGACTCAGTGAGAGTTGTCATTACTGGATGGTTCTGTGTTTTTCCAAAGAAAAAACTGATCCACCATTGGCCCGATGCAGACTTTGGTAATCCTGGATGGTGTGGAATGACTTCCCCAATGTGCTTAGAGCTGCCACAGGAGCTATTACTGGAAGCTGAACCAAGGCGCCTCCTGTAATAATCATGGGTTGCTGCAAGTGATCCAGTCGATGGAATGGATCCCATTAGGACTTTCCAATTAAGTTTCCAGATGGTAACCTTAGATGAGACCCACACCAAACAGGAATCCGAGAGCTTTAACTGAAGAAGGCAAACGCTAGGCTCTAGGGCCCATTTGAAACAGTTAGCGGCACGAAGCGATCCAATAGACACAAGTTTTCTCTCTTTTCTCGAAAAATAAACATTTACAGGACATTCAGAAAATTATTCATATTGATTAGTTCCTTTACCTTACCTGTGATGGCAATTGCTGTAAGAATGGGGTAGTAGATGCTTTCAAACACAAAGATAACTGGATAACCCATGTTATGTGTCAAGGAAGGTTACCCATCAAGTACTGTCTTATGATTGTTAGTCTAGATACAATAGACCTTTCTTATATGCAAAGCAATGGTTTTCTGGGACTTCCTCCTGCAGTAAACTGTTTGTTACATTCAATTAATCAACCAGACTTAATCAACCAAAGACTAAACGTACTTTAGAAGCTATTTTTAAATTTAGTTTTTTCCCTTTGGAAAACAATAGATCTCCCAAAAGCATGTATACTGCCTCATGGAGCAGCTTGTGTGCAGTTATTGCACATGTGGCCTATCCCTTCATTAGTTATCCTCACAGAACTGTTTATTGTCTGGCAGGGAAGCTGGCCACTGTCAGTGACTGTGAAGCTACTGTCAATCTCGGTAGTATAAGGTGACATTCATGTATTTTGATAACAAATTTACTTGAACTTCTGTCTTTATTTCTTGCACTTTACACTCTATTTGCCCCATCCTTTGTTTTTTGTCCCACTACCTCCCCCATTCTGCTACCATCTTTGTCACGCCATCACATCTCATCTCATCCAGCACTGACCTTCCTAATCCAAATCTGACACCTATTCTATATCCTTTACTCCCTCCTGGGATATAAAAATGACTCTCACATCCCGGTTTACAGTCTCTTTTGCCTTCATACCTTCTCTCAGTTCCTCTCTAAGTTATTACTCCAATTTTTCAGCCTTGTTTCCCCATTTATACTTTTGTGATCAATGAAGACTTGTGTTCATCCAGGACAGGCCCACAGATCTGCTCTGCAGTTCTCTTCTCACTCTTTCTATTCAAATATAATACTTACGATTTTTCAATATTGAATTTCGATCACCCATTCTCCCAGCTTTTTAAAAAAAAAAAAATCTTTGATGCCTGTTGTTCTCGTTATAGTTCACCCCAGCCCCAAGTTTTTGTCTCATCTGCAGATTTGGAAACACTGTCCCAAATATACATATCTAAATTGGAGTAGGAAGAGAAGTGGCCCTGGTACTGACTCATGGGGAACTTCATTGTCGTCTTCTCTCCAGTCCGAAAAGCAGCATTCCACCATCGCTCTCTGTTTCCTGTTACTTTGCAAATTTTCTACCCTTGCTAGTTTTCTTCTATATTATCAGTCTTGATGACAAGCTTGTAATTTGTCACCTGTTGAGAAAGCTTTTCAAAACACATATCAATTGTAAATCTTCCATTGATTATCTCCTGCTATTCTGGTGGGGGGGGGGGCAGTAGAACTCTACCAAGGTAGCTGGACATCACACCCCTCAACTCCACACTGGCCTTTTCTCATCAATCTATATCTGTCCAAATGATTGCTAATTCTGTCCCCAGTAATTGCTTTGAGCAAACTCCTCATGGAAGTTTAATCATCCAGCTTGTACTGTCTGAGTAAGTGTGAAATATTTAGAACATTCTGATTGCTAATCCACCAATATTTGGAGGATTATGGTCAGGACGTCCTTTGTTTTTTTTTCTCTTTACCTCCCTCTGCAGTCCAGGATACTTAATTCAATTTGAGATTATCAAAAAGATTTTCAAAGTTCAAAGCCAATTTATTATTGGGGTGCGAGAGGTCCGGGTTCAAATCCCAGATGAGCCCCCACTTTATGTTACGTACCAGCAGCAGTAGAGCACAAACTGAGTCAGGGTTTAATGTTAAATCACTATTTATAGTCGGTGTCTACATTCCCCCCTGCGCTTATGCTAAGGAGGCACTCTGTGAACTGTATGGGGCTATTAGTGAACTGCAGAATGCACACCCTGATGGACCATTTATTGTCACTGGAGATTTTAACCACGCGAACTTCAAGTCAGTGCTCCCCAAATTCCATCAGTATGTGGACTTCACCTATTACTGTAGCGAGCTCCTGCTTGCAGTCCGGAGTCTTAACTCTCTAACTCTAATTTTCTCCTCCCCCCCCCCCCCCCAATGTCCCAGCAGTCTGTCCACATTCTGTTATACTGACGTTATACTCCTGCTTCGTCCAGGCATTTAAAATGATGTCCATCACAAACAAGACCTGTGGTCATGTAACAGTACATATATGTCACCATATGATTCCCTGAGATTTATTCCTTGGAGGCATTCACAGTGGAACACAGAAAATACAAAAGAATTTGTGAAAAACTACACACAATCTTGGTGGTTTGTCGTGTCTGAGATAACTGGAAACCTGTGTGGCTGAATTTTAATTGTAGAAAAGCTGTTGCACTGGGGCATTTTCACTCTCGCAACCTCAGAACTCCAGGTCCAGTGGTATGAACAAGTGTCACAAACTTGAATCTTTCTTGATTGTAGTGGATGACCATGACATCTTTGGCAGCTTTTCATGCCCCTCGCTTTCCACAGATTGTTACAGCAACACTTTCCTAGCCGTTGGATATTAATGTTGACCTCATCCACCCAGTCTGCCAGAGCTGACTTTGCATGCTCGGACAGGCATGAATCCTATTCCACCTGTGTGTGAGGCCACCAGCTCCTCTCACCAGTAATAGTCTGCCTGTTGAGCAGTGTACCGGGATGTAGGCACTGTTGCATGCAAACAGCTACATGGAGCCACAGGTGAGAGCTGTGTGTCTGGTGGGGACCAAAGGTGAGTGAACTGTCCCAGAATGGATATTAGAAGCCCCTTCACCAGAGATGCTACCCCTTTCTTGGCACCCTAAACACCTAACACATAAACAGAGGCTGCCAAATAACTAAAGTGCAAGAGACAAACTGGTCAAGTACAAAAAATAGTAAATAAATAATACTGAGAATGTGAGTAGTAGAGTCACTGAAAATAAGTCCCCAGGTTGTGAAATCAGTACAGTACTGAGGTGCGTGTACCCACGCAGGGCAGAAGTCTGATGGTTGTAGATGTAATGCCCCGGTTAAGATTTCTGCTGCTATGCTGTTGGCATTTCATTTGAGCAGTTCCTACAAAAGCAGTGTGTCCTGTTGGTAGAATGTTTTAGTTTTGGCTAAAGATAAGAAGCCCTGCTATTCAACTTGGGAATGTTGTGTCAGCCAATCAGGATGATAGAATCAGGGAAAATTTCCAGAGAGTGGGGCAGAGAGAGATTTGTGACAGACAGTAACCTGATTCGGGATCTTTTTGGCAGGAGTTGCAGAGAGGACAAGAGGGAAGATGCCTCAGAATGCCATGGGAATGAGAGTCCCCGTTGCAAGAAGTGCTTTGTGCAGATGAATGGCTCCAAGGAGGAAGGACAATATTCCTGAGAAAGAGTGGCAGCTTGCTCGAGATGGTTTTCGAGGGTAGTTTGAAAAGGTGTTGGGTGTTTACAAGCAGAGCATGGGTCCAGTGCATGAGTAGTAAATACTCCCCCGAATACCCAGTTTTGGAAGATACAATCTCTAATGTGTGCACATTTAGACTAGTTCAGCTACAATGGGCCCCTTTTCCTCTTTTCTCTTTAACTTCATGCTAAAGTGAAATTAGTAAATATACTTTATAATTTTATGTGGAGTACGATGTATATTTCTTGTCGACAGATAATTGTGTATGGGCAATATTTACACGGCATTCAGTTGGATTGGGGGTTTCTTTAATTGGAACAGCACACCTTTCCTGTTTGGTTTAACCCCAAATCATACCGACCCTAGATGCATATTGTTTGTGAAAGGTGCCCTTCTCACCGCAGATAAGCCAAGTCTGCTTACAAAACCGATGTAGGAAAACAACTGTTCCTGAACCTGGTGGTGTGGGACCCAAGGCTCCTGTAACTCCTTCCTGATATGATCTTGATTATATCCTTGCTCTGACTCCAAAAGCATCTTCTTTGGTATTCAAAAGTGCTCATTTAAGATATGTCATCACAATAAATTTGGTTTTGGTCTTCAATCAATCTCATACCAATTTTTCCATTCATATGGATAGAGAATATTTCTAATTTCTGTTTGTCTGGTGTTGGATCTTTCTCATACTCCTTCTGTGTGCCACTCTGAATTCATTGGGATCAGCTTGATTTTCACCATGTTGTGGTGGGACAGTGTGACATTGGTACAAGGCTGGTGGATGGTTGGTGAATAGTTTAACATCTTCTGTGGATTACATAAGTGTAAGATTAATTTATATATGTGTATTGAGGTTGGGAGTGAGTTTTCTAAATTCAAAGTGTGGCAAGTGAACTCACTCCAGGTGTTACCGAACGTGGGAATTCTGAGTCAATCCTTGAGGACTGGGTGACATCGTTTGCAGTCAGGGAAACCACCGAGGATATCTGGCCCCAGACTTCTCCTCTGTGTTGGAAAATGCTGGGGGTGAGTGTCTCCGATCAGAGCCAAGATCACAGCACCATAGGTGGCCCAGCTGCATAGAGGGTGTATCAGTGTGGTATATGTTGACATGTACATTGTTGTTACTGTACCTTTTCATGCCTTGTGGTACATTAGGCGGCATTTTTACTGCTTCCATAGTATCTTTTTTAAGAGGCTGAGTTGCTAGCTCGACACTCAACTCAGCTCGAATGAAAAGCATGCAAGGAGCCAGGCAGATTTGAACTCGGGACCATTCACGTCGAAATTTGGTTCTGATGCCACCACACCACCGGCTAGCAACATATGAACTTTGACAATAAATTTTCTTTGAACTTTGATCTTTTGCACATTTCATACATATCCAAGCTGCTCCTGTGTTAATTTCTTGGTACCTGAAGTAGTGTCCCAACTCTCTGCTTTCCTTATCCAATATATCTACAGAGGTCCAGTTGTGGCAGTTCCCCACCCCTTCACCTTTAATTTCAATGAACTTTCACTACCTCTTTGAACACCTTCCATTGCATTACATTCAAATGACTACTCTCAGTCCGCACTTGCATATCCAAATATCCTCCTGATAACATTGGCATTGGGTCTACTTAATACTTTTACGTTAGTCTATTACATGGTGCAGTGTTCATAACTAATTACTAAAAAAGCACCCAGCTATTCTGTAGTGTTCTTTGCATGTGATTGATATGAAATATTACTAAAAGTTTACCAATTTATTCCTTCTCTGGTTTTGTTTCTAGTGCATACAAAATGTTTTGTTCCCGATTCACTGGGATTCACTAGTCAATGCTAATTATTTTAAAATTTTTCTAGATTTAAGAATCAGCCCATGGATTAGTGCGATAGATCTGGCGATAGCAAAGTTCAGCCATAATATACGTTGCAGCAACGGATTCTGAGTGTTTGGTGTGATATATTGCCATTCATAGAACATGCTGTACCTTGGTTCCTCTTGGTAGCACATTTTGATTTCTTTCCCATATGTAGTTTTGAATTTAATGACTAGAAGAATTTTTACAGGTAAAGTGAACAGAAGGTCTGTCTCAGATAATTTAGGTGGTGTTGCTCACTCAGACATTAGTGGGGTGTTTACAGTTGATTGGGTTGCATTGCATTTTGGTAACTTGTCCATCAAAACTGACAGAGAAATGTGTTGTTTGGCATCAACGAGCAACACAGTCCGAAGATGTTGCTGGGTGCAGCCCGTAAGTGCCATTGTGATTCTGGCCACAACATAGCATGGTCACTAACCTTAACTGTACATCTTTGAAATGTGGGAGGAAACTGGAGCACCTAGAGGAAACCCATATGCGCGTAGGGAGAGCAAACTTAGTCTTTACAGTCAACGTCGGGAATTGAACCCATATAAGTGGATATTGTGCTAAATACTACATTACGGTGCCATCCTCAAATAATCTGCAAGAGAGAATAAAATCTGCAATATTTGATACAGCTTTATGTCAGTTGTTTTCTATTTACATAGTTTCCCATTCAATGTGACCAGATACTTCACCCCATTTTTCAGCTCCTGTCTGAACTTCCTCTGCGTCAGTCCATAGATGCAAGAGTTGGTGCAGGAACTGAGTAGTTGTAACATGAATCCTGTTTGCTGGTTGATGTATATGGGATCGCTGTGATACTTGTCCTGGTAATTGTGGTTTCTCACTCGCCATTTTAGAGAATGTATAAAATATGGAGTCCAGAGGAGGATGAAGTTGCCAGATAGAGTGAAGAGCAAAATCATAGACTTCTTACGGTTCTCACTCTCAGGATCATTGCGATTATCGCGGTTACTCACAAGCGCCCTACGGGTTTTATTGGACTTTATAATATGTTTGACTGTAAGGGCATTGAACAAAAGGATGAGAACGATTGGTATCAAAGGAGTTACTACACTGTCGAATGACTCGTAAGCCGCCCACAGGGGTGAGGTATAGTAGGCAGCAATTGCAATGCAGAAATATGGAATATTGTTAATCACATATCTTGGTTTAAAAATAAGGTAAAGCGGGACGCACCTCAAAAAAGCCAGCGTGCACACGGTGGCTATAACTACACTTGCTATCCTCTTGGTACAGTACCTTGGTCTGAGTTTCTGACAGCAAATGGCCACAAAGCGATCAAAGGTAAAAGCGACCGTGAACCAAACAGAGCAATCGAGGGCTGCAATCTTTGTGACAAGTATCGTGGCGCAGACCGGAGTGATGAACAAAACGTTTATCGGCAAATAAATGTTGTTGATTCGTTTCAGTATGACTTCAACAATCACCACCATTAGATCCGCCATTGCCATGGCAACCAAATAGTGAGTGATACATTTGGAGAGTCCGCAATTTCCCCGGCACAGGATTATGATCGCCACCAGGTTAACTGCAACAGAACGGAAAACAAAGTTATCACCAGACTCTGCAAATAAACCAGTGCCAGGGTAAATAGAAATTTTGAATTATAAAGCTTCTTAATAAGATGAAGAACAGAAAATTCAACATAAGCTGAATGTTTTTGTTGTCTGGGAAAGGATAGCAAAGGATTATTACTAACAGTTGATCTGCTTGAGGGGTGGGGGTTGAATGAAAACACCGTATTAAAGGATATTGGAACTGTAAGAAGGAAAACATTACATTTCCTGAAAATCCCAACCCCTACCAGGCAAACACGATACTGCTGAAATTAATCCGCAGATCAAAAGACATCCATTGTGGTAAATTTAGATGTCACTGACCTTGCATCAGAACTGACAGAAAACTGGATTGGCTGGTTATATGAAATTCTTCAGTTGAATATTGA
Source organism: Hemitrygon akajei (assembly GCF_048418815.1). Lineage (NCBI taxonomy): Eukaryota > Metazoa > Chordata > Chondrichthyes > Myliobatiformes > Dasyatidae > Hemitrygon > Hemitrygon akajei. The sequence continues at coordinate 213,173,626 of NC_133124.1, read as the reverse complement.
GCCCTATGATCTGCCACATCTTCCAGAAAATACATTTCCTTTAGGTTACATTTTTATTAATTGGGGCAGTGTAAGAAGTTAATGAGTGAGTGTGAGTGAGTAAGAGAAAAACAAAGAAACAGAAAGATCTGAGTGGGAGTAGCAGTCAGATGGATTCTTAAGATTATCCTCGTGGAGGTTTTCCTCAAAATACTCACACACAATCAGATATCTAGCGCATCACCAAGTCTGTGCTGACGTCTTTACACCAATCTCTTTTTATTCTCCTCATGTTCCCATGAACTGATCCAAGATGCTACAAGTCACTGAGCACGAAGTGTAATTCCGTGACCAATTAGCACACGAATCCAAAACTCCTTCAGGTGTAAGGAAACTGGAGCTCTTGGGGGGGAAAAATGCAATGGAGTACGTTCAAACTCTTAACAATTGGCATTTGAAGTCAGAGTTGAACCTGGGTAATTAAAGCTGTGAAACAGCAGCTCTAATAACTATGCCATTATGACACAACAGTGATGTAATTTACATTTGTTGATCAAGGAATCTAAGCTATGAACACTGTAAATACTTCACCAATGTGGAACGAATACAGGGACATTATTGCCTCATTCAGAAGAAGTGCTTGGACACCTGAATGGTGGGAACAGAAGAGGCAAAGGGAAGGTGATGTGGTTGTATAAAACAGTGCTGAGCAAGGCAGTGGTGGTTGGTGGAGATGGATGAGTGAACCAGGGAGTCAGAGGAGGAACGGTACTTCCAGATGGTGAAAGGAAGGAAAGGTGCATCCGGTGGTGGCATCTTACTGCATCTGGTGGAAGTACATCATGCTTGTTACACATCTCTGCTTGCCCCTCTCCACCTGCCTGACACACATACTCTCAACCTCCCTTCTATAAAAAAGAATATTTGCATGCTGCAATGCAAGAGAAGAAAAATAAAAGTTTACAGGACATTCCAAAAATTATGCACATCAGCTGGATCCTTTTCCTTACCTGTAATGCCAACTGCTGCAAGAATAGGGTAGTAGATGCTTTCAAACACAAAGATAACTGGATAACCCATGTTATGTGTCAAGGAGGGTTGCCCATCAGGTACTGTCTGAAAGTTATCAGTCTAGTTCGACAGGACCTTTCTTATATGCAATGGAATGGTCTTCTGGGATTCTAACGTGGTGTGAACTCTGTTACATTCAATTAAACAAACCAAAATCTAAACCTATTTTAGAAGCTATTTTTAAATTATGTTGTTTTTTTTTTTTTTGGAAATAAATGGGCTCCCAAAAGCATGCTTACTGCCTCAATAACAGGCTTGTGTGTAGCTGTTGCACATGTGACCTATCCCTTCAATAGTTATCCTTAATGAACTGTGTGTTGTTTAACAGAGTGAGCTGGCATCTGTTAGTGACTGTGTAACTATTGTGAATGTCCACAAGACAACGAATCTCAGGGTAGTGAACTGTCAAACTCATATAAAACACTTTCAAAATGCTGGAGTAACTCAGCAGGCATGGTAGCATCTATGGAAAAGAGTAAACAATTGACGTTTCAGTCCGAGACCCTTCATTGTCCCTCGGTGTGGATGAGCAATATCATATTGTCAGGTTCCATTCAGCTAGGTCTTCTGAAATACAGTACATCAATGTCAGTGTGGAACAATTTGTATGCACATTTGTTACTTGTAAAGGAAAGTCTATTCTCAAATGTGGGTAGCTTCATTCTTACAGCTCAAAACAAAACATTTTTAGACAATTACAGAGTCCAGTAATTCATCCTTAATTTCATTGCTTCATAAACTGCATCCGTTTTAGGTGAGTCCACGTTGTCTTTTGAGCTGTCCTACCCTTGTGATATCTGTGTCCTGTTTTTCTCTGCTGTCATAACGTTTCCTGCCATAGAACACACATGCTGGTTGCAAGAGTTCCGTCCAAACAAACGAAAAGGGCCAGAAAAGCACACTAGGATCACACAGATTCCATTTTGTCACATTGCATTTTAGAAGTGTTATAAATTCATAAAGACTTCAGGGTCACAGATATGTTTCCAGATTATATTCCATTTGGGGAGCTTCCAGTTTCAATATACTGTCGAATCCTCCTTCTGGTTTAAAAAACAAACAAACAAAAAACTGCCCTCTTCTTCACCCCCCCCCCCCCCCATATTTCTATTCCCTACTCTGGACTCTTACCTCTTCTCACCTGCCTATCACCTCCCACTAGGTCCCCCTCTTCCTTTCTGTTCTCCAATGGTCCACTCACATCCCTTCCTGCCCTTTATATTTCCTATGCACGTGGCTTCACTTATCACCTTCAAGTTGTCCTCTTTGCCCTCCCCCACATTTTTATTCTGGTACCATCCCCTTGCATTCCAGTCCTAAAGATGGGACATGACCTGAATGTTGACTGTTTATTCTTTACTACAGATGCTGCATGATTTGTTGAGTTCCTCCAGCATTTTTTATGTTGCTTTCTATCTTCAGCTTCTGCTGATTTTCTACTATGATAATTATTCGTATTTGTACAGTTTATCGTTTTTGCAGATTAGTTGCTTGTCAGTCTTTGTGTGTAGATTTTCATTTATTTTATTTCTTTCTTCTGCTCTGAATGCCTGCAGGTAGTATACAGTGACATAAATGTACTTTGAAAAGAAATTTTAATTGGACTTCAAACTTCTGTGTTTGATTCATCTCCAGATTTTCCTGTGTTCATATCTCAGCACATGAAGTAATGTCCCATCTCTTTGCTCCATTGAGCTCTCCTCATCCCTCCACATCTATAAAGTTCCAGTTGTGGCAGTCCTGAACCTTTGACCTTTTAATTTCAATAAGCTTTCACTATCGTCTCTTTGAACACCTCTCATTGCATTATGTTCAATTGAGTATTCTCACTCCACGCATGCATAATCAAATATCCACATAAACATTGGCATTCACCAACTTGTGCTTTTCCATTCATCAATTATATGAAACAGAGTTCATAACTAATTAATCAAAATCACCTAGTGTTTTTTGCATAGGATTGATATGAAATATTGCTTGCATACTAAAAGTTTAACAAATTTTCATTTTCTGTTTTTGTTCCTGATTCATTGGGTTTCTGTAGTCAATGCTAATTAATTTTAAATAACTTTTCTAAATGAATGAATCAGTCCATGGAGTAGTGTGATAGGTTTGTCAAAAAAAGTTCAGTCGTAATTTTGATTGCAATAATGGATTCTGACTGTGATATTGCCATTCATAGAACATGTTCCTCTGGGGAGCACATTTAGATTTTATTTCCAAATTTAATTTTGGTATTTAATGACTAGAGGAAATGTTTATAGGTAAAGTGAACAGAAGGGTCATGTCAGATGATGCTGGTGGTGTTGCTGACTCAGACAGTAGTAAGGTGTTTACAGTTGACTGCCTTTGTATTGTGGTTTGGTGCATTGGTCCATAAATTCCAGGCTGAATGGTGTGAGTGAAGCCAGTCTCCTGACTTTAATATTTTATGAGAATCAGTGGGGCCATCACAGCAGCACAGTGGTTAGAATAAGGCTTTGCAGTGCAAATGCCTCTGTTCAATTTCACTGCTGTCCATAAGGAGGCTGTGCTTTCTTCCAGTGACTGCATGGGTTTCCGCTGGATGCTCTGGTTTCCTCCCAGATTTGGAAGACATACAGTTGGTTAATTAGTCACATGGGACCAACTGCGCTGCTGTAGCTCCTTGGGCTGGAAGGGCCTGTTGCTGTGCCTACAATCTCTAACAGTAGGAATTTCTGACAATAAGAAGAATATGTTTTCATAGCTATTTCTTTGCTTCAGTATACATCAGGTCTCAAATAATTGCCAATAATTTTCGCATGACATTTTTACTTTTTTGACCATCCAAAAAGTACTGTTACTGAATTATTTCATTGTGTGTTATACTTATTTTCTCATCCTGTTGATTAAATTCTATGAAATATAACTTACAATAATCAATATAATTTGGGTTTCTCATTCTCTGGTTCAGGAATCATAACTGTATTTTAGTTTTGAGGAAATTACCAGCAGGTTAGACAAATGAGAATCAGTGGATGTTGCTTATTTGTATTTTCAGAAGGCCTTTGACAAGGGGCCACACCTCAATCTTGTTAAGAGTCCATTGTATTGCAGGAAAGAAACTAGAATGTATAGAACATTGGTTGGTTGGCAGGAGGTAAAGAGTGGGAATAAAGAGGGCTTTTTCTGATTGGCTGCCAGTGACTAGCGATGCTCCACAAATGGTCTGTGTTGGCACCAATTCTTTTTACGTTATATGTCAGTGATTTGGATGATGGAATTGATGGCTTTGTGGCCAAGCTTGCAGATGATAGGAAGAAAGGAGGAGAGACTGGTAGTTTTGGGCTTGCAGGGAGGATGCAGAAGGACTCAGACAGATTAGGAGAATAGGCAAAGAAGTGGCAGATGGAATACAGTGTTGTGAACTGCATGATCATGCCCTTTAAGACAAGGAATAAAAGTGTAGACTTTTCTAAAAAGGGAGAAAATTCAAAAACCCGAAGTGCAAAGGATTTGGGAATCCTTGTGCAGAATTCCCTTAGGGTTAGTTTGCAGGTTGAATCAGTGGTGAGGAGAATTCTCCTGCTGGTTGTGAATGAAGTAACAGCTTCTTGCAGTCACTCCTATCTCACTTACTTTACTGTTTTCAATCTGTTTTGAAACCTCACTTTTAAAAGTGATTTTTTTAGAACTATGATTATGAGGAGTACCACAGGTACTAAGAAAGAAGATGCTCCTGCTTCTTTGGATTATATAATGGATTTGCTTCAAAAACACGAAAGAATCTTCCAACAAGTTCCAACAACTTAGATCTGAATTTAAACTAATGGACGCAAAATTGGATTCTATTCAAAAAAACTTTAACTGAGCATGGTAAATGAATAGAAGAGAATGAAGAAACTCTGATTTTGGATGCAAGAATGGATGACCTGCAAAAGCAATCTAAACCTAATGAGAAATTAAGACAGAAGATTATTGATTTAGAAAACAGAAGCAGAAGAAATAACCTACAAATTCTGGGTCTTGAAGAGTTAACAGAAGGTGATCAGCCTACTGAATTCTTTGCAAGCTGTTTGGTACAATTTTTAAAAAAAAATCTTACCGTCTGCACCTATGATTGATCGAGCTCATAGATCGCCCGTCTCGAGACCACCTCTGGGAGCCAAGCCCAGATCAGTTATAATTGGTTTTCATGAATTTCAAAAAAAAGGGAAGTTTAATTTGTGAATCTCATCGAAGATCAGGATTGTCGAGGACTTTTCACCTGAGGTCATGAATGAGCATGCTAAATTCAAAGGGGTTATTTTGGAACGTTTTAACAAAGGTTTAAAGCCATCTCTTCATTATCCTGCTCGTTTTAGAATCATTCTGCAAGATGGTTCTGAAGAAATGTTTCGCTCGAGTGGAGAAGCCTGGGATTTTTTAAAAGACAATGGATTGTTTGTTTAATATCTTGCTATACGGATAATTGTTTCTCTTACTTTTGGTGAACCTTTGCAGCTAATTTTCCTTGTGATTTAAATGCTTTACTTTGCAAATAAGATTTTAATGTTAATACCTGGTGTAGTTATATGTTATGAATTTTGGTAAGTTTTATTATTTTATACGCTTTTCTCAATGTTTATTATCAATATGGCTTAATTTGGGTATTTTTCATTCTATTGTTTTGAAACTGTAATGATTAATCTATTTGTGTCCTTGTTATGAGGGCTAAGCTTTTTTGGCTGTTACTTACTCTAGCTTGGAATACAGTTGTCCTTGGAATTAATTAGGAGTCAATCAGCAGGCTGTTTTGGGAGGGTGAAGTCATTAGTTGCAGCCGCCAATCTTCTTTTGGCTGGTCTTCTGACTTTGGGAGTGGGGAGAGGGGGTATCTTTTTCTGGGAGTTGTTTTGGGATGTTAGCCAAAACTGTTGCTTGGTTACCCTATTTCAAGACTTATTGTTTGGTTTTAATGTTCATTTTACTGGTTATTACTTTAATTCCTCTATTAAATAGTATTAATAATGGGTCATACTATTAACTTAGTCTTAACATGAAAGGATTAAATCACCCTGTGAAGCGGAATAAGATTTTTGCCTATATTAAACATAAGGCCTCAATTTTTTTTTTTTACAAGAAACACATGTATGTAATTATGGCAACTTACATCTTTTCAGTAGATGGAAAGGACTACATTTTTACACTTTCCAGGCTAAGTCTAGAGGAATTTTGATTTTTATGGATAATACAGTTCCCTTTGTCCAACATAAAGTAGTGTTTGATACTTATGGGTGTTTTGTCATAGTGTCAGGAAAATTATAATAAATTCATGGTATTTGCTAATCTATATGCTCTGAATACAGATGATCCAGGATTTTTTGAGTGTCTTTTTTCATTTTTGCCAGATTTGAGCCTTTACTCATTGATGATGGGAGGAGTTTTTAATTGTTGGTTAGGTCCAGTTTTAGGTAGGTCATCCTTTAAAACAGCAACACTTAATAAATCAGCTTTGTTTATTCAATCTTTTTAAATAAAATGCAGTATTGTTGATATATGGTGTTTCTTACATCCACTAGATAGGGAGTATTTGTTTTTTTCTCATGTCCATTATACGTATTCCAGGATTGATTACTTTTTCATTGATAGTCAAATGATTCCTTTAGTTCAATCCTGTGAATACAAAGACATTGCTGTTTCAGATCATGCTCCAGTGCTTTTATCTTTAAATCTCCCTGGTCTTCCTCAAATCCCATCTTGGCTTTTTAATTTAACTTTGTTACCTGATAAAGATTTCTTAACATTTCTGGACAGACTTCTAGTCTTATTAGATGGGATGCCTTTAAGGCTTTTATTAGAGGTAAATTTATTTCCTATACAAACTGAATTTACTTAAGAGTGAACCTTTTCCTCTGAATAATTTGTCATCAATTAATACTTCCTTTTAAAATTGTAAAAAATCAATTTACCTATTTGGGTGTAACAATTACCAAGAATTATAAACCCCATTTAATGAAAATTTTCTTACCTTACTGAATTTTGTAAAAAGGGACTCTATCAAACTGGTCGCCTTTTTCATTATGCTTGATTGGCCGAATCAATTCTATTAAAATAAACATTTTTACCTAAAGTTATATACTGTTTTCAGGAATTACCTGTTTTTATTCCTAAATCTTTTTCTTTTTTTTGATTCTTTCAATTCTATTGTATCTTTTTATATATTGGAAAACAAACATTCTCGACTAAAAGTTCATCTTCAAAAATCTAAGAAGAATTGAGGTTTAGCTTTACCAAATTTTAGGTTTTATAATTGTACAGTCAATATACGAAATCTTGCGTTTTGGTCATATTATATTAACCGTGAGGACTGTCTGATACGGGTTTCTTTGGAAGCTAACTCTGTTAATAAATTTTCTATTTCTCTTCTCAGATCCTCATTCCCTTTACCTTTTAGTAAACTAATTGAAAATTTGGTAGTTAAGCATACTTTGAGGATTTGGGTACAGTTTAGGAAATTCTTTGGTCTATTGAGATTTTCTTTGTCTAGTCCCATTTGTTTTAACTTTTTTTTAAACCTTCGATGAGCGATTCATTTTTTTTTTTTAGAAGAATGAGGTAGATTAGGTACTAAATGCTTCCAGGGTTTGTCTGTTGGAGGAAGTCTTCTTTCATTTGAGAAAATGTCAGCTAAATATAGTTTACCCAAAACTTTCCGCTTTCTTAACTTATAGGAAATGCATATAGTTTCGATAAGGACTTCTTAGATGTAATTTTTAATTTGAAACCTTTTTATAATAGTTCAATATCCAATATTTGTGGTATGTTGCTAGGAATGAGAAACGTTCCTAAAGACAAAATTAAAAATCTTTGGGAACAAGATTTACAGATTTCAATTTCTGAGGAAACTTGGAATGAAATTTTTAACTTGGTTAACACTTCATTGTCATGTGCCCATCATTCCCTTTTACAATTTAATGGTTCATAGGGCTCACATGTCTAAAGATAAGGTATCTCATTTTTATTCGGATATATCCCCTTTCTGTTATAGATGTAATAATGGAGAAGCTTCATTAATTCACATGTTTTGCACATGTCTGAGCCTTGAAAGATACTAGAAGAAAGTACCCCAAACTTTCTTGGTACTTTTCAAGATAAATTTTAAGCCTAACCCTTTGACTGCATTATTTGGTATTGTTCGAGGAAAAGAAATGGCTTTTACTTATAGCTAGGAGGGTGCTCTTGCTTAACTGGAAGGATTCTGTTCTGTCTACTCGTGCTCAATGCCTACAGGATGTTATGTCATGCTTAAATTTAGAGAAGATCCAATGTAAAGTTTTTGAATCTAGCCAAGACTTTTATACATTGTGGAGACCATTTCGGAGTTATTTTCAAAACCTTTGATTTGTTGTAAAAGTACAGATGATAGCTAATAATATATTTTATTATATGATAAGGGTTTTCTTCCCCTTGTTTTTCCTAACAACTCTGACTTTGGTAGTGGGTTTAGATTTTTTTCTGTATAATAAAATTATTATATTTCAATATTATGACTTGATTTAATTTTTATGAATACAGGGTTTTGTGATTGTAACTGTATTTTTAATACAATCTATTTGGTACTATTTTTTCTTTTGACTTGTACATCTTCTTGTACTCTCTATATTCCTTTATGCAGAAACTAATAAAAATATTGAAAGAGAATCAGTGGTGAGGGAGGCAAATGCAATGTTTGTATTAATTTCAAAAGAACTAGAATATTAGAGCAAGGATGTAATGCAAGGATTTATAAGACATTGGTCAGACTGCACTTGATATATTGTGAGCTATTTTGGGCCCATTATCCAAGAAAAGTTGTGCAGGCTTTGGAAATAATCCAGAAAAGGTTCAGAAGAATGATTGCCTTAATGAAAAGGTTAAGGTATGCAAAGCATTTAATGGCTCTGGGCCTGTACTCAGTGGAATTTCAAAGAATGAGGGGAATTTCATTGAAAGCTATTGAAATCTTGTGTATGTGGAGAGAATGTTTCCTACAGTAGGGGTCTAGGGCCAAAGGGCATAGCCTCAGAACAGAGGGGTGTCCATTTAGAACAGAGATGGGGAGGAATCTTTTCAGCCAGAAGTTGGTGGTTCTGTGGAATTCTTTGCCATTAGCCATTTTAGAGGCCAGGAGACTGGGTGTATTTTAGGAAGAGTTTAATAGTCATGGAATGAAGTGTTACAGGGCAAAGGTAGGAGAATGGGGTTGAGAGAGAAATGGGTCAGTCTTGAGACTGCAGTGCTGTGTGTGGCTCTGTGACTCAGAGTGGAAGTGGGGAGAGGAGGCGAGCTGTGGTGATACAGGTTTCGTTAGGTACCAGGGTCTGGAACATCTTGGAGTGAGTCCTCAGCATTCTTAAATGGGAGGTTGAGCAGCCCGAGGCTGTGGTCCGTGTGGGTACTGATGACATGGGTAAGAAGAGTGTGGAGGTTCTGCAAAGAGAATTTAGGGAGTTGGGTGCTAAGTTAAATGGTAGAACCTCCGGAGTTGTATGCTGAAGATTGCAACCCATGCCACGTGCTAGTGAGGCTAAAAATAGGAAGATCATGCAGTTTAACAGATGGCTAAGATGTTGGTGCAGGAGGGAGTGCAACAGTTTTGGATCAGTGGGCACTCTTCCAGCGAATGTATGACCTAGACAGAAGAGGCAGTTTGCACCTGAACAGGAGAGGGACTAATATCCTAGTAGGATGATTTACTAATGTGGTGAAATTTAAACAAGAGTTACAGGGGGATTGAAACCAGAGTGCCAGAATTGTTAGTGGAGAGGCTGTGGAGAGAGATGTTGGTAAACCTCAGGAAGCAAAATGTTGAGCATAATGTGACTAGAGTCCCGAGCTACATATGTTTCAATGAAAGAAGCTTCACAGGAAAGGCAGATGAGCTCTGTGCATGTAATGACACCTGGAATTATAACTTCTCAGCCATTAGTGAGACTGGATTGTAGGAGTGGCAGGATGGTCAGCTCAATATTCCAGGATTCCTCTGTTTTAGATTCAATAGACTGTGAAGGATTAAAGTGGGTGAGGTGGCATTTCCAGTCAGGGAAAATATCATGGCAGTACTCTGTCAGGACAGACATGAGAACTTGTCTAGTGAGGTCTTATGGTGGAAATAAGGATTGAGAAATGTATGGCCATGTTAATGGGGCTAAATTATGGACCACCCAACAGTCTGCCAGATTTAGAGAAAATAATTTGTGGAGAGATTGCAGACTGTTGCAAGAAGCAAATAGTTGTTATAGAAGATGATTTTAACATTCCACATATTGACAGGGAATCACATACTGTAAAAGGACTAGATGGAGTAGGGCTTGTCAAAAATGTTCTGGAATGTTTTCAATGTCCCAATGAGAGTATGTCTGACACTCGGAATGAGACAGGGCAGTTGACTGAAGTCTGTGTTGCGGAATACATTACAGCTAGTGATAATGATGTCATTAGTTTCAAAGTAAATATGGAAAAAGATAGGCCTGAACCATTGGTTGAGATTCTAAATTGGAGATTGGTCAATTTTGATGGTATCAGAAAGAATGTCATGTGTGAACTAGGACTGGCAAAGGGGTACTTGGTAAGTGGGTGGCCTTCAAAAGTGAAATTTTGAGAGCAAAGTGATAAACCAGGAAATTACAGGCTAACGAGCTTGTCATCAGTATAGGGAAAGATATTGGAAGGTGTTCTAAACAATGAGATGTGAGTATTTAGATAGACAGAGATCAGTTAGGGATTGTCAACATGATTTTGTTCATGGCAATTGTGTCTATCCTTACTCTGTTTTTCAAGGAAGTTACCAGGGAAGTTAATGAAGGCAAGGCAGTAGATGTTGTGTATATGGACTTTAGCAATGCATTTGACAAGGTCCAGCGTACCTCAAGATGAGACAGTAAATTGGATTAGACATTGGCTTTGTTGGAAAAGCCAAAGAATGGTAGTAGTTGGTTGTCTCTCTGACTGGAGGCCTGTGACTAGTAGAGTGCCATAGGGATTGGTACTGTGTCCATTGTTGTCTGTCATTTATATCAATGATCTGGATGATATTGTGGTTAACTGGATCACCAAATTTGTGGATGACACCAAGATGGGGGGCACAGTGGATGGCGAGGAAGGCTGTCACAGAGTGATCTGGACCATCTGGAGATGGAATTTAATGCAGACATGTGTGAGATATTGTACTTCGATAGGACCATTCGGGGTAGGTCTTGCACAGTGAATGGTAGGGAACTGAGGAGTGTGGTAAAACAAAGGTATCTGGGAATACAGACCCATAATTGTTTGACAGTGGCATCACAGGTAGAAGGGTCTTAAAGAAAGCACTTGGCCCTTTGGAATTCATCAAACAAAGTACCAAGTACAGTAGATGGAATGTCATGTTGAAGTTGTATAAGGCATTATTGAGGCCTTATTTGGAGTATTGTGTGCAGTTTTGACCACCTACCAACTGGAAAGATGTAAATAATGTTGAAAGAGTACAGTGAAAATTTAGAAGGAAATTGCCTGGACTGGAGGAACTGAATTATAATAACCGATTGAATAGGTTAGGAATTTATTTCGTGGAGTGTAGAAGACTGAGTGGAGATTAGATTGCAGTGTACAAAATTATGAGGGGTATAGATAGGGTAAATGCAAGCAGGCTTTTTCCACTGAGGTCCAGTGGGACTACAATTAGAGGTCATGGATTAAAATGAAAGGTGAAGAGTTTTAGGGAAACATAAGGGGAAATTTCTTCACTTAGTGGGTCGTGAAAGTGTGGAACAAGTAGTGTTATGTTTAAGAGAAATTTGGATAGGTACATTGATGGAATGGAGGGATATTGTCCCAGTGCAGGTCGATGTGAGTAGGCAGTTTAAATGGTTTGGCATGGTCTTGATGGGCTGAAAGGCTTGTTTCTGTGCTATATTTTTTCTATGACTCTATGATGAAATGGCAGAACAGGCCCAATAGGCTAAATGGAACAATTATGCTCCTATGTCCTATGGTCTTATAAATAAATAATATGTATTTTCTTGTTCCGTGTTAATATAATATCAAAACTAATTAGATGGACTTAATGAATTCATTGGGTTCTCCGAGCAACCTGTGTGGTTAAGCGGCTCTCAACCCTTTCTGATTATCTCGCAGTATGCTGAAATAAAAAAGAACAAAAACAGCTTTATTTGTCAGATGTACATTGAAACCTACAGGGAAATGTGTCATTTTGTGTCAAAAATGTATATGTGGCAAGCGTATATGTTGCAATGTGGGAGGAAACCAGGGCACCCAGTGGAAACCATCATCCCACAGGGAGGGTGTACAAATTCCTTACAGACAGTGATGGAAATTGAACTCCTATTGCTGAATATAGCGCTAACCACAATGCTACCGTGCCACTGACTGATAAGCTGCAAGAGAGAAAAAATATCTACAATATTTGGTACACCTTTATGTCAGTTGATTTCTATTTACAGTTTCCCGTTCAGTGTGACCAGATACTTCACTCCATTTTTCAGCTCCTGTCTGAACTTCCTCTGTGTCAGTCCATAGATGCAAGTGTTGGTGCAGGAACTGAGTAGTTGCAACATGAATCCCGTTTGCTGGTTGATGTATATGGGGTTGTTGTAATACTTGTCCTGGTAATTGTAGTTTTTCACTTGCCATTTTAAGGAATGTACAAAATATGGCATCCAGAGGAGGATGAAGTTGCCAGATAGAGTGAAGAGCAAAACCATAGACTTCTTACGGTTCTCGCTCTCGGGATCATTACGATTATCCCCATTATTCACGAGCGCCCTTCGGATTTTATTGGACTTCATAATATGTTTGACGGTAAGGGCATTGAACAAAAGGATGAGAATGATTGGTATTAAAGGAGTTATTATACTGTCGAACGACCCGTAAGCCTCCCACAGGGGTAAGGTGTAGTAGGCATCAGTTTCAACACAGAGATATGGAATGTTGTTAATTAGAAGTCCGGGCTCAAACATAAAGTAAAACGGGATGCTCCTTAAACAGGCCAGTATGCTCACTATGGCTATAACGACACTTGCCGTCCTCTCAGTACAGTACCTTGGTCGGAGTTTTTGAGAAGAAATGGCCACAAAGCGATCGAAGGTAAAAGCGACCGTGAACCAAACAGAGCAATCGAGGGCTGCCGTCTTTGTGACAAGTATCATAGCGCAGACCGGAGTGATGAACAAAACGTTTATCGGCAAAAAAATGTTATTGATTCGCTTCAGTATGACTTCGACGATCACCACCATTAGATCCGCCGTAGCCATGGCAACCAAATAGCGCGTAATACATTTGGAGAGTCCGCAATTTCCCCGGCACAGGATAACGATCGCCACCAGGTTAACTGCAGTAGAAAGGAAAGAAAGTTATCACCAGACTCTATGTGCTGCCACATGTCTTGCACAAGTTATATTTCCTTCGGCTTACACTGTCTCAATTAATGCCAATATAAGAAGTTAAAGAGTGTGTTTGTAGTCAGAGTTCAATTAAAGCTCTACTAATTGTGATGTAATTTACACTTGGTAGAGTAAGTGTAGATGATTCCAAGCCACGAGCACTGGAAATAGTTCACTAATTTGAAGGATTACAAGGACGTTATTGCCTCATTCAGAAGAAGTGCTTGAGCACCTGAATGGTGGGAACGGAAGAGGCAAAGGGAAGGTGATGAGAAACAGAATCAGAATCAGACTTTAATCGCCAAGTACCTATGCACATACAAGGAATTTACTTCCGGCAGATGTTGTCTCTCTGCTCATAACAATAATAATGATAAATATAAATGAAAATATAGATTATACATGATGTGGTTGTATAAAACAGTGCTGAGCAAGGCAGTGGTTGTTGGTGGAGATGGATGAGTGAACCAGGGAGTCAGAGGAGGAACGGTACTTCCAGATGTTGAAAGGAAGGAAAGGTGCATCCGGTGGTGGCAACTTACTGCAGCTGGTGGAAGTACATGTTTGTTAAACATCTCTGCTTGCGTTTCTCCACTTGCCTGACACACACATTCTCAGCTTCCCTTATATAAAAAGGAATTTTTGCAAGAGAAGATAAATAACCATTTACAGGGCATACAGAAAATTATTCATGATGATTAGTTCCTTTACCTTACCTGTGATGGCAACTGCTGCAAGGACAGGGTAGTAGATGCTTTCAAACACAAAGATAACTGGATAGCCCATGTTATGTGTCAATGAGAGTTGCCCATCAAGTACTGTCTTATGATAGTCTAGTTACAGGAGACCTTTCTTATATGCAAAGGAATAGTCTGCTGGGATTCCCACCTGCAGTAAACTCTGTTTGTTACATTCAATTAAACAACCAGGCTTAATCAACCAAAGGCTAAACCTATTTCAGAAGCTATTTTTAAATTATTTTGTTTTTTTTCCCCCTTTGGAAAACAATAGATCCCCAGAAAGCATGCGTACAGCCTCAGTGAGAGGCTTGTGTGCAGTATCTGCACATGTGACCTATCCCTTCATCAGTTATCCTAACAGAACTGTGTTGTCTGGCAGAGGGAGCTGGCCCATTCTGCTCTCATTTTTGTCACACCATCTCATCTGCATCTCATCCAGCACTGACCTTCCTAATCCAAATCTGACACCTATTCTATATCCTTTACTCCCTCCTGGGACATAAAAATGACTCTCACATCCTGGTTTACAGTCTCTTTTGCCTTTATACCTTCTCTCAGTTCCTCTCTAAGTCATTACTCCAATTTTTCAGCCTTGTTTCCCCATTTATACTTTTGTGATCAATGAAGACTTGTGTTCATCCAGGACAGGCCCACAGATCTGCTCTGCAGTTCTCTTCTCACTCTTTCTATTCAAATATAATATTTCCGATCTTTCAACATTGAATTTTGATCACCCATTCTTCCAGCTTTTTTTAATCTTTGTGATGCCTGTTGTTCTCCTTATAGTTCACCTCAGACCCAAGTTTTTGTCTCATCTGCAGATTTGGAAACACTGTCCTAAATATACATATCTAAATTGGAGTAGGAAAAGAAGTGGCCCTGGTACTGACTCATGGGGAACTTCATTGTCGTCTTCTCTCTGGTCTGAAAAGCAACATTCTACCATCACTCTCTGTTTCCTGTTGCTTTGCCAATTTTCTACCCATCCTTGAGTTCTTCTATATTATCAGTTTTGATGACAAGCTTGTCATTTGTTACCTGTTGAGAAAACTTTTCAAAACACTTATCAATTGTTAAGTCTTTCATTGATTATCTCCTGCTATTCTGGTGGGGGTGGGGGTCAGTAGAACTCTACCAAGTTAGCTGGACACCACACCCCTCAATAACTCCACACTGGCCTTTTCTCATCAATCTACATCTGTCCACATTATAGCTCTTTCTGTCCCCAATAATTGCTTTGAGCAAATTCCATCATAGAAGTTCAATCTTCCAGTCTGAAGACTTACTGGGTTTAGTTCTATGTTCTCTATGTCACTTGGTTGAGCCCAACTGTTGAATCAGTGTACCAGGGTCTGGTTGCTGTGTTCAAACAGCTACTTTGAGCCTCAGGTTTGAGTTCAGTGTCTGGGGGGGGGGGGGCACCAAAGGTGAACGAGCTGCCCTTCAATAGACATGACAAGCCCCTTTCACCTGAGGTATTCAGTAATCAAAAACTTTGTTGTCCAGACAAAATCTTTGTTTGGAGGATTAGAGCAGGACCTCCTTTGTTTTTCTCTTTACCATCCTCTGCAGCCCAGGATACTTAAATACTTTTGAGAATCTCAAAGTTGAATTTCAAAGTTCAAAGCAAATTTATTAAAGTACATATATGTCACTATATGATACCCTGAGAATTATTCCTTGCAGGCATTCACAGTGGAACACAGAAATACAAAAGAATCAACTACACACAATCTTGGTGATTTGTATTGTCTGAGATAACTGGAAACCTGTGTGGCTGAATTTTTATAGTAGAAAAGCTATTGCACTAGGACATTTCCACTCTTGCAACCTCAGAACTCCAGGTCCAGTGGCATGAACAAGTGTCACATACTTGAATCTTCCTTGATTCTAGTGGATGACCATAACCTTTATCTTTGATGCCTGTTGTTCTCCTTATAATTCACCCCATCCCCAAGTTTTTCTCTCATCTGCAGATTTCATGCCCTACACTTTCTACAGAGCATTACAGCACCGCCTTCCTGGCCGTTGGATATTACTGTCGATCTCATTTGCCCAGTCCGCCAGACCTGACTTTGCATGCTCGGACAGGCATGAATCTTGTTCCACCTGTGTGTGAGGCCACCAGCTCCCCTCACCAGTAATAGTCCGCTTGTTGAGTAGTGTAACGGTGTGTAGGCACTGTCGCATGCAAACAGCTACATGGAGCCACAGGTGAGAGCTGTGTGTCTGGTGGGGACCAAAGGTGAGTGAACTATCCCGGAACTGACACGACAATTCCCTTCACCAGAGATGCTACCCTTTTCTGAATACCCTAAGCACCACACACAAACAGAGGTTGCCAAATAACTGAAGTCTAAAAAAAAAAGTACATAAAGAATACTGAGAACGTGAGTTGTAGAGTTCCTGAAAGTGCGTCCACAGGTTGTGAAATCACCACAGCACTGAGGCGAGTGTAGTTACTCATGCAGGTTCAGAAGTCTGATGGTTGTAGATGTAATGCTCTTGTTAAGATTTCTACTGCTATGCTGTAGGTATTTCAACTTAGGAATGTAGTGTCAGCCAATTGGGATGGTGGAATCGGGAGAAATTTCCAGAGAGAATGGGACGGAGAGAGATTTGTGACAGATCTGCTTCACAGTCTCCTTGGTAGGATTGCGGAGAGGACAAGAGGGAAGATGTCTCAATGCCATGGGAATGGGAATCCCCGTTGCATGAAGTGCTTTGTCGAGATGAATGGCTCCAAGGAGGAAGGACAATATTCCTGAGAGAGAGTTCTAGTTTGCTCGAGATGAGTTCGAGAAGGTGGTGTGTGTTTTTACGCAGATCATGGGTCCAGTGCATGAGCAGTAAATACTCCCCTGAATACCTAGTTTGGGAAGATACAACCTCCAACGTGCACACATTTAGACTGGTTTAACTGCAATGGGCCCTTTTTTCTTTCTTTGTCTTAATAACGTTGCTAAAGTGAAATTAGTAAATATGCTTTTATAATTTCATACGGACTACGATATGTATTTTTTGCCGACAGATAATTGTGTATGAGCAATATTTGCACAGCATCCATTCCAATCGAGGTTTCTTTAATCGGAACACCACGACGTTTCTGATTGGTTGAACCCCAAATCATACCAACCTTAGACATATATTGTTTGTGAAAGGTGCCCTTCTCACTGCAGATAAGCCAAGTCTGCTTATGAACCCGGTGAGGGAGCTACATAGGATAACAACTGTTCCTGAAGCCGGTGCTGTCACACCTAAGGCTTCTGTAACTCCTTCCCGATATGGTCGTGATCATATCCTTGCTCTGACTCCAGAAGCATCTTCTTTGGTTTAAGATCTCTGCCCCCACAAGTAAATTTCCTTTTGGTCTTCAATCAATCGCTTACCATTTTTCCTATTCATATGGATAGAGAATATTTCTGATTTCTATTTGTGTTTGAAGTCACCTCTTTCTCATGCTCCCTCAGTGCCACTCTGAATTTACTGTGGTCAGCTTGATTTTCAGCGTGCTAACAACATGGTGAACACTTTTTTTTAATGCAGAGATTACCTGTCTGAGTGGCACGCAAACAAAAGTTTTTCATTATATTTTCGTACATGTGAAAATAATAAACCAATTACCAATCACTCTTTCATTTTTGGTTTCCTCAATGGGGAGGATCTCAATGTGGACCTCTCATGGGACAAGTGTGACATTGGTACAAGTCTGGTGGGCGATTAGTGAGTGGTTTAACATTTTCTATAGCTTAATGTGTCAGAACAGGTGTAATTATTTTATGTGTGTATCAGGAGTGGGTGATCATTCCCAATTCAAAGTGCAGCAAGAATATTCACTCCAGGCGTTATTGAACATGGGATTTCCAAATCATTTCTAGCCCTCTGAATGACTACATTTGCAGGGGAAGCTTTCAGCTTGTGACAGGATTTGGTATGTGAACACCAACCGGATGTACTGCGGAGCATCATCAATGCTGAAACTTGTGTGAGGAGCATGTGTTCAGAGATGATCCTGCTGCGGCATAAGGAAAGGTGAATCAAGAAGGTGAGCAGCAAGCAGAGGCAGTCAGGGAACCCACGGAGGACATCTGGCCTCCAGCCCCTTTCTCTGTTGGAAAATGAACGTATCCAACCTGAGCCAAGATTACAGCACCATGGGTGGTTCAGATGCATAAGAGGAGGACCAAGAGTCCATTGATGATGGCGTGAACAGAGAGCCATACTCAGAATCCCAAAGGTGCGCTTGTCCTTTTAACCGCATCCTTGGGATATCAAAAAGTGGCTGGCCGTGAGCCCCCAGGGTGGGTCCCAACACCGCAAAAAGCAGCTGACTGTAACCCCAGGTCAGGCATTTCAACAGAACCTCATCCACCCTGAAAAGGAAAATGAGAGATATCAAAGGTCAATTGATATCTGTTCAATTGACAGGTGGACAGTTCAAAAGTCGGTTCATCATGGAATAGATGGGCTGAAGGGCTTTTTTCTGTGTTGTATTTTTCTATGATGACATGGCAGAGCAGGTGCAATAGGCCAAACATCCTAATTCTTTTCTGACATCTATTAAGTGGATTGTGTGTATTTTCTAATTTCATGTTAATATAATGTCAAAACTAATGACTTCCGGTAAGATGGCAACTGCTTAGCTGCTTCGAACTTTTGTTCCGTCATTCTTCCTATCTTTGCACTACATGTCTCCATTCTTAAACCTTAGTTAGGTATTTTATTGGGTTTCTTTTACTTGCCTGCGAACACATCTATCTTATAATGTCTAGCAAAAGTGCTAAAACCGGGAAAAAAGAAATTTCTACGACTTTGCCGGTTGACATTCTCGCTGCGTTGGAACAGCATCGACAAGATACTTTAAAGGAATTTAGAACTTATTTCAACCAGCTGGATGCCAAATTGGATCGGATCAACGCTAGAGTGAACGAACATGCTGAACATTTATCTCGCATCAACTCAACTTCAAAGATTTAAAACGCTGTGTTCTTTATCTCGAGACTCTATGCTCCTACCGAGAGGAAAAGAATTGTAAACTTTTTTCCAAAATGGTGGATCTTGAAAACCGTAGCAGACGCTGTAATTTACGAATTCTTGGTTTGCCAGAGGCCACCGAACAGGGCTCTCCCGTGGAATTTTTTTCCGATTTTCTCTGAGATTTTTGGGAAAGAATTTCTTCCGACTCCACCTGAGCTTGAAAGGGCACACAGGATCTACGTTCCCCGTGCAAATCTGGGTTCCCACCCACGGCCGGTAATTTTGTGCTTTCATCAATACCAGGTGAAAAACTGTTTGATTATGGAGGCATGCCGCAGAGGTACTTTTGCGTTTCAAAATACAGTCATTCGTTTCGTGGAGGATTTTGCCCCCCAGGTTTTGAAGATGCGCGCTGAGTTTAAAGGTGTAATGAAAGTGCTTTTTGATCGTGGTTTCAGACCCTCCCTTCGTAATCCAGCCGACCTGCGAATTACGCTTACTACTGGAGAATATAAGTGGTTTAAATCAGTGAAGGATGTTGAGGCATTTGTTGGAAGTCTTCCGGCCAGCCCGTCTCATTAGGAACCTGGTCTGACCTCCTAAAATGGTGGATAAGTACTTCTCATAGTAAAGCTATTTTTTCCGTACTCAGACTTTTCTTGAATAATTCAGACATTATTTATTGAAATTCTAAGGGCTGTAGACAATCTCTCCCTGGACTTGGTGCGTTTTTTCTAAATAGATAATCTGAGTTTAATGTTCCCCTGCGGACGTTTAGATTGTACGTGTGTAATCCATTTTATTCTTGTATAATTTTATCTATAGAGATCTACAAGCGACTTTAACTTGTTTTGGAGGTTTGGAGTTTTTATTGAAGGCCTCCCTGTTGGTTGATTCATAGTTTAAGTTTTGCTCCTTTTTGTTTCTGTAAATGGTTGATAAGTACTCTCTTCGAATCTACAATTTCCCCCTTTTCTCCCTCCTTTTTTTTTCTTTTAATCTTTTATAATTTTTCGCGGGTAGGTTAGTTTTGGTTTTCTTTTGATTTTCTTTGTATTAAGTCTTATACTTCTGTTGAAGTTGTTCCTATTTGTAATTATGTTTTCTAGTGCATAAACTAGCTACCATTTGCTAGAGTATTTATACGGAACTGTTGTTAACGACACAGAACTGGAAGTCATACTTGGGTTAATTTTTTTTGGTAGAGCTAGCTGCTTTTTTTGGTAGCCGTCTAGTTTTGGGTTGCAAGGGTGGGGCGGATTCTCCGGTTCCAACACTACTCACTGTTTCCTTTGTTACTCAAGACATGTTTCTGTTTTGATTCTACGAATCTATGTTTACATTTTTGCTCCCAGACTGTTATTGTACTGCTTGACTTTTTATATGCCTGCTGCCTTCTACGCACTAACAATTGATAATGGTTAATACACTTAAGTTTGTGAGCTGGAATGTAAAGGGATTGAATCACCCTGTTAAAAGAAGGAAGGTCTTCTCACATATCAAACAACTCAAAGCTGACACTGCTTTCCTTCAAGAAACTCATATTCGTTGTTTTGATAACTCCCGGCTTTTGTCAAAGTGGGCGGGTCAGCATTTTCATTCATCCTTTGCCGCCAAAGCTAGGGGGGTCTCCATCCTTATTAATTCAAATATTCCTTTTGAACTTCATAATAAGATATCTGATACAAATGGCCATTTTATTGTTTCTGGTAAACTATATAATACTAAAGTTGTACTAGCAAACCTGTATGCCCCCAATTTCGATGATGTTAATTTTTTTGAAGATTTTTTCTCCTCACTACCAGACTTAAACTCATACTCTCTTATACTGGGTGGTGATTTCAATTGTTGGTTAGATCCTAATTTGGATCGATCGTCCTCTGTTACTAGACCACCTACTAAATCTGCCTTAGCTATTCAATCGTTTCTCTCTAATTATGGTATCTCTGATATATGGCGTTTCCTTCATCCTACTGAGAGAGATTATTTTTTTTCACATGTTCACCATACCTTTACTAGAATTGACTACTTCTTACTCGATAATCAACTCATTCCATTTGTCTATTCTTGTGATTATCAGAGTATAATGATTTCTGACCATGCCCCAATTACTGTCTTTAAATTTTCCTGGTCTCCCTCAGAGGAATAAACACTGGCAGTTTGATTCAACTTTATTATCAGATGATGATTTTCTAAAATTTATTAAGGATCAGATAACCTTTTATTTTAACACCAATACATCAACTGAAGTGTCATCCCAGATTGTCTGGGATGCCATGAAAGCATATTTGAGGGGCCAAATAATCTCCTATACAGCAAATCTTAATAGAAAGTCCTGTGCAGATCGATTAGACCTCATTAATCAGATTAAAGATTTGGATCAACTGTATGCTCAAACTAAGAACCCTGAACTATACAAGAAGCGTGTAGAACTTCAAGCTAAATTTAACCTCCTGTCTACTCAACCTGTCGAATGCCAACTTCTTGAAAGTAAGAGTTGCTTTTATATCCATGGCGACAAATCTGGTAAATTTCTAGCCAAACAACATATTACAAAGATCCGGAAGGAGAATGGTGACCTTACATTGGATCACCTAGAAATCAATGACGCATTTAAAAATTTCTACTCTCGACTTTATTCCTCTGAATCTTTGAATGACAATATCTCTGTTGACCATTTTTAAAATAATCTGAATATTCCTTCGCTTCCATCTGATTTTAAAGCCAAACTTAATGCACCTATATCATCAGAAGAAATATCTTTTGCAATTTCTGCATTGTCTTCAGGGAAATCTCCTGGACCTGATGGGTTCCCCGTAGAATTTTATAAATCATTCTCTTCACTTCTCTCTGACTCACGAGTCAGATAATACTGAGAGTAACTGAAGCTCCTCAGTTACTCTCAGTATTATCTGACTCGTTTAGGTGTGGCCAATTGCCACCCTCCTCTAATGAGGCATCTATTATTCTTTTATTAAAAAAGGGTAAAGACCCAACAGAGTGTTCCTCGTATAGGCCGATTTCTTTGCTTAATGTTGATGTTAAAATCTTGGCCAAAGTCTTGGCTTATAGATTAGAAACTGTTATTCTCTCTATTTCCGATGACCAAACTGGTTTTATTAAAAACCGTCTCCCTTTTTTTAACATGCGACGCCTATTTAACATTTTATATTCACCTCCAACTGGGATTCCTGAATGTGTTATTTCCCTCGATGCGGAGAAAGCATTTGATCGTATAGTGTGGAACTACCTTTTTGCAGTTTTAGAAAAATTTGACTTCCGTCGAAGTTTTATCTCTTGGATCAAATTGCTGTATTTGTGTCCTACTGCCTCCGTTTTAACTAATTTCCAGAAATCCCAGTTATTTAACCTCAAACGTGGCACCTGTCAGGGATGCACTTTAAGTCCCTTTCTCTTTGATTTGGCTATAGAACCCTTGGCGATAGCATTTCGAAATTGTCCTGAACTGACCGGGATTTGGAGAGGGGGTGTTGAGCATAAAGTTTCTCTTTATGCCGATGACTTATTACTTTTTCTTTCAAATCCGTCTACATCCTTACCTCCAATGTTTTCACTTCTTGACCAGTTTAGCCAGCTCTCTGGATATAAACTTAATTTACATGAGCGTACTTTTCCCAATCAATAAAGAAGCACAAGAATTAACATTTTGTGATCTCCCTTTTAATGTAGTTCATAATCAATTTACTTATCTTGGGATTACAGTCACAAGGAAGTTTAAAGATCTCTTTCATGAAAATTTTGCCAATCTTTCATATACTATTAAACAGAGTCTGTTACAATGGTCACCTCTTTCTATGTCTTTGGTAGGTCGTATTAATGTTGTTAAAATGTATGTTCTCCCTAAACTTTTATATTTATTTCAATCAATCCCAATTTTTATTCCTAAATCTTTTTTTGATTCCTTAGACTCTATTATTTTGTCATATCTGTGGAAGAATAAGCGCTCTAGAATTAATAAAGGTTATCTCCAAAAATCTAAAAAGGAGGGTGGCATGGCTTTACCTAACTTTCGATTATATTATTGGGCAGCCAATATACGTTGTGCTACCTTTTGGTCTTTTTTTCATGGCCAACCCGAGTGCCCTAATTGGGTGGCAATGGAGTTGAGCTCCACTAAAGAATTATCTATCTCTGCACTTCTTGGCTCTGTACTCCCTAGTAGTTTGTCCAGATTAATAGTTAATCCTCCTGTTAGACACACTCTGCGTATATGGGCTCAGTTTAGGAAATTTTATGGTTTCCATGGTTTTTCCTCTTCTAGCCCTATCTTACATAATCACCTTTTTTTTTACCTACTACGTATGACTCAGCATTCCATGATTGGTATTGGAAGGGCATTAGACATTTTGAAGATCTTTTTATTGATAATCACTTCGCTTCTTTTCAACAGCTCTCTGCTAAGTTCAATCTGCCCAATGCTCATTTTTTCAGATATCTCCAAATTAGACACTTTATTACTCCTTTAATTCCTAACTTCCCTGAAATGCCTGAGAAAAGTGTTATGGACTTATTTCTTTCTATTAATTCACTAGGTAAAGGTTTAATATCATTTATTCATGATAAATTAGCAGCCTTACGACGTGCCCCTGTGGATAAAATTAAAATGGCATGGGAGCATGATTTAAATACCTCCTTATCTGATGAGGCTTGGGACTCGATTCTCAAATCGGTTAATTCAACCTCTCTTTGTGCTCGCCATTGCCTTTTACAGCTTAAGATTGTTCATAGAGCCCATATGTCTAAATCTAAATTATCTCGATTTTACCTTAACATCAGTCCGCTTTGTGATAAATGCAAAAGGGGCGAGGCCTCTCTCATTCATATGTACTGGCTTTGTCCTAGCTTGGAGAAATTTTGGAAAGATGTCTTCATAATGTTATAGCATATTCTGAATCACCACCTAGAACCTAACCCTTTAATTGCTTTGTTCGGTTTCTGGGGTGAGACAGATTTACGTCTGAGTTCGGCTAAGTGTTGAATATTATCTTTTGCCTCTCTCCTGGCTAGATGTTTAATCCTCCTTAGATGGAGAGATGTTGCCCCGCCCATGCATGCTCAATGGCTCAAGGATATTATGGCCTGCTTAGACCTTGAAAAAATTCATTATTCAGTTCTTAATTCGGATTTAAAGTTCCATAAGGTCTGGGGACCTTTTATTGAGTACTTTCATAACCTTCCTCCTGACTAAGGTTTTTTTTCGGTCCCTTGTTTTCAGCTCCTTTTTTTTTTTGTTGGTAGTAGGCATTAATATCTTCTGTTGCTAAGTGTATTTACAGTTTTGGGGGTTTGATTGTCCTGATTTATATTCTCTATATTGTGTTGTGGTTGGTCTGCAGTTTGTTTTTGTTGCGGGGCTTGGGGAGGATACTAATTTTACACGTCTTCAATTTGGGTCCTTTCTCAATTATCTTTCTTTGTATCATTATTATTGTATGTTTATTTTTGCACTGTATTAATGTTCATTTTGATCTGGGTTTTTTTATCTGTAGCTATGTAGAAAATGTATAAAAAAACACAAAAAACTAATTAGACAGACTGATCAAATTCATTCGATCCTCCTACCAATCTATATGTTTGACTGGCTCTCAGCCCTTTCTGATTATCTCCCAGTATGCTGAAATTAAAAAAAAGAAGAAAAAAATAGCTTTATTTGTCTCGTGTCCATGGAAACCTCGAGTGAAATGTGTTTTTTGGCATCAATGATGAACACATTCCAATGATAGTGTTGGGGAAGCCTGTCACCGTCACCATAATGGCCCCAGAATAGTCACTAACCTAAACCACACATGGAGCGTGGGAGGAAAACAGAGCACCTGGAGGAAACCCACAAGTTCATGGGGTCAGCATACAAATTCCTTTCAGACAGTAGCAGGTACTGAACACTTATCATTGGTGATTGTGCTGGCATTTGTGATAACCATTATGCTACAGTGCCACCCTTAAATAATCTATAAGAGAGAATCAAAAATCTACACCATTTGGTACAGCTTTATGTCATTTGTTTTCTATTGACAGAGTTTCCCATTCAGTGTGACCAGATACTTCACCCCATTTTTCAGCTCCTGTCTGAACTTCCTCTGTGTCAGTCCATAGATGCAAGTGTTGGTGCAGGAACTGAGTAGTTGCAACATGAATCCTGTTTGCTGGTTGATGTATATGGGGTTGCTGTAATACTTGTCCTGGTAATTGTAGTTTTTCATTCGCCATTTTAAGGAATGTACAAAATATGGAGTCCATAGGAGGATGAAGTTGCCGGACAGAGTGAAGAGCAAAACCATAGATTTCTTACGGTTCTCACTCTCGGGATCATTGTGATTATCGCTGTGACTCACAAGCGCCCTACGGATTTTATTGGACTTTATGATATGTTTGACGGTAAGGGCATTGAACGAAATGATGAGAAGGATTGGTGTTAAAGGAGTTACTATACTGTCGAATGACTCGTAAGCCGCCCAAAGGGGCGAGGTATAGTAGGCAATGGTTTCGATGCAGAAATATGGAACGTTGTTAATTATAAATTTCGGTTCGTACATAAAGTAAAACGGGATGCTCCTCAAACAAGCCAGCGTACACACAGTGGCTACAACCACACTTGCCGTCCTCTCGGTACAGTACCTTGGTCTGAGCTTTGGACAAGAAATGGCCACAAAGCGATCGAAGGTAAAAGCAACTGTGAACCAAACAGAGCAATCGAGGGCTGCAATCTTTGCTACAAGTATCAAGGAGCAGACCGGAGTGATGAACAAAATGTTTATCGGCAAATAAATGTTGTTGATTCGCTTCAGTATGACTTCGACAATCACCACCATTAGATCCGCCGAGGCCATGGCAACCAAATAGCGAGTGATACATTTGGAGAGTCCGCAATTTCCCCGACGCAGGATTATGATCGCCACCAGGTTAACTTCAACAGAAAGAAAGGAAAGTTATCACCAGACTCTGCAAACAAGCCAATGCCAGGGTAAAAGGAAACTAAAAGTTAAAACACTTTGTAATAACATGAAGAACAGAAGATTCTACATTTGTTGAATGCTGTTGGGGTTGTCCGAGAAAAGGTAGCAAAATATTATTCCTAACAGCCGATCTGCCGGAGGGGTGGGAAGTGAACAAAAACGATGCATCGAAAGATATTGGAACTGTGAGAAGGAAAATATTGGATTTCCTCAAAATCTGCCCCTTCCCAAATAAAAACCCACACTGCTGAAATTAACTCACTGGTCAAAGGAGATCTATTGTGGTAAATTTTAGAAGTTACTGACCTTACATCAGAACTTACACAAAACTGGCATGGCTCATTATCTGAAATTCTTGAATTCAATATTGAGTCCTACGGGCTCCCACATGTCTTCCAGAAGTTACATTTCCTTCAGCTAGTGTTGGAATTACTTGGAACAGTATAAGAAGTGAGAGTGAGTGAGTGAGTGAGTGAGTGTGTGGCAGCAGTCAGATGGATGCTTACATATCTGAACTCTGAACATCCTCTACGTAGCACCATCCAGAGACAGAGAAGCAGTTTCAGCGACAGGTTACTATCGATGCAATGCTCCTCAGACAGGATGAAGAGGTCAATACTCCCCAATGCCATTAGGCTTTACAATTCTACCGCCAGGACTTAAGAACTCTTTAAAAGCTATTATTAATGCTTTTTGAGATAGTGATTTAGATGCATATCATATTTTTTACTGAGTTAAGTATTGTATGTAATTAGTTTTGCTACAACAAGTGTATGGGACATTGGAAAAAAGTTGAATTTCCCCATGGGGATGAATAAAGTATCTATCTATCTATCTATATCTCCTTGAGGTATTTAGAAAAATACTCTAACTATAATCACAGATATGGCACATACCCAAGTCTGTGCTGACCTCTTGACACTAATTTCATTTTATTCTCCCCATATTCCCCTTAACTCACCTGAGATGCTACCAGTCACCGAGCACAAAGTGTAATTCTGTGACTAATTAACATCCCAATCCAAACCTCCAGGTGCTGGAGGAAATGAGCTCATGGAAAAATATTCAATTGAGAACCTTCAAACTTTTAACAATGAGCATCAGAAGTCAGAGTTGAACCTGGGTAACTAACTCTGCCATTGTGACACAACGGTGATGTAATTTACATTTGGTTGGTTAAGTGTAGAGGTTTCCAATCCATAAACACTGAAACTAGTTCACCAATGTTGAAGGAATACAAGGATGTTATTGCCTCATTCAGAAGAAGTGCTTGGACACCTGAATGGTGGGAATAGAAGAGGCAAAGGGAAGGTGATGTGGTTGTATAAAACAGTGCTGAGCAAGGCAGTGGTTGTTGGTGGAGATGGATGAGTGAACCAGGGAGTCAGAGGAGGAACGGTACTTCCAGATAAAGGAAGGAAAGGTGCATCTGGTGGTGGCATCTTACTGCAGTTGGTGGAAGTACATCATGCCTGTTATACATCTCTGATTGCCCCTCTACACCTGCCTGACACATATACTCTCAGCCTCCCTTCTATAAAAAGGAATATTTGCGTGGTGCAATGCAAGAGAAGAAAAATAAACATTTACATGACATTAAAAAAAAATGCAAATCAGCCCGTTCCTTTCCCTTACCAGTTATGCCAACTGCTGCAAGAATAGGGTAGTAGATGCTTTCAAACACAAAAATAACTGGATAGCCCATGTTATGTATCAAGGAGAGTTGCCCATCAGGCACTGTCTGAAGGTTGGCAATCTAGTTGCACAAGAGCTTTCTTATATACAAGAGAATGGTCTGCTGGGATTCTCACCTGGAGTGAACTCTGTTACATTCAATTAAACAACCAGACTTAATCAACCAAAGACAAAACCAATTTCAGAGCTATTTTTAAATTAACTTTTTTTTCTTTGAAAAACAATGGTTCTGCAGAAAGCATGTTTACTGCCTCAATAACAGGCTTGTGTGTAGTTATTGCACATGAGACCTATCCCTTCACTGGTTATCCTCACAGAACTGTGTGTTGTCTGGCAAAGAGAGGTGGCCTTTGTCAGCGACTGTGAAGCCTCTGTGTAGCTAATGTGAATGTCTGCAAATAATTAAATCTCTGGGTAGTATATGGTGACATGTATGTATTTTCATAATAAATTTACTTTGAATTTTGGTCTTTATTTCTTTCACTTTACACTTTATCTGGCCCCATCCTTTGTTTTATTTGTCCCATTACCTCCCCCATTCTGCTATCATCTTTCATCACATCTGTACCTAGTCCACCACTGTCCTTCCTAATCTAAGCCTGACATCTACTGTATTTCCTTTGCTTTGTTTCTTTGTTCCCTCCTGGAATATAAAAATGGCTCTCACATTTCAGTGTACAGTCTCTTCTGTCTTCATATCATCTTTTATTTCTTCTCTCAGTCCAATTATTCAGCCTTGTTTCACCATTTACACTTTTGGTGACCAATGAAGACTTGAGTCCATCCATGGCAGGCCCACAGATTTGCTCTGCAGCTCTCTTCTCCCTCCTCCCACTCAAATGTAATACTTCCGATCTTTCAACTTCGAATTTCAATCACCCTTTCTTGAGCAATTTTTAAATCTGCACGATGTCTGTTATTCGGCTCAGTTCACTCCACCTGCAAATTTTGTCTCATCTGCAGATCTGAAAACACTGCCATGAACATACATATCTAAATCAGAATAGGAAAAGAAGTATCCCTCGTACTGACTCATGAGGAATTGCATTGTCGTCTTCTCTCCAGTCTGAAAAGCAACATTCCACCACTGCTCTCTGTTTCCTGTTACTTTGCAAATTTTCTATTCCTGCTAATATTCTTGTAGGTCATCATTCTTGATGATAAACCAGTCATTTTGGTACCTGATGAGAAAACGTTCCAAAACACATATCGGTTGTCGTTCTTTCACTGATTATCTCCTGTTTTTCCAGTGGGAAAATAGATCAGAGCACCTGGAGAGGCAGAGGAATGGGCAGTCCATATCTTTAGAGAAAGGGGTATATAGCTGAGGGTGAAGACTTTAACGACAAGTTGCTTTTGTTTCTGCAAAGTGAGGGAAAAGAACTGTCTGTGATTGGTCTAATGGGTCTTCAGAAGATGATTTAAATCTGAGCTGGTTTTGGCTATTACAGCATTGGTTGATAAATGCAGTGTATCTGCGGAGAGCGGAAGTTATAATAAGTAGGGAGTGTTCTCTGGAGCCAGGCACACACCAGATGGGGAAGAAGAATGAGGCTTGGGCTAAGCAGACACCTCAGTTACTAGATGAATGGTCGTGCTCAAGTAATATGAAGAAACAGACTGGTAGAGAGCATAAAATATCCGGTGGGTGAGACAGTGAGGCTCCTAAAGGTAGAAAACCCATTAGCCATGTCAGTTAATTACCTGCAAACTCTGGATAATGATCTTGGCACTGCTGAAAGTGCAGCCGATCTGATGATGAAGTGTAAGCACACATTCCAGGAGAAAAGAGAGAAGCTGTCTGGTTGGAGATACTGCTACATTTTTCATGCTACAAAAGGGGGCATTTAACTGTCCATGAGAAATTACTTGAGGATGAGGCAAGTTGTGAGGAGCGTGCTGTCACATGACGTGATTGCTCCATGTATTTGTGTGACCCGCAAGATGCGCCCTCCTCCATATTTTACCGAGTTCCTGAGAGAGGTTTGAGAGGAGGACAACACGATTGAGAAGCAGAACATTTCCAAAGGCTGGGCAGTGTCTTCAATGGTAGCCTCTGCTGCTAAAGTGACCCCTGGTGCCACAGAGATGAAGCTTTTGAGGAATGAGGTGGGAAACCTTTGAGCTGAGCTGATTCGATGGATATCCGCTAATGGTTCAAATAAACGTGATGAGTCCTTTGGGAAAGCCAGCCCACCTGTAGGACTTAGGCTGGAGAGGAATGTTGCTGAAAAGGGTCTCTTGACTAAAGAGGTGACTAGTATTTTCCATTACAACTGTGGAGAAGATGGACATTTGAAGCGAGACAGTGAGGTACAGGAAAATCATTGAAGAGTAAGTCAATACTTGATCAAACAGGGAAGAAAAGGGGCCACACTATGGAGGCATCCAGTAAAGGAATGGGCTGGGGTTTCGGAGAAGGTATGTTCCAATCAGTGTATCAAGGGAAATACTAAAGTACAAATAACTATTCCTGAAGGTTTAGTGGGACCAAACTCAGCTGTATCCATGTGGATTGAAGGTGTTTATGCTGGAGCCATACTTAACACAAGTTCTCAAGTTACTTTGCTTTATAGATCCTTTTACGACCAGTATTTGGCACATTTACCATTGATGCCACTCAGTGCCCTTGAGATTTGCGGCTTCGTACTGATGTTCCAGTGATATGGTTACTTGTCATTGAAACTAGAGTTTTCAGAAGCAGCTGTTGGAGTAACTGTGACTATTGACACACCAGTGTTGGTCTGCCCAGATCCAGTTGAAGAGTGGAATGTCCATTCTTGTGGGAACAACTACTTCCATTGAGAGAAGGCTCATGGGAGCATGCAAGGAGAGAAATGGAGAGAACTTTCTGAAAACCTTGTCCATTTACCCTGTGTTCAGAGCTGCTTTTGAGGTGTGCTGGTGAGATCTGAACTGCAGAATCTTTGGTTGTCTACACAACCAGGATGACATCGATTATCAGGAACACCTCAGGAAGAGATGTTGCCTCTAACATGGGGTGCTGATTGCCCCTCTTTTTTCTGTGATGGTAGTGTCTAGTTTTCCA
Organism: Hemitrygon akajei; assembly: GCF_048418815.1. NCBI lineage: Eukaryota > Metazoa > Chordata > Chondrichthyes > Myliobatiformes > Dasyatidae > Hemitrygon > Hemitrygon akajei. The sequence goes on along the minus strand of NC_133124.1, from coordinate 213,142,779 downwards.
GGGAAGCAGAAGAGAAACTGTCTCCTGGATCGAGGAAGTCGAAACTGAAGTCATGCAAATTTTGTGACTCACTGATGCCCGAGGAATGGAAAAGGAGACTAACTGAGAAGATGTTGGATCATGAAGATGCCTTTATACGGACATGTCTGCAAAAGTACTTGCCACACTATTAGAGTGACCAAGGACTCCCCTTTTCAAGAGAGGTCTCATTGGTTAGTACCAGTGGAGTTTGAAGAGGTTCAGCAGCACCAGCTTAGACTGAAGGAAGTTAAGTTCAGTCATGGAGCGGGGGATCTGAGCCATTGGAAGGTACAAGTGATAGACAGGCAGGGTCACAAGGAGTATTTGAAGCTGGACAAACTGAAGGTGAGACAAAAAAGGTCTGGGGGGACTTCCGGTAAGATGGCGATTGTTTAGCTGCTCCGAACTTTTGTTCCGTTACTGTCGCTATCTTTGCACTAAATGTCTCCATTTTTTAAACCTTAGTTAGGAATTATTTCGGTATCTCTTACTTGCCTGTGAATATATCTAACTTACAATGTCTAGCAAGAGTTCTAAATCCGGGAGAAAAGAAGCTATGACCCCGTCAGACGAGACGACGGTTGCGCTTGGAAAGCTCCGAGACGAAATCTTAAAGGAATTTAAAATCGCTTTCAAACAGTTAGAAGACAAACTGGATCGGATCAAAGATAAAGTGGACAAACACGCTGAACACTTATCTCGCATCGATTCGACTTCTGAAGATTTAGAAAGTCGTGTTCGATACTTGGAGACTCTCTGTTCCAGCTTAGAGGAAAAATCTAACAAACTTCTTTCCAAAATGGTGGATCTCGAAAATCGCAGTAGACGCTGCAACATCAGAATTCTGGGATTGCCAGAGGCGACCGAAAAGGGATCAACCGTGAAGTTTTTCGCCGAGTTTCTCTGAGTTATTCGGGAAAAATTTGCTTCCGAAGCCGCCCGAGCTCGAACGGGCACACAGAGTTTATGTTCCCCCTGGAATTCTGGGCTCTCGCCCGCGACCAGTAGTCTTGTGTTTCCATCAATACCAGGTAAAACACAGTCTGATCATAGAGGCGCATCGCAGGGGGTCGCTTCCTTTCAAGGATACAACCATTCGCTTTGTGGAAGATTTTGCACCCCAGACCTTAAAGATGCGCGCTGAGTTTAAAGGCGCAATGAAAGTGCTGTTTGATCGTGGTTTCAAACCTTCCCTTCGTAACCCTGCTGATCTACGAATCAAGCTTAATACAGGGAAATACAAGTGGTTCAAATCAGCGAAGGAAGCTGAAGCGTTTGTGGCAAGTCTTCCGGCTATCCAGTCATCTTCGGAATCTGATCGGACCTCCTAAAATGGTGGATAAGTACTCCTCGTAGTAAAATTACTTTCTCTGGACTCGGAATTCACTTGTATCACTCAGACATTATTCATTGAAACTTTAAGGGCTGTTGACAATCTCTCCCGGGACTTGGTGTGTGTGTAATCTATTTTTATTCTTGTGTAACTTTACCTACAGAGTTCTACAACTAACTCTAACTTGTTTTGGAGGTTCGAAGTCTTTAGTGAAGGCCTCCCTGTTTGTCGGTTCACAGTTCAACTGCTGATTTATTTTTCTTTTGTTTTAAATATTTATTTATTTTATCTTTTTCTTTTCTTCACCCCTTTTTTCTAATCTCTGAATTTTTTTCTCCCTTCTCTGTAAATGGTTGATAAATACTCGTCTTGAATTTATAATTTTCCCCTTCCTCTTTTTTCTTTTTCCTTCTTACCTTTTTTTTCCCTTTCTCTTACTTTATTCTTCTATAATTTTTCGCGGGTAGGTTAGTTTTGGTTTTCTTCCGATTTTCTCTGTATTAAGTTTTATATTTCTGCAGAAGGTGTTCTAATCTGTAGTTATGCTTTCTAGTGCATAAACTAGTTATTATTTGCTATAGTATTTATACGGAACTGTTGTTAATGACACAGATCTGGAAGTTGTATTTGGGTTAATTGTTTTGGTAGAGCTAGCTACTTGTTTTGGTAGCCGTCTAGTTTTGGGTTGTGCGGGTGGGGTGGATTTTCCAGTTCCAACATCTCTATATTGCTTAGGACATGTTTATATTTTGACCTTACGAATCTATGTTTACATCTCTGCTCCCAGACTGCTATTGTACTGCTTGACTTTTTATATGCCTGCTGCCTTTTATGCATTAGTAATTGATAATGGCTAGTGCACTTAAATTCGTGAGCTGGAATGTAAAGGGATTGAACCACCCTGTTAAAAGGAGGAAGGTATTCTCACATATTAAACAACTCAAAGCTGACATTGCTTTCCTCCAAGAAACTCATATTCGTTGTTTTGATAACTCCCGGCTTCTGTCAAAGTGGGCGGGTCAGCATTTTCATTCATCCTTTGCCGCTAAAGCTAGGGGAGTTTCCATTCTTATTAACTCAAATATTCCTTTTGAACTCCATAATAAAATATCTGATACAAATGGCCATTTTATTATTGTTTCTGGTAAACTATATAACACTAAAGTTGCACTAGCAAACCTGTATGCCTCCAACTTTGATGATGTTAACTTTTTTGAACAGTTTTTTTCCTCACTACCAGACTTAAACTCATACTCTCTTATACTGGGTGGTGACTTCAACTGTTGGTTGGATCCTAAACTGGACCGATCGTCCTCTGTTACCAGATCACCTACTAAATCTGCCTTAGCTATTCAATCGTTTCTCTCTAATTTTGGTATCTCTGATATATGGCGTTTCCTCCATCCTACAGAGAGAGATTATTCTTTTTTCTCACATGTTCACCATACCTTCACTAGAATTGACTATTTCTTACTCAATAACCAACTTATCCCATTTGCCCACTCTTGTGACTATCAGAGTATACTGATTTCTGACCATGCCCCAATTACCCTCTCACTGAACTTTCCTGGTCTCCTTCAGAGGAACAAACACTGGCGGTTCGATTCAACTTTATTATCGGATGATGATTTCGTAAAATTTATGAAGGACCAGATAACCTTTTATTTTAACACTAATACATCACCTGAAGTGCCATCCCAGATTGTCTGGGATGCCATGAAAGCATATCTGAGGGGTCAAGTAATCTCTTACACAGCAAATCTCAGTAGAAGATCCCGTGCAGATCGAGCAGACCTCATTAACCAGATTAAAGATTTGGATCTAATATATGCCCAAACTAAGAACCCTGAATTATACAAGAAGCGCGTTGAACTCCAAACTAAATTTAACCTTCTGTCCACTCAACCTGTCGAACGCCAACTTCTCGAAAGCAAGAGCCGCTTTTACATTCATGGGGATAAGTCTGGTAAATTCCTAGTCAATCAGCTGAGGCGTTCCAAAGCCAAACAACATATTACAAAGATCCGGAAGGAGAACGGAGACTTTACATCGGATCATTTAGAAATTAATGACGCATTTAAAAATATCGCTGTGATCAATTTTTACAGAATCTGAATATCCCCTCACTTTCATCTGATTTCAAAGCCAAACTCAATGCGCCTATATCACCAGAAGAAATATCTTTTGCAATTTCTGCACTGTCCTCAGGGAAATCTCCTGGACCTGATGGGTTCCCTGTGGAATTTTATAAATCATTCTCTTCACTTCTTTCTCCTCAGTTACTTTCAGTATTATCTGACTCTTTTAATTACGGCAAATTGAAACCCTCTTTCAATGAGGCATCTATTATTCTTCTTTTAAAAAAAGGGCAAAGACCCAACAGAGTGTTCCTCGAACAGGCCGATCTCTCTGCTCAATGTTGATGTAAAGATCTTAGCTAAAGTGTTGGCTCATAGATTAGAAACCGTTATTCCCTCCATTATCTCTGATGACCAAACAGGCTTTATTAAAAACCGTCTCCCTTTTTTTTAACATTCGGCGTCTATTTAATATTTTATACTCAGTTCCAACTGGAACTCCTGAATGTGTTATCTCCCTTGATGCGGAGAAAGCATTTGATCGTATAGAGTGGAACTACCTTTTTGCAATCCTAGAAAAATTTGACCTCGGCCAAAGTTTCATCTCTTGGATCCAATTGCTGTACCTGTGTCCTACTGCTTCTGTTCTAACTAATTTTCAGAAATCCCAAGTATTTAATCTCAAACATGGCACCCATCAGGGATGCCCCTTAAGTCCCTTTCTCTTTGATTTGGCTATAGAACCTCTGGCGATAGCATTTCGAAATTGTCCTGAATTGACTGGGATTTGGAGAGGGGGTGTTGAGCATAAAGTTTCTCTCTATGCTGATGACTTATTACTCTTTCTCTCAAATCCATCTACATCCTTACCTCTAATGTTTTCACTTCTTGACCAGTTTAGCCAGATCTCTGGCTATAAACTCAACTTACATAAGAGTGAACTTTTCCCAATTAATAAAGAAGCACAAGAACTAATATTTCGTGATCTCCCTTTTAAAGTAGTCCATAATCAATTTACTTATCTTGTAATTACAGTCACAAGGAAGTTTAAAGATCTCTTTCGTGAAAACTTTGTCAATCTTTCATATGCTATAAAACAGAGTCTGGTACAATGGTCACCTCTATCTATGTCCTTGGTAGGTTGTATTAATGTTGTTAAAATGTATGTTCTCCCCAAAGTTTTATACTTATTTCAATCTATCCCAATTTTTATTCTTAAATCTTTTTTTGATTCCTTAAACTCTATTATTTTGTCATATCTGTGGCAGAATAAGCGCTCTAGAATTAATAAAATCCACCTCTAAAAATCTAAAAAAGAGGGTGGCATGGCTTTACCTAACTTTCGCTTATATTACTGGGCAGCTAATATACGTTGTGCTGCCTTCTGGTCTTTCTTCCACGGTCAACCTGAGTGCCCTAACTGGGTGGCAATGGAGTTGAGCTCCACTAAAGAATTATCTATATCTGCACTTCTTGGCTCTGCACTCCCTAGCAGTCTGCCCAGATCAATAGCTAATCCTCTGGTTAGACACACTTTGCGTATATGGGCTCAGTTCAGGAAATGCTATGGTTTCCAGGGGTTTTCCGTTTCTAGCCCTGTCGCACCTACTTTTTTTACCTACTATGTACGATTCAGCATTCCATGTTTGGTACAGGAAGGGCATTAGACATTTTGAAGATCTCTTCATTGATAATCGCTTCGCTTCTTTTCAGCAGCTCTCAGTTAAGTTCAACCTGCCTAACGCTCACTTTTTCAGATATCTCCAAATCCGACACTTTACTGCTCCTTTAATTCCTAACTTTCCTGAAATGCCTGCGAAAAATGCTATGGACCTATTTCTTTCCATTAATCTACTAGGTAAAGGTTTAATTTCAATTATCCGAGATAAACTAGCAGCCTTATAACGGGCCCCTGTGGATAAAATTAAAATGGCCTGGGAGCAGGATTTAAATATCTCCTTATCCGAGGAGAGCTGGGACTCAGTTCTCAAATCGGTTAACTCAACCTCCCTTTGTGCTCGCCATTGCCTCTTACAGTTTAAGATTGTTCATAGAGCCCATATGTCTAAATCTAAACTATCTCGATTCTACCCTGGCATTAGTCCGCTCTGTGATAAATGCAAGAGGGGCGTGGCCTCTCTCATCCATATGTACTGGTTCTGTCCTAGCTTGGAGAAATTCTGGAAAGATGTCTTCACTACATTATCGGGTATTCTGAATCAGCACCTAGAACCTAACCCCTTATTTGCTCTGTTCGGTTTTTGGGGCGAGACAGATTTATGTCTGGGTCCGACCAAATGCTGAATACTATCCTTTGCCTCTCTCCTGGCGAGACGCTTGATCCTCCTTAGATGGAGAGATGTTGCCCCGCCCACTCATGCGCAATGGCTTAACGACATTATGGCCTGCTTGGACCTCAAAAAAATTCATTATTCAGTTCTTAATTCGGATCTAAAGTTCCATAAGGTCTGGGGACCTTTTATCGAGTACTTTCATAACCTTCCTCTTGACTAGGGTTTTTTTTTTCTTTTTTTTTCTCTTCTTTTCGGTCCCTTGTTTTCAGCTCCCTTTTTATTTCTGGTAGTAGGCATTATTATCCTCTGTTGCTAAGTGTACTCACAGTCTGGGAGTTTGACTGTCCGGACGTATACTCTTTATATTGTGTGGTGGTTGGTCTGGAGTTGTTGTTGTTTTTTTTCTTGTGTTGTGGGGCGTGGGGAGGACACTAAGCTCACTTGTCTTTAATTTAGGTGCTTTTTTGTTAAATTCTCTTCCTTTGTAGCATATTGTTATTGTATGCTTAATCTTGCACTGTATTAATGCTCCTCATTGGGATTTGGGGTTTTTAATTTTGTAAAATGTTTTGAAAAACTAATAAAATTTTTTTTTTTTAAAAAAAAGTTCTGAGCCAGGAAACCCCTAGCTAGGCTGGCAGAGAATGTGCATTCCCATGGTGATATGCTACTTCCATTTTCAAATAGATTGGGTGTCCTGAAACCACTAAATTCATTTGAATACAGTATTATTAATAATAGTTTAATAAGTTCCATGGTCATGAGGCCATGACTATTTTTGGTGGGGGGGGGGGAGTGGAAGAGCGTAATGCCCCAGTTAAGGTTTTTACCGCTATGCTCTAGGTATTTTATTTTTAGCAGTTTCTGCAAAAGCAGTGTGTCCTGCTGGTAGAATGTTTTGGCTAAAGATAAGAAGCCCTGTGGTTCAGCTTAGCAATGTTGAGTCAGCCAATCAGAATGGAGGGAGTGGGAGAAAGTTCCAGAGGGAGAGAGTTGTGGCACACAGTAATCAGGTTCAGGGTCTTTTTCGCTGGAGCTGTGGAGAGGACTGGAAGGAAGGTGCCTCAGATGCCACGAAAAGGAGAGTTGTTGTTGCAAGAAGTGCTTTGAGCAGATGAATGACTCCAAGGAGGAAGGGCAGTACTCCTGAGGGAGCCCACTAGCTCAAGATGGTTTTCAAGGAGAGTTTGAAAACGTGGCATGTGAATGGGCAGTAGTTACTCCCCAAATACCCAGTTTTGGAAGATATGAGCTCCAAAATTGTGTGCACATTGAGACTGGTTTAACTGTAATGGGCCCTTCTATTTCTTTTTGTTTTCTTTCTCTTAGTAACTGTTTGATAAAGCTGAAATTTAGTAAATATGCTTTCTTTGTAATTTCATGTGGAGTATGATGTGTATTTCTTGCTGACCAATATTGTGTATGGACAATATTTACACAGTATTTGTTCCAATTGAGGTTTCTTTAATCGGAGCACCATGTCATTCCTGTTTGGTTGAACCCCAAATCACACTGACCCATGACGTCTATTGTTTATGAAAGGAGCTCTTCTCACCGCTGAGTCACGTGGATGTTAGCAGATCATGCTAATGAGTTAAGTTTGCTTATGAACCCAGTGAGGGAGCTACATAGGATAACAACTGTTCCTGAACCTGGTGGTTTTGGACCTAAGGCTTCTGTAACTCCTTCCTGATATGATCATGATCATAACCTTGCTCTGACTCTATTTAAGATCTTTGCCTCCACAAGTAAATTTCTTTTTGGTCTTCAATCAATCTCTTCCCAATTTTCCTATTCATATGGATAGAGAATATTTCTGATTTCTATTTGTGTTTGACGTCGGCTCTTTCTCATGCTCCATCTGTGCCATTCTGAATTTACTGTGATTAGCTTGATTTTCACTGTGTTAAACTGGTAAACATTCCTTTTTCTGCTACTTATGCAGAGAATGACCAGTCTGGGTGGCATGCAAACAAAAGTATTTCATTGTATTTTTGTACATGTGAAAATAATAAACCAATGACCAATCACACTTTCATTTTTGGTTTTGTCGATGAGGAGGATCTTATTGTCTTCTCAACGTGGACCTGTGGTGGGACAGTGTGACATTATCCGAGACTGGTGGGTGGTCAGTGAGTAGTTTAACATTGTTTATAGATTATCTGTGTAGGAACAGGTGGGATTATTTTAAGTGTGTGTAAGGGTGGGGTCAATCTTTCTAAATTCCAAGTGTGGCAGGACTACTCACGCTAGGTGTTGCAACATGTGGGAATTCTGAGCCACTTCTTGAGCTCTGGATGACCACATTTGCAGGTGGTACTTTCAGTTTACATCATGATTTGGCACTTGAACACCAACCAGATGCATTGTGTTGCATCGTCAATGCTGAAACATGTTGGTGAAAAGAGAAATGTGATCCTGCAATGTAAGATTAGAAAGCTAGCTCATAGATTAAAGAGCTGGACCTTCAACTCATAATCTGAGGGAATTTTTTTTCTCTGGAAGGAGGACACCCTTAGGGTTTGGGTCGAAGACCACTACCTTATGTTCCATCTGGAGAGACTCTAACCTGAAAGCATGATTATTGAATTCTCCTTCCGGTAAAAAAAAATTTACATAAGAGCGTACTTTTCCCAATCAATAAAGAAGCACAAGAATTAACATTTCGTGATCTCCCTTTTAAAGTAGTTCATAATCAATTTACTTATCTTGGGATTACAGTCACAAGGAAGTTTAAAGATCTCTTTCGTGAAAATTTTGCCAATCTTTCATATGCTATTAAACAGAGTCTGTTACAATGGTCACCTCTTTCTATGTCTTTGGTAGGTCGTATTAATGTTGTTAAAATGTATGTTCTCCCTAAACTTTTATATTTATTTCAATCAATCCCAATTTTTATTCCTAAATCTTTTTTTGATTCCTTAGACTCTATTATTTTGTCATATCTGTGGAAGAATAAGCGCTCTAGAATTAATAAAGGTTATCTCCAAAAATCTAAAAAGGAGGGTGGCATGGCTTTACCTAACTTTCGTTTATATTATTGGGCAGCCAATATACGTTGTGCTACCTTTTGGTCTTTTTTTCATGGCCAACCCGAGTGCCCTAATTGGGTGGCAATGGAGTTGAGCTCCACTAAAGAATTATCTATCTCTGCACTTCTTGGCTCTGTACTCCCTAGTAGTTTGTCCAGATTAATAGTTAATCCTCTTGTTAGACACACTCTGCGTATATGGGCTCAGTTTAGGAAATTTTATGGTTTCCATGGTTTTTCCTCTTCTAGCCCTATCTTACATAATCACCTTTTTTTACCTACTACGTATGACTCAGCATTCCATGATTGGTATAGGAAGGGCATTAGACATTTTGAAGATCTTTTTATTGATAATCGCTTCGCTTCTTTTCAACAGCTCTCTGCTAAGTTCAATCTGCCCAATGCTCATTTTTTCAGATATCTCCAAATTAGACACTTTATTACTCCTTTAATTCCTAACTTCCCTGAAATGCCTGAGAAAAATGTTATGGACTTATTTCTTTCTATTAATCCACTAGGTAAAGGTTTAATATCATTTATTCGTGATAAATTAGCAGCCTTACGACGTGCCCCTGTGGATAAAATTAAAATGGCATGGGAGCATGATTTAAATACCTCCTTATCTGATGAGGCTTGGGACTCGATTCTCAAATCGGTTAATTCAACCTCTCTTTGTGCTCGCCATTGCCTTTTACAGCTTAAGATTGTTCATAGAGCCCATATGTCTAAATCTAAATTATCTCGATTTTACCTTAACATCAGTCCGCTTTGTGATAAATGCAAAAGGGGCGAGGCCTCTCTCATTCATATGTACTGGCTTTGTCCTAGCTTGGAGAAATTTTGGAAAGATGTCTTCATAATGTTATAGCATATTCTGAATCACCACCTAGAACCTAACCCTTTAATTGCTTTGTTCGGTTTCTGGGGTGAGACAGATTTACGTCTGAGTTCGACTAAGTGTTGAATATTATTTTTTGCCTCTCTCCTGGCTAGATGTTTAATCCTCCTTAGATGGAGAGATGTTGTCCCGCCCACGCATGCTCAATGGCTTAACGATATTATGGCCTGCTTAGACCTTGAAAAAATTCATTATTCAGTTCTTAATTCGGATTTAAAGTTCCATAAGGTCTGGGGACCTTTTATTGAATACTTTCATAACCTTCCTCCTGACTAAGGTTTTTTTTCTGTCCCTTGCTTTCAGCTCTTTTTTTTTGTTGGTAGTAGGCATTAATATCTTCTGTTGCTAAGTGTATTTACAGTTTTGGGGGTTTGATTGTCCTGATTTATATTCTCTATATTGTGTTGTGGTTGGTCTGGAGTTTTTTTTGTTGCGGGGCTTGGGGAGGATACTAATTTTACATGTCTTCAACTTGGGTGCTTTCTCAATTATCTTTCTTTGTATCATATTATTATTGTATGTTTATTTTTGCACTGTATTAATGTTCATTTTGATCTGGGTTTTTTAAATCTGTAGCTATGTAGAAAATGTATAAAAAAACTAATAAAAAAACTAATTAGACAGACTGATCTAATTCATTTGATCCTCCTACCAATTTATATGTTTAACTGGCTCTCAGCCCTTTCTGATTATCTCCCAGTATGCTGAAATAAAAAAAAAAGAAGAAAAAATTAGCTTTATTTGTCTCGTGTCCATGGAAACCTCGAGTGAAATGTGTTTTTTGGCATCAATGATGAACACATTCCAATGATAGTGTTGGGGAAGCCTGTCACCGTCACCATAATGGCCCCAGAATAGTCACTAACCTAAACCACACATGGAGCATGGGAGGAAAACAGAGCACCTGGAGGAAACCCACAAGTTCATGGGGTCAGCATACAAATTCCTTTCAGACAGTAGCAGGTACTGAACACTTATCATTGGTGATTGTGCTGGCATTTGTGATAACCATTATGCTACAGTGCCACCCTTAAATAATCTATAAGAGAGAATCAAAAATCTACACCATTTGGTACAGCTTTATGTCATTTGTTTTCTATTGACAGAGTTTCCCATTCAGTGTGACCAGATACTTCACCCCATTTTTCAGCTCCTGTCTGAACTTCCTCTGCGTCAGTCCATAGATGCAAGTGTTGGTGCAGGAACTGAGTAGTTGCAACATGAACCCTGTTTGCTGGTTGATGTATATGGGGTTGCTGTAATACTTGTCCTGGTAATTGTAGTTTTTCATTCGCCATTTTAAGGAATGTACAAAATATGGAGTCCATAGGAGGATGAAGTTGCCAGATAGAGTGAAGAGCAAAACCATAGACTTCTTACGGTTCTCACTCTCGGGATCATTGTGATTATCGCTGTGACTCACAAGCGCCCTACGGATTTTATTGGACTTTATGATATGTTTGACGGTAAGGGCATTGAACGAAATGATGAGAAGGATTGGTGTTAAAGGAGTTACTATACTGTCGAATGACTCGTAAGCCGCCCAAAGGGGCGAGGTATAGTAGGCAATGGTTTCGATGCAGAAATATGGAACGTTGTTAATTATAAATTTCGGTTCGTACATAAAGTAAAACGGGATGCTCCTCAAACAAGCCAGCGTACACACAGTGGCTACAACCACACTTGCCGTCCTCTCGGTACAGTACCTTGGTCTGAGTTTTGGACAAGAAATGGCCACAAAGCGATCGAAGGTAAAAGCAACTGTGAACCAAACAGAGCAATCGAGGGCTGCAATCTTTGCTACAAGTATCAAGGAGCAGACCGGAGTGATGAACAAAATGTTTATCGGCAAATAAATGTTGTTGATTCGCTTCAGTATGACTTCGACAATCACCACCATTAGATCCGCCGAGGCCATGGCAACCAAATAGCGAGTGATACATTTGGAGAGTCCGCAATTTCCCCGACGCAGGATTACGATCGCCACCAGGTTAACTTCAACAGAAAGAAAAGAAAGTTATCACCAGACTCTGCAAATAAGCCAATGCCAGGGTAAAAGGAAACTAAAAGTTAAAACACTTTGTAATAACATGAAGAACAGAAGATTCTACATTTGTTGAATGCTGTTGGGGTTGTCCGAGAAAAGGTAGCAAAATATTATTCCTAACAGCCGATCTGCCGGAGGGGTGGGAAGTGAACAAAAACGATGCATCGAAAGATATTGGAACTTTGAGAAGGAAAATATTGGATTTCCTCAAAATCTGCCCCTTCCCAAATAAAAACCCACACTGCTGAAATTAACTCGCTGGTCAAAGGAGATCTATTGTGGTAAATTTTAGAAGTTACTGACCTTACATCAGAACTTACACAAAACTGGCATGGCTCATTATCTGAAATTCTTGAATTCAATATTGAGTCCTACGGGCTCCCACATGTCTTCCAGAAGTTACATTTCCTTCAGCTAGTGTTGGAATTACTTGGAACAGTATAAGAAGTGTGAGTGTGTGAGTGTGTGAGTGTGTGAGTGTGTGAGTGTGTGAGTGTGTGAGTGTGTGAGTGTGTGAGGCAGCAGTCAGATGGATGCTTACATATCTCCTTGAGGTATTTAGAAAAATACTCTTGACTATAATCACAGATATGGCACAACCCAAGTCTGTGCTGACCTCTTTACACTAATTTCATTTTATTCTCCCCATATTCCCCTTAACTCACCTGAGATGCTACCAGTCACTGAGCACAAAGTGTAATTCTGTGACTAATTAACATCCCAATCCAAACCTCCAGGTGCTGGAGGAAATGAGCTCATGGAAAAATATTCAATTGAGAACCTTCAAACTTTTAACAATGAGCATCAGAAGTCAGAGTTGAACCTGGGTAACTAACTCTGCCATTGTGACACAACGGTGACGTAATTTACATTTGGTTGGTTAAGTGTAGAGGTTTCCAATCCATAAACACTGAAACTAGTTCACCAATGTTGAAGGAATACAAGGATGTTATTGCCTCATTCAGAAGAACTGCTTGGGCACCTGAATGGTGGGAATAGAAGCGGCAAAGGGAAGGTGATGTGGTTGTATAAAACAGTGCTGAGCAAGGCAGTGGTTGTGGGTGAAGATGGATGAGTGAACCAGGGAGTCAGAGGAGGAACGGTCCTGGCAGATGGTGAAAGGAAGGAAAGGTGCATCTGGTGGTGGCATCTTACTGCAGTTGGAGGAAGTACATCATGCCTGTTATACATCTCTGATTGCCCCTCTACACCTGCCTGACACATATACTCTCAGCCTCCCTTCTATAAAAAGGAATATTTGCTTGGTGCAATGCAAGAGAAGAAAAATAAACATTTACATGACATTTTAAAAAAAATGCAAATCAGCCCGTTCCTTTCCCTTACCTGTTATGCCAACTGCTGCAAGAATAGGGTAGTAGATGCTTTCAAACACAAAAATAACTGGATAGCCCATGTTATGTATCAAGGAGAGTTGCCCATCAGGCACTGTCTGAAGGTTGGCAATCTAGTTGCACAAGAGCTTTCTTATATACAAGAGAATGGTCTGCTGGGATTCTCACCTGGAGTGAACTCTGTTACATTCAATTAAACAACCAGACTTAATCAACCAAAGACAAAACCAATTTCAGAGCTATTTTTAAATTAACTTTTTTTTCTTTGAAAAACAATGGTTCTGCAGAAAGCATGTTTACTGCCTCAATAACAGGCTTGTGTGTAGTTATTGCACATGAGACCTATCCCTTCACTGGTTATCCTCACAGAACTGTGTGTTGTCTGGCAAAGAGAGGTGGCCTTTGTCAGCGACTGTGAAGCCTCTGTGTAGCTAATGTGAATGTCTGCAAATAATTAAATCTCTGGGTAGTATATGGTGACATGTATGTATTTTCATAATAAATTTACTTTGAATTTTGGTCTTTATTTCTTTCACTTTACACTTTATCTGGCCCCATCCTTTGTTTTATTTGTCCCATTACCTCCCCCATTCTGCTATCATCTTTCATCACATCTGTACCTAGTCCACCACTGTCCTTCCTAATCTAAGCCTGACATCTACTGTATTTCCTTTGCTTTGTTTCTTTGTTCCCTCCTGGAATATAAAAATGGCTCTCACATTTCAGTGTACAGTCTCTTCTGTCTTCATATCATCTTTTATTTCTTCTCTCAGTCCAATTATTCAGCCTTGTTTCACCATTTACACTTTTGGTGACCAATGAAGACTTGAGTCCATCCATGGCAGGCCCACAGATTTGCTCTGCAGCTCTCTTCTCCCTCCTCCCACTCAAATGTAATACTTCCGATCTTTCAACTTCGAATTTCAATCACCCTTTCTTGAGCAATTTTTAAATCTGCACGATGTCTGTTATTCGGCTCAGTTCACTCCACCTGCAAATTTTGTCTCATCTGCAGATCTGAAAACACTGCCATGAACATGCATATCTAAATCAGAATAGGAAAAGAAGTATCCCTCGTACTGACTCATGAGGAATTGCATTGTCGTCTTCTCTCCAGTCTGAAAAGCAACATTCCACCACTGGTCTCTGTTTCCTGTTACTTTGCCAATTTTCTATTCCTGCTAATATTCTTGTAGGTCATCATTCTTGATGATAAACCAGTCATTTTGGTACCTGATGAGAAAACTTTCCAAAACACATATCGGTTGTCGTTCTTTCACTGATTATCTCCTGTTTTTCCAGTGGGAAAATAGATCAGAGCACCTGGAGAGGCAGAGGAATGGGCAGTCCATATCTTTAGAGAAAGGGGTATATAGCTGAGGGTGAAGACTTTAACGACAAGTTGCTTTTGTTTCTGCAAAGTGAGGGAAAAGAATTGTCTGTGATTGGTCTAATGGGTCTTCAGAAGATGATTTAAATCTGAGCTGGTTTTGGCTATTACAGCATTGGTTGATAAATGCAGTGTATCTGCGGAGAGCGGAAGTTATAATAAGTAGGGAGTGTTCTCTGGAGCCAGGCACACACCAGATGGGGAAGAAGAATGAGGCTTGGGCTAAGCAGACACCTCAGTTACTAGATGAATGGTCGTGCTCAAGTAATATGAAGAAACAGACTGGTAGAGAGCATAAAATATCCGGTGGGTGAGACAGTGAGGCTCCTAAAGGTAGAAAACCCATTAGCCATGTCAGTTAATTACCTGCAAACTCTGGATAATGATCTTGGCACTGCTGAAAGTGCAGCCGATCTGATGATGAAGTGTAAGCACACATTCCAGGGGAAAAGAGAGAAGCTGTCTGGTTGGAGATACTGCTACATTTTTCATGCTACAAAAGGGGGCATTTAACTGTCCATGAGAAATTACTTGAGGATGAGGCAAGTTGTGAGGAGCGTGCTGTCACATGACGTGATTGCTCCATGTATTTGTGTGACCCGCAAGATGTGCCCTCCTCCATATTTTACCGAGTTCCTGAGAGAAGTTTGAGAGGAGGACTACACGATTGAGAAGCAGAACATTTCCAAAGGCTGGGCAGTGTCTTCAATGGTAGCCTCTGCTGCTAAAGTGACCCCTGGTACCACAGAGATGAAGCTTTTGAGGAATGAGGTGGGAAACCTTTGAGCTGAGCTGATTCGATGGATATCCGCTAATGGTTCAAATAAACGTGATGAGTCCTTTGGGAAAGCCAGCCCACCTGTAGGACTTAGGCTGGAGAGGAATGTTGCTGAAAAGGGTCTCTTGACTAAAGAGGTGACTAGTATTTTCCATTACAACTGTGGAGAAGATGGACATTTGAAGCGAGACAGTGAGGTACAGGAAAATCATTGAAGAGTAAGTCAATACTTGATCAAACAGGGAAGAAAAGGGGCCACACTATGGAGGCATCCAGTAAAGGAATGGGCTGGGGTTTCGGAGAAGGTATGTTCCAATCAGTGTATCAAGGGAAATACTAAAGTACAAATAACTATTCCTGAAGGTTTAGTGGGACCAAACTCAGCTGTATCCATGTGGATTGAAGGTGTTTATGCTGGAGCCATACTTAACACAAGTTCTCAAGTTACTTTGCTTTATAGATCCTTTTACGACCAGTATTTGGCACATTTAATATTGATGCCACTCAGTGCCCTTGAGATTTGCGGCTTCGTACTGATGTTCCAGTGATATGGTTACTTGTCATTGAACCTAGAGTTTTCAGAAGCAGCTGTTGGAGTAACTGTGACTATTGACACACCAGTGTTGGTCTGCCCAGATCCAGTTGAAGAGTGGAATGTCCATTCTTGTGGGAACAACTACTTCCATTGAGAGAAGGCTCATGGGAGCATGCAAGGAGAGAAATGGAGAGAACTTTCTGAAAACCTTGTCCATTTACCCTGTGTTCAGAGCTACTTTTGAGGTGTGCTGGTGAGACCTGAAATGCAGAATCTTTGGTTGTCTACACAACCAGGATGACATCGATTATCAGGAACACCTCAGGAAGAGATGTTGCCTCTAACATGGAGTGCTGATTGCCCCTCTTTTTTCTGTGATGGTAGTGTCTAGTTTTCCAGGGAAGCAGAAGAGAAACTGTCTCCTGGATCGAGGAAGTCGAAACTGAAGTCATGCAAATTTTGTGACTCACTGATGCCCGAGGAATGGAAAAGGAGACTAACTGAGAAGATGTTGGATCATGAAGATGCCTTTATACGGACATGTCTGCAAAAGTACTTGCCACACTATTAGAGTGACCAAGGACTCCCCTTTTCAAGAGAGGTCTCATTGGTTAGTACCAGTGGAGTTTGAAGAGGTTCAGCAGCACCAGCTTAGACTGAAGGAAGTTAAGTTCAGTCATGGAGCGGGGGATCTGAGCCATTGGAAGGTACAAGTGATAGACAGGCAGGGTCACAAGGAGTATTTGAAGCTGGACAAACTGAAGGTGAGACAAAAAAGGTCTGGGGGGACTTCCGGTAAGATGGTGATTGTTTAGCTGCTCCGAACTTTTGTTCCGTTACTGTCGCTATCTTTGCACTAAATGTCTCCATTTTTTAAACCTTAGTTAGGAATTATTTCAGTATCTCTTACTTGCCTGTGAATATATCTAACTTACAATGTCTAGCAAGAGTTCTAAATCCGGGAGAAAAGAAGCTATGACCCCGTCGGACGAGACGACGGTTGCGCTTGGAAAGCTCCGAGACGAAATCTTAAAGGAATTTAAAATCGCTTTCAAACAGTTAGAAGACAAACTGGATCGGATCAAAGATAAAGTGGACAAACACGCTGAACACTTATCTCGCATCGATTCGACTTCTGAAGATTTAGAAAGTCGTGTTCGATACTTGGAGACTCTCTGTTCCAGCTTAGAGGAAAAATCTAACAAACTTCTTTCCAAAATGGTGGATCTCGAAAATCGCAGTAGACGCTGCAACATCAGAATTCTGGGATTGCCAGAGGCGACCGAAAAGGGATCAACCGTGAAGTTTTTCGCCGAGTTTCTCTGAGTTATTCGGGAAAAATTTGCTTCCGAAGCCGCCCGAGCTCGAACGGGCACACAGAGTTTATGTTCCCCCTGGAATTCTGGGCTCTCGCCCGCGACCAGTAGTCTTGTGTTTCCATCAATACCAGGTAAAACACAGTCTGATCATAGAGGCGCATCGCAGGGGGTCGCTTCCTTTCAAGGATACAACCATTCGCTTTGTGGAAGATTTTGCACCCCAGACCTTAAAGATGCGCGCTGAGTTTAAAGGCGCAATGAAAGTGCTGTTTGATCGTGGTTTCAAACCTTCCCTTCGTAACCCTGCTGATCTACGAATCAAGCTTAATACAGGGAAATACAAGTGGTTCAAATCAGCGAAGGAAGCTGAAGCGTTTGTGGCAAGTCTTCCGGCTATCCAGTCATCTTCGGAATCTGATCGGACCTCCTAAAATGGTGGATAAGTACTCCTCGTAGTAAAATTACTTTCTCTGGACTCGGAATTCACTTGTATCACTCAGACATTATTCATTGAAACTTTAAGGGCTGTTGACAATCTCTCCCGGGACTTGGTGTGTGTGTAATCTATTTTTATTCTTGTGTAACTTTACCTACAGAGTTCTACAACTAACTCTAACTTGTTTTGGAGGTTCGAAGTCTTTAGTGAAGGCCTCCCTGTTTGTCGGTTCACAGTTCAACTGCTGATTTATTTTTCTTTTGTTTTAAATATTTATTTATTTTATCTTTTTCTTTTCTTCACCCCTTTTTTCTAATCTCTGAATTTTTTTCTCCCTTCTCTGTAAATGGTTGATAAATACTCGTCTTGAATTTATAATTTTCCCCTTCCTCTTTTTTCTTTTTCCTTCTTACCTTTTTTTTCCCTTTCTCTTACTTTATTCTTCTATAATTTTTCGCGGGTAGGTTAGTTTTGGTTTTCTTCCGATTTTCTCTGTATTAAGTTTTATATTTCTGCAGAAGGTGTTCTAATCTGTAGTTATGCTTTCTAGTGCATAAACTAGTTATTATTTGCTATAGTATTTATACGGAACTGTTGTTAATGACACAGATCTGGAAGTTGTATTTGGGTTAATTGTTTTGGTAGAGCTAGCTACTTGTTTTGGTAGCCGTCTAGTTTTGGGTTGTGCGGGTGGGGTGGATTTTCCAGTTCCAACATCTCTATATTGCTTAGGACATGTTTATATTTTGACCTTACGAATCTATGTTTACATCTCTGCTCCCAGACTGCTATTGTACTGCTTGACTTTTTATATGCCTGCTGCCTTTTATGCATTAGTAATTGATAATGGCTAGTGCACTTAAATTCGTGAGCTGGAATGTAAAGGGATTGAACCACCCTGTTAAAAGGAGGAAGGTATTCTCACATATTAAACAACTCAAAGCTGACATTGCTTTCCTCCAAGAAACTCATATTCGTTGTTTTGATAACTCCCGGCTTCTGTCAAAGTGGGCGGGTCAGCATTTTCATTCATCCTTTGCCGCTAAAGCTAGGGGAGTTTCCATTCTTATTAACTCAAATATTCCTTTTGAACTCCATAATAAAATATCTGATACAAATGGCCATTTTATTATTGTTTCTGGTAAACTATATAACACTAAAGTTGCACTAGCAAACCTGTATGCCTCCAACTTTGATGATGTTAACTTTTTTGAACAGTTTTTTTCCTCACTACCAGACTTAAACTCATACTCTCTTATACTGGGTGGTGACTTCAACTGTTGGTTGGATCCTAAACTGGACCGATCGTCCTCTGTTACCAGATCACCTACTAAATCTGCCTTAGCTATTCAATCGTTTCTCTCTAATTTTGGTATCTCTGATATATGGCGTTTCCTCCATCCTACAGAGAGAGATTATTCTTTTTTCTCACATGTTCACCATACCTTCACTAGAATTGACTATTTCTTACTCAATAACCAACTTATCCCATTTGCCCACTCTTGTGACTATCAGAGTATACTGATTTCTGACCATGCCCCAATTACCCTCTCACTGAACTTTCCTGGTCTCCTTCAGAGGAACAAACACTGGCGGTTCGATTCAACTTTATTATCGGATGATGATTTCGTAAAATTTATGAAGGACCAGATAACCTTTTATTTTAACACTAATACATCACCTGAAGTGCCATCCCAGATTGTCTGGGATGCCATGAAAGCATATCTGAGGGGTCAAGTAATCTCTTACACAGCAAATCTCAGTAGAAGATCCCGTGCAGATCGAGCAGACCTCATTAACCAGATTAAAGATTTGGATCTAATATATGCCCAAACTAAGAACCCTGAATTATACAAGAAGCGCGTTGAACTCCAAACTAAATTTAACCTTCTGTCCACTCAACCTGTCGAACGCCAACTTCTCGAAAGCAAGAGCCGCTTTTACATTCATGGGGATAAGTCTGGTAAATTCCTAGTCAATCAGCTGAGGCGTTCCAAAGCCAAACAACATATTACAAAGATCCGGAAGGAGAACGGAGACTTTACATCGGATCATTTAGAAATTAATGACGCATTTAAAAATATCGCTGTGATCAATTTTTACAGAATCTGAATATCCCCTCACTTTCATCTGATTTCAAAGCCAAACTCAA
The DNA here is from genome assembly GCF_048418815.1 of Hemitrygon akajei. Lineage (NCBI taxonomy): Eukaryota > Metazoa > Chordata > Chondrichthyes > Myliobatiformes > Dasyatidae > Hemitrygon > Hemitrygon akajei. The sequence goes on along the minus strand of NC_133124.1, from coordinate 213,123,115 downwards.
TGCGCCTATATCACCAGAAGAAATATCTTTTGCAATTTCTGCACTGTCCTCAGGGAAATCTCCTGGACCTGATGGGTTCCCTGTGGAATTTTATAAATCATTCTCTTCACTTCTTTCTCCTCAGTTACTTTCAGTATTATCTGACTCTTTTAATTACGGCAAATTGAAACCCTCTTTCAATGAGGCATCTATTATTCTTCTTTTAAAAAAAGGGCAAAGACCCAACAGAGTGTTCCTCGAACAGGCCGATCTCTCTGCTCAATGTTGATGTAAAGATCTTAGCTAAAGTGTTGGCTCATAGATTAGAAACCGTTATTCCCTCCATTATCTCTGATGACCAAACAGGCTTTATTAAAAACCGTCTCCCTTTTTTTTAACATTCGGCGTCTATTTAATATTTTATACTCAGTTCCAACTGGAACTCCTGAATGTGTTATCTCCCTTGATGCGGAGAAAGCATTTGATCGTATAGAGTGGAACTACCTTTTTGCAATCCTAGAAAAATTTGACCTCGGCCAAAGTTTCATCTCTTGGATCCAATTGCTGTACCTGTGTCCTACTGCTTCTGTTCTAACTAATTTTCAGAAATCCCAAGTATTTAATCTCAAACATGGCACCCATCAGGGATGCCCCTTAAGTCCCTTTCTCTTTGATTTGGCTATAGAACCTCTGGCGATAGCATTTCGAAATTGTCCTGAATTGACTGGGATTTGGAGAGGGGGTGTTGAGCATAAAGTTTCTCTCTATGCTGATGACTTATTACTCTTTCTCTCAAATCCATCTACATCCTTACCTCTAATGTTTTCACTTCTTGACCAGTTTAGCCAGATCTCTGGCTATAAACTCAACTTACATAAGAGTGAACTTTTCCCAATTAATAAAGAAGCACAAGAACTAATATTTCGTGATCTCCCTTTTAAAGTAGTCCATAATCAATTTACTTATCTTGTAATTACAGTCACAAGGAAGTTTAAAGATCTCTTTCGTGAAAACTTTGTCAATCTTTCATATGCTATAAAACAGAGTCTGGTACAATGGTCACCTCTATCTATGTCCTTGGTAGGTTGTATTAATGTTGTTAAAATGTATGTTCTCCCCAAAGTTTTATACTTATTTCAATCTATCCCAATTTTTATTCTTAAATCTTTTTTTGATTCCTTAAACTCTATTATTTTGTCATATCTGTGGCAGAATAAGCGCTCTAGAATTAATAAAATCCACCTCTAAAAATCTAAAAAAGAGGGTGGCATGGCTTTACCTAACTTTCGCTTATATTACTGGGCAGCTAATATACGTTGTGCTGCCTTCTGGTCTTTCTTCCACGGTCAACCTGAGTGCCCTAACTGGGTGGCAATGGAGTTGAGCTCCACTAAAGAATTATCTATATCTGCACTTCTTGGCTCTGCACTCCCTAGCAGTCTGCCCAGATCAATAGCTAATCCTCTGGTTAGACACACTTTGCGTATATGGGCTCAGTTCAGGAAATGCTATGGTTTCCAGGGGTTTTCCGTTTCTAGCCCTGTCGCACCTACTTTTTTTACCTACTATGTACGATTCAGCATTCCATGTTTGGTACAGGAAGGGCATTAGACATTTTGAAGATCTCTTCATTGATAATCGCTTCGCTTCTTTTCAGCAGCTCTCAGTTAAGTTCAACCTGCCTAACGCTCACTTTTTCAGATATCTCCAAATCCGACACTTTACTGCTCCTTTAATTCCTAACTTTCCTGAAATGCCTGCGAAAAATGCTATGGACCTATTTCTTTCCATTAATCTACTAGGTAAAGGTTTAATTTCAATTATCCGAGATAAACTAGCAGCCTTATAACGGGCCCCTGTGGATAAAATTAAAATGGCCTGGGAGCAGGATTTAAATATCTCCTTATCCGAGGAGAGCTGGGACTCAGTTCTCAAATCGGTTAACTCAACCTCCCTTTGTGCTCGCCATTGCCTCTTACAGTTTAAGATTGTTCATAGAGCCCATATGTCTAAATCTAAACTATCTCGATTCTACCCTGGCATTAGTCCGCTCTGTGATAAATGCAAGAGGGGCGTGGCCTCTCTCATCCATATGTACTGGTTCTGTCCTAGCTTGGAGAAATTCTGGAAAGATGTCTTCACTACATTATCGGGTATTCTGAATCAGCACCTAGAACCTAACCCCTTATTTGCTCTGTTCGGTTTTTGGGGCGAGACAGATTTATGTCTGGGTCCGACCAAATGCTGAATACTATCCTTTGCCTCTCTCCTGGCGAGACGCTTGATCCTCCTTAGATGGAGAGATGTTGCCCCGCCCACTCATGCGCAATGGCTTAACGACATTATGGCCTGCTTGGACCTCAAAAAAATTCATTATTCAGTTCTTAATTCGGATCTAAAGTTCCATAAGGTCTGGGGACCTTTTATCGAGTACTTTCATAACCTTCCTCTTGACTAGGGTTTTTTTTTTCTTTTTTTTTCTCTTCTTTTCGGTCCCTTGTTTTCAGCTCCCTTTTTATTTCTGGTAGTAGGCATTATTATCCTCTGTTGCTAAGTGTACTCACAGTCTGGGAGTTTGACTGTCCGGACGTATACTCTTTATATTGTGTGGTGGTTGGTCTGGAGTTGTTGTTGTTTTTTTTCTTGTGTTGTGGGGCGTGGGGAGGACACTAAGCTCACTTGTCTTTAATTTAGGTGCTTTTTTGTTAAATTCTCTTCCTTTGTAGCATATTGTTATTGTATGCTTAATCTTGCACTGTATTAATGCTCCTCATTGGGATTTGGGGTTTTTAATTTTGTAAAATGTTTTGAAAAACTAATAAAAAATTTTTTTTTTAAAAAAAAGTTCTGAGCCAGGAAACCCCTAGCTAGGCTGGCAGAGAATGTGCATTCCCATGGTGATATGCTACTTCCATTTTCAAATAGATTGGGTGTCCTGAAACCACTAAATTCATTTGAATACAGTATTATTAATAATAGTTTAATAAGTTCCATGGTCATGAGGCCATGACTATTTTTGGTGGGGGGGGGGAGTGGAAGAGCGTAATGCCCCAGTTAAGGTTTTTACCGCTATGCTCTAGGTATTTTATTTTTAGCAGTTTCTGCAAAAGCAGTGTGTCCTGCTGGTAGAATGTTTTGGCTAAAGATAAGAAGCCCTGTGGTTCAGCTTAGCAATGTTGAGTCAGCCAATCAGAATGGAGGGAGTGGGAGAAAGTTCCAGAGGGAGAGAGTTGTGGCACACAGTAATCAGGTTCAGGGTCTTTTTCGCTGGAGCTGTGGAGAGGACTGGAAGGAAGGTGCCTCAGATGCCACGAAAAGGAGAGTTGTTGTTGCAAGAAGTGCTTTGAGCAGATGAATGACTCCAAGGAGGAAGGGCAGTACTCCTGAGGGAGCCCACTAGCTCAAGATGGTTTTCAAGGAGAGTTTGAAAACGTGGCATGTGAATGGGCAGTAGTTACTCCCCAAATACCCAGTTTTGGAAGATATGAGCTCCAAAATTGTGTGCACATTGAGACTGGTTTAACTGTAATGGGCCCTTCTATTTCTTTTTGTTTTCTTTCTCTTAGTAACTGTTTGATAAAGCTGAAATTTAGTAAATATGCTTTCTTTGTAATTTCATGTGGAGTATGATGTGTATTTCTTGCTGACCAATATTGTGTATGGACAATATTTACACAGTATTTGTTCCAATTGAGGTTTCTTTAATCGGAGCACCATGTCATTCCTGTTTGGTTGAACCCCAAATCACACTGACCCATGACGTCTATTGTTTATGAAAGGAGCTCTTCTCACCGCTGAGTCACGTGGATGTTAGCAGATCATGCTAATGAGTTAAGTTTGCTTATGAACCCAGTGAGGGAGCTACATAGGATAACAACTGTTCCTGAACCTGGTGGTTTTGGACCTAAGGCTTCTGTAACTCCTTCCTGATATGATCATGATCATAACCTTGCTCTGACTCTATTTAAGATCTTTGCCTCCACAAGTAAATTTCTTTTTGGTCTTCAATCAATCTCTTCCCAATTTTCCTATTCATATGGATAGAGAATATTTCTGATTTCTATTTGTGTTTGACGTCGGCTCTTTCTCATGCTCCATCTGTGCCATTCTGAATTTACTGTGATTAGCTTGATTTTCACTGTGTTAAACTGGTAAACATTCCTTTTTCTGCTACTTATGCAGAGAATGACCAGTCTGGGTGGCATGCAAACAAAAGTATTTCATTGTATTTTTGTACATGTGAAAATAATAAACCAATGACCAATCACACTTTCATTTTTGGTTTTGTCGATGAGGAGGATCTTATTGTCTTCTCAACGTGGACCTGTGGTGGGACAGTGTGACATTATCCGAGACTGGTGGGTGGTCAGTGAGTAGTTTAACATTGTTTATAGATTATCTGTGTAGGAACAGGTGGGATTATTTTAAGTGTGTGTAAGGGTGGGGTCAATCTTTCTAAATTCCAAGTGTGGCAGGACTACTCACGCTAGGTGTTGCAACATGTGGGAATTCTGAGCCACTTCTTGAGCTCTGGATGACCACATTTGCAGGTGGTACTTTCAGTTTACATCATGATTTGGCACTTGAACACCAACCAGATGCATTGTGTTGCATCGTCAATGCTGAAACATGTTGGTGAAAAGAGAAATGTGATCCTGCAATGTAAGATTAGAAAGCTAGCTCATAGATTAAAGAGCTGGACCTTCAACTCATAATCTGAGGGAATTTTTTTTCTCTGGAAGGAGGACACCCTTAGGGTTTGGGTCGAAGACCACTACCTTATGTTCCATCTGGAGAGACTCTAACCTGAAAGCATGATTATTGAATTCTCCTTCTGGTAAAAAAAAATTTACATAAGAGCGTACTTTTCCCAATCAATAAAGAAGCACAAGAATTAACATTTCGTGATCTCCCTTTTAAAGTAGTTCATAATCAATTTACTTATCTTGGGATTACAGTCACAAGGAAGTTTAAAGATCTCTTTCGTGAAAATTTTGCCAATCTTTCATATGCTATTAAACAGAGTCTGTTACAATGGTCACCTCTTTCTATGTCTTTGGTAGGTCGTATTAATGTTGTTAAAATGTATGTTCTCCCTAAACTTTTATATTTATTTCAATCAATCCCAATTTTTATTCCTAAATCTTTTTTTGATTCCTTAGACTCTATTATTTTGTCATATCTGTGGAAGAATAAGCGCTCTAGAATTAATAAAGGTTATCTCCAAAAATCTAAAAAGGAGGGTGGCATGGCTTTACCTAACTTTCGTTTATATTATTGGGCAGCCAATATACGTTGTGCTACCTTTTGGTCTTTTTTTCATGGCCAACCCGAGTGCCCTAATTGGGTGGCAATGGAGTTGAGCTCCACTAAAGAATTATCTATCTCTGCACTTCTTGGCTCTGTACTCCCTAGTAGTTTGTCCAGATTAATAGTTAATCCTCTTGTTAGACACACTCTGCGTATATGGGCTCAGTTTAGGAAATTTTATGGTTTCCATGGTTTTTCCTCTTCTAGCCCTATCTTACATAATCACCTTTTTTTACCTACTACGTATGACTCAGCATTCCATGATTGGTATAGGAAGGGCATTAGACATTTTGAAGATCTTTTTATTGATAATCGCTTCGCTTCTTTTCAACAGCTCTCTGCTAAGTTCAATCTGCCCAATGCTCATTTTTTCAGATATCTCCAAATTAGACACTTTATTACTCCTTTAATTCCTAACTTCCCTGAAATGCCTGAGAAAAATGTTATGGACTTATTTCTTTCTATTAATCCACTAGGTAAAGGTTTAATATCATTTATTCGTGATAAATTAGCAGCCTTACGACGTGCCCCTGTGGATAAAATTAAAATGGCATGGGAGCATGATTTAAATACCTCCTTATCTGATGAGGCTTGGGACTCGATTCTCAAATCGGTTAATTCAACCTCTCTTTGTGCTCGCCATTGCCTTTTACAGCTTAAGATTGTTCATAGAGCCCATATGTCTAAATCTAAATTATCTCGATTTTACCTTAACATCAGTCCGCTTTGTGATAAATGCAAAAGGGGCGAGGCCTCTCTCATTCATATGTACTGGCTTTGTCCTAGCTTGGAGAAATTTTGGAAAGATGTCTTCATAATGTTATAGCATATTCTGAATCACCACCTAGAACCTAACCCTTTAATTGCTTTGTTCGGTTTCTGGGGTGAGACAGATTTACGTCTGAGTTCGACTAAGTGTTGAATATTATTTTTTGCCTCTCTCCTGGCTAGATGTTTAATCCTCCTTAGATGGAGAGATGTTGTCCCGCCCACGCATGCTCAATGGCTTAACGATATTATGGCCTGCTTAGACCTTGAAAAAATTCATTATTCAGTTCTTAATTCGGATTTAAAGTTCCATAAGGTCTGGGGACCTTTTATTGAATACTTTCATAACCTTCCTCCTGACTAAGGTTTTTTTTCTGTCCCTTGCTTTCAGCTCTTTTTTTTTGTTGGTAGTAGGCATTAATATCTTCTGTTGCTAAGTGTATTTACAGTTTTGGGGGTTTGATTGTCCTGATTTATATTCTCTATATTGTGTTGTGGTTGGTCTGGAGTTTTTTTTGTTGCGGGGCTTGGGGAGGATACTAATTTTACATGTCTTCAACTTGGGTGCTTTCTCAATTATCTTTCTTTGTATCATATTATTATTGTATGTTTATTTTTGCACTGTATTAATGTTCATTTTGATCTGGGTTTTTTAAATCTGTAGCTATGTAGAAAATGTATAAAAAAACTAATAAAAAAACTAATTAGACAGACTGATCTAATTCATTTGATCCTCCTACCAATTTATATGTTTAACTGGCTCTCAGCCCTTTCTGATTATCTCCCAGTATGCTGAAATAAAAAAAAAAGAAGAAAAAATTAGCTTTATTTGTCTCGTGTCCATGGAAACCTCGAGTGAAATGTGTTTTTTGGCATCAATGATGAACACATTCCAATGATAGTGTTGGGGAAGCCTGTCACCGTCACCATAATGGCCCCAGAATAGTCACTAACCTAAACCACACATGGAGCGTGGGAGGAAAACAGAGCACCTGGAGGAAACCCACAAGTTCATGGGGTCAGCATACAAATTCCTTTCAGACAGTAGCAGGTACTGAACACTTATCATTGGTGATTGTGCTGGCATTTGTGATAACCATTATGCTACAGTGCCACCCTTAAATAATCTATAAGAGAGAATCAAAAATCTACACCATTTGGTACAGCTTTATGTCATTTGTTTTCTATTGACAGAGTTTCCCATTCAGTGTGACCAGATACTTCACCCCATTTTTCAGCTCCTGTCTGAACTTCCTCTGCGTCAGTCCATAGATGCAAGTGTTGGTGCAGGAACTGAGTAGTTGCAACATGAACCCTGTTTGCTGGTTGATGTATATGGGGTTGCTGTAATACTTGTCCTGGTAATTGTAGTTTTTCATTCGCCATTTTAAGGAATGTACAAAATATGGAGTCCATAGGAGGATGAAGTTGCCAGATAGAGTGAAGAGCAAAACCATAGACTTCTTACGGTTCTCACTCTCGGGATCATTGTGATTATCGCTGTGACTCACAAGCGCCCTACGGATTTTATTGGACTTTATGATATGTTTGACGGTAAGGGCATTGAACGAAATGATGAGAAGGATTGGTGTTAAAGGAGTTACTATACTGTCGAATGACTCGTAAGCCGCCCAAAGGGGCGAGGTATAGTAGGCAATGGTTTCGATGCAGAAATATGGAACGTTGTTAATTATAAATTTCGGTTCGTACATAAAGTAAAACGGGATGCTCCTCAAACAAGCCAGCGTACACACAGTGGCTACAACCACACTTGCCGTCCTCTCGGTACAGTACCTTGGTCTGAGTTTTGGACAAGAAATGGCCACAAAGCGATCGAAGGTAAAAGCAACTGTGAACCAAACAGAGCAATCGAGGGCTGCAATCTTTGCTACAAGTATCAAGGAGCAGACCGGAGTGATGAACAAAATGTTTATCGGCAAATAAATGTTGTTGATTCGCTTCAGTATGACTTCGACAATCACCACCATTAGATCCGCCGAGGCCATGGCAACCAAATAGCGAGTGATACATTTGGAGAGTCCGCAATTTCCCCGACGCAGGATTATGATCGCCACCAGGTTAACTTCAACAGAAAGAAAAGAAAGTTATCACCAGACTCTGCAAATAAGCCAATGCCAGGGTAAAAGGAAACTAAAAGTTAAAACACTTTGTAATAACATGAAGAACAGAAGATTCTACATTTGTTGAATGCTGTTGGGGTTGTCCGAGAAAAGGTAGCAAAATATTATTCCTAACAGCCGATCTGCCGGAGGGGTGGGAAGTGAACAAAAACGATGCATCGAAAGATATTGGAACTTTGAGAAGGAAAATATTGGATTTCCTCAAAATCTGCCCCTTCCCAAATAAAAACCCACACTGCTGAAATTAACTCGCTGGTCAAAGGAGATCTATTGTGGTAAATTTTAGAAGTTACTGACCTTACATCAGAACTTACACAAAACTGGCATGGCTCATTATCTGAAATTCTTGAATTCAATATTGAGTCCTACGGGCTCCCACATGTCTTCCAGAAGTTACATTTCCTTCAGCTAGTGTTGGAATTACTTGGAACAGTATAAGAAGTGTGAGTGTGTGAGTGTGTGAGTGTGTGAGTGTGTGAGTGTGTGAGTGTGTGAGTGTGTGAGGCAGCAGTCAGATGGATGCTTACATATCTCCTTGAGGTATTTAGAAAAATACTCTTGACTATAATCACAGATATGGCACAACCCAAGTCTGTGCTGACCTCTTTACACTAATTTCATTTTATTCTCCCCATATTCCCCTTAACTCACCTGAGATGCTACCAGTCACTGAGCACAAAGTGTAATTCTGTGACTAATTAACATCCCAATCCAAACCTCCAGGTGCTGGAGGAAATGAGCTCATGGAAAAATATTCAATTGAGAACCTTCAAACTTTTAACAATGAGCATCAGAAGTCAGAGTTGAACCTGGGTAACTAACTCTGCCATTGTGACACAACGGTGACGTAATTTACATTTGGTTGGTTAAGTGTAGAGGTTTCCAATCCATAAACACTGAAACTAGTTCACCAATGTTGAAGGAATACAAGGATGTTATTGCCTCATTCAGAAGAACTGCTTGGGCACCTGAATGGTGGGAATAGAAGCGGCAAAGGGAAGGTGATGTGGTTGTATAAAACAGTGCTGAGCAAGGCAGTGGTTGTGGGTGAAGATGGATGAGTGAACCAGGGAGTCAGAGGAGGAACGGTCCTGGCAGATGGTGAAAGGAAGGAAAGGTGCATCTGGTGGTGGCATCTTACTGCAGTTGGAGGAAGTACATCATGCCTGTTATACATCTCTGATTGCCCCTCTACACCTGCCTGACACATATACTCTCAGCCTCCCTTCTATAAAAAGGAATATTTGCGTGGTGCAATGCAAGAGAAGAAAAATAAACATTTACATGACATTTTAAAAAAAATGCAAATCAGCCCGTTCCTTTCCCTTACCTGTTATGCCAACTGCTGCAAGAATAGGGTAGTAGATGCTTTCAAACACAAAAATAACTGGATAGCCCATGTTATGTATCAAGGAGAGTTGCCCATCAGGCACTGTCTGAAGGTTGGCAATCTAGTTGCACAAGAGCTTTCTTATATACAAGAGAATGGTCTGCTGGGATTCTCACCTGGAGTGAACTCTGTTACATTCAATTAAACAACCAGACTTAATCAACCAAAGACAAAACCAATTTCAGAGCTATTTTTAAATTAACTTTTTTTTCTTTGAAAAACAATGGTTCTGCAGAAAGCATGTTTACTGCCTCAATAACAGGCTTGTGTGTAGTTATTGCACATGAGACCTATCCCTTCACTGGTTATCCTCACAGAACTGTGTGTTGTCTGGCAAAGAGAGGTGGCCTTTGTCAGCGACTGTGAAGCCTCTGTGTAGCTAATGTGAATGTCTGCAAATAATTAAATCTCTGGGTAGTATATGGTGACATGTATGTATTTTCATAATAAATTTACTTTGAATTTTGGTCTTTATTTCTTTCACTTTACACTTTATCTGGCCCCATCCTTTGTTTTATTTGTCCCATTACCTCCCCCATTCTGCTATCATCTTTCATCACATCTGTACCTAGTCCACCACTGTCCTTCCTAATCTAAGCCTGACATCTACTGTATTTCCTTTGCTTTGTTTCTTTGTTCCCTCCTGGAATATAAAAATGGCTCTCACATTTCAGTGTACAGTCTCTTCTGTCTTCATATCATCTTTTATTTCTTCTCTCAGTCCAATTATTCAGCCTTGTTTCACCATTTACACTTTTGGTGACCAATGAAGACTTGAGTCCATCCATGGCAGGCCCACAGATTTGCTCTGCAGCTCTCTTCTCCCTCCTCCCACTCAAATGTAATACTTCCGATCTTTCAACTTCGAATTTCAATCACCCTTTCTTGAGCAATTTTTAAATCTGCACGATGTCTGTTATTCGGCTCAGTTCACTCCACCTGCAAATTTTGTCTCATCTGCAGATCTGAAAACACTGCCATGAACATGCATATCTAAATCAGAATAGGAAAAGAAGTATCCCTCGTACTGACTCATGAGGAATTGCATTGTCGTCTTCTCTCCAGTCTGAAAAGCAACATTCCACCACTGGTCTCTGTTTCCTGTTACTTTGCCAATTTTCTATTCCTGCTAATATTCTTGTAGGTCATCATTCTTGATGATAAACCAGTCATTTTGGTACCTGATGAGAAAACTTTCCAAAACACATATCGGTTGTCGTTCTTTCACTGATTATCTCCTGTTTTTCCAGTGGGAAAATAGATCAGAGCACCTGGAGAGGCAGAGGAATGGGCAGTCCATATCTTTAGAGAAAGGGGTATATAGCTGAGGGTGAAGACTTTAACGACAAGTTGCTTTTGTTTCTGCAAAGTGAGGGAAAAGAATTGTCTGTGATTGGTCTAATGGGTCTTCAGAAGATGATTTAAATCTGAGCTGGTTTTGGCTATTACAGCATTGGTTGATAAATGCAGTGTATCTGCGGAGAGCGGAAGTTATAATAAGTAGGGAGTGTTCTCTGGAGCCAGGCACACACCAGATGGGGAAGAAGAATGAGGCTTGGGCTAAGCAGACACCTCAGTTACTAGATGAATGGTCGTGCTCAAGTAATATGAAGAAACAGACTGGTAGAGAGCATAAAATATCCGGTGGGTGAGACAGTGAGGCTCCTAAAGGTAGAAAACCCATTAGCCATGTCAGTTAATTACCTGCAAACTCTGGATAATGATCTTGGCACTGCTGAAAGTGCAGCCGATCTGATGATGAAGTGTAAGCACACATTCCAGGGGAAAAGAGAGAAGCTGTCTGGTTGGAGATACTGCTACATTTTTCATGCTACAAAAGGGGGCATTTAACTGTCCATGAGAAATTACTTGAGGATGAGGCAAGTTGTGAGGAGCGTGCTGTCACATGACGTGATTGCTCCATGTATTTGTGTGACCCGCAAGATGTGCCCTCCTCCATATTTTACCGAGTTCCTGAGAGAAGTTTGAGAGGAGGACTACACGATTGAGAAGCAGAACATTTCCAAAGGCTGGGCAGTGTCTTCAATGGTAGCCTCTGCTGCTAAAGTGACCCCTGGTACCACAGAGATGAAGCTTTTGAGGAATGAGGTGGGAAACCTTTGAGCTGAGCTGATTCGATGGATATCCGCTAATGGTTCAAATAAACGTGATGAGTCCTTTGGGAAAGCCAGCCCACCTGTAGGACTTAGGCTGGAGAGGAATGTTGCTGAAAAGGGTCTCTTGACTAAAGAGGTGACTAGTATTTTCCATTACAACTGTGGAGAAGATGGACATTTGAAGCGAGACAGTGAGGTACAGGAAAATCATTGAAGAGTAAGTCAATACTTGATCAAACAGGGAAGAAAAGGGGCCACACTATGGAGGCATCCAGTAAAGGAATGGGCTGGGGTTTCGGAGAAGGTATGTTCCAATCAGTGTATCAAGGGAAATACTAAAGTACAAATAACTATTCCTGAAGGTTTAGTGGGACCAAACTCAGCTGTATCCATGTGGATTGAAGGTGTTTATGCTGGAGCCATACTTAACACAAGTTCTCAAGTTACTTTGCTTTATAGATCCTTTTACGACCAGTATTTGGCACATTTAATATTGATGCCACTCAGTGCCCTTGAGATTTGCGGCTTCGTACTGATGTTCCAGTGATATGGTTACTTGTCATTGAACCTAGAGTTTTCAGAAGCAGCTGTTGGAGTAACTGTGACTATTGACACACCAGTGTTGGTCTGCCCAGATCCAGTTGAAGAGTGGAATGTCCATTCTTGTGGGAACAACTACTTCCATTGAGAGAAGGCTCATGGGAGCATGCAAGGAGAGAAATGGAGAGAACTTTCTGAAAACCTTGTCCATTTACCCTGTGTTCAGAGCTACTTTTGAGGTGTGCTGGTGAGACCTGAAATGCAGAATCTTTGGTTGTCTACACAACCAGGATGACATCGATTATCAGGAACACCTCAGGAAGAGATGTTGCCTCTAACATGGGGTGCTGATTGCCCCTCTTTTTTCTGTGATGGTAGTGTCTAGTTTTCCAGGGAAGCAGAAGAGAAACTGTCTCCTGGATCGAGGAAGTCGAAACTGAAGTCATGCAAATTTTGTGACTCACTGATGCCCGAGGAATGGAAAAGGAGACTAACTGAGAAGATGTTGGATCATGAAGATGCCTTTATACGGACATGTCTGCAAAAGTACTTGCCACACTATTAGAGTGACCAAGGACTCCCCTTTTCAAGAGAGGTCTCATTGGTTAGTACCAGTGGAGTTTGAAGAGGTTCAGCAGCACCAGCTTAGACTGAAGGAAGTTAAGTTCAGTCATGGAGCGGGGGATCTGAGCCATTGGAAGGTACAAGTGATAGACAGGCAGGGTCACAAGGAGTATTTGAAGCTGGACAAACTGAAGGTGAGACAAAAAAGGTCTGGGGGGACTTCCGGTAAGATGGTGATTGTTTAGCTGCTCCGAACTTTTGTTCCGTTACTGTCGCTATCTTTGCACTAAATGTCTCCATTTTTTAAACCTTAGTTAGGAATTATTTCAGTATCTCTTACTTGCCTGTGAATATATCTAACTTACAATGTCTAGCAAGAGTTCTAAATCCGGGAGAAAAGAAGCTATGACCCCGTCGGACGAGACGACGGTTGCGCTTGGAAAGCTCCGAGACGAAATCTTAAAGGAATTTAAAATCGCTTTCAAACAGTTAGAAGACAAACTGGATCGGATCAAAGATAAAGTGGACAAACACGCTGAACACTTATCTCGCATCGATTCGACTTCTGAAGATTTAGAAAGTCGTGTTCGATACTTGGAGACTCTCTGTTCCAGCTTAGAGGAAAAATCTAACAAACTTCTTTCCAAAATGGTGGATCTCGAAAATCGCAGTAGACGCTGCAACATCAGAATTCTGGGATTGCCAGAGGCGACCGAAAAGGGATCAACCGTGAAGTTTTTCGCCGAGTTTCTCTGAGTTATTCGGGAAAAATTTGCTTCCGAAGCCGCCCGAGCTCGAACGGGCACACAGAGTTTATGTTCCCCCTGGAATTCTGGGCTCTCGCCCGCGACCAGTAGTCTTGTGTTTCCATCAATACCAGGTAAAACACAGTCTGATCATAGAGGCGCATCGCAGGGGGTCGCTTCCTTTCAAGGATACAACCATTCGCTTTGTGGAAGATTTTGCACCCCAGACCTTAAAGATGCGCGCTGAGTTTAAAGGCGCAATGAAAGTGCTGTTTGATCGTGGTTTCAAACCTTCCCTTCGTAACCCTGCTGATCTACGAATCAAGCTTAATACAGGGAAATACAAGTGGTTCAAATCAGCGAAGGAAGCTGAAGCGTTTGTGGCAAGTCTTCCGGCTATCCAGTCATCTTCGGAATCTGATCGGACCTCCTAAAATGGTGGATAAGTACTCCTCGTAGTAAAATTACTTTCTCTGGACTCGGAATTCACTTGTATCACTCAGACATTATTCATTGAAACTTTAAGGGCTGTTGACAATCTCTCCCGGGACTTGGTGTGTGTGTAATCTATTTTTATTCTTGTGTAACTTTACCTACAGAGTTCTACAACTAACTCTAACTTGTTTTGGAGGTTCGAAGTCTTTAGTGAAGGCCTCCCTGTTTGTCGGTTCACAGTTCAACTGCTGATTTATTTTTCTTTTGTTTTAAATATTTATTTATTTTATCTTTTTCTTTTCTTCACCCCTTTTTTCTAATCTCTGAATTTTTTTCTCCCTTCTCTGTAAATGGTTGATAAATACTCGTCTTGAATTTATAATTTTCCCCTTCCTCTTCTTTTTTCTTTTTCCTTCTTACCTTTTTTTTTCCCTTTCTCTTACTTTATTCTTCTATAATTTTTCACGGGTAGGTTAGTTTTGGTTTTCTTCCGATTTTCTCTGTATTAAGTTTTATATTTCTGCAGAAGGTGTTCTAATCTGTAGTTATGCTTTCTAGTGCATAAACTAGTTATTATTTGCTATAGTATTTATACGGAACTGTTGTTAATGACACAGATCTGGAAGTTGTATTTGGGTTAATTGTTTTGGTAGAGCTAGCTACTTGTTTTGGTAGCCGTCTAGTTTTGGGTTGTGCGGGTGGGGTGGATTTTCCAGTTCCAACATCTCTATATTGCTTAGGACATGTTTATATTTTGACCTTACGAATCTATGTTTACATCTCTGCTCCCAGACTGCTATTGTACTGCTTGACTTTTTATATGCCTGCTGCCTTTTATGCATTAGTAATTGATAATGGCTAGTGCACTTAAATTCGTGAGCTGGAATGTAAAGGGATTGAACCACCCTGTTAAAAGGAGGAAGGTATTCTCACATATTAAACAACTCAAAGCTGACATTGCTTTCCTCCAAGAAACTCATATTCATTGTTTTGATAACTCCCGGCTTCTGTCAAAGTGGGCGGGTCAGCATTTTCATTCATCCTTTGCCGCTAAAGCTAGGGGAGTTTCCATTCTTATTAACTCAAATATTCCTTTTGAACTCCATAATAAAATATCTGATACAAATGGCCATTTTATTATTGTTTCTGGTAAACTATATAACACTAAAGTTGCACTAGCAAACCTGTATGCCTCCAACTTTGATTATGTTAACTTTTTTGAACGGTTTTTTTCCTCACTACCAGACTTAAACTCATACTCTCTTAAACTGGGTGGTGACTTCAACTGTTGGTTGGATCCTAAACTGGACCAATCGTCCTCTGTTACCAGATCACCTACTAAATCTGCCTTAGCTATTCAATCGTTTCTCTCTAATTTTGGTATCTCTGATATATGGCGTTTCCTCCATCCTACGGAGAGAGATTATTCTTTTTTCTCACATGTTCACCATACCTTCACTAGAATTGACTATTTCTTACTCAATAACCAACTTATCCCATTTGCCCACTCTTGTGACTATCAGAGTATACTGATTTCTGACCATGCCCCAATTACCCTCTCACTGAACTTTCCTGGTCTGCTTCAGAGGAACAAACACTGGTGGTTCGATTCAACTTTATTATCGGATGATGATTTCATAAAATTTATGAAGGACCAGATAACCTTTTATTTTAACACTAATACATCACCTGAAGTGCATCCCAGATTGTCTGGGATGCCATGAAAGCATATCTGAGGGGTCAAATAATCTCTTACACAGCAAATCTCAATAGAAGATCCCGTGCAGATCGAGCAGACCTCATTAACCAGATTAAAGATTTGGATCAAATATATGCCCAAACTAAGAACCCTGAATTATACAAGAAGCGCGTTGAACTCCAAACTAAATTTAACCTTCTGTCCACTCAACCTGTCGAACGCCAACTTCTCGAAAGCAAGAGCCGCTTTTACATTCATGGGGATAAGTCTGGTAAATTCCTAGTCAATCAGCTGAGGCGTTCCAAAGCCAAACAACATATTACAAAGATCCGGAAGGAGAACGGAGACTTTACATCGGATCATTTAGAAATTAATGACGCATTTAAAAATATCGCTGTGATCAATTTTTACAGAATCTGAATATCCCCTCACTTTCATCTGATTTCAAAGCCAAACTCAATGCGCCTATATCACCAGAAGAAATATCTTTTGCAATTTCTGCACTGTCCTCAGGGAAATCTCCTGGACCTGATGGGTTCCCTGTGGAATTTTATAAATCATTCTCTTCACTTCTTTCTCCTCAGTTACTTTCAGTATTATCTGACTCTTTTAATTACGGCAAATTGAAACCCTCTTTCAATGAGGCATCTATTATTCTTCTTTTAAAAAAAGGGCAAAGACCCAACAGAGTGTTCCTCGAACAGGCCGATCTCTCTGCTCAATGTTGATGTAAAGATCTTAGCTAAAGTGTTGGCTCATAGATTAGAAACCGTTATTCCCTCCATTATCTCTGATGACCAAACAGGCTTTATTAAAAACCGTCTCCCTTTTTTTTAACATTCGGCGTCTATTTAATATTTTATACTCAGTTCCAACTGGAACTCCTGAATGTGTTATCTCCCTTGATGCGGAGAAAGCATTTGATCGTATAGAGTGGAACTACCTTTTTGCAATCCTAGAAAAATTTGACCTCGGCCAAAGTTTCATCTCTTGGATCCAATTGCTGTACCTGTGTCCTACTGCTTCTGTTCTAACTAATTTTCAGAAATCCCAAGTATTTAATCTCAAACGTGGCACCCATCAGGGATGCCCCTTAAGTCCCTTTCTCTTTGATTTGGCTATAGAACCTCTGGCGATAGCATTTCGAAATTGTCCTGAATTGACTGGGATTTGGAGAGGGGGTGTTGAGCATAAAGTTTCTCTCTATGCTGATGACTTATTACTCTTTCTCTCAAATCCATCTACATCCTTACCTCTAATGTTTTCACTTCTTGACCAGTTTAGCCAGATCTCTGGCTATAAACTCAACTTACATAAGAGTGAACTTTTCCCAATTAATAAAGAAGCACAAGAACTAATATTTCGTGATCTCCCTTTTAAAGTAGTCCATAATCAATTTACTTATCTTGTAATTACAGTCACAAGGAAGTTTAAAGATCTCTTTCGTGAAAACTTTGTCAATCTTTCATATGCTATAAAACAGAGTCTGGTACAATGGTCACCTCTATCTATGTCCTTGGTAGGTTGTATTAATGTTGTTAAAATGTATGTTCTCCCCAAAGTTTTATACTTATTTCAATCTATCCCAATTTTTATTCTTAAATCTTTTTTTGATTCCTTAAACTCTATTATTTTGTCATATCTGTGGCAGAATAAGTGCTCTAGAATTAATAAAATCCACCTCTAAAAATCTAAAAAAGAGGGAGGCATGGCTTTACCTAACTTTCGCTTATATTACTGGGCAGCTAATATACGTTGTGCTGCCTTCTGGTCTTTCTTCCACGGTCAACCTGAGTGCCCTAACTGGGTGGCAATGGAGTTGAGCTCCACTAAAGAATTATCTATATCTGCACTTCTTGGCTCTGCACTCCCTAGCAGTCTGCCCAGATCAATAGCTAATCCTCTGGTTAGACACACTTTGCGTATATGGGCTCAGTTCAGGAAATGCTATGGTTTCCAGGGGTTTTCCGTTTCTAGCCCTGTCGCATATAATCACCTTTTTTTACGCACTATGTACGATTCAGCATTCCATGTTTGGTACAGGAAGGGCATTAGACATTTTGAAGATCTCTTCATTGATAATCGCTTCGCTTCTTTTCAGCAGCTCTCCGTTAAGTTCAACCTGCCTAATGCTCACTTTTTCAGATATCTCCAAATCCGACACTTTACTGCTCCTTTAATTCCTAACTTTCCTGAAATGCCTGCGAAAAATGCTATGGACCTATTTCTTTCCATTAATCCACTAGGTAAAGGTTTAATTTCAATTATCCGAGATAAACTAGCAGCCTTATAACGGGCCCCTGTGGATAAAATTAAAATGGCCTGGGAGCAGGATTTAAATATCTCCTTATCCGCGAAGAGCTGGGACTCAGTTCTCAAATCGGTTAACTCAACCTCCCTTTGTGCTCGCCATTGCCTCTTACAGTTTAAGATTGTTCATAGAGCCCATATGTCTAAATCTAAACTATCTCGATTCTACCCTGGCATTAGTCCGCTCTGTGATAAATGCAAGAGGGGCGTGGCCTCTCTCATCCATATGTACTGGTTCTGTCCTAGCTTGGAGAAATTCTGGAAAGATGTCTTCACTACATTATCGGGTATTCTGAATCAGCACCTAGAACCTAACCCCTTATTTGCTCTGTTCGGTTTTTGGGGCGAGACAGATTTATGCCTGGGTCCGACCAAATGCCGAATACTATCCTTTGCCTCTCTCCTGGCGAGATGCTTGATCCTCCTTAGATGGAGAGATGTTGCCCCGCCCACTCATGCGCAATGGCTTAACGACATTATGGCCTGCTTGGACCTCAAAAAAATTCATTATTCAGTTCTTAATTCGGATCTAAAGTTCCATAAGGTCTGGGGACCTTTTATCGAGTACTTTCATAACCTTCCTCTTGACTAGGGTTTTTTTTTTCTTTTTTTTTCTCTTCTTTTCGGTCCCTTGCTTTCAGCTCCCTTTTTATTTCTGGTAGTAGGCATTATTATCCTCTGTTGCTAAGTGTACTCACAGTCTGGGAGTTTGACTGTCCGGACTTATACTCTTTATATTGTGTGGTGGTTGGTCTGGAGTTGTTGTTGTTTTTTTTCTTGTGTTGTGGGGCTTGGGGAGGACACTAAGCTCACTTGTCGTTTATTTAGGTGCTTTTTTGTTAAATTCTCTTCCTTTGTAGCATATTGTTATTGTATGCTTAATCTTGCACTGTATTAATGCTCCTCATTGGGATTTGGGGTTTTTAATTTTGTAAAATGTTTTGAAAAACTAATAAAAAAATTTTTTAAAAAAAAAAGGTCTGAGCCAGGAAACCCCTAGCTAGGCTGGCAGAGAATGTGCATTCCCATGGTGATATGCTACTTCCATTTTCAAATAGATTGGACGTCCTGAAACCACTAAATTCATTTGAATACAGTATTATTAATAATAGTTTAATAAGTTCCATGGTCATGAGGCCATGACTATTTTTGGTGGGGGGGGGGGGGCGGGGAAGAGCATAATGCCCTGGTTAAGGTTTCTACCGCTATGCTGTAGGTATTTTATTTTTAGCAGTTTCTGCAAAAGCAGTGTGTCCTGCTGGTAGAATGTTTTGGTTAAAGATAAGAAGCCCTGTGGTTCAGCTTAGCAATGTTGAGTCAGCCAATCAGAATGGAGGGAGTGGGAGAAAGTTCCAGAGGGAGAGAGTTGTGGCACACAGTAATCAGGTTCAGGGTCTTTTTCGCTGGAGCTGTGAAGAGGACTGGAAGGAAGGTGCCTCAGATGCCACGAAAAGGAGAGTTGTTGTTGCAAGTAGTGCTTTGAGCAGATGTATGACTCCAAGGAGGAAGGGCAGTACTCCTGAGAGAGCCCACTAGCTCAAGATGGTTTTCAAGGAGAGTTTGAAAATGTGGCAGGTGAATGGGCAGTAGATACTCCCCAAATACCCAGTTTTGGAAGATATGAGCTCCAAAATTGTGTGCACATTGAGACTGGTTTAACTGTAATGGACCCTTCTATTTCTTTTTGTTTTCTTTCTCTTAGTAACTGTTTGATAAAGCTGAAATTTAGTAAATATGCTTTCTTTGTAATTTCATGTGGAGTATGATGTGTATTTCTTGCCGACCAATATTGTGTATGGACAATATTTACACAGTATTTGTTCCAATTGAGGTTTCTTTAATCGGAGCACCATGTCATTCCTGTTTGGTTGAACCCCAAATCACACTGACCCATGACGTCTATTGTTTATGAAAGGAGCTCTTCTCACCGCTGAGTCACATGGATGTTAGCAGATCGTGCTAATGAGTTAAGTTTGCTTATGAACCCAGTGAGGGAGCTACATAGGATAACAACTGTTCCTGAACCTGGTGGTTTTGGACCTAAGGCTTCTGTAACTCCTTCCTGATATGATCGTGATCATAACCTTGCTCTGACTCCATTTAAGATCTTTGCCTCCACAAGTAAATTTCCTTTTGGTCTTCAATCAATCTCTTCCCAATTTTCCTATTCATATGGATAGAGAATATTTCTGATTTCTATTTGTGTTTGACGTCGGCTCTTTCTCATGCTCCATCTGTGCCATTCTGAATTTACTGTGATTAGCTTGATTTTCACTGTGTTAAACTGGTGAACATTCCTTTTTCTGCTACTTATGCAGAGAATGACCAGTCTGGGTGGCATGCAAACAAAAGTTTTTCATTGTATTTTCGTACATGTGAAAATAATAAACCAATGACCAATCACACTTTCATTTTTGGTTTTGTCGATGAGGAGGATCTTATTGTCTTCTCAACGTGGACCTGTGGTGGGACAGTGTGACATTATACGAGACTGGTGGGTGGTCAGTGAGTAGTTTAACATTGTTTATAGATTATATGTGTAGGAACAGGTGGGATTATTTTAAGTGTGTGTAAGGGTGGGGTCAATCTTTCTAAATTCCAAGTGTGGCAGGACTACTCACCCTAGGTGTTGCAACATGTGGGAATTCTGAGCCACTTCTTGAGCTCTGGATGACCACATTTGCAGGTGGTACTTTCAGCTTACATCATGATTTGGCACTTGAACACCAACCAGATGCATTGTGTTGCATCGTCAATGCTGAAACATGTTGGTGAAAAGAGAAATGTGATCCTGCAATGTAAGATTAGAAAGCTAGCTCATAGATTAAAGAGATGGACCTTCAACTCATAATCTGAGGGGAATTTTTTTTTCTGGAAGGAGAAGGACACCTTTAGGGTTTGGGTTGAAGACCACCACCTTATGTTCCATCTGGAGAGACTCTAACCTGAAAGCATGATTATTGAATTCTCCTTCCGGTAAAAAAAAATTCCCTTCTCTTCTTTTATGCCCCACTCAGGCCTCATACCTCTTCTCACCTGTCTATCATCTCCTCTTGGGTCCCTTCCTCTTTCATTTTGTCTTATGGTCTATGCTCCTCTTCTGTCCTTCCTCTCCTGCCCTTCACCTTTCTTATCCACTTAGCTTCACCTATCAGCTTCTAGCGATCCTCCTTCCCCTCCCCCAACCACCTTTCTCCGGTGTCTTCTCCCTTACTTTCCAGTCTTAAACAAGGGTCTCATTCCAAAACATCAACTGTATATTCATTTCTATTGATGCTGACTTACCTGCTGAGTTCCTCCAGCATTTTGATTGTGTTCCTTTGGATTTCCAGACTTTCTCATGTTTATTATTTGCCTTTTGCAGATTAGTTGTTAGTTAGTCTTCGTGTCTAGTTTTTAATTGATTATATTGTATTTCTTTGTTCTGAATGCCTGCAGGAAAATTGATCTCAAAGTCATATAGACAAGTTCACACTTCGATAATTAATTTTCTTTGATCTTTGAAATTTTGCATATCTGATCCATTCCCCACCTGCTCCTGAATGAATTTCTTGGTACCTGAATTATTGTTCCATCTCTTTGCTCTCCTCATTCCTCTACATCTGTGGAGCCTATGTTGTGGCATTTCCCCATCATTTTACCTTTAACATCAATGAACATTCACTATCGCCCTTTTGAACAACTTGTTGCATTACATTCAATTCTGAGTTCACACTTGCATAATCAAATGTCCACCTAGTAACATTGACATCAGTCCAACTTAGTACTTTTACAATTGTTTTCTTTCAGTATATGGTTCAGTCTTCCTAACTAATTACTCCAAACCACCCAGCTATTCTGCAGTGTTCCATGCATACAATTGATATGAAATGCTACTCATGTACCAAAAGTTTACCAATTTATTCATTCTCTCTTTTTGTTTCTGGTGCACACAAAATGTTTTGTTCCTGATTCATTGGGTTTCTTCATTCAATCCTGATTAATTTTAAATAACTTTTCTAGATTTACAAATCTGCCCATGGATTAGCGTGATAGGTTCAGTTATAAAAAAAGTTCAGCCGTAAAAAATATTGCAATAACAGATTCATACGATATATTGCCATTCATAAACCATGCTTTACCTTGATTCCTCTCAGCAGCACATGCTGATCTTATTCCCATGATTCATTTTGATATTTAATGACTAGAGGAGTTTTTATAGGTAAAGTGAAAAGAAGGGGTGTCAGATAATTTTAGTGGTGTTGCTCACTCAGACATTAGTGAGGTAATTGGCTTTGCAATGTGGTCTGGTCTGTTACGTACCCCGTAACTGGGTGCCTAACCAGCAGAGAAAGAAGAATCTGTTGGAGTCTGGTGGTACCAAACTAAAGGTGTTTATTAATAAAAATAAGCAAAACCATATCAATAATGCAAATATACATATAAAACCAGTTAGCAGTAATAAACCTAAAAGTGTAGGAATAATAATAATCAATAACAAACAAGCTCTGTCGATGTCTAGGGGTAAATGAATTGTCATAGAATATAAAGTTCAGTTCAGTTCATGAGTGCTGATGTAGTTATGGTTGTTGTAATCGTTAGAGAGAGAGAAAGTGTGAGATGTAACAGCTACAGTCAGGCAAACCTTTCTTTGTTTTCTTAATCCATCGTATCTTTGTGGTTATTCAGTTATGACCCCTCTGGTCTTCAGCCAGACCATTCTTCTGTGGTGGACTCATCACTCTGGCATGAGTGGACACACACACAAGTCCCCACCAGCCTTGCTTTAACACTGTGAGCTTTAGGGACCGATCTCCTGGTTCGGTCTCCGAAGCCCCCACCTTTCTTGTGGGTTCCAACACTCAGTCAGTGTCCACTGGTGTGTCTGTAGGGTGTCTCTCCAGATCTGTCTTTTTATCCCTACTAACGGGGACTTAGCTATCCATCACTCCTGAATGACTGTGTCCATCAAATAAGGCCACTCCTTCAGTCCACTGAGGAATGTCTATGAGTGAACTATTGTCCTTGCAGCAAGACAGTAAATAATTCCAAAAAAAAAGGAGTCACAATGCAGTTAATCAGCAATTTCCCTCTCTCTTATCTGTCGCAGATGTTCTTGCTTGTTTTTCGTCTCTCTTTCTCATGGTCAACATAACAACAGTAATAGTTTGTGGTTCTCAGGAGGGGGTTTGGGAATGGTTAACCCTTCACCCCATTGTCCATCAGGACTGTTCATCACTCATTACAGGTCACATGTCCATCAAAACCTACAGTGAAATGTGTTATTTTACAATAATCAACACATTCCGAGGATGGTTTTGGAGGGAGCCTGTAAGTGTCACCATGATTCTGCACCAATGTAGCACTGTCACAAAACTTAACCGTACACTTGAAATGTGGGAGGAAACCTGAATACCTGGAGGAAACCCACACGATCAATCAAGACAAGAGCAGCCAATCTCCTCGCAGACAGTGATCAGAATTAAATTCAATTTTAATTGTGATTCAACTCATGAATGGAGCAAAATGAGACAGCATTATTCCAGAGCCAGGGTGCAAACCATGGTGCCAACAGTCACACATAGCACATATAAGATAGTAGGATACAGCCACACGATAGAAGAGTCCAACCTTGAGCCATCCAATGCCGCCAGAATATACAGACGACCACAATACCGCTTCTCTTCTGGCGAGCAAACACTGGTGGGGAGGGCAGCACCAAATCCAACCTGGGTGCCACACCACACCACCCCTGTGGAGCGCACTGGCTCCAACTGCTCTCTCCTGGCAGCAGTATGCAGGCGACACCACGGCTTGAGGCCTAGCTCTTGCACTTACAAGACAGCGAGCACATATCAGTAAAATACAACCATGCAAATATATATATATATATATATATTTGAACCCTTATCACTGACTATTGTGCCAACCACTACACTACCGTAACCACCCTCAAATAATCTGCAAAAGAGAAAAAAACCTACAATATTTGGTACTGTTTTGTGTCAGTTGTTTCCTACTATGCAGTGGTGTGCTGGGGCAATGGCATCAACATGGGTGATGCCAACAGGCTCAATAAACTGATTAGAAAGGCTGGCTCTGTTATAGGAGTTAAGCTAGGCACACTGGAGGTTGTGGTAGAACAAAGGACCCTGCAAAAAATTCTAGCTATTCTGGACAATCTCTGCATGCCACGTTGGTTAAATAAAAGAGCACTTTCAGTAATAGACTGAGACAATTGTGCTGCTCTAAAAAGCATTATATGAGGTCATTCTTCACTATAATCAGGCACTATAATGACTATAATGAGTCAACCTATAGCCAGGGTAGTGATCTTGTAACCTTTGTCTTGTAAATCTTGTACATCTCATTGTACCTACTGTAACCTATTTTTTTTATTCTTTCTTAATTTTCTTCTAATATTTGTATATTGATGCACTTTGAATTTCCTTTGGGATCAATAAAGTATCCATCTGGTTATCTACTTACAGAGTTTCCCGTTCAGTGTGACCAGATACTTCACCCCATTTTTCAGCTCCTGTCTGAACTTCCTCTGCGTCAGTCCATAGATGCAAGTGTTGGTGCAGGAACTGAGTAGTTGCAACATGAATCCCGTTTGCTGGTTGATGTATATGGGGTTGCTGTAATACTTGTCCTGGTAATTGTAGTTTCTCATTCGCCATTTTAAGGAATGTACAAAATATGGAGTCCAGAGGAGGATGAAGTTGGCAGATAGAGTGAAGAGCAAAACCATAGACTTCTTACGGTTCTCACTTTCGGGATCATTGTGGTTATCGATGTTACTCATGAGTGCCCTACGGATTTTATTGGACTTTATAATATGTTTGACGGTAAGGGCATTGAACAAAAGAATGAGAATGATTGGTATCAAAGGAGTTACTACACTGTCGAACGATTCGTAACCCGCCCACAGGGGCGAGGTATAATACTCAGTAGTTTCCATGCAGAAATATGGTAAGTTGTTAATTATAATTTTGGGTTCAAACGCAAAGTAAAATGGGATGTTCTTCAAGCAGGCCAGTGTGCTCACCGTGGCTACAACCACACTTGCTGTCCTCTCGGTACAGTACCTTGGTTTGAGTTTTTGACAAGAAATGGCCACAAAGCGATCGAAGGTAAACGCAACTGTGAACCAAACAGAGCAATCGAGGGATGCAATCTTTGTGACAATTATTATGGCGCAGACCGGAGTGATGAACAAAAAATTTATCGGAAAATAAATGTTATTAATTCGCTTCAGTATGACTTCGATGATCACCACCATTAGATCTGCCATTGCCATGGCAACCAAATAGCGAGTAATACATTTGGTGAGTCCGCATTTTCCACGGCATAGAATTATGATTGCCACCAGGTTAACTGCAATAGAAAGAACAGAAAGTTGTTTACAAACTCAGTAAGTTAGCCAGTGCCAGGTAAAAAGAAACAATTTTCAGAAGTTTGTAATAAGATGAGGAACAGAAAATTCTACATAAGGTGAATGCTGTTGGTGTCTGAGAAAAGGTAGCAAAGGATTATTACTAATAGCTGATCTGCTGGAAGGGTGGGTGGTGAATGAAAACACTGCATTAAAAGATATTGGAAATTTGAGAAGGAAAATGTTGTATTTCCTGGAAATCCATCATCTTAAAATTAAGAACCCACAATGCTGAAATTAATTAGCTGGTCAAGGACCTCTATTGCAGTAAACTTTAGATGTTATTGACCTTACATCAAAACTGACAGAAAACTGGAATGGTTGGTTATCTGAAACTCTTGAATTCATTATTGAGTCCTACATGCTGCCACATGTCTTCCAGAAGATGCATTTAATTCAGCTTACAATGCCCCAATTAATGTCAGTGTAAGAGTTAGAGTGTGTGTGTGTATGCATGTGAGAGAGAGAGGGGGGGGGGGAAAAGAGAAAGAAAGGAAGCTCTCAGTGGGTGCAACTGTCAGATGTTTAAGATGATTTCATGACAGATACTGTATGATCACACAATCATATTTGTAGCAGATAGCCAAGTCTCTTTACACTGACCTCATTTTATTTTCCCCATATTCCCTTCAGGTCACCTGTGATTCTAACAGTCACCAAGCATGTAATTCAGTGTCCAACAGACATACCATCAAATCCTCTTTCACATGTTAGGGGAAACCAGTTCACTTGGAAAAAAATCCAACTGAGAACATTAAAGCTATTAACAATGAGGATTAGAAGATCGAGTGGAACCCAGGTAACTAAAGCCATGAGACAGCAGCTCTATGACTGTGTCAATGTGACAGAACGGTGATATAATTTACAGTTAGTTGGTTAAGTGTAGAGGATTCTAAGCTGTGAACACTGAAAATAATTCACTAATTTTGAAGGAATACAGGGACGTTATTGCCTCATTCAGAAGAAGTGCTTGGGCACCTGAATGGTGGGAATGGAAGAGGCAAAGGGAAGGTGATGTGGTTGTATAAAACAGTGCTGAGCAAGGCAGTGGTTGTGAGTGGAGATGGATGGGTGAACCAGGGAGTCAGAGGAGGTCCAGATGGTGAAAGGAAGGAAAGGTGCATCCGGTGGTGGCATCTTTCTGCAGCTGGTGGAAGTACATCATGCTTGTTATACACCTCTGCTTGCCCCTCTCCACCTGCCTGACACATATACTCTCAGCCTCCCTTCTATAAAAAGGAAAACTTGCATGTAACAATGCAAGAGAAGAAAAATAAACATTCACTGAGCATCTAGAAACTTATGCACATTAATTGGTTCCTTTCCCTTACCAGTAATGCCAACTGCTGCAAGAATGGGGTAGTAGATGCTTTCAAACACAAAGATAACTGGATAGTCCATGTTATGTGTCAAGGAGAGTTGCCCACCAGGTACCATCAGAAGGTTGCCAGTCTAGTTACACAAGACCTTTCTTATATGCAAAGGAATAGTCTGCTGGGATTCTCACCTGCATTGAACTCTGTTTGTTATATTCAATTAATTAACTAGACTTAATCAACCAAAGACAAAACTGATTTTTTAAGCTATTTTTAAATTACTTTTTTCTTCTTTTGAAAAACAATGGTTCTTCAGAAAGCATGTGCTCTGCCTCAATGACAGCCTTGTGCATAGTTATTGCACAAGTGACCTATCCCTTCAATAGTTATCCTTACAGAACTGTGTGTTGTCTGGCAGAGGGAGCTGGCCATTGTCAGTGACTGTGTAGCTACTGTGACTGTCCACAAGAAAATGAATCTCAGGGCAGTATATGGTGACATATATGTACTTTGCTAATAAATTTACTTTGAAATTCAGTCTTTATTTCTTGCATTATTCACTTTTATCTGCCCCATCCTTTGTTTTGTTATTTGTCCCACTGTCACCCCCATTCTGCTATCATCTTTTGTCATGATGTACCTAGTCCAGCACTGTCCTTCCTAATTGAAACCTGACATCGATTCTATTTCCTTTGTTTTGTTGCTTTGTTCCCTCCTGGGATACAAAAGTGACTGTCACATCCTGGTTTATAAATTCTTCTGTCTTCATACCTTCTTCAATTTATTCTCCAAGTCCTTACTCCAATTCTTCAGCCTTGTTTGACCATTTACACTTTTGTGATCAATGATGACATGTTCATCCAGGACAAGCCCACATATTTGCTCTGCAACTCTCTTCTCACTCTTTCTGCTCAAATATAATAGGCACGAAGGCAGAGTGGGGAGCATTTCTCTGTTGGTAGAAAATGAAATCAAATTACTAAAAGAGGTAGCATAGTGTTGGAAGGTGTTGACTCATTGTGGATAGATCTAAGGAACTGCAAGGGTCAAAAGACCCTGATGAGAATTGTATACAGACCCCCAAACAGAGTAAGGACATGGCCTATAAATTACAACAGGAGATAGTAAATCCATGCCAAAAGGGCATTGTTACAATAGTCATGGGGGACTCCAATGTGCGGTAGATTGAGAAAATTAGGTTGTTGCTGGATTCCAGGAAGGGGAATTTCTAGAGTGTCTGTGAGATGGCTTTTTAGAGCAATTTGTGGTTCAATCCACTAGGGGATCAGCTATTCTGGATTGAGCGTTGTGCAATGAACCAGAATTGATTAGAGAGCTTAAGTTAAAATAACCCTTTGGAGAAGTGAACATAATATGAATGAACTCACCCTGAAATTTGAGAAGGAGAAGCTAAAGTCAAATGTATCAGTATTACAGTAGAGTAAAAGGAATTACCGAGGCATGAGAGAGGAGATGACCAGAATTGATTGGAAAAGAACACTGGCAGGGATGACAGCAGAACAGCAATGGCTGGAATTTCTGGAAGCAATTCAGAAGGCACAGGATATATCTATCCCAAAGAGGATGAAGTATTCCAAAGGATACATGACACAACCATGGCTGACAAGAGAAGTAAAAGCCAACATAAAAAACTAAGAGAGGGCATATAATAGAGCAAACATGAGAGGGAAGTCAGAGGATTGGGAAGCTTTTAAAAGCCAACAGAAGACAACTAAAAAAGTCATTAAGAAGGTAAAGATGGAATATGAATGCAAGCTAGCAAATAATAAAGAGGATACCAAAAGTTTCTTCACATACATAAAGTGTTAAAGGGAGGCAAGAGTGGATATTGGACTGCAGGAAAATGATGCTGGAGAGGTAGAAATGGCGGATGAACTGAACCAGTATTTGAACAGAACATGATAAAATAGGCTGTAGTCAGCAAGGTTTCCTCAAGGGAAAATGTTGCCTAACAAATATATTGGAATTTTTAAGAAATATCAAGCAAAATAGACAAAGGAGAATCAATGGATGTTCATAAGAACGTAAGAAATGGGAGCAAGAGCAGGTAATCTGGCCCAGTGAGCCTGATCCGCCATTTAATAAGATCATGGTTGATGTGGTCATGGACTCATCTCCACCTATCTGATTTTGCCCCATAACCCTTAATTCCCTTACTATGCAAAGATCTATCCATCCTTGTCTTAAATATATTCATTGAGGTAGCCTCCACGGCTTCATTGGGCAGAGATTCCACCCTCTGGGAAAAGCAGTTCCTCCTCATCTCTGTCCAAAGTCTACTCCCCTGAATCTGGAGGCTATGTCCCCTTGTTCTAGTCTTACCTATCAGTGGAAACAACTTTCTTGCCTCTATCTTACCTACCCCTTTCAGAATTTTGTATGTTTCTATAAGATCTCCTCTCATTTTTCTGAATTCCGGAGGGTACAGTCCCAGGCAACTCAATTTCTCCTCACAGTGTAATCCCCTCATCTCTGGAATCAACCTGGTGAACCTCCTCTGCACCGCCTCCAAAGCCAGTATATCCTTCCTCAAGTAAGGAGACCAGAAATGCAGGCAGTACTTCAGGTGTGGCCTCACCAGTATCCTGTACAATTGCAACATAATCTCTCTGCTCTTAAATTCAGTCCCTCTAGCAATGAAGACCAACATCGCATTTGCCTTCCTGAAAGCCTGCTGCACCTGCAAACCAACTTTTTGTGATTCATGCACAAGCACTCCCTAGTCCCTCTGCACAGCAGCATGCTGCAATTTTTTACCATTTAAGTAATAACCTGCTTTTCCATTTTTCCTTCCAAATAGGATGACCTCTCATTTACCAGCATTGTATTCCATCTTCCAGACCCTTGTCCACACACTTAACCTAGCTATATCTCTCTGCAGACTCTCCATATCTTCTGCACAATTTGCTTTTCCACTCAATTTAGTATCATTAGCAAACTTAGATAGACTACACTCGGTCCCCTCTTCCAGATCGTTAATGAATATCGTGAACAGTTGCGGCTCCAGCACTGACCCCTGTGGCATACTGCCCACCACTGATTGCCAACCAGAGTAACATCCATGTATTCCAACTCTCGTCTTTCTATTAGTTAACCAATCCTCTATCCATGCTAATATATTGCCCCCAATTCTATGCATCCTTATGGATGTGTTTTATGCGCACCTAATCGAATGCCTTCTGGAAATCCAAGTAAATAATGTCCCTCTGTTCCTGTCTATCTACTGCACTTGTTATATCCTCAAAGAACTCCAGTCAAGTTACAGAGGAGATTTACCAGGATGCTGCGTGATTTAGAGAGTATGGATTATGATCAGAGATTAAGGGAGCTAGGGCTTTACTCTTTGGAGAGAAGGAGGATGAGAGGAGACATGATAGAGGTGTACGAGATATATTAAGAGGAATAGACAGAGTGGACAGCCAGCGCCTCTTCCCCAGGGCACCACTGCTCAGTACAAGAGGACATGGCTTTAAGGTAAGGGGAGGGAAGTTCAAGGGGGATATTAGAGGAAGGTTTTTCACTCAGAGAGTGGTTGGTGCATGGAATGCACTATCTGAGTCAGTGGTGGAGGCAGATACACTAGTGAAGTTTAAGAGACTACTAGACAGGTATATGGAGGAATTTAAGGTGGGGGGTTATATGGGAGGCAGGGTTTGAGGGTTGGTACAACATTGTGGGCTGAAGGGCCTGTAATGTGCTGTACTGTTCTATGTTCTAAGTTTCTGTAGTTGGATTTTCAGAAGGCTTTTGAAAAGGTGCCACACTTGAGGCTGCCTCACAAGTTAAGAGCCTGTGCTATTACAGAAGAGTTTGTAGCATGGATAAATTAGTGTCTGATTGACAGGAGGCAAAGAATGGGAATAACGGGAGATTTTTCTGGTTGGCAGCTGCTGACCAGGGCTGTTCCACAGGGGTCTGCATTGGGACTGCTTCATTTTATGTTATATGTCAGTGACTTGGATGAAGTAATTGATAGCTGTGAGACCAAGTTTGCAGATGATACCAAGATAGATGGAGGGGCAGTTAGTTTTGAGGAAGTAGAGATGCTACAGAAGGACTTATACAGGTTAGGAGAATGGGCAAAGAAGTCACGGATGGAATACAAAGTCAGGAAGTGTACGGTCATGCACTTTGGTAGAAGAAATGAAAGGGTAGATTATTTTCTCAATGAGAAAATACAAAAATCTGAGATGTAACAGGACTTGGGAGACCTTGTGCAGGATCCCCTAAAGGTTAATTTGCAGGTTAAGACAGTGAGGAGGAAGGCAAATGCAATGTTAGCATTCATTTCAAGAGGCCTGGAATAAAAAAACAAGGATGTAATGTTGAGGCTTTTTAAAGCACTGGTGAGGCCTAACTTGGAGTATTGTGCTCCTTTTCTTAAAACAGTTGTGCTGACACTGCAGAGGGTTCAAAGGATGTTTACAAAAATGATTCCAGGATTGAAAAGTTTGTCATACGAAGAGTATTTGATGGCTCTGGGCCTGTAATCACTGAAATTCAGAAGAATAAGGGGTGAACTAACTGAAATCTATTGAGTGTTGAAATGCCTCAATAGAGTGGATGCAGAGAGGATTTTGCCTTTGGTGGGAAAGTCTAGTACCAGAGGACAAGGCCTCAGAATTGAGGGGTGCCATTTTAGAATGGACCTGTGGAGAAATTTCTTTAGCAAGTGAGTGACGAATCTGTAAAATTCATTGTCACAGTAATCTGTGAAGGCCAAGTTTTTACATATATTAAAGGCAAAAGTTGACAGATCCTTGATGAGTCTGTATCAAGGCAGGAGATTGGGGCTGAGAGGAAAAATAGATCAACCATGATGAAATGTTGGAGCTGATTCGATGGGCTAAATGGCTTAATTCTGCTCCTAAATCTCTTGATCTGATGGTCAAATATACTACCCTGAGATTTATTTTCTTGCAGGCATTCACAGTAGAACAAAGAAATATAAAAGAATCCATGAAAAACTACACACAGAGAAACCGAGACTGCAAAACAACCAATGTGCAAAAGACAAACTGTGTAAGTACAAAAAAAAGTAAATGAATAATATTGAGAATGTGAGTTGCAGAGTCCCTGAAAATGAGTCTGTAGGTTGTGGAATCAGTTCAGTGTTGAGGTGAGTGAAGTTATCCATGCTGATTCAGGATCCTGATGATTGAAGGGTAACAACTGTTCCTGATCCTGGTAGTGTGGGGCCCAAGGCTCCTGTATCTCTTTCATGATATGATTTGAATCATATCTTTGCTCTGATTCCAAAAAAATCCTCTTTGATTTTCAGAAGTATTCACTTAAGATCTCTGTCTCTACAAGTAAAGTTCCCTTTGTGTGGTAAACTATGTATACCTGTCTGGACATGCCCCTCTGCTGACTGCTCCTGTGGCTCCTCACACAGACCCCTGTATAAAGCTGATTGGAGGCACTGCTCCCCCCTCAGTCTCCGAGATGCCGTGCTCCATTTTGCTGCTAATAAAAGCCTATCGTTCACCTCCCGTCTCCGAGAGTTATTGATGGTGCATCACTTTGGTCTTCAAACAATTGATTGTAGACTTTAGAAAGGGTAAGTTAATGGGAACATATGCCAGTCCTCAGGGATCAGAAACGGAAAGGGTGAGCAATTTCTAATTCCTGGGTGTCAACACCCCTGATATATTGATGTGGTCCAACATATTGATGCAGTTTCAAAGAAGGGCACGGCTGTGGCTGTAATTCATTTGGAGTTTGAGGAGATTTAGTATGTCACCAAAGACTCTCAAAAATTTCTACAGATGTGCCATGGAGACCATTCTAACTGGCTGCCATTCTAACTATCTGGTGTTGGGTGGGAGCACTGCACAAGATCGAAATAAGTTGCAGAAAAGTTGTAAACTCAATCAGCCCCATCATGAGCACTAGCCTCTCCAGCATCCAGTGCATCTTCAAGGAGCAATGCCTCAAGAAGGCAGCATCCATCAATAAGGATCCCCATCACTCAGGACATGCTCTCTTCTCATTGCTACCATCAGCAAAATGTACAGGAGCCTGAAGGCACACACTCAATGATTCAGATGTCTGAATGAACATTGAACCCATGAACACCGCCTCACTACTTTTTTCTCCTTTTTTACACCACACGCGCACACACACCAGATCTCCATATCAACTCTGCCCTGGCTTGTGCCCTACCAGAGGTGCAGTACCCATGGTCGACCACGACTGACGGAGGGGGGGAGGGTGTGTGTGTGTGTATATATGTGTGTATTGGTTCTTCCATGTTAAGAACCTGGTGAGTATTTCCTTTTTAGGTGGATAGATTTCAGATAGATAGAGAGATGGAAAATTAGATACATGGATGGGCAGTGTGGAAATATGTCTCTCCCAAAGGAGGCATAAGGCATTCCTTCCCTCCACTAGCATTCAGGTTACTAGTGGGAAAGGTGTTGCATTTTCTTAGCTCCCCCACCCTGATCACGATCACGTGAAGTCATGGGAGTATGTGGTGGATGGTTGGCTCAGCAGCATATCGCTAGTTCTAGTTGTGACCACTGACACCAGTCAGACGATCTCTGAAGGTTGGGGTCACCTGTCTCATAAAGACACTGCCCCGAAGAAGGCAATGGTAAACCATTTCTGTAGAAAAATTTGGCAAGAACAATCATGGTCAAAGACCATAATCACCAATGTCTTATGATGTGCTGCATAAGGATGATGAAGATGAAGAGGATGGATAGATAGATGCTATTGATTGATGGATTGATAGCTAGTTGGTTAGATATTAGATAGATTAGGTAGATAGGTAAATAAATAAATTGATAGATGGATAGATGGAAAAATGGATAGATAGATCCATAGATAGATTAGGTAGATTGATGGATAGATAAATAGATTGATAGATGGATAGATAGAAAGATAGATTATATGAGAAATGAGATAGAGTCCTTGAAAGTGAGTCCAAATGTTTTGGAAACAGTTCAGAATTGAGGTGAGTGAAGCTATCTTTACTGCTATGTTTGATAAAAATGTAAATACTCACCAACCACATACCTGACTGCATTTGTACAGCTGATAAAAGGATTCCACATAGTGTGCCTCAGATTTTTTAATTGTTGAATCACAGCTCCCCAGTTCTTCAATTTTTCAGACTCCTTGACTGCATCTCAATTTCTTGCCCCTCCACTGTCACTCCTCTCCTGCTGGACAGCATAAACAGGCTCTTTCTCCTTCCACTCCATCGGGGCAATGGACCAATGCTCGCAATTTCTGTATTTTCAACAATAAGATTCTAGCACTAGCTACATCTTCTCATGTGGCACTTCTCAGTGTTTCGAATGGACCATTCCCTTCATGATTCAGTGATCTGCTCCTGTTTCATCCATTCAGTACCTTGTCCCAGAGCACTTGGCCAGAGAGTCTTAGAGTCATAGAGCACTACAACAGAGAAACAGGCCTATTGGCCCATCTAGTACATGCCAAGCTGTTACTGTGCCTGGACCCATTGACCTGCAACTGGACCATAGCCTTCCATACCCCTCCCATCCATCTACTTATCCAAACTTCACTAAAATATTGAAATTGAACCCATATCCACCACTTCCGTTGGCAGCTCGTTCTACATTTGACACAGATCCTCGTATCTTTTTCCTCCCCACTACCCAGGAAAAAAAATAGTCTTTGCAATGAAGCAGTGATTCATTTCTTCTTCTTCCAAGCTAGTTTGCTGTATGTAGTGTTCACATCTCCATTGGAGAAACTAATTGGAGTTAGGGTGACAGCATCATGGGGAAACTCTGTTCATTCACAAGTACCCCTCTGAACTCACTGATGCCTGTCACGTTACTTCTCCAGCCCATTCCTGGTCTGACCTGTCTGTCTATGACCTTTACTGTCATAACAAGACCCAAAGTAGAACAGGATATCACTTTCCAGACTCAGTATTGAATTCTACAACTTCAGGGATTCTCTCTCTCTAGCAGATCTTCAGTTTTGCACTTTGCATTAACACACTTTGACATTCCTACAATTCTGAAAAGTTTATGCTCCTTCAGGGGTTCCTAACCTTTGGTCCACTGAGCACTCTGTTAATGGCAGAGGTCAATGGCATGAAGACTTTGGGGACCCCTCCTTTATATTGTCTCTCTCTAAATGCCTCAGGTCCACTGGTTTTGTTCACCTTCTCCTTCTCGGACTCCACCCATTGACCAGGTACTTTCAGCTACAGTATCGCCATGGCAACCAAACCTCATCCTGTCTGAGATACTCATTGCTGTATTTGAACTTTGCCCTATCCTCTCTGAAGCATAATGCTAACCTTCTCTCATTCTCCATTTAGATAAACGGTCTTTGACCTGAAGCGTTAACTTTTTCTTTTTCCACAAGTGCTGCCGGACCTGCTGTGAACATCCAAAGCAGACCACAGAATATAACAGCTCAGTACAGGCCCTTTGGCCCACAATATTTTGCTGTCCTTCTAACCTACTGTACGATCAATCTAATGCTTCCCTCCCGCATAACTCTCCATTTTTCTTTCAGCCATGTGCCTGTCAAAGAATCTCAGTAATGTTTCTAATGGATCTACCTCTACAACCACACCTGGCAGGTGCTCCATACACCCAATTCCCTCTGTGTATTAAAATAAATAAATAAATTACTCTGACATCTAACACAACCCTCCCTCCCCACACCATACTTTCCCCCAAACACCTTAAAGTTATGCTCCATCATTTAAGCCAATTCTACCCTGGAGAAAAGTCTCTGGCTATCCACTCGACCTCAGCCTCTTATTATCTTGTACACCTCAGTCAAGTCACCTTTACTCCCAGGAGTTTTTGATGTGCGTGTTCTGGAGTCTTGCTTGGTTTTACCTACAAGTACTATTTTTTTCCCCCAGTTTTCACCTTCAGTTTCACCTCTGCAGCTTTCGTGCTTCTGTGTTCTGAGTTCTTATCGCTCTTAAACTGTTAGTTGTTGTTTAATCCTACCCTGTATATCCCTCCAGTTTATAAAGATTTAGTATTAAACTTGTCATCACTCTGTCTTAAACCCTCTCATTGCTTCACATTCAATTAACCATTTCCTCCCCATTTCTCCTTAATCAGATTTCAGCACGGTAAAATTGGGCTGATTTTAATTTTTAACTTTTGCCATTGTATCATTATTCATTGTTAGATGTTCCAAAATGTTCAGATAACACTGGACAACAAATTATGTTGAAATTGCTGCTTCCTCAGAAATATTGTTTTGTTTATAATAGACCTCTTGAAACTGAATACAAATATAATTGCAGCCTACTTGTATCTCGTAGGAATTTGGAGAAACAAGAAATACTTTTATTGAATATGATGTGCTTAATTGCATAATGGTGCTAACACTATGCAATAGATCTATGAAGCTAAAACTATTTTGATGGATTTTGTCTGTACTCGGTCTGAGGCTTCTCACCTAACTGTCCATCACTGATCAATTCCAGTTGCCTGGAGACCATTTGTCTATGACTGCAATGTCATGTTGAAACCTTATACTATGCTTGTCACTGACAGTGCCAATATCTGCTTGGTTAAGGTCAAAATGGGAATGCAGAAAAAATAATTTTTGGTGGGTAACATATTGCACATCATGGTTTTGTATGCCTGAAGCATGTCAAACAGCAGAACATAATTTGGCGCTCTACAGCTGCCAACAACATTTTTAAGCAACATCCTTGAATGCCTTCAATGTAATTTTCACTGGTCCTACTGGAGGTTCTTCGAATTGCCTGTCCTTGATGACCTGTATGATTTGTGGACCAACTAAAATGCCTTCCTCAGTCTTGCCATCAATTATTCTGACTTGAATTATGAATTGAAATAACAAATATAAGCAATTATAAAAAGATTTGTGATAGGGAAAATTCAATGTGATTTTCATGATCAACAGCCTGAAATCCATAAGATTCAGCCAAAAGTATTCAGGAAGCAAAATCCTTGTTATCCAGTGTAATCAATGCATGCAATTTTATAATCCTCCCCATTTACTATATACTCACCCAAGTTATTCATTTTCTGCTTTTGGTTTAATTAATTTGGGTTTTGCAAATACATTATTCCGTTTTTCTTTTATTATTTAATCTAAGGGTAGGAACCTAGTCAATCCAAATCATTTCTGGTCCTATCTGTCTATTTACTTAATGCCTCTCCTCTGTTGCATGAGCCTCCTCAGTCATAATAGAGTCCAATAAATTGTATTCCGCCAGCTTTGTGTCAGTTGTTTTCTATTTACAGAGTTTCCCATTCAGTGTGACCAGATACTTCACCCCATTTTTCAGCTCCTGTCTGAACTTCCTCTGTGTCAGTCCATAGATGCAAGTGTTGGTGCAGGAACTGAGTAGTTGCAACATGTACCCTGTTTGCTGGGTGATGTATTTAGGGCTACTGTAATACTTATCCTGGTAATTGTAGTTTCTCACTCGCCAGTTTAAGGAATGAACAACATATGTTGTCCAGAGGAGGATGAAGTTGCCAGACAGAGTAAAAAGCAAAACCATAGACTTCTTACGGTTCTTGCTCTCGGGATCATTGCGATTATCCCCGTTACTCATGAGCACCCTACGGATTTTGTTAGACTTTATAATATGTTTGACAGTAAGTGCGTTGAATGAAATGATGAGAAATATTGGTATCAAAGGAGTTACTATACTGTCGAGCACCTCGTAAGCTGCCCAGAGGGGCGAAGTATAGTAGACAACAGTTTCAACACAGAGATATGGAATGTTGTTAATCACATGTTTAGGTTCATACAAAAAGTAAAGGGGGGTGCTCCTCAAACAGGCCAGTGTGCTCACCGTGACTATAGCGACACTTGCCATCCTCTCGGTACAGTACCTTGGTCTGAGTTTTTGACAAGAAATGGCCACAAAGCGATCGAAGGTAAAAGCGACTGTGAACCAAACAGAGCAATCGAGGGCTGCCGTCTTTGTGACAAGTTTCATGGCGCAGACTGGAGTGATGAACAAAAAGTTTATCGGCAAATAAATGTTGTTTAGTCGCTTCAGTACGACTTCGATGATCACCACCATTAGATCCGCCGTAGCCATGGCAACCAAATAACGAGTAATACATTTGGAGAGTCCACAATTTCCCCGGCACAGGATTACAATCGCCACCAGGTTAACTGCAGCAGAAAGGAAATAAAGTTATCACCAGTCTATGCAAATAACCCAGTGGCAGGGTAAAAAGAAATTACAAATTAAAAAGCTTTGTAATAAAATGAAGAAAAGAGGATTCTATATAAGGTGAATGCTGTTGGTGCTGTCTGAGAAAGGGTAGCAAAGGATTATTGCTAACAGCTGATCTGCCAGAGGGGTGGGGATGAATAAAAACACTGCATTAAAAGATTTTGGGATTGTGAGAAGGAAAACATTTCATTTCCTGAAAATCTGCCCCTCCCCAAAGAAAAACCCACTATGTGGAAATTAATCTGCAGGTCAAAGAAAATGTGTTGTGGCAACTTTTGATGTTACTGACCTTGCATCAGCAGTGACAGAAAACTGGAATGGCAGGTAATCTGAAATTTGTGCATTCAATAGTCATTCCACAGGCTGCCACATGTCTTCCAGGAGATACATTTCCTTCAGCTTATGTTGGCAGTAAATGGGACAGCGTAAGAAATTAAAGAGTGAATGTTTGTGTGTGTAAGAGAGAAATGGAGAAAGAAAGTTTCAAGTGTGGGCAAAGTCAGGTGGATGCTTGCAACAATCCTCATGCACATATTCTGCAAAATACTGTCATACAGTCACAAATGTAGTACATAGCCAAGACCATGCTGACCTTTTTATACAAATCTCATTTTACTTCC
Organism: Hemitrygon akajei; assembly: GCF_048418815.1. Lineage (NCBI taxonomy): Eukaryota > Metazoa > Chordata > Chondrichthyes > Myliobatiformes > Dasyatidae > Hemitrygon > Hemitrygon akajei. Next base: position 213,084,554 of record NC_133124.1, on the reverse strand, counting down.
CCCATATTCTCCCGTGTTCACCTGAGATTCCACCAGTCACCTCACAGGAAATGTAATTGTGTGACCAATTAATATCCCAATCGAAGCCTTTTTCAGGTGTGTGGAAACTGGAGCTCTTGGAAAAGAAATCTAAAGGAGAACATTAAAACTTTTAACAATTAACATTAGAAGTCAGAGTTGAACCCGGGTAACTAAAGCTGTGAGACAGCAGAACTACTAACTGAGCCACTGTTACACAACAGTGTTGAAATTTACATTTGGTTGGTTAAGTGTAGTGGATTCCAAGCCAAGAACACTGAGTTCACCAGTTTTGAAGGAATACAAGGATGTCATTGCCTCATTTAGAAGCAATGCATGGGCACGTGAATGGTGGGAATGGAAGAGGCAAAGGGAAGGTGATGTGGTTGTATAAAACAGTGCTGTGCAAGGCAGTGGTTGTTGGTGGAGATGGATGAGTGAACCAGGGAGCCAGAGGAGGAACAGTACTTCCAGATGGTGAAAGGAAGGAAAGGTGCATCCGGTGGTGGCATCTTATTGCATCTGGTGGAAGTACATCATGCTTGTTATACATCTCTGCTTGCCCCTCTCCACCTGCCTGACAAATATACTCCCAGCCTTTCTTCCAGAAAAGAAATATTTGCATGATGTAACTTAAGAGAAAAATAAACATTTACAGGACATTCAGAAAATTATGCACATCAGCTAGTTCCTTTCCCTTACCTGTGATGCTAACTGCTGCAAGAATGGGGTAGTAGATGCTTTCAAACACAAAGATAACTGGATACTCCATGCTATGTGTCAAGGATACTTGCCCATCTGGCACTGTCTGATGGTTGTCAGTCTAGTCGTAGGAGACTTTTCTTATATACAAAGGAATGGTCTGCTGGGATTCTCTCCTAGAATGAATTCTGTTTGTTACATTCAATTAAACAACCAGACTTAATCAACCAAAGAGAAAATCTATCTTAGAAGCTATTTTTAAATTATTTTGCTTTTTCGTTGGAAAATAATGGTTCTCCAAAAAGCGTGTGTCCTGTCTCAATGAGAGTCTTGTGAATAGTAATTGCACATGTGACCTATCCGTTCATGAGTTATCCTCACAGAACTGTGTGTTGTCTGGCAGAGGGAGCTGGTCTTTGTCAGTGACTGTAAAGCTACAGTGCAGCTACTGTGAATGTCCTCAAATAACTGTATCTTAGTGTAGTATATAGTATACATGTATTTTGATAATAACTTACTTTAAACATTGTTTTTTATTTCTTACATTTTAATCTGGTCCCATCCTTTGTTTTGCCATTTGTCCCATGATCTCGCCTGCTCTGCTATCATCTATTGCAATGACATCACATCTGCACCTAGTTCATCGCTGTCCTTCCTAATCTAAACCAGACATCTCTATTGTATTTCCTTTGTTCCATCCTGGGATATAAAGATGACCCTCACATCCAGGTTTACAGTCTCTTCTGTCTTCATACCTTCTTTAATTTCTTCTCTGAGTCATTACTCCAATTGTTTGTTTCACCATTTACACTTTTGTGACCAATGATGACTTGAGTCAATCTGGGACAGGCCCACAGATTTGCTCTACAACTCTCTCCTCTCTCTTTCTACCCAAATGTAAAAATTCAGATCTTTCAACATTGATTTTCAATCACCCATTCTCCCAGCTTATTTTTGTCCTTGTCATTCCTGCTGTTCTCCCTACAGTTCACCCCACTGCCAAAATGTTGCCTCATCTGCAGATTTGTAAACACTGCCTTGAACATGCATATCTAAGTCAACGTTCCTCCACCATTCCGTTTCTTGTTACTTTGCCAATTTTCTATCCATGCTAATATTCTTGTATACCCTATATAGACCACACACTAACAGGGACTGCCAAATAACCAATGTTCAAAAAACAAATTGTACAAGTAAAAAATAGGTAAATAAAAAGAAAAGTTCCTAACCTGAGCACTAAGCACTCTGTTAATGGCAGAGATCAGTGCTATAAAAATTTTGAGAACCCCTCCTTTATAATGTCTCTCTCTAAATGCTTCAGGTCCACTGGTTTTGTCCACCTTCTCTTTCTCAGACTCCACCCATTAACCAGGTACCTTCATCTACACTATCACCATGGTAACCAAACCTCATCCTGTCTGAGGTACTCTTTGCTGTATTTGAACTTTGCCCTATCCTCTCTGAAGCATAATGCTAACCTTCTCTCATTCTCCATTCAGATAAAAGGTCTTTGACCTGAAGCGTTTTCTTTTTCCACAAGTGCTGCCGGACCTGCTGTGAACATCCAAAGCAGACCACAGAATATTACAGCTCAGTACAGGCCCTTTGGCCCACAATATTTTGCTGACCTTTTAACCTACTGTACGATCAATCTAATGCTTCCCTCCCGCATAACTCTCCATTTTTCTTTCAGCCATGTGCCTGTCAAAGAATCTCAGTAATGTTTCTAATGGATCTACCTCTACAACCACACCTGGCAGGTGTTCCATACACCCAATTCCCTCTGTGTTATAAAAAAAAAACTCTGACATCTACCACCAACCCCTCCCCACACCATACTTTCCCCCAAACACCTTAAAGTTATGCTCCCTCATTTAAGCCAATTCTGCCCTGGGGAAAGGTCTCTGGCTATCCACTTGATCTTGTACACCTCTATCAAGTCACCTTTACTCCCAGGAGTTTCTGATGTGCGTGTTTTGGAATCTTGCTTTATTTTACCTACAAGTACTTTTTTTTTCCTGTTTTCTCCTTCAGTTTCACCTCTGCAGCTTTCATGCTTCTGTGTTCTGAGTTCCTATAGCTCTTAAACTGTTTGTTGTTTAATTCTACCCTGCATATCCCTCCAGGTTTATAAAGATTTAATATTAAACTTGTCCTCACTCTGTCTTAAACCCTCTCATTGTTTCACATTCAATTAACTATTTCCTCTCCATTGCTCCTTAATCAGATTTGAGCACAGTAAAATTGGGCTGATTTTAATTTTTAACTTTTGCCATTGTATCATTATTCATTGTTAGATGTTCCAAAATGTTCAGATAACACTGGACAACAAATTATTTCGAAATTGCTGCTTCCTCAGAAATATTTTTTTGTTTATAATAGACCTCTTGAAACTGAATACAAATATAATTGCAGCCTACTTGTATCTCGTAGGAATTTGGAGAAACAAGAAATACTTTTATTGAATGTGATGTGTTTAATTGCGTAATGGTGCTGACACTATGCAATAGTTCAATGAAGCTAAAAATATTTTGTTGATGAATTTTGTCTGTACTCAGGGTCTGAGGCTTCTCACCTAACTGTCCATCACTGATCAATTCCAGTTGCCTGGAGACCATTTGTCTATGACTGCAATGTCATGTTGAAACCTTATACTATGCTTGTCACTGACAGTGCCAATATCTGCTTGGTTAAGGTCAAAATGGGAATGCAGAAAAAATAATTTTTGGTGGGTAACATATTGCACATCATGGTTTTGTATGCCTGAAGCATGTCAAACAGCAGAACATAATTTGGTGCTCTACAGCTGCCACCAACATTTTTAAGCAACATCCTTGAATGCCTTCAATGTAATTTTCACTGGTCCTACTGGAGGTTCTTCGAATTGCCTGTCCTTGATGACCTGTATGATTTGTGGACCAACTAAAATGCCTTCCTCAGTCTTGCCATCAATTATTCTGACTTGAATTATGAATTGAAATAACAAATATAAGCAATTATAAAAAGATTTGTGATAGGGAACATTCAATGTGATTTTCATGATCAACAGCCTGAAATCCATAAGATTCAGCCAAAAGTATTCAGGAAACAAAATCCTTGTTTTCCAGTGTAATCAATGCATGTCATTTGAAAATCCTCCCCATTTACTACATACTCACCCAAGTTATTCATTTTCTGCTTTTGGTTTAAGGAATTTGGGTTTTGCAAATATATTATTTTGTTTATTTTTATTATTTAATCTAAGGGTAGGAACTGAGGCAATCCAAATCACTTCTGGTCCTGTCTGTCTATTTATTTAATACCTCTCCTCTGTTACATGCCGGTATCTCACAGAGCTTCCCCAGTCATAATAGAGTCCAATAAATTGTATTCCTCTAGCTTTGTGTCAGTTGTTTTCTATTTACAGAGTTTCCCATTCAGTGTGACCAGATACTTCACCCCATTTTTCAGCTCCTGTCTGAACTTCCTCTGTGTCAGTCCATAGATGCAAGTGTTGGTGCAGGAACTGAGTAGTTGCAACATGAATCCTGTTTGCTGGGTGATGTAGTTGGGGTTACTGTAATACTTATCCTGGTAATTGTAGTTTCTCACTCGCCAATTTAAGGAATATACAACATAAGTTGTCCAGAGAAGGAGAAAGTTGCCAGATAGGGTGAAGAGTAAAACCATAGACTTTTTACGGTTCTCACTTTCGGGATCATTGCGATTATCCCCATTACTCATGAGCACCCTACGGATTTTGTTAGACTTTATAATATATTTGACAGTAAGGGCGTTGAATGAAATGATGAGAACAATTGCTATCAAAGGAGTTACTATACTGTCGAACACCTCGTAAGCTGCCCAGAGGGTCGAGGTATAGTAGGCAGCAGTTACAATGCAGAAATATGGAATGTTGTTAATCACATGTTCAGGTTCATACAAAAAGTAAAACGGGATGCTCCTCAAACAGGCCAGTGTGCTCACCGTGACTATAACGACACCTGCTGTCCTCTCGGTACAATAGCTTGGTCGGAGTTTTTGACAAGAAATGGCCACAAAGCGATCAATGGTAAAAGCGACCGTGAACCAAACAGAGCAATCGAGTGCTGCCGTCTTTGTGACAAGTATCATGGCGCAGACTGGAGTGATGAACAAAAAGCTTATCGGCAAATAAATGCTGTTTATTCGCTTCAGTATGATTTCGATGATCACCACCATTATATCCGCCACTGCCATGGCAACCAAATAGTAAGTAATACATTTGGAGAGTCCGCAATTTCCCCGGTACAGAATTATGATCGCCACCAGGTTAACTGCAACAGAAAGGAAATAAAGTTTCATTTTCATTTTTAATTTTTTTATTAATTATTATTGAAGATTAACAAAAAATACATTAAGGTAATCAAGTCAACATGTCATTATGTACAACGAAGAAATAAATGAGCAAATAATTGATTAACAAAGCTAAGTAATATATCAATAATAATATGAAGAAATAAAGTATTAAGAATATTTTTTGAAAGAAAGCAAAGAAAGAAAAAAAAAGAACCCCTACTAACTAAGAGAAAAACCCCCTACTAACTTAAAAAAACCGGAAAAAAAACCATTGGGAGCACAACTCCGGAGCTATACATCATACAAACTTCCATAGAAGAAAAACATCAATCCGCCAACTCAAATCCATTTAAACAAAAATCATAAAGAAACCATATTAATTAACTCAAATCAGATGATAGTAGCAGGCAAATGAACCCCACCTTTTCTCAAAATAAAATTGAGAATCAAAAGTTCGACCTGATTTTCTCCAAACTAAGACGTAGCATCACCTGAGAAAACCATTGTATCAAACTAGGAGCAGAAGCATCTTTCCATTTCACCAAAATAGCCCTTCTGGCCAATAATGTAACAAATGCAATTACATGTTGGTCTGATAGAGGAATACCATGAATATATTGAGGGATTATACCAAACAGAACTGTCAATTTATTAGCTTGTAAATTAATTTTTAAAACTTTAGAAATTGTAGAGAAAATAGATTTCTAAAAATGTTTCAATACAGAACACGACCAAAACATATGTGTCCCCGTTTTACATCTATCACACTGACTATCAACATTAGGAAACATTTTAGACAGTCTCTCCTTTGTCAAAAAGTAAAGATGTACAATTTTAAATTGAATTAAAGAGTGACTGGCACAGATTGAAGAAGAGTTAACCAACTTCAAAATCCGCAACCAATCCTCTGTTATCAAGGTCATGTTAAGCTGTCACTCCCAATCTTGCTTAATCCTAAATGAAAGGTAATTGTGCTGTTGTAACAATAAATTATACATTTTTCCAATAAAACCTTTTATTAAAGGGTTCATTTTAAAAATAATGTCTAACAGGTCAGAGTCCTGTATATATGGAAAATTACTTAAATATTCTTATTATAAGAAGTGTCTGACCTGAAGATATTGCAGGAAATGTGAATACGAGAGAGAGTAGTTAGTTACTATTTTCTCAAAAGACATCAATCAGCCATCTTGGAACAGATCCATGAAGGAATAAACTCCTTCATTCCTCCAAAGAAGAAAGGTAGGATCACTTAATGAAGGTTTAAATAAATAATTTTGATAAATTAAACTAAAAAGTTTAAATTTTTTAAGATTAAAAAAATTATGAAACTGGAACAAAATTTGTAATGACTGCTTAATCACAGGGTATACCTGTAAATTTAAATTAGTAATTTTGGCCAGTTGTACAGGTAGAGAAGCTCCTAATAATGAGGTTAAGTGAAACTGTTTCACAGCATTCAATTCCAGATCAGCCCAAGGTGGTCATTGATTTTTATCAGCCCAATATAACCAAAAACACATATAACATATATTGACAGCCCAATAATACATTCTTAAATTAGGCAAAGTAAGACCTCCATCCTTTTTTACCTTTTGTAAATGATATTTACCAATTCTTGGTCTTTTATTATTCCAAACAAAAGATGAAATAATAGTCAACCTGATCAAAATCTTTTTAGTTAAAAAATAGGGTTATTTTGAAATACATATAAAATTTTGGTAAAATCATCATTTTAACTGCATGAATTCGGCCAGCTAACAAAAGTGTAAGTGGATTCCATCTACAAAATAATTGCTTCATAAAGTCCACTAAAGGAATCAAATTAGCTTTATAAAGGTCTTTATGACTTTTAGTAATAATAATACCTAAATATTTAAAAGAGTCCATAACTCTAAAAAGAATGTCATCATATATAGAAGCAGAATCATTTAGGGGAAATAATTCATTTTTATGAAGGTTTAGTTTATATCCCAAAAACTTTCCAAACTCATTTAATAGTTTCAATTAACTAGAAATGGATTCTCCAGGATTCAAAATAAAAACTAAGAGATCATCAGCATAAAGAGAGATCTTATGTATAGTCACATTTATGAAAATTCCATGAATATCTTTAGCTTCATGAAGTGCCAAAGCCAAGGGTTCCAGCACCAAATTAAATAACAAGGGACTTAACGGACATCCTTGTTTCGTACTTTGTGAAAGCCAAAAAAAGGAGATCTGCTATTATTAGTAATAACAGTAGCAATAGAGCTTTTATATATAATTCTCATCCACTTATTAAAATTAATACCAAAGCCGAATTTCTCCGAAATGTTAAGTAAGTATTTCCATTCAACTCTGTCAAGGAAATAAAATTATCACTAGACTATGCAAATAACCCAGTGGCAGGGTAAAACGAAATTACAAATTAAAAAAGCTTTGTAATAAAATGAAGAACAGAAGATTCTATATAAAGTGAATGTTGTTGGTGCTGTCTGAGAAAGGGTAGCAAAGGATTATTACTAACCGCTAATCTGCCAGAGGGGTGGGGATGAATAAAAACACTGCATTAAAAGATGTTGGAACTGTGAGAAGGAGCACATTGCATTTCCAGGAAATCTGCCCCTCCCCAAAGAAAAACCCACAATGTTGAAATTAATCTGCAGGTCAAAGAAAATGTGTTGTGGCAACTTTTGATGTTACTGACCTTACGTCAGAAGTGATAGAAAACTGGAATGGCAAGTAATCTGAAATTCTTGAATTCAATATTCATTCCACAGGCAACCACATGTCTTCCAGGAGATACATTTCCTTCAGCTTATGTTGGTAGTGAGTGGGACAGAGTAAGAAATTAAAGAGTGAATGATTGTGTGTGTAAGAGAGAAATGGAGAAAGAAAGTTTCAAGTGTGGGCAAAGTCAGGTGGATGCTTGCAACAATCCTTCTGCACGTATTCTGCAAAATACTGTCATACAATCAGAAATGTAGTACATAGCCAAGACTATGCTGACCTTTTTATTCAAATCTCATCTTACTTCCCCCATATTCTCCCGAGTTCACCTGAGATTCCACCAGTCACCACACAGGAAATGTAATTGTGTGGCCAATTAATATCCCAATCCAAGTCTCTTTCTGTTGTGTGGAAACTGGAGCTCTTGGAAAAGAAATCCAAAGGAGAACATTAAAACTTTTAACAATTAACATTAGAAGTCAAAGTTGAACCCAGGTAACTAAAGCTGTGAGACAGCAGAACTACTAACTGGGCCACTGTTACACAACAGTGTTGTAATTTACATTTGGCTGGTTAAGTGTAGTGGATTCCAAGCTAAGAAAGCTGAAAATGGTTCACCAATTTTGAAGGAATACAAGGATGTTATTGCCTCATTCTCCAGAAGTGTTTGAGTACCTGAATGGCAGGAATGGAAGAGGCAAAGGGAAGGTGATGTGGTTGTATAAAACAGTGCTGAGCAAGGTAGTGGTTGTTGGTGGAGATGGATGAATGAACCAGGGAGTCAGAGGAGGAACGGTACTTCCAGATAGTGAAAGGAAGGAAAGGTGCATCTGGTGGTGGCATCTTACTGCAGCTGGTGGAAGTACATTGTGCTTGTTATACATCTCTGCTTGCCCCTCTCCACATCCCAGCCTCTCTTCCAGAAAAGAAATATTTACATGATGTAACTTAAGAGAAAAATAAACATTTTCAGGACATTCAGAATGGTATGCACATCAGCTAGTTCCTTTCCCTTACCTGTGAGGCTAACTGCTGCAAGAATTGGGTAGTAGATGCTTTCAAGCACAAAGATAACTGGATAGCCCATGTTATGTGTTGAGGAAAGTTGCCAATCAGGCACTGTCTGAAGGTTGTCAGTCTAGTTATAGGAGACCTTTCTTATATACAAAGGAATGGTCTGCTGGGATTCTCACCTGGAGTGAACTCTGTTTGTTACATTCAATTAAACAACCAGGCGTAATCAACCAAAGACAAAATCTATCTTAGAAGCTATTTTTAAATTTTTTTTTTCCGTTGGAAAACAATGGTTCTCCAAAAAGCATGTGTCCTGTCTCAATGAGAGGCTTGTGCATAGTTATTGCACATATGACCTATCCCTTCATGAGTTACCCTCACAGAACTGTGTGCTGTCAGGCAGAGGGAGCTGGTCTCTGTCAGTGACTGTAAAGCTACTGTGTAGCTACTGTGAATGTCCTCAAATAACCGAATCTCAGAGTAGTATATGGTGACACACATGTATTTTGATAATAAACTTATTTTAAACATTGTTTTATATTTCTTACATTTTAGACTTTATCTCATCCCATCCTTTGCTTTGGTATTTGTCCCACGATCTTGCCCATTCTGCTGTTATCTTTTGCAATTACATCAGATCGGCACCTAGTTCATCACTGTCCATCCAAATCTAAACCAGACATCTCTATTGTATTTCCTTTGTTCCATCCTGGGATATAAAAATGACTCTCACATACTGGTTTACAGTCTCTTCTGTCTTCATACCTTCTGCAATTTCTTCTCTGAGTCATTACTCCAATTGTTTCTTTAACCATTTACACTTTTGTGACCAATGATGACTTGAGTCAATCTGGGACAGGCCCACAGATTACTTTGCAACTCTCTCCTCCTTCTTTCTACTCAAAAGTAAAACTTCAGATCTTTTAACATTGATTTTCAATCACCCATTCTCCCAGCTTGTTTTTATCTTTGTAATGCCTGTTGTTCTCCCTATAGTTCAGCCCACTCCTAAAATGTTGTCTCATCAGCAGATTTGTAAACACTGCCTTAAATATACGTATCTAAATCAACATTCTTCCACCATTCTGTTTCTTGTTACTTTGCCAATTTTCTTGCTAATATTCTTGTATACCCTATACAGACCACACACTAACAGGGACTGCCAAATAACCAATGTTTTTACTCTGGAAGTAAAAAGAAAGTATATAAAAGACACTGATAATGTGAGTTACAGAGTCCTTTGAAGAGAGACCATCGGTTCAGTGTTAAGATGAATGAATTTATCCATGATGTTTCAGGAGCCTGATGGTTGAAGGGTAGTAGCTGTTTTTGAAACTGCTATTTTGGGACCAAAGGCTCCTGTCCCTCCATCCTGATAAAATCTCAATCATATCCTTGCTCTGACTCCAGAAGCATTTTCTTTGATATTCAAAAGTGCTCATTTAAGATCTCTGCCTCCACAAGTAAATTTCCTTTTGGTCTTCAATCAATCCCTTCCCCATTTTCCCATTTAACCAGATAGAGAATATTTCTGATTTCTATTTGTGTTTGGTGTCAGCTCTTTCTCATGCTCCCTCTGTGCCACTCTGAATTTACTGCGATCAGCTTGATTTTCACTATGTTAAACCAGTGAACATTCCTTCTTCTGCTATTTGTGCAGAGACTGACCTGTTTGAGTGTCTCGCAAATAAACGTTTTTCAGTGTATCTTTGGATATGTGAAAGTAATAAACCAATTACCAATCATTCTTTCATTATTGGTTTCTTTGATGAGGATGATCTTATTGTCTTCTCAACACGGACCTGTGGTGGGACAGTGTGTCATTGCTATGAGGCTCATGGGTGATTAGTGTGTAATTTGACATATTCTCTAGATTAAAAAGGATAGGAACAGGTGGGATTATTTTAAGTGTGTGTATGGGGGGTGGGTGATCTTTCTCAATTCAGTGTGTGGCAGGAGTATTCACCGCAGGTGTTCTGGCGGATGGGAATTCCAAGTCATTTCTTGGGCTCTGGGTGACATCATTTGAGAGGGATGCTTTCAGTTTGTGCCAGGACTTGGTATTTGAACACCAACTGGAGGCACTGTGGTGCATCATCAACTATGGAACTTGTGTGAAGATGATGTGTTTAGAGATGGTCCTGCTGCAGCCTCAGGAAAGGTTTATCAAAAAGTAATGGGTGAGCATCAAGCAGAGGCAGTCAGGGAAACGACAGTGGGCATCTGGCCTCCTGATCCTTTCTCTGTGCTGAAAAATGCTGGGGGCACAGGATTACAAATGGCACCAAGTTAACTGCAACAGAACGAAAACAAAGTTGTCACCAGACTCTGCAAATAAACCAATGCCAGGATAAAAATAAATCATATATTGAAAAGCTTTTTAATAAGATGAAGAAAAGAAGATTCTACATAAAGTGACTGCCATTGGTGTCGTCCAAGAAATGGTAGCAAAGGATAATTACTAACAGCTAATTTGCTGGAGGGGTGGGAGATGAATGAAAACACTGCATGAAAAGATATTGGAACTGCGAGAAACAAAACATTACATTGACTGGAAATACTCCATCCCCAAAAATAGGAGCCCACAATGCTGAAATTAATCTGCATCAAGAACGACTATTGTGGTAAACTTTAAATGTTACTGACCTTTCATCAAACTGACAGAAAACTGAAATCTGGTCATCTGAAATTCTGGGCTGCCATATGTCTTCCAGAAGATATATTTCATTCAACTTATATTGACATTAATTGGGACAGTGTAAGAAGTGTAAGTGGGAGCAGCAGTCAGATGGATGATTAAGATTATCCTCATGGAGGTATTCTGCAAAATACTGTCATACAATCACATATGTAGCAGATTGCCAAGTCTGTGCTGTCTTTACACTAATCTCTTTTTATACTCCCTATATTCCCTTCAGCTCAGCCAAGATTCTACCAGTCACCTACCAAAAAGTGTAATTCTGTGTCCAATTAACATACCAATCCAAGCTTCCTTTAGTTATGAGAGGAAACTGAGGCTTTTGGGAAAAAACCTACTGAAAATCTTCAACCTCTTAACAATTAACATTAAAAGTCAGAGTTGAACCCAGTTAACTAAAGCTGTGAGACAGCAGTTCTACTAATTGTGCCACTGTGACACACCAGTGATGTAATTTACATTTGTTAAGTGTAGATGATTCCAAGCCATGAGCACTGAAAATAGTTCTCCAAATTTGGAGGAATACAAGGATGTTACTGCCTCATTCTGTAGAAGTGCTTGGGCACCTGAACGGTGGGAATGGAAGAGGCAAAGGGAAGATGATGTGGTTGTATAAAACAGTGGTGAGCAAGGCAGTGGTTGTTGGTGGAGATGGATGAGAGAACCAGGGAGTCAGAGGAGGAATGGTACTTTCAGATGGTAAAAGGAAGGAAAGGTGCATCTGGTGGTGGTAACCAATTACCAATTACTCTCAAAAAAGAGAAGATTTTCTGATGCTGGAAATCTGAGCAACACACGCAGAGTTGTGGAGTTACCCCAGCATTCTGTGTGTGTTGCCAATCACTCTTTCATTTTTGGCTTCTTTGATGTGGAGGATCTTACAGTCTTTACAACGTGGATCTGTGGTGGGACAGTGTGACATTGGTACGAGACTGGAGAGAGGTTGGCGAGCAGCTTAACATTTTCTATAGATTATATCAGGATAGGAATAGGTGAGATTATTTTAAGCGTGTGTATGGTGGGGGGGGGGGCAGTTGATCTTTCCAAATTGAAAGTGTGGCAAGAGTACTCATTCTGCATGTTGCCACACATGGAAGTTCTAAATCACTTGTTGAGCTCTGGATGACTACATTTATATCAGGTGCTTCAGTTTGCTCCAGAATTTGGCACTTCAACACCAACCGGAAGCACGGCGGTGCATCGTCAACGCTGAAACTTGCATGAAGAGCTTGTGTTTAGAGATGGTTCTGCTGCAGGTTAAGGAAAGGCAAACCAAGTGTTACAAACCCGCAGGTTTCATTTACTATGGACTGTCACTTTAAAAGAGTGCTTCAGTGAGGCAGGATTATGATGTTGTTCATGACTGACTCACAGCTTGTTTACCTTCAAAACAAGGGCACAGACAGTCACAGTCAGAAGTCAGAGGAAGAGAGAGGGAGAGGAGAAAACCCGGAAAAGGGTAGCAGCTCCAGCTTGTCGAAGTTGGGAATCTGGAACTCTGCTACACCCACAAGGGTGGGTTGATTATTGATCCAGTGCACATCAAATGTGTGGCTGTCACTCTGTATAATCCATAGGAGTGGATTTAGGAATGTCCTGTAGGACCACATGAAGTTAACCCTTGCCTGGGTATGTTATGTGGTAATCCCTTGAAGATGACATCCCTGTGATAGGTCACTTTGGTAGTAATTCGTAATTGGATTTGGAATGACTTGACGGAGGATCTTTGACAACTGTTATCTAGGCCTCATATAGAGCCAGTGATCATTAATGGAGAATGTGTGGAGCAGGTTAAGACCTACAAGTATCTGGGAGTACAGTTAGACGAGAAGCTAGACTGGACTGCCAACACAGATGCCTTGTGCAGGAAGGCACAGAGTCGACTGTACTTCCTTAGAAGGTTGGCGTCATTCAATGTCTGTAGTGAGATGCTGAAGATGTTCTATAGGTCAGTTGTGGAGAGCGCCCTCTTCTTTGTGGTGGCGTGTTGGGGAGGAAGCATTAAGAAGAGGTACGCCTCACGTCTTAATAAGCTGGTAAGGAAGGCGGGCTCTGTCGTGGGCAAAGTACTGGAGAGTTTAACATCGGTAGCTGAGCGAAGGGCGCTGAGTAGGCTACGGTCAATTATGGATAACTCTGAACATCCTCTACATAGCACCATCCAGAGACAGAGAAGCAGTTTCAGCGACAGGTTACTATCGATGCAATGCTCCTCAGACAGGATGAAGAGGTCAATACTCCCCAATGCCATTAGGCTTTACAATTCTACCGCCAGGACTTAAGAACTTTTTAAAAGCTATTATTAATGCTTTTTGAGATAGTGATTTAGATGCATATCATATTTTTTACTGAGTTAAGTATTGTATGTAATTAGTTTTGCTACAACAAGTGTATGGGACATTGGAAAAAAGTTGGAATTTCCCCATGGGGATGAATAAAGTATCTATCTATCTATCTATTTATTAATTACCATCATGGAGCTTGTGGAATTCGATGTAATTGCCTTCTCTCTATGTTTTACCTTGGATTACAAATATCTCTCTCCCATCATTTATTCCATGGATAAACTGAACTTTCATGCTTTACCATCTCAGGATTCTAAGCCTTGTTCCCCCAGGCTCATAGCTTGGGAGTTATATTTACACACACATACACATAACACTGTTAACTTTTGTTTATCTTGGTTAAGTTGCTATATTATAAGTAGATACTAATAAAGATAGTGGTTTTAACATTAAAACCAGACTCCAAGTGTGAACTCTATTGCTGCTGGTTCGTTTCTAAATTGTTACAGTTCATAACAAAATTGGGGGCTCATCCGGGATAAACTTAACCTTGTGGGTTAAAGCAAACTCATCTAGCAGACTCTTGCAAAGTGGCAGCATCCTTTTCATCTAAACTGTTTTTTATGTCATCAAGGATGCACCTTTTAAATTCTTCAATTAAAACCAACTCTTTCAAGCTGTTAAAATTATCATTCACATTTTTAGATGTGCACCATCTTTCAAAACACACAAGCTTCTCATAAGCAAATTCCATTTAGGTCTGGCTCACAGTTTTCCTCAAACCTTTGTTCATAGGCTTCTGGAACCAATTCATATGCTTTGAGTACGGCCTGTTTTACTGTCTCATAATTAAATAGGCATCCGTTAGTCTTGTGAGAACATGGATTTGTGCCTTGGAATGTTTTTCCAGGGTGCAGGCCTGGGAAGGGTTGTATGGGAGACTGGCAGTTGCCCATGCTGTAAATCTCCCCTCTCCATGCCACCGATGTTGTCCAAGGGAAGGGCACTAGGACCCATACAGCTTGGCACCGGTGTCGTCACAGATCAAAGTGTTGTTAAGTGCCTTGCTCAAGGACACAATGCGCTGCCTCAGCTGAGGCTCAAACTAGTGACCTTCAGATCACTAGACTAATGCCCTATCCACTAGGCCACACACCAACACCTCATAATTAGCTGCATCTCTAATTGACAAAGCAGAGTAATCTTGTTGAGCCTTACTCCTAAATACACTCTGTAACAAGAGAGACCAGCTTCGTTCTGGCCAATTTTGACTTTGAGCCACCTTCACAAAATGCTGGGGGTATTTATCAATCTCAACTTCATTAAATGGAGGGACCAATTTAACCTCCCGACTGGCCACAAACATTTTCACCAGGGTCTTGAGCCTCAAACTGCCTTCGTCTATCCTCATACTGCTTTTGTCTTTCCTCAGCTTCTAACTTAAGTTGTTCTAACTTTATTTGTTCCAACTATAACTGCTGCTCAGGGTTAACTGGTTTACTTTCAGGAAATACCTCCAACTCCTCCACTTTAAAAACATCCATAGATACATAATGCTCAGTTATTATCCTCTGAATCTGTGCCCTCCTCTTTGTCAATTCCCCTTAGTAAGTTTTAACTTTTTGGCAATATTCAACAACTCAATCCTTCTGGTGTCCTCTAATGCCTCAGAGGTTGGCGCTTCCAGAAATTTATCAACATCCATTGCTGCTGATTTTTTCACACACAAGTAAATCAAAATCAAGAAAAAAAGTAGCCAATCGGATCGATAATCAATTGATCAGTAAGCTCCAAAATTTGTTCACATCCCGGACGAGGCCCCGATTTTGTTTCTGGTCTACCCTGGTTATCCATATTACTCTGGAATAGGTTAGAATCAGGCAGAGGCAGCCAGGGAAACCACCGAGGGCATCTGGCCCCATACCTATACTCTGTGTTGGAAAATACTGGGTATCCAATCAGAGCCAAGATCACTGTACTGTGGGTGGTTCAGGTGCATAAGCGGAGGACAAAGAGTCTATTGATGATGATTTGAATAGACAGGAATACACATAATCAGGTATCATGCATTGCGTCCCTGAAGCCAGTGTTATTGATCTCACAGAATGTTGCAGGCCATTCCAAATGGCAAGGAGAAACAACCCGATGTCATAGTCCACACATAGTCCTCATTGATCTGTCCCCTTCCTTTCCAGTCCTAAAGATGGTTCCCAGCCTGAAACGTCAGCTGTTTATTCATGTCCATTGATGCTACCTGGCCTGCTTACCACAATGGACATCATTTGAACTTCTAAATCTCTGGTTCAGGAATCATGCAACTGCATTTTAGCTTTGAGGAAATTGCAAGCAGTATAGAAAAAGGATTGGTAGATGTTGTTTACTTGGACTTTGTAAAGGCCTTTGACAAGGTTCCGCAGATGAGGCTGCTTAACACGATTAGAGCCATGGTATTACAGGAAAGATAGTAGCATGAACAGAGCATTGGCTGATTCGCAGAAGGCAGAGTTGGAATAAAGGGAGTCCTTGTCTGATTGGCTACTGGTGACTAGTACTGTTCCACAGGGATCTGTGTTGGGACAGCTTCTCTTTGCTTTATATGTCAGTGATTTGGATGATAGAATTGATAGCTTTGGGGCCAAGTTTGTGCATGATATGGAGATAGCTGGAGAGGGAGTTAGTTTTGAGGAAGCAGGGAGGCTGCAGAAGGATTTAGACAGATCTGGAGAATGGGCAAAGAAGTGACAGATGGAATACAATGTTGTGAATTGTATGGTCATGTACTTTGGTAGAAGGAATAAAAGCATAGACTATTTTCTAAAAAGGGAGAACATTCAAAAATCCAAAGTGCAAAGGAACTTGGGACTCCTTGTGTAGGATTTCCTACAGGTTAATTTGAGTCAGTGGTGAAGAATGCAAATGCAACATCACCATTTATTTCAAAAGAACTTGAATACAAAAGCAAGGATGTAATGCTGAGGATTTATAAGGCTATGGTCAGACTGCATTTGGAGTATTGTGAGGGGGTTAATATCCTAGCGGGAAGGATTGCCACTGCTGGATAGGGTTGGGGGTTTTAAACTAAAGTTGCAGGGGGATGGGAACCATAGTGCCAGTACAGGTAGCGGAGGAGTTGTGGAGACAGATGTTGTTAAAACTTCAAACCAAATCCGGAATGGCAAGGTTTATCATGGTGCGACAAATGCCCTGAGTTGCATATATTTTAATGCAAGAAGTATTGTAAGAAAGGCAATGAACTCAAGGAATGGATCAGCACATTTAATTCTGTGATTATAGCCAATAGTGAGACTTGGTTGCAGGAGGGGCTCAGTATTCTGTAGTTCCACTGTTAAAGACAAGACTGAGTGGGCAGGATTAAAGGTGAAATGGTGGCATTACCAGTTAAGGAAAATGTCACTGCAGTGCTCTGTCAGGACAGACTGGAGAACACATCTATTGAGCCTGTATGGGTGGAATTGAAGAATAAGGAGGGTATGGCCATGTTAATAGGGTTATACAATAGACCACCCAACCATCTGCAGGATTTAGAAGCATAAATTTGTACAGAGTTTCCAGATTCTTGCAAAAACATAGTCAGAATCAGAATCAGAGTCAGGTTTATTATCACCAGTATGTGTCATGAATTTTGTTAACTTAACAGCAGCAGTTCACTGAAATACATAATACAGAAGAATGGGTGCTGTCTTTCTGAGACACCACTCCTTGAAGATGTCCTGGGTACTTTGTAGGCTTGTACCCAAGATGGAGCTGACTAAATTTACAACCCTCTGCAGCTTCTTTTGGTTTTGTACAGTACCTTCCCCCCCCCCACCCCCCATATCAGATGGTGATGCAGCCTGTTAGAATGCTCTCCATGGTACATCCATAGAAGTTTTTGAGTGTATTTTTTGACATACTACATCTCTTCAAAATCCTAATGAAGTATAGTTGTTGTCTTGCCTTCTTTATAACTGCACTGATATGTTGGGACTGGGTTAGGTCCTCAGAGATCTTGACACCCAGGAATGTGAAATTGCTCACTCTCTTTATTTCTGATCGCTTTATGAGGATTGGTACATGTTTCTTTATCTTACCTTTCCTGAAGTCCACAATAAGCTCTTTCACCTTACTGACACTGAATGCAAGGTTTTAACTGGGACTCCACTCCACTATTTGGCATATCTCGCTCCTGTATGCCCTCCCGTCTCCATCTGAGATTCTACCAAGAATGGTTGGATCACCAGCAAATTTATAGATGGTATTTGAGCTATCCCTAGCCCCACAGTCATGGTTATAGAGAGGATAGGGCAGTGGTCTAAGCACACATCCCTGAGGTGCACCAGTGCTGATTGTCAGCGAGGAGGAGATATTATCACCAATCCACACAGATTGTGGTCTTCTGGTTAGGAAGTCGAGGATACAATTGCAGAGGGAGGTACAGAGGCCCAGGTTCTGAAACTTCTCAATCAGGATTGTGGGAATGATGGTTTTAAATGCTAAGCTATAGTCGATGAACAGCATCCTGACATAGGTATTTGTGTTGTTCAGATGGTCTAAGGTCATGTGAAGAGCCATTGAGATTTTATCTGCCGTTGACCTATTGTGGTGATATGCAAATTGCAATGGGTCCAGGTCCTTGCTGAGACAGGAGTTCAGTCTAGTCATGACCAACCTCTCAAAGCATTTCATCTCTATAGATGTGAGTGCTACTGGGTGATAGTCATTAAGGCAGCTCACATTATTTTTCTTAGGCACTGGTATAATTGTTGCCTTTCTGAAGCAAGTGGGAACTTTAGCCTGTAGCAGTGAAAGGTTGAAAATATCATTGAGGGGTGTTATATTAGGAGATTTTAACTTTCTACATATTGACTGGCACTCCCATACCTTAAAAAGAGTAGATGGATTAGAGTTTGTCAAATGTGTTCAGGAAAGTTTCCTTAATCAATACATAGAAGTCCCAATGAGAGATTCTTGATCTGATATTAGGGAACAAGACAGGCCACGTGACAGAAGTTTGTGTAGGGGAACACATTGCATCTAGTGATAATAATGTCATTAGTTTCAAAGTAAATATGGAAAAAGGGAAGTCTGGTGCACAAGTTGAGATTCTAAATTGGAGAAAGGCCAATTTTGATGGTATCAGAAAGGATCTGGCATGCGTGGATAGGGACAGGCTGTTTTCTGGAAAAGGTGTACGTGGTACGTGGGAGGTCTTCAAAAGTGAAATTTTGAGAGTACTAAGTATGTACGTGCCTATCTGAATAAAAGGCAAAGATAGCAGGTGTAGAGAACTATGGTTTTTAATAGATATTGAAGCCCTGGTTAAGAAAAAAAAGGTGTATAGTAGGCATCAGAAGGGAGAAACAAATGAAGTACAAAAGCACACTTAAGGCTAAATCAAGGCTAAAAGGAGGCATGAGGTTGCCTGATAGTAGACAAGGTGAAGGAGTATCCTACGGGATTCTACAGATATGTTAAGAGCAAAAGGATTGCAAGGGACAAAATTTGTGCTGTGGAAGATCAGATCAGTAGTTTATGCATGGAGCCAAAAGAGGTGGGAGAGGGATCTTAAATGGATTGTTTTTTTTTTTGCATTTATATTTACTAGATGGACACAGTGTCTATAGAAGTGGATTAGACATTGGCTTTGTAGAACAATGGCAGTAGATAGTCGCTTCTGTGATTGGAGGCCTGTGACTAGTGGAGTGCTGCAGGGATCGGTGCTGAGCCCATTGTTGTTTGTCATCTATATCAATAATCTGGATGATATTGTGGTTAAGTGCATCAATAAATTTGCAGATACCACCAATACTGGGGGAGAAGTAGATAACAAAGAAGACTAGCAAAGCTTGCAGCTGGAAAAATGCACTGAAATTGGCAGATGGAATTTAATGCAGACAAGTGTGAGGTTTCCAGTGAAATGTGTCGTTTTGCTTCAACAACCAAAACATTCCAAGGATGACACTGGGGGAAACCCACAAGTGTTGCCACGCTTCTAGCTCCAACATAGCATGCCCACTAATCTTAAACACACATCTTTGAATATGGGAGGAAACCAGAGCACCTGGACGGAACCCACATACTCTTGGAGTGAGCAAACAAATTCCTTTCAGACAGCGGCAAGAATTGAACCCCTAGTGCTGGCAATTGTGATAACCACTACACTACAGTGCTGCCTTCAAATAATCTGAAAGAGTGAGAAGAAAATCTCAACAATATTTGGTATAGCTTTATGTCAGTTGTTTTCTACATGGTACAGCTTTATGTGAGTTGTTTTCTACTTAGAGTTTCCCATTCAGTATGACCAGACATTTCACCCCATTTGTCAGCTCCTGTCTGAACTTCCTCTGCGTCAGTCCATAGATGCAAGTGTTGGTGCAGGAACTGAGTAGTTGCAACATGAATCTTGTTTGCTGGTTGATGTATATGGGGTTGCTGTAATACTTGTCCTGGTAATTGTAGTTTTTTAATTGCTATTTTAAGGAATGTACAAAATATGGAGTCCAGAGGAGGATGAAGTTGCCAGATAGAGTGAAGAGCAAAATCAAAGACTTCTTACGGTTCTCACTCTTGGGATCATTGTGATTATCCCCATTTTTCAGAAGTACCCTCCGGATTATATTGGACTTTATGATATGTTTAACGGTAAGTGCATTAAATGAAAGGATGAGAAAGACTGGTGTCAAAGGAGGTACTATACTGTCAAACAACTCATAAGCAGCTCACAGGGGTGAGGTATAATGGGCAGCAGCTCCAATGCAGAGATATGGGATGTTGTTAATCATATAACTGAGTTCACTCGTAAAGTAAAACGGGATACTCCTCAAACATGCCAGTGTACACTCAATGGCTACAACCACACTTGCTGTCCTCTCGGTACAGTATCTTGTTTGGAGTTTCTGACATGAAATGCCCACAAAGTGATCAAAGGTAAAAGCAACCATGAACCAAACAGAGCAATTGAGGGCTGCAATCTTTGTGACAATTTTCATAAGCACAGTGATGAGTGATGAGCAAAAAGTTTATTGACAAATAAATGTTGTTTATTCGCTTCAGTATGACTTTGAAGATCACCACCATTAGATCTGCCATTGCCATGGCAACCAAATAGTGAGTAATACATCTGGTGAGTCCACAATTTCTCTGGCACAGGATTACGATCACCACCAGGATGCAACAGAAAGAAAAGAAAGTTATCACCAGACTCTGTAAATAAACTAATGCTAGGGTAAAAAGAAATTGAAAATTTAAAAAACTTGGTAACAATGTGAACAGAAAATTCAACATAAGGTTAATGCTGTTGGTACTGTCTGGGAAAGGGTAGCAAAGAATTATTGCTAACAGCTGATCTGGCAGAGAGGTGGGAGATGAATGAAAACACTGCTTTAAAAGATATTGGAACTGTGAGAAGCAAAAAAGATAGCATTTCCTGTAAAATCCACGTCTCCAAAACAAAAAGCACAATGCCGGAATTAATCCACAGGTCAACAAACATCTATTATGTTAAACTTTATGTGTTACTGATCTGACATCAGAACTGACAGAAAACTGGAGTGGCTGGGCATCTGAAATCCTTGAATTCACTATTGAATCCAACATGACATCCAGAAGATACATTTCCTTTTGCTTACATTGGCGTTAACAGGGGCAGTATATGAAGTTAGTGTGTGTGTGAGAGTGAGGGGTAGAGAGAGAGAGGGAAAGAGAGGAGGTTCTGAGTTGGAGCAACACTCAGATGTCTGCTGACGACTAACCTTGTGGAAGTATTCAACAAAATACTGTCATGTGTGCACGTATATAGTGCATTGCCAAGTCTGTACTGACCTTTTTATGCTAATCTCATTTTATTCTCCCCATATTTCCCTTAACT
Organism: Hemitrygon akajei; assembly: GCF_048418815.1. NCBI lineage: Eukaryota > Metazoa > Chordata > Chondrichthyes > Myliobatiformes > Dasyatidae > Hemitrygon > Hemitrygon akajei. The sequence goes on along the minus strand of NC_133124.1, from coordinate 213,062,941 downwards.
CACCCGAGATTCTCCAGTCACCGAGCAGGAAGTTTAATTCTGTAATTCAATCCAAGCCTCCTTCAGGTGCTGGAGGAAACTGGAGCTCTTGGATAAAAATCCAAAAGGAGAACGATTAAACTCTAAAGACTGAGCTTGAGAAGTCAGAATTGAACCTGAGTAGCTAAAGCTCTGAGACAGCAGCTCTACTAACTGTGCCACTGTGAGACAACTGTTGGTTACATTTGGTTGGTTCAGTATAGAGGACTCCAAAACATGAGCGCTGAAAATACTTCACCAATTTTGAAGGAATACAAGGATGTTATTGCCTCATTCATAAGAAGTGCTTGGGCACCTGAGTGGTGGGAATGGAAGAGGCAAAGGGAAGGTGATGTGGCTGTATAAAACAGTGCTGAGCAAGGCAGTGGTTGTGGGTAGAGTTGGATGAGTGAACCACGGAGTCAGAGGAGGAATGGTACTTCCAGATGGTGAAAGGAAGGAAAGGTGCATCCGGTGGTGGCATCTTACTGCATCTGGTGGAAGTACATCGTGCTTGTTGTACATCTCTGCTTGCCCCTCTCTACCTGCCTGCCACATATACTCTCAGCCTCCCTTCTATAAAAAGGAATATTTGCATGTTGTAATGCAAGAGAAGATAAAAAAACATTTACAGGACATTCATAAAATTAGGTACAGCAACTAGTTCCTTTCGCTTACCTGTAATGCCAACTGCTGCAAGAATGCGGTAGGAGATACTTTCAAACACAAAGATAACTGGATAGCCCATATTATGTGTCAAGGAGAGTTGCCCATCAGACACTGTCTGAAGGTTATCAGTCTAGTTATAGGAGACCTTTCTTATATGCAAAGCAATAGTCTGCTGGGATTCTCACCTGGAGTGAATGCTGGTTGTTACACTCAACTAAACAGCCAGACTTATCAAGCAAAGCCAACATATATTTTAGAAGCTATTTTTAAATTACTTTGATTTTTCTTTGGAAAAAATTGGTTCTCCAGAATCACGTGTACTGTCTCAATGACAGGCTTGTGTGTAGTTATTGCACAAGTGACCTATCTCTTCATTAGTTATCCTCACAGAACTGTGTATTGTCTGGCAGAGGGAGCTGGCCACTGTCAGTGACTGTGAAGCTACCGTGTAGCTACTGTGACTGTCCACTGAATGTCTGGGTAGAATATAGTGACATATATGTATCTTGACAATAAATGTACATTGAACTTTGGTCTTTATTTTTTGCATTTTTTTCTCTTTCAATATTTTTATTAATTTCTACATAGAAGAATACAGAGTACAAGAATATATATATTATAAGCAAAAAAAGGATAAAAATTTATCAAATACATTATATTTGAGTCACATTTGGAATCTCATTACCCTATATTCGTGTAAGTTAAATTAAATAGTAATGTTGAAATGTGACAATTTTATTATGCAAAAAAATCTAAGCCCACTAACAAGATCGATGCTGTTTGGTAAAGAAAGAAAAAAGGAAAAAAATCATTATCATATAGTGAAATATGTTATTAGCCAACATCTGTACTTTAAGAACAAATCAAAGGTTTTGAAAATAGTTCAAAAATGTCCCCCACAATGTTTGAAAGTCTTGACTAGGTTCAGAAATTGAACAACTGATCTTCTCTAAATTTAAGCATGACATAACATCACATAACCATTGAGTGTGAGTAGATGGAATCAAATCCTTCCACTTAAGCAAGAGTGCCCTCCTAGCTATTAGAGAAATAAAAGCCAAAATGTGCAAATCAGATGTCTCCAAAATAATATCTTTTCCTCCAACAATACTGAATAAGGCAGTCAAAGGGTTAGGCTTAAAATTTACTTTGAAAAGTACAGAGAAAGTTTGAAATATTTCTTTCCAGTATTTTTCAATACTCGGACATGTCCAAAACACATGAATTAGTGAAGATTCTCCATTGTTACATCTATTACAATAGGGAGATATATCTGAAAAAAAAAGAGATATCTTATCCTTGGTCATGTAAGCCCCATGGGCCACATTAAATTGTAGGAGGGAGTGGCGGACACATAATGAAGAAGTGTTAATTAATTTAAAAACTCCATTCCAAGTTTCCTCAGAAAATGAAATCTGTAAATCTTGTTCCCAAAGATTTTTAATTTTGTCTAAAGGCACATTTCTCATTCCCAGCAACATGCCATAAATTTTGGATATTGAACCATTATGAAAAGGTTTCAAAGTAGAAATTACATCCAATAGGTTCTTATCCGGACTTTTAGGAAATATATATATAATTGAGATTGCAGAAAGTCTCTAATTTGTAGATATCGAAAACTGTGGGTTTTTGGTAAGCTATATTTAGCTGACAATTGCTCAAATGAAAAGAGACTTACTCCAACAAAGAGATCCTGAAAGCATTTAATACCCAATCTATCCCATTCTTTAAAAACTGGATCGGTCATAGAAGGTTTAAAAAAAATTAGAAAAAATGGGACTTGACAGAGAAAATCTCAATAAACCAAAGCATTTTCTAAATTGCACCCAGATCCTCAAAGTATGTTTAACTACCAAATTGTCAGTTAGTTTACTTAAAGATAAAGGAAGTGAGGATCCAAGAAGAGAAATTATAGAAAATTTATTAACAGAATTAGCTTCTAAAGAAACCCACATTGGGCAAACCTCACGATTTATAGAGTATGACCAAAACTTAAGATTTCATCTATTGACTGCCCAGTAATAAAGCCTAAAATTTGGTAAAGCTAAACCTCCATTTTTTTTTTTAGCTTTTTGAAGATGAACGTTATTTAGTTGAGAATGTTTGTTTTTCTATATATAAGAAGATAGAATAGAATCAAGAGAATCAAAAAAGGATTTAGGAATAAAATCAGGTAAGCCCTGAAAAAAAGTGTATAAATTTAGGTGATATTCACTTTAATAGAATTAATTTGGCCAATCAACGATAACGAGAGGGGCGACCAATTTGATAGTGCCCTTTTTACATAATTCAGTGGGATAAGAAAGTTTTCTTTAAGTAGGCGTTTATAAGTCTTAGTAATTGTTACACCCAAATAGGTAAATTGATTTCTTACAATTTTAAAAGGAAGGTTAGTATTAATTGTTACCAAATTACTCAAAGGAAAAAGTTCACTCTTATGTAAATTCAGTTTCTATCCTGAAAACTGGCTGAAACAGGAGAGTAAAGAATGCACAGGAGATAACAAAATCTCGACATTAGAAATAAAAAGCAATAGGTCATCAGCATAGAGCAAAACCTTGTGGGTAGTGCCTCTCCTTAAAATACCAGTGATATCATTAGATTCTCAAAAAGCAGTGGCTAAGGTTTCTAAGGCCAGATCAAAGAGCAAAGGACTCAAAGGACAGTCTTGTCTGGTTCCACGCTGAAGTTTAAATGGTTTGGAATTCTGAAAAACAGTAAGAACCTGAGCAGGGGGAGATAAGTAAAGTAATTTAATCCATTGAATGAAATCAGGTCCAAAGTTAAATTTTTCCAAGGTTTTAAATAAATAATTCCATTCAACCCGATCGAAAGCCTTCTCAGTGCCTCAAGATATCACACATTCTGATATCTCCTTAGAAGAAGAATAGATAACATTTCTTTCTTTTTCAATATTTTTTATTAATTTCTTAAATAAAAGCATACCAGGGTACAGTAAGACATAAAATATATAAGACATATAATATATATTGATTACAATATATTGAAATCACAGATGAAGTGTAATTACTCCATATCCATATAAATTAAATTTAAACATAAAATTGAAAAGAAATAATTTTATTATAAAATAAATCTAAACCCACTACCAGAAAAAAAAGCTGTTTGGTTAAAATAAAAAGAAAAGGAAAAAATTCTTAATGTATAGTAAAACATAATACAAGCCAAAATCTGTGCTTAATAGCAAATCAAAGATTTTGAAAGTAATTCAAAAAAGGTCCCTACAATGTTAAAAAATCTTGTCCAGGTTCAGAAAATGAACAGTGAATCTTTTCCAAATTTAAGCAAGACATAACATCATGTAACCAATGAGTATAATTAGACAGAGTGACATCCTTCCACTTAAGCAACAATGCCCTCCTGGCTATAAGAGAAATAAAGGCCAAAATATGCAAATCATGTGTCTCCAAAATAATATAATTTCCTCCAATAATACCAAATAAGGCAGTCAAAGGATTAGGTTTAAAATTTACTTTGAAAAGCACCGAAAATTTTTGAAATACTTCCTTCCAATAATTTTCAAGACTCGGACAAGTTCAGAACATGGATTAGTGAAGCTTCTCTATTATTACATCGATCACAATAGGGAGATATTTCAGAATAAAAATGAGACAGCTTATCTTTAGACATATGGGCTCTATGAACCACTTTAAATTGTAGAAAGGAATGACAGGCGCATAACAATGAGGTATTAACCAATTTAAAATTTTCAGTCCAAGTGTCCTCAGAAATTGAAATCTATAAATCTTGTTCCCAAAGATTATTAATTTTATTTAAAGGAATATTTCTCATTCCCAACAACATACCAAAGATATTAGACATAGATGCATTATAGAAGGGTTTCAAATTAATAAATTATATCAAGTAAATTTTTATCTGGACTTTTAGGAAATGTATGCACTTGAGAACGCAAAAAGTCCCAAATTTGTAAATATCGAAAAAAGCAAGTTCTCGGTTGACTATACTTAACAGACAGTTGTTCAAGTGAAGAGAGACTATCTCCAACAAACAAATCATGAAAACATTTAATACCCAATCTATTCCACTCTTTAAAAACTACTTTAGACATAGAAGGTTTAAAAAAAGTGTTTCTTTTTCTGTCAGCTGTTTGGTTCTCTTAGCTTCATTTATTGCTTGGTTACTTTATCTTAAAGCTCATTGTTTGTATTTAATATATATTCCTGTGATTTTTATTCTAACCTCTCTTTTAAGTAATATTTAAAATGGATCATGTGATTAATGTACTTAATTTTAATATGAAAGGATTAAACCATCCTGTGAAATGTAATAAGATAGTTAATTATATTAAGAAATTGAATGTCTCCATTTTTTTTTACAAGAAACGCACGTTCGTAGATGTGATAATTTATGTCTTTTCAGCTGTTGGAAGGGTGTATCTTTCCATTCCTCCTTTCTGGCTAAGGCAAGAGGAGTTTTGATTCTTATAGACAATTCAGTTTCGTTCGTTCAACATAATGTAGTGTCTGATACCAATGGGTGTTTTGTTATAGTGTCAGGGAAATTAGATAATAAATTAATAGTTTTTGCTGATTTTGTATGCCCCAAATATAGATGATCCAGGCTTTTATGAGTTTTTTTTGCTTTTACCAGACTTAAGTTTATATTCTTTGGCTTTAGGAGGAGACTTCAACCACTTTTTAGATCCTGTTTTAGATCATTCTTCTTCTAAATGATTGACTTGTAGTAGATCTGCCTCCTTTATCCAATCTTTTCTAATGAAATTTGGTATTGTTGATATTTGGCGTTGTTTGTATCGAACAGATAAAGAATACTCATTTTTTTCTCATGTTCATCATTCGTATTCTAGGGGTTTTTTTAGTTGATAGCCAATTGATTCCATTGGTTCGATCCTGTGACTATAAAGAAATTGCTGTTTCAGATTATGCTCCTGTATTTTTATCTTTCAATCTTCCAGGGGTCTCCCAAATAATCAGATTCCGGCATTTTAATCCAACTTTGTTATCAGATAAAGATTTTTTAAAATTTTTGGAGAGACAAATTATTCTTTTTTTTTGAAGAGAATACACTAGAAGAGACTTCTAGCAACACACACAAAATGCTGGTGGAACACAGCAGGCCAGGCAGCATCTATAAGGAGAAGCACTGTCAATGTTTCGGGCCAAGACCCTTTGTCAGGACTGACTGAAAGGAAAGATACTAAGAGATTTGAAAGTGGTGGTGGGGGGGGGGGGGGGAATGCGAAATGATAGGAGAAGGCTGGAGTGGGTAGGATGAAGCTAAGAGCTGGAAAGGTGATTGGCAAAAGTTATACAGAGCTGGAGAAGGGAAAAGATCATGGGACAGGAGGCCTTGGGAGAAAGAAAGGGGGAGGGGGGAGCACCAGAGGGAGATGGAGAACAGGCAGAGTGATGGGCAGAGAGAGAGAAAAAAAACAAACAACTAAATATGTCAGCGTTGGGGTAAGAAGGGGAGGAGGGGCATTAACAGAAGTTAAAGAAGTCAATGTTCCTGCCATCAGGTTGGGGGCTACCCAGCCAGTATATAAGGTGTTGTTCCTTCAACCTGAGTGTGGCTTCATCTTGACAGTAGAGCAGGCCATGGATAGACATATCAGAATGGGAATGGGACGTGGAATTAAAATGTGTGGCCACTGGGAGATTCTGCTTTCTCTGGCAGACCGAGTGTAGGTGTTCAGCGAAACGGTCTCCCAGTATGCGTCAGGTCTCACCAATATATAAAAGGCCACACCGGGAGCAGCGGTCACAGTATACCACACCAGCTGACTCACAGGTGAAGTGTTGCCTCACCTGGAAGGACTGTCTGGGGCCCTGAATGGTGGTGAGGGAGGAAGTGTAAGGGCAGGTGTAGCACTTGTTCTGCTTACAAGGATAAGTGCCAGGAGGGATATCAGTGGGAAGGGATGGGGGGGGGGGAACGAGTGGACAAGGGAGTCGAGTAGGGAGCGATCCCTATGGAAAGCAGAAAGGGGGGGGAGGGAAAGATGTGTTTGGTACTGGGATCCTGTTGGAGGTGGTGGAACTTACGGAGAATTATACGTTGGACCTCGAGGCTGGTGGGGTGGTAGGTGAGGACAAGGGGAACCCTATCCCAAGTGGGGTGGCGGGTGGATGGGGTGAGGGCAGATGTGCGGGAAATGGGAGAGACGTGTTTGAGAGCAGAGTTGACGGTGGAAGAAGGGAAACCCCTTTGTTTAAAAAAAGAAGACATCTCATTTGTCCTGGAATGAAAAGCCTCATCCTGAGAGACTTCTAGTCTTTTTTATGGGATGCTCTTATGGCTTATATTAGAGGTCAAATTATTTCCTTTTCCGCATGTTTTAAGAAAAAAGCTAATAAGGAGAGAATTGAATAAGCTAATTAGTTGAAACAATTAGACATAGAAACATAGAAAATAGGTGCAGGAGTAGGCCATTCAACCCTTCGAGCCTACACCGCCATTCAGTATGACCATGGCTGATCATCCAACTCAGAACCCTGTACCTGCTTTCTCTCCATACCCCCGATCCCTTTAGCCACAAGGGCCTTATCTAACTTCCTCTTTAATATAGCCAATGAACTGGCCTCAACTGTTTCCTGTGGCAGAGAATTCCACAGATTCACCACTCTCTGTGTGAAGAAGTTTTTCCTCATCTTGGTCCCAAAAGGCTTCCCCTTTACCCTTAAACTGTGATCCCTCATTCTGGACTTCCCTAACATCGGAAACAATCTTCCTGCATCTAGCCTGTCCAATCCCTTTAGAATTTTATATGTTTCAATAAGATCCCCCCTCAATCTTCTAAATTCTAGTGAGTATAAGCCTAGTCGATCCAGTCTTTCTTCATATGAAAGTCCTGCCATCCCAGGAATCAATCTGGTGAACCTTCTTTGTACTCCCTCTATGGCAAGAATGTCTTTCCTCAGATTAGGGGACCAAAACTGCACACAATATTCTAGGTGCGGTCTCACCAAGGCCTTGTACAACTGCTGTAGAACCTCCCTGCTCCTGTACTCAAATTCTTTTGCTATGAATGCCAACACACCATTTGCCTTTTTCACCACCTGCTGTACCTGCATGCCCACCTTCAATGACTGGTGTACAATGACACCCAGGTCTCGTTGCACCTCCCCTTTTCCTAATTGGCCACCGTTCAGATAATAATCTGTTTTCCTGTTCTTGCAACCAAAGTGGATAACCTCACATTTATCCACATTAAATTGCATCTGCCATGAATTTGCCCACTCAGCTAACCTTTTCAAGTCACCCTGCATCCTCTTAGCATCCTCCTCACAGCTAACACCGCCGCCCAGCTTCATGTCACCCGCAATCTTGGAGATGCTGCATTTAATTCCCTCGTCTAAATCATTAATATATATTGTAAACAACTGGGGTCTCAGCACTGAGCCTTGCGGTACCCCACTAGTCACTGCCTGCCATTCTGAAAAGGTTCTGTTTACTCCCACTCTTTGCTTCCTGTCTGCTAACCAATTCTCTATCCACATCAATATCATACCCCTAATACCGTGTGCTTTAAGTTTGCACACTAATCTCCTGTGTGGGACCTTGTCAAAAGCCTTTTGAAAATCTAAATATACCACATCTACTGGCTCTCCCCTATCCACTCTACTAGTTACATCTTCAAAAAATTCTATAAGATTCGTCAGACATGATTTTCCTTTCACAAATCCATGCTGACTTTGTCCGATGATTTCACCTCTTTCCAAATGTGCTGTTATCACATCTTTGATAACTGACTCTAGCATTTTCCCCACCACCGATGTCAGACTCACCTGTCTATAATTCCCCGGTTTTTCTCTCCCTCCTTTTTTAAAGACCAAAAATATGCTTTTGCTCCAGATCCTGTTTTATATAAAAACCATGTTGAAATTAAAACTAAATATGAACTGCTTTTAACTTATCCAATTGAAATGCAACTTTTAAAAGATAAAAGTCAGTTTTATGTTCATGGAGAGAAAAACAGGTAAACGATTAGCTAACCAATTAAAGACTTTTATAGTTAAATGTCAAATTAAAGAAATTTGTAAAGCTAATTGTGATAAAACATCTGATCATTTAGAAATGTACGATGCTTTTAGAGAATTTTACTCTAAACTTTATAGTTCTAATCCTCTTTATGATAATGCTTTAATGAATATTTTTAGATCAATTAAACATTCCTACACTTTCTGATGATATTTGAAAATTATTGGATTAACCTATTTCTTATGAGAAAATTACCAAGAAAATTTGCTCTCTGCGAAGGTTCCGGATCCTGATGGATTTTCTGGAGAGTTTTATAAGGCTTTTTCCTCTTTGCTTATATCTTGTTTATATCAGTCCTTTCTGACTCTTTTAAATTAGGTAAGTTGCCACAGTCTTTTTATGAAGCTTCCATTTCACTTATTCTTAAAAAGAATAAGGACCCAATTGAATGTTCTTCTTATAGACCTATTTCCTTACTTAACATAGATGCTAAAACTTTATCTGAACTTTTGGCTTGTAGGATTGAAAATATTTTGCCATCTATTATCTCTGATGATCAGACTGTTATCAAAAATCAATACTCCCACTTTAATATTTGTAGTTTACTGAATGTTATTTATTCTCCTTCTAAAGAGATTTCGAAATGTGTGATATCCTCAGATGCTGAGAAAGCCTTTGAACAGGTTGAATGGAATTATCTATTTAAAACTTCAGAAAAATGTAACTTTGGGCCCAGTTTTATTCAATGGATTAAAATACTTTATTTATCTCCCTCTGCTCAGGTTCTTACTAACTCTCAGTGCTCTAAACCATTTAAAATTTATTGTGGAACTAGACAAGGTTGTCCTTTGAGTCCTTTGCTTTTTGATTTGGTTTTAGAACCTTTAGCTATTGCTTTCCGGGAATCTAATGATATCACTGGTATTTTAAGAGGGGTATTATCCACAAAGTTTTGCTGTATGCTGATGGCCTTTTGTTCTACATTTCTAATGTGGAGTCTTCTTTACCTTCTTTACCTTCTTTATTTTCTTTACTCTCTTGCTTTAGTCAGTTTTCAGGATATAAACTTAACTTCCATAAGAGTGAACTTTTTCCTTTGAATAATTCTGGTATTAGTTAGTACTAACCTTCATTATAAAATTGTAAGAAATCATTTTACTTATTTGGGCTTAACAATCCCTAGGAATTATAAGCTCCTTTTTAAAGAAAAGTTTTTACACTTCTGAATTATGTTAAGAAGGTACTATCAAGTTGGTCACCACTGTTTTTATCGTTGATTGGCCGAATCAATTCTATTATAATGAATATTTTGCTAATTTTTTATATTTATTTCAGGCTATACCTGTTTTTATTCCTAAATCCTTTTTTGATTCTTTGGATTCTATTATATATGGAATAATAAAATTTCTCGATTAAATAAATCGAGAAATGGTTTATCTTCAAAAAGCTAAAAAGAATGGAGGTGTCGCCTTACCCAACTTTAGGTTTTATTAATGGGCAGTCAAGTTATGGAATCTTATGTTTTTGTTATATTATATTAATTGAGAGGACTGTCCGGTCTGGGTTTCTTTAGAAGCTAACTCTGTTAATAAATTTTCTATCACTTCTCTTTTCGGATCTTCAATTCCTTTATCTTTAAGAAGTTTAACCAATAATTTTGTAGTTAAACACACTTTGAGGATTTGGGTACAATGTAGAAAATATTTTGGCTTGCTGAGTTTTTCACTTTCCAGATAACATTTAATAAACAATGAATATTAAAGTGAGAATATTGATTTTTAATAAATCCAGTCTGATCATCAGAAATGATAGATGGTAAAATATTTTCAATCCTACAAGCCAGAACTTTGGATAAGATTTTAGTATCAACATTAAGTCAGGAGACTGGTCTCTATGAAGAGCATTCGGTTGGGTTCTTATTCTTTTTAAGGATAAACAAAGTAAAAGCTTCATAAAAAGATGTGGCAACCTACCCAACTTAAAGGAATCTGAAAAGAATGAACAGAAATGGTATAAGCATTGAGGAGAAAGCCTTATAAAATTCTCCAGAAAATCCATCAGGACCCGGAGCCTTCCCCGTGTACAATGAATGTACAGCCTTGGCAGTTTCCTCATAAGAAAAAGGGTGATCCAACTGTTTTTGGTTATCAACTGAAAGTGTAGGAATGTTTAATTGGTCTAAAAATTATTCATTACAGTATTATCTTTAGGAGAGTCAGAACTATAAAGTTTAGAATAAAATTATCTAAAGGCATAATTTATTTCTAAATGGTCACTTGTCCTATCACCATTAGCTATACAAATTTCTTTAATTTGCCATTTAGCTATAAAGGTTTTTAATTGGTTAACCAATAATTTACCTGTTTTGTCTCCATGAATATAAAATTGACTTTTATCTTTTAAGAGTTGAGTTTCAATTAGATATGTTAAAAGAAGATCACATTTAGTTTTAATTTCAACACGTCTTTTATATAAAACAGGCATATTTTTGGTCTAATTGTTTTAACTGATTAGCTAACTCAATTCTCTCTTTATTAGCTTTTTTTCTTGACACTTGCAGTATAAGAAATAATTCGTCCTCTAATATGGGCCATGAAGGCATCCCATATAATAAGACTAGAAGTCTCTTCTAAAGTATTCTCTTCAAAAAAAAAGAATAATTTGTCTCTCCAGAAACTTTTAAAAATCCTTATCAGATTGCAAAGTTAGATTAAATGCCAAAATCTGTTTATTTGAGGGAAACCAGGGAGATTTAAAGACAAAAACACAAGAGCATGATCTGAGACAGCAATCTCTTTATATTCACAGAATCAAACTAATGGAATCATTTGGCTATCAATAAAAATATTCAATCCTGGAATATGTATGATGGACATGACAGAAAAATAAATACTCCCTGTCTACTGGATGTAAGAAAAGCCAGATATCAACAATACCACATTTCATTAGGAAAGATTGAATAAGTAAAGCTGAGTTATTGAGTGTCGCTGGTTTAGAAGATGACTGATCTAAACCTGGATCTAATCAGCAATTAAAATATCCTCCCATCACCAATGAGGAAAGACTCAAATCTGGCAAAAATGAAAAAAATAAATGCTCAAAGAATCCTGGATCATCTATATTCGGGGCATACAGATCAGCAAATACCATTAATTTATTATCTAATTTTCTTGACACTATAACAAAACACCCATTAGTATCAGTATAATTTTGAGCTGAGCAGGATAATGAAGTGAAGGCTTGAAACCTTTGTTAGAAAGTTCTGACATAACCATTTTGAACTTAACACGCTCATTCATGACCTCGGGTGAAAAATCCTTGATGATTCCAATCTTCTGGCCATTATAATTAATCATTCCTCTTCGATGGGATTCATGAATTAAAAGTTCCTTTGTTTGAAATTCACGAAAACAGATTATTACTGATCTGTGTCTTCCTCCTGGAGCTGGTCTGAGCAAAGGCGAACTATGAGCTCTATCGATCATAGGTAAAGACGATAAAATTTTAGGAAATAATTGTGTCAAAAACTCTGTATGCTGATCACCTTCCATTAACTCTTCAAGGCCCAGAATTCGTAGGTTATTTCTTCTGCTTCTATTTTCGAAACCGATAATCTTCTGTCTTAATTTTTCATTAGCCTTCGATTGTTTTTCACAAAGCTTTTGCAGGTCATTAATTATCGCATCCAAAATGGTGAGCGTTGCTTCATTCTCTTCTATTCATTTATTATGTTCAGTTAAGGATTTTTGAATAGAATCCAATTTTGCATATATTGGTTTAATTTCAGCTGAAAATTCTTTTCTGTGTTTTCGAAGCAGCTCCATAATAGATTCCAAAGGTGCAGGAAGATCTTCATTTTTAGTACCTTTAGCACCCCTTGTATTCATAGTAAAACAATATCACGTTTAAAAGTAAGGTTTCAAAACAGGTTGGAATCAGTAAAGTAAGTAAGATAGGAGCAGTTACAAAATAGCTGCTACTCCATTGGTGACCAGCAGGAAGTCTCGCATTTTACTGGCCCCATCCTTCGTTTCGTTATTAGCTCCCCCATTCTATCATCTTTTGATATGACAACACATCTGCATTTAGTCCACCACTGTCCTTCAAAATCTAAACCAGATATCTTATTATATTTCTTTTGTTCCCTCCTGGGATATAAAAATGACTCTCACATCCCGTTTTACAGTCTTTTCCCTCATCATGCCTTCTTTAATTTCTTCTCTAAAAAGTCATTACACCAATTCTGCAGCATTGTTTCACCATTTGCACTTTTGTGATGAATATGATGAATGAAGACGTGTTCATATGGGACAGGCCTACAGATCTTCTCTGCAGCTCTCTCCTCACTCCTTGGACTCTGATGTAAAACCTCAGATCTTTCAACATTGAATTTCAATCACCCATTCTCACAGCTTGTTTTTACGTTTTAGATGTCTGTTATTCTCTTTATAGTTCAACCCATCCACAAATCTGCAGGTTTGGATTCACTGCCCTGGACATACGTATCTAAATCAGAGTAGGAAAAGAAGTGGCCCGATTAATGAATCAGGGGGAACTGCACTGTCTTCTTCTTTCCAGTCTGAAAAGCAACATTCCACCACCACTTTCTGTTTCCTGTTACTTTGCCAATTTTCAATCATCTGTCTTGATAATCCTGTTATTTGGCACCAAATGGGAAAACTTTTCAGAACACATAACAATTGTGTTTTTTAAATTGATTATCTTCTGTTATTCCCGTGGAAAAACCTCTAACAAGTTAGCTGGACACCATACCCCTTCGATAACTCCACACTGGCCTTTTCTCATCAGTCTACATCTGTCCAAATGATTGCTCATTCTGCCCCCAATAATTGCTTTGAATAAACTCCATCAGAGTTCTATCATCGAGTCTGTAGAGTTACTAGGTTTAGTTCTATGTCGTCTTTTGAATAAGTGTGTAATATTGAAAACATTCTAATCACTAATCTACCAGTATTTGGAGGATTATGGTCAGGCCCTTCCTTAGTTTCTTACTTTACTTCCCTCAGCTGCTTAGGATGCATTCCACCTCCATCAGGTCATTAATCTAATTTAGGTGCAGATAGCCTTTTTAAATACATTTAATCACTTCAGATTTCTAATTTCTTAAGTCAATTTATTATCAAAGTATGTATGTGTCACCATATACTCTCCTGAGATTCACTTTTGTGCAGTTATACACAGTAGAACTCTGAAATACAAAAGAATCCATGAAACACTACACAAGAACTTGGTGATTATCCATCATGTCCAACGATGACAGGAAACCTGTGCGGCAGAGATTTTAAACAGAAGCCGTTGCACTGGTGCAGTTCTGTTCTCTCAACCTCAAAAGGCTGGTTCCAGTGGTATGGACAAGCATCACACATTGAGGTCTTCCTTGATTGTAGTGGATGGACATGATGTCTTCTGGGCTTTGTCCTGCCCTTCACTCTCCACTGAGCATTGGAGAGCTGCCTTCCTGGACATTGGATCTCACTGTTAATCTCATCCAGCCAGTCCACCATTGTAGGACAGGCATGTCCCTATCTCACTAGGGTTTGAGGCCACTAGCTATGCTCATCTGGTTTAGCCTACCTGTCAGAGCAGTGCAGCAGCCTGTGGTTGCTATCACAGGGTAAATGCAAGCGATCATTTTCCACCGAGGTTGGCTGGAGGTCATGGCTTAAGGGTGAAAGGTAAAATGTTAAGGGGAACATGAGGGAAATCTTCATTCAGAGGGTTGTGAGAGTGTGGAATGAGCAGCAAGAGCAAGCGGTGCATGCGAGCTCAATTTCAACATTTGAGAGAAATTTGGATAGGAACATGAATGGTGGCGGTATGGAGGGCTATGATTCGGATGTAAGTTGACAGCAGTAGGCAGTTTAAATGTTTTGGCATGGACTTGATGGGCTGAAGGGCACGTTTCAGTGTTGTATTTTTCTATGACTCTAAGATGAAATGGCAGAACCAACTCAATGGCCTGAATGGCCTAATTATGCAATGTTTTCTGGTCTTATTAAGTAGATGGCGTGTATTTCCTTGTTCCGTGTTAATATAATATCTATACTAATTAGATGGACTGAACCAATTCTTTGGATTCCCCAACCAATCTGTATGGTTGTAACACTCTGGGAGAGGTTTCACTCCAATGTAATGGTCTTTCTATAGAAGCAGTGTTTGGGTTATGATTAGAGATAACGGGTGCTTTGGAATGTGCGTCGTCCAATAAGGGAGGTGCTTTTTCTTGCTGTGTGCCTGACACCAAGATGATCTGGGTGTTTGGTTCGGTAGAAGATGGAGAGAGAAGATGGATTCTCTTAACTGGCTCTTAACCCTACCTGATTATCTCCCAGTATGATGAAGTAAAAAAGAAAGAAAAAAAAGTTAATATATCACACGTCCATCAAAACCTGCCATAAAATGTGGTATTTTTTGTCATCAACCGACAACTTCAGAGGATGGTGCTGGGGGAGACTGTTAGAGTCACCATGATTCTAGCCCCAGCATATCATAGCCATGAGCCTTAACCGCACATCTTGGAATGTGGGAGGAAACCCGCATTCTCATGGAGTGAGCATGCAAATTCATTTCAGTCAGCAGCAGGAATTGAACCCTTTTCATTAGCAGTCGTGCTAACTACTATGCTACAGTGTCACCCTCAAATAACCTGCAAGAGAGAGAAAAAAGTCTACAATATTTGATACAGCTTTATCTCAGTTGTTTTCTATTTACAGAGTTTCCCATTCAGTGTGACCAGATACTTCACCCCATTTTTCAACTCCTGTCTGAACTTCCTCTGCGTCAGTCCATAGATGCAAGTGTTGGTGCAGGAACTGAGGAGTTGCAACATGAATCCTGTTTGCTGGTTGATGTATATTGGGTTGCTGTAATACTTGTCCTTGTAATTGTAGTTTCTCACTTGCCATTTTAAGGAATTCACAACATATGGAGTCCAGAGGAGGATGAAGTTACCAGATAGAGTGAAGAGCAAAATCATAGACTTCTTACGGTTCTCGACCTTGGGATCTTTGTGATTATCGTCGTTACTCACGAGCGCCCTCCGAATTTTATTGGACTTTATGATATGTCTGATAGTAAGGACATTGAATGAAAGAATGAGAAAGATTGGTATCAAAGGAGTTACTATACTGATGAACGACTCATAAAGCGCCCACAGGGGTGAGGTATAGTAGGCAGCAGTTACAACACAGAGATATGGAATGTTCTTAATCACATATTTGGGCACGTTTGTAAAGTAGAATGGAATGCTCCTCAAATAGGCCAGCATGGACACAGTAGCTATAATGACATTTGCTGTCCTCTCAGTACAGTACCTTGGTCTGAGTTTTTGACAGCAAATAGCCACAAAGCGATCAATGGTAAAAGCGACCGTGAACCAAACAGAGCAATCGACGGCTGCAATCTTTGTGACAAGTATCATGGCACAGACTGGAGTGATGAACAAAAAGCTTCTTGGAAAATAAATGCTGTTAATGCGCTTCAGTATGACTTCAAAGATCACCACCATTAGATCCGCCACTGCCATGGCAACCAAGTAGCGAGTAACGCATTTCGAGAGTCCACAATTTCCCCGGCACAGAACTATGATCGCCACCAGGTTAACTGCAACAGAAAGAACACGTTTTGTGGTAAACGTTACTTCTTACTGATTTTCCATCTGACCTGACAGAAAACTGGAATGGCTTGTTATCTGAAATTCTTGAATTCAATATTGAGTCCTACAGCTTGCCACATATCTTCCAGAAGATACATTTCCTTCAGCTAATATTGGCATTAATTAGGGGAGATTAAGAAATTGAAGAGTGGGCGTGTGTGTATGTGAGAGAGAAATTGAAAAAGAAAGAGAGAGAAAGTCCCAAATTGGAGCAACAGTCGGATGGATGGTGATGACCATCCTCATGGAGGTATTCAGCAAAACACTATCATATAATAACATACAGAGCAAATTGTCAAGTCTGTACTGACCTCTTGACACGAATCTCATTTTATTCTCCCCATAGTCCCCTTAGCTCAGCCAAGATTCTACCAGTCAGCAAGCAAGAAGTGTAATCCTGTAACCAGATAACTTACTAATCAAAGCCAATTTCCAGTGTGAGATGAAACCAGAACTCTTGGAAAAAAAATTCAAAGGAGAATATTCCACCTCTTAACAATTAGCATTAGAAATCAGAGTTGAACACGGGTAATTAAAGCTGTGAGACAGTAGCAATACTAACTGTGCAGTGTGATAAAACGGTGGTGTAATCTACATTTGGTTGGTAAGTGCAGATGATTCCAAGCCATGAACAGTGAAAATAGTTCCCTAATTTTAAAGAATTACAAGGATGTTATTTCCTCATTCAGAAGAAGTGGTTGGTCACCTGAATGGTAGGAATGGAAGAGGCAAAGGGAAGGTGATGTGGTTGTATAAAACAGTGCTGAGCAAGGCCGTGGTGGTTGGTGGAGATGGATGAGTAAACCAGGGAGTCAGGGGAGGAATGGTACATCCAGATGTTGAAAGGAAGGAAAGGTGCATCTGGTGGTGGTATCTTACTGCAGGGGGTAGAAGTACATTTTGCTTGTTATACATCTCTGCCTGCCCCTCTCCACCTGCCTGACACATATATTCCCAGCCTCTCTTCTATAAAAAAGAATTGTTGAATTTGCAATGCAAGAGAAGGAACATAGGCATTTACAAGACATTCAGAAAATTATGCACATTCACAGGTTCCTTTCCCTTACCTGTGATGGCAACTGCTGCAAGAACGGGATAATAGATGCTTTCAAACAGAAAGATAACTGGATAACCCATGTTATGATTCAAGGAGAGTTGCCCATCAGACCCTGTCTGAATGTTGTCAGTCTAGTTACAGGAGACCTTTCTTATATGCAAGAGAATGGTCTGCTGGGATTCTCACCTGCAGTGAGCTCTGTTTGTTACATTCAATTAAACAACCAGACTTAATCAATCAAAGCCAATTTCAATTTTAAAAGCTATTTATAAATTGTTTTGTTTTCTTCTTTGGAAAACAATGGTTTTCCAGAAAGCATGTGTACTAACTCAATGATAGGCTTGTGTGTAGTTTTTGCACATGTGATCTATCCCTTCATGAGTTATCCCCACAGAACTGTGTGTTGTCTGGCCTCTTTCAGCGACTATGAAGCCATTGTTCTGCTACTGTGAATGTCCACAAGAAAATGAATCTCAGGGTATTATATGCTGACATATATGTATTTTGCTAATAAATCTTTTTTAAACATTGTTCTTCATTTCTCGCATTTTACATCTTATCTGGACCCATCCTTTGTTTTGTTAGTTGTCCCATTATCTCCCCCATTCTGCTATCATCTTTTGGCATGACATCGCATCTGTACCTAGTCCAGCACTGTCCTTCCTAATCTAAACCAGACATCTAAGATATTTCCTTTGTTTTGCTTCTGTTTCCTCCTGGGATGCAAAAATAACTCTCCCATTCTGATTTACAGTCTTTTCCATCTTCATAACTTCTTTAATTTCTTCTCTAATTCATTACTCTAAATTTTCAACTTTGTTTCACAATAACTGGTGGGAGATTTTAATTTCTCAAATATTGATTGGCATTTCCCTAGAGCAAGGGGTTTAGATGGCGTGGAGTGTGTTAGGTGTGTTCAGGAAGGTTTCTTGATACAAAATGTAGATAAGCCTACAAGAGGAGAGGCTTTACTTGATCTGATATTGGTAAATGAACCTGGTCAGGTGTCAGATCTCTCAGTGCGAGAGCATTTTGGAGATAGTGGTCACATTTCTATCTCCTTTACAACAGCATTGGAGAGGGATAGGAACAGACAAGTTAGGGAAGCTTTTTATTGAGTAAGGGGAAATATGAGGCTATCAGGCAGGAACTTGCAAGCATAAATTTGGAACAGATGTTCTCAAGGAAATGTACGGCAGAAATGTGGCAAATGTTCAGGGGATATTTGCTTGGAGTTCTGCGTAAGTATGTTCCAATGAGACAAGGAAAGGATGGTAGGGTCCAGGAACTGTGGAGTACAAAAGCTGTTCTAACTCTAGTCAAGAAGAAAAGAAAAGCTTATCAAAGGCTGAAAAAGCTAGGTAATGATAGAGATCTAGAAGATTATAAGGCTACTAGGAAGGAGCTGATGAATTAAACTAGGAGAGCCAGAAGGGGCCATGAGAAGGCCTCGGTGGACAGGATTAAGGAAAACCCCAAAGAATTCTATAAGTATGTGAAGAGCAAGAGGATAAGACATGAGAAAATAGGACCAATCAGGTGTGACATTGGAATAGTGTGTATGGAACCGGAGGAGATAGCAGAGGTACTTAATGAATACTTTGCTTTAGTATTTACTCTGGAAAAGGATCTTGGCAGTTGTAGGGATGACTTACAGTGCTCTGAAAAGCTTGAGCATATAGATATTAAGAAAGAGGATGTGCTGGAGATTGTGGAAAGCATCAAGTTGTATAAGTCACTGGGACAAGATAAGATGTACACCAGGCTACTGTGGGAGGTGAGGGAGGAGATTGCTGAGCATCTGGCAATGACCATTGCATCATCAGTGGGATGGGAGAGGTTCTGGAGGATTGGAGGGTTGCAGATGTTGTTCCCTTATTCAAGAAAGAGAGTAGAGATAGCCCAGGAGATTATAGGCCAGTGAATCTTACTTCAGTGATGGAAAAGATGAATCTTAGGTCAGTTGATGGAAAAGATCCTGAGAGGCAGGATTTATGAACATTTGGAGAGGCATAATATGATTAGGAATAGTCAGCATGGCTTTGTCCAAGCAGGTCATGCCTTATCAGCCTGATTGAATTTTTTGAGGATGTGACTAAACACATTGATGAAAGTAGAGCAGTAGATATAGTGTATATGGATTTCAGCAAGGCATTTGATAAGGTACCCCATGCAAGGCTTAATGAGAAAGTAAGGAGGCAAGGGATCCAAGGGGACATTAATTTGTGGATCCAGAATTAGCTTTCCCACAGAAGGCAAAGAGTGGTTGTAGACAGGTCATATTCTGCATGGAGTTTGGTGACCAGTGGAGTGCTCAGGGATCTGTTCTGGGACCCTTTCTGTTTGTGATTTTTATAAATAATCTGGATCAGGAAGTAGAAGGATGGGTTAATAAATTTGCTGATGACACAAAGGTTGGGAGTGTTGTGGATAATGTGGAGAGCTGTCAGAGGTTACAGCGGGACATCGATAGGATGTAAACCTTATAATACACTGAGATTCGTTTTCTTGCAGACAGTAGAACACAGAAATACAGAAGAGTCAATTAGACACTACACACAAACCTGGTGGTAGTGCATCATGTCTGACGATGACAGGAGATATGTGCGGGGTAATTATAAAAATGCTGTTGCATTGAGGCAGTTCCACTCTCACAACGTCTGAAGTCCCTGTCCAGTGGTATGAATAAGTGCCACAAACTGGGGACTTCCTTAATTGCAATAGATAACCCTGACTTCTTCTGTGCCTTGTCATGCTCTCCACTGGATGTTGCAGTGTTGACTGTTGCCCTTTGCTCTCCACGGAGTGTTGTAGTACCAGCTTTCTTCTTTGGATCTCACTGTAGATCTCAGCCACCCAGTCTACTGAAGCTGAATTGCATCCTCAGACAGGCATCTTCCTGTCTCACCAGGTTGTGAGGCCACTGGCTACCCTCACCTAGTTTAGCCTGCCTGTCAAAGTGGTGTGCCGGTGTGTGGCCGCTGTCGCATGAGAACAGCTACTTGCTACTTAGAGCCAGAGGTGAGAGCTCAGTTTGCAATTGGGACTAAATGTGAGTGAGTTGCTCTGTACTGGACACAACAAACCCATTCATCAGAGGTGCTACCCTTTCTGGACAACCCCAAACACCCCACACACAAATGGAGACTGCAAAATAACCAATGTACAAAGGACAAACTGTGCAAGTGAAACAAACTTATTTCAATAATATTGAGAATGACAGGTGTAGAGTCCTTGAAAGTGAAACTGCAGGTTGTGGAATTAGTTGCGCATCGAGCTGAGTGACGTTATTGATGCTGGTTCAGGAGACTGATGACTGAAGGATAATGACTGTGCTTGAACCTGGTTGTGTGGGACCTAAGGCTCCTGTAAATCCTTCCCAATGTAATCTCGGTCATATCCTTGCTCTGACTCCAAAAGCATCTTATTTGGTATTCAAAAGTGCTCATTTAAGATCTCTGCCTCCACAAGTAAATTTCCTCTTAGTCTTCAATCAATCCCTTCTCAATTTTCCCATTCATATGGATAGAGAATATTTCTGATTTCTATTTGTGTTTGATGTCGGCTCTTTCTCATTCTCCCACTCTGTGCCACTCTGAATTTACTGTGATCAGCTTGATTTCCTCCGTGTCAGCAACCTGTGAGCACTCCTTTTTTTCCTGCTTATGGTGGGATGATTTTATGAGGTGGGAGAATATAAGAGCAAGGATGTAATGCTGAGGTTGTAGAAGGCATTGGTCAGACCACTCTTGGGGTGTTGTGAGCAGTTTGCACCTGAACTGCCGGGGTACTAATATCCTGGTGCTTGGTTTGCCAGTTTTGCTGGGGTGTGTGGTTAAATTAAGTTGCAGAGAGATGGTAACCAGGGTGCCAGAACAGATAGTGGTGACATTGCATCTGGAATCAAAATGCTGTGCATGGTGCAACAACTTTCCTGAACCGCATATATTTCAATGCAAGAAGTAATACAGGAAAGGCAGATGAGCTCAGGGCATGGATCAAGAAATGGAATTATGATACGGTAGCTATCAGTGAGACTTATTTGTCAGAGGGGCAGTGTTCCACTGTTTTAGTCGTGGCAGAGTGGGAGGGGTGAAATTACAAGTCAGCGAAAATGTTACTGCAGTCCTCTGTCAGGACAGACAGGAGAACTCATCTAGTGAGGTTTTATGGGTGTAATTGAGGAATAAAAAAGCAATGGACATGTTAATGGGGCTATATTGTAACAGTCTGTGGGATTTAGAGGAGTAAATTTGTAGAGAGATCTCAGACTGTTGCAAGAAACATAAGTTTACTATAGTAGGAGATTTTAACTTTCTACGTATTGACTGGCATTCACATACTGTAAAAGGGCTAAATTGGATAGAGTTTGTCAAATGTGGTCCATGAAGTTTCCTTAATCAATACAGTGAAATCTCAATGAGAGTGTGTGTCATACTTGAGCTGCAATTAGGGAATGAGACAGGGCAGTTGACAGAAGTTTGGGTAGTGGATCACTTGTATCTAGTAATCACAATGCCAGTAGTTTCAAAGTAAGTATGGAGAAAGGTAGGTCTGCTCTACGTGTTGAGATTCTAAATTGGAGAAAGTCCAATTTTAATGGTATCAGAAAGCATCAAACAAGTCTGGATTGGGATAGGCTGTTTACTGGCAAGGGTATACCTGTTTCATGGGAGGTCTTTAAAAGTGAAATTTTGAGAGTACAAAGCTTGTCAGAATAAAAGGTAAAGAAGACAGGTATAGAGTACCTTGGATTTCAAGAGAGATTCAGGGCCCTTAAGAAAAAAAGGTGTATAGCAGGTATAGGTAGGTAGGAACAAATGAGGTACCAAAGCACACTTAAGAATGAAATCAGAGCTAAAAGAAGGCATGAAGTTGCCCCAGCAGATAAAGTGAAGGAAAACCCCAAGGGATTCTACAGATATGTTAAGAGCAAAAGGATTGCAAAGAACAAAATTGGTTCTCTGGAAGATCAGAATGGTAATCTATGTATGGAGCCAAAAGAGATGGGGAAGATCTTAAATCGATCTTTGCATCTGTAATTGCACAGATGATAGACACAGAGTCTATAGAAGTGAGGCAAAGCAGCAGTGAGGCCCCGGACCCTATACAGAGTACAGTGCAGGAGTTATTTGCTACCTTGAGCTAAATTAAAGTGGACAAATCACCAGTGCCTGACAAGGTGTTCCCTTGTACCCCATGGGAGGCAAGTGCAGAAATTGCTAATGTTGTGCTGATGTTTCAGAAAGGGTCTAAAAAGAAACCAAGATATTATAGGTTGGTGAGCCTGATATCAATGGTGGGAAAGTTATTGGAAGGTATTCTAAGGGACCAGATACCTATGTATTTGGATAGAAAACATTTGCCATATCGGCGTTCATAAATCCAAGTACCTGGGTACAGGAGGTGGGAAGTTATGTTGAAGTTGTATGAGATGTTGGTGCAGCCTAATTTGGAATATTGAGTGCAGTTTTTGTCCCTTACCTACAGGAACGATGTAACTAAGGCTGAACGAGTACAAAGAAAATAGACAAGGATGTTGCTGGGTCTGGAGGACCTGAGTTATGAGGACCAATGGAAGAGATTAGGACTTTATTCCTCGGAACCTAGATGATTCAGGGGAGATTTCACGGAGGTAGACAAAAGAATGAGGGGTTAGATAGGGTAAATGGAAGCAGGCTTTTTCCACTGAGGTTGGCTGGAGGTCATGGCTTAAGTGTGAAAGGTGAAAAGTTAAGGGGAACACGAGGGAAAACTTCTTCACTCAGAGGGTGGGAGAGTGTGGAATGAGCAGCCAGCACAAGTCGTGCATACGAGCTTGATTTCAACATTTAAGAGACATTTGGATAGATACATGGATGGTGGGGATATGGATGGCTATGATTCTGATGTAAGTCAACGGGAGTGGCAGTTTAAATGTTTTGGCATGGACAAGATGGGCTGGATGGTTTATTTCAGTGTTGTGTTTTTGCATGACTATGATGAAATGGCAGACCCAACTCAATGGGCCGAACAGCCTAATTATGCTGCTATGTTTTGTGGTCTTATAAAGTAGATGGCATGTATTTTCTTGTTCTATGTTAATATAATATCTCAACTAATTAGGTGGACTTAACCAATTATTTGGATTCCCCAACCAATCTGTATGGTTGTAACACTCTGGGAATGGTTTCACTCTAATGTAATGGTCTTTCTATTGAAGCAGTTTTTCGGTTTTGATTAGAGATAACGGGTGCTTTGGAATGTGCGTCATCCAATGAGGGAGGCGCTTTTTCTTGCTGTGTGCCTGACACCGATGTGCTCTGAGTCTTAGGTTCGGTGGAAGATGGAGAGAGAAGATGCCAGAAAGGAGAGATCATAGACACCAGAAAGGAGTGGACTTGTAGTGGGGCAGGGAATTGATAAAGCCTGGGGAAATCAATGAAGGATTGGTGAAAGGGAAACAGTGAGCTCCAACTTGTGCACATTAGACTGTTTCATTAACATGGGCTCTTTTCTTTTTGTTCTACTTTACTAACCCTTTAGTCAGATCAAAATTATAAAGCTAAATTGTTTAAGTGCATATGGTATACTGTCTGCTATTTTGTGGTACTGATTTGTACAGCGTAACACATCATGCAGCATCCACACAAACAAGTTTAGCACCTCAATCTCACACGTTTGGTGGTGCCAGAGATTGTCTTCCCTAGACTTACACAGCCGACTGAACCCGGGGGTTACATGGTTCTCAACTGGCTCTCAACTCTCCCTGATTATCTCCCAGTATGATGAAATTTAAAAAAAAGAAACAAAAGCCTTAATTTGTCACATGTTCATCAAAATCTACTGTGAAATATGGCATTTTTCATCAACTCCCAACAACTTCTGAGGATGGTGCTGGAGGCAGCCTGTTGGAGTCACCATGATTCCGGTGCCTGCATATCATGGTCACTAACCTTAACTGTGTACATCTTGGAATGTGGGAAGAAAGCAGAGCACCCAGAGGAAACCCACATACTCATGCAGTGAGCATTCAAATTCGTTTCGGACAGCAGCAGGAATTGAACCCTTAACGCTGGCATTGTGCTAACCACTAGGCCACAGTACCAACCTGAAATAAGCTGCAAGAGAGAGAAAAAACCCACAATATTTGATACAGCTTTATGTCAGTTGTTTTCTATTGACAAAGTTTCCCATTCAGTGTGACCAGATACTTTACCCCATTTTTCAGCTCCTGTCTGAACTTCCTCTGCGTCAGTCCATAGATGCAAGTGTTTGTGCAGGAACTGAGTAGTTGCAACATGAATCCTGTTTGCTGGTTGATGTATATGGGGTTAGTGTAATACTTATCCTCGTAATTATAGTTATTTAATTGCCACTTTAAAGAATGTACAAAATATGGTGTCCAGAGGAGGATGAAGTTGCCGGATAGAGTGAAGAGCAAAACCATAGACTTCTTACGGTTCTCTCTCTCGGGATCATTGCGATTATCGCTGTTACTCACGAGCACCCTCCGGATTTTATTGGACTTTATAATATGTTTAACGGTAAGGGCATTAAATGAAAGGATGAGAAAGACTGGTGTCAAAGGAGTTACTATACTGTCAAACAACTCGTAAGCCGCCCACAGGGGTGAGGTATAATAGGCAGCAGCTCCATTACAGAGATAAGGAATGTTGTTAATCACATAATCGGGTTCATTCGAAAAGTAAAATGGGATGCTTCTCAGACAGGCCAGTGTCCACACAGTGGCTATAACTACACTTGCCGTCCTTTCGGTACAGTACCTTGGTCTGAGTTTTTGACAAGAAATGGCCACAAAGCGATCGAAGGTAAAAGCGACCGTGAACCAAACGGAGCAATCGAGAGCTGCAGTTTTTATGACAAGTACCATGGAGCAGACCGGAGTGATGAACAAAAAGTTTATCGGCAAATAAATGTTGTTGATTCGCTTCAGTATGACTTCGGCAATCACCACCATTAGATCCGCCGTAGCCATGGCAACCAAATAGCGAGTGATACATCTGGAGAGTCCACAATTTCCCCGGCACAGGATTACGATCGCCACCAGGTTAACTGCAGTAGAAAGGAAATAAAGTTATCACCAGACTCTGCAAATAACTCTATGTCAGGGAGAAAAGAAATTACAAATTTAAAAAATCTTGGTAACAATATGAAGAACAGAACATTCTACATATGGTGAATGATGTTAGTGCAGTCTGAGAAAGGCCAGCAAAGGATTATTACTAACACAGCTGATCTGGCGGAAAGGTGGGAGATGAATGAAAACACTGCATTAAAAGAAACTGTAACTATGAGAAGAAAAAACATTGCATTTCCTGAAAATCCACCCCTCCATTCCAGGACTCCTTCAGGTGCTGGAGGAAACTGGAGCTCTTGGATAAAAATCCAAAAGGAGAACGATCAAACTCTAAAGACTGAGCTTTAGAAGCCAGAATTGAACCCGGGTAACTAAAGCTGTGAGACAGCAGCTCTACTGACTGTGTCAGTGTGAGACACCGGTTGGTTACATTTGGTTGGTTCAGTATAGAGGATTCCAAACCATGAACACTGAAAATAGTTCACCAATTTTGAAGGAATACAAGGATGTCATTGCCTCATTCTGTAGAAGTGCTTGGGCACCTGAATGGTGGGAATGGAAGAGGCAAAGGGAAGGTGATGTGGTTGTATAAAACAGTGCTGAGCAAGGCAGTGGTTGTTGGTGGAGATGGATGGGTGAACCAGGGAGTCAGAGGAGGAACGGTACTTCCAGATAGTGAAAGGAAGGAAAGGTGCATCCGGTGGTGGCATCTTACTGCAGCTGGTGGAAGTACATCATGCTTGTTATACATCTCTGCTTGTCCCTCTCCACCTGTCTGACACACATACTCTCAGCCTCCCTTCTATAAAAAGGAATATTTGTATGTTGCAATGCAAGAGAAGAAAAATAAACATTTACAGGGCATTCAGCAAATTATGCACATCAACTAATTCCTTTCTCTTACCTGTAATGCCAACTGCTGCAAGAATGGGGTAGTAGATGCTTTCAAACACAAAGATAACTGGATAGCCCATGTTATGTGTCAAGGAGAGTTGCCCATCAGGCACTGTCTGAAGGTTGTCAGTCTAGTTATAGGAGACCTTTCTTATATGCAAAGGAATGGTCTGCTGGGATTCTCACCTGCAGTGAGCTCTGTTTATTACATTCAATTAAACAACCAGACTTAATCAACCAAAGACTAAACCAACTTATAAGCTATTTTGTTTTTTTTCTTTGGAAAACAATAGATCTCCAGAAAGCATGGGCACTGTCTCAATGACAGGCTTGTGCATAGTTATTGCACATGTGACCTATCCCTTCATTAGTTATCCTCACAGAACTGTGTGTTGTCTGGCAGAGGGAGCTGGCCACTGTCAGTGACTGTGAAGCTACTGTGAATGTCCAGAAGAAAATAAATCCCAGGGTAGTATATGATGACAATAATGATGATGTATTTGGAATTTTGATCTTCAGTTCTTGCATTTTACACTTTATCTGCCCCATCCTTTGTTTTGTTATTTGTCCCATGATCTCTCCCCATTCAAAGTTTCAAAGGTTTCAAATGCATCTTGAAATGTTTTTTCTTCACAACTATCCACAAAAACAGAGGAGTGCACCAAAGAATGAATGACAGTTGAATGGTAGAACCCCAAAGACCCTCCCCAGCTCCCCCCACCACACATGAGCAGCAGCGAGCATGATTCCTCTTCCCCCACCAGAAAAAAAAACTGTCATCTTTTGTCATGACATCACATCTGTACCTAGTCCAGCACTGTCCTTCCTAATCTCAATTTGACATTTATTCTATTTCCTTTGTTCCCTCCTGGGATATAAAAATGACTCACACATCCAGGTTTACAGTTTGTTCGTCTTCATACCGTCCTTAATTTCTGCTCTATGTCATCCTCCAATTCTTCAGCCTGCTTTCACCATTTACACTATTGTGATCAATGATGACATGTTCATCCAGGACAGGCCCACAGATTTACTCTGCAGCTCTCTTCTCACTCTTTCTTCTCAAATATAATGCTTCAGATCTTTCAGCATTGAATTTCATTCACCTATTCTCTCATCCTTTATTTAACCTTCCTGATGTCTGTTTGTCTCCTTGTATTTCTCCATATAGATCATATATGTCAAACTCAAGGCCCGTGGGCCAAATCCGGTCTGTGGTGGAATTATCTTTGGCCCGCGAGATAATATTTAATTACTATTAAAGCTGGCCCCAGTAATTGAAGCGCCTATGGCGTATGATATGGCTAATGCTGAGTTTATTCAGGTACCAGGTTTTCAGGGTTTTTAGTGTTTATTCGGCAGTCTTCTTCATAAGAAACGGAATTTGTAAAGTGAAACACTTTGTAGTTATAGCAGAGACTGAGACACATGAGAACAGGCTGAAAAAACGGAGGCAACGAAAGCTGCGTTCGCACGCGTCCGACTGATCCGGCCCGCATGAAGCTGCATTTTGCTCAATCCGGCCCGTGACCTAAAATGAGTTTGACACCCCTGATATAGATTGTCTCATTTGGGTTCACTGTCCTGAGCATACATATCTAAATCAGAGTAGGAAAAGAAGTGGCCCTGATACTGACTCAGGGGGAACTGCATTTTCTTCTTCTCTCGGGTCTGAAAAGCAACATTCCACCACCATTCTCAGTTTCCTGTTACTTTGCCAGTTACCTATCCTTGCTAATATTCTTGTATATCATCAGTCTTGATGATAAGCCTGTCATTTGGCACCTGATGAGAAAACTTTTCAAAACACATATCAATTATATTTCTTTCATTGATTACCTCCTGATATTCCAGAGGGTAAAAAACTGTACCAAGTTAGCTGGACATCACACCCCTTTGATAACTGCACATTGGCCTTTTCTCATCAATCTACATCTGTCCAAATGATTGCTTATTCAGTCTCCAATAATTGCTTTGAACAATTTCCATCACAGAAGTTCAAACAACCTGTCTGTAGAGCTTCTGGGTTTATTTCCATGTTGTCTTTTGAATAAGCGTGTAATATTTAAAACATTCTTATCGCTAATCTCCCAATTATGGACAAGTGTTCCTTACTTACCTACTTCACTTCCCTCAGCAGCCTGGGATGTATTCCATCTCTACTGGGTGATTGATCAAATTTAGGTAAAGTTAACCTTTTAAATACCTTTTCTCATCTCAAAATTCAAAGTAAATTTGACGGTATGTATATGTCACCTTATAATACACTGAGATTCATTTTCTTGCAGGCATACCCTGTAGAATACAGAATTACAGAAGAGCTGATAAGACACTACACACAAACATGGTGGTTGTCCATCATGTCTGACGATGACAGGAAACCTGTGCGGGACAATTTTTAATTAAAATGCTCTCCTCTGGGTGCTGCAGTGCTGAGTGTTGCAGTACCACCTTCCTGGCCTCTGGATCTCTCTGTAGATCTCATCAGCCCAGTGTACTGGAGCTGACCTCACATGCTCTGACAGGCATCTTCCTGTCTCACCAGGTTGTGAGGCTGCTGTCTACCCTCACCTGGTTTAGCCTGCCTGTTGAAGAGGTGTACTAGGATGCTAACAGTTACCTGCTACTTAGAACCAGAAGTGAGAGCTCAGTTTCCAGTGGGGACCAAATGCAAGTGAGTTGTCCTGGAATGGGCACATCAAGCCCATTCATCAGAGGTGCTGCACTCCCTGGACATTCGAAACACTGCACACACAAACAACCAAATAACCAATGTCCAAATGACAAACTGTGCAAGTAAAAAAAAACTTATTTCAATAATATTGAGAATGTCAGGTGTAGAGTCCTTGAAGTCTGTGGAATCAGTTGAGCGTTGAGGTGAGTGATGTTATCGACGCTATTTCAGAAGCCTGATGGTTGAAGGGTGTTGTCTGTGCTTGAACCTGGTGGCGGGTGAACTAAGGCACCCTTAACTTTCCAATATGATTGCGATCATGTCCTTGCTCTGACTCCAAAAACATCTTGTTTGATATTCAAAAATGCTCATTTAAGATCTCTACCTCCACAAGTAAATTTCCTTTTGGTATTTGTTACGTACCCCGTAACTAGGTTTACAGACCAGCAGAAATAGAAGAATCCGTTGGAGTCTGGCGGTACCAAAACTAAAGGTGTTTATTAGTAAAACAAGCAAAACAGTATCAATAATACAAATATACATATAAAACAGGTTAGCAATAATAAACATAGAAGTGTAGGAATAATAATCAACAATAATAAACAAGCTCTATCAATATCTACTAGTAAATAAATTGTCATAAGAGAATATAGAGTTCAGTTCAGTTCATGTGTGCTGAGGTAGTTGTGGTTGTTTTATTGTAATTTGTTGGAGAGAGAGAGAGAGAGAGTGAGCAAGAGATTGAGCAGCTGCAGCCAGCAAACCTTCTGGTGTATTCTGATTCCGTTGTACCGTTGTGGT
Source organism: Hemitrygon akajei (assembly GCF_048418815.1). NCBI lineage: Eukaryota > Metazoa > Chordata > Chondrichthyes > Myliobatiformes > Dasyatidae > Hemitrygon > Hemitrygon akajei. The sequence continues at coordinate 213,033,090 of NC_133124.1, read as the reverse complement.
CACTTGGGTATGACCCCTCCATTCTTGGCCAGACCGTTTTCTGTTGAGGACTCGTCACTCTGGCATGAGTGGACACACACACAAGTCCCCACCAGCCCTGCCGTCACACTGTGAGCTTTATTGACTGATCTCCTGATTCGGTCCTCAAAGCCCCCACCTTCCTGTGGGTGCACAACACTCGGTCAGTGTCCACTGGTGTGTCTGAGGGGTGTCCCCCCACACCTGTCTTTTATCCCCACTGACGGGGTATCAGCCATCCATCAACTCAAAATGACCATGTCCATCAAATCAGGCCACTCCTGCTGTCTCCTTAGGAATGTTAACAAGCAAAGTAACGTCCTTGCAGTGAAAGGTAAACAATCCAGGAAAAAGCCATAATACATAAATCAAATGTCTCTCTCTCTCTCTTATCTGTAGCAGATGTCCCTGCCTCTGTGCTTCATCTCTCTCTCTCAGTAGCAGCATAGTCCATAGTTGTCAAGGGGGGGAGGAGGGAAATGGTTAACTCTTCACCCCATTTCCATCAGGTCTGTTCAGCACTCATAACACCCCCATCCATCAAGGAATCTTCACCAGGGTGAAAATTAACTAGTAAAGCACACTACAAAATCTAATATAATACGGAAGTGGTCTTTAACTACAAGGATAATACAGATATACTTTCAAATTAACAACTGGATAAACAATCAGCAATTACATTGTCACTCCCCTTTACATGTTGTATTTTAATATCAAATTCCTGTAACAACAGACTCCAACTTAATAACCGTCTATTTTTATTCTTCATGTTAGCCAAAAATACCAATGGGTTGTGTTCTTAGCTTAGGTGTATATTACAAAATGTGAACCAATACATGTGTGATTATAATGTAGTACATTACAGAAGTCTGTGCAAATACTAATCTCTATTTTACTTTTAAACTTAACATTCAGTCAATCTGCTACGATATCGTCTTTATTATTCACATGCTTTGTCAAAAAAAAGTCAAATTCCCACAAAACCAGATCTTGTTATTCAAAGTGGCATTTGGTAAACCTTTGCCTCTTTTCCACTTAACTCTCACATGGTTAGCTTGCTCACCAGTGTGGAATACGCCTTCACAGACTCCTTTCACAGGAGCTAGCTTATCACTAATGTTTTCCAAACTAAGCCCATTTGCTGAACTTCCAAACCACTCATTAATTTTAAGCAGGTCATTAATTTTATCTTCAGGATCTTTAGTTCTATTAGTTTCCAGTTTAACATCTGCAGGTGATCCCTCTTGGTCAAAGCAACACTCCAAGTTCTGTCTCTCCAAATCACATACTTGAACAACATCACCAAGTTGTTTATCCTTAAATTCCAAAACCACCTTGTTAACAAATCATTGTTCCTTTGGCATGGTCAATGCTTCAAAAACAAATCCAGGATTTAAATTTACTTTATTCAAAAGTCCAGTAACACTTTTCCCCTCAATATCTTCAATAATATCCATCTCACCAGTTTTCATCTCATCATTAACTTTTAACACACTTTCTAACACAAGTGACTGAGAATTCTCACTTTCTACCAGTGCCAAGGTTAACCCTTCCTTCACTGAACCAAGTCCATCTGACCCAAAAGGACTGCATTCCTCCTTAACCAAATCAGACACCTCAGACTTTTCCTGAGCTTCAACACTAGGTTCAGTACCCTGCGACTCCACATCCTGAACACAAGCAAATGGGACATTTGTCTCTTCTAGGCTTTCAATACCAGTCCCCTTTTCAAATTCCAAGTTCCCCTGATCCTCCCAGTTACTCTCTGGGCAACTCCCCTTCGGAGTAAACTCAACCTTGCGGGTTAAAACAACCTTGTCTGCTAACCCAGCAGACTCTCTCAAGGTAGTGGCATCCTTTTCATCTAGGACTGCCCTTATATCATCAGGAACACACTTAAACTCTTCAACTACGACCAGCTCTTTCAAGCTACATAAATCACCAGTGTCCAACCCTGGACCTTCCAGCTGCCCCATCTGTTTCTCTTCATGGCTCTGTGCCTCCATAACCTCCTTCACAGATACCATCCCTTCCGAAATAAACTTCTCATGCCCCTCTTGGGCTCTAGCTAACCTCGCCTTCCTCATCAGTCTGTTGACCGGCTCAATGCAACCAATCGGAGTTGTCTTCTTTCCCTTTCCTGTCTCCTTCTTCGGAGCAAAGTATTTAGATGCTATGTGGCCAGCTTTCCCACAATTATAACACGTAAAGCTGGGAACCTTCTTGCCAGCCTGCTTTTCCTCCTCCTTGCCTTTTCCGGTAACTCCCGGCTTATTCTCTGCCGGTGGGCTTTCTCTACCATCCCTACTGCCTCTCTGGTAGCTCTTATTTGGGGAACTTTGTCTTGTGGGTTAAGGCATTCTCGTCTGCTAACTTGGCAGTCGCAGACAGAATCTCTGTCTCCTTCTCGTCCAAGTATGTCTTCATACCTTCAGGGATACAACCCATGAACTGCTCAATCAGCATTAACTGTAGCAGTTTGTCATAATCTCCAATGACCCCTTTTGAGGCGCACCACCAATCCCAATACATTTGCATCTCACGGCCAAATTCTAAATATGTGCGGTCCCAAGGCCTCCTCAAATTCCGGAACTTCTGCCGGTATGCCTCTGGAACCAGTTTGTAACTCCTTAGTATAGCCCTTTTTACTTCATCATAATCTTTAGACTCATCCATGGGCAATGCTGAATACGCTTGCTGAGCCTTCCCCCTAAGTACACTCTGTAACAGAACAGCCCATTTCTCCTTAGGCCAGTTCTGATTCAAAGCCTCTTTCTCAAAATGGAGGAAGTACCTATCGACATCCATCTCCTCGAATGGGGGTACCAACTTAATCTCCTGACCAATCTTGAGCCACCTGTTTGGGTCTGCTGCCTGGTCCCCTCCCTGCAATGCCTTAAGCTTTTCCAGCTCAAATTGCCTCACTTCCCATTCCTTCTCGGCCTCCAGCTCCAGCTTCCTTACTCGAAGCTCATGCTCCCCGTTCTTTTCCTCCTCCCTTTCCTCTCTCTGCCTTTCAGCTTCTTCCTTCTCCCTTTCTCTCTCTGCCTCCAGCTGCCTTATCCGGAGTTCATGCTCCCTCTTCTTTTCCTGCTCAGCCAACCTGAATTTTTCCATCTGTAACTGAAGCTCACTCTCGGTTGGTTTCCTCTCATGGAACGGTTCCAATGCCCCCGACGGGAACACACCTTGGGATACATAATACACAGCTATCGCCCTCTGTATCTCCAACTTTCTCATCGCCGCTTTCACCCCCGAGAGATTCAATCGTTTCGCAACACACAACAATTCCACCTTTCTGGCATCCTCTAATGCTCCCGTAGTTGGTTCCTTTAAAAAATTGTCAATATCCATCTCTACTGACTTCCCATCTGGTTATCCACACAACCAGATTAGATAAGGGACTTTTATCCTGATTCACCGGCCCCCTCAATTTGGTAATGAAATCCCGGACGAGCCCCCAAATTGTTACGTACTCCATAATTGGGTTTACAGACCAGTAGAAACAGAAGAATCCGTTGGAGTCTGGTGGTACCAAAACTAAAGGTGTTTATTAGTAAAACAAGCAAAACAGTATCAATAATACAAATATACATATAAAACAGGTTAGCAATAATAAACATAGAAGAGTAGGAATAATAATCAACAATAATAAACAAGCTCTATCAATGTCTACTAGTAAATAAATTGTCATAAGAGAATATAGAGTTCAGTTCAGTTCATGTGTGCTGAGGTAGTTGCGGTTGTTTTATTGTAATTTGTTGGAGAGAGAGAGAGAGAGAGCGAGCAAGAGATTGAGCAGCTGCGGCCAGCAAACCTTCTGGTGTATTCTGATACCGTCATACCATTGTGGTCACTTGGGTATGACCCCTCCGTTCTTGGCCAGACCGTTCTTCTGTTGTGGACTCATCACTCTGGCATGAGTGGACACACACACAAGTCCCCACCAGCCCTGCCGTCACACTGTGAGCTTTATTGACAGATCTCCTGATTCGGTCCTCGAAGCCCCCACCTTCCTGTGGGTGCACAACACTCGGTCAGTGTCCACTGGTGTGTCTGACGGGTGTCCCCCCCACACCTGTCTTTTATCCCTACTGACAGGGTATCGACCATCCATCAACTCAAAATGACCATGTCCATCAAATCAGGCCACTCCTGCTGTCTCCTTAGGAATGTTAACAAGCAAAGTAACATCCTTGCAGTGAAAGGTAAACAATCCAGGAAAAAGCCATAATACATAAATCAAATGTCTCTCTCTCTCTCTTATCTGTAGCAGATGTCCCTGCCTCTGTGCTTCATCTCTCTCTCTCTCAGTAGCAGCATAGTTCATAGTTCTCGGGGGGGGGGAGGGAAATGGTTAACTCTTCACCCCATTTCCATCAGGTCTGTTCAACAATCATAACAGTCTTCAATTGATCTCTTCCCAATTTTCCCATTCATATGGATATAGAATATTTATGATTTCTATTTGTGTTTGATGTCGGCTCTTTCTCATGCTCTCTCTGTGCCACTCTGAATTTATGTGATCAGCTTGATTTTCACCAAGTTAAACCAGTGAACATTCCTTTTTCTGCTACTTATGCAGAGATTGACCTGTCTGAGTGGCTGCAAACAAAAGTTTTTAATTGTATCTTCATACATGTGAAAGTAATAAACCAATTACCAATCACTCTTTCATTTTTGTTTTTTTCCGATGAGGAGGATCTTATCGTCTTCTCAATATGGACCTCTGTGGGACAGTGTGTCATTGCTACAAGGCTCATGGGTGATTAGTGTGAAATTTGATATATTCTCTAGATTACAAAAAGGTAGGAGCTTGTGGGATTAATTTAAGTGTGTGTATGGGGATGGGTGATCTTTCTCAATTCAAAGTGTGGCAGGAGTATTCACTCCAGATGTTCCAGCGGATGGGAATTCCAAGTTATTTCTTGAGCTCTGGGTGACACCATTTGTGAGGGATGCATTCAATTTGTGCCAGAACTTGGCATTTGAACACCAACTGGAGGCACTGTGGTGCATCATCAACTATGGAACTTGTGTGAAGATGATGTGTTTAGAGATGGTCCTGCTGAAGCCTCAGGAAAGGTGAATCAAAAAGTAATGGGTGAGCATCAAGCAGAGGCAGTCAGGGAAACAACAGAGGGCATCTGAGCCCCAGACCCTTTCTATGTGTTGGAAAATGCTGGGGGTGAACATATCCATCTTGAACCAAGATCAGAGCATTGTGTGTAGCTCAGCAGCATAAGGGGATGAGCAAGAGTCCATTGATAATGACTTGAATAGACAGCAATGCATATAATCAGGTATCATGTGTTGTCTACGTGGTGCCAGTGTCACTGATGTCACAGAATATTGTAGAGCATTCCAAATGGCAAGGACAAGCAACCAGAGATCATAGTCCACACTGGTAATCATTGGTAAAGGAGAAGTGTGGTCCTGCAACATGAAGTTAGAAAGCTAGCTGATAGATTAAAGAGCAGGATCTTTGACTAATAATCTGAAGGAAACATGTTTTTAGCAGAAGGGGAAGGACACCCTCAGGATGGGTTAGGAACACCTTATGTCTGTGGATCCTCCAAGTAAATGGCATTAATATCGAATTTTCCTCTGGTAAAACAAATTCCTCCTCCCTCTCCTCTTTTTCTATTCCCCCCCCCCCCCCCGGCCTGCTACCTTTCCTCACCTGCCTGTCACTTCCCCCAGGTCCCCTCTCTAACCCTTTCTCCAATGGTCCACTCTGCTCTTCTATCAGATTCTTCCTTCCAGCCCTTTACCACTCACCTGGCTTCACTTATCAGCTTCTAGTGATCCTCCTTACCCTCCCTCATTCCTTTCATTTTGGTGTCTTCCCCCTTCCTTTCTAGTCCTAACAATGGGTCTCAGCCCAAAACGTCAACTGTTTAATCATTTCCACAGATGGTACTTGGCCTGTTGAGTTCCTCTAGTATTTTGTTTTGTTGCTCTGGATTTCTAGCATCTGCAGACTTTCACATGTTGTTGTTCATTATTATTATTATTATTATTATTATTAATATTTATATTTTGCAGATTGGTTGTTTGTCAGTCTTTCTGTGAAGTTCTCCATTGATTCTTGCTCATTTCTTTGTTCAACTCTGAATGCCTGCAAGGAAATGAATCTCTAAGTAGTATATGTTCACATATACATTACACTTTTGTTCCTTATCATGCCTTGTGGCGCACTGAGCGGCATTTTTTGCCATTTCTATAGTATTTGACTGCTTTCTATGAGGCTGAGTTTCTAGCTCAATGTTCAGCCCAGTATGAATGGGAAATATGCAAAGAGCTGGCTGGATTTGAAGTCGGGACCATTTGGCTTGATGTCCGGTGCTGATGCCACTCCACCACCAGTTGATGCCATTGACATACTTCGACAATAAATTTTCTTTAAACTTTGATCTTTTACATATTTGATACCTCTCCCAGCTTTTCCTGTGTTAATTGTCAGTACCTGAAGTAATGTCCCGTTTTTCTGCTCTCCTCATTTCTCCACACTTAGGTATGTCCAGTTGTGGCAGTTCACCAACCTTTCAATGAACTTACTCTATCACCTTTTTGAACACCTTATGTTGTGTTGCATTCAATTGACTACTCTCAGTCCACACTTGCATATCCAAATGTCCTGCTAGTAACATTGGCATTGGGTCAGTTTAGTAATTTTACATATTCTATCATATGATTCAGTGTCATAACTATATGCTCCAAACCGTCCAGCTATTCTGCAGTGTTCCTTGCATACGATTGATATGAAATACTACTCGTGTACTAAAAGTTTATCAATTTATTTATTCCTTGTTTTTGTATCTGGTGCATACAAAACATATTGTTCCTGGGTCATTGGGTTTCTCCAGGCAATGCTGATTAATTTTATTTTTTATGTAATTTATTTTTTATTGTAGTTCATCATCAAACAAACATTTGCATAAGATGTATTTCAGATGTTGTACATATATATCATATAATCATATATATCACAAATCTCCAAAAAGTATTTATCTGAGGTATTCACTTATAGAAAAGACTGGAAAGAAAAAAAAAACAAGCAAAAGGAAAGAACTATGTACAAGTAGGGAGTGATCTTTTTTTTACAACAGATTCATTGATTTGTGAGAATAAAATCAGGCCTATGAGGCATTATGTAGTTAAACCATTTTTCCCAGAATGAATCAAATTGTTCCAGCTTATTATTAACAGATGCTGTTATCTTCTCCATTTTGTAAATGTCCATTGTAATTTCCATCCATATATTTAAAGTTGGGCTCTTCTGTGATAAACATTTCCTAGTAAGAGTCTTTTTACCAGCCATAAACAGTATATTCATTAAATATTTATCTCTTTTCAACCATTCCTGAGGTATATATCCAAAATATATGGTCTTACTCTCCAAGGGTATTTCACATTTCAAGATGGCTTGGAGGGCATTGTGTATCCCCCTCCAATAGTTTTTTAACATTTCTAGATTTACGGATCAGCCCATAGATTAGTGTAATAGATTTGGTGATAATATTTTAGCTGTAATTTACATTGTAGCAATGGATTCTGAATGTTTCATATGATATATATTGATATTTATAGAGTATGCTTTCCCTTGGTTCCTCTTGAGTTTATTCCCATATTTCATTTTGATATTTAATGACCAGAGGAATTTTTATGGGTAAAGTGAACAGAAGGGTCATGTCAGATGGTGCTGGTGGTGTTGATCACTCAGATAGTAGTAAGGTATTTACAGTTGACTGTCTTTGCATTGTGGCTTAGTTCATTGGTCCATAAATTCCAGACTGAATGGTGTGAGTGAAGCCAATCTCCTGATTTAAATGTTTATGAGCAACTGCAGGGCAGCACAGTAGAGTATTGGTGAGCATAAGGCTTTATCATGCCAACAGTCCTGGTTCAATTTCACCGCTGTCTGCATAGAATTTGTATGTTTTTGGGTTTCCGCCTGGTGTACTGGTTTCCTCCCAGTTTCCAAAAGCATACAGTGTTGGAGGTTAATTGGTCATGTAGGTGCAACTGGGCAGTGGTGGCTCATTGGGCCAGAAGGGCCTGTTTCCGTGTTGTATCTTTAAGGATAAGAATCTCTAAAAATAAGAAAAATATATTTTCATGGCTATATCTTTGCTATTGAATACACCAAGTCTTAAGTAATTGCCAATAATTTTCATGAGATATAATTAAGTATTTTATTTTTTTGGTCTTCCTAAAGGAACTGTTACTAAATTATTTTATTTTGTGTAAAACTTTTCACTTTCCCATCCTGATGATTAAATTCTACAAAACATAGTTGTTACCTCAGTGAATATCATTTGGGTTTTATATCTTTTGTTCAGGAATCATACAACTATACTTTAGTTTTGATATTATAATATACACTCAATTGTCACTTTATTATGTACAGGAGTGTACCTAACAAAGTGCCCTATGAGTGGAACTCGGACTGGTCTCATGCTGCTGTAGCCCATTCACTTCAAGGTTCAACATGTGTGTTTCAAGATAATCTGCAAACCTCTGTTATAACATGGGATTTCAGTTACTTTCAGCTTAAATCAGTCTGGCCATTCTCCTCTGATCTCTCTCATTAACAAGCTGCTTTCGCCCACAGAACTGGCACTCTGTTTATTTTATTGCGTTTTGCACCATTCTCTATGAACTTGAGTTGTGCATGCAAATCCCAGAAGATCAGCAATTTCTGAGGTACTCAAACCACCCTGTATGGCTCCAAAAATAATGCCATGGTCAAAGTCACTTTGATCGCATTTTTTTCATTCTGATTATTTGGTCTGAGCAACAACTGAACCTCTTGCCCATGTCTGAATAGATATTTGTATTAACAATTCGGTGTACAGGTGTCCCTAATAAAGTGGCCACTAATGTTAACAGGAAAAATATACTTTGAATTATCAGTTTTATTGGCTCTAACATAATCTGTAGCCTATAAAGTTGAGCATAAAAAACCTCTGGAGATAGTGTGTAGTGAGACTGCTGGCAAGGAGAGGCTAATAAGTCAGCAAAATTGCAGTCAATGGGATGAGTTGCAATGTAAAAGGTCGATGAATACAGGACTGAATGTGTAATGTTCAAATGCACACTGTATCTGGAATAAGGTAGGTGAACTTGTAGCACAGTCACAGTTTGGCATGTATGATATTGTGGGCATCACTGAATCATGGTTGAAAGAAGATTATTGTTAGAAGATTAATGTCCAAGAATACACATGGAATCAAAAAGACAGGCAGGTAGGCCAAGGGAGTGGGGTGGCTCTTTTAGTGAAAAATGAAATCGAATAATCAGAAAGAGGTGACATAGAATCAGAATGTGTAGAATAATTTTGGGTGGAGGTATGAAACTACAAGGATAAAAAAACACTGATGGGAGTTATATACAGATCTCCATACTGTAGTAAAAATGTGATCTACAAATCGACCACAGATAGAAAATGTGTGCCCAAAAGGCAATGTTACGATAGTCATGGGGGATTTCAATATGCAGGTAGATTGGGAAAATCAGGTTAGTGTTCGATCCTAAGAGTGGGAATTCTTATAATTTGTAGATGGCCTTTTAGAGCAGCTTGTTGTTGAGACTACTAGATGATCAGCTATTCTGTATTGGGTGTTGTGCCATGAACCAGAATTAATTAGAGAGGTTAAGTACAAGGAACATGATATGACAGAATTCACCCTGCAACTTGAGGAGGAGAAGCTACAGTCAGATGTATCCGTATTACAGAGAGAATTACAAAGGCATGAGAGAGGAGTTGGGCAAAATTGATTGGAAGGGAACAGTAGCAGGAATGATGGTAGAGCAGCAATGGCTGGAATTTCTAGGTGCAGTTTGGAAGGTCCAGCACAGATACATCCCAAAGAGGAAGTATTCCAAAGGCCAAAGTTAGCATGGATTCCTTAACGGAAAATTTTGCCTTACAAATCTGTTGCAATTCTTTGAGGATATCACAAGCAGGACAGAGAAAGGAGAATTAGTGGATGTAGTTTACTAGAATTTTCAGAAGGCTTTTGACAGGATCCTGTACGTGAGGATGCTTAACAAGATAAGAGCCCATGAAATTAACGAAAAGATACTAGCATTGACAGAGGATTGGCTGATGGGTAGGTTGCAAAGAGAGGGCATAAAAGGGAGCCTTTTCTGATTGGCTTCCGGTGACTAGTGGTGTTCTGTAGTGGTTTGTGTTGGGACTTTTTAAAATGTGTATGTGAATGATTTGACTGATGGAGTTGATGCTTTGTGGCCAAGTTTAGAGACATCAATATGAAGATAGCTGTTGAAGAAGCAGATAGGATGCAGAAACAGTTAGACAGATTAAGACAATGTGCAAAGAAGTGGCAAATAGAATAGAATGTTGACAACTGTATGGTTGCTAGAATTTCGAAGAATGAGGGGAAATCTCAATGAAACCAATCAAATGTTGAAATGCCTACATAGTGGATGTGGAGAGGATGTTTCCGATGGTGGGAAAGTTTAGGACCAGACAGCACAGTCTCAAATAGAGGGATGTCCATTTAGAACAGAGGTGAGGAAGTTCTTTAATCAGAGGGTGGAGAATTGGTGCAACTTGTTGCCCACATGCCCCTGTGGGGTCCAGGACATTGGCTGTATTTAACGCAGAGTTTGCCAGGTACTTAATTAGTCAAAGCATGAATGGTTATGGGGAGAATGGTGAATGGTGTTGAAGGGGAATGGTGTTGATGGGGAAATGGATCAGCCAGGATAAAATTGCGTAGCAGACTTGATGGGCCAAATGGCTTAATTCTGCTCCTATGTCTTATGGTCTTATTAAGTAGATGGCATGTATTTTTTTGTTCCATGTTCATATAATTTCAAAACTAATCAGATGGACGGAACCCATTCATTGGATTCTTTTACCAATCTGCATTGTTGATCAGCTCGTAAGCCTTTCTGATTATCTCCTAGTATGTGTCAATAAACAACACATTCCGAGGATGGTGCTGGTGCTGTCTCCAAGATTTGGCCCCAACATGGCATGATCAATAACCTTAACCGTATGACTTCAAATGTGTGAGGAAACCAGAGCACCCAGAAGAAACCCACATGCTCGTGGGGTGAGCATGCAGATTCCTTTCAGATGGTGCAGAGAATTGAGCCCTTATCACAGGTAGTTGTGCTAACCAGTATTGTACAATGCTGCTCTCAAATAATCTGCAAGGGAGTGAAAAAAAATCTACAATATTTGGGACAGCTTTACCTAAGTTGTTATTTATTTACAGATTTTCCCATTCAGTGTGACCAGATACTTCACCCCATTTTTCAGCTCCTGTCTGAACTTCCTCTGCGTCAGTCCATAGATGCAAGTGTTGGTGCAGGAACTGAGTAGTTGCATCATGAATCCTGTTTGCTGGTTGATGTATATGGGGTTGCTGTAATACTTGTCCTGGTAATTGTAGTTTCTCATTCGCCATTTTAAGGAACGTACAAAATATGGTGTCCAGAGGAGGATGAAGTTGCCAGATAGAGTGAAGAGCAAAACCATAGACTTCTTATGGTTCTCGCTCTCGGGATCATTGTGATTATCCCCGTTACACACAAGGACATGACAGATTTGATTTGACTTTATGATATGCTTGACTGTAAAGTCATTGAACAAAAGGATGAGAATGATTGGTATCAAAGGAGTTACTATACTATTGAAAGACTCGTAAGCCGCCCACAGGGATGAGGTATGGAAGGCGGCAGTTATAATGCAGAAATATGGGATGTTGTTAATCACATATCTGGGCTCATACTGTTACGTACTCGTGACACGTGACAGTGGTACCCTTGTCATGTGACTGGGGTTGAAGCTATACTGGACTTGAGGTAATGGTCTTGTGATGGTGGAGTGACGTCATTTTCCCCACCAGTAGAGATCATGTGACAGGTTTTTTTTTACAGGGTATAAAAGGAGGACCCCTCCCTGTGAGGAGGGGCAGTTCGTGGCTGGATTTGCCATGTTGACTTCATGCCACTGCGTGATTTAATGTGATGACACAGTTTAGTTGAAAGATGAAGTTTTATCTAATGCCTAAAGTTTAAAAGGTCATTGCCAGCAGTTTCTTTACAATACTGCTAGTTGAGAATCAGTGGAGAGTGAAGATTGGAGTTCGGGAGTTAAAGATCGAGGAGAATCGATTTTCGACGGTGAAACAGGTTCGACCTTGTTTGATCCTTATTCGGAAGGATTTCGTTGACTATTCTCGTGTTAATCCCTGGGATTCCAGAAAGGATTGTGAATAGTGCGGTGAAGGAAAGGTCAGTGCCTTTAAGCCGTTTTGTTTCATAAAATTCTTCGTGGGAAAAGTTCGACTTTGGGGACTGAAGAAAAACGATGTGAAAGAGAATTTAAATCATCTTAAAAAGTCTCTCCTTTTAAATGGACTGTGAGCATTGTGAACTTTTGGCAATACTACTTTAAAGAACTGTTCAAGCTGCATTGCTTTAAGAACTGTTCAAGCTGCATCACTTTAAGAACTGTTCAAGCTGCCGCACAGCAGCTGATTTCCGGTTACGTTAGTGTTTTGTTTACTTTTGGGGGGTTTGTTTTCAGTGTTTAATAAACATGTTATTTGTTATAAAAACCCCTGCCTGACTCATATATTTATTGTTGCCTGAATCCGTAACAATACAAAAAGCAAAGGGGAATGCTTCTCAAACAGGCCAGTGTGCACACAATAGCTACAACTACACTTGTCGTCCTCTCGGTACAGTACATTGGTCGGAGTTTTTGACAAGAATTGGCAACAAAGCGATCGAAGGTAAAAGCAACCATGAACCAAACAGAGCAATCGAGGGCTGCCGTCTTTGTGACAAGTTTCATGGCGCAGACTGGAGTGATGAACAAGACGTTTATCAGCAAATAAATGTTGTTAATTCGCTTCAGTACAACTTCGATGATCACCACCATTAGATCCGCCATTGCCATGGCAACCAAATAGTGAGTAATACGTTTGGAGAGAGCGCACTGTCCCCGGCACAGGATTACAATCGCCACCAGGTTAACTGCAGCAGAAAGTAAAGCAAGTTGTCACTAAACTCTGCAAATAAGCCACTACCATGGTAACCTGAGATTACAAAGTAAAAATTTTTGTGATAAGATGAAGAACAGAAGATTTGACATAAGGTGAATGCTGTTGGTACTGTCTGAGAAAGGGTAGCAAAGGATTATTATTAGCAGCTGATCTGCCTGAGTGGTGGGAGATTAATTAAAAACACTGCATTAAAAGATATTAGAACTGTGGGAAGGAAAATGTTGCATTTTCTGAAAATCCCTCACCCAAAAAATCCCACACCTGAAATTAATCTGAAGGTCAAGAACATCTATTGTTGAAAAGTTTAGATGTAACTGACCTTATATCTGAACTTCTTGAATTCAATGTTGAGTCCTACGGGCTGCAACACGTCTTTCAGAAGATGAATTTCCTTCAGCTTACATTGGCATTAATTGTGGCAGTGTAAGATGTTAAAGTGTGTGTGTGTGTGTGTGTGTGTGTGTGTGTGTGTGTGTGTGTGTGTGTGTGTGTGTGTGTGTGTGTGTGTGTGTGTGTGTGTGTGTGTGTGTGTGTGTGTGTGTGTGTGTGTGTGTGTGTGAGAGAGAGAGAGAGAGAGAGAGAGAGAGAGAAAAGTTAAAAATTCCGGGTGGGAGCAGCAGTTAGATGGATGCTTAAGGTTCTCCTCGTGGAGGTGTTCTGCAAAAATACTCTCATACAATCACATTTGAATCACATAGCCAAGTCTCTGCTGACCTCTTCACACTCTCCACTGTATTCTCCTCATATTCTGCTCAACCCAACCGAGATTCTAGCAGTGAACAGCAGGAAGTTTAACTCTGTGACCAATGTACAGCCCAATCTAAGCCTCTTTCAGATGTGAGGAAACTGGAGCTCAATCCAAAGAAGACCATTCAAATTCTAAACAATGAGCATTAGCAGTCAGAGTTGAACCCAAGTAACCAAAGCTGTGAGACAGCAGCTCTACTGACTCTGCCACTGTGACACAACGGTGATGTCACTTACATTTGGTTGGTTAAGTGTAGAGGATTCTAATCCATGGACACTGAAAATAGTTCACCAATTTTGAAGGAATACAGGGATATTATTTCCTCATTCGGAAGAAGTGCTTGGTCATGTGAATGATGGGAATGGAAGAGGCAAAGGGAAGGTGATGTGGCTGTATAAAACAGTGCTGAGCAAGGCAGTGGTTGTTGGTGGAGATGGATGAATGAACCAGGGAGTTAGAGGAGGAACGGTACTTCTAGATGATGAAAGGAAGGAAAGGTACATCTGGTGGTGGCATCTTACTGCAGCTGATGGAAGTACATCATGCCTGTTAAACATCTCTACTTGGCCTTCTCCACCTGCCTGACACATATACTCTCAGCCTCCCTTCTATAAAAAGGAATATTTGCATGTTGCAATGCAAGAGAAGAAAAACTAAACATTTACAGGACATTCAGAAAATTATGCATATCAAATAGTTCTTTTCCCTTACCTGTAATGCCAACTGCTGTAAGAATGGGGTAGTAAATGCTTTCAAACACAAGGATAACTGGATAGCCCATGTTATGTGTCAAGGAGAGTGTCCCATCAGACACTGTCTGAAGGTTGTCAGTCTAGTTATAGGTGACCTTTCTTATATGCAAAGGATTCTCAGCTGGAGTGAATGCTGGTTGTTACACTCAATTAAACAGCCAGATGTATCAAGCAAAGCCAACATATATTTTAGAAGAGATTTTTAAATTACTTTGTGTTTTCTTTGGAAAACATTGGTTCTCCAGAAATCACGTGTACTGTCTCAATGATGGGCTTGTGTGTAGTTATTGCACATGTGACCTATCCCTTCATTAATTATCCTCAGAGAGCTGTATATTGTTTGGCAGAGGGAGATGGCCTTTGCTAGTGACTGTGAAGCTATTGTGTATCTACTGTGACTGTCCACTGAATGTCTGGTATATAATGACATATATGTATTTTGACAATAAATTTACATTGAATTTTAGTCTTTACTTCTTGCATTTTACATTTTCTCTCTTTCAATATTTTTATTAATTTCTACATAGAAGAATACAGAGTAAAAGAAGATACATATTATAATTAAAAAGAGGATAAAATATTATCAAATACATTATATTTGGGTCACAGTTGGAATCTCATTACCCTATATTCATGTAAATTAAATTAAATCATAATATTGAAATGTGCTAATTTTATTATACAAATAAAAAGAATCTAAGCCAACTGCCAAGATTGATGCTGTTCGGTAAAGAAAGAAAAAAGGAAAAAAATCGTTATCATATAGTGAAATATGTTATTAACCAACATCTGTACTTTAAGAATCTGTATTTCAAAGCTTTTGAAATAGTTCAAAAATGGTCCCCACAATGTTTGAAAGTCTTGACTAGATTCAGAAATTGAACAACTGATCTTCTCTAAATTTAAGCATGACATAACATCACATAACCATTCAGTGTGAGTGGGTGGAATGACATCCTTCCATTTAAGCAAGAGTGTCCTCCTAGCTATTAGAGATATAAAAGCCAAAATGTGCAAATCATGTGTCTCTAAAATAATATCTTTTCCTCCAACAATACAAAATAAGGCAGTCAAAGATTAGGCTTAAAATTTTCTTTGAGAAGTACAGAGAAAGTTTGAAATACTTCTTTCCAGTATTTTTCAAGACTTGGACATGTCCAAAATACATGAATAAGTAAAACTTCTCCATTGTTACATCTATTACAATAGGGAGATATATCCGAATAAAAACGAAATAGTTTATCCTTGGTCATGTGAGCCCTATGGGCCACTTCAAATTGTTGGACGGAGTGGTGGGCACTTAACAATGAAATGTTAACCAATTTAAAAATTTCTTTCCAAGTTTCCTCAGAAATTGAAATCTGTAAATCTTATTCCCAAAGATTTTAAATTTTGTCTAAAAGCACATTTCTCATTCCCAGCAACATGCCATAAATATTGGATATTGAACCATTATGAAAAGGTTTCAAAGTAGAAATTACATCCAATAGGTTCTTATTGGGACTTTTAGGAAAACTTTAAAAGCTGGTTTAAAAAACTAATTAGAAAAAATGGGACTTGACAGAGAAAATCTCAGTAAACCAAAGTATTTTCTAAATTGTACCCAGATCCTCAAAGTATGTTTAACTACCAAATTGTCAGTTAGTTTACTGAAAGATAAAGAAAGTGAGGATCCAAGAAGAGAAATGATAGAAAATTTATTAACAGATTTAGCTTCTAAAGAAACCCGTACCAGACAGTCCTCACGGTTAATATGGTATGACCAAAACATAAGATTTCGTCTATTGTCTGCCCAGTAATAAAACCTAAAATTTGGTAAAGCTAAACCTCCATTCTTTTTAGCTTTTTGAAGATAAACTTTATTTTGTCAAGAATGTTTGTTTTTCCATATATAAGAAGATAGAATAGAATCAAGAGAATCAAAAAAGGATTTAGGAATAAAAACGGGTAAGCCCTGAAAAAGGTATATAAATTTAGGTAAGATATTAATTTTAATAGAATTAATTCAGCTAATCAATAATAACGAGAGGGGCGGCCAATTTGATAGTGCCCTTTTTACAGAATTCAGTAGGGTAAGAAAGTATTCTTTAAGTACATGTTTATAATTCTTAGTAATTGTTACACCCAAATAGGTAAATTGATTTCTTACAATTTTAAAAGGAAGGTTAGTATTAATTGATACCAAATTATTCAAAGGAAAAAGTTCACTCTTATGTAAATTCAATTTATATCCTGAAAACTGGATGAAACAGGAGAATAAAGAAAGTGCAGGAGATAACAAAATCTCGACATTAGAAATAAAAAGCAATAAGTCATCAACGTAGAGCGAAAACTTGTGGGTATTACCTCTCCTTAAAAGACCAGTGTTATCATTAATTCTCAAAAAGCAGTGGCTAAGGGTTCTAAGGCCAGATCAAAAAACAAAGGGCTCAAAGGACAGCCTTGTCTGGTCCCACGCGGAAGTTTAAATGGTTTGGAATTCTGAAAAATAGGAAGAACCTAAGCAGAGGGAGATAAATAAAGTAATTTAATCCATTGAATGAAATCAGGCCCAAAATTAAATTTTTCTAAGGTTTTAAATGAATAATTCCATCCAACCCGATCGAAAGCCTTCTCAGCGTCTAAAGATATCACACATTCTGATATCTCCTTAGAGGGAGAATAGATAACATTTCTTTCTTTTTCAATATTTTTATTAATTTCTTACATAAAAGCATACAGATTACAGTAAGACAAATAATATATATTGATTACAATATATTGAAATCACAGATGAAGTGTAATTACCCCATATCCATATAAATTAAATTTAAACATAAAATTGAAAAGAAATAATTTTATTATACAAAAAAAATCTAAACCCACTACCAGAAAAAAATCAGCTGTTTGGTTAAAAAAAGGAAAAAATCCTTAACATATAGTAAAACATATTATAAGTCAACATTTGTGCTTAATAGCAAATCAAAGATTTTGAAAGTAATTCAAAAAAGGTCCGCACAATGTTAAAAAATCTTGTCTAGTTTCAGAAATTGAACAGCAAATCTTTTCTAAATTTAAGCAAGACATAACATCATGTAACCAATGAGTAAACGTAGGCAGAGTGGCATCCTTCCACTTAAGGAACAATGCCCTCCTGGTTATAAGAGAAATAAAGGCCAAAATATGCAAATCATATGTCACCAAAATAATATCATTTCCTCTAACAATACCAAATAAGGCAGTCAAAGGATTAGGTTTAAAATTTACTTTAAAAAAGCACCGAGAAAGTTTGAAATACTTCCACCCAATATTTTTAAAGACTCGGACAAGTGCAAAACATATGGATTAGTGAAGCTTCTCCATTATTACACCTATCACAATAGGGATATACAAATAAAAATGAGGCAGCTTATCTTTAGACATATGGGCTCTATGAACCACTTTAAATTTAAACAATGAGGTATTAACAAATTAAAAAATTTCAGTCTAAGTGTCCTCAGAAATTGAAATCTATAAATCTTGTTCCAAAGAATTTTAATTTTATCTAAAGCAATATTTCTCATTCCCAACAAGATACCATAGATATTAGATGTAGATTCATCATAGAAGGATTTCAAACTAAAAATTATGCAAAGTAAATTTTTATCTGGACTTTTAGGAAATGTATGTAGTTGAGAACGCAAAAGACTCTAATTTGTAAATATCGAAAGAAGTGAGTTCTCAGTAGACTATACTTAACTGACAGTTGTTCGAATGAACAGAGACTATCACCAACAAACAAATCATAAAAACATTTAATACCGAATCTATTCCACTCTTTAAAAACTACATCAGACATAGAAGGTTTAAAAAAAGTGTTTTTTTCTATCAGCTGTTTGATTCTCTTAGCTTCATTTATTGCTTGAGTACTTTATCTTAAAGCTCATTGTTTGGATTTAATATATATTCCTGTGATTTTTATTCTAACCTCTCTTTTAAGTAATAATTAAAATGGATCATGCAATTAGTTTACTTAATTTTATTGTGAAAGGATTAAACCATCCTGTGAAACGCAATAAGATATTTAATTATATTAAGAAATTGAATGTCTCAATTATTTTTTTACAAGAAACATGTTTGTAAATGCAATAATTTACATTTTTTCAGCCGTGGGAAGGATGTATCTTTCCATTCCTCCTTTCAGGCTAAAGCAAGATGAGTTTGATTCTTATAGATAATTCAGTTTCGTTCGTTCAACATAATGTAATGTCTGATACCAATGGGCATTTTGTTGTAGTGTCAGGGAAATTAGAAAATAAATTAATGGTTTTTGCTCATTTATATGCCCCAAATATAGATGATTCAAGCGTTTATGAGTGCTTTTTTACACTTTCACAAGACTTAAGTTTATATTCTTTGGTTTTAGGAGGAGACTTCAACTGCTGTTTAGATCCTATTTTAGATCGTTCTTCTTCTAAGTGATTGACTTGTAATAGATCTGCCTCCTTTATCCAATCTTTTCTAATGAAATTTGATATTGTTGATATTTGGCATTTTTTGTATCCAACAGATAAACCATACTCATTTTTTTCTCATGTTCATCAATCGTATTCCAGGATTGAATACTTTTTGTTGATAGCCAATTGATTCCATTGGTTCAATCCTATGAACATAAAGAAATTGCTGTTTCAGATCATGCTTCCGTATTTTTATCCATAAATCTTCCAGGTGTCTCCCAAATAAACAGATTCTGGCATTTTAATCCAACTTTGTTATCAGATAAAGATTTTGAAAAATTTTTGGAGAGACAAATTATTCTTTTTTTTTTGAAGAGAATACGCTAGAAGTGACTTCTAGTCTTATTTTATGGGATGCTTTTAAGACTTATATGAGAGGTCAAATTATTTAACCACAAGTGTTAAGAAAAAAGCTAATAAGGAGAGAATTGAATAAGCCAATCAGCTGAAACAATTAGACCAAAAATATGCTTTGGCTCCAGATCCTGTTTTATATAAAAGATGTGTTCAAATTAAAACTAAATATGATCTGCTTTTACCTTATCCAATTGAAATACAACTTTTAAAAGATAAAAGTCATTGTTATGTTCATGGAGAAAAAAAATGGGTAAACTATTAGCTAACCAATTAAAGACCTTAATAGTTAAATATCAAATTAAAGAAATTTGTAAAGCTAATTGTGATAAAACATCTGATCATTTAGAAATGAATGATGCTTTTAGAGAATTTTACACTAAACTTTATAGTTCTGACCCTCCTAAACATAATACTCTAATGAATAATTTTTTAGATCGATTAAACATTCCTACACTTTCTAATGATATTTGAAAATTGTTAGGTCAACTTATTTCTTATGAGGAAATTCCCAAGGTTGTTCACTCTTTGCACTCAGGGAAGGCTCCGGGTCCTGATGCATTTTCTGGAGCGTTTTATAAGGCTTTTTGCTCTTTGCCTATACCTCATTCATTTTCAGTCCTTTCCGACTCTTTTAAATTAGGTAAGTTGCCACAGTCTTTTTATGAAGCCTCCATTTCATTTATTCTTAAAAAGAATAAGGACCCAATTGAATGCTCTTCCTATAGACCTATTTCCTTAATTAACATTGATGCTAAAACTTTATCTAAACTTTTGGCTGATAGGATTGAAAATATTTTGCCATCTATTATCTCTGATGATTAGACTGGAGATATCAAAAATCAGTACTTCCACTTTAATATTTGTAGTTTACTGAATGTTATTTATTCTCCTTCTAAAGAGATTTCAAAATGTGGAATACCCTTAGATGCTGAGAAAGCCTTTGAATGGGTTGAATGGAATTATCTATTTAAACTTCAGAAAAATTTAAATTCGAACCCGATTTTATTCAATGGATTAAATTAGTTTATTTATCTCCCTCCGCTCAGGTTCTTACTAATTCTCAGTACTCTAAACCATTTAAACTTCATTGTGGAACTATACAAGGTTGTCCTTTGAGCCCTTTGCTTTTTGATTTGCGTAGTGTTCTCGCACAGGTGTAAAAACTCTGAACTTAACACCAAGTATAAACCGGAGTCAATGAGGCACGATCCCAGTAAGATTAACTGTTTACTGTTCACTCTTCCACATTAACATATGGTGAAAACTGTTGATAAAACAATACAAAATATATACAGTATTTGTTTCCTTCTTGGCATAGTATTTACATCATAAATACTTGTAAAAGTAAAACTACAAACTATATTACATTAAAGTACAACATACAGTCAGAATCTACCTACGCCATCGACTGGCTTTAAATACACTTCAACACAAACTATCCACAACTCTTTAAATAACAAAGAACATAAACTTTATCAACTGTCATTACTTTTAACAGAATCAGCGTTAACATTTTTACTTCAACACATCGATTATCTTATGAACTTACGGCGTTGCTTCTATGATGTTTCTTAGTGCATAGAAAGAAAACTTTTCTCAGGCTGATCCTGCACACACAAACACCCTCCTTCTCATTTCTCCAAACCAGTATTTTCCCTCAGGACGCAGCGATACCGGGTGTGACGTCGTCGCATGCCGCGGTATATCACAGACAACGAATTTACTTTCAACAACCTTAACTTTAACTAGAAAACGATTACAAACGAATTACTAAAGTGAAAATATAATAAACTAAATGAATGCCTTAAGGGCAACACAATTTGGTTTTAGAACCTTTAGCTATTGCTTTCCAGGAATCTAATGATGTCACTGGTATTTTAAGGAGAGGTACTACCCACAAAGTTTTGCTGTATGCTGATGACTTTTTGCTCTACATTTCTAATGTGGAGTCTTCTTTACCTTCTTTACTTTCTTTACTCTCTTGCTTTAGTCAGTTTTCAGGATATAAACTTAACTGTCGTAAGAGTGAACTTTTTCCTTTGAATAATTTGGTATTAGTTAATACTAACCTTCCTTTTAAAATTGTAAGAAATCATTTTACTTATTTGGGTGTAACAATCACTAGGAATTTTAAATTCCTTTTAAAATAATTTTTTATATACTTCTGAATTATGTTAAGAAGGTACTATCAAGTTGGTCACCCCTCTCTCTTATTGTTGATTGGCTGAATCAATTCTATTTCAATGAATATTTTGCCTAAATTTTCATATTAATTTCAGGCCATACCTGTTTTTATTCCTAAATCCTTTTTGGATTCTCTTCATTTTATTCTATCTTCTTATATATGGAATAATAAAATTTCTTGATTAAATAAAGTTCATCTTCAAAAAGCTAAAGAGAATGAAGGTTTAGCCTTACCCAACTTTAGGTTTTATTACTGGGCAGTCAATATACAGAATCTTATGTTTTGGTTATATTATATTAATCGAGAGGACTGTCCGGTCTGGGTTTCTTTAGAAGCTAACTCTGTTAATAAATTTTCTATCATTTCTCTTCTCAGATCTTCAATTCCTTTATCTTTAAATAATTTAACTGATAATTTTGTAGTTAAACAGACTTTGAGGATTTGGGTACAAAGTAGAAAATATTTTGGTTTATTGAGTTTTTCACTTTCCTGATAACAGTTAATAAACGATGAATATTAAAGTGGGAATATTGATATTTTAATAAATCCAGTCTGTTCATCAGAAATGGTGGATGGTAAAATATTTTCAACCCTACGAGCCAGAACTTTGGATAAGATTTTAGTATCAACATTAAGTAAGGAGATTGGTCTGTATCAGAATCAGAATCCTTTATTATCGGCCAGTATGAGGACACATAAAGGGAATTTGATTCTGGTTTCCCTGAGCTCTCTCTGTACAGAATTAAAAACAAACAAAACAATAGTGCAAATAATCAGAAACTATATACAATGAGGTCCCCCTCATTGAATGTACAGGTGGACTTGATTTATAATAGACTAAAATTCAAGTGTTCGTAAGACTGATGTCATATGGAAAAAAACTGTTCTTGTACCTATTTGTCCTGGCATACAGTGATCTAAAGTGCCTACCAGAAGGAAGTGGTTGGAACAGGTGATGTCCTGGGTGTGATGGGTCTACAATAATGCTGCTTGCTTGCTTCCTGACTCTAGATGCATATAGGTCCTGGATCGAGGGCAGCTTCACACCAATAATCCTTTCCGCAGCCCTGACGGTTCTTTGGAGTCTAGTCTTGTCTTGTTTGGTAGCTGATCCAAACCAGACAGTGATGGACAAATAGAGAACAGACTGGATTATTCCTGAATAGAATTGAATCAGCAGCTCCTGAGGCAGGTTGTACTTCCTGAGTTGACGTAGGAAATACAACCTCTGCTGAGCCTTTTTGATAAGAGTGTCCATGTTGGGTGTCCATTTCAGGTCCTGGGAGATTGTGACACCCAGAAATCTGAAGGTCTTCGCAGCAGTCACAATACTGTTGAGTATAATGAGTGGGGGGAGTATTGGGGGGCTCCTCCTGAAGTCCACTGTAATCTCCACAGTCTTGAGTGTGTTTAGCTCCAGATTGTTCTGACCACACCAGAGGGCCAGCCATACCACCTCATGTCTGTATGCAGACTCATCACTATCTCGGATAAGGCCAATGACAGTTGTGTCATCTGCAAACTTCAGGAGTTTAACAGATGGATCCTGTGAGGTGCAGTCATTGGTGTAAAGGGAGAAGAGCAGTGGGGAGAGCACACATCCCTGGGGGGCACTGGTACTGATTGTCCGGGTGCTAGAGATGATGCTCCCCAGCCTCACTTGCTGCACCCTGTCAGTCAGGAAGCTTGTGATCCACTGACAGATGGTGGGGCAGACAGTAAGCTGGGTGAATTTGGAGTGGAGGATTTCAGAGACAATGGTGTTAAACGCCAAGCTGAAGTCAACAACCAGGACCCTCACAGAAGTTCCTGGGTTGTCAAGGTGTTGTAGAATATAATGCAGTCCCATATTGACTGCATCATCCACTGGCCTATATGCCCAATAAGCAAACTGCAGGAGGTCCAGCAGGGGGCCTATGATGTCCTTCAGGTGAGCCAACACTAGTCTCTCAAAGGACTTCATGACCACAGACGTCAAAGCAACAGGCCTGTAGTAATTTTGTCCTTTGATAGTGGGTTAGTGAGATAGATTGGTCTGTATGAAGAGCACTCAGTTGGGTTCTTATTCTTTTTAATGATAAGCAAAGTAAAAGTTTCATAAAAAGATGTGGCAACCTACCCAACTTAAGGGAATCTGAAAAGACTGAACATAAGTTAGGTATAAACATTGAGGTTAAAGCCTTATAAAATTCTCCAGAAAATCCATCAGGACCCGTAGCCTTCCCTGAGTGCAATGAACGTACAGCCTCGGCAATTTCCTCATATGAAAAAAGGTTGATCCAACTGTTTTCAGTTATCAACCAAAAGTGTAGGAATGTTGAATCGGTAATTATTCATTACAGTAGTATCTTTAGGAGAGTCAGAACTATAAAGTTTAGAATAAAATTATCTAAAGGTATAATTTATTTCTAAATTGTCACTTGTCCTATCACCATTAGCTTTACAAATTTCTTTAATTTGCCATTTAGCTATAAAGGTTTTTAATTGGTTAGCCAATAATTTACCTGTTTTGTCTCCATGAATATAAAAGTGACTTTTATCTTTTAGGAGTTGAGTTTCAATTGGATATGTTAAAAGAAGATCATATTTCGTTTTAATTTCAACACACCTTTTATATAAACCAGGATCTGGAGCTAAGGCATATTTTTGGTCTAATTGTTTTAACTGATTAGCTAACCCAATTCTCTCTTTAGTAGCTATTTTCTTGACACTTGCAGTATAAGAAATAATTCGTCCTCTAATATAGGCCTTGAAGGCATCCCATATAATAACACTAGAAATCTCTTCCAACGTATTCTCTTAAAAAAAAGAATAATTTGTCTCTCCAGAAACTTTAAAAAATCCTTATCAGATAGCAAATTTAGACTAAATGCCAAAATCTGTTTATTTGAGGAGACCAGGGAGATTTAAAGACAAAAACACAGGAGCATGATCTGAGACAGCAATCTGTTTATATTCACAGGATCAAACTAATGGAATCATTTGGCTATCAATGAAAAATAATCAATCCTGGAATACGTGCGATGCACATGAGAGAAAAACAAATACTCCCTGTCTACCGGATGTAAGAAACGCCAGATATCAGCAATACCACATTTCATTAGGAAAGATTGAATAAACAAAGCTGATTTATTGAGTGTCACTGGTTTAGAAGATGACCGATCTAAAACTGGATCTAACCAGCAATTAAAATCTCCTCCCATCACTCAATTCTGACGAAAATGAAAAAAAAATGCTCAAAGAATCCTGGATCATCTATACTTCGGGCATACGGATTAGCAAATACCATTAATTTATTATCTAATTTTCTTGACTCTATAACAAAACACCCATTAGTATCAGACACTACTTTATGTTGGACAAATGGAACTGTGTTAGCTATAAATATTGAGACACCCCTAGACTTAGCCTGAAAAGAGGAATGAAAGTGTAGTTCTCTCCATCAGCTAAAAGGCATAAATAGTTACATTTACGTACGTGAGTTTCTTGTAAAAAAATAATTGGGAGCTTAAGTTTTTTAATATAAGCAAAAATCATATTCCGTTCCACAGGGTGATTTAACCCTTTCATGTTAAGACTAAGTAAGTTAATAGTTTGATCCATTTTAATACTATTTAAAAGAAAGATTAAAGTAATAACCATTGGAATGTATATTAAAACCACACAATGGACCTTGAGATAGGCTAACCAAGCAACAGATTTGACTGAGAGTCGAAAACAGCTTCCAGAAAATAAACACATCCCCCCTCCCTCCTCCCAAAGTCAGAAGATTTACCAATTGACAGCCGACAGCTACACCTAAAGACAACATCCCCCCCAAAAACCTACTGGTTTAGCTCCAAACTGATTTGAAAGTTGGCTGCATTCCAACCGCGACAAAACAACTGATGGAGAGAAAACTTAACCCGTAACAAGAACACATATAGATTAATTATTACAGTTTCAAAATGATAAAATGAAAAATACCCATACTAAGCCTTACTGATAGAAAAATAACCTCAAGAAGAATAAGTATAATATAAAATAATAAAAACCCTATCAAAATTCAAAACATATGAACATACAAGGTATAACTCATTAAAATCTTATTCTCTAAGTAAAGCATTAAAAGGTTCAAAAAGACAGTTAGCTACAAAGGTTTACCAAAAGTAAAAGAAGCAATTATTCATGTAGAATGATACTGAACAGTTAATCTCCTGATTCCAAGAATTCCTGAGCTTCTTCGGTCGAATTGAACTATTCTTTTGAGCCATCTATCAGTATAATTCTGCGCTGAGCAGGATAACAAAGTGAAGGCTTGAAACCTTTGTTAGAAAGTTCTGACATAACCTTTTTGAACTTAGCAAGCTCATTCATGACCTCAGGTGAAAAATCTTGGATGATTCTAATCTTCTGGCTATTATAATCAATCATTGCTCTTCGACGGGATTCACGAATTAAAAGTTCCTTTGTTTGAAATTCATGAAAACAGATTATTACTGATCTGGGTCTGCCTCCTGGAGCTGGTCTGAGCACAGGTGATTTATGAGCTCAATCAATCATTGGTAAAGACGATAAAATTTTAGGAAATAATTGTGCCAAAAAGCTTGCAAAGAATTCCGTAGGCTGATCACCTACCAGTAACTCTTCAAGACCCAGAATTCGTAAGTTATTTCATCTGCTTCTATTTTTTAAAATCGATAATCATCTGTCTTAATTTTTCATTAGACTTTGATTGTCCTTCACAAAGCTTTTGCAGGACATCAATTTTCGTATCCAAAATCATCAGCGTTGATTCATTCTCTTCTATTCATTTATCATGTTCAGTTAAGGTTTTTTGCATAGAATCCAATTTTGCATCTGTTTGTTTAATTTCAGTGGAAGATTCTTTTCTGTGTTTTTGAAGCAGCTCCATAATAGATTCCAAAGGTGCGGGAGGATCTTCTTTTTTAGTACCTTTGGCACCCCTTGTACTCATAGTAAAACAATATCACGTTTAAAAGTAAGGTTTCAAAACAGGTTGGAAACAGTAAAGTAAGTAAGATAGGACCAATTACAAAATAGCTGCTACTCCATTGGTGACCAGCAAGAAGTCTCGCATTTTACGCTTGAACTGGCCCCATTCTTCGTTCCGTTATTAGCTCCCCCATTTTATCATCTTTTGTTATGACAACACATCTGCACTTAGTCCACCACTGTCCTTGAAAATCTAACCCAGATATCTATTATATTTCTTTTGTTCCCTCCTGAGATATAAAAATTACTCTCACATCCCGTTTTACAATCTTTTCCCTCATCATACCTTCTTTAATTTCTTCTCTAAGTTATTACTCCAATTCTGCAGCATTGTTTCACTATTTACACTTTTGTGATGAACATGATGAATGAAGACTTGTGCTCATACGGGACAGGCCTACAGGTTTATTCAGCAGCTCCATCCTCACTCCTTTGACTCAAATGTAAAACTTCAAATCTTTCAACATTGAATTTCAATCACCCATTCTCACAGCTTGTTTTTACATTCTAGATGTCTGTTGTTCTCTTTATAGTTCAACCCCTCCCCAAATCTGCTGGTTTGGATTCATTATCCTGAACATACATATCTAAATCAAAGCAGGAAAAGAAGTGGCCCTGTTACTGACTCAGGGGGAACTGCATTGTCTTCTTCTCTCCAATCTGAAAAGCAACATTCCACCATCACTCTCTGTTTCCTGTTACTTTGCCAATTTTCAATCATCTGTCTTGATAAGCCTGTCATTGGGCACCAGATGGGAAAACATTTCAAAACACATATCAAATGTCTTTCTCTCATTGATTATCTCCCGTTATTCCAGCGGTAAAAACCTCTAACAAATTAGCTGGACACCACACCCCTTTGATAACTCCACACTGGCCTTTTCTCATTAATCTACATCTGTCCAAATGATTGCTCATTCTGTTCCCAATAATTGCTTCAAATAAACTCCATCAGAGTTCCATCATCAAGTCTGTAGAATTATTGGGTTTAGCTCTATGTCGTCTTTTGAATAAGTGTGTAATATTGAAAACATTCTAATCACTAATCTACCAGTATTTGGAGGATTATGGTCAAGCCCTTCCTTAGTTTCTTACTTTACTTCCCTCAGCTGCTTAGGATGCATTCCACCTCCATCAGGTGATTAATCTAATTTAAGTGCAGATAACCTTTTTAAACACATTTAATCACCTCAAAATTCTAATTTCACAGTAAATTTATTATCAATGTATGTATACGTCTCCATATACTGTCCTGAGATTCACTTTCTTGTAGTTATTCACAGTAGAACTCTGAAATACAAAAGAATCCATGAAACACTACACAAGAACTTGGTGATTATCCATCATGTCCAACGATGACAGGAAACCTGTGCAGCTTAAATTTTAAACAGAAGCTGTTGCACTGGTGCAGTTCTGTTCTCTCAACCTCAAAAGGCTTGGTCTAGTGGTACGGACAAGCATCACAAACTGGGATCTTCACTGATTGTAGTGGATGGCCATGATGTCTTCTGGGCTTTGTGCTGCCCTTCACTCTCCACTGAGCATTGGACAGCTGCCTTCCTGGACATTGGATTCCGCTGTTAATCTCATCCAGCCAGTCCACCATTGCAGGACAGGCATGTCCCTATCTCACTAGGGTTTGAGGCCACTAGCTCATCTGATTTAGCCCACCCGTCAAAGCAGCGTATCGGCTATCGCATGTTAGATAGGGTAAATGCAAGCAATCATTTTCAACCGAGGTTGGCTGGAGGTCATGGCTTAAGGGTGAAAGGTAAAAGGTTAAGGGGAACATGAGGGAAATCTTCACTCAGAGGGTTGTGAGAGTGTGGAATGAGCAGCGAGCGCAAGTGGTGCATGCGAGCTCAATTTGAACATTTTCCAGAAATTTGGATGGGAACATGGATGGTGGGGTATGGAGGGCTATGATTTGGATGTAAGTCAATGGCAGTAGGCAGTTTAAATGTTTTGGCATGGACTAGATGGGCAGAAGGGCATGTTTCAGTGTTGTATTTTTCCATGACTCTAAGATGAAATGGTAGAACCAACTCAATGGCCCGAATGGCCTAATTATGCTCTGATATTTTATGGTCTTATTAAGTAGATAGCATGTATTTCCTTGTTCCGTCTTAATATAATATCAAAACTCATTAGATAGACTGAACTAATTCAATGGATTCTCTTAACTGATTATCTCCCAGTATGATGAAGTAAAAAAGAAGAAAAAAAAGTTAATGTGTCACACGTCCATCAAAACTGGCCATGAAATGTGGTATTTTTCGACTAAAACCAACAACTTCTAAGGATGGTGCTGGGGGAGCCTGTTAGAGTCACCATGATTCTGGCCCCAGCTTATTTTAGCCATGAACCTTAACTGTACATCTAGGAATGTGGGAGGAAACCCGCATTCTCATGGGGTGAGCATACAAATTCATTTCAGTCAGCAGTAGGAATTGAACCGTTTTTGTTAGCAGTCGTGCTAACTACTATGCTACAGTGCCACCCTCAAATAACCTGCAAGAGAGAGAAAAATGTCTACAATATTTGATACAGCTTTATCTCAGTTGTTTTCTATTTACGGAGTTTCCCATTCAGTGTGACCAGATACTTCACCCCATTTTTCAGCTCCTGTCTGAATTTCATCTGTGTCAGTCCATAGATGCAAGTGTTGGTGCAGGAAGTGAAGAGTTGCAACTTGAATCCTGTTTGCTGGTTGATGTATATGGGGTTGCTGTAATACTTGTCCTTGTAATTGTAGTTTGTCAGTTGCCATTTTAAGGAATGTACAAAATATGGAGTTGAGAGGAGGATGAAGTTACCAGATAGAGTGAAGAGCAAAATCATAGACTTCTTATGGTCCTCGACCTTGGGATCTTTGTGATTATTGTTGTTACTCACGAGTGCCCTACGAATTTTATTGGACTTTATGATATGTCTGACAGTAAGGACATTGAATGAAAGGATGAGAAATATTGGTATGAAAGGAGTTACTATACTGATGAAAGACTCGTAAGCCGCCCACAGGGGTGAGGTATAGTAGGCAGCAGTTACAACACAGAGATATGGAATGTTCTTAATCACATATTTGGGTTTGTTTGCAAAGTAAAATGGAATGCTCCTCAACAATGCCAGCGTAGACACAGTGGCTATAATGACACTTGCTGTCCTCTCGGTACAGTACCTTGGTTTGAGTTTTTGACAGCAAATAGCCACAAAGCGATCAATGGTAAAAATACCCGTGAACCAAACAGAGCAATCGATGGCTGCCATCTTTGTGACAAGTATCACGGTGCAGACCGGAGTGATGAAAAAAATGCTTCTTGGAAAATAAATGTTGTTAATTCACTTCAGTATGACTTCGAAAATCACCACCATTAGATCTGCCATTGCCATGGCAACCAAATAGCGAGTAACTCATTTCGAGAGTCCACAATTTCCCCAGTACAGAACTATGATCGCCACCATGTTAACTGCAACAGAAAGAACATATATTGTGGAAAACTTTATTTCTTACTGATTTTACATCTGAAATGACAGAAAACTGGAATGGCTTGTTATCTGAAATTCTTGAAATCAATATTGAGTCCTACAGCCTGCCACATATCTTCCAGAAGATACATTTCCTTCAGCTTACGTTGGCATTAATTGGGAAAGATTAAGAAATTGAAGAGTGAGCGTGTGTGTGAGAGAGAGAAATTGAAAAAGAAAGAGAGAGAAAGTTCTGAAATGGAGCAGCAGTCGAATGGATGGTGATGACCATCCTCGTGGAGTTATTCAGCAAAACACTGTCACATAATCACATGCGTAGCAGATTGCCAAGTCTATACGGACCTCTTCAGCAGAGTCTCATTTTATTCTCCCCATATTCCCCTTAGCTCACCCGAGATTCTACCAATCAGCAAGCAGGAAGTGTAATCCTGTGACCAAATAAGTTACCAATCAAAGCCGATTTCCAGTGTGAGATGAAACAAGAGCTCTTGGAAAAAAAATCCAAAGGAGAACATTCCACCTCTTAACAATTAGCATTTGAAATCAGAGATGAATGTGGGTAACTAAAGCTGTGAGATAGCAGCAGTACTAACGGTGCAGTGTGATACAAGGGTGATGTAATTTACATTTGGTTGGTAAGTGTAGATGATTCCAAGCAATGAACACTGAAAATAGTTCACCAATTTTAAAGGATTACAAGGATGTTATTTCCTCATTCAGAAGAAGTGCTTGGGCACCTGAATGGTGGGAATGGAAGAGGCAAAGGGAAGATGATGTGGTTGTATAAAACAGTGCTGAGCAAGGCAGTGGTTGTTGGCAGAGATGGATGAGTGAACCAGGGAGTCAGAGCAGGAACGGTACTTCCAGATGGTGAAAGGAAGGAAAGGTGCATCCGGAGGTGGCATCTTACTGCAGCTGGTGGAAGTACATTGTGCTTGTTAGATAGATAGATAGATAGATAGATAGATAGATAGATAGATACTTTATTCATCCCCATGGGGAAATTCAACTTTTTTTCCAATGTCCCATACACTTGTTGTAGCAAAACTAATAACATACAATACTTAACTCAGTAAAAAAAATATGATATGCATCTAAATCACTATCTCAAAAAGCATTAATAATAGCTTTTAAAAAGTTCTTAAGTCCTGGCGGTTGAATTGTAAAGCCTAATGGCATTGGGGAGTATTGACCTCTTCATCCTTTCTGAGGAGCATTGCATCGATAGTAACCTGTCGCTGAAACTGCTTCTCTGTCTCTGGATGGTGCTATGTAGAGGATGTTCAGAGTTTTCCATAATTGACCGTAGCCTACTCAGCGCCCTTCGCTCAGCTACCGATGTTAAACTCTCCAGTACTTTGCCCACGACAGAGCCCGCCTTCCTTACCAGCTTATTAAGACGTGAGGCGTCCCTCTTCTTAATGCTTCCTCCCCAACACGCCACCACAAAGAAGAGGGCGCTCTCCACAACTGACCTATAGAACATCTTCAGCATCTCACTACAGACATTGAATGACGCCAACCTTCTAAGGAAGTACAGTCGACTCTGTGCCTTCCTGCACAAGGCATCTGTGTTGGCAGTCCAGTCTAGCTTCTCGTCTAACTGTACTCCCAGATACTTGTAGGTCTTAACCTGCTCCACACATTCTCCATTAATGATCACTGGCTCCATATGAGGCCTAGATCTCCTAAAGTCCACCACCATCTCCTTGGTCTTGGTGATATTGAGACGCAGGTAGTTTGAGTTGCACCATATCACAAAGTCCTGTATCAGTTTCCTATACTCCTCCTCCTGTCCATTCCTGACACACCCCACTATGGCCGTGTCATCAGTGAACTTCTGCACATGGCAGGACTCCGAGTTATATTGGAAGTCTGATGTGTACAGGGTGAACAGGACCGGAGAGAGTACGGTTCCCTGCGGCGCTCCTGTACTGCTGACCACCGTGTCAGACCTACAGTCTCCCAACCGCACATACTGAGGTCTATCTGTCAAGTAGTCCACTATCCAATCCACCATGTGAGAGTCTACTCCCATCTCCGTTAGTTTGTGCCTTAAGATCTTGGGCTGGATGGTGTTAAAGGCACTAGAGAAGTCAAGGAATGTAATCCTCACAGCACAACTGGCCCCATATAGGTGAGAGAGTGATTTGTGCAGCAAATACATGATAGCATCCTCCACTCCCACCTTCTCCTTATACGCAAACTGAAGACATTTCTCCTTGCCCCTCTCCACCTGCCTGACACATATACTCCCAGCCTCCCTTCTATAAAAAAAGAATTGTTGAATTTGCAATGCAAGACAAGGAACATAAGCATTTACAGAACATTCAGAATATTATGCATATTCACGGGTTCTTTTCCCTTACCTGTGATGGCAACTGCTGCAAGGGCAGGGTAATAGGTACTTTCAAACACAAAGATAGCTGGATTGCCCATGTTATGCGTCAAGGAGAGTTGCCCATCAAGCACAGTCTGAAGGTTGTCAGTCCAGTTATAGGAGACCTTTCTTATATGCAAAGGAATGGTCTGCTGGGATTCTCACTTGGAGTGAACTCTGTTTGTTACATTCAATTAAACTACCAGACTTAATCAACCAAAGCCAAATTCAATTTTAAAAGCTATTTATAAATTGTTTTGTTTTTTTCTTTGGAAAACAATGGTTTTCCAGAAAGCATGTGTACTAACTCAATGACAGGCTTGTGTGTAGTTATTGCACATGTGACCTATCCCTTCATTAGTTATTCTCACAGAAATGTGTGTTGTCTGGCAGAGGGACAGACTATGTCAGTGACTTTCAGTGACTATGAAGCCAATGTTTTGCTACTGGGAATGTCCATAAGAAAATGAATCTCAGGGTATTATATGGTGACATACATGTATATAGCTAATAAATCTTTTTTTGACATTGTTCTTCATTTCTCGCATTTTACATCTTTTCTGGACCCATCCTTGTTTCGTTATTTGTCCCATTATCTCCCCCATTCTGCTATCATCTTTTGGCATGTCATCACATCACATGTCCTTCCTAATCTAAACCAGACATCTAATGTATTTCCTTTGTTTTGCTTCTGTTTCCTCCTGGAATGCAAAAATGACTCTCCCATTCTGATTGACAGTATTTTCCATCTTCATACCTTTTTTAATTTCTTCTCTAAGTTATTACTCCAAATTTTCAGCTTTGTTTCACAATAACTGGTAGGAGATTTTAATTTCACAAATATTGATTGGCATTTCCCTAGAGCAAGGGGTTTAGATGGCATGGAGTTTGTTAGGTGTGTTCAGGAAGGTTTCTTGATACAAAATGTAGATAAGCCTACAAGAGGAGAGGCTTTACTTGATCTGATATTGGTAAATGAACCTTGTCATATGTCAGATCTCTCAGTGGGAGAGCATTTTGGAGATAGTGATCACAATTCTATCTCCTTTATGATAGCATTGGAGAGAGATAGGAACAGACAAGTTAGGAAAGCATTTTATTGAGTAAGGGGAAATATGAGACTATCAGGCAGGAACTTGGAAGCATAAATTTGGAACAGATGTTCTCAAGGAAATGCAAGGCAGAAATGTGGCAAATGTTCAGGGGATATTTGCTTGGAGTTCTGCATAAGTACATTCCAATGAGACAAGGAAAGGATGGTAGGGTCCAGGAACTGTGGAGTACAAAGGCTGTTCTAAATCTAGTCAAGAAAAAAAGAAAAACTTAACAAAGGTTGAAAAAACTAGGTAATGATAGTGATCTAGAAGATTATAAGGCTAGCAGGAAGGGGCTTAAGAATGAATTTAGGAGTGCCAGAAAGGGCCATGAGAAGACCTCGTTGACAGGATTAAAGAAAACCCCAAGGAATTCTATAAGTATGTGAAGAGCAAGAGGATAAGACATGAGAGAATAGGACCAATCAAGTGTGACAGTGGAAAAGTGTGTATGGAACTGGAGGAGATAGCAGAGGTACTTAATGAATACTTTGCTTTAATATTTACTTCAGAAAAGGATCTGGGCAGCTGTAGGGATGACTTACAGTTGTCTGTAAAGCTTGAGTATATAGATATTAAGAAAGAGGATGTGCTGGAGATTTTGGAAAGCATCAAGTTGGATAAGTCACCGGGACCGGATGAGGTTTACCCCATGCTACTGTGGGAGGTGAGGGAGAGGATTGCTGAGCATCTGGCGATGATATTTACATCATCGGCGGAATGGGAGAGGTTCTGGAGGATTGGAGGGTTGCAGATGTTGTTTCTTTATTCAAGAAAAAGAATTGAGATAGCCCAAGAAATTATAGGCCATTACGTCAGTGGTTGGTCAGTTGATGGAAAAGATCCTGAGAGGTAGGATTTATGAACATTTGGAGAGGCATAATATGATTAGGAATAGTCAGCATGGCTTTGTCAAAGGCAGGTCATGCCTTACGAGCCTGATTGAATTTTTTGAGGATGTGACTAAACACATTGATGAAGGTAGAGCAGTAGATGTAGTGTATATGTATTTCAGCAAGGCATTTGATAAGGTACCCCATGCAAGGCTTAATGAGAAAGTAAGGAGGCATGAGATCCAAGGGGACATTACTTTTTGGATCCAGAATTGGCTTGCCCACAGAAGGCAAAGAGTGGTTGTTTCCATAGTATTGAGAACGACAGGTGTAGAGACCTTGAAAGTGCAACTATAGGTTGTGGAATCAGTTGAGCATTGAGCTGAGTGACGTTATCGACGCTGGTTCAGGGTAATGACTGCGCTTGAACCTGGTTGTGTGGGACCTAAGGCTCCTGTAAATCCTTCCCAATGTAATCTCGGTCATGTCCTTGCTCTGACTCCAGAAGCATCTTATTTGATATTCAAAAGTGCTCATTTAAGATCTCTGCCTCCACAAGTAAATTTCCTCTTAGTCTTCAATCAATCCCTTCCCAATTTTCCCATTCATATGGATAGAGAATATTTCTGATTTCTATTTGTGTTTGATGTCGGCTCTTTCTCATTCTCCCACTCTGTGCCACTCTGAATTTACTGTGATCAGCTTGATTTCCTCCGTGTCAGCAACCTGTGAGCACTCCTTTTTTTCCTGCTTATGGTGGGATGATTTTATGAGGTGGGAGAATATAAGAGCAAGGATGTAATGCTGAGGCTGTAGAAGGCATTGGTCAGACCACTCTTGGGGTGTTGTGAACAGTTTGCACCTGAACTGCCGGGGTACTAATATCCTGGTGGCTTGGTTTGCCAGTTTTGCTGGGGTGTGTGGTTAAATTAAGTTGCAGGGAGATGGTAGCCAGGGTGCCAGAACAGATAGTGGTGACATTGCACCTGGAATCAAAATGCTGTGCATAGTGCAACAAATTTCCTGAACTGCAAATATTCCAATGGAAGAGGTAATGCAGGAAAAGCAGAAGAGCTCAGGGCATGGATCAAGAAATGATGAGGGATGAAATTACAAGTCAGCGAAAATGTTACTGCAGTCCACTGTTAGGACAGACTGGAGAACTCATCTAGTGAGGTTTTATGGGTGTAATTGAGGAATAAAAAAGAAATGGACATGTTAATGGGGCTATATTGTACACCAGCCAACAGTCTGTGGGAGTTAGAGGAGTAAATTTGTAGAGAGATCTCAGACTGTTGCAAGAAACATAAGGTTACTATAGTAGGAAATTTTAACTTTCTCTGTATTGATTGGCATTCTCATACTGTAAAAGGGCTAAATTAGATAGAGTTTGTCAAATGTGTGACATGAAGTTTCCTTAATCAGTACATTGAAATCTCAATGAGAGAGTGTGTCATACTTGACCTGCAATTAGGAAATGAGATGGGGCAGTTGACAGAAGTTTGGGTAGTGGATCACTTGTATCTAGTAAATCACAATGCCAGTAGTTTCAAAGTAAATATGGAGAAAGGTAGGTCTGCTCTGCGTGTTGAGATTCTAAATCGGAGAAAGTCCAATTTTAATGGTATCAGAAAGGATCAAACAAGTCTGGATTGGGATAGGCTGTTTACTGGCAAGGGTATACCTGTTTCATGGGAGGCCTTTAAAAGTGAAATTTTGAGAGTACAAAGCTTGTATGTGCCTGTCAGAATAAAAGGTAAAGAAGACAGGTATAGAGTACCTTGGATTTCAAGAGATATACAGGGCCCTTAAGAAAAAAAGGTGTATAGCAGGTATAGGTAGTTAGGAACAAGTGAGGTACCAAAGCACACTTAAGAATGAAATCAGAGCTAAAAGAAGGCATGAAGTTGCCCCAGCAGATAAAGTGAAGGAAAACCCTAAGGGATTCTACAGATATGTTAAGAGCAAAAGTATTGCAATGGAGAAAATTGGTACTCTGGAAGATCAGAATGGTAATCTATGTATGGAGCCAAAAGAGATGGGGAAGATCTTAAATCGATCTTTGCATCTGTAGTTACACAGGAGTTGGACACAGAGTCTATAGAAGTGAGGCAAAGCAGCAGTGAGGCCCCGGACCCTATACAGAGTACAGTGCAGGAGTTATTTGCTACCTTGAGCTAAATTAAAGTGGACAAATCACCAGTGCCTGACAAGGTGTTCCCTTGTACCCCATGGGAGGCAAGTGCAGAAATTGCTAATGTTGTGCTGATGTTTCAGAAAAGGCTGTAAAAATAAACCAGGATATTATAGGTTGGTGAGCCTGATATCAATGGTGGGAAAGTTATTGGAAGGTATTCTAAGGGACCAGATACCTATGTATTTGGATAGACATTCACTGATTAGGGAAAGTTGTGCATGGTCAGTCATGTCATACCAATCTTATAGAGTGTTTCTAGGATATTACCAGGAATGTTGATGAAGGCAAGGCGGTGGATGTTGTCTATAAGGACTTCAGTAAGACATTTGAGAAGGTTTTGCACAAGAGTTTGTTGAAGAACGTTCAGCCACTTGGCATTCAAAACGAGGCAGTAAATTGGATAAGACATTAGCTTTGTGGGAGAAGCTAGAGAGTGGTAGTAGATGGTTGCCTCTCTGACTGGAGATTCATGACAGGTGGAGTGCTGCAGGGATTGGTGCTGGGTCCGTTATTGCTTGTCATCAAAATCAAAGATCTGGATGATATTGTGGCTAACTGGATCAGCATATCTGCTTTTGACACAAAGATTGGAGTTCCAGTAGACAGTGAGGAAGACTACCAGAGCTTGAAAAAGGAACTGAATCCACTGGGGAAAAAAGGGACGGAAATGGCAGATGGAATTTAATGCACACAGGTGTGAGGTGTTGCACTATAGTAGTATCAACCTGGGTACTTCTTACACAGGGCATTGAGAAGTGCTGTAGAACAAAGGGATATGGGAATACAGATCCATAATTCATTGACAGTGGCAGAACAGTAGATAGTGTTTTAAAGAAAACATTTGCCATATCGGCGTTCATAAATCCATGTACCTGGGTACAGGAGGTGGGAAGTTATGTTGAAGTTGTATGAGATGTTGGTGCAGCCTAATTTGGAATACTGAGTGCAGTTTTAGTCCCTTACCTACAGGAAAGATGTAAATAAGGCTGAAAAGAGTACAAAGAAAATAGACAAGGATGTTGCTGGGTCTGGAGGACTTAAGTTATGAGGACCAATGGAAGAGATTAGGACTTTATTCCTTGGAACCCAGAAGACTGAGGGGAGATTTCATGGAGGTAGACAAAAGAATGAGGGGTTAGATAGGCTTTTTCCACTGAGGTTGGCTGGAGGTCATGGCTTAAGTGTGAATGGTGAAAAGTTAGGGGGAACATGAGGGAAAACTTTTTCACTCAGAGGGCTGTGAGAGTGTGGAATGAGCAGCCAGCACAAGTGGTGCATGTGAGCTCGATTTCAATATCTGAGAGAAATTTGGATAGGTACATGGATGGTGGGGATATGGAAGGCTATGATACCGATGTAAGTCAACGGGAGTGGGCAGTTTAAATGTTTTGGCATGGACAAGATGGGCTGGATGGCTTGTTTCAGTGTTGTGTTTTTGCATGTCTATGATGAAATGGCAGACCCAACTCAATGAGCCAAATGGCCCAATTATGCTGCTATGTTTTGTGGTCTTATAAAGTAGATGGCATGTTTTTTCTTGTTCTGTATTTATATAATACCTAAACTAATTAGATGGACTGAGCTAATTCTTTGGATTCCCCAAACAATTTGTATGGTTGTAGCACTCTGGGAAAGGTTTCACTGCTAATGTAATGGGCTTTCTGTAGAAGCAGTGTTTCGGTTATGAGTAGAGATAACGGGTGCTTTGGAATGTGCATCGTCCAATGAGGGAGGTGCTTTTTCTTGCTGTGTGCCTGACACCGAGATGATCTGGGTCTTTGGTTCGGTGGAAGATGGAGAGAGAAGATGCCAGAAAGGAGAGATCATAGACATCAGAAAGGAGTGGACTTGTAGTGGGGCAGGGAGTCGATGAAGCCTGGGGAAATCGATGGAGGATTGGCAAAAGGGAAACATGAACTCCAACTTGTGCACATTAGACTGTTTCATTAACATGTGCCCTTTTCTTTTTGTTTTATTTTACTAACCCTTTAGTCAAATCAACAATTATGAAGCTAAATCATTTAATTGCATATGGTATACTGTCTGTTATTTTGCGGTACTGATTTGTAACAGGGTAACTCATCATGCAACATCCACACAAACATGAGGAACTCTGCAGATGCTGGAAATTCAAACAACCCACACAAAATGCTGGTGGAACACAGCAGGCCAGGCAGCATCTATAGGGAGAAGCGCTGTCGACGTTTCGGGCCGAGACCTTTCATCAGGACTGGCGATGGGTCTCGGCCCGAAACATCGACAGTGCTTCTCCCTATAGATGCTGCCTGGCCTGCTGTGTTCCACCAGCATTTTGTGTATCCACACAAACAGGAGGTTTTGTACCTCAATCTCATACATTTGGTGGGGGCAGAGATTGTCTTCCCTAGATTTACACAGCCGACTGAACCTGGGGTTACATGGGTCTCAACTGGCTCTCAACCCTCCCAGTGTGATGAAATAAAAAAGAAGAAAGAAAATACCTTAATTTATCACATGCTCATCAAAACCTACGTGAAATGTGGCATTTTTCATCAACAACCAACAACGTCTGAGGATGGTGCTGGGGGCAGCCTGTTCGAGTCACCATGATTCCGGCACCAGCATATCATGGTCACTAACCTTAACTGTACATCTTGGAATGCGGGAAGAAAGCAGAGCACCCAGAGGAAACCCACATACTCATGGAGTGAGCATTCAAATTCGTTTCAGACAGCAGCAGGAATTAAACCCTTAACACTAGCATTGCACTAACCGCTAGGCCACAGTACCAACCTGAAATAAGCTGCAAGAGAGAGAAAAGAACCCACAATATTTGATACAGCTTTATGTCAGTTGTTTTCTATTGACAGAGTTTCCCATTCAGTGTGACCAGATACTTCACCCCATTTTTCAGCTCCTGTCTGAACTTCCTCTGCGTCAGTCCATAGATGCAAGTGTTGGTGCAGGAACTGAGTAGTTGCAACATGAATCCTGTTTGCTGGTTGATGTATATGGGGTTAGTGTAATACTTATCCTCGTAATTATAGTTTTTCAATTGCCATTTTAAGGAATGTACAAAATATGGAGTCCAGAGGAGGATGAAGTTGGCAGATAGAGTGAAGAGCAAAACCATAGACTTCTTACGGTTCTCACTCTCGGGATCATTGCGATTATCGCTGTTACTCACGAGCGCCCTACGGATTTTATTGGACTTTATAATATGTTTAACAGTAAGGGCATTAAATGAAAGGATGAGAAAGACTGGTGTCAAAGGAGTTACTATACTGTCAAACAACTCGTAAGCCGCCCACAGGGGTGAGGTATAATAGGCAGCAGTTCCAATGCAGAGATATGGAATGTTGTTAATCACATAATCGGGTTCATTCGAAAAGTAAAACGGGATGCTCCTCAAACAGGCCAGCGTCCACACGGTGGCTATAACGACACCTGCCGTCCTCTTGGTACAGTACCTTGTTCTGAGTTTTTGACAAGAAATGGCCACAAAGCGATCAAAGGTAAAAGTGACTGTGAGCCAAACAGAGCAATCGAGGGCTGCAATTTTTACGACAAGTATCGTGGCACAGACCGGAGTGATGAACAAAAAGTTTATTGGCAAATAAATGTTGTTGATTCGCTTCAGTATGACTTCGACAATCACCACCATTAGATCTGCCGTAGCCATGGCAACCAAATAGCGAGTGATACATCTGGAGAGTCCACAATTTCCCCGGCACAGGATTACGATCGCCACCAGGTTAACTGCAGTAGAAAGGAAAGAAAGTTATCTCCAGACTCTGTAAATAACTCTATGTCAGGGAGAAAAGAAATTACAAATTTAAAAAATCTTGGTAACAATATGAAGAACAGAACATTCTACATATGGTGAATGATGTTAGTGCTGTCTGAGAAAGGCCAGCAAAGGATTATTACTAACAGCTGATCTGGCAGAGAGGTGGGAGATGAACGAAAACACTGCAGTAAAAGATACCGTAACTGTGAGAAGAAAAAAAAATTGCATTTCCTGAAAATCCACCCCTCCAAAAGAAAAACCCTTCCATTCCAGGCCTCCTTCAGGTGCTGGAGGAAACCAGAGTTCTTGGATAAAAATCCAAAAGGAGAACGATTAAACTCTAAAGACAGAGCTTTAGAAGTCAGAACTGAACCTGGGTAACTAAAGCTGTGAGACAGCAGCTCTACTAACTGTGTCAGTGTGAGACACTTGTTGGTTACATTTGGTTGGTTCAGTATAGAGGATTCCAAACTATCAACACTGAAAACAGTTCACCAATTTGGAGGATTACAAGGATGTTATTGCCTCATTGAGAAATAGTGCTTGGGCACCTGA
This sequence comes from Hemitrygon akajei, assembly GCF_048418815.1. NCBI lineage: Eukaryota > Metazoa > Chordata > Chondrichthyes > Myliobatiformes > Dasyatidae > Hemitrygon > Hemitrygon akajei. The sequence continues at coordinate 212,992,194 of NC_133124.1, read as the reverse complement.
ATGGTGGGAATGGAAGAGGCAAAGGGAAGGTGATGTGGTTGTATAAAACAGTGCTGAGCAAGGCAGTGGTTGTTGTTGGAGATGGATGAGTGAACCAGAGAGTCAGAGGAGGAACGGTACTTCCAGATGTTGAAAGGAAGGAAAGGTGCATCCGGTGGAGGCAAATTACTGCAGCTGGTGGAAGTACATCATGCTTTTTACACATTTCTGCTTGCCCCTCTCCACCTGCCTGACACATATACTCTCAGCCTCCCTTCTATAAAAAGGAATATTTGCATGTTGCAAGAGAAGAAAAATAAACATTCACAGGGCATTCAGAAAATTATGCACATCAACTTCCCTTACCTGTGATGCCAACTGCTGCAAGAATGGGGTAGTAGATGCTTTCAAACACAAAGATAACTGGATAGCCCATGTTATGTGTCAAGAAGAGTTGCACATCAGACACTGTCTGAAGGATGTCAGTCTAGTTATAGGAGACCTTTCTTATACGCAAAGGAATGGTCTGCTGGGATTCTCACCTGCAATGAGCTCTGTTTATTACATTCAATTAAACAACCAGACTTAATCAACCAAAGACTAAACCAACTTTAGAAGCTATTTTGATTTGTTTTCCATTGGAAAACAATAGATGTCTAGAAAGCATGGGCACTGACTCATTGACAGGCTTGTGTGTAGTTATTGCACAAGTGACCTATCCCTTCATGAGTTATCCTCAGAGAACTGTGTGTTGTCTGGCAGAGGGAGCTGGCCACTGTCAGTGACTGTGAAGCTATTGTGAATGTACCCAAGAAAATGAATCCCAGTGTAGTATATGATGACATATATGATGATGTATTTGGAATTTTAATCCTCAATTCTTGCATTTTACACTTTACCTGCCCAATACTTTGTTTTGTTATTTGTCCCAAAATCTCTCCCCATTCAAAGGTTCAAAGGTTTCAAATGCATACAACATACAACTTTGGGGGAGAGGAGTGCCCCAAAGAATGAACGACAGTTGAATGTTAGAACCCCAAACACCCCCCGCCCAGCTCCTCCTTGCCGCATGTGAGTGGCAGCGAACATGATCCCTCTTCACCCTCCTGGCAAAAAAAAACTGTCATCTTTTGTCATGACATCACATCTGTACCTTGTCCAGCACTGTCCTTCCTAATCTCAATTTGACATCTATTCTAATTTCTTTGTTCCCTCCCGGGATATAAAAATGACTCTCACATCCAGGTTGACAGTTTGTTCATCTTCATACCTTCCTTAATTTCTTCTCTATGTCATCCTCCAATTCTTCAGCCTGCTTTCACCATTTACACTATTGTGATCAATGATGACATGTTCATCCAGGACAGGCCCACAGATTTACTCTGCAGCTCTCTTCTCACTCTTTCTATTCAAATGTAATGCTTCAGATCTTTCAGCAATGAATTTCATTCACCTATTCTCACATCTTGTTTTTATCTTCTTGATGTCTGTTGATCTCCTTGTATTTCTCCATATAGATTGTCTCATCTGCACATTTGGATTCACTGTCCTTGGCATACATATCTAAATCAGAGTAGGAAAAGAAGTGGCCCTGATACTGACTCAGGGGGAACTGCATTTTCTTCTTCCCTCCAGTCTGCAAAGCAACATTCCACCACCACTCTCTGTTTCCTGTTACTTTGCCAATTTCCTGTCCTTGCTAATATTCTTGTATATCATCAGTCTTGATGATAAACTTGTCATTCGGCACCTGATGAGAAAACTTTTCAAAACATAGATCACTGGTATTTCTTTCATTGATTACCTCCTGTTATTCCAGGGGGTAAAAAACTCTATCAAGTTAGTTGGACACCACATCCCTTTGATAACTCCACACTGGCCTATTCTCATCAATCTACGTACATCTGTCCAAATGATTGCTTATTCTGTCCCCAATGATTGCTTTGAACAATTTCCATCAGAAAAATTCAATCATCCTGTCTGCAGAGTTTCTGGGTTTATTTCCATGTTGTCTTTTGAATAAGCGTGTAATATTTAAAACATTCTAATCGGTAATCTCCCAATTATGGACAGGTGCTACTTTACTTCCCTCAGCAGCCTGGGATGCATTCCATCTTTACTGGGTGAATGATCTAATTTGGGTAATGTTAACCTTTTAAATACCTTTTCTCATCTCAAAGTTCAAAGTAAATTTATTCTGATGGTATATGTCATTGAGATTCATTTTCTTGCAGGCATACCCAGTAGAACACAGAATTACAGAAGAGCTGATAAGACACTACACACAAACATGGTGGTTGTCCATCATGTCTGACGATGATAGGAAACCTGTGCGGCTTATTTGTTAATTAAAAAAGCCTTTGCACTGAGGCAGTTCCACTCCTTCATCGTCTGAAATCCCTGTCCAAGGTATGAATGGGCATCACAAACTGATGTCTTCCTTCATTCCAGCGGATAACCCTGATGTCTTCTGTGCCTCGTCATGCTCTCCACTGGGTGCTGCAGTGCTGAGTGTTGCCCTTCGCTCTCCATGGAGTGTTGCAGTACCACGTTCCTGGCCTCTGGATCTCACTGTAGATCTCATCTGCCCAGTCTACCGGAGCTGACCTCGCATGCTCGGACAGGCAACTTCCTGTCTCACCAGGCTGTGAGGCTGCTGGCTACCCTCACCTGGTTTAGCCTGCCTGTTGAAGAGGTGTAGCAGGGTGCTGACAGCAACTTGCTACTTGGAACCAGAGGTGAGAGCTCAGTTTCTGGTGGGGACCAAATATGAGTGAGTTGCCCTGGAATGGACAAACAAGCCCACTCATCAGAGGTGCTACCCTCCCTGGACATTCCAAACACCAAACACACACAAACAGACACTGCCAAATAACCAGTGTACAAACGACAAGCTGTGCAAGTAAAAAAAAAACTTATTTCAATAATATTGAGAATGTCAGGTGTAGAGTCCTTGATGGTTGTTGAATCAGTTGAGCATTGAGGTGAGTGACGTTATCAATGCTGGTTCAGGAGCCTGGTGGTTGAAAGGAATTGTCTGTGCTTGAACCTGGTTGTGTGGGAACTGAGGCATCCTTAACTCCTTCCCAATGTGCTCTGACTCCAAAAGTATCTTGTTTGATATTCAAAAGTGCTTACCTAAGATCTCTGCCTCCACAAGTAAATTTTCTTCTGGTCTTCAATCAATCTCTTCCCAATTTTCCCATTCATATGGATAGAGAATATTTCTGATTTCTCTTTGTGCTTGGTGTCGCCCCTTTCTCACGCTACCTCTGTGCCACTCTGAATTTACCGTGATCAGCTTGATTTTCACCGTGTTAAACTGGTGAACATTCCTTCTTCTGCTACTTATGCAGAAAATGACCTGTCTGAGTGGCACGCAGACAAAAGTTTTTCATTATATCGTTGGATATGTGAAAGTAATAAACTCTTTCATTTTTGGTTTCTTCGATCAGGAGGCTCTTACTGTCTTTTCAACACGGACCTGTGATGGGACAGTGTGTGTTTGGTAGGAGGCTTGTGTGTAATTAGTGTGCAATTTGACATATTCTCTAGATTATATAAGGGTGGGAACAGGTGGGATTATTTTGAGTGTGTGTATGGGGGTGGATGATCTTTCTCAATTCAAAGTGTGGCAGGAGTATTCACTCCAGGTGTTCTAGCAGATGAGAATTCCAAGTCATTTCTTGAGCTCTGGGTGACAACATTTGTGTGGGATGCTTTCAGTTTGTGCCAGGACATGGCATTGTAACACCAACTGGAGGCACTGTGGTGCATCATCAACTATGGAACTTGTATGAAGACAATGTGTTTAGAGATGGTCCTGCTGCAGCCGAAGGAATGGTGATCCAAGATGTAATGGGTGAACATCAAGCAGAGGCAGTCAGGGAAACAACAGAGGGCATCTGAGCCCCAGACCCTTCCTCTGTGTTGGAAAATGCTGGGGGTGAACATAACCATCCTGAACCAAGATCAGAGCATTGTGTGTAGCTCAGCAGCATAAGGGGATGAGCAAGAGTTCATTGATGATGACTTGAATAGACAGCAATGCACATAATCAAAGTGTTGTCAGCAATGCACATAATCAATGTGTTGTCTCCCTGGTGCCAGTGTCACTGATGTCACATAATATTGTAGAGCATATATGTCAAACTCAAGGCCCGCGGGCCAAATCTGGCCCGCGGTGGAATTATCTTTGGCCCACGAGATAATATCTAATTACTATTAAAGCTGGCCCCAGTAATCGAAGCGCCTATGGCGTATGATATGGCTAATGCTGAGTTTATTCAGATACCAGGTTTTCAGGGTTTTTAGTGTTTATTCGGCAGTCTTGCTCGGCAGTCTTCTTCATAAGAAACGGAATTTGTAAAGTGAAACACTTTGTAGTTATAGCAGAGACTGAGACACATGAGAGCAGGTTGAAAAAACGGAGGCAACGAAAGCTGCGTTCACACGCATCCGACTGATCCGGCCCGCATGAAGCTGCATTTTGCTCAATCCGGCCTGTGACCTAAAATGAGTTTGACACCCCTGTATAGAGCATTCCAAATGTGAAGGACAAGCAACCAGAGATCATAGCCCACAATGGTAATCATTGGTAAAGGAGAAGTGTGGTCCTGTAACATGAAGTTAGAAAGCTAGCTCATAGATTAAAGAGCAGGATCTTCAACTAATAATCTGAAGGAAACATGTTTTTAGCAGAAGGGGAAGGACACCCTCAGGATGGGTTAGGAGCACCTTATGTCTGCGGATCCTCCAACCAAATGGCATTAATATTGAATTTTCCTCTGGTAAAACGAATTCCACCTCCCTCTCCTCTTTTTCCATTCCCCCCTCTGGCCTGTTACCTCTCCTCACCTGCCTGTCACTTCCCCCGGGTCCCCTCTCTATTCCTTTCTCCAATGGTTCACTCTCCTCTCCTATCAGATTCTTCCTTCCAGCCCTTTACCTTTCCCACCAACCTGGCTTCACCTATCAGCTTCTAGTGATCCTCCTTCCCTTTCCTCATTCCTTTTATTTTGGTGTCTTCCCCCTTCCTTTCCAGTCCTAACGAAGGGTCTCAGCCCAAAACGTCAACTGCTTAATCATTTCCACAGATGGTACCTGACCCCTGTTGAGTTCCTCCAGTATTTTGTTTGTGTTGCTCTGGATTTCCAGCATCTGCAGACTTTCACATGTTGTTGTTCATTATTGGTATATTTATTATTATTATTATTATTATTATTATTTCTATTTTGTAGATTGGTTGTTTGTCAGTCTTTCTGTGAAGTTTTCCATTGACTCTTGTTCATTTCTTTGTTCTCTGAATGCCTGCAAGGAGATGAATCTCAAGGTAGTATATGTTCACATATACATTGTTGTTCCTTATCGCGCCTTGTGGTGCATCGAGCGGTATTTTCTGCCATTTCCATAGCATTTGACTGTTTTCTATGAAGCTGAGTTGCTAGCTCAATGTTCAGCCCAGTATGAATGGGAAATGTGTGAAGTGACGGCTGGATTTCAACTCGGGACCATTCGGCTTAAAGTCCGGTGCAGATGCCACTCCACCACCAGCCGATGACATTGACGTACTTTGACAATAAATCTTCTTTGAACTTTGATCTATTGCATATTTGACACTTCTCCCAGCTTTTCCTGTGTTAATTCTCAGTACCTGAAGGAGTGTCCCATCTCTCTGCTCTCCTCATTTCTCCACACTTAGGAACGTCCAGTTGTGGCAGTTCACCACCCTTTCAATGAACTTTCTCTGTCACCTTTTTGAACACCTCATGTTGTGTTACATTCAACAGACTACCCTCAATCCACTCTTGCATATCCAAATGTCCTGCTAGTAACATTGGCATTGGGTCAGTTTAGTAATTTTACATTAGTCTATCATATGGTTCAGTGTTCGTAGCTATATGCTCCAAACCGTCCAGCTATTCTGCAGTGTTCCTTGCATATGATTGATATGAAATACTACTCGTGTATGAAAAGTTTATCAATTTATTTATTCCTTGTTTTTGTTTCTGGTGCATACGAAACATTTTGTTCCTGGGTCATTGGGTTTCTCCAGGCGATGCTGATTAATTTTAAATAACATTTCTAGATTTACAAATCAGCCCATGGATTAGTGTGATAGATTTGGTGGTAATATTTTAGCCGTACTTTACATCGCAGCCATGGATTCTGAATGTTTCATATGATATATTGACATTCATAGATTATGCTTTTCCTTGGTTCTGCTTGATTTTATTCCCATATTTAGTTTTGATATTTAATGACTAGAGGAATTTTTATGGGTAAAGTGAACGGAAGGGTCACGTCAGATGATTTAGGTGGTGTTGATTACTCAGACAGTAGTAAGTTGACTGTCTTTGCATTGTGGTTTAGTCCATTGGTCCATAAATTCCAGACTGAATGGTGTGAGTTCAGCCAGTCTCCTGATTTAAATGTTCATGAGCAACTGTGGGGTGGCACAGTAGCGTATTGCTTAGCGTAAGGCTTTATCGTGCCAACAGTCCTGGTTCAATTTCACTACTGTCTGCAAGCAGTTTGTACGTTCTTCCCATGACTCTGTGGGTTTCCGCCTGGTGCTCTGGTTTCCTCCCAGTTTCCAAAGACATACACTGTAGGAGGTTAATTGGTCACGTGGGTGCAACTGGGTAGTGGTCGCTCATTGGGCCGGAAGGGCCTGTACCATGCTGTACCTCTGAAAATCTCTAAGGATAAGAAACTTATATTTCCAGAGCTATTTCTTTGCTTCAGAATACACCAGGTCTCAAATAATTGCCAATAATTTTCACAAGAGGCAGGTTCGATATTGTCATTTAATAAAAAATTGAATAGGTATATGGACAGGAAAGGAATGGAGGGTTATGGGCTGAGTGCAGGTCGGTGGGACTAGGTGAGAGTAAGCATTCGGCATGGACTAGAAGGGCCGAGATGGCCTGTTTCCGTGATGTAATTGTTATATGGTTATAAGATATAATTAAGTATTTTACCTTTTTGGCCTTCCTAAAGGAAGTGTTACTGAATTATTTTACTTAGTGTAAAACTTTTCACTTTCCCATCCTGCTGATTAAATTCTACAAAACATAGTTGTTACCTCAATGAATATCATTTGGGTTTTAAATCTTCTGTTCAGAAATCATGCAACTATATTTTAGTTTTGTTATTATAATATACACTCAATTGTCACTTTATAATGTATAGGAGTGTACCTAACAAAGTGCCCCATGAGTGGAACTCAGTGGTCTTCTGCTGCTGTAGCCCATTCACTTGAAGGTTCAACATGTTGTGCGTTTCAAGATAATCTGCAAACCTCTGTTATAACACGGGATTATTTCAGTTACTGTCAGCTTGAACCAGTCTTGCCATTCTCCTCTGATCTCTCTCATTAGCAAGCTGTTTTTGCCCACAGAACTACCACTCTGATTTATTTTTGTGTGTGTTTTGCACCATTCTCTATGAACTTGAGAAACAATTGTACATGTAAATCCCAGAAGGTCAACAATTTCTGAGGTACTCAAACCACCCCGTATGGCTCCAAAAATAATACCATAGTGAAAGCTGCTTTGATCACATTTTCTTCCATTCTGATGGTTGGTCCGAACAACAACTGAACCTCTTGACCATGTCTGTATGATTTTAAGCCTTGAGTTGTTGCCACATGATTGGCTGATTAGATACTTGCATTAACGAGCTGGTGTACTGTTGTCCCTAATAAAGTGGCCACTGAGTGTATTTAATGTTAACAGGAAAACTATACTTTGAATTATCAGCTTTAATTGGTTCTAACGTAATCTGTGGCCTATAAAGTTGAGCATAAAAAACCTCTGGCGATAGTGTGTAGTGAGACTGCTGGCAAGGAGTGGCTAATAAGTTGGCAAAATTGCAGTCAATGAGATGAGTTGCAATGTAAAAGGGGACAATATTGAAAAGGTCGATAAATACAGGACTGAATGTGTAATATTTAAATGAACACAGTATCTGGAATAAGGTAGATGAACTTGTAGCACAGTCACAGATTGGCATGTATGATATTGTGGGCATCACTGAATCATGGTTGAAAGAAGATTATTGTTAGGAGGTTAATGTCCAAGAATACACATGGAATCAAAGAGACAGGCAGGTAGGCCAAGGGAGTGGGGTGGCTCTTTTAGTGAAAAATGAAATCAAGTCATCAGAAAGAGGTGACATAGAATCAGAATGTGTAGAATAATTTTGGGTAGAGGTATGAAACTACACTGATGGGAATTATATACAGATCTCCATACTGTAGTAAAGATGTGATCTTCAAATCTTTGACCACAAATAGAAAATGCGTGCCAAAAAGGCAATGTTACGATAGTCATGGGGGATTTCAATATGCAGGTAGATTGGGAAAATCAGGTTAGTGTTGGATCCTAAGAGTGGGAATTCTTATAATTTGTAGATGGCCTTTTAGAGCAGCTTGTGGTTGAGACTACTAGATGATCAGCTATTCTGTATTGGGTGTTGTGCCATGAACCAGAATTAATTAGAGAGGTTAAGTACAAGGAACACTTTGAGGCCTGTGATCATAATATGACAGAATTCACCCTGCAACTTGAGAAGGAGAAGCTACAGTCAGATTTATCAGTATTACCGAGGGAATTACAAAGGCACGAGAGAGGAGCTGGAAAAAAATGATTGGAAGGGAACACCAGCAGGGATGATGGTAGAACAGCAATGGCTGGAATTTCTAGATGCAGTTTGGAAGGTGCAGGATAGATACATCCCAAAGAAGAAAAAGTATTCTAAAGGCCAAAGTTAGCATGGTTTCCTTAACGGAAAATTTTGCCTGACAAATCTGTTGCAATTCTTTGAGGATATCACAAGCAGGACAGAGAAAGGGAGAATCAGTGGATTTAGTGTACTCTGATTTTCAGAAGGCTTTTGACGAGTTCCCATATGTGAGGCTGCTTAACAAGATAAGAGCCAAAGGAATTAAAGGAAAGATACTAACATTGATGGAGGATTGGCTGATAGGCAGGTGGCAAAGAGAGGCTATAAAAGGGAGCCTTTTCTGATTGGCTTCTGGTGACTAGTGGTGTTCTGCAGTAGTTTGTGTTGGAACTTTTTAAAATGTGGATGTGAATGATTTGACTGATGGAGTTGATGCTTTGTGGCCAAGTTTAGAGACAACAATATGAAGATAGCTGTTGAAGAAGCAGATAGGACGCAGAAACAGTTAGACAGATTAAGACAATGTGCAAAGAAGTGGCAAATAGAATAGAATGTTGACAACTGTATGGTTGCTGGAATTTCGAAGAATGAGGCGAAATCTCAATGAAACCTATCAAATGTTGAAATGCCTAGATAGAGTGGATGTGGAGAGGATGTTTCCGACAGTGGGAAAGTTTAGGACCAGACAGCACAGCCTCAAAGTAGAGGGATGTCCGTTTAGAACAGAGGTGAGGAAGTTCTTTAATCAGAGGGTGGTGAATCTGTGCAACTTGTTGCCCACATGTCCCAGTGGGGTCCAGGATATTGGCTGTATTTAAGGCAGAGTTTGACAGGTATTTCATTAGTCAAAGCATGAATGGTTATGGGAAGAAAGCAGGTGAATGGGTGAAAGCAGGTGAAGGGGAAATGGATCAGCCAGGATAAAATGGCATAGCAGACTTGACGGGCCAAATGGCTTAATTCTGCTCCTATGTCTTATGGTCTTATTAAGTAGATGGCGTGTATTTTTTGTTCCATGTTCATATAATTTCAAAACTAATCAGATGGACGGAACCCATTCATTGGATTCTTTTACCAATCTGCATTGTTGATCAGCTCGTAAGCCTTTCTGATTATCTCCTAGTATGTGTCAATAAACAACACATTCCGAGGATGGTGCTGGTGCTGTCTCCAAGATTTGGCCCCAACATGGCATGATCAATAACCTTAACCGTATGACTTCAAATGTGTGAGGAAACCAGAGCACCCAGAAGAAACCCACATGCTCGTGGGGTGAGCATGCAGATTCCTTTCAGATGGTGCAGAGAATTGAGCCCTTATCACAGGTAGTTGTGCTAACCAGTATTGTACAATGCTGCCCTCAAATAATCTGCAAGGGAGTGAAAAAAAATCTACAATATTTGGGACAGCTTTACCTAAGTTGTTATTTATTGACAGATTTTCCCATTCAGTGTGACCAGATACTTCACCCCATTTTTCAGCTCCTGTCTGAACTTCCTCTGCGTCAGTCCATAGATGCAAGTGTTGGTGCAGAAACTGAGTAGTTGCAACATGAATCCTGTTTGCTGGTTGATGTAAATGGGATTGTTGTAATACTTGTCCTGGTAATTGTAGTTTTTCATTCACCATTTTAAGGAATGTACAAAATATGGAGTCCAGAGGAGGATGAAGTTGCCAGATAGAGTGAAGAGCAAAATCATAGACTTCTTACAGTTCTCGCTCTCGGGATCATTGCAATTATCCCCGTTACTCACAAGGACACGACGGATTTGATTTGACTTTATAATATGCTTGACTATAAAGGCATTGAACAAAAGGATGAGAATGATTGGTATCAAAGGAGTTACTATGCTATCGAAAGACTCATAAGCCGCCCACAGGGGTGAGGTATAGTAGGCGGCTGTTATAATGCAGAAATATGGGATGTTGTTAATCACATATCTGGGCTCATACAAAAAGTAAAGGGGGATGCTTCTCAAACAGGCCAGTGTGCACACAATAGCTACAACTACACTTGCTATCTTCTCGGTACAGTACCTTGGTCTGAGTTTCTGACAGCAAATGGCCACAAAGCGATCGAAGGTAAAAGCGACCGTGAACCAAACAGAGCAATCGAGGGCTGCAATCTTTGTGACAAGTATCGTGGTGCAGACCAGAGTGATGAACAAAACGCTTATTGGCAAATAAATGCTGTTAATTCGTTTCAGTATAACTTCAATGATCACCACCATTAGATCTGCCATTGCCATAGCAACCAAATTACGAGTAATACATTTGGAGAGTCCGCAATTTCCCAGGCACAGGATTACAATCACCACCAGATTAACTGCAACAGAAACAAAAGAAACATCACTAAACTCTGCAAATAAGCCACTACCAGGGTAACAAAAGATTACAAAGTAAAAAAATTTTGTGATAAGATGAAGAACAGAAGATTTGACATAACGTGAATGCTGTTGGTGCTGTCTGAGAAAGGGTAGCAAAGGATTATTTGCAGCTGATCTGCCTGAGGGGTGGGAGGTGAATTAAAAACACTGCATTAAATGATATTAGAACTGTGAGAAGGAAAACCTGAAAATCCCCCACCCAAAAAAAACCCACACCTGAAATTAATCTGAAGGTCAAGAACATATAGTGTTGAAAAGTTTAGATGTTATTGACCTTATATCTGAACTTCTTGAATTCAATGTTGAAAGGAAGGAAAATTCAGATGGTGAAAGGAAGGAAAGGTGCATCCAGTGGTGGCATCTTACTGCATCTGGTGGAAGTACATTGTGCTTGTTATACATCTCTGCTTGCCCCTCTCCACCTGCCTGACACACATACTCTCAGCCTCCCTTCTACAAAAAGGAATATTTACATGTTGCAATGCAAGAGAAGAAAAATAAACATTCACAGGACCCTCAGAAAATTATGCACATCAACTTCCCTTACCTGTGATGCCAACTGCTGCAAGAATTGGGTAGTAGATGCTTTCAAACACAAAGATAACTGATAGCCCATGTTATGTGTCAAGGAGAGTTGCCCATCAGGCACTGTCTGAAGGTTGTCAGTCTAGTTATAGGAGACCTTTCTTATGCGCAAAGGAATGGTCTGCTGGGATTCTCACTTGGAGTGAACTCTGTTTGTTACATTCAATTAAACAACCAAACTTGATCAACCTAAGCCAACATCTATTTTAGAAGCTATTTTTAAATTACTTTGTGTTTTTTCTTTGGAAAACAATGCTTCTCCAGAAATCACATGTATTGTTTCAATCACAGGCTTGTGCGTAGTTATTGCACATGTGGCCTATCCCTTCATTAGTTATCTTCACCAAACTGTGTGTTGTCTGACAGAGGGAGCCGACAAAGGTCAGCGACTGTGAAACTACAGCATAGTTACTGTGACTGTCTGTTGAATGTCAGGGTAGTTAATGGTGACATATATGTATTTTGACAATAAATTTACATTGAATTTTGGTCTTTATTTCTTGCACTTTACCCTTTAACTGGCCCCATCCTTTGTTTTGTTAGTTGCTCCCCCATTCTATCATCTTTTGTCATGATAACACATCTGCACCTAGTCCACCTCTGTCATTCAAAATCTAAACCAGATATCTATTGTATTACTTTTGTTCCCGCTTGGGATATAAAAATGACTCTCACATCTTGGTTTATAGTCTCGTCCCTCATCATAGCTTAGTTAATTTGTTCTCTAAGTTGTTACTCCAATTCTACAGCATTGTTTCACTATTTACACTTTTTGATCAATGAAGACCTGTGTTCATGCAGGACAGGCCCACAGATTTGCTCTGCAGCTCTCTCCTCACTGTCTGCTCAAATGTAATGCTTCAGGTCTTTCAACATTGAATTTCAATCACCCATTCTCACAGCTTGTTTTTATCTCCTTGATGTCTGTTGTTCTCTTTATAGTTCAACCCATCCCCAAATCTGTAGATTTGAATTCATTGTCCTGAACATGCATATCTAAGTCGGTGTAGGAAAAGAAGTGGCCCTGGTACTGACTCATGGGGAACTGCATTGACTTCTTCTCTCCAGTCTGAAAAGCAACATTCCACCACCTCTCTCTGTTTCCTGTTACTTTGCCAGTTTTCTACCCAGGCTAATATTCTTGTATATCATCTGTCTTGATAAGCCTGTCATTGGGCACCTGATGGGAAAACTTTCCAAAACACATATCAGTTGTGTTTCTTTCACTTATTATCTCCAGTTATTCCAGGGGAAAAAAACTCTATCTAGCTGGACACCACACCCCTTTGATAACTCCACACTGGCCTTTTCTCATCAATCTGTTCTCTCAACCTCAGAAGGCTGAGTCTAGTGATATGGACAAGCACTACAAACTGGGGTCTTCCTTGATTGCAGTGGATGACCATGTTGTCTTCTGGGCTTTGTCCTGCCCTTCACTCTCCACTAAGCATTGGAGAGCTGTCTTCCTGGCCATTGGATCTCACTGTTAATTTCATCCAACCAGTCCACCATTGTAGGATAGGTGTGTCCCTATCTCACGAGGATTGAGGCCACTAGCTACGCTCATCTGATTTAGCCCACCTGTCAAAGCAGTGTACCACCCTGTGGCTGCTAGCACAGAGACACAGGTGACAGCTTTGTATTCAGGGGGAACCAAAGATGATATTGCAGCTATATAGGACCCTGGTCAGACCCCATTTGGAGTACTGTGCTCAATTCTGGTCGCCTCACTATAGGAAGGACGTGGAAACCATAGAAAGGGTGCAGAGGAGATTTACAAGGATGTTGCCTGGATTGGGGAACATGCCTTATGAGAATAGGTTGAGTGAACTTGGCCTTTTCTCCTTGGAGCGACAGAGAATGAGAGGTGATTTGATGGAGGTGTACAAGATGATGAGAGGCATTGATTGTGTGGATAGTCAGAGGCTTTTTCCCAGGGCTGAAATGGCTAACGTGAGAGGGCTTAGTTTTAAGGTGCTTGGAAGCAGGTACAGAGGAGATGTCAGGGGTAAATTTTTTAAACAGAGAGTGGTGAGTGAGTGGAATGGGCTGCCAGCTGTGGTGGTGGAGGCGGGAATGATAGGGTCTTTTAAGAGGCTCCTGGATGGGAACATGGAGCTTAGAAAAAATAGAGGGCTATAGCTAAAGCCTAGGTAGTTCTGAGGTAGAAACATGTTCGGCACAGCTTTGTGGGCCGAAGGGCCTGTATAGTGCTGTATGCTTTCTATGTTTCTATGTGACTGACCTGCCCTGGATTGGACACAACAAACCACTTCACCAGCTCAGTTACTCCTTCCTGGACACCCATACACTGCACACAAAAACAGAGACTGCCAAATAACCAATAAGCAAAAGACAATTTGTGCAAATACAAAATAAAAACAAATAAATAATACTGAGAACGTGAGTTGCTGTGTCCCTGAAAGTGAGTTCATCAGTTGTGAAATCCATTCAGACTTGTGGTGAGTGAAGTTATCCATGCCGTTTCAGGAGTCTGATGGTTGAAGGATAACAACTTTTCCTGAACCTGGTTGTGTGGGACCTAAGGCTGCTATAATGTGATCTTGATCATATCCTTGCTTTGACTCCAGAAGCATCTTGATTGATATTCAAAAGTACTCATTTAAGATCTTTGCCTCCACAAGTAAATTTCGTTTTGGTCTTCAATCAATCCCTTCCCAATTTTCCCATTCATATGGATAGAGAATATTTCTGATTTCTATTGGTGTTTGGTGTTGCCTCTTTCTCATGCTCCCTCTGTGCCACTCTGAATTTACTGTGGTCAGCTTGATTTTCACCGTGTTAGCAACCCTGTGAGCAGTTAATTTTTTTGCTGCTGATGGTGGCGTGATTTGAAATGTGTGTATGAGGTGGGAGAATGTAAGAGCAAGGATGTAATGCTGAGGCTTTATACGGCAGTGGTCAGACTGCTCTTGGAGTGTTGTAAGTTGGTTTGCCAGTGTTGCTCGGGGTGTGTGGTGAAACTAAGTTACAAGGAGATGGTCCAGAGTGCCAGAACAGATAGGGGAGACATTGCATCAGGAATTAAATTGTTGTGCATGGTTCAACAACTTTCCTGAACTGCATATGTTTCAGTGCAAGAAGTAATGCAGGAAAGGCAGATGAGTTCAGGGCATGGATCAACAAATGGAATTATTATATGATAGCTATCAGTGAAACTCGTTTGTCAGAGGGGCAGGGTTCCACTGTTTTAGTTGCGACAGAGTGGGGGGGATTAAAGTGGACGGGGTGAAATTTTACGTCAGTGAAAATGTTACTGCAATGCTCTGTCAGGACAGTCTGGGGAACTCATCTATTGAGGCTTTATGGGTATAATTGAGGAATAAGAAAGGAATGGTCATTTTAATGGGCGATATTATAGACCAGACAACAGTCTGCAGGATTTAGAGGAACAAATTTGTAGAGCGATCTCAGACTGTTGCAACAAACATAAGGTTGCTATAGTAAGAGATTTTTACTTACAACACATAATGGGTGGCACTCCCATACTGTAAAAGGACTAAACTGGATAGGGTTTGTCAAATCTGATCCGGAACGAGGGAATGTGTGATACTTCAGCTGCTATTAGGGAATGAGACAGGACAGGTGACAGAAGTTTGTGTAGTGGTATACTTTGTAGCTAGTGATCATAACGCCATTCGTTTCAAAGTAAATATGGAAAAAGGTAGGTCTGCTCCTTGGGTTGAGATTCAAAATTGGAGAACGGTTGTTTTGATGGTATCAGAAAGGTCCTGGCAAATGCGGATTGGGACAGTCTGTTTACTGGCAAAGTTGTACTTGGTACATGGGAGGTCTTTAAAAGTGAAATTTTGAGAGTACAAAGCTTGTACGGCCTGTCAGAATAAAAGGTAAAGAAGACAGGTGTAGAGTATCTTGGATTTCAGGAGATATTGACACGCTGGTTAAGAAAAAGAAAGTGCAGAGCACGTATAGGTAGGTAGAAACAAATGACATACAAAAGCGCACTTAAGAATGAAAGCAGAGCTAAAAGATGGCATGAAGTTGCTCCAGCACACAAGGTGAAGGAAAATCCGAAGGGATCCTCAGGATATCTCAAGAGCAAAAGGATTGCAAGGGACAAAATTGGTTCTCTGGAAGATCAGAATGGTAATCTATGTATGGAGCCAAAAGAGATGGGGAAGATCTTGAATGGATTTTTGCGTCTGTATTTACTCAGGAGACGGACACAGTCTATGGAAGTGAGGCAAAGCAGCAGTGAGGTCATGGACTCTATACAGATTATAAAGCAGGAGGTACTTGCAACTCAGAGATAATTTATGTGGATAAACCCCCGAGCCTGACAAGGTGTTCCCTTGCACCCCATAGGAAGCAAGTGCAGAAATTGCAGGGGCCCGAGCAGAAATATTGAACTCATCCTTAACGACAAGTGAGGTACCGGAGGACTGGAGGATAGCCAATGTTACTTCAATGTTTTAGAAAGGCTCTAAAAATGAACCAGAATGTTATAGGCTGGTGAGCCTGATATATATGGTTGGAAAGTTATTGGAAGGTACTCTATCGGACCAGATGTATGAGTATTTGGATTGACAAGGACTGATTAAATATCAGTCAGGTCAAACCAACCTTACAGAGTCTCTTGAGGAAGTTACTAGGAACATTGATGAAAGCAGTGCAGCGGATGTTGTGTACATGGACTTTTGTAAGGCATTTTGACAAGTCCCACATGGGAGATTGATAAAGAATGTTCAGTTGCTCGGCATTCAAGAGGAGGCTGTAAGTTAGATAAGACATTGCCTTTGTGGGAGAAGCCAGAGAGTGGTCACAGATAGTTGCCTATCTGGCTGGAGACATGTGACTAGTGGAATGTTGCCGAGATTGTTGCTGGGTCCATTGTTGCTTGTCATCTAAATCAATGATCTGGATGATATTGTGGTTAACTGGATCAGCATATCTGCTTTTGACACCAAGACTGGAGGTCTAGTAGAGAGTGAGGAAGACTAACAGGGCTTGCAGTAGGAACTGGATTTACTGGAAAAATGGGAAGAGGAATGGGAGATGGATTTTAATGCACACAGGTGTGAGGTGTTGCACTTCAGTAGGATCAACCAGGGTAGGTTTTATACAGAGTTCGGTAGGGCATTGAGGAGTGCTGTAGAACAAAGGGATCTGGGAATATAGATCCATAATTCTTTGACAGTGGAAGATTAAGTAGACAGTATTTTAAAGAAAGCATTTGCCACTTTGGTCTTCATAAATCCCTAGTACCTGGGTACAGGAGGTGGGATGTTATGCTGAAGGTGTATAAGACGGTGTGGCTAAACTTGGAATATTATGTGCAGTTTTGGTCACCTATCAACAGGAAAGTTGTAAATAAGGTTGAAAGAGTACAGATAATTGAAAATAATGTTGCCAGGTCTGGATTACATGAGTTATGAGGACCAATGGAAGAGAGTAGAACTTTATTACTTGGAACCTAAATGATTGAGGGGAGATTTCATAGAGGTAGACAAAAGTATGAGGGGTTAGATAGGATAAGTGCAAGCAAGCTTTTTCCATTGAGGTTGGCAGGAACTACAACTGGAGGTTATGGCTTAAGAGTGAAAGGTAAAAAGTTAAGGGGAACATGAGGGGAACTAACTCAATGATTCTCCAACCAATCTGTATGGTTAACTGCCTCTCAGCCATCCCTGAATATCTCCCAGTATGATGAAGTAAAAAAGAAGAAAAAAAAGTGAAATGTGGCATTTTTCGTCCACAAGCAGAAACTTCTGAGGGTGGTGCTGGGGGAGCCTGTTAGAGTCACCATGATTCTGGCCCCAGCATATCATAGCCACGAGCCTTAACAGTACATCTTTGAATGTGGGAGGAAACCTGCATTCTCATGGGGTGAGCATACAATGTCAGCAGCAGGAATTGAACCCTCAGCGTTGGCAGTTGTTCTAACTACGATGCTTCAGTGCCACCCTCAAATAACCTGCAAGAGATAGAAAAAAGTCTCCAATAGTTGGTACAGCTTTACGTCAGTTGTTTTCTATTTACAGAGTTTCCCATTCAGTGTGACCAGATACTTCACCCCATTTTTCACCTCCTGTCTGAATTTCCTCTGTGTCAGTCCATAGATGCAGGTGTTGGTGCAGGAACTGAGTAGTTGCAACATGAATCCTGTTTGCTGGTTGATGTATATGGGATCGCTGTAATACTTGTCCTGGTAATTGTAGTTTCTCACTTGCCATTTTAAGGAATTCACAAAATGTGGAGTCCAGAGGAGGATGAAGTTGCCAGATAGAGTGAAGAGCAAAATCATAGACTTCTTACGGTTCTCGACTTTGGGATCTTTGTGATTATCGTTGTTACTCATGAGCGCCCTCCGGATTTTATTGGACTTTATAATATATCTGACAGTAAGGACATTGAATGAAAGGATGAGAAAGATTGGTATCAAAGGAGTTACTACACCGTTGAATGACTCGTAAGCCGACCACAGGGGTGAGGTATAGTAGGCAGCAGTTGCAACGCAGAGATATGGAATGTTCTTAATCACATATTTGGGCTCCTTTGTAAAGTAAAATGGAATGCTCTTCAAAAAGGCCAGCGTGGACACAGTGGCTATAATGACACCTGCTGTCCTCTCAGTACAGTACCTTGGTCTCAGTTTTTGACAGCAAATAGCCACAAAGCGATCAATGGTAAAAGTGACCGTGAACCAAACAGAGCAATCGAGTGATGCTCGAGGAGCAGACTGGAGTGATGAACAAAACGTTTATCGGCAAATAAATGCTGTTAATGCGCTTCAGTATAACCTCGAAGATCACCACCATTAGATCCGCCACTGCCATGGCAACCAAATAGCGAGTAATACATTTGGAGAGTCCACAATTTCCCCGGCACAGGATTACAATCGCCACCAGGTTAACTGTAACAGAAAGAACATGTATTATGGTAAACTTTAGATCTTACTGAATTTATATCTGAACTGACAGAAAATGGGAAAGGCTGGTTATCTGAAATACTTGAATTCAATATTGAGTGCTACAGCTTGCCACATACCTTCCAGTAGATACATTTCCTTCAGCTAATATTGGCATTAATTGGGGCAGATTAAGAAATTAAAGAGTGAGTGTGTGTGTGTGTGTGTGTGTGTGTGTGTGTGTGAAAGAGAGAGAGAGAGAGAGAGATTGAAAAAGAAAGAGAGGAAGTTCCAAATTGGAGCAACAGTCGGATGGATGGCGATGACCATCCTCGTGGAGTTATTCAGCAAAACACCGTCATACAATCACATACAGAGCAGAATGCCAAGTCTGTACTGACCTCTTGACATGAATCTCATTTTATTCTCACCATAGTCCGCTTAGCGCACCTGAGATTCTACCAATCAGCAAGCAGGAAGTGTAATCCTGTGACCAGATGATTTACCAATCAAAGCCAATTTACAGTGTGAGATGAAACCAGAGCTCTTGGTAAAAAATCCAAAGGAGAACATTCCACCTCTTAACAATTAGCATTAGAAATCAGAGTTGAATGCGGGTAACTAAAGCTGTGAGACAGCAGCACTACTAACTGTGCGGTGTGATACAACGGTGGTGTAATTTGCATTTGGTTGGTAAGTGTAGATGATTCCATGCCATGAACACTGAAAATACTTCCCCAATTTTAAAGGAATACAAGGATGTTATTTCCTCATTCAGAAGAAGTGCTTGGACTCCTGAACGGTGAGAATGCAAGAAGCAAAGGGAAGGTGATGTAGTTGCATTAAACAGTGCTGAACAAGGCAGCGGTTGTTGGTGGAGATGGATGGGTGAACCAGGTAGTCAGAGGAGGAACGGTACTTGCAGATGATGAAAGGAAGGAAAGGTGGAACCGGTGGTGGCATCTTACTGCAGCTGATGGGAGTACATCATGCTTGTTATACATCTCTGCTTGCCCCTCTCCACCTGCCTGACACATATACTCTCAGCCTCCCTTCTATAAAAAGCAATATTTGCATGTTACAATGCAAGAGAAGAAAAATAAACATTTACAGGACACTCAGAAAATTATGCACATCAACTAGTTCCTTTCCCTTACCTGTAATGCCAACTGCTGCAAGAATGGGGTAGTAGATGCTTTCAAACACAAAAATAACTGGATAGCCCATGTTATGTGTCAAGGAGAGTTGCCCATCAGACACTGTCTGAAGGTTGTCACCCTAATTACAGGAGACCTTTTAATATGCAAAGGAATGGTCTGCTGGGATCTCACCTGGTGTAAATTATGTTTGTTATATTCAATTAAACAACTTGACTTAATCAACCAAAGCCAAATTCAATTTTAAAATCTATTTTGGGTTTTTTTTCTTTGGAAAACGATGGTTCTCCAGAAAGCATGTGTACTATCTCAATGACAGGCTTGAGTGTAGTTATTGCACAAGTGACCTATCCTTTCATTAGTTATCCTCACAGAATTGTGTATTGTCTGGCAGAGGGAGCTGGTCTCTTTCAGCGACCATGAAGCCAATGTTTTGCCATTGAGAATATCGACAAGAAAATGAATCTCAGGGTATTATATGGTGACATGTATGCATTTTGCTAATAAATTTATTTTGAACATTGTTCTTCATTTCTCACATTTTACATCATATCTGGCTTCATCCTCTGTTTTGTTATTTGTCCCATTATCTCCCACATTCTGCTATCATCTTTTGTCATGACATCACATCTGTACCTAGTCCAGCACTGTCCTTCCTAATCTAAACCAGACATCTATTGTATTTCCTTTGGAAATACCAAATTCTAGTTTAGCACAGTTCTTCCTAATCTAAACCAGATATCTATTGTATTGTATGACCTGGTGGTGGGGGGCCTTGATAATGGAATCTGTTTTCTTATGGCAGTGCTCCTTGTCAAGATATTCAATGGTGGGGAGGCCTGCACCTCTAATTGACCAGGCTGCATCTAACACTTACTGTAGCTTTTCCTGTTCCTGGGTATTGGTGTTCCCAAACTGGGCTGCAATGCAGCCAGTTAGGATACTCTCCACTGTGTATCTATAGATGATTGTCAAAGTTTTTGGTGAAAATTATTGTGCCCAAATTGCCTTGTTGTACATCAGGAGAGAATGTTGTTAGGCTGTGAAATATTCAATCATTGTCCAGACTTGTCTACAGATCTCACTGAACAATGTTCAGAGCAGAACAATGCACTTTTTATTCCTCACCTGTGTCTCAGGCTAGATCATGGAGTGACTACATGGAACACAAGAAGATCGGTAGATTTTTTCCCTTCAAGCCTGCCCATCATTCAATATGTTCTTAACTGAACTGCCCCAGGACTCAATTCTTTTTATGTGTCAGTCCTCGATTGCCCTCAATTCCCTGATCTTTCAAAAAAAACATCAACTTCCTCCTTAAATGCCCCCAGTGATCTAACATCGACAACTTTCTGGGGTAGAAAATTCCAGAGAGTTACCCCCTCCCCACCCCCATGAGAAGAACCATTCTACCAGAGCTGGCTTGGACAAAGTATAAAAGTGTTCCCTGGGCATGTTTGAGATAGCTTGGCAATGACACAGCAAACATATCCAAGGTAGATGTCCGCTGCAGAGATAACTATCCGTGGGGTACAATCCACATTATTTCCCAATGTACATCTCAGGTTTAGCTCCACACCATGAGCAATTTTCAGAAAACAACCTTGAAGGAAGCAGTTAATCTTTTTATTTAAGCATGCCACTGTATTTTTCATTTCAACAAAATGTGACAAAGGGTAACAGTTCCAAAACGTCGTTCAATTTCCTCTTTCGACAGATATTGTTCAGTTTGCTGAGTTTTTCCAACCTTTTCTATTTTTGTTTGAGATTTCAGCTTTTCCCCAGCTCTCTGACAGCTAAAACTAGAGTGGAAACGAGAGCTTTCCAACATTTTTTAATATGTGATGAGTATGGAAAGATTCCTGATACAAGTACTTTTAACTTCTAAGTTATCCCTCTTCTTAATTTTTGCACCCTTTCTGACAAATCATTGAATGGTAGTAATGAATGCAATAGCCGGTTGGTGGCGTAGTAGCATCAGCACTGGACTTTGGAGCGAAGGCTCCCTAGTTTGAATCCAGCCGGCTCCCTTGCACGCTTTCCATCTGTGAGTGTTGAATGTCGAACTAGCAACTCGGCCTCGTAGAAACAAGAAAGCCTGCTAAAAAAAGAAATGCCATCACGACAGCATCCTGATGACTCCACTCGGAATTAAGGGCTTTCATTCAATGAATGCAATTGTCTGGATAAAAAGATGTATACTAATAAAAGTTGAGCATGTCATTCCAAAGTTTAGAGATGCCAAGAGGCTACAGGTACCAGAATCTAGAGCAAAATCAATTTAGAGAAACTCAGCAAGTCAAGAAGCATCGTGATACACATGAACATTCTTGGCCCAAATCAACAAAAGTCCATTTCCCTCTGCAGACCCACTGAGTCATTCCAAAGCCTGCTGTGTAACAGTATAATTAGCCAAAATATTAGTTTAGACTAGGGGATCCCAACCTGGGGTGCATGGATCCCTTGGTTAATGTTAAGGCTCCATGACATAAAAAAGTTTGGGGAATGCTGGTTTAGACAGAAATATTAGCAGATACAATAAACTATTCTGGACTCGGGGAGGAGCTGGTCAAGGTTTTAACTTCTTATCACCATCCATTGACCTCTATTGTATGATCACATTTGAACATCAGGAGGATGTATGCATCTACTAATAAAATAGCTTGACTGCATTCAAAGTTTGCATTATTTGATCTGATCCCATATTGTTGTTGTTTCTTTCCGCACCTTGTGGTGCAGTGGGCAGCAATTTTGCCATTTCTTTAGTATTTGTCTGGTTTTTTTTTAACAAGGCCAAGGTGCTAGCTTGATGTTTAACCCAACATGGATGGAAAGTGTGCAGGGAACCAGCCGGATTCAAACCTGGGACCATTCACAACGAATGTCCAGTGCTGATGCCTCTATGCTACCGTCTGGTTAATCTGATCCCAACTAGTAACTAATGGGGGTTGAGCCATAGAAGTGGGGGAGCCCAAAAATAAGGGCTTCTTCAAAGCATTGGGCATGTTCCTTTGGAATTGTGCACTCTGAGGCAGTTTTATAATGTTCACCCCACCCCAGAGACTGTGTACAAGATGATCCAGATTTGCCTCTATTTCCTGAGGAGATTGAGGTACTTTGGAGTATGCAGGCCTCTCCTTCCATGTTCTACCAGTCTGCTGTCACCAATACAATCTTCTATGTGGTGGTGTACTGAGGCAATGACATTAACATAGGTGATGCCAACAGGTTCAATAAACTGATTGGAAAGGCTGTCTCTGTTATAGGAGTCAAACTGGACATACTGGAGGCTGTGGTAGAACAAAGGACCCTACGGAAAATCCTGAAATTCAGGACAATGTTTCTTGCCCTCTGCGTGCCACCTTGGCTGAAAAGAGGAGCACTTTTAATAATAGACTAAGACAGGGGTGTCAAACTCATTTTAGGTCATGGGCCGGATTGAGCAAAATGCAGCTTCATGCGGGCCGGATCAGTCGGACGCGTGCAAACGCAGCTTTCGTTGCCTCCGTTTTTTCAGCCTGCTCTCATGTGTCTCAGTCTCTGCTATAACTACAAAGTGTTTCACTTTACAAATTCCGTTTCTTATGAAGAAGACTGCCGAGCAAGACTGCTGAATAAACACTAAAAACCCTGAAAACCTGGTACCTGAATAAACTCAGCATTAGCCATATCATACGCCATAGGCGCTTCGATTACTGGGGCCAGCTTTAATAGTAATTAGATATTATCTCGCGGGCCAAAGATAATTCCACCACGGGCCAGATTTGGCCCGCGGGCCTTGAGTTTGACATATATGGACTAAGATAACTATGCCACTCCAAATAGCCCAAAATGAGGTCTTGGTCTTGGTCTTACTCTTGGCCATTAGGCTCTATAATGAGAGAACCTTTCACTAGGGAAGTGATAGTCCCCTCCTGTTAGACTGTTTGAAGTCTGTTTTCTTCTGGGATGCAAAAATGACTCTCCCACTCTGATTTACAGTCTTTTCCATCTTCATACCTTTTTTGATTTTTTCTGTCATTACTCCAATTTTTCAGCTTTGTCAAATTTGTCAGATTTTTCACTATAGGAAAGATGTAAATAAGACAAAGTGTACAAAGAAAATAGACAAGGATGTTGCTGGGTCTGGAGGACCTGAGTTATGAGTGTCATAAGTCAGGTGTTGAATCAGGACCCAACTGCAGGACACAGACACTGGAGTCCCAGAAACAGGACAAGATGGAACCCGGGGATGGGACAGGATAAGGACCCAGAACCTGGGTCTTGCCTTGGGCTCGGACCCCCAAACCCAGGCGAGGACATGACGAAGCTTGGCTAGGGACTTGGGGGCTTGAGGCTTGCCTCGAGCCTTGGGGCCGGAGGCTGCAGGCTTGGAGCTTGGGGCAGACTAGGAACTATACATCAACATGGAGCCAAGACTTATCCTCTGACAAGCCAGGATTCATCTTTAACAGGACACTGACATGATACAGGACAGTACACAGACATAGAGCCAGGACTTATCTTCCAACAAGTTGGGACTCATCTATAACTCCACACCAAGGTGGGGCAGGACCATCCATCAGGTAACAGCAGAACAGCCTGACCTACCTGACAGAGGCAAAGACAAGACAGATCCCCCCACAGGGCAACAGCAGAACAGCCTGACTTACCCCACAGGGGCACAGACAGGAAGAAACAAACACCAAGGAACAACAGACAGTTCCACCTCTGCATCAGGGTAGCTCTGAGTAGCCATTACAGCCAGCAGCCTTGGCTGGCTACAGAAGCAACCAGATCCCTACCTAGCTCAGAGTGGCTGACAGCCACACAGCTGGCCCAGGAAACAGCTGAATCCATAAAACAATGACCACTCCAACTACAACCAGCAAGACTCCCAGAAGCCATAGTTCTCCAACATGGCCCAAAGGCTAGCAAGAGTCCATTCTAGCATTCCACCAGCCATCTGCACCATGAGTATCTTGACAAAACAACCCCCAACCACACTCAATACTGGGGCCACTTATATTCCCAGTTCCAATATGAGCCTCAGGTGTTTCTAGTTAAGTCCAACTGCAACAGGGGACCGCCGGAAAACCCGGAGTCCAGAGTCCGCGGACCAGACCATGGACTTTGGACTGAACCACCACAATGAGGACCAATGGAATAGTTTAGGACATTATTCCTTGGAACCTAGATGATTGAGGGGAGATTTCATGGAGATAGACAAAAGAATGAGGAGTTGGATAGGGTAAATGTAAGCAGGCTTTTTCCACTGAGGTTGGCTGGAACCACAACTAGAGGTCATGGCATAAGCGTGAAAGGTGAAAAGTTAAGGGAAACACGAGGGAAAACTTCTTCACTTAGAGGGTGGGAGAGTGTGGAATGAGCCACCAGCATAAGTGGTGCATGTGAGCTTGATTTTAATATTTGAGAGAAATTTGGATAGGTACATGGATGGTGGGGATATGGAGGGTTATAATTTAGATGTAGTTCGACAAGAGTGGGCAGTTTAAATGTTTTGGCATGGACTAGATGGGCTGAAGGGTTTGTTTCAGTGCTGTATTTTTGCATGACTCTATGATGAAATGGCAGAGTCAACTCAATGGGCCGAATAGCCTAATTATGCTCCTATATTTTGTGGTCTTATAAAGTAGATGGTGTGTATTTTCTTGTTCTGTGTTAATATAATATCTATACTAATTAGATGGACTGAACCAATTCTTTGGATTCCCCAACCAATCTGTATGGTTGTAACACTCTGGGAGAGGTTTCACTCCAATGTAATGGTCTTTCTATAGAAGCAGTGTTTGGGTTATGATTAGAGATAACGGGTGCTTTGGAATGTGCGTCGTCCAATGAGGGAGGTGCTTTTTCTTGCTGTGTTCCTGACACCAAGGTGATCTGGGTGTTTGGTTCGGTAGAAGATGGAGAGAGAAGATGCCAGAAAGGAGAGATCATAGACATCAGAAAGGAATGGACTTGTAGTGGGGCAGGGAGTCAATGAAGCCTGGGGAAATCGATGGAGGATTGGTGAAAGGGAAACAGTGAGCTCCAACTTGTGCACATTAGACTGTTTCATTAACATGGGCCCTTTACTTTTTGTTTTCCTTTACTAACCCTTTAGTCAAATCAGAATTATAAAGCTAAATCGCTTAAGTGCATATGGTATACTGTCTGTTATTTCATGATACTGATTTGTAACATCATGCAGCATCCACACAAACAGGTTTTGCACCTCAACCTCACACGTTTGGTGGTGCCAGAGATTGTCTTCCCTAGACTTACACAGCCGTCTGAACCCGGGGGTTACATGGTTCTCAACTGGCTCTCAACCTTCTCTGGTTATCTCCCAGTA
Organism: Hemitrygon akajei; assembly: GCF_048418815.1. NCBI lineage: Eukaryota > Metazoa > Chordata > Chondrichthyes > Myliobatiformes > Dasyatidae > Hemitrygon > Hemitrygon akajei. The sequence goes on along the minus strand of NC_133124.1, from coordinate 212,966,172 downwards.
TGATGAAATAAAAAAAGAAGAAAAAAAAGCCTTAAATTGTCACATGTTCATCAAAATCTACTGTGAAATGTGGCATTTTTCATCAACAACCAACAACTTCTGAGGATGGTGCTGGGGGCAGCCTGTTTGAGTCACCATGATTCCGGTGCCTGCATATCATGGTCACTAACCTTAACTGTACATCTTGGAATGTGGGAAGAAAGCAGAGCACCCAGAGGAAACCCACATACTCATGCAGTGAGCATTCAAATTCGTTTCAGACGGTGGCAGGAATTGAACCCTTAACGCTGGCATTGTGCTAACCACTAGGCCACAGTACCAATCTGAAATAGGCTGCAAGACAGAGAAAAAGACCCACAATATTTGATACAGCTTTATGTCAGTTGTTTTCTATTTACAGAGTTTCCCATTCAGTGTGACCAGATACTTTACCCCATTTTTCAGCTCCTGTCTGAACTTCCTCTGCGTCAGCCCATAGATGCAAGTGTTGGTGCAGGAACAGAGTAGTTGCATCATGAATCCCGCTTGCTGGTGGATGTATATGGGGTTGCTGTAATACTTGTCCTGGTAATTGTAGTTTCTCATTCGCCATTTTAAGGAATGTACAAAATATGGAGTCCAGAGGAGGATGAAGTTGCCAGATAGAGTGAAGAGCAAAATCATAGACTTCTTACGGTTCTCGACCTGGGGATCTTTGTGATTATCGTTGTTACTCACGAGTGCCCTACGAATTTTATTGGACTTTATTATATGTCTGACAGTAAGGACATTGAATGAAAGGATGAGAAAGATTGGTATGAAAGGAGTTCCTACACTAATGAATGACTCATAAAGTGCCCACAGGGGTGAGGTATAGTAGGCATCAGTTTCAATGCAGAAATATGGGATGTTCTTAATCACATATCTGGGCTCATACATAAAGTAAAATGGAATGCTCCTCAAAAAAGCCACCGTGCACACAGTGGCTATAATGATACTTGCTGTCCTCTCGATACAGTACCTTGGTCTCAGTTTTTGACAGCAAATGGCCACAAAGCGATCAATGGTAAAAGCAACTGTGAACCAAACAGAGCAATCGAGGGATGCAATCTTCGTGACAAGTATCATGGCACAGACTGGAGTGATGAACAAAACGCTTATCGGCAAATACATGCTGTTAATGCGCTTCAGTATGACTTCAAAGATCACCACCATTAGATCCGCCACTGCCATGGCAACCAAGTAGCGAGTAATACATTTGGAGAGTCCGCAATTTCCCCGGCATAGGATTACAATCGCCACCAGGTTAACTGCAATGGAAAGAAAAGAAAGAACAGCTATTGGGGTAAACTTTAGTTCTTACTAACTGGCAGAAAACTGGAACAACTGGCTATCTGAAATTCTTGAATTCAATATTAAGTTTAACTGGTTGTCACATGGCTTCCAGAAGATAAATTTCCTTCAGTTTACATTGGCATTAACTGGGGCTGTTTGAGAAGTTAAAGAGTGAGTGGAGTGTGTGTGAGAGAGAGAGATCGTAAAAGAAAGAGAGAAACTTACATGTTGGAGCAGCAGTCGAATGGATGTGTATGACTGTCCTCCTGGAGGTGTTCAACAAAATACTGTCATACAATCATGCAGGGCACATAGACAAGTCTGTGCTGACTTTACACTAATCTCATTTTATTCTCCCCATATTCCCATTAACTCATCCGAGATTCTATCAGTTACCATGCAGGAAGTGCAATTCTATGACCAATTAGCATACCAATCAAAGCCATCTTCATGTGTGAGAGGAAACTGGAGCTCTTGGAGAAAAATCAAACGGAGAACACTCATACTATTAACAATGAGCATTGGACGTCAGAGTTGAAACCGGGTAACTAAAGCCGTGAGACAGCAGCTCTACTAACTGTGCAGTGTGACACAACGGTGATGTAATTTACATTTTGTTGGTTAAGTGTAGATGATTCCAAATCATGAACACTGAAAATACTTCACCAATTTTGAAGGAATACAAGGATGTTATTTTCTCATTCAGAAGAAGTGCTTGGGCACCTGAATGGTGGGAATGGAAGAGGCAAAGGGAAGGTGATGTGGTTGTATAAAACAGTGCTGAGCAAGGCTGTGGTTGTTGGTGGAGATGGATGAGTGAACCAGGGAGTCAGAGGAGGAACGGTACTTCCAGATGGTGAAAGGAAGGAAAGGTGCATCTGGTGGTGGCATCTTACTGCAGCTGGTGGAAGTACATCGTGCTTGTTATACATCTCTGCTTGCCCCTCTCCACCTGCCTGACACATATACTCTCAGCCTCCCTTCTATAAAAAAAGAATTGTTGAATTTGCAATGCAAGACAAGGAACATAAGCATTTACAGAACATTCAGAAAATTATGCACATCAGTTAGTTCCTTTCCCTTACCTGTGATGCTAACTGCTGCAAGTACTGGGTAGTAGATGCTTTCAAACACAAAGATAACTGGATAGCCCATGTTCTGTGTCAAGGAGAGTTGCCATCAGGCACTGTCTGAAGGTTTTCATTCCAGTTACATGAGCCCTTTGTTATATGCAAAGGAGTGGTCTGCTGGGATTCTCACCTGGAGTGAATTATGTTTGTTACATTCAATTAAACAACTAGGCTTAATCAACCAAAGCCAAATCCAATTTTAGAAGTTATTTTTAAATTATTTTGTGTTTTTTTTTCTCTTTGAAAAACAATGCATCTCCAGAAAGCATGTGTACTGTCTCAATGACAGGCTTGTGTGTAGTTCTTGCACAAGTGACCTATTCCTTCATGTGTTATCCTCACAAAACTCTGTGTTGTCTGGCAGAGGGAGCTGGTCTCTTTCAGCAACTGTGAAGCCATTGTTTTGCTACTGTAAATGTGCACAATAAAATAAATCTCAGCATATTATATGATATCATATATGTAGTTTGCTAATAAATTTATTTTGAACATTGTCCTTCATTTCTCACATTTTATATCTTATCTGGACCCATCCTTTGTTTTGTTATTTGTCCTGCTATCTCCCCATTCTGCCTTCATCTTTTGTCATGACATCACATCTGAACCCAGTCCAGCACTGTCCTTCCTAATCTAACCAGACATCTCTTGTATTTCATTTGTTTTGTTTCTTTGTTTCCTCCTGGGATATAAAATGACTCTCACATCCTGATTTGCAGTCTTTTCCATCTTCATACCTTCTTTAATTTCTTCTCTTCAGCCTTACTCCAGTTGTTTCACCATTTACACTTTTGTGACCAATGAAGTCTTGCGTCGATCTGGGACAGGCCCACAGATTTGCTCGGCAGCTCTCTTCTCCCTCTTTCTACGCAAATGTAATATTTCAGAGCTTTCATCACTGAAATTCAATCACCCATTCTCGCAGCTTGTTTTTTTTATCCTCTTGATGTCTCTTATTTCTGTTTAGAGTTTATTCCACCCCCAAATTTTGTTTCACCTGCAGATTTGGAAAACAATTTCCTGAGCATATGTAACTATATCAGAGTAGGAAAAGAAGTGCCCCTGGTACTGATTCATGGGGAACTGCATTGTCTTCTTCTCTCTGGTCTGAAAAGCAACATTCCCCCATCACTCTCTATTTCCTGTTACTTTACCGATTTTCTACCCATGCTAATATACTTGTAGGTCATCAGTCTAGATGGTAAGTTTTTCATTTGGCACCTGATGATAAAACTTTTCAAAACACATATTAATTGTAATTCCTTCATTAATTATCTCCTGTCATTCTAGGAGAAGAAACTCTACAAAGTTAGCTGGACACCATACCCCTTCAATATCTCCACACTGGCTTTTCTCATTAATCTACATCTGTCCAAATTTTAGCTCATTCTGTCCCTAATGATCGCTTTGGGCAAACTCCATCACAGAAGTTCAATCATCCAGTCTGTATAGTTACTGTTTTTAGTTCTATGTCATGTTTTGTATGAGAGTGTAATATCTAATCTCTAATCTACTAATACCTGGAGGATTATGGCCAGTCCCTCTTTAGTTTCCTTCTTTAGGAACTTGTGGGATTATTTGAAGTGGGTGTATGGGGGGTGGGGGTGGGAGGAGCGGGGTAATCTTTTTAAATTCAGTGTGTGACAAGAGTACTCACTCTGGGTGTTACAACACTTGGGAATTCCAAGTCATTCCTTGGACTCTGGATAACTACATTTGCAGGGGACGCTGTTGTGTGTTTAAGATTTCAATAATATTTGAGTAAATTGTGTATATATTGTTTGATTAAGTATTCTTGTTTATTGAAATAATAAATTGCAGGTTATGTGTAAAAATACATTAATTGCATACATCATCATGCTACCACCTGATACGTGCGCACCTCGCTAAAAGTAATGACATAGCTTACACCCATAATTCAGACTCCACATGTCTTCCTTTGAATTAGTTCAAAGCTTTGAAGGTACATTGTAACTTCAAAACATTGGCAACAAAGTATTTTTAAAACAATCCTGAGATGGTGTCCGATCTGCTAAAGTGGAGCGAAATTTTCAAACTAAAAGTAAAGCTGTGAGGATCATTTGAATTGAAATGAAATGACCCAACACGTGTAGAGTCATCGAGTTTTCAAAAAAGGCAGTATACAGAAGAATGCAGGGCTCATAAAGAGTGAGTACCAGGTGATAATAATCATTAAAACAGCAGAAATGTCTGACTACATTGGGCAATTGGCTCATGTAAACTGACCTATTGGAACAATACTTTGAACCAATTGAATTAGCCAGGAAGAAGCAGGTGCCAATTTTTCTAAGTGTATTAGGTTTAAAGGCATACAGCTTGCTTTGAAGTTTGACTGTTCCGAGTAAACTATCCAAAATGAGCTTTGGTGATATTGTCAAAGTGATGCAGGAACATTTAGAATCAAAGCCATTGTTGATTGCAGAATGCTTTAGGTTTCATAAGTGGAATCAGAAAGAGTGGGAGTCTATCTCAGCATACATGGCTGAATTGAAGACACTGTTTGTGCATTGTCAGTTCAGTAGTGAGTTAGTGATATTCAAATAGTTCGTTTAGTTTATGGAATCTTAAAAATATTGACTTCCAACTGAAGCACAGTTTACATTCAAACAAGCAGTGGAAATTGCTGTTTCAATGGAATCTGCAGCAAGTTGCAATTGAGTTGCAGTTTTTACGTACACGTGATACGTGACTAGGGTTGAAGCTATACTGGACTTGAGGTAGTGGTCTTGTGATGGTGGAGTGATGCCATTTTCCCACCAGTAGAGGTCATGTGACAGGTTTTTTTTACAGGGTATAAAAGGAGGACCCCTCCCTGTGAGGAGGGGCAGTTCGTGGCTGGATTTGCCATGTTGACTTCATGCCACTGCGTGATTTAATGTTATGACGCAGTTTAGTTGAAAGATGAAGTTTTATTTAATGCCTAAAGTTTAAAAGGTCATTGCCAGCAGTTTCTTTATAACACTGCTAGTTGAGATTCAGTGGAGAGTGAAGATCGGAGTTCAGGAGATAAAAGATCAAGGAGAATCGATTTCAACAGTGAAACAGGTTCGACCTTGTTTGATCCTTATTCGGAAGGAATTCGTTGACTGTTCTCGTGTTAATCCCTGTGAAATATCAGAAAGGATTGGGAACAGTGTTGTAAAGGAAAGGTCAGTGCCTTTAAGCCGTTACATTTTGTAAATTCTTCATGGGAAAAGTTCAATTTGGGAACCGAAACAACACGACGTGAAAGAGAATTTAAATCATCTTAAAAAGTCTCTCCCTTAAATGGACCATGAGCATTTTGAACTTTTGGCATTACTACTTTGAAGAACTGTTTTTTTTGCAACATCGCTTTAAGAACTGTTTAAGCTGCTGCACAGCAGCTAATTTCCGGTTACGTTAGTGATTTGTTTACTTTTGGGGGGGTTTGTTTTCAGTGTTTAATAAACATGCTATTTGTTATAAAAATCCCTGCCTAACTCATATATTTATTGTTGCTTGAATCTGTAACATATATATGGGGGCTGCGTCCGGATTGGATCGTTTGAGTTTAAATGCTTGTTAAATTTTGAATCGGTGTTTTGGAAATGGGGAACGCTCGATTCTTTTGATTGGCTTGTGAGTGGTATTCGGCAACAATGAATATTGATGAGTTTCTGGCTTCGCCAGACACGGAGTTGTTAGCGAAGGCGAAAAAAACTGAGGTGTCTGAGATAGCTAGTAGATTGCAACTTAAAGGTATTTTGAAGACTACAGCAAAGGCTGTAATACAGAGAAAAATCACATCACACTATGTGGATTCGGGTGTTTTTGATTAATCGATTTTAGAGTCGTTTCCTATAAGTAATATAGAGATGCAGTTGCAAATCGAACAAATGAAGTTGGAACAAAGTAAAGCAGAATTGGAGCGTTGTAGGTTAGAAGCTGATCGAAAAAAAGGGATTTTGAATATGCAATGACGGAATTAAGGTCTGGGAGTCAGTCTATTGGTTCTAGAAAACGGTTTGTTGCTAGTCAAGAAATTAAATTGGTCCCACCATTTAGTGAAACAGAAGTGGAAAGATATTTCCAACATTTTGAAACGATTGCTCAGATTTCAGAGTGGCCGAAAGATAAATGGTCAGTGTTGTTACAGAGTGTAATTAAAGGTAAAGCACAACAAGTTTATACAGCTTTAACTGCTGCGCAAGCACTTGATTATGATATTGTGAAAATACATATTTTAAAATCATACAAATTAGTCCCAGAAGCATATAGAGAAAGATTCAGAAGTTTGAAGAAGTCTGTGGAAAAAACTTATGTGGAATTTGCCTATGATAAAGCTGTGTGTTTTGAGAGATGGGTTTCCTCTAAAAATGTAAATGAGGACTATGATACATTGAAAGAGCTGATTTTAATGGAGGAATTTAAAAGAAGCATTCCTGTTGAAGTAAGGACCTACTTAAATGAGAGGGATACTGATAAATTGCAGGACTGTGCTAGATTAGCTGATGAGTATGTTTCAATCCATAAGAATAAATTTCCTCAGGGCAGAATTTTTAAGAGGAAAAGTAACATGGAGACTCAAGGTAAATCAGAAATTAAATCAGAAGTTAATGAGAAAGGTAAGGAGGAAGGAAAACCTGTGAAGGAAAGACAGTTTGGTCTTATTTGTAACTATTGTAAGAAATCTGGCCATGTAATAGCTAACTGTTTCAGATTGAAAAAGAAAGAGAAGGAAGCAGTTCCAGATGCTTGTGTGCAACATACTGAAGCACCTGTAAAATTACAGGGTTTGATAAACACAAATGAGGTTTTGTTAGAGTCTGACCAAGTTAGAAAGGGATATGATCATTTTATAACTGAAGGGTTTGTATCCTTGAAAGAAGGATCTACTCTGGTGCCAATAAAAATCCTTAGGGATACTGGAGCTTCTCAATCACTGATGTTAGACAGTGTATTGAAGTTTAATGAAGAGTCTGATTCTGGTGAGGTAAATTATATAAGAGGTGTTGGGAGTGATTTTATGCCTGTACATTTGCATAAAGTAAATTTAAAGTCAGGGTTAGTTACAGGATTTGTTAAAGTAGGATTACAGCATAGCTTACCTGTGAAGGGTATTTCTTTATTGTTAGGTAATGACTTGGCAGGTGGACAAGTTTTTCCTGAAGTGCATTTGACAATGGAGTCAGAGGAACCAGAGATGAATTCTAACACAGATTCTTCCTGTGTTGTGACTAGAGCTATGGCTAAAAAGATTGATGCGCAGAATGAGGTTGTTACTCATGACTGTTCAACTCAGGATTCAAGTTTTGAGGATGTGTCAGAGACTTTCTTACCTTCGTTGTTTGACCAAGATTCTTGGAGTAAGTCTGACTATGAAGATTTATCTCTGTCTTGGAAGGAGATGATAGCACAGCAGAATAGAGACCCTGAAATTATAAAATTAAGGGAACAAGCTCTACTAGATAGTGAAATTGAGAAGGTGCCAGTAGGATATTACTTGGAAAAAGGAGTGTTGATGAGGAAGTGGAGATCACCTACAATTCCTGCAAGTGAGGAATGGAATATTGTTTACCAGGTAGTTGTCCCTAAAGTTTATCGAAATGAGATTTTGACTTTAGCTTATAGTGTGCCTTTAGGTGGACATCAAGGGGTAAGGAAAACTGTGGACAAGATTTTAAAACATTTTTACTGGCCTGGTCTAAGAAAAGATGTGGCGATGTTTTGTAAATCATGCCATACTTGTCAAATTGTGGGTAAACCAAATCAAGTTACACCAGTGGCTCCATTACAACCTATTCCAGCATTTGGTGAACCATTTTCTAAAGTTATTGTAGATTGTGTTAGTCCATTACCAAAGACAAAAACTGGTTATCAGTACTTGTTGACTATCATGTGTACTTCGTCTAGGTTTCCAGAGGCAGTACCACTTAGGAATATAACAGCTAAAACTGTGACAAAGGCCCTTATAAAATTCTTTACTTATTTTGGATTACCTAAGGGAATACAAACTGATCAAGGCAGTAATTTTATGTCTGGATTGTTTCAACAGATAGTTTATAAATTGGGAGCTAAGCAAATCACTTCATCTGCATACCATCCAGAGTCGCAAGGTGCCTTGGAGAGGTTTCATTCTACCCTCAAGAATATGATTAGGACATATTGTGTGGAAAATGAAAGTGATTGGGATGAGGGTATAAACTTACTTTTATTTGCAGTAAGGGAATCGGTACAAGAATCTTTAGGTTTTAGTCCATTTGAACTTGTATTTGGGCATAGAGTTAGAGGACCTTTAGCTTTATTAAAAGAACAGTGGATTAGTAAGGAAATACACACTAATTTGTTGGACTATGTTTTGAAATTTAAGGACAGGTTACATAAAGCTTGTAGCTTTGCCAAGGAAAATTTAAAATTGGCTCAGGAGAAAATGAAAACTTGGTATGATAAAGAAGCTAGGATGAGGATGTTTAAGCTTAAGCCTGGAGATAAGGTGTTGGTTCTTTTCCTGGTGCAAACGAATCCTTTACAAGCTAGATTTCATGGTCCTTATGAAATTGTGTCTAAAATCAATGATGTGGATTACGTGATAGAAACTCCAGATCGTATAAGGTCAACACAACTTTGCCATATAAATATGATAAAACCATATTTTGGGAAACAATCTGATACTGTGACTGTTGTGGTTAGTGAGAATGAGTTTGATTTAACTAGGAATATGATAGATGATTCATCTGAATTTCATTCTAAATCCAACATGGTTTCTGTTAGGTTACCAAATTCAACCATTCTGGAAAATATTGATGAGAAACTAGCACATTTACAGCTAGAGCAGAAACAGCAGATGAAGGAATTAATTTTTAAATATAAGGATTTGTTTCCAGATGTTCCGAGAAGGACTACTATAGCTTCACATGATGTAGATGTTGGAGATGTCAAACCTATCAAACAACACCCATATAGGATGAACATAGAAAAATGTGAACTTGCTGAGAAAGAAATTAAATATATGTTAGAGAATAATATTATTAGGCATTCTAACTCGAATTGGAGTTCACCCTGTGTTATGGTGCCAAAACCAGATGGTAGTATTAGGTTTTGTACGGACTATAGGAAGGTGAATGCTGTAACGAAAACAGATGCATATCCAATTCCTAGAGTAGATGATTGTGTAGATAAAGTTGGAAAAGCAAAGTTCCTTACAAAGATTGATTTATTGAAAGGGTATTGGTGTGTTCCATTAACGGACAGAGGTAGAGAGATTTCTGCATTTGTAACTCCATCTGGGCTATATGAATATAATGTTCTTCCATTTGGGATGAAGAATGCCCCAGGTACTTTCCAGAGGATGATTAACTCTGTGATTCAGGGATTGAAAGATACTGATGCTTATATTGATGATTTAGTGACAGGAAATGATACTTGGGAAGCACACATTATTGAGGTGGAGAAATTGTTTGAAAGGCTTTCAAAAGCTAACTTAACTATTAATTTAGCTAAGAGAGAATTTGGACATGCCACTGTGACTTACCTTGGTTATGTTGTGGGTCAAGGTAAGGTAGCTCCTGTTCAGGCAAAAGTTCAGGCAATTTTAGAGATTCCCACTCCAACGGGGAAAAAAACTCTCAGAAGATTCTTGGGAATGGTAGGATATTATTGAAAATTTTGTAAGAATTTTGCTAATGTTGCCCTTCCATTAACTAACCTTTTGCAGAAGAATGTGAAGTTTGTGTGGACAGTGCCTTGTCAAGAAGCATTTGAAAAATTGAAAACAATGATATGAAAACAACCTGTGCTTAAGGCACCTGACTTTGAAAAACCTTTTTCATTAGCTGTAGATGCTAGTGATGAGGCTGCAGGAGCAGTATTGATGCAAAGGAATGAGGGTGATGAGGTTGATCATCCAGTAGCTTACTTTTCTAAGAAATTTAATAAGCATCAAAGAAACTATTTGACACTAGAGAAGGAATTGTTATCTCTTGTTTTAGCTTTAAAATATTTTGAGGTATATGTTGGTACAACTCAAAAAACACTTATTGTTTACACTGATCATAATCCATTAGTGTTTCTAAGTAAGATGAAAAACAAAAACAGAAGGTTATTAAATTAGAGTTTGATGTTACAAGAGTACAATATTGTGATAACTCATATTAAAGGTAAAGATAATGTGGTTGCTGATTGTCTATCTCGATGTTGAATGTACAATGTAATTTTTTTATGGAGTGTTTTTTTTTACAATTGTAACACTCCTACTGTATTGTGAGTTGTAAGATGTTATGATGATACTGTATTGTATATTGTGTATGTTATAAAATTTATACATTTGTTTTTCTTGTAAATGTTAAAATTTTTGTTCTTGACAGAAACATTTTTTTTGGAGGGAGGTGTTACGTACACGTGACACGTGACTGGGTTTGAAGCTATGCTGGACTTGAGGTAGTGATCTTGTGATGGTGGAGTGACATCATTTTCCCGCCAGTAGAGGTCATGTGACAGGTTTTTTTTTACAGGGTATAAAAGGAGGACCCCTCCCTGTGAGGAGGGGCAGTTCGTGGCTGGATTTGCCATGTTGACTTCATGCCACTGCGTGATTTAATGTTATGACGCAGTTTAGTTGAAAGATGAAGTTTTATTTAATGCCTAAAGTTTAAAAGGTCATTGCCAGCAGTTTCTTTATAACACTGCTAGTTGAGATTCAGTGGAGAGTGAAGATCGGAGTTCAGGAGATAAAAGATCAAGGAGAATCGATTTCGACAGTGAAACAGGTTTGATCTTGTTTGATCCTTATTCGGAAGGAATTCGTTGACTGTTCTCGTGTTAATCCCTGTGAAATATCAGAAAGGATTGGGAACAGTGTTGTAAAGGAAAGGTCAGTGCCTTTAAGCCGTTTCGTTTCATAAATTCTTCGTGGGAAAAGTTCAATTTGGGAACCGAAACAACATGACGTGAAAGAGAATTTAAATCATCTTTAAAAGTCTCTCCCTTAAATGGACCATGAGCATTTTGAACTTTTGGCAATACTACTTTGAAGAACTTTTTTTTTGCAACATCGCTTTAAGAACTGTTTAAGCTGCCGCACAGCAGCTGATTTCCGGTTACGTTAGTAATTTGTTTACTTTTGGGGGGGTTTGTTTTCAGTGTTTAATAAACATGTTATTTGTTATAAAAACCCCTGCCTAACTCATATATTTATTGTTGCTTGAATCCGTAACACAGTCAGGAATGAAAGTGAGTGCAAACAAAATTGCATTGTCTGAATAGAAACTGGCCTGGCTGAGCAAACTGTGTTACTGTTGTGGAAGGGGGCTCACATACACCAAATAAATGCAGATGTAAAGGAAAAACTTGCAGAAAATGAAACCATGTAGGTCAGATACAAAGAGTATGTCAGGCAGATAACAATAAATGGACTGTACAGTGAAAAGAAAATGCTACAAAGTTGAGTTGCGGTTTCAAAAAGGGCACTGATTTGCTTACTGTTGAGGAAAATATCTTGTAATGATGAGAGTGATACAATATTTTGTAGCCTTGAGATTAACGGTATGGAGGAAAGCAATATGGCTTACATCAGAAGTGAACACCAGATTAATTGAGATGGAATTAGACACTGGTTCAACTGTTTCAGTTAGGTTGCTCCAACATTTGGCACTTGAACTCCAACCGGATACATGGCGATGCATCATCAATGCTGAAATGTGCCCGAAGAGCACGTGTTCAGAGATGATCCTGCAGCCCAAGGAAAGAAGTAATGGGTGAGCATCAGGCAGAGGCAGTCCATAAAAAAAAACAGAGGACATCTGGCCCCCAGACCTTTTCTCTGTGCTGGAATATGCTGAGGGTGAATGAATCCAATCACACCCAAGATCACAGAACTGTGTGTAGCTCATTACATATGGGGAGGACCAAGAATCTATTGATGATGACTTGAGTGGACAGCCATACACATAATCAAGGTATCATGTGTTGTTTCCCTGGGGCCACTGTTACTGATGAGACTGAATGGTTGCAGGGCATTCTAAATGGCAAGGATAAGCAACCAGAGATGATAGTCCACTCTAGTACTCATTGGTGAAAAGAGAAGTGTGGTCCTGCAACATGAAGTTAGAAAGCTAACTTATAATCTGAAGGAAAATGCTTTTACTGGAAGAAGAAATCTACTATCATGGCAGAGGAACCACACCTTATATTTCATTTGGGGAGCATCTAAAATGAATATTCCATCTGGAAAAATAAATTTTTACTCCCTTCCTCTCTTCTTTTCTCCACTTGGGCCTTTTAATACTTCTCACCTGCCTATCACTCCCCCGGATCCCCTCCTCTTTCCCTTTCTCCTGTGGTCTATGCTCCTCTCCTATCAGATTCATTCCTCTCCAGCCCTTTATCATCCCACTTGGGATTGGCTCTGCCACAAACTTACTAACCTCAAAAACTCCATTATGGCTGTTAATCCACTCACACAAATTGAAAGGGAATTTCCTCAATCAAATCAACTAGTCAATCAAGCCCCCAACAAATTTTAGAATGGCTCCCACCAATTTTTGTTCATATCCCAGATGAGCCCCCAATTTGTATGTACCCCGTAACGGTTTAAAAAGAACCAGCAGAAATGGACACACCTGGAGTCTGAGTCTGCCATTATAAACTCTATTTTATTAGTCACTATGTGAATAAAGTAATATAAAACAAGATAATGTAAACAGGTTAACAAAGTATATGCATATATATAGGTGAGTAAATAAGGTTCCCCAAGCTTCCCCAGCTCAGGTGATTAGGTGATACAGTCTTACGGTGGTATGGTAAGTAATAAGTTCAGTTCTGGAATTTGATCTGAGTAGAGTTGGAGAGAGAGAGATAGGGTGTTGGTTTGTCTTCCAATGCCGAAGCCAATGCCAATCCTCCATGTTGTCCTCCTACTCCCGAAGCTTACAGTCACCAACTTGTGACCACAGAAAAAGGAACCATTTCCACCATAATGCTATCAACCCAGGCCAGGGTTAAACACACCGATAGCGTTCCACTGGTCACTCCTTTGTCCACATTGTGAGGAAAAACCCCACCCTTGGCGTGGGCACACAAAGCTCACCAGTGTCCTCCTTGCTTCTGGCGCTGTGTGTCTCTGGTGTGTGTCGACTGACCTTGCATATATCTCAGTAGTGCGGAACACCAGCTGTCCATCATATACCTCCGCCTTTCAGTTTCCCAGGCAACTCAGAGAATCTCTCTCTCTGGTAGTTTCCTTCCCGGGTGCCAGGGTCCATGATATTTCTGAACACATCCACAATATCCTGAAAAGGGAGGGCGAGCAGCCAGAAGTTGTGGTACGTACAACATATGTAGAAAAAAGGAGGAGGTCCTGAAAACAGAGTACGGGGAATTAGGAAGGAAGCTGAGAAGCAGGTAGTAACCTTGGGATGACTGCCTGTGCCATGCAATGGTAAGTATAGGAATAAAGTGAGGTGGCAGATAAATGCATGACTAAAGAATTGGAACAGCGGGCAGCGATTCAGATTTCTGGATCATTGGGACCTTGGACCTCTTCTGGGTCAGGTGTGACTGGTACATAAGTAAAGGATTGCTCTGGAATCCGAGGAGAACCAATATCTTTGTGGGTAGACTTACTGGAGCTGTTGGGAGTGGCTTAAACTAATATGGCAGGGGGCTGGGAACCAGGATGATAGAGCTGAGCATGAACCAACAGGTTTACAAGTAGATGATGGATGTAACATGAACGTAAGGAAGGACAAGCCAATGATTGGATACAAATGCAGATAGAACAAAGAGTTAAATCGTATATAGGCAAAGTTAAAGACTGCAAGACTGAAGGTGCTGTACATAAATGCATGTAACATTTGGAATTAGGTGGATGAACTCGTGGCACAATTAGAGATTGGTTGGCATGATGTGGGCGTCACTGAGCCGTGGCTAAAAGAAGACCAGAGTAAGGATCTTAACATCAATACTTTGTATTGAAAAGACGGGCTGGAAGGCATAGGTGGTGGTGTGGCTCTATTGGTAAAGATGGAATTACATCCTTAGAAAGAGGTGACATAGGGTCAGAGAATGTTGTATCTTTGTGGGTGGAGTTAAGAAACTGCAAGGGTAAAAAAAACCATTATGGGAATCAAAGGCCTCTAAATAGTAGCCAAGATGTGGGGCTGAGATTGCAAAGGGAGCTGGAAAAGGCACTTAATAAGGGTACAGTAATGACATAATAGTAATGGGGCATTTCAATATCCAAGGGGATTGGGAAAATCGGGTTGGTGTCAGATCACATGAGAAGGAGTTTGTTGAATGCTTACGAGATGGCTTTTTAGAGTGGTTTGTGCTTGAGCCAACTTGGGGAAAGTCTACCTTGAGCGTTATGTAATAACCCAGATCTTATTAGGGAGCTTAATGTAAAGAAACCCTTAGAAGGCAGTGATCATAATCTGATTGAATTCAATGCAATTTGAGAGGGAGAGGCATAAGTCACATGTATCAGTATCACTGTGGAATAAAGGGAATTGTGTGTGTATGTGTGTGAGAGAGAGTTTCACGTTGGAGCAGCAGTCAGTCAGATGAATGCTGATGACTATCCTCATGAAGGTGGTTTACAAAGTACGGCCATAAGATCACATGTATAGCACATAGCCAAGTCTGTGCTGATGATTTCAGACTAATTGCATTTTATTCTTCCCATTTCCCCCATAACTCACCCAAAGTTCTACCAGTCATCTCGCAGGAAGTGTCATTCTGTGACCATTTAATATACCAATCCAAGCCCCCTTTAGTGTGAGAGGGAACAGAAGCTCTTGGAAAAAATCCTAAGGAGAACGTTTAACATTTTAACAATTGGCATTAGAATTCAAAGTTGAACCTGGGTAAATAAAGCAGTGAGACAGCAGCTCGTCTAACTGCACTACTGTAACATAACGGCGAATGTAATTTACATTTGGTTGGTTTAAAGTAGATGTTTCCAAGGCATGAACACTGAAAACCATTCACCAATTTTGAAGGAATACAAGGATGTCATTGCTTAATTCAGAAGAAGTGTTCACCATTTTTCTTTCATTCATGTGCCTGTCAAAAAATCTCAGTAATGTCCTTAATGGATCTGCTTCTGCAACCACACTTGGCAGGGCATTTCATGCACCCAACACCCTCTGTGTGAAAGAAATAACTCTGACATTGCTCTCATCTCCCATACCTTAAAGTTATGCTCCCTCATTTCAGTCATTTCTGCCCTAGGGAAAATGTTTCTGACTATCCACACGATCTTTGCCTCTTATTATTTTGTACACCTCTATCAAGTCCCCTTATTCCCAACAGTTTCTGATTTGAGAATCTTGCTTGATTTCATCTACAAATATTTTTATTACAATGTTCATGCTCAGTTTCATCTCTGCAGCTTTTGTGCCTCTTTAGCTTAAGCTAAGGACCAAATATACCTGATTTTTAGCAAAAAAAAATTCTGAGTTCTTATCGCTCTTAAACTTTTTGTTGTTTAAACCTACCCTGTATATTCCTCCATGTTTATAAAGATTTAATATTAAACTTGCCCTCTCTCCATCTTAAACCCTTTCACTGCTTCACATTCAATTAACTATTTCCTCTCCATTTTTCCTTAATTGGATTTCAGCCCAGTAAAACTGGGTTGATTTTAATTTTGAACTTTTGCCCATTGTGTCATTATTCATTGTTAGAAACTATCAGTTTACACTGGACAACAAATGTTATCGAAAGTGTTGCTTCCTCAGGATTTTTTTTTTGTTCAATATAGATCACATGTCTTGTAGGAGTTTTGAGAAACAAGAAATTAACTTGTATTGAGTATGATGTGTTTAATTGCATAATTGTGCTGAAGCTTTGCAATAGTTAAACTAAGCTAAAAATGTTCAGCTGATGATTTTCATTTGTACTCAATGTCCGAGGCTTCTCGCACAAGTGTCCACATAATCAGCCAGCATTGATGAATTCCAATTGCCCTGATACCGTTTGTCCAGACCGCAATGTCTTAGTGAAATCCTTCATCAAGTTTGCCACTGACTGCACCAAGATTTGCAGGGTTGAAGTCTAAATGGGAATGCAGGGAATGAATCTTTAGCAACATGTTACACTTCATGGTTTTGTAGCTTGAAGCATGTTGTCAACCAGCTGCATGTAGTTTGGTACACTGTAGTTGCTAACAAATTTTTCAACAACATCTTTGAATGCCTTACAAGCAATTTTCTCTAGTCCCACTAGAAGTTTTTTGAATTTAGTGTCATTGATGACTTGTTTGATTTGTGGACAAACAAAAATGCCATCCTTAATCTTGGCATCAATTATTCTTATTTGCATTATGAATTGAAACACCAATATAGGTGGTTTCAAGAAAATGATGCATGATGAGGAGATTTCATGGTGATCTTCATGATCAGCAGCCCACAATCCATAAGGTACACCCAAATGTATTTACGAAGCAAAATCTTTGTTGTCCAGTGTAATCAATGCATGTCATTTTAAAATACTTCCCATTTAATGCATAGTCATCCAAGTTATTTATTTTCTTTCTTTGGTTTTGCAATTATATCATTTTGCTTTTCTTTTATTATTTAATTTAAGGGTAGGAACCGAGGAAATCCATATCATTTCTGGTCCTATCTGTCGATTTATTTAACGCCTCTCCTCTGTTACATGCCATTATCTCACAGAGCTTCCCCAGTCATAGAAGAGTCCAATACATTGTATTCCTCCAGCTTTGTGTCAGGAGTTTCCTATTTACAGAGTTTCCCATTCAGTGTGACCAGATACTTCACCCCATTTTTCAGCTCCTGTCTGAACTTCCTCTGCGTCAGTCCATAGATGCAAGTGTTGGTGCAGGAACTGAGTAGTTGCAACATGTACCCTGTTTGCTGGTTAATGTATATGGGGTTTGTGTAATACTTGTTCTGGTAATTGTAGTTTCTCACTCGCCAGTTTAAGGAATGAACAACATAAGTTGTCCAGAGGATGATGAAGTTGCCAGATAGAGTAAAAAGCAAAACCATAGACTTCTTGCGGTTCTCACTCTCCGAATCATTGCGATTATCGCTGTTACTCATGAGCGCCCTACGGATTTTATTGGACTTTATGATATGTTTGACAGTAAGGGCATTGAACAAAAGGATTAGAAATATTGGTATCAAAGGTGTTAAGATGCTGTCGAACCACTCGTAAGCCGCCCACAGGGGTGAGGTATAATAGGCAATAGTTTCGATGCAGAAATATGGAATGGTATTAATTATAAATTTCGGTTCGTACATAAAGTAAAATGGGATACTCCTCAAACAGGCCAGCGTACACACAGTGGCTACAACCACACTTGCTGTCCTCTCGGTACAGTACCTTGGTTTGAGATTTTGACAAGAAATGGCCACAAAACGATCGAAGGTAAAAGCGACAGTGAACCAAACAGAGCAATCGAGGGCTGCAATCTTTGTGACAAGTTTCATGGCGCAGACCGGAGTGATGAATAAAACATTTATCGGCAAAAAAATGTTGTTGATTCGCTTCAGTATGACCTCAATGATCACTATCATTAGATCTGCCATTGCCATGGCAACCAAGTAGCGAGTAATGCATTTGGAGAGTCCGCAATTTCCCCGGCACAGGATCACAATTGCCACCAGGTTAACTGCAACAGAAAGTAACAATCTTATCATCAGGCTTGAGATTGCAAATGGAAGCCCAGGGTCGGACTTGTGGATTGCACGAAGGCGTACTGCAACATAGACGTACAACCTTGCATTGATAAAGCTGAGCAAACCGGAGGTTTAAGGTACAATTTAGTCAGGTGCAAGAAACACCTAAGGAATGGAGTGTGTGCAGGCAGATGAGATTTGTTTCCACAGGTAGTATGCTCAACACAGACACGAAAGGATTAGTCCTATATTGTTCTATATTCTTAACTGTGACCAGTGAAAACTCTACAGCAGGGATTCCCAAACTGGTGGGGTTCCATGGACCCTTTGCTTAATACCATTGGTCCATAGCATAAAAGTGATTGGGAACTCCTGGTCTACACTAATTTAAAAACATACTCATGATCCTTTTTCTTCCTTTCTTGGTCAGCCAAAAGTATTTCTTGAGCCTTTGGTTAGTAGAAGTAGAACACAGATGATTGGGATCTGCTGTTGTATGAGAAATTGATTGTTAGTGTGGATAGATGGCTGAAACAGAGAGTCAGGAAAGGAATGAATTCAGAAAGTAAGGAAAGGTGCATCTTTTAACAAATGATGGAGGTACACCATGTCTCTCAGCCTCTGTCCAAATATACATATGACATATATACCACATATGTCATTCATACAGAAATGAATACCCGCACGGCGCGGTGTTAGAGGAGAAGCTTTTAGACAACATTTACAAATAAGTTCACATTGATTGGTTCCTTTCCCTTACCTGTAATGCCAACTCCTGCAAGGACTGGGTAGTAGATGCTTTCAAACACAAAGATAACAGGATAGCCCATGTTATGTGTCAAGGAGAGTTGCCCATCAGGTACTGTGTGAAGGTTGTCAGTCTAGTTACACAAGAACTTTCTTATAGGCAAAGGAATAGTCTGCTGGGACTCTCACCTGGAGCACACATTGTTTGTTATGTTCAATTAAGAAAAAATGGAGTTAATCAACCAACAAAAGTAACTGATTTACAGACTATTTTTAACTTCGCCACATTTGCTTCAGAAACTTGCAATAAAATTCCCAAAAGGCCACCTCCCTAAGAGGCCTAGTGATTTTCACACTGACTTGTAGACCTTCCTCCTTAACAATCATCTTCAGAGAGCTGCCAGTTATCTGCAGCAGTAGGCTAACTTTCCAAAGATAAACCAGAATCTGATATTGTAGAATAAGCATACAGGCTCTAAGCTTGTTCTTTGCAATAAATTTGAAGAAAACATCCTGAAGAATGTCGGTTAGCTGTTCGATGAATGTTGAAAATTCAATCAGAATTCTACCAATTGATCTGTTTGTTAAATGACTATTGCAAGTTTCAATGGTGGAATACTGGTCTAATCAGACAGAAGATATATAGCACTATGAGCAGTAGTGTTGGCGCTTGGCCTAGTGGATAAGGCATCGGTCTGGTTTGAGCCTCAGCTGAGGCAGCACATTGTGTCCTTTAGCAAGGCACTTAACAACACATTGCTCTGCGACGACACCGGTGCCAAGCTGCTTGGATCCTAATGCCCTTCCCTTGGACAACATCGGTGGTGTGGAGAGGGGAAGGCCTGTAGCTTGGGCAACTGCCGATCTCCCATATAACCCTGCCCAGGCCTGCACCCTGGAAACCTTCCAAGGTAAAAATCCATGGTCTCACGAGACTAACGGATGGCTATAATACTTGTAGTGCTGTTGAGTAAAAGAAACAAGAGATCCATGTTTGCAAACTCCTTTATCACCATATCTCCTTCAATATTTTGTTTCGTGTGGACTGCTTTTCTGAGTCACTTCAGCAAGTCTTGAGTACATCTTGTACTTCCCTGTCGCCATTCTGCCAGTCTGCATACCGTCAGATGTACAATATTCTGGCCCAGTCAGCAGCAGGAGCAGAGCACAGCTACAAGGTTTCTCACAGGTTGGTGACATTTGCTTAAAAGGAGAGCTTTGCGGGCATTCAAGCTCATTCCAGCAGCCCAATCAGGGGCTGGAGCAAAGCATAGCTGTGATGAACAAACCAAGCTGAGATGCAGTCCAGAGTTGACCCCCCTTGTGAACTATGATGCTAATGAGAGAGAGAGAAGAAGAGGGGGGAGGCATCCCACGCAGATGAGAGAGAGAGAGACATGATTCAATATTATGGCTCCTTGGCTGATTATTTACCTTTGCTCCAAGGACACTTTTGCCTGCTTGTAAGATTCTTGCAGTGACAGCAAGGCGTGACCGGGTTGATGGACAGCCGGTGCCCTGAAAGGGGAGATAAAAAGCAGGTCTGATAAGACACAAGCAGACACAGTATGGGACACTGAAAGAGTGTTGTGCACCCACGTGAAGGTGGGGCTTTGGAGGATCGATTCGGGGAATCGATCAGTGGCTCACAGTGTGTGAAAGGTGCAACTGGTGGGGGCTTGTTTGTGTGTCCACCCTAGCCTGGGTGACAGGTCCACCACTGAAGAACGGATGTACGTGGTATGGTCACAGTTGGTGACTGCAACAGGAAGACAATGGGAAGATCACCGGCAATGGCATTACCTCTCGCTTTCTCTCTCTCTCTCTCCAACGGTACACCAGCAACTACCTCGACCTAAAATGAACTGAACTGAACTCTTCACCATTGTAAGACTGTCCATTTACCCCTAGACTGTGAAATAGCTTGGTTTTGATTCCTATCTCCACACTTCTGTATATATCATTGCTAACCTGTTTCATATATTTGCATTTTATAGTACTGTATTACTTAGTTTACTAATAAACACTATTAGTTACAGTAATACCAGACTCCAATGTGGTGTATTCCATTTCTGCTGGTTCGGTAACCCAGTCACGGGGTACGTGACACAGCGAATTAAATAAAAGTACAGAAGGGACAAGTGGAGCGGCCATTGTTGGGAGTGGGCTAGCGGTGAGAGTAGGAGTGACAGGCTTTGACTCAAGGGAGGCTTTGGCTCAAAAGAGGCATTGGCTCTGGGTAAGCTTCTGTTAAGGTTCCCTTTTTTCCCTCTTACTGTACCTATGTAGTAAATGGCCATTGTGTGTTCTCCATGCTGGATGTTGGAGTACTGGGAGACCAGAGTTTCCCAGAGAACTACATCTGCATGAAGTGCATCCAGTTGCAGCTCCTTGAAGACTGTGTTAGGGATCTGGAGCAGCAGCTGGATAACCTTTGGTTTGTATGGGAGAGTGAAGACATCATTGATCAGAGTTACAGGGAAGTAGTCACCCCTAAGTTGCAGGATGTGAGGAACTGGGTGATTGTCAGGAGAAAAGGAAATGTGAATAGGCAGTTTGTGCAGACCACTCCTGTAGCCATTCCCCTCAAAAATAAGTATACCATTTTGGATACTGTTTTAAGACCATAAGATATAGGAGCCGTGTTGGCGCGTGGCCAAGTGGTTAAGGCGTTCGTCTAGTTATCTGAAAGTCGCTAGTTCGAGCCTTGGCTGAGGCTTGCATGTGTGTCCTTGACCAAGGCACTTAACCACACATTGCTCTGCGACGACACCAGTGCCAAGCTGTATGGGTCCTAATGTCCTTCTCTTGGACAACATTGGTGGCGTGGAGAGGGGAGACTTGCAGCTTGGGCAACTGCTGGTCTTCCATAAAAAAAACTTTCCAAGGTGCAAATCCATGGTCTATCGAGACCAACGGAGGCCTACATAGGAGTGGAGGTAGGCCATTCGGCCCGTCGAGTCTGGTCCGTCTTTCAGTCACGGGCTGATCTAATTCTTCCAGTCATCTCCACTCCCCTGCCTTCTCCCCATACCACTTGATGTCCTGGCTAATCAAGAACCTATCTATCTCGGCCTTAAATGCACCCAATGACTTGGCCACCACAGCCACTCGTGGCAACAAATTCCACTGATTTACCATCCTCTGACTAAAGTAATTTCTCCACATCTCTGTTCTAAATGGACGTCCTTTAATCCTGAAGTCGTGCTATTTGTCCTAGACTCCCCTACCATGGGAAATAACTTTGTCATATCTAATCTGTTCAGGCCATTTAACATTCATAATGTTTCTATGGGATCCCCCCTCATTCTCCTGAACTCCAGGGAATACAGCCCAAGAGCTGCTAGATATCCCTCATACAGTAACCCTTTCATTGCTGGAATCATTCTTGCGAATCTTCTCTGAATCCTCTCCAATGTCAGTATATCCAGTACACTGAGGAGATATCTGACTGAGTTTGTCCAACCTCTCTGTATAGCACCTTCCCTCTAATCCAGGCAGTATCCTGGTGAACCTCTTTTGTACCCTCACCAAAGTTTGAAAGTTCTTCCTATCAAGGGGTGACCAGAACTGTATGCAATACAGCCTAACTAGGGTTTTATAAAGTTGCAACATAACTTCCTGACTTTTGAACTCAGTACTTTGACTAATAAAGGCAAATATGCCATATACCTTCTTAACCACCCTGTCAACCTATGTAGCCTCTTTCAGGGAGCTACATATGAATTTGGATCCAAAGATCCCTTTGCTCAGCAACACTGTTAAGAGTCTTGCCCTCTTGCCCTTAACAGTGTACTGTCTCATTACATTTGTTCTACCATGGTGCAACACTTTGCATTTGGTTGGCCATTTTTCTGATCTATGCCCCACTGTATTCTTTGCCAGTCTCCTATGCTATCTACCCATCTACATTTTCATCTAGGTAATTTATATACTTCACAAGCAATAGAGGTCTGAGTACAGATCCCTGTGGAACATCACTAATCACAGAATTCTGACCACTGCCATTTGTCTTTCAAGGGCAACCTAGTTCTAAGTCAAACAGCCAATTCACCATGGATCCTATCAGGCCTGCACATGAAGCCACCTCCCAGTCTCCACCTAGCCTATAGGATTCATCTGCCACTCCACCCAGACTCATCACCTGCAGCCTATTTAACCCCAGTTCTCAACTACAGTCCTTGTCCTCTCATCAAACCAGATGGCTTCAACCATTTGCTTCTAGCTTTCACTCTCCCTGCTAAAGTTTATCTTGTTGCCTGTTGTGTTTAGCTTCTGCTCCCTCTTATTTTGTGGCCCTTTGTGTCTTGTTATTTTATAAAGTTATAATTAACTGCTACATCATCTCTGTTGCTTTGCTTTTGGGTCAAGCTTTCACTATATATCCTGAAAGGATGAGTGAACCTTCAACTGACACAGCAGAGTATGCTCACCGTAAGGAAGTCGCCTGCCGACACGAGTGCATGTTTCAGAAGCAGCAGGAAACCATTAACCATCTGCTTGCCACTCTGTTTCAACTCTCCGTCTCGACACAGCAACTTTGCACCAGTCCACCTCCTCCAGCAGAGCACCAGATTTCCCTGCCTGAACATTTCAATGGAACCTCTACCCGAAGTCGCAGCTTCCTGTCCCAGTGCGTCTTACACTCTGAGCTCCAGCCATTACTGTATTCTGTGGACCATGCCAAGATTGCCTTCCTCATCTCTCTCTTGTGTGAGTTTTGAACTGTGTCATAGCTAATATAAAACCCTCATTTGCAACAAATGTGAGGATTTGACTGCTCAGATGCACCGGGCTTTTAACCATCTGGATGGGAAGCAGCGAATTGGATATTTTGCCTCCTTCAAGGTTCACGCTTGTTGCTGCACCACACCGTGGAGTTAATGACCCTCTCAGCAGAGTGAAACTGGAATGTGAAGCACTGCTAGTCCATTACCATCATAACCTCTCAGGGTGCTGAAAAGATGAGCTGTCTACCTGCGAGATGTCAACTAACCACGAAAGCCTTATCACTCTGGCCCTCTGTATTAACAATCATCTTATGGAATGACCCTCCAGATCTTCAGCCAGACCCCCAGTTCTGTTCCCAGAGTGACTTCCCATCATCAACACCCCCAGAACCCAAGCCACTAAAGAGAGCTTCTTCAACCCCTCGAGCATGAGCATCAGTCAAAAAACACATTTTGTGCCTATTGTGGAACAGCTGATCACCTCACCAATGCATCAAATTCCAACTGCTTATAGGAGAACGGTGCCACCAAGTAGAGAAAGGAAGCCTCCTGTCTGGAGAGCTCTCCCCAAATCTTTGTTCCAGTATCATCGGCTGTCTCACTCTCTCCGACCTCCCCCATACCTCATCAGCCCTACATACAAAGGAGGCTCTGGAAGGTCCTGGCACAGCAGACAACTTTTTGGATTAGACTCTGTCTGTGCAGATAGGTTTGGTAGGAAGACCGATCTCTTACCCCTTTAACATCAGAGCTATTGACAGAAGGCCATTAGGTCTGTACCCACCCACCAGAACAGTAGCCTGCAATCTCAGTTGATTCACCCCGCTAATCCATGGGAAGGGAGGAAACTCTCAACCTCACCAAACTCCTACAGGAATGTCACAACTAAGCCCTATCCTTCAGTAAAAGGGAAGACAGCACCCTGCCACTTACTGCCCTCCCCAGGCTTCTGTCAGCCGCTGAAATGGCAGACTTGACTCTTCAACGTGTAGTTCACCTCCATGGCTTCCCTCAGGATGTTGTATTGGACTAGGTCCCACAATGCAACTTCCTCTTCTGGCGAGCCTTCTGCTCCTTCCTGCACACCTCAGTGAGTCTGTCTTCTGGCTATTTATCCAGAGACTGATGGTCTGTCAGAAAGAACCAATCAGCAAATGGAGAAGTTTCTACAATGCTTTGCCTGCTCCAACCCTTGACATGGAAGAAGCACTTCCTCTGAGTGGAACTGTCCCACAATTTACACACTTCCTCTGCCATGGGTAAGTCACACTTTGAAGAGCTTCGTGGCTACCAACACTTCTTGCTCCCCACGGAGGAGCCCATGGTGGGGATCTCTGCTTTGCTGCTGCCAGAATGCTTGGATGAGTGCATGGAGGGCCGTCCTAGCCACTAACCACGCCTACTGCTGTCTCAACAACCTGGAGAATATCCGAACAGGCCCAGGGGATTTATCCACCTAAATGTTCTTTAGGAGATCCACCAGCACCTCCTACTTTATTTGAAAATATCCTAGCATATTAATACACTCAGCACTGATCTCCCTATCATCCATGTCCTTCTCCTTGGTAAAAGATGTGGTCTCATTAAGGACCTCACCCACATTCTCTGCTTCCAAGTAAATGTTCTCCACTTTGTCCTTGTGTGTTCATACCCTCCCCCTAGTTATCCTCTTGCTCTTGATGTGTGGATCAAATGCTTTTGGATTCTCTTTAATCCTACTTGCCAATACATTTTTCACAGCCCCTCCTGGCTTGGTAGCAGAAAGTGGCTGGAATCTGCTATAGGATGAGTAATAATAGGAGGCAATAATGTAATTAAATGTAGTCACCATGGCTTTTTTTTAAACATGCAATTGAACATAGTCAGCATGGTTTTTGCAGATGGTAAGACGCACTGATTGAGTGGACAGCCAACGACGTTGTTCCCAGGGTGGGAAGGGAGCACAACTTTAATTTACTAGGAGGGAAGTATAGGAAAAATGTCAGAAGAAGTTTTTTCAAACAGTGAGAGGTTGGTGTGTGGAATGTGCTTTCAGGGAAGGTGATAGCCCCAGATGTATGAGAGACCTTTAAGAGACTTATAGGTTATCATCATCATTATGTGCCATGTGGTACGACATGGGTGAACATTGCCTCATGACCGTGATTGTTCTTGGCAGATTTTTCTACAGAAGTGGCCATTGCCTTTTCTGGGCAATGTCTTTACCCTCCTTTGGCAGAGACATATCTCCACCCCACCACTCAAAGTCTTAGATAGGACCAGGAATGAAAGAAAAATGCAGGGCTATGTGGGAAGGAAGGGTTAGATTAATTTTGGATTACGTTAAAGGATCGGTACAATATTGTGGGCTGAAGGGCCAGTACTGAGCTGTACTGTTTGATGTATCTTGTGGAACAGATAACAGATGCAGTGGTTAGTTCCTGCAGGAGTTTTCATTTGGATGTTTAAAATTTTAAAGTACATTTATTATAAAGGAACATGTATTATATATAACCTTGAGATTCGTCTCTTTACAAGCAGTTTCTTTACAAAACAAAGAATAGAACCCATTAAAAGACCATCAAGCACCCAATGTTCAGAAGAAAAAAAACAAATAGTGCAAACAATATAAAGTAAGTAAATAACATTCAGAACTGAAGTCCATGAAAGAGAGTCCACAGCCACGAAGCCAGTTCATCACTGCAGCTGGAACACCAATGGCAGCTCAGGATGATTATAATTCAATTTGTCCCATTCCCTGCACTCTTCTACAAAAATTCACCGTTTTTAAAAAATTCCCGTACTTATCCAAATTATGGAATTCAAACCCAGGTAGGACCTATATAATAAATGACATGGCACTAATAACTGTTTGGAACAGAGGGTCGGGGTGGGTACAGGTGTACAGTTCGCTACCAGAGACCAGAGACCACACAAGTATACAGGGAAATGAAGATGGTGATCTGAATGTTGGTTTTCATCAGACAGGACATCGAGTTTTGGAGAAGGAATGTTACATCAGTTACATCAGTCGTTGGTGAGACTGCACTTGCAGTATTGTGCATGGTTTTCGTTACTCTGTTTAAGGAAAGGCATCAATCATTAAGCAGAAGAGGGTGCAGAAGAGATTTATGAGGCTGCTGCCTGGACTTATAGCAACTGGTTGGACAGGCTGGATCTTTATTCTTTGGAGCATAGGAGTATGAGAGGAGATCTCGTAGAAATTCATAAATCATGAGGGGTGTGGATAAGAAGGACAGTCGCTGTCTTTTCCCCAGGCGCAAGGTGTCCAAAGCAAGAGGGCACAAATACAGGATGAGAGGAGAGAGATTTACAAGAGGCCCACAAGGAACTTCTTTACACAGAGGGAAGCGAGTGTCAGGCATTAGATGCCAGAGTAAATGATGGAGGGTGATACAGTTACAAAATAAATCCCTGAGACGTAACAAATGGGTGGCACTGTAGCGTAGTGGTTAGCACACAGCTTTACAGTACAGGCGACTCGGGTTCAATTCTCGCCACTGCCGGTAAGGAATTTGTACATTCTCCCCATGACAGTGTGGGATTCCTCCCACAATAAAAAAAACTACCTGTTGGTAGGTTAATTGGTCATTGTAAATTGTCCCGTGATTAGGATAAGATGAAGTGGGGGATTGCTGGGCGACTCAGTTTGAAGGGCAGGAAGGGCCTTCAAAGAGTTGTATCTCAATCAATCAATCAATCAATAAATAAATGAATGAAGAAAGAAAGAAAGAAAGAAAGAAAGAAAGAAAGAAAGAAAGAAAGAAAGATGTTGGAAATCAAGGACATCGTTGGAAATGGCAGAATTTCTTAATCTGTAATTTACTTTGAGAAACTAGCGATGAGGTCCTTTTGACGCGCTTCAGTGCTTATGTTAAAGACATTTCCATGAAGCACGGCGGTAGATGGAGTGTGTGTGTGGGAGGGTGGGTAGATATCTGAGTTGTGCGGGGAAAAAAACTTTGCTCTAAGGCAATACCAAATTTCCTGAGCGCCGTCAAAATAGTAAAAATCCCGGATAATGGAAAAATAGCACAACATCCCTGATTTTGGCCACGTGGACGCTTAGGAGCTTTCGGATGTAGTGAAGTGGGTCATTCAGCGTAGAATGTCCAAATTCTAATCTGCACGGTCGCCGCAGTTAGACGGCTGATGGACTTGCGCCTCTTGTCAAACGTTACTTGCAGAATGCTGACGACCGAGGGCATTAGACTCACTCCTTTTGGGGATGATTTTATAGAGATTGCACTTGCTTAGTATAAATGTTACCTGTCATTCATCACCTCAAGCCAGGATGCAGCCGCATCACACTGCTTTGTGTTTTGAGTGGTGAATGGAACTCGGCTTTGAAGCTCCCCCATCAGCATTTTGCTCTGTCTGTCTGCAAGTTACTGATAAAGCAGCTGGAAGTTAATGTGTCCAGGACGTCGCCTTGGAGCGCTCTCAACATTGCCCTCCAGTAATCAAAATCATTTCCGTCCTCTTTTAGGGCAGGAATGACAGCAAGTACTGAAGTATTCTCCATTTGTCACCATCAAATAGAGCTTTACCACTGCTCCTTTAGGTTCTGTCCAATGAAAGAGCCTCTGATGTCAGGGAAAGTCCCATCTCACGGTCCGAATTCCGAGTGGAAAGGTGACTATTAACAGTAATAAGAATTTGGGGATAAAATATATAGTTTTAAAGTTTTGTGTTGATGAAGCATTGGCTGAATACGAAGCAACAGAGAAATTCATGAATAATTTTGCCAAGATCGTCGCCGATGAAAATCTAACATGCTGAACGGCTGTGTGTATGCGATGGACAAAGACTGCTTACCGATAGTACATGAATTCAGTGTCAGAAATGATGGCGGTCCCAAGCTTTCTCATTACATATTCAGAAATCTGAAACATTTCCGGCGCCAAGCATTTCGGATAAGGGGTACTCAACCTCTACAAGCTGAAAGTGAGACGGGTAACATTTAGAAGGATTCTGAGCGGCAAATTTTTCCATACAGGGTGGTCGATATGTGGAATAGGCCCGTGCAATTACAGCATTTAAAAGGCATTCAGACATGTACAAGGATAGGAAAATTTTAGAGGACTTGGGCCAAATATGGTGAACTTGGTTGGAAAGATGAGTTGGACAGGAGGGCCTGTTTCCGTACTGTTTTACGCTATAACCTGGATTGTTTTCTCTGAAAAGCCGGAGCCTGAGGGGTGACCCAATAGAAATGTTTGGAATTATGAGAGATAGAGAAAGGATAGACAGTCAAAGACTTTTTTTTTCCCAGGCTGTAAATATCAAATATTAAGGGCTTAGATTTAAGTTTAAGGAGGAAAGGATTAAGAATATTTACGAGGCAAGTATTCTACAGAACAAGTGGTAGGTACTTGGACCACATGACCAGTGGAAGTGGTGAAAGGAGATGCGACAGTAACAGTTTGACAGGACAATGAACATAACACACAGGGAAGGAGGAGGTGGTGGAAATATAATCCATATGCAGATAGGATGATCATCATGGTCGGTACAGACATCACAGACAGAAGGGCCTGTTACTGTGCTGTACTGTTCTCTGTTCTAATTCACGTGCCAACTGTTAAAAATAATAGATGCTTTTACAAGCAACACACACAAAATGTTGGAGGAACTCAGCAGGCCAGGCAGCATCTACGTAAAAAAGTACAGTCGATATTTCTGAGCTATTTCCCTTGGGAACGGAACTAAACGATCCAGCAAAGAACAAAAGAGAGAATCGACACCAGTTGTATCACTATGTTAGTACTTTAAATGATAAAATTAGCTTTATTTGCCACACATACAAGGAAGCATCAAAACACAGTGAAAAGAGTTGTTGCGTCAGGGACCAACACAGTCTGAGGATGTGCTGCAGGCAGCCCCCTTTGTCATTATACTCCCGACTCCAACGTAGCATTCCTACAGCTCACTAACTTTAACCTGTACTTGTTTGGAATGTGGGAGCACCTGGAGAAAACCCACGAGGTTACGGAAGAACGTACAAATGTCCTTACAGACAACGGCGGGATTTAAACCCTTGATCGTTAGAGCCGTGAAATGTTACACTACTGTACTGCCTTCAGAATCTATTAAGTCAATGAAAAAACAGGTAATAGGTTGATTCAGTGCTCTGATTATAATTCACAATCTTAAAAAAAAAGGCTCAAAAATCATTACAAAAACATAGCCGTGCACATAAAATGCTGGGGGATCTGCAGGTTTCTGCAGGTTTCTGCAGGTCAGACAGCGTCTACAGAAAAGAGTAAACAGTCAACATTTCGGGCCAAGAACCTTCATCAACGCTGACAGCATCTGCAGATATTTTTGTGTTTATGATTACTAAGACATGCCAGTTGGTAGGTTAATTGGCCATTGTAAATTGTCCTGTGATTCGGCTAGGGTTAAATAGGGCCTGCACCATGCTGTATCTTTAAATCAGGGGTTCCTATCCTGGGGTCTACGGACCCCTTGCCTAATGGTATTGGTTCAGGGCGTAAAAAAGTTTGGGATCCCCCGCTCTAAGTAAAAATAAAAAACAATGAGTTACGACTACAGAGAGATTGAGTAATCTCATCCCTGTCTCATTCTGCTCAGCCTCCACTGTAAGACCGTTCATATCTAAAATTCTAATCAAATCACTTAAGTACTTCTGCGGATGTTTGCCGTGAAGTGCTGCAAACTTCCCCATAAATATTGTGATATAAATCAATATCTGATTCCAGAATTTGGACAATCCACTCAGGCACATCACGGAGACTCTGAAAGATCCGAGGATACATTCATTAAAAGATGTTGCAATCCATGTCTTAGATTGAACATTGTAAACTATAGAATGATATGATTACATATCAGGTCTAGAAAGTAATGGAAAATAACTACACATTTGATTCATTCTGAAAGACATTGCATTGCTCAGACATAAAGGATACTTTAAAGATGTTATCGAGTTGCCAAATTGTAATAAGCTAATGAATGCACTAAACAATTCTGAAGAGTCTCAGCCTAAAACGTCAACTGTACTCTTTTCCGAAGATATTACCTGGCCTGTTGAGTTCCTCTAGCATTTTGTGTGTGTTGCACTAAACAATTAATATGTTGTTTGCTAATGTTGCCTCTTTTAGAATTACCTCTTCTTCCTGGCAAAGAATGACTCCAAAACTACTTTTAAAATAATAATTACAAATTAAGTGAGCTTTCATTTTGATTATTGTCCCCGTATAACTTATCCTAATACTTAAAATCTCCTGTACCCATTGTGAATCCAGTGCCTATTGTGATTTCAGCATTAATCTGAATATGTTTTCGTAAATACAGACTTGCAGCAGAATTTTTGTCCATAAATCAAAAGTAAGGAAGAGAGTGAATATGTGAATCCTAATTGGGGTGAGAGTGAGAGAGAGAGAACGAGAGAGTGACAGAGTAAGAGATCGAAAAATAAATCAAGTGGTCGTCCTCAGGTGAAAGTAGAAGTTGTTATCCTATTTCTGCTGTTTCCCACTGGAACCAATTATACAGACTGCAAAATGGATGCAATGAATGCAGTTGCAGATTCAAGTTCAAGTTTAATTGTCATCCAACCATACACACGCATTGGGTTAAAAGGTACAGCGTTCTTCTGGGGCCATGGTGCAAAATACAGCTGTCCACGGCACATATAGTTAGGCTTACATCAAAGTCAAAGAAGAAAATTAGCACATCCCTGCTCCCTGCTCTTTTGTTCTAAAGCAGTATCCACAGACCCCTTGTTAATGATAAAGCACTGGGGCATAAAAACAGCTGGTAACCCTTGCCCTAAAAATTGATGATGTCATGGGCGTTGTCCTGGAGCTATGTTTCTGCAAGAAAAAGAATGCAGCAGTTCCTTATCTCCCTCTGAGTGAGCCACAGGTGAAGGTAATCAGGTGTGTCTTCATGGCAGTGCATATTTTTTTAAAAGGGTGATATGGTGGAGAGAGATGGTGAGATGTGAGTGCCAGAGGGGAGGCAGAGAAAACCACTCAAAATATTAATCGCTACAAACTGCCAGAGGAACTCAGCAGGTCAGGCAGCATCTATGGAATGAAGAAACAGTTGATGTTTTGTGCTGAGATCCTTGTACAGAATTGGAAAGGAAGGGGGATAATGCCAGATTACAAAGGTGAGGGGAGGGGAAGGAGAAGAAACTAGAATTTAATAGATTGTACAATGTACTGTGTATGTTACTCAAAATGGCTTCTTTGGTTTGTTAAGAGAATGCTTCTTTGTCTGATAAGTGTTTTCTCTCGCAATTGTTTAGTTTTAGACTTGCTGATATGGGGATTGTATTCATTTGTTAACCAATGGGGAATGTTATTTTGTCTTGTGAGGCTGGGAGCTTGGGGGTTTTCACGTTTTTTTTTCAGGGGAGTTGGGAAGAAGACGCCGAGGAAGGTGGACGTGCGCTGCACTGCTTGGTTGACCACCAGGGTGGTCCCAGGTGCAAGGACGTGGTCGGAGGAAAGTGACGATGGGTTGAATGGTTCGATGGTTGAGCTCCAACGATGTGCACTAAACTGACTGAACTTTGATAAGTTGGTGCCTTTTACTTTTTCTTTTCTTTCATATATACTGTATTGCATAGTACTCTTTTAGTGTTAGTAAAATCTTTAAAGTGTATTTCATAATGGTATCTGGTGTGAGTTTGATACTGTGTGTGTGCGCGCGGCATAAACTTGATTCTCACAGCACCTGCGTGTACGGGAGGTGGGTTGGTGAGTGGCTGGATCTCCTTTTCCCCTAGACATATACCAGCCTGTTGGGTAAGTGTTACAGATGAAGCCAAGTGGGTGGGAAAGATAAAGAACTGGTGAAGAAGGGATCTGATAGGAGAGGAGAGTAGACCACCGGAGAAAGGAAGGAGGAGGGACACTAGAGGGAGATGATAGGCAGGTGAGCAGAAAAGGTAAGGGGCCAGAGTGAGGAATAGAAGAGGTGAGGGGGAGGGGAAAAGAACAAAAAAACAAAGATTATTGGAAGGAAAAATCGATATTCATGCCATCAGGTTTGAGGCTACCTAGACAGAATATGAGGAGTTGCAACTCTACCCTGAGAGTGGCCTCCCACTTCTCCTCACCTGCCTGTCACCTCTTTTTCCCCTTTCTTCCATGATTTTCCCCTCCTCTGTTATCAGATTCCTTCCTCTCCAGTCCTTCACCTTTCCCACCCACCAGGCCTCGCCTATCACATTGTAGCTTGCCCTCATTCTCCTCCCCCATCTTTTTTATTCTGGCATCTTCCCTCCCCCCTTCCTTTCCAGTCCTGATGAAGGGTCCCAGCCTGAAATGTTGACTGTTATTTATTCGCATAGATGCTTCCTGACCTGCTGATTTCCTCCAGCATTTTGTGAGTGTCGTTCAGGATTTCCAGCATTGTTCACCTAGCATCAAAATATGAACATATGTATATTATCAAATTTAGGAATTAGTTATCATATTTAGAATATCTATTCTTCATTACTAAATAATAGCAAAAATGACTAGAATAGGGGCATCTTCTGATTCATCCCCTCTATTGGCGCTGTACTAAAAGCACAGTACTCACTTGTTAAACTTAATTCTATTTTCCATTTATGTTCAATAGGTGGAAGACTGTTTTACAAAAGTCCAACTTATTAATTCTTAAATCATCACAATGTACAATGGCTCTATTCTGTGGATGTTCACGTTCACAACAAGTGCATATACAACATACAATAGCATTGTAATCTTCGGACTTGTGCGGGGAGCCAGGGAGGGTTGGGCTCCGTGGTTTTCAGAGCACCTGAATTGGTTAATTGTTGTTTAGCGACTGTCATTAGAAGTTTAGAGTTCCTTGCGTTTTTTTTTATTCTGGAGTGACACGCTCTTTGTCATTCGATGCCCAGGTGATTGCTGTTTAAAATTGTGCAGTTTATTTTGATAGACTCGGGGATTCCGTGCTCCTTGTATCAATTGAACGGACGCCCGATAAGCGCTAATGGAGGGGCCCCAGTTTTGAGAATGTTAAATTTCGCGGTGTTGCTCGGCCGAGCCACCCATGTTGTGTTGGAATTCTTACTAATAAACCGTGTTCGCCGTTCCTCCGCACTTGGGTCCCGACATTGTCAGCCTACATCATGACAAGTATAATACTACTGCCGCTGTCACCTGTAATGTGTCCTGGGTGGTAGGGGGACGTTTTGGCGTGTTTGTGCAGACTGCAATCCATGTCTTTCCTCCCTGTAAAGTTACTGGCGGATTGGAAGATAACGTTAGTTCCTCGGATGGACAGTTATCAAAGAGTTAACTCTCAGGTGATTGGGAGACTGAAGATCTCGGCAGTGTGAAGAGTGCTGAGATAATTCTCTGATCTCGTCGTAGTAACTGACTCCGAGGCTTCTGACCCTATTGAACCTTTAGAACTGCGAGTTACTAATCATTGACTGTATTCGACTATCGATTGAAGATGATTATTATCCATTTTCATATAGTTTATGGCTTTACTATTGACCATTGACAAGTAAAGAAAATAAATATTTCCTGAATTTTAACTTGTAATGAAGAGATCATTGATGCATGGAGAGCGCGCGATATCGATTTCTGTTTCCGGATCTTGCTTCTGCCAGCTCGGGATTTAAGGTATAACTTTAGAAATTGTGCAAATTAATGATGACTCGGAAATAAGGTTTATACGATTCAAATTGTAAAGTAGGTTATTCTGCGGCAAATGAATTTAGAAACGTCCCATCTCATTTAATACACAGGTTAAGTACCCAAACGTTGTCTCTTTATTCCTCTCCATAGATGCTGCCAGACCTGCTGAGTTCCTCCGGCACTTAGTGTGCGTAATTCTGGATTTTCAGGATTTAGATAATCTCTTCTGTTTATTCTTTTTCTTTTAAATATCATCGATATCTTTCATTTCTTATTTGTAGGGTTGTTCGCCGAGCCTGGAGGTTGGGTCCCAAACATTTCGTCACCACTCGAGGTGATATCATTGCGCAACTGTGTTGTTTTTGTCGAGTACTCATGTTTTTTTATTGGTCCGATTCGATGTCTTAGCTGGTGCCCGTCGCGATGGCTGCTAGTTTCCGCTAGGTGCCGGCCAACCGCATGGCTGAGTGATCTCCGCCGGCTCGCGTACCTGGTCGTCGTGAGCGTTGTTTCTTCGGGAGTCCGCAGCTCGCCCTTCGACCCAGATCGCACAGACGCGTAGTTGCGTCCTGTTCAATATGCTCGTTAATATTGAGAACCAAGCTTCTGTATGCGATGGTAAAAGGTCTGGAATATTTTGCATGTTAACTTGCCAGTTGAAATCTCGCCAGATGTACACCTAAATTTAAAGTTTCTCAGAGAAGATTTCTTAACTGCTGTGGCTCTTGTGATTTGTAATTCTAAAGGGCTTTGTTTGCTAATTACCGTCTGTGCGAAATCGAGCGTACTCGTTACTGGAAGACAGGCACCTGGGTTCTGAGTGAGACGAACACAGTAATCTGAATCTTATGAACCGGGATCTGAAATCCTGAAGGCAGTGAGAGGGGAGCATCGGTCAGAGCGGCGCTGTTATCCCTTGAATCCACAGAAACGTTTCTGCCACTGATATTCATCAGCAAAACGGCCGTTTACCCTCGGGATACAGTGAACTATATAAATTAGCGCGTTCAGTTTGAAAGGATTTGACAATGTCACAATCATCCAAATTAATGTTGATTATTACGTCAATTTAAATTAATTTCATTATTAAGCGCAACTTTTGAAAGATAAAGCTGAATTTTTCAAAACACTGTAAATTAGTTTTAATTATCAATAATGATCTTTAATGTCAAACGAGGTTTCAGTTTGCACCCACTTGTATACAGGGACGGGTATGTTTTCAATTACCTATTTTGTTAATCCTCCAAGAGGACTACAACCTTGTCGTAGGGTTTGGAGGCTTGCACGCCTCAATGACCCGGAGAGCGATGCTGGCTGGAGTCAGGGCCTTGTGCTCTGGCTTTTAGTAGGGCCTCCAGCATCTGCAGATTTTCTCTTAAATGTTAAGGTCAACTTGTGCAAGCCTCTGTGGTTGTTTAAACGCCGAGCAGTCAAAGACTTTTATTCCCTTTGAGCGGCGGCTGTTCGGACGCAGTTGTTCCTATGCCTGCTTTAATCTATGGGACTACGCAACTCCAATGGCTCATGTGTGAAATCGAGGGTAGTCGTAGATATTCCCCTGGTGCCCCTCCACCTTCCTTTCTCCCATGGTCCACTCTCCTGTCCTATCAGATTGCTTCTTCACCCTTTTAGCTTTTCCCCTACCACCGCCCAGCTTCTCACTTCATCTCCCCTCTCCCAGCCACCTAGTCTCACTTAGCATATGCCAGTGTGTACCCCTTCGCCCTTATTCTCCCTTTCTTTCCAATCCCGATTAAGGTTCTCGGCCCGGAACGTGGACTGTTTATTCATTTCCATAGATGCTGCCTGACTTGCTGAGTTCCTCCAACATTGTAACTGAGTGAGTGAGTGTGGTCATCTGCAGAATCTCTTGCATTGGTCATTCTCCACATTCCTCAGCAGAATTATTGTGTCACCCACGTTCATTGCAAATAAATTACTAATAATTAAAGTTCATGAATTTTATATTAAAATATTATAGGGACGAACAGTAACATTTTTTCCAAAATGTTTTCACATGTTGTGCTTGTTTAGCAAAGACAAATAATATATTGAGATTTTAATACTGTTCCTAAATTTCTTTTCACATGCTGCATAAAGAACTTTCCAAAGTACATTTATTATCAAAGAATGTATAAATTATACAACCTTGAGATTTGTCTGTTTGAAGGCAGCTACAAAGCAAGAAACAGAGGCACGAGAGAGGAGCTTGCCCAGGTGAATTGGAGGAGGTTACTGTGGGGATGACGGCAGAACAGAGATGGCTTAAGTTCCTGGGAATAGTTCAGAAGGCGCAGGAGAGATATGTCCCATAGAAGAAGTTCTCAAATGGCAGGGATAGCTGACAAGGGAAATTAAGGACTGCAGAAAAGCCAAGGAAGGGGTATATAAGGCAGCAAAAGTGAGTGAGAAGTTGGATGAATGGGAAGCTATTAAAATCCAACAAAAAGCAACTAAAAAGCTATAAGAAGGGAAAAGGTGAAATATGAAAGCAAACTAGCCAATAATGTAAAGCAGGATTCCAATTTTTGTTTCTGTTATATAAAGAGTAAAAGAGTTGAGAGTTGATATTAGTCCACTGGAAAATGATGCTGGTGAGCTAGTAACGGGGGACAAAGAAATGGTAGATGAACCTAATAGGTACTTTGCATTTGTCTTCACTGTGGAAGGCACTAGCAGTGCACCAGAGGTCCATGAGTGTCAGGGGGCAGTTGTGAGTGGCATTGCTATTACAAAGGAGGAAGTGCTAGGAAAACTCAAAGGTCTTACGATGTATCAGTCACCTGGATCAGATGGACTTGTATCCCAGAGTCCTGAGAGAGGTTGCTAAAAGAGATAACGGATGTATTAGTCATGATCTTGATTCTGGCATAGTCCCAGAAGACTGGAAGATTGCAAATGTTGCTCCACTCTTTAAGAAGGGAGGAAGGCAAAATGAAGGAAATTATAGGCTAGTTAGCCTAAACTCAGTGGTTGGGAAAGTGTTGGAGTCGATTATTAAGGATGACTTTTCACAGTATGTGGCGACTAATAATTTTAAAAAAATCAAAGTCAGCATGGTTTCTGTCGAGGGGAAATCTTGCCTGACAGATCTGTTAGAGTTCTTAGAGGAAGTTACAAGCAGAGTAGACAAAGGAGAGACAGTGGATGTCATTTACTTGGATTTTCAGAAGGCATTTGATAAGGTGCCACACATGAGGCTGCTTAACCAGATAAAATCCTGTGTTGTTACAGGAAAGATATTAGCGTGGATAGAGGAATGGCTGACAGGCAGGAGGCAGTGAATGGGAATAAAGGGTCCTTTTCTGGTTGGCTGCCAGTGTCTAGTGGTGTTCCATAGGAGTCAGTATTGGGAGCACTACTTTTCACATTGTTTGTCAGTGATTTGGATAAGGGAATTAGTGTTACGGCAACATTTGCGGATGTTATGAAGATAGGTGGAGGGATACGTAGTGTCGAGGAAGCAATGTGATGGCAGAACTTAGACAAATTGGAAGAATGGGCAAGAAGTGATAGATGGAATGCAGTGTTGGGAAATGTATGATGCATGTTGGTAAAAGGAACAATAGTGTGGATTAGTAGCTAAATGTGGAGAAGGTTCAAACATCAGAGGTGCAGAGGGACTGGGAGTCCTTGTGCAAGACTCCCACAGACTCAACCTGTAAATTAAGCTTCTGGGAGTGTTGCACGAGGACTCCCAGTCCCTCTGTCAGAAGTTGATCATTTCCTGATCCGTCAGGGCATCAAACAATATGGCGAGAAGGCAGCTGTATGGGGCTGAGTGGGATCCGTGATCCAGAATGGCGGAGTAGACTCGATGGGCTGAATGGCCTAACTCAGCTCTTATGATCTAAATCTGAAAGATCCCTTTAAAAAAAAATATAAAGACCAACACCCAATGCACAGGGTAAGAGAAAAAGCATAAATCATGCAAACAATAAAACAACATTCTGAACCAAATTGAGTCCCTAGACCCGAATGCCTGGAGGAGCCGGTGTAGGCCCATTATTTTGGTCTCAGTTCTTCAAATAGCAGGGCAAAACACCTCAAAGCTTGCAGACATGAAGCACTTAGCAGCCGGAGCAGACTTACAGCCTCAGTGCCGTGGAGAGAGGAGTGAACATCGTGGGAGAGCGAGCGAAATCGCACCCCCTCCCCGTGACACCATTCCTTTTCAGTCTATCTGAGCCGGCGTTTAACTTGTCTGACCATCGGTTATGCCCTGCACTAGGACCCGAGCCCCGCTGCAGCAATACGCTTGGGCCAAGACCTCACCACCTAAAAGTTCAAGTACTGGGGAAAGAATTCAATTATGTATTGAATTATGGGAAATGAATTCTTACTCCACTTTCACACATTCCATATAATTTGCAGAGTAGCTAATGTGATATCTCTGTTTTATTTTACAATATCTTTCTATTTTAGTGACCATTTTACTGTGCTTTGTAGTTGATTTTTAAAATTTGGTATCAGTGCTGTTAGTGCGGAGATTTATCTTGACAGCATGCATACCGTAGCGGCAAAGCTAATCCAAAAACAATTGCAGCTTGCATGCGACTGAACGGACTGTTATGCTTGCATGACGCACCCACAGCTCCAGAGATTGTTCCAAAAGTTGAATCCTTTATTAGCAAGTAGGAAGCAAACTATTAAGCATTATTGAGACTTACCTCAGCGGTCATCAAAGATACGAATCTGCCAGTCCCAAGCTACAAACGCGACGAGCAAGAATGCAGAACTTATTCCCCTTTGCTTTTATCATGGGATTAGTTACATGATAAATATGGAGAACGCACAACACAAAATACAAAGCAAATAGAGAACAGGTACATGACTCCTACACATACTTAAATAATACTCAGCATTGGAAAAAGTTAAAGCAAGACACACAAAATGCCAGAGGAATTCAGTAGGTCAGGCACAATCTCTGGAGAGGAACAAACAGTTCCACGCCTAGACCCTTCTTAAGACTGGAAAGAATTAAAAAGTTGGGGCGCGGGGAATAAGGAGAGCCAGAAACTGATAGGTGAAGCTGGGTGGGCTGGAAAGATAAAGGGTTGTAGAAGAAGGAATATGATGTGAGAGGAGAATGGACCATAGGAGAAAGGGAAGGAGGAGGGGACCCAGTGGAGG
Source organism: Hemitrygon akajei (assembly GCF_048418815.1). NCBI lineage: Eukaryota > Metazoa > Chordata > Chondrichthyes > Myliobatiformes > Dasyatidae > Hemitrygon > Hemitrygon akajei. Next base: position 212,926,867 of record NC_133124.1, on the reverse strand, counting down.
TGATAGGCAGGCGAGAAGAGGTAGGGAGTAGATGGAGAGTTGGGCGGGGGGGGGGGGGTATATTTTACTACCAGAAGGAGAAATCGATATTCATGACATCAGGTTGGAGGCTACCTAGAATGAAGATAAGGTGTTGCTCCTCCACCCTGAAAAAGTTATTCTGCTTTAAATTTTGTTAACGCGGATGGCTCTCCAACAGCATTCCCATCAAATAACCGAAACCATTATTAGTTCTCGCCTTCTTGCGTGACTTTGGTCATGACCTCACAGTACAGATTTTACAGAAATAATTTTATTTGAAGTCATGGACGACCATATTAAATATTCTTTGCCTGGGAATAGAAATGTGATCTTCAGTTGTTGCCATAAATTATACGATTCATTATACTTTTTTCATTAACATCTGCTTCTGCAATACTTTCCTGGGAACAAAATTCCCTGTTTCCTCTGGAAGATTTCGAAATAGATTCTCAGCATCTGACTTTGGGAACGCCATTAACCACAGGTCAATGATAACATTGTCTCCATCTCACCTCCTATTAGGCTTCCTTCGTATTTTCAGATTCTTTCCGACTAAACCGGTATTTAATTACCCATCCATAGTTAACCTTGAGAAGGTGGCACTTCCTTTTTCAATCGCTGCAGTCATTGAGGTGGGGGAGGTATGCTGACATTGACGCGTGGGAGTGTTTCAGGAGTTCCGGGCCACGGACCAACACTATATTCACCAGTCCTGATGAAAGATCTCTGCCTGAAGCATCAATTGTTTACTGTTTTCCATGGATGCTGCCTGGCCTGCTGGGTTCCTCTAGCATTTTGTGTATTTTACTATATTTCCATGTCACAATGGTGTGTGGCTTGGACAGCAACTTCCCGTTGGATATGTTCCATGCTTTCATGATCTTGTTGTTCTAGCTGTTAGAGGTTGTAGGCTTACAATGTGCTGTCTATAGATCCTTGGTGAATTCACCTCTATCAGAGCGTTGTAACTTCATCTATCCACACTTTTATACCTCGGATGTCCAACCCATCAGCACAGAGGACAATTTTACTTTGTGTTATATCTTCCCCAACCTCCAACTACCTCCTTCCCAAGCACCTGCAACAAAGACACCTTTCTACACTCAGCGGCCACTGTATTAGATACCAGTGTATGTTCTTTTTAATTCAAATGTCCAATCGTGTGGCAGCAACTCAATGTGTAAAAGCATGCAGACCTGGTCATGTGGGTCAGTTGCTGTTCAGACCGAACATCAGAATGGCGGAATAAATGTGATCGAAGTGACTGACCGTGGGGTGGTTGTTCGTGCCAGCCAGGGTGGTTTGAGTATCTCAGAAACCGCTGATCTCCTGGGATTTTCCTGCACAAAGAATGGTGCAAAAAATAAACAAAACATCCAGTGAGTAGCTGTTCGGTGGAGGAAATCGCCGCGTTAATGAGAGAGGTCAAAGGAGAATGGCCAGGCTGGTTCAAGCTGACAGGATGGTGACAGTGGTGTGCAGAAGAGCATTTCTGAATGCACAACAGGTCAAGCCTTTAAATGGAAGGGGTACGGCAGCGGAAGATCATGAACATACACTTAGTGCCCACTTTATGAAGTACAAGAGTTAACCTTATAAAGTAGCTACTGAGTGTATTTTCCCTAGAGAACTATTTCATTGAACAGACTTCAGTTATTCATAAAAGAAAGGGAAATGATGGCAATACCATCTCTCATTGCGGTCAGTTCCTCCCAGTGGTTTGTGGTTCTTCACCTCTTGGTATATATTTTGTGAAGTATTGAATTGACCGCAAGAGGACAAACGCGATACAAGGACAAAATACTGAAGACAAGCAACAAATCAGCGTCTGTGTTGAGAGACGAGGCCACAAACTTCAAAGGAACACACCCAAAGCAGAATTTGTTAAAATATGAAATACCTTTACTAAAATAAAGTAATGGTAAATGAAAACAAATAAATGCAAATGTAGGTAATTGTGACAAATTTAATTTCTACCAAACCATTCCTCCCATTTAGGTTCTTGTGAATATACAGTATCTTGTTCTATCAAGTCCTAATGTTCCACCATTAGAAATAAGTCCTTGACTTAAGCAGCTATGTTACCGATCCTTGGGTGACCCTAAAACTTATTAGAACTATGGCACATTCGCCCAGACTCCTCTGGTGAACACCAATTGGCTATGCGTATCATCCTCCACCTTCATTCTATTCTAAATATCCTGTTACGTACCCGTGGGTATTTTGTACCTGTCACATGACCTCTACTGGCAGGAAAATGACATCACTCCACCATCACAAGACCACTACCTTAAGTCCAGTATAGCTTCAACACCACTGTCACGTGACAAGTACAAAATACCCACGGGTACGTAACAATCCACAAACAGGAGGCAAGTCTATGTTGAATGTTTGAAACATCCTCCTTTTTCTTCAACAATTCTGTGACCTAATGTGTGAGAGGAAAGATGGCCAGGTTGGACACACCTCATACTTGGAACAATTCCCCAAAACTCCATTCAGGATATTGTACAATTTCTACAATCTCACAAACACATTCATTACTTTTTTTTTACTGTCCGCATCATTCGTAGGAAGCAGATCTTCTAGGAAAGAGTGTCCTGACAAAGGGTCCTGGCCCAAACCTTCATTGTTCTCCTTAGAGTCATAAGCATAGAGTATGACAGCACAGAACTAGGTGCTTCACCTCATCTAGTTTGTGTTAATCTGTCTAGTCTATGGACCTGCAACCAGACATAGTCCCCCATGCTTCTCTATCCATTTGCTTAACCAAATTTCTCTTAAATGCTGAAATCGAGCCCATGTCCACCACTTCCGCCGGCAGCTCGCTCCACACTAGCACCACTCTCTGAGTGACGAAGATACCTCTCGTGTTCCGCCTGAACATTTCACCTTTCTCGCTTAACACATGACCTCTGGTTCTAGTTCCATCCGATCTCAGTGGGAAGAAAAAATCCTCCTTGCATTTATCCTGTCTATACCCCCTCATAATTTTGTTTATCTCTATCAAATCTCTCCTCATTCTCCTATGCTCTAGAGGATAAAGTCCTAACCTATTCAACCTTTCCCTATAACTCAGATCCTCTAGTCTTGGCAACATTTTTGTAAAATTTCTCTGTACTCTGTCAAACTCAGCTTTCCTTCCATGCAAAATAAAGGGTGAGGGACGGTAGAGTTCCTCCTCTGAAGAAGAGTGAACTAGATAAGTTAAAAGCCATTTTGAGATCAAGTTAACTATCTTTTTTTTTGCAATGGAAGCAATGTAGTCAACCCGTTAATGACATTGAAAATGGCCCAACAAAATTACTCTCTCCAGAACCTATCAGGTGTTGACAGTAAATGCTGACCTTACAAGCCCTGCATTGCCTAAGCACCTCTTATGAAAGGATAAACTTGTCGTCTCCATATATGGACAAGTTCTATATGATTGGCGCATTTGGACCAGGTTTCAGCCCGCAAGCAATAGCTACTGATCATTTAGAAGACAACGATCACTTAGTGAAATAAAATTGTTTTAGCGCATCAGTTCAAACACTACTGGAGGTTTAAATGGTTTGGAACAAACTGTTTACCAGAAGAAATATTCAGATACTTCTGCCCAGACTAGCTCCGAAGATACTTACTGATGCAGGTTCTTCTGCTGATCTGGAATTGTAGGTATTATGACCGGAAAATATTCCTTTATTTGCCAATATTCTGACTATTATAGAAAAGTCTCGTCATGTTTTTCATCATCATCATTATGTGCCATGTCCTATGACATGGGCAATCAAGGTCTTCCATTTGCCCTTAATCTGAGAAGTCATGTGAGGAAGATCCTCCCACCAGGCCACCATCCTCACTCTCATCCCCATCCATGACCATGATTGTTCTTGGCAAAGTTTTTTCTACAGAAGTCGTTTGCCATTGCCTTCTTCTGAGCAGTGTCTTTACAAGACGGGTGACCCCAGCCATTATCAATACTCTTCAGAGATTGTCTGCCTGGTGTCAGTGGTCACATAACCGGGACTTGTGATATGCACCAACTGCTCATAGAACCATCCACCACCTGCTCCCATGGCTTCACGTGATTTTGATCGTGCGGGGTGGGGGTGGGGGGGATTGCTAAGCAGATGCTACACCTTGCCCAAGGGTGACCTGTTAGCGGAGGGAAGGAGCACATAGGAGAGAAGGATGTATCTCCACTCCGCCACCCAGTTTGCATGTTCACATACCGTATTTATTACCCAAATTCGAAGGGGGTAGTTAATTTCTGCTTATTACGCCGCTGGCAATTAGGACAACAATGAAGGTCCTCCAACTCTGCTTGCCCTTGGCCATCTTCTCTATTGTGCCCCAATATGGTTCATGGTCTTCATTTCTGCCTCAAAGATACGGTGTCACATTGTCTTTGGTCTTCTGCATTTCCTCCGCCCTTTAAGTGACCAGTGAAGTGCTGTCTTGATGATGGTGTTAGCCTCTTTTCTCATTGTGTGCCCAATCCATGTCCAGCGTTTGTGGCCATATGATCGTGGCCATATCACCTTGATGACATAGAAGGAGTAAGGCGTGGTTGGAGATCTTCTTTGGTCAAATCCAATGGAGTAGCAGGAAATGTAAATATTATTTCCGTGGCCTTCAATGGTGCCATGTAGAAATTATTGATATGGGAATGCGACGTAAATTCAACTTGTGGCTTTCTCCTAAAGCCATTGAATATTGGTTTTGGGTTTTTACTCTCGGAAGAGTCATTTAATAGATACTTTTACAAGATTGGTTTTTCATTCAAAGGGACATTACTTTGAATTGATTCTTCATTAAACTTGGCGACATTTTGCTCAAGTGCTTATATTACTTCAATTTGATTGCTAAAGTTAACATGCCTTGTTCAGATTTGTACCTGAATTTACTGTGATTATAAACTGCGTCTAAACATTGAGGGCGTCTTGTTTAATTGTGTTTACTGCGACAATCTTTAATAACTCAAAGACTCTGAAAATAGAATATATTGGAGCCCAGAACGTATGAAATCAGTAGCTGTGAAACATTAAACAAAGCTGCAGGTGCTGCCGATTGAAACCGCATAAAAATTGTGTGTAGCTTTGGGCCCTTTATTTTAGAAAGGATATACTGATATTGGAGAGGGTTCAGAGAAGATTCACAAGAATGATTCCAGGAATGAAAGGGTTACTGTATGAGGAAAGTCTGGCAGCTCTTGGGCTGTATTCCCTGGAGTTCAGGAGAATGAGAGGGGATCTCATAGAAACATTCCAAATGTTTAAAGGCCTGAACAGATTAGATATGGCAAAGTTATTTCTCATGGTAGGGGAGTCGAAGAAAAGCAGGCACGTCTTCAGGATTGAAAGACATCCACTTAGAACGGAGATGTGGATAAATTACTTCAGTCAGAGGGTGGTAAATCAGTGGAATTTGTTGCCACGAGTGGCTGTGGAGGCCAAGTCATTGGGTGCTTTTAAGGCAGAGATAGATAGATTATTGATTAGCCAGTGCATCAAAGGGTATGGGGTGAACGCAGGGAGTGGGGATTTTGAGGCCACTTATATCATACCGTACAAATGATCGTTTAGTAATCAGTTTTATACTCTTGTCAGCATTCTGAATTTCCTTCTGTCTACTCAATATTCCGCTAATTCTATGTGCTGGTTACCGATAAATTAGGAGACTACCTTGTTGAGCATCTACCAAAAGCGGAAATTCGCCATGGTCAAAGATTTTAATTCCAATTCCCATTCCCGTTCCAACATGTCAGTCCATGACCTCCTCTTGTGCCACGATGAGGCCATCCTCAGAGTGAAGGAATTATGCTTTATATTCTGTCTTGGTAGCCTCCAACCTGATGGTATGAATATTTATTTTTCCTTCCGGTAAACAAAAAAAAAACTCTCTCTCCACCCTCCCACCCTCTTCTTCTATTCCCTACTTTGGCCTTGTAGCTCTTCTCACCTGACTATCACCTCCTCCTTCCCTTTCTCCTATGGTCCACCTTCCTCTCCTATCAGATTTGTTCCTATCTGGCCCTTTGCCTTTCCTACCCACACCTACCAGATAGCCTCCTTACCCTCTCCCCTCCTTTGTTATTCTGGCGTCTTCCCCCTTCCTTTCCAGTCCTAAAGAAGGGCCTCGACCTGAAACATTGACTGTTTAATCATTTCCACGGGGGCTGCCTGACTTGCCAAGAACCCACAGCTTTTTGTGTGTCTTGCTTTGGATTTCCAGTATTTGCAGACTTTCTCCTGTTTATGAGATACGTTGTGTTGTTTCTGAATCCACCTTCACTTGATTTTCACTGCCTTTTATTAGTCGATAACTCAGTTCAGTTTCTCAGCGTTGGCAGTTTTTGTTCTATTCTAAGTACCGATTAATCTCAATAAAAAATGAAGATGCTTTAAAGAAAAACCATATCTAATCTTCCATATTTTTCTTAGAATATGCTCTGGATATTAAAATCCTAAATTTGCAGGTCAAAAAATTTCTATGTGATTTTGGAAACTGTTGCACTGATAGAAAAATGACGTGCATAATCCTCTGAAAATATTTTACAAATCAAAAGCCTTCATAAGTCTTAACTTTTACTGTTAATTTTCCACACTCATCTGTTGAAACAAAAACAAGAGTTTCCTCGGATAATTCTTTCACTCCCTTCCAAAAGCAAACGTTGAACAACATCTGTTGCGATATCATAGAAATTCAATATTCTTCTCCATACATTAGACGAGGATTAAATTGGGGGATTGCTGGGGGGGCCAGCTTGTAGGGCAGGAAGGGCCTATTAAGTGCTTTGTCTCAATAAAGAATACACAAAAAAACTTTCTATAACTTGTCAGGTCGGTCCAGAAACTACTGATCTCCCGGGATTCGGGTAATCATTGTTAAATATGTTATTATTAGTAACACCCACAAAATGCCAGAGGAACTCAGCATTTTGACTCAGGTCAGGCAATATCTAAGGAGAGGAATAAACAGTCTATGTTTCCAACTGAGGTACTTCTTTGGGCATTGTGTATTTGTTATGTGTTACTTGATTTTGGATCGGTTATATGTTTAGTTTTGTAAATATCAGAAAGTAGAACAGATTTCACCTGGCTGAACCACTCTAACAAGTAATTTTGTTAAACCTTATTAATTCTTGTCTGATCTATCCCGACATCCTCCTGTATGTAAAATACTCACCTTATTTAATCCTGCTTTACTGTATCTAAACCACTGTTCTCTCTAAACTGTGCGCGGGTGCGCAGCCGCGCGGTAACTGAAATGCTCCCACGCACATAACCTTTGTTGCTGTGCAGCTGGAGTTCGACATAGCATAAGATTTTTCAAATTTCATTCAAAATATTCATAGTATGCATATTACAAAAGCATTTAAAGTGTCACGCAGATGACGGGAGTGAAAAATTTCCTGCTCAGAGCAATGTCTGCGCAGCTTTAAAAAAAAATTAGAGGGAACATTGATCTAAACCTCAATCGGTTGCTGGTGTTATATGGTGCATTCAGAATTATTGCGGGACATTCAGATTAACACATCGAATACAAGTATTGGATACTAATTTAATAAATACATTGAATTATTCTTAAGTCAGTTTTTTTTCTGGGGTCTGTATTGAGTATTCTGTAACTTTAAGCACAGAAGGAGAAAACAGTCTGGACTCCTGCAGCCTTCTGCATAACACCCGGATTCGTCTTCACCTGCGAGAAAGTCATCAAAGAGAGGTGAGCTCAGGCAGTATTGCCAACCTAATAAACTCTTTGCTCCTTTTAATAGAATATCATGTTCCAGTTAGAAATAATTGTAACTCGTCTGTTGGTGGTTTGACTTGCTTATTTTGCATTGCAAACAGTACAATGTGATATTTAATATTAAATATTAGGACACCATGGTAATTTTGTAGTTAGTGAACACTGTTACAGCCCAGAACATTGGAGGTCAGAGTTCAATTCCAGTGCAGTCTGTAAGGAGTTTGTACGTTCTCTCCATGATCATGTGGGTTTCCTCCGTGTGCTCCGGTTTCCTCCTACAGTTTAAAGATGTACCGTTTAGTAGGTTAGTTGGTCATTGTAAATTGTCCTGCGATTCGGCTGATGTTCAATAGTGGGTTACTAGGTGGTGTGTTGGTGTGTCTCGTCGGGCCACGAGAATTTGTTCCGCGCTGCAGCTCTTAATAAATAAGTAAACAGCTAGTCTTATTCACTATCCGACTGTGACTGGTGGTCAAGGCATTTCCAAACTCAAAACAATTAAGGGTATGAATGTAGCGAGAGCAAACAAGGTCAGGCAATGCACACACAATGGGTAGTGTGGATCGTTAAAGGTAAAATAACTGACAGAAACAGTGTTTAAGAAAATATGGTATACTTTCTGCAGTGGTTGAGCCATAGAATTTGGGATTAAGATGATTATACTGAAAATGAATAAGACACAAGTTGGAGCACAGTATTCGACCTTTGTGAATGACAGTCATGAAGAGACTTTGATTGGCTCTTGGTTATTTTATATTCCGTTCAAAGTAAATTTATTAATTTATTATCAAAGTACATATATGTCATCATATACAAATCTGGGGTTCATATTCTTGTGGGCATACTCAGTAAGTCTATAGAACTATAACTGTAACACAATCAATGAAAGACTGTCTAATTTGAGCATTCAACCAGAGTGCAGAAGACAGCAAACTGCACAAATACAAAACAAACAAATAACAATAAGCAATAAATATCAAGAACGTGAGATGCAGAGTGCTTGAGAGTGAGTCCATTGTTTGTGGGAACATTTCAATGTCTCTTCAGCTATCTTACACATTTGCCATTACATCTGCCCTGTGGTCAATTGCCTGAGACTGTACACAATGCTCTAAATCATGTTTATGCAGTGCCAGAACAATCTTTTTGATCATAAATTCGACTCTTTGATCACTAAGCATCCCAGAAGCAGTAATGGCCCAATGATTTATGTATTGCCTTCTCGGTACTTCCACCTTAAATTTAATAAGCCATCATGCCCAAGGATCAAACATGAGGAAATCTGCAGATGCTGGTGTTACGTACCCGTGACACGTGACAGTGGTACCCTTGTCACGTGACTGAGGTTGAAGTTATACTGGACATGAGGTAATGGTTTTGTGACGGTGGAGTGATGTCATTTTCCCGCCAGTAGAGGTCATGTGACAGGTTTTTTCTACAGGGTATAAAAGGAAGACCCACCCTGTCAGGTGGGGCAGTTCGTGGCTAGATTTGCCAAGATGACTTCATGTTACTGTGTGATTTAATGTGATGACGCAGTTTAGTTAAAAATGAAGTTTTATATAATGCCTAAAGTTTAAAAGGTCAGAGCCAACGGTTTCTTTGCTGATGGAGAGTGAAGTTTGGAAGATGGACATCGAGAAGAACCGATTTTCGACGGTGGATTGATTTCGACCTTGTTTGATCCTCATTCGGAAGGATTTCGTTGACTATTCTCGCTGTTGATCCCTGGGATGACCAGAAAGGGTTTGAGAATAGTGTGGAAGAGAGGTCAGTCACTTTAAGCCGTTATATTTAATAAAATTCGACGTGGGAGTTCGACGCTGGGAATCGAAGGACATCGACGTGGAAGAGAATTTAAATCGTTTTAAAAAGTCTCTCCTTTTAAAAGTACCGTGAGCTTTTGAACTGTCGGCATACCGTTCTAAAGAACTGTTTTCTTTCAGCATATCGCTTTAAAGAACTGTTTTTTTCAATACCGCTTTAAAGACTGTTTGAGACTGCAACGCTATTAAGAACTGTTTGAACAGCTGCCAGCAGCTGGATTCGGGTCAATGTTTGAGTTTGTTTACTTTTGAGGGGGTTTGTTTCAGTGTTTAATAAACATGTTATTTGTTGTTAAACCCTTGCCTATCTCATCTATATTTATTGTTGCCTGAATACGTAACATAATATGGGGGCTCGTCCGGGATTGAATCATTTGAGTTAAAGATGCTTTTTGAATTTTGAATCGGTGTTTTGGTAACGGGGTATACTCGATTTTTTTTTCGTTTGATTGGCTTGTGAGTGGTATTCGGCAACGATGAATATTGATGAGTTTCTGGATTCGCCAGCCGCGGATTTGTTAGCGAAGGCGAAAAAAACTGAAGTATCTGAGATTGCTAATAGGTTGCAACTTAGAGGTATTTTGTCGACTACATCAAAAGTTGTAATACAGAGAAAAATCGCATCACATTTTGTGGCTTCGGGTGGTTTTGATGAATCGATTTTAGAATCGTTTCCAATAAGTAATCTGGAGATGCAGTTGCAAATTGAACAAATGAGGTTGGAACAAAGTAAAGCAGAGTTAGAGAGGTGTAAATTGGAATCTGAGCAGAAGAAAAGAGAATTTGAATATGCAATGGTGAATTTAAGGTCTGAGAATCAGTCTTCTGATTCTAGAAAACCGTTTGTTGCTAGCCAAGAAATTAAATTGGTCCCTCCATTTAGTGAAACAGAAGTGGAGAGATATTTTCAACATTTTGAAACTATTGCTCGGATGTCAGAGTGGCCGAAAGATAAATGGTCAGTGTTGTTACAGAGTCTGATCAAAGGCAAGGCACAACAAGTTTACACAGCTTTAACTGCTGCGCAAGCATTAGATTATGATATTGTGAAGACAAATATTCTCAAAGCATACGAATTAGTCCCAGAAGCGTATAGGGAAAGATTCAGGAGTTTGAAAAAGTCTGTGGAAAAGACTTATGTGGAATTTGCCTATGATAAAGCTATGTGTTTTGAGAGATGGGTTTCTTCTAAAAATGTAAATGAGGACTATGATACATTGAGAGAGCTGATTTTGATGGAGGAATTTAAAAGAAGCATTCCTGTTGAAGTAAGGACCTACTTAAATGAAAGGGATACTGATAAATTGCAAGACTGTGCGAGATTAGCTGATGAGTATGTTTTAATCCATAAGAATAAATTTCCTCAGGGTAGAATGTTCAAGAGGAAAAATAATATGGAGACTCCAGGTAAATTAGAAATTAAATCAGAGGTTAATGAGAGAGGTAAGGAGGAAGGAAAACCTGTGAAGGAAAAACAGTTTGGTCTTATTTGTAACTATTGTAAGAAGCCTGGCCATGTAATAGCTAACTGTTTCAAATTGAAAAAGAAAGAGAAGGAAGCAGTTCCAGATGCTTGTGTGCAACATACTGAAGCACCTGTAAAGTTACAGGGTTTGGTAAACACAAATGAGGATTTGTTAGAGTCTGACAAAGTTAGAAAGGGATATGATCATTTTATAACTGAAGGGTTTGTATCCTTGAAAGAAGGATCTACTCTGGTGCCAATAAAAATTCTTAGGGATACTGGAGCTTCTCAATCACTGATGTTAGACAGTGTGTTGAAGTTTAATGAAGAGAGTGATACTGGTGAGGTGAATTACATAAGAGGTGTTGGAAGTGATTTTATGCCTTACATGAAGTAAATTTAAAGTCAGGGTTAGTTACAGGATTTGTTAAAGTAGGATTACAGCATAGCTTACCTGTGAAGGGTATTTCTTTATTGTTAGGTAATGACTTGGCAGGTGGACAAGTTTTTCCTGAAGTGCATTTGACAATAGAGTCAGAGGTACCTGAGGTGAATTCTAACACAGATTCTTCCTGTGTTGTGACTAGAGCGATGGCTAAAAAAATTGATGTGCAGAATGAGGTTGTTACTCATGACTGTTCAACTCAGGATGTGAGTTTTGAGGATGTGTCAGAGACTTTCTTACCTTCGTTGTTTGAACAAGATTCTGGGAGTAAGTCTGACTATGAAGATTTATCTCTGTCTCGGAAGGAGATGATAGCAGAGCAGAATAGAGATCCTGAGATTGTAAAATTAAGGGAACAAGCTTTACTAGGTAGTGAAATTGAGAAGGTGTCAGTAGGATATTACTTGGAAAAAGGAGTGTTGATGAGGAAGTGGAGGTCGCCTACAATTCCTGCAAGTGAGGAATGGAATGTTGTTTACCAGGTGGTTGTTCCTAAAGTTTATCGGAATGAGATTTTGACTTTAGCTCATAGTGTGCCTTTAGGTGGACATCAAGGGGTAAGGAAAACTGTGGACAAGATTTTAAAACATTTTTACTGGCCTGGTTTAAGAAAAGATGTGGCGATGTTTTGTGAGATGTGCCATACTTGTCAAATTGTGGGTAAACCAAATCAGGTTACACCAGTAGCTCCATTACAACCTATTCCAGCATTTGGTGAACCGTTTTCTAAAGTTATTGTAGATTGTGTTGGTCCATTACCAAAGACAAAAACTGGTTATCAGTATTTGTTGACTATCATGTGTACTTCGTCTAGGTTTCCAGAGGCAGTACCACTTAGGAATATAAAAGCTAAAACTGTGACGAAGGCTCTTATAAAATTCTTTACTTATTTTGGATTGCCTAAGGAAATACAAACTGATCAAGGTAGTAATTTTATGTCTGGATTGTTTCAACAGATAGTTTATAAATTGGGAGCTAAGCAAATCACTTCGTCTGCATACCATCCAGAATCGCAAGGTGCTTTGGAGAGGTTTCATTCTACTCTCAAGAATATGATTAGGACATATTGTGTGGAAAATGAAAGTGACTGGGATGAGAGTATAAGCTTACTTTTATTTGCAGTAAGGGAATCGGTACAGGAATCTTTAGGTTTTAGTCCATTTGAACTTGTGTTTGGGCATAGAGTTAGAGGACCTTTAGCTTTATTGAAGGAACAGTGGATTAGTAAGGAAGTGCATACTAATTTGTTGGACTATGTTTTGAAATTTAAGGACAGGTTACATAGAGCTTGTAGTTTAGCCAAGGAAAATTTAAAGTTGGCTCAGGAGAAAATGAAGACTTGGTATGATAAAGAAGCTAGGATGAGGATGTTTAAGCCTGGAGATAAGGTGTTGGTTCTTTTCCCAGTGCAGACAAATCCTTTACAAGCTAGATTTCATGGACCTTATGAAATTGTGTCTAGAATCAATGATGTGGATTATGTAATAAAAACTCCAGATCGCAGAAGGTCAACACAACTTTGCCACATAAATATGATTAAACCATATTTTGAGAAACAATCTGATACTGTGACTGTTGTGGTTAGTGAGAATGAGTTTGATTTAACTGGGAACATGATAGATGATCTTTCATTCTAAATCTAACATTGTTTCTGTTAGGTTACCTAATTCGACTATTTTGGAAAATATGGATGAGAAATTAGCACATTTACAGCTAGAGCAGAAACAACAGATGAAGGAATTGATTTTTAAGTATTAGGATTTGTTTCCAGATGTTCCGAGAAGGACTACTATAGCTTCACATGATGTAGATGTTGGAGATGCCAAACCTATTAAACAACATCCATATAGGATGAAATAAGGAAAAATGTGAACTTGCTGAGAAAGAAATTGAATACATGTTAGAGAATGATATTATTAGACATTCTAACTCGAATTGGAGTTCGCCATGTGTTATGGTGCCAAAACCTGATGGTAGTATTAGGTTTTGTACGGACTATAGGAAGGTGAATGCTGTAACGAAGACAGATGCCTATCCAATTCCTAGAGTAGATGATTGTGTAGATAAGGTTGGAAAAGCAAAATTCCTTACAAAGATTGATTTATTGAAAGGGTATTGGTGTGTTCCATTAACGGACAGAGGTAGAGAGATTTCTGCATTTGTAACTCCATCTGGGTTATATGAGTATAATGTTCTTCCATTTGGGATGAAGAATGCCCCAGGTACTTTCCAGAGGATGATTAATTCTGTGATTCAGGGATTGAAAGATACTGATGCTTATATTGATGATTTAGTGACAGGAAATGATACTTGGGAAGCACACATAATTGCGGTGGAGAAATTGTTTGAAAAGCTTTCAAAAGCTAACTTGACTATTAATTTAGCCAAGAGTGAATTTGGACATGCTACTGTGAATTACCTTGGTTATGTTGTAGGTCAAGGTAAGGTAGCTCCTGTTCAGGCAAAAGTTCAGGCAATTTTAGAGATTCCCACTCCGACGGGGAAAAAAACTCTCAGAAGATTTTTGGGAATGGTAGGATATTATAGAAAATTTTGTAAGAATTTTGCTAATGTTGCCCTTCCATTAACTAACCTTCTGCAGAAGAACGTAAAGTTTGTGTGGACAGTGTTTTGTCAGGAAGCATTTGAAAAATTGAAAACAATGATATGTCAACAACCTGTGCTTAAGGCACCTGACTTTGAAAAACCTTTTTCATTAGCTGTAGATGCTAGTGATGAAGCTGCGGGAGCAGTATTGATGCAAAGGAATGAGGGTGATGAGGTTGATCATCCAGTAGCTTACTTTTCTAAGAAATTTAATAAGCATCAAAGAAACTATTCAACAATAGAGAAAGAATTGTTATCTCTTGTTTTAGCTTTGGAATATTTTGAGGTATATGTTGGTACAACTCAAAAACCACTTATTGTTTACACTGATCATAATCCGTTAGTTTTTCTGAGTAAGATGAAAAACAAAAACAGAAGATTGTTAAATTGGAGTTTGATGTTACAAGAGTACAATATTGTGATAACTCATATTAAAGGTAAAGATAATGTGGTTGCTGATTGTCTATCTCGATGTTGAATGTACAATGTAATTTTTTTTTGGAGTGGTTTTTTTTATTGTAACACTCCTACTGTATTGTATATTGTGTATGTTATATGATTTATACATTTGTTTTTTTTGTAAGTAATTGTTAAAATTTTTGTTCTTGTCAGACCAAAAATGTTTTTTTTGGAGGGAGGTGTTACGTACCCGTGACACGTGACAGTGGTACCCTTGTCACGTGACTGGGGTTGAAGTTATACTGGACATGAGGTAATGGTTTTGTGACGGTGGAGTGATGTCATTTTCCCGCCAGTAGAGGTCATGTGACAGGTTTTTTCTACAGGGTATAAAAGGAAGACCCACCCTGTCAGGTGGGGCAGTTCGTGGCTAGATTTGCCAAGATGACTTCATGTTACTGTGTGATTTAATGTGATGACGCAGTTTAGTTAAAAATGAAGTTTTATATAATGCCTAAAGTTTAAAAGGTCAGAGCCAACGGTTTCTTTGCTGATGGAGAGTGAAGTTTGGAAGATGGACATCGAGAAGAACCGATTTTCGACGGTGGATTGATTTCGACCTTGTTTGATCCTCATTCGGAAGGATTTCGTTGACTATTCTCGCTGTTGATCCCTGGGATGACCAGAAAGGGTTTGAGAATAGTGTGGAAGAGAGGTCAGTCACTTTAAGCCGTTATATTTAATAAAATTCGACGTGGGAGTTCGACGCTGGGAATCGAAGGACATCGACGTGGAAGAGAATTTAAATCGTTTTAAAAAGTCTCTCCTTTTAAAAGTACCGTGAGCTTTTGAACTGTCGGCATACCGTTCTAAAGAACTGTTTTCTTTCAGCATATCGCTTTAAAGAACTGTTTTTTTCAATACCGCTTTAAAGACTGTTTGAGACTGCAACGCTATTAAGAACTGTTTGAACAGCTGCCAGCAGCTGGATTCGGGTCAATGTTTGAGTTTGTTTACTTTTGAGGGGGTTTGTTTCAGTGTTTAATAAACATGTTATTTGTTGTTAAACCCTTGCCTATCTCATCTATATTTATTGTTGCCTGAATACGTAACACTGGAAATTCAAACAACACACACAAAATGCTGGTGGAACACAGCAGGCCAGGCAGCATCTATAAGGAGAAGCACTGTCGACGTTTTGGGCCGAGACCCTTCGTCAGGACTAACTGAAAGGAAAGATAGTAAGAGATTTGATAGTAGTGGGGGGAGGGGGAAATGCGAAATGATAGGAGAAGACCGGAGGGGGTGGGATGAAGCTAAGAACTGGAAAGGTGATTGGCGAAAGTGATACAGAGCTGGAGAAGGGAAAGGATCATGGGACGGGAGGCTTTGGGAGAAAGAAAGGGGGGGGGGGGGACACCAGAGGGAGATGGAGAACAGGCAAGCAACTAAATATGTCAGGGATGTGCTAAGAAGGGGAGAAGGGGCATTAACGGAAGTTAGAGAAGTCAATGTTCATGCCATCAGGTTGGAGGCTACCCAGCCGGTATATAAGGTGTTGTTCCTCCAACCTGAGTTTGGATTCATTTTGACGGTAGAGGAAGCCATGCATAGACATTTCAGAACGGGAATGGGATGTGGAATTGAAATGTGTGGCCACTGGGAGATCCTGCTTTTTCTGGCGGACCGAGCATAGGTGTTCAGCGAAACGGTCTCCCAGTCTGCGTCGGGTCTCACCAATATATAAAAGGCCACACCAGGAGCACCGGATGCAGTATACCACACCAGCCGACTCACAGGTGAAGTGTCGCCTCACCTGGAAGGACTGCCTGGGGCCCTGAATGGTGGTGAGGGAGGAAGTGTAAGGGCAGGTGTAGCACTTGTTCTGTTTACAAGGATAAGTGCCAGGTGGGAGATCGGTGGGAAGGGATGGGGGGGACGAGTGGACAAGGGAGTCGCGTAGGGAGCGATCCCTGCGAAAAGCAGGAGGGGGGGTGGGGAGGGAAAAATGTGCTTGGTAGTGGGATCCCGTTGGAGGTGGCGGAAGTCACAGGAAGTCACAGAGTCGACTGTACTTCCTTAGAAGGTTGGCGTCATTCAATGTCTGCAGTGAGATGCTGATGATGTTCTATAGGTCAGTTGTTGAGAGCGCCCTCTTCTTTGTGGTGGCGTGTTGGGGAGGAAGCATTAAGAAGAAGGACGCCTCACGTCTTAATAAGCTGATAAGGAAGGCGGGCTCTGTCGTGGGCAAAGTACTGGAGAGTTTAACATCGGTAGCTGAGCGAAGGGCGCTGAGTAGGCTACGGTCAATTATGGAAAACCCTGAACATCCTCTACATAGCACCATCCAGAGACAGAGAAGCAGTTTCAGCGACAGGTTACTGTCGATGCAATGCTCCTCAGACAGGATGAAGAGGTCAATACTCCCCAATGCCATTAGGCTTTACAATTCAACTGCCAGGACTTAAGAACTTTTTTTTTTTAAAGCTATTATTAATGCTTTTTGAGTTAGTGATTTAGATGCATATCATATTATTACTGAGTTAAGTATTGTATGTAAGGAGTTTTTGCTACAACAAGTGTATGGGACATTGGAAAAAATGTTGAATTTCCCCATGGGGATGAATAAAGTATCTATCTATCTATCTATCTATCTATCTAAGTTACGGAGAATTAACGAAGTAACGATCCAATTTTATGTCAACTCGCCAATGAAAATGGGATCCATTCAGCTATTTGCTTTTAAATATGAAATTTGACATCCCTTCGGCAGGTCATGTCATCTAGGACAGGGAATCTCCTGTTGGTATCTACGAGGCAAATGATAAAGACGTTGAGAATATTTAATGCCGAGAAGCTTCCATTTGGTATGAAAAATAAGGAATTTTTGGATTCCTTATTTATTGCTTATAGTTATTTATTTGTTTTGTGTTTGTGCAGTTTGTTGTCTTCTGCACTCAGGTTGAATGCTCAAATAAGACAGTCTTTCATTGATTGTGTTACAGTTATAGTTCTATAGACTTACTGAGTCTGCCCACAAGAATATGGTTGCTCTTTATGTTTTTAATAAGGTATTAACTGGATTAATAAATTTTTAGCAAAACTGAATTTATAGCACTACGAGCATATAGTTTGTATTTTAACTTGCTTTTTTCACAGTATGTGATGTTAGCCTCCACAGACTGGTGGCAAAGCGATATAACAGTTACATTACGGTTCGTCGTCTTTCATTTTTCATTTGCTAAATGTTAAACATGTTGTACCTGTGTGTCTTCTAATTAGTCCTTGTTTGATATAAAAGCATCAGTTTCTGCAAAACTTGCTATCTTGTCTTTGTCTTTTCCTTCGGTTCTTTCCTTCCGTTTCGGGTGCTTTGTACCCGATCCCTTGTTTAATCTTTAAATAAACGGTCGTAAAGCAAACAAGTTTTCAACACATTCTTGGACTCCGAAAAGAACCGACAGATCAAAAAATCACTTCATTCGACAGTATGTTGTCACTATAATTTCGATTATTTTCTGGGAAAGTGCTCTCTCTTCTTGTCAATGCTCCCACTGAATACGAACATCAGTCCATGATGCTCCTTTCTATTTGTAGATCTGTCTCCCTCTCTCTCTCTCTCTGTTTGTCAATCTGAGATGGTTCCGGTAACCTTTCATTTGGTGTGTGTAAAGAGCGGGATGTGACCCGGTTGCATTTCCTATCCGGGCTTCCATTGACTCCTTTACCACCTTGCAGCCTCACTAAGTGACCTTGAAAACTAACAACCGCGTCTAATGACCTTGTTTAAACTGGTGTTTTTCTGAGTCTTTTTGTTTCTGGGAATATAATCTTGGATGCTTCAGTCAATTGCTTCTGCCTGCTCTGGATCTCTTCATTGCTAATTGCCGACGGGACATCAACCGTCTCGACTTCACCACACCTTGTTCCAATTCCAACCTCACTCCTTCCGAATGCTCTGCTCTCCACTCCCCCCGCACCAATCCCAATCTCACTATAAAACCCGCTGATAAGGGGGGAGGGGGCGCTGTTGTAGTCAGGCGTACCTGGCCGAGGCACAGCGACAACTTGCTGATACCTCCTCTTATTGACCCCTCAATCATGACCCCACTAAGGAGCACCAGGCCACTGTCTCCCACACCATCACCAACCTTATCAGCTCTGGGGATCTCCCATCCACTGCCACCAACCTCATAGTTCCCACACCCCGCACTTCTCGTTTCTACCTCCTACCCAAGATCCACAAACCTGCCTGTCCGGGTAGACCCATTGTCTCAGCTTGCTCCTGCCCCACCGAACTCATTTCTGTATACCTTGACACTGTTTATCTCCCCCCCCCCCCATTCAATCCCTTCCCACCTATGTTCGTGACACTTCTCATGCTTTGAATTTTTTCAATGATTTTAAGTTCCCTGGCCCCCACCGCCTTATTTTCACCATGGACGTCCAGTCCCTATATACCTCCATCCCCCACCAGGAAGGTCTCTAAGCTCTCAGCTTCAGTTTGGATTCCAGACCTAACCAATTCCCCTCTACCACCACTCTCCTCCATCTAGCGGAATTAGTTCTTACTCTCAATAATTTCTCCTTTGGCTCCTCCCACTTCCTCCAAACCAAAGTTGTAGCCATGGGCACCCGCATAGGTCCCAACTATGCCTGCCTTTTTGTTGGCTTTGTGGAACAGTCCATGTTCCAAGCCTATATGGGTAACTGTCCTCCTCTTTTCCTTCACTACATCGATGACTGCATTGGTGCTGCCTCCTGCACACATGCTGAACTCACTGACTTCATTAACTGTGCCTCCAACTTTCACCCTGCCCTCAAATTTACCTGGTCCATTTCCGACACCTCCCTACCCTTTCTTGATCTTTCTGTCTCCATCTCTGGAGACGGCTTATCTACTGATATCTACTATAAGCCCACTGAAACTGACTCTCACAGCTACCTGGACTATTCCTCTTCTCACCCTGTCTCTTGCAAAAATGCCATCCCCTTCTCGCAATTCCTCCGTCTCCACCGCATCTGCTCTCAGGATGAGGCTTTTCATTCCAGGACGAAGGAGATGTTTTGCTTTTTTAAACAAAGGGGCTTCCCTTCTTCCACCATCAACTCTGCTCTCAAATGCATCTCTCCCATTTCCCGCACATCTGCCCTCACCCCATCCACCTGCCACCCCACTCGGGTTAGGGTTCCCCTTGTCTTCACCTACCACCCCACCAACCTCTGGGTCCAACGTATAATTCTCCGTAACTTCCACCACCTCCAACAGGATCCCACTACCAAGCACATCTTTCTCTCCCCCCCTTCCTGCTTTCTGCAGGAATTGCTCCCTACGCGACTCCCTTGTCCATTCGTCCCCCCATCCCTTCCCACCGATCTCCCTCCTGGCACTTATCCTTGTAAGCGGAACAAGTACTACACCTGCCCTTACACATCCTCCCTCACCACCATTCAGGGCCCCAGACAGTCCTTCCAGGTGAGGCGACACTTCACCTGTGAGTCGGCTGGTGCGGGATACTGCGTCCGGTGCTCCTGGTGTGGCCTTTTATATATTGGTGAGACCCGACGCAGACTGGGAGACTGTTTCGCTGAACACCTACGCTCGGTCCGCCAGGGAAAGCAGGATCTCCCAGTGGCCACACATTTTAATTCCACATCCCATTCCCATTCTGATATGTCTATCCATGGCTTCCTCTACTGTCAAGATGAATCCACACTCAGGTTGGAGGAACAACACCTTATATTCCGTCTGGGTAGCCTCCAACCTGATGGCATGAACATTGATTTCTCTAACTTCTGTTAATGCCCCTCCTCCCCTTCTTTTCTCCTTTCTTTCTTTCTTTCTTTCTTTCTTTCTTTCTTTCTTTCTTTCTTTCTTTCTTTCTTTCTTTCTTTCTTTCTTTCTTTCTTTCTTTCTTTCTTTCTCTAGCTATTTATTTATTTATTCCCCCACTTTTTTCCTCTCCTTTTTTCCCCTTTTTTTCTCTCTCTGCCCTTCTCACAATCACTCCTTGTCTGTTCTCCATCTCCCTCTGGTGCTCCCCACCCCCTTTCTTTCTCCCTAGGCCTCCTGTCCCATGATCCTTTCCCTTCTCCAGCTCTGTATCTCTTTTGCCAATCACCTTTCCAGCTCTTAGCTTCACCCCACCCCCTCCGGTCTTCTCCTATCATTTCACATTTACCCCTTCCCTCCTACTTTCAAATCTCTTACTATCTTTTCTTTCAGTTAGCCCTGATGAAGGGTCTCGGCCTGAAATTTCGACAGCGCTTCTTCCTATAGATGCTGCTTGGCCTGCTGTGTTCCACCAGCATTTTGTGTGTGTTGCTACAACACTGGCCTCATGTTGTTCCATCTAAGCTCAGTATTTTAGAGCAGTACGGTAGCGTAGTGGTTAGTGTATCAGTTTACAGCCCCAGCGACTAGGGTTCAATTCCCACCACGGTCTGTAGTTTGTGTGTTGTCTCTGTGACAATTGGGGTTTCTAGGTGCTACAGTTTGTTCCCCCATTCTGGCAAGATGGCTGTGCGCTTGGATGCAGTGGCTGCTATGAGCTTAACCAAAGGTGTTATTGTCTTTTCTTATGTATTTTTTTATGATCACAAGACCCTGCTGGATGTTAAGAACTTAATGCACTGCAGACCTACCCACATCATTGCTGAAAAACTGAAGGAGGTGGACTCGGTGTGGACTGTGATGTTGCCTGCAACAGAGAGATGTCAGTGCACGAAGGAGATGTGTAGCCTAACAACAAGTTACTTTTCTAGTGATCACCAGACCCTATTGAACATTGGTAGTGTGGAGTGATGCAAGTCCAATTCATTGGTTTATTGAATAATGGCAGGGGTGTTGAGTAGCCACGGTTGTAGCAAGGGCTGGGTCTCAAACTACAGTGCTACCTGTTTGCAGTCACCCAGGGGGAGGTGTTGGAGTTGGTCACTCTACCAGAGTGCTGGAGGTGGTGTGGTGTAATGTCCATGCTGACATCAATGCTGCCCCGTACTGTTTGCTCAACAGAAGACAAGCTCTATTGTGCAGACTGCTGCAAAATTCATTAACTCGGGGACTTGTACTATATACTTTCTGTTAGTGTTACTGTTGTCTTCAATATTCCCTCTATTTTTACAGCTGCAAGGACCAACCATTTCTCTGAACAGGAAATTTTTACATGGCCTGAAAACTGTATGGCACTTTAAATGTTTTCTTTTTGTAGTATGCATACCAAT
The DNA here is from genome assembly GCF_048418815.1 of Hemitrygon akajei. Classification (NCBI taxonomy): domain Eukaryota; kingdom Metazoa; phylum Chordata; class Chondrichthyes; order Myliobatiformes; family Dasyatidae; genus Hemitrygon; species Hemitrygon akajei. The sequence goes on along the minus strand of NC_133124.1, from coordinate 212,905,146 downwards.
TTTTTTTTTAAAGATTACTTACCAAAAAAATTCAGAATCCAGAATTTTTCACATCAAGCGAACAGAAACCACAACTCACAAAACAAGTAAATTATGTCGGGCAGTCAAAACAAGTGACAGGTACAATGGCAAAAAAATGTTTTGATTAGATGGTGCTGGTGTTCAATGGGTCGACAGTTTATTAACAATGAGTTACCGACTTCCATTCTGTGTTTATTGTTACAATTTTAAACAGTGTAATAATTTGGAACATTGACAATGTAAATACATTGAAGCTCTAAAAGGTTTCAAAGTAAAGGTTGTGATATGTTTATTATCTAGGAAATGTATGGATTATATTAATTAACATCATTAACTAAAGAGTATTTCACAATTATGTTAGCATAATTTCAAAATCATATTAACATAATTTCAATATTATATTAACATTATATGAAAGAAAAATTCATCTGCGTGGCTACAAAGACTATGTGTGTGGGAGCATTTCAGTTACTGCATGGCCACACATCCACACAGCTTAGAGAGAACAGTGGCTATCTTATATATGATATATGTGCCTTGTACTGTGCATTTTTGTTGGTACTGTTTTTTTGCACTATGGCCCTGAAGTATCCCTGTTTCCTTTGACTATATTCATGGGTATTCATGTATGGTTGAATGACGATTAAACTTGAACTTGAACAGTCCAAAGATGTACAGGTTAGGGCTGGTAAATTTTGTATAAGCTATGTTGGCGCCAGAAGCATTGTGGCACTTGTGGGCTGTCCTCAGCACCTCCGCGGAAAAATGACTCATTTCACTGTATGTTTTGATGTACATGTGATGAATAAAACTAATCTTTAAGACTTTCTGATTCCACTGAGTCCCTCCGTGTGATCAAATATCACAGCAACATTTCTGGTGACTCTGGTCATGAATCAGAAAATCCACGAAGAAAATCCGGCAAAAGTCAGGGTGGGCGGATTTTAGGGTTCCATTACATTTTTTCCGCAGAGTCGTTAAGCGACCTAGTAGTGGTAATATGATCACTCGAGTTGCGTATCATGCTCTCCTAAGTGGTTGCGTTAATCGGGAATGCCCAAGCGTTTAAATGGAGAGGCTGATGCGCATGCAGCCTCCACACAGTCCCTGACAGATTGGGGCCAGGGTCCAGAGGCGTGGAGTACAAGACAACTGCAGAGCCTTTATTGCTGCAGCTTCCCCTGCATAGCCCAGTATTTAGGAGTGATCTTGGTTATTAAGTGTAGGAGTAATGACTTAGGTGTGAGCCATTTCTATCGATACTCATGCATGGTATAATTTGCTGGGGGATGATCTGGTCAATGTTCCCACAAACAGATTGTCCCCTAGTAAATTGCAAAAATTGCAAAAGCCATTGAACATAACATTTCACCACAATCTCCCATGAAGATTGTAACCCCCCCCCCCCCCCCCCGACTCACTAACATTGGCATTTGCTTTCAATGACCATTATGTATTTTAACTCTCAGGTTAGCCCCACTTTGAGCTTGAGGATGGCGACACAGACACTCAGATGAGTAATTGCCAACTGCCTTATAGTTCCAATGATTTCTTCAATTTCCAAAACTTTCTATCTGATCAAGATGTTGAAGAAATGCCATTTCTAGAATTAATTCAAGAGCTATGTTAAATATAATCATATCTCAATCCCATTTTCCTGCCATCTCATCTTGATTTTTTTTCCTTTGCAAGAATTAAAGGTATTAACATTGGTGATTTCAAGGTACACCTTGTTCTGACAAGCAAAGTAAGGAGTTTGTTTTTTGTTAATATGAAACTTTACAGAGTTCACTCAAAACCTTCTGACTATTGGAGATTAGATCCAGCTTATCTGCAGTCGTCCAGTGGTGAAACAAGGAGAAAAGAAACCTTTCGGGCACATATTACCTAAGTGTATCCAGTCTTCAAAAATGTCACATGTTGCCATACTGATGTCTAAATGCACCCAGAACACACAGGGTGTGTTTCCTTATGGTATAGGCACCCATTTGTTTGACATATCTTCAAAGTTCAAAGTAAACTTATTATCAAAGAATGCATAAATTATACAACCTTCTTAAAATAATAAAATCAATACTTTCAATTTTCTCTACAATTTGCATAATTTTATTTTGCTTAATTAATGACTTTGGTTTTATTTTATGTAGCTTATTTTTCTATTTATATTATAACATAACTGTATACATTTTCCAAAACCATCATGAAAATGGAAAAACATGACTTCTATGTTTGTTAAAAACATGTGTGTAGGTTCTTTTTTTTTTAACAGCTTCGCTTTTGAATGCCAGTAACTAAATTGTATAACCTTATTTCCGAAATTGTTGCAAATGACTGTCCAGCGTCGGGAATAAGTGCAGAAGCCATTTGAATCACATAGCATCTAATACAGGTGCAATGCAACTTAAGATACATTCTTCAAATTTTCCAGTTTGATTTCATGGCTACATTGATGTTAATATTGATTATCTGTCTTGTGCTAAAAATATATGCGTACATTTAATCGTTCAGTTCTGTGGTGACATTCTTATCCCTGGGAATACTTGATTATAAGTAGGCTCCATTAAATGATTATTAGATTTTCTCTGGAACATTTTTTTGCATTTTATGATCTGGAGATTTTCATGTTAGCAAAGAGCAGTTGTCGTTCAACCACTGTGCCTCTAAATAGTTACAGTATCCACCCTCTCGCGATGATCCTCATTGTTCATCGTTGCAGTTAGCAAGTTCAACCAACAGAGGGCAATGAATGCCATAAATATGGAAAAATGCAGGGTATTTTAGGATTTGAAAGGAAGATAACCTTCATATCGTGGTGCAAAAAATGCAAAGTGGTAAAGTTTAACTAATATATGATTGAATGAAATGCAAATCTGGTTAAAATAATAGTTTAAGTAATCTTAACTGCATCAACAATCAATCTGCTGGAGGAACCCTGCAGTCAAGCAGCATCTGTGGGGGGAAAAGAATGGACACAAACAAGACTATCACAAGTCAGCACTTTGTGTCAAGTGCATACCGCAGGGATTGGTAATTGGGCCCCAGCTAATCACAGCCTATCAGAAATATACAAAAAACAAACCTTGGTAGGATTATTGGCGGTGAGCTTTCAAGAGGATCCAGGTGCCAAATGAGTTGGTGAAAACATGGCAGATAAAATATAAGATGGAAGAGTATAATATTGACCCTTTTGTTGCACAAACAGAAATATCATCAAACCATGAACATGAAAAATGTTGAAGCTCAATTGCTACCTTGTGTACCCATTCAGGCAAACTGCTGAATTCCCAAATATGTGTAGTTGAGGGTAAATGGCTTGCTGGTATTTATAAGATATAGGAGCAGAAGTAGACCATTTGGCTCATTGAGTCTGCTCTGCCATTCAATCATGGACTGATTCAATTCTTCCAGTCATCCCCACTCCCTGTCTTCTCCCCCCATACCCATTGATGCCCTGGCTAATCAAAAACCTATCTATCGCTGCCTTATATACACCCAATGACTTGGTCTCCACAGCCGCTCATGGTAACAAATTCCACAGATTTACCACCCTCTGACTAAAGTAATTTCTCCGCATCTCAGTTCTAAAAGGACGTCCTTCAATCCCGATGTCGTACCCTCTTGTCCTAGACTCCCCTACCATGGGAAATATCTTTGCCATATCTAATCTGTTCAGGCCTTTTAACATTCGGGATGTTTCTATGGGATCCCCCCTCATTCTCCAGAATACAGCCTGAGAGCTGCCAGATATCCCTCATACAGTAACCCTTTCATTCCTGGAATAATTCTCAAGAATCCTCACTGAATCCTCTCCAATGTCAGTATATCCTTTCTAAAATAAGGAGTCCAAAACTGCCCACAATACTCCGTGTGGTCTCATGAGTGCCTCATAGAGCCTCAATATCACATCCCTTTATTGCAAATAAATAGGACAGAAGATGTTTGGAGCAACATATAAATCAAATACTTCCTTCTACAGCATTCAGTATTTTTCTGGCCACGAAGATGATGCAATTGTTATTTTAAATTCAATGTTATGTAATTAACTGAATTTAAATCACAAAATCTTGATTTTGAACTGATGGCTCTGGATTCTTACTCGAATAATTTAACCAGTGCACCTCTGTATCAAACACTTCCTACACTAATATAATTTAGACTCACTATAATTTAGTATATTTATGTATTACACTGAACTGCTACACAGAAGAAAAGAAATGGTGAAGTATGTTGGTGATACAAATGCAGAAAACGGAGTTCTGATGAAGAGTTTGTGATCTGAAAGATTAATGGTTTCACTATCCACAGATGCCGCCTGGCTCTCTGATATTTTCCCAGCATCTTCTGATTTTATTTCAGATTTCTAGCGTCAGCAGTTTTACTTTTAATGGTTCAAATTATGGTTGTTTAATTCAGCTTCATGTCTGCGACTGCACAGAGTGGCCACTTTACTAAGTACCTCCTGTACCTGACAAAGTGGCCTCCGAGTGTGTCTGTTCGTGGTCTTCTGCTGCTGTAGCCCGTCCCCTTCAAGGTTTGAAGTGTTGTGTGTTCAGCGATGCCTTTTTTCTGCAAACTCTATATTCACCATTTCCTGTGAACTCTAGAAACTCGGATTAAACCTACAGATTGCCAAGTGGTGTGGATCGTGACCATTAATAAAAAAGTAAATGTATGTATTGCACTGTACTGCTGCGTAAAACAAAGAAAATTGCAAAGTTTGTCAGTGATAATAAATCTGATTCTGATTCTGGATTATTGTGCTGACCTCACGCCGCTATTAAGGATGGTCCCTGAAGCTCTGGTTCATATCCTGCTCCAGCATTATTAAATATTAAATATTGCCTGGCAGTTCATTCTAGTAGGAGAGCCTGCTACACTGTGGTAAATGCTGTCTTTAGGATGAGATACTGAACTCTTTTCTCAGATTTAAAGTCTCAAATGCAGTATGTCAAAACACAGTGGAATTATCTTCACTGTCTCAGCCAAATTTATTCTTAATGAAATGGGTGGTCAGGTTATGAACAGTGCAGCTGTGGGAGCTTGTTGAGTGCATACTCTCACTGGCTTCATAAGACCATTGATATAAGAGCAGAATTAAGGCCATCTGGCCCATCGAGTCTGTTCCACTATTTCATCATGGCTGATTCAATTTTCCTCTCAGCCCCAGTCTCCTGCCATCTCCCCATATCCCTTCATACCCTGACCAATCAAGAATCAATCAATCTCTGCTTTAAATATACCTAAAGACTTGGTCTCCACAGCTGGCTGTTGCAAAGAATTCCACAGATTCTCCACCCTGTGGCTTAAGAAATTCCTCTTCATCTCCAGCCAATAAGTCACTGGTCAGTGAAATCATTTCATTTTCACTCCTGGCCATTTCTGGCATCTCCAAGCCTGAATGCCTGAAACTGTGGTGAGCAAAACAGTTCCAGGTTGCCTTACTGCTTGTTTCTTGCCATCTACCAGTGACAAGAATCAATGGTTTTCGAACACGAACATGAACAACAGATGCTATTTAAAAACTGACTGCTCTAACGTCCAAGCACAAAGGCACATGACTGTCACTAATTAGAAACCATTCAGTAACTGTCTCCTATCCCAGATAAAAGGTAGTGTCCTAAGTGAATGAAGAGAATCCTGACAATTTTAATGGTTTAGTTTTTGTTCTTTAAGAATTGTCCCAAATAAACGGGTATCCCAATTAACCAGACTCCTTTGTACATGGTGAGTAAAGTTGATTCTTGGTCCTTGATATGAAGTGATTGGTTGAGTGTCTTCACTCTGTCTGCAACAAGCAGGATCTCCTGGTGGTCAACAATTTTAATTCTGGCCCGATTCCCATTCTGGCATGTCAGCCCATGGTCTCCTCTGCTGCCATGATGAGCCCACTCTCAGGTTAGAGGAGCAAGACCTTATATTCTCCCTGGGTAGCCTCCAACCTGATGGCATGAACATCGATTTCTCTAACGTGCGGTAAACTTTCTCCCTCTACCTTCTCTCTTCTTCTATTCCCACTCTGGCCCACTCTTACCTCTTCTCTTCCTCCTCAGCTCTCCATCACCACCCCCCTCTTCCTGCCCATAGTCCACTCTCCACTCCTATCAGATTCCTTCTTCTTCGTCCCTTTACCTTGTCCGTCCACCTATCACCTCCCAGCTGCTTCTTTCATTTCGAATGTCAGCTGTTTTTCCTCTCCGTAGATACTGCCTGACCTGCATATTTTGTATTACTCTGGAGTTCCAGCAACTACAGAACCTCGTGTCCCTTTGGTATGAAATATTTTTTGACCCCAGTTTCAGAGTCATAGAATAGTACAGCTCAGAAACAGGCCCTTCAGCCCATTTAGTCAATGCCAAACGGTTTAAACTTCCTACTCCTGTTGACCTGCACCACAAACATAGCTCTCCATACCCTTACCATCCATGTGCCTATATAACTTCTGTTAAACATTGAAATCCAGCCCGCATACACTACTTGTGATGGCAGCTCATTTCACACACTCACGCCCTCTGAGAGAAGAAGTTTCCCCTCATGCTCCCCTTAAACTTTTCACCTTTCACCCTTAACCCATGAACTCTGGTTGTAGTCCCACCCAACCTCAGTGGAAAAAGGCTGCTTGCATTTACCCTATCCATACCCCTCATAATTCTGCATACCTCTATCAAATCTCCCCTCAATCTTCTACATGCTAAGGAATAAAGTCCTAACCTATTCAGTCTTTCCTTATAACGGGCTGCATCACTGTCTGGTATGAAGGGGTGGGGGGTGGGGGCGGATTGAGGAGGCAGATACTTAGTCAGCTCCATCACGGGTACTAGCCTCTGTCGTATCCAAGACATCTCCAAGGAGCGATGTCTTCGGAAGGAAGCTCATCACTAAGGACCCCCACCACCCAGGACATGCCCTCTTCTCATCGTTACCATAAGGAAGGAGGTACAGAAGCCTGAAGGCACACACTCAGCAATTCAGGAACAGCTTCTTCCCCTCTGCCATCCGATCTCTGAATGGACACTGAACCCGTGAACGCTACCTCCCTATTTTTTATTTGCTTTATTTGCACTACTTATTTTTAACTTGGCTATTTAATAGACTTCAATATACTTCCTATAATTCAGTTTTTTCCTCTATATTTATTTATCATGTATTTCGTTGTACTACTGCCGTAAAGTTAACAAATTTCAAGACATATGCTGGTGATATTGAACTTGATTTTCATTCTTTCCTTTTCATCAGAGGTACAAACTGGCAAGGATGAGAGCTTCAGAAAGATTTTGAAAGACATAATTTTTTTTATTTCATCTTATTCATATACTCCAAACCAAGACAGGGGGGAAAGCCATTTACCACTGACATCATTGTACAAAGCACAGCACGGGTTTCACACGGAGCCGGAAATAAAATGTAGTGTACACCAAGTTAGATATCAAAGCATATTCCATTGAACACTTCAGCACTTATTTAAACTTCCTGCATATTCTTCCTTTGGCTTGGTCGTTGCGGCGCATGAATGGCTTCGTGGTTGCGAGGAAACTACGTGAATGGACCGAGAACTGGTGGGAACTCGAAATTTGCACCCATAGTAACACTGGGAGTTTATTTTCCAATCTCATCATCAGTCATTCCTGAACACAGCCGAAATTCTTCAAAGTGTAAAATATGTTCTTTGACCCTTTATTTCGGAAGCAATGATATCGTGACCGCTACACAAAAAATAGCCAAACTTCATTGCCTCCCCCCCTCCCCCAAGCGACTGTAACAAAGATTTAAATATGAATTTTAAGACAAAAACTGAACTCGGATTTCATTCGCCTTTATTCACTCTCCCTGACATTTGAAATTCGAATTTTGCTCCTTTATTACGTCTAAGAAAGGAACCTTCTGAAGGGGCACAGTGGAGTCCGAATTACTCAGGAAACCGGAAAAATACCCACGGTCTCAGGGTGGATGAGCAGAACCCAAAGGTCTCCGAGTCAAACTCGAAATAAAACCGGTTATTAGACAAAAGAGTGAGCAAAGACGAAGCGCTGACTAACACTTTAACACCGAGTGCCAAACTTTTTTTTTATTCCGGGAGCATTTGACTTTGAAAATTGCTTCTGCACTTGAATTTTTAAAATAGCTGCATTTAAATAGCTTGTGTACAACTTTTAACAGAGGGAGAGGTATTTTGGATTAGTCATCCAGGCTGCGTTAGTTTTACCGGTCCTGTGTAGACGGACCCTTCCAGCGTTTGGAATGTGAGTTAGAATCCAAGCGTTTCCTGGCAACCATGAAACTCCAGTGCGCCATGTGACCAGTGCAAACCAATTAAAAAAAGAGGATTCTGCATAACAATGCTACATTCAGTCCTGTGTACAAAAAGTAAACTCGCATCAAAAGATTTGGAATTCGAATTTGAGGAGCTGTAACAAGCTCGCAGATGCCAGTTGGATCACAGGGTCACCTTCTCCTCTCTCCTGATTTGCCCTGGCGTGGCAAAGAGCTTCCTTTCCAAGTGCAGGCAGTTTGGCAACGGACCTTCTTGTATAAAAATAGAACGGGGAAGGAGAAGTTTGAAACAACGACTTTCAAAGGAAAATTCCGCCCTCGATTGACAAGTTAAACACCCCATAATAAATGGACGAGGTCCAGGACACAGACAGCGCTGTCGTTCTACACAAATTAAGTGCGGAAAGAAGCTGGAATGAATTATGTGCATTAAACAGATCCTCTTGTCAGCTGGGTGAAATCTGTTAACGTACGGAACCTCATAAGCTTCGCTCCCCCACTAATATACCTTCTCTTGTCCGTTATATGAGAAGAGCAATCCAGTAAAAAATATTTTATATTAATTGATGAACCCAGTGCACATAGATAATAGAAAAATTGGGTGCTATGTATGAGGGAAGGGTTATTTTGATTTTAAAGCAGGGGTTCCCAACCTGGGGTCCACGGACCCCTTGCTTAATGGTATTGGTCCATGGCATAAAAAAGGTCGGGAACACCTGTGCTAGAGGAAGTTACAAAGTCGGCACAACATCGTGGGCTGAAGGGCGCGTACTGTGTTCTAATGTTATATGTTCCAGTATTCTACGTTCAAACCTATTAAAACATTTGCCTCGTTTGGCCTTTCAATATAACCACAAGGGGGCAGTGCAATACCACAGTTGTGCTTCACAGTGACGGTCAGGCTAAGAAATGGAATCAACAACGTCAATATAATTAAAAGATAGGCAACACTTTTGCTCAATAAGTACAGCAATCAGTGGAACTGAAGCAAACCAGAGCAATTATTGTCAGTCCCACTACAATCCTTGAGAGTCCCCAGATGGGTAAGTTTGCAACAAAATCAGCTATCAAATTTATCGATTTGATTTCAACTGTCTATTAGAACTATTAACTAAGATCATCCCTTACAAGCTAAGATATATTCCTCATTCCCAGGAACCTCACCTAATTTTAAATCATTGAATCATACTTCACATGAGGAGGTTATTCAGCTAAATGAATGTTTTGAAGTTTTATTATTTGTTGAGCTATAGCATGGAGTAAGTCCTCCTGGCCCTTCGAGCCAGACCACCCAGCAATCCCCAGATTTAATCCAGGCCTAATCATGGGACAATTTACAATGACCAATTGTAAACTGGTATGACTGTGGGAGGAAACCAGATCACCCGGAGCAAACCCATGCGGTTGTGGGGAGAACGTATAAACTCCTTACAGTCAAGCGTGGGAATTGAACCCGGGTCATCTGTACTGTAAAGCATTGTGCTAACCACTACACTACCGTGCTTAATTTATTTAGAGATACAGCATGAAACAAGGAGCCACGCCGCCCAGCAACCCACCTATTTAACTCTGGCCTAATCACAGGACCGTTTTCCAATGACCAATTAACCTACTAACCGGTAAACTTGTTTCAACTGTGGGAGGAAACCAGAGCACACAGAAGAAACTCACGCAGTCACGGGGAGAACGTACAAACTCCAACATTGAACTCTGAACTCTGATGCCCCTGAGGGGCAATAGTGTTGCGCTAACCGCTACACTATTGTGGCCCCCCATTCATTCATCTGAGGAAAATCTCACTCCCTAATTTGCTTTCAAGAAGGAGCTAGATAGGTATCTTATGGATAGGGGAATCAAGGGTTATGGGGACAAGGCAGGAACCGGGTATTGATAGTAGATGATCAGCCATGATCTCAGAATGGCGGTGCAGGCTTGAAGGGCCGAATGGTCTACTTCTGCACCTATTGTCTATTGTCTAATTCATTCATTTGAGGACGGAGGATGTGACTTTCTTTCAAGGGCTAACTGGAAATCTCAACCGACAGATTTCAATGTTGTATTACTAAAAGATGTACTGAAAATTAATTCTACACAGATTGTTTTGGGCAGAGAAACACCAATAACATAATATCATAAGCAAAACTGATGCTTATTCAAGTAAGGTGAAAATCTTACATCTCTTTGTCGAACTTTTTTAAAATCCAGTTTCAAAATCTGTTTTGGAGCAACGTGCACTGTGTATCTTCCTGACCATGTCTTTGTGCAAAGCTGAACAATTTTTGGTATGATGCATAGCTTAGTCCACTGAAACACTAACTATGATATTAATATGTCATAATCCTTCAGTTTACAGCTCAGAATGAGGCTATTTGGCCCATCATGCTCATACCTGCCTAAAGTGGTCTTTTCCCTTTTCTTTGCTCAGGCCCAATAGGTACAGCTCGTTGAGTTTTCATTCAGATGTCGCTGTCGGGTGAAATTTCGGAAGTGCTTCCCATCACCTCCGAGAGGCTGCTCCGTGTGGGTTAAAGACAATTCCCAACCCTATCTCTCGTTCCCAGAATTTGGTCAATAAACCTTGGTCTTGCCTGCAACACTGAACCTCAAGAATTAGCAAAATAATTATTGCTGCCTCGAGAGTTACCTTGACCAGGAGAAAACATAAATTCTATCGTTTGAAGCCAGTGATATGTGCTGATATTGAAGAGCAGAGCCCTTCATTGGTTCCAAACGAGGAGGAGAATTCTGTGCCGAGGGAGAGATACAGCAACAGAACTCAGATAACCCAGGAAGAAACCAACAATCTACCACCGCTGAAGGGACCAGGGATGGACTTCCAGTCTGAGCCACAACCCATGTCCCCAGCTCTCCAATCATCACTCTGCTCCTCAGGATCTCCCGCACTTCCCCATCCACAGCTTTGAAGACATCAGGAGCCTTTACACTGTAGTATGTAAATAATTGCAACTTAATCATGTCTTCCACAGATTGAAAACACAGGCAGAAGGAGATGAACTGTGGACTAACGCCATGCTGACTCATACTGTATTAAGGTAGAGGTACAGCATTCCGTCTGACTCTACAAGATTCATGTGGCTGTCTGTAAGGTTGCCTCAGAATCCGATGGTCTCTGGCCTGTACCAGTCTGGGTGTGTACATAAAACGTGATGTCGTGTTAATTACATTGACAAAATCACAATTGCTACTATGAGTCAACAAGGCCCCTAAGTTTTGGAAACCTCTTCCAAAGCCCTTTCCCTTTCCCCATTTTACTGTTAAACATCCCATTTCAAATTCCTAAGGATAGTCCTATGCCATCAAAGATCTAATACTGCAGCATACAATCTGCAGGAGGAGCTCACTGGGTCGAGGGGCATCCGCGGGAGGGAGGCAATTGTCAGGACACAGATGCCCTTAAAAGCTTAGGGCTTAAGGCTCGGTGCAGGATTTCAACCCCATGCGTCAGCAGTTCCTTTCCTCCTCCGGATGCCAATCACTCTGCTGAGTTCTGCCTGCAGATCGTTGCTCCGGATCCCAGCATCTGCAGTCACTTGTGACTCTGGGATCTCCAGTGGAGCACAGTCCACTCTTTAGTTCTCTCCGAGGTACTTCTGGGCTTTGCTTTGCAGAGACCATCACGTAGGTGCAAAAGCAGCTGCCAGCTGCTGGTGGGACAGGTTGTTGTAGGGACACTCACCAAGGTGGCCGCAGTCACTGGATGACCCTCTGACCCAGTTGCTGCCTCTTTCCTCCCTCCTTTGTCAGATCCCACTAAAAGGCAGTGCCTTTGCTTTTTGAACCCCTAGTCAGGCTGACAAGCAGGGGACAAAAAGGCTTGTGGCTGAATCTGTTGGGGCCTTCTCCTGCATCCAGTGCACTGGGTGAGACCCAGCATAAATTGGGGGACCACTTCATTGAGCGCCCTTGGTCCATCCACCCTAAAAGGTGGTATTTCCCGGTGGCTACCATTTTAATTCCATTAGCCATTCCTATTCTGACCTGTTGGTTCATGGCCACCTTTACTGCCATGATGAGGCCACTCTCAGGTTGAAGGAGCAACACCTCATATTCCATCTGGGTAGCCTCCAACCTGACACATGACACCGATTTCTCCAACTTCTGATAGCTTTCCCCACTCCCCTTCCTCTCTTCTTCCATTCCCTATTCTGGTTCCCCTCTCACCCCTTCTCTTCAACAGCCTATCATCCCCCACCAGTGCTTCTCCTTCTCATTCTCCCATGGTCCGCTCTCCTCTCCTATCAGATTCCTTCTTCTTCAGCCCTTTACCTTTTCCACCTATCACTTCCCAGCTTCTCAATTCACCCCTCCCTTCCCCATGCACCTACTTGCCCTCTCACATGGCTTCATCTAACCCTTCCAGCTTGTACTCCGTTCCCCCCTCCTCCCACCTTCTTATTCTGGGTTCTTCTTCCTTCCTTTCCTGTTCTGGGCCAAAACGTCGATTCTTCATTCCACTCCACAGCTGTTATCTCCCCTATATCATTTCCCCCCAGTTGTCTTGAATCCCTTGAACTCATTATGTTAGATCTACCGTTCCCCCCATATACCCTCTTCCCTCCAACACACTTGTTCAAAATGATTGGATACTCAAACAAAGATGTGTCTAGTGCTCTCATCAGTTCGGTAGTGGAAATCAACCGAGAACAAGTTTTACTCTGACTAGAGGATCGCAGCAAGTCAGGCAGCAACTGTGGAGGCAAATGAACATTTGACGTTTTGGGCCAAGACCCGTCATTGGACTGAAATGAAAGAGGGCAGCAGCCAGAACAGAATGGTGTGGAGAGAAGCACAAGCACAAGCTGGTGAGTGATAAGTGAATCTGGATGAAAGAGAGGGTAGGAAGGTGAGGAAAGTGAGAAAAGGGGAATGATAATGAGAAGATGGGAGGCTGGGGGATTATAGAGGGGTGGGGAAGATGGAATCTGATAGCAAAGTACAATAGATCATAGAATAAAGGGAAGGAGGTGAGCAACAAGTGGGAAGAGGGTATGTGTATGGAAAGGTGGAGGAGAAGGTGAGGAACAAATGGGAGGAAGGAATAGATGATTGACAGGTAAGGAGGCAGTGGGGAGCAAGTGGGAGGAAGCTGTGAATGATTGACAGGACAGGAGTTGAAGGTGAACAAATGGGAGGAAAATGTGGATGACTGACAGATCAGGAGGAGGTGGGGAACAAGTGGGAGGAGGGGATGGTGACTGAATAGTAGGAAGAGACAGGGAAGAAATGGGAGCAAGCTGTGGATGATTGACAGGTCAGGATGAGGTGGGGGACAAGTGGGAGGAAATGGATGTTTGACAGGTCAGGAGTTGAGGGAAGAGGAAAGAGGAGGGGCCAGAGGAGTACATAAAACAAAAAGAGGTTGAAGGACAGAGGGAAATAGTTATCAGAAATTGATGTTAATACCATCAGGTAGGAAACCTGATGGAGGTGTGGCTCCTGTAATCTGTGTCTAGCCTCACCTTGGCAATAGAGGAGGCCATGGACAGTATGGGAACAAAATGGCTGACCACCAGGAGATCCTGGCTGTCACAGCAGATGGACCAAAGGGACTGGACTAAAGTTCACCCAGTAGCCTGAACTTCAACAATCCTAGAACAATCCTTTGGTAGGTATATTGTTGTACACTTTGTGTCTGGGTCAACTGATCTGGTGAGCTTCAACCTTAAAGGTAACTAGTGCTTGGATATAGGGAATGGTGGGCTTGGTGTTGGTTGCACTGGGTGGTGAAGGAACACAACGGCAGTTTACATTCCCTGTGCACAGTCATGGGGATTTACAGACTCACAGCTTCAGTAACCTGGTGCGTGGTCCCGAGTGTTACAAGCACCGATCTTGGTGTTGTTAAAAAGGTGGGGAAGGGCTTTAGTTTCAAGCTGACACCATCAATGATCATGTGCTGAAGGTCTACTGTGCATGTTACCGGCGCCCAAATTGGTGTTCCTGTCTTGTCTTAGACCTCCTAGTTTGCCAATCCCAAAGGAGGGCCAATCTTGCATTATTACAGTAAATTGGCCAGCTCCTCAGATCTCAATATTAGATGGTGCCTGTTTGGAATCATTCAATCTCTTATTGCTCTCCCATCTGGGGGCCATGTGCTTTGGCTGACCACTTAGTAGGGATCTGGTCTTCAGTAGGTGCCGGTAGGGTTGGAACCAGCCTTTAAAGAGTTGCGTGCAGACCCATTGGTGGAGAGGTCCAGAGGCAAGTGTACGGCCTTCTCATTCTCCTCAGTGTCATCATCATTTAGGTTGACCTCGGTGGTCTCCATGCGGCTGACCTTGTACACACTGCTCTGGGTGTGAAAATACCTGGTGGACTTCATCTCCAGACCCTCATAGTCAGTGTCTTTGATGAACGGACACCAGCGGAAAGCACGGCGGAAGCCAATGCGGAACCTGCAAGGCAAACCAGACACGAGATTTTAATGGTGTCCCAGCAAGGGGACACTTGGGCAGGTTTAGCGGGGTGGTGGGAAGTTCTGAGGGATCTGGGCCATCTGCTGACGGGTGGGGACACCAGAGCTGGCAGATGCTGGATTCGGAAGCGATACCCGATCTGCTGGAGGAACTCAGTGGGTCAAGCAGCATCTGTGGGAGGAAAGAAACAGCCGTGGTTTCAGGTCAAAGCTCCGAACCAAGACCTGAAATGTCGCCAGTTCCATTCCTCCCGCTGATGTGACTTGACCTGCTGAGCTTTTCTCGGAGATCGCTTGTGGTGGCCAAATGCGACTAGTTTGGATGAGTTGGACCAAAGAGTCCATTTCCACGCTCTGTATCTCTATAGTCTGCTGTTGAAGTGTAAAAGGCTCACATTTCCTCACCAGCTACATCCTAGCTCCAGTGGAACCTACTGGTGTTAGAGTAGGAGGGTGACCAGTTACTAGGAAGATGTAAAAGAAGAATTAAAGATTATGGATGGATCTGTGCGTGGCTACCCTATGAGGCATTGGTATCATTTTGATCTTGCTTCTGGGTCAATAAACCAGTTGCCTGGACAGGTTTGTGAGTTCAAATCCCACCTGTGGAGTTTAAGTCCAGTTGATTAAAAAAAATGGAACATGAAGCTTATAGTTAAAATAATCATTAATTTTTAAAAAGTCTGGCTCATCAACGTTCTTAGAAAAAGGAAAGGTGTCACCCCTTGCAGGTCAGGAGTTAGTTCTGTACAGATGTGTATGGAACGCCACACTAACATTTATCTGCATCTAAGGTGGATCAGCAAGCTGGCCACGTGGGTACCCAATGCAGTGGTTCCCCCCCCCCCGTCCCATGAGGTGACCAACTAAATATCGGCAAAGTTGAACACCTTGCCTCTAAATGGGATTCTCAGCAGAAAAGCTACTTTTAAAATTAATGATCAAGCATAGAGGCCAACACGTCCATCTGCATTTCATCACCGTTCCCCAACTCATCCGCCCACCCACACACACAAAATGCCTCTAAAGTACAGCAACACTGGTGAGATATCCCTCACAACCCTGTTCCCAAAGTGTTTCTGACACTGCGTAGAAACACTTTTGCTGGTCAATAAATGTGAGACTCAGTTTGTAAGTGCAGGTATGTGTGTGTGTGTGTGTGTGTGTGTGTGTGTGTGTGTGTGTGTGTGTGTGTGTGTGTGTGTGTGTGTGTGTGTGTGTGTGTGTGTGTGTGTGTGTGTGTGTGTGTGTGTGTGTGTGTGTGTGTGTGCCTGCACTTCACATCCAAATGAAAATGAAAAGGGTTGTAAGTTATCCCACAGCTGATTAGACTGTAGCCACACTCTGGGGCACTGTGTGTTTGGAAAACCCTCACTCGGATGAAGAGCAAGAGAGCTACTGACACCCGTCTTACTAATTCAATGAACAAGACTTTATAGACATTAATCCCTCGGTGAACGTTTGTGCTCTGTGTCTGTTACAAACACATTTGCTTGGCGAAAGTTACACCAAGGTGCAAAGTTGGTAGGAAGTGGGTGTCAGGAAGTTCTAACTTGGCAGTTGCCAACCCTGGAGGATTCTTCATTAGCAGGAGGAGCCTGCCTTGTGTTTGGACTTACCGTTCATTGAGACAGCAGTAGATTATGGGGTTGTACATTGTGGAACTCATGGCGAGCCAGAAGATGGCCAGATACACTTGCTGGATGTATTTCTCCAGGTAGATATCAGAGTGGAAGAGGGAAAGCAGGAAGTAGATGTGAAAGGGAAACCAGCACACAGCGAAGGTAGTCACCACTACAATCATCATCTTCACCACCTGCAAGGGCAGAAGGGACAACCGTCAGATGGCCAATTCCTCATGTTCAGCCCCAGATTCCAAACCACACCGCAAGCTCAGACTCGCTCAGTTCAGTCTTGCATTCTGTATTGTTGAGCAAAGCAACTGCTTGGAGGAACAGTACGACAATAGACAGTTAGAAAGTTAGAGAGATAGATAGAAAGACTGAGAAAGAGAGATAGACAAACAGCCAACTAGACAAGCAGTTGGAGAGGCAGTTAAACAGATTGATCATTCATTATGTGCTGTGCTATATACATGGGCGATCATAACCATGATTGTTCTTGGCTAATTTTTCTACAGTTTGCCTTTTTCTGGGCAGTGTCTTTACAAGTCTGGTGACCCCAGCCATTATCAATACTCTTCAGAGATTGTCTGCCTGGTATCAGTGGTCATATAACCAGGATGTGATATGCACCAACTGCTCATACGGCCATCCACCACCTGCACCCATGGCTTCACCTGACCTTATCGGAGGTGGGGTGGTGGGGGGGCTAAGCAGGTGCTACACCTTGCCCAAGGGTGACCTGCAGGTTAGTGGAAGCAAGGAGAACCTTACACCTCTTTTGGTAGAGACGTATGTCCACCCTACCACCTGCGATAACAGATAGATAAATAATAGGTAGATAAATAGACAGATAGATAGATAGTCATATAGACAGACACATACATACAGAAGCTTCTGGAATATTTCTGTTTCAGAGTTCCGCAAACTAATTAGAAAGATTAATGCACACTATCCAATGGACAATAAGGAGATTATGTTCTGATATTCCTTATGCATTGTTACTCCCAATTGAAGAACTAGAACAATTGCCTTCAATGGGAGTTTCCTTTCTCCCAATCCTCCCAATCGGCAATGCCATTTGCTGGAGGAAAGTAATCATCAGAAGACCTCACTCACCTTCCTCTTGGAATTGAGCTGCTCCCTATATCTGTCCGAGGAATCCCCCGGGATCTCACTGGCCCACAGCGTCCTGCCCACAACAGTGTAGGTAAACCCCATCACAATCAGGGGCATGAAGTAGACAAGGGCTATCACGCAGATGTGGTACCTGTTTGGAAGATTTGGCATCAGTCAGAGAAGATTACCATCTAGCAATTCTGATCCCTAAAGGTTTACTGGGGAGTTCTAGATCAAGTCACGTTTGTTGTCATTTAACTATACACATGTATATTGTCAAATGAGACAATGTTTATCTGGAGCACAGTGTAAAGCACACAGTAGTACACGTAGCACACAATAACTTAGGAAAGAAAGGATAAGATCAATAGGTGAACTATGCATAAATAAACAAAGTGCATAAATTAAATATTGTAAGTATACTGCCCTGGTTAAGCTTTCTACTGCTATGCTCTGAGGTAGTTTATATTAGCAGTTTTCTGTAAAAGTAGTGTGCCATGCTGGGAAGTGTGTTTTGTCAGTGGCTAAGATGAGGATCCTTGTTGTCCAATTTAGGAATGTGAGTTAGCCAGTCAGGATTGTGGGATTCTTCCTGATGGCAGCAGTGAAAAACAGCCTGGGTGGTGGGAATCTCTGAAACTGGATGCTCCATCACACATCTATAGAAGTTTGTCAAAGTTTCTGATGTCATGCTGAACGTTCACACACTTCTAAGGTGCTGTTGCGCTTTCTTCCTAATTGCACTTATGTGCTGGACCTGGGACAGATCCTCTAAAATGATAACACCAAGGAATTTAAAGTTGCTGACCCTCTCCTCCTCTGATCCTCTGATGAGGACTGGCTTATGGATCTCAGCTTTCCCCCTCCTGAAATCAATAATCAGGTCCTTGGTCTTGCCGACATTGAGTGAGAGATGCTGTTGTGACACCGCTCAGCCAGATTTTCAGTCTGCCTTCCATATACTGATTCCTCATCATCTTTGATTCAGCCAATGACAGTGGTGTCTTCAGCAAGCCTAAATATGGCATTGGAGCTGTGCTTAGCCTCACAGTCATAACTATAAAGCAAGTAGAGCAGGAGGTTAAGCACTGAGCCTTGTAGTGCTGAAGGTTATTGTGAAGAATATGTTATTACTAATCCGAACTGACTGGGATCTGCAAGTGAAAAAATCGAGGATCCGATTGTATAAAGAGTATTGAAGCCAAGGTCTTAGAGCTTATTTATTAGTTTTAAGGGGATGATGGCATTGGATGCTGAGCTGTAGTCGATAAGGAGCATCCGGATGTATGCATCTTTGCTGCCCAGGTTTTCCAGGGTTGAGTGAAGAGCCATTTGAGATGGCATCTGCTGTGGACCTGTTGCTCCGGTAGGCAAATTGGAGAAGATCCAAGTCGCTTCCTAGGCGGGAGTTGAAAATGTTTCATCACCAACCTATCAAAACACTTAATCACTGTGGATGTAAGTGCTACTGGATGATAGTCATTGAGGCTGGTTACTACGTTCTTCTTAAGCACTGGTATAACTGAAGGCTGCTTGAAGCCCTTGGGAACCTCAGATTATTGAAGCAGGAGGTTAAAGATCTCAGCGAACACTCTGGCCAGTTGACTAGCACAGGTCTTTAGGTACCCCATCTGGGCTAGCTGCTTTCCGTGGGTTCATCTTCCTGAAAAATGCTCTCTAGAATGACCTCTTGTATCATCGTCACCTGACCTGACTGCCACTGATCTGGCCCTCAGCTGAGTGTGGATCTCATGGTTCAACCAGGACTTCTGGTTTGGGAAGAATAAATGATTTTGCGGGAGACACACGTTTATGATTGTTTTTATAAAGTCTAAGACATCCCTGGTGTCTTCGTTCATTTAAAGAGACCTGTCTTTCTCTCTAAAGTCCCATCTTGCCGTCAGCAAGTCGACAACATCAGGTGATACTTTAAAGGAGTATGGGTTTGATCTTTCAGGAACAATAAACACCGGGGTTCCCATTCCACTTTTAAAATCCTCTTAAAACAAAGTTCGCCAGTGTGACAATATAGCCTCTTTAAATGAAAATGAACAACACGGTCAAGAAAGCCTGGATATTCCATAATTTTATGGAAATATTGCCTTTTTTTCTGCGAGATCTTCAGCAAACTCTTCCCTTGGGATCTGTTCACATGCCTACTTTGCAGGGATTCACCAACAGCCATCTTGGGATTCAGACTGGCTTTAAGCCGGAGCAGCTCTAGAAGCAGCAGGAACTCAGTGGGTTAAGAGATTCAAAGCGCGTTTATTATCAAAGTACACGACGCTGAGATTTGTCTTCCCTACAGACAGCCATGAAACAAAGAAAACCATGGAACCTTTATTCAAAGAAAAATATCAACCCCCTTCCCCCACGTGCAAAAAAGAACCAATTTGCACAAACAGAAGAACAGTGTTAAAGACTCAGAGTGTAAAACACAGAATCAGAAGAGTCCAGCTCAGCTCAGTCCAGTTCAATCTTGGAGCTATGTGGTTCATTATCTGCAGGCCACGCTGATCAAAATCGTCCAAAATAGCAACAGAAAAAAGGAGCGACCAGAAACCAGAAGCACATCATAATGTGCGTCAGGCATTATCTATGAAGCTAAGTGGACTGTTGAAGTTTCAGGTCGAGACCTTTCATCTGGACTGAAAGACAGAGGTGAGCTAGCTGGTATAAGAAAGTGGAGGGAAAGGATGCAGCAAGAGCTGGGAGGCGATAGGTGGACTCAGGTGAGCAGGGAGGATGGTGAATGGATGAGGGAGGGAGGAGAGCGGAAATGATGTCAGATAATGGGGTGAAAGGTCAGAGTGACAAATGGCTGAGAAAGGAATCGGATAGGAGAGAATGATAGAGTATGGAGGGGCTGGGGCATGGAATGAGATAGGATGATTGGAACCAGCTGAATTAGAGGAGACAGAAATGAATATAAATGGAGCAGTTACCAGACATCTGATAATTCAACGTCCATGCCAACAGGGTAGAGGCTGCCCAGGTGGAAATGCAGTGCTGTTTCTCTAATTTGTGTATAGCCTCGATGTGACAGTGGAGGAGGCATGTTGGTGTGGGGATGGGAAATGGAATTAAAGTGGCTAGTTGCTGGGTGATCCAGGCCAGCATGGTGGATGGAGCAAAGATGCTCGGTGAAGGTGTTGGCTTTAAGATAGCTCTGCTGCTTGTTACAAGTGGGTAAGGGGATAAAGGAGAAGCTTTCCAACATCCCTGGGTGGGTGAGGAATAAATGAAATGGCAACATCAAAAGCAGGGACACTATTTAATGCCCCTATGCCCAGCCATCTGAAGGCTCCATCCTCTCTGACATTGATGTTCACTTGCCCCAGGGTGCAATAATACTAAATAGCAAAGCTTTTGCTTCCTGAATACTTTTGGGTGTATCTTATGGACTTTGGGCTGTTGATCATGAAAATCACCATGAAATTTCACTATAATGCACCAGTTTTTGAAATCATCTATATTTGCTATTTCAATTCATAATTCAAGTCGATTAAAATCTTGCCCACAATGTGAGCTGGGAAGTTTTCTATCTTGTCCCGGAATGCCTGGGCATGCTTGGGCAGGGAAGATTCTCCATGCCAGGACATATTCTAAAAACGCTATAAATTTCCGTGAAGCATTTTGATATTTAAGGGAAATGTTTCCCAGAATAACTGATGCCAAGATTAAAGAAGGCACCTTTGCTGGTCCACAAATTAAATAGCTCATCAATGACAGACAATTCAAAGAACTTCTAGTGGGACCAGAGAAAATCGCATGGAAGGCAGTCAAAGATGTTGTTGAAAATGTTCTTATTTTCAACTACAGAACACTAAACTGCACGCAGCTGGTTAACAACCTGCTTCAAGCATACAAAACCATTTCCTGCATTCTGTTTAGACTTCTTCCCAGCAAGCCTTGGTGCTGTCAGTGGCAAGCAAGGTGAAAGGTTTTTCCAGGATATTGTGGACATGGAGAAATGGTATCAGGGCAACTGGAATCCATCAATGCCGGCTGAATATTGTTGGACGCTTAAGCCAGAAGCCTCAGACCCTGAACACAAATGAAGTAATCAACAAAACATTTTTAGCTTAGTTGCAATATTGCAAAACATCAGCACCATAATTCAATCAATTTTATATTAATTTATATTTAATAAGTTTATTTCTTGTTTCTCCAAATTCCTATGTGATACAAGTAGTCTGAAATTATATTTGTGTTCAGCTGCAAGCAGTCTGTCATTAGCAAAAAGAAAATTCTGAGGATAGAACACTTTAAAAAAAATTGTTCTCGAGTGTAACGAACACATCTCAGAACTCCCAGCAAAAACGTTCTATCCTTACATGTCTTGTCTCAGTCTAAGCTTTCAGAACTGCACCCCCCATAAAAAATAAATCATACCTTTGTGCCTAGTAGCACTGCAGTGAGCATAATGCAATTATAGTTACAGAGACCAAGGTTAAATTCCCATTGCTGTCTGTAAGGAGTTAGTACTTTCTCCTGGTAAACCATATGGGTTTCATCTAGGCACTGCAGTTCCCTCCCACATTCCAAATTCAAAGGTTAATTGGTCACAGATAGTTGATTATATTGGGCCTGTTACCATGCTGTATCTCTAAATCAAAATATAAAATGTCACGCTGCTTCTTTTCCCTGTGTTTGCAGTCACTGGCTCCTTCATTCATTTTCTCCTGACCCATCTGATGGCCACTGTTAATCTCCGCTCAAGGAATCCTATGACTTTCTATTTCCGAGACTACAGCCCCAATTTATGTGTGACTTCTTCTCAACTTAACTCTCGAAGCCCATGTATTACTCTGGCATGCAATTTACACCCAAAACATGCTCTACAAGATATGGTAATCGGACCTGCTCACGATACTCCAGTGTGATCCAGTCAGGCTTTGTATAGTGGGGTTATACCTTGATTCTAACCTTCCAGAAATAGGATAAATTTACATAAGCCTTTTAATGGCCGCCTTTAGCACTTTAATGGCCTGTGGTGGCGGGGTCACAACATGGAAAGGGCTAAAATGGTATGCTAATAGAACAAAGCACAGACACTTTGTACAGGCTTTTCAATATGTGGAAGTTCTGTAAGGCAACAGCCAAGATGATAAGGCAGCAGAGACAGCTTGCAAACATAGGCTACATCCACACTAGACCAGATAATTTTGAAAACGCCGGTTTCGCGTAAAAACGATGGGCGTCCACACTACGCATTATTGAAAATATCTCTATCCAGACTGAAACAGAGATTTTGGTGAATTTCCTCCTGCTGTGCATGTGCAGGACACATCTACCGAAAACAAACGACATGTTTGGTGTCGAATCTCACCGTAGAAGTTCGTGTTTGTGTAGTTACAGACTAGAAAAACTTAAAACGATGGACAGCTGTTGGCTGTCGCGCAGGAGAACTTAAAACTAAAAAAAAACAAGTACTGGAGCGTACGGCGGCAACCGACAGGGAGTTCACGGACAGATTGACCCGGCTGACGACGAACATTGAAAAACTGACTAACTCTGTTGCATTAATAAAGCACCTTGTTAAATGTATAGAACATGTCTGCATCAGTGTTATCTTGTATTTCCATACAATATTACATTAGGCTGTTACACATCTACTGTCAGAGAAGTACTTGCATAAATAGGGAAACCACCTTCATATGAGCAAGGACAGAAAATGGCAAAGTGAGTACAGTATACTTACTTATTCAGTAAGTTATGGGTCAAAGTATTTGGTGAGTACATTTCTAACTCTTCTGGCTTCAGTCTCGTTGCCATCTGTTCTGAAATCGTTAGGTTGCGTTCAAGAAAACAATGAAATGGCACGCTGCCGTCTGACAGCGTTTTCAGAAGTCTCCGGTTACCCCGTCCACACTGATCTGCTCGAGTAGCGTTTTCAAAAATATCCACCTTGGAAAGCGTTTTTGAAAAGCTCTGGTTTCAGGAGACGAAAATGCCGTTTTAGTGTGGACGGAGGGTAAAAACGAAGAGAAAAAGCTTCGGTTACGGATTTATCCGGCGTAGTGTGGATGTAGCCATAGTGCAGTCACCCAGGCTGAACATGGCCCTTAAATGCCCAACTCTCCTTTGTGTAGTTATTCTGTTCAAGCACAGCAAAGCTAGATAAAGATGCAAATGAAGGATTCTAGGACAACTCTTACTATTGGATGGTTATCTTACTAATTCTCAAGTATTATTGGCCTTGAATTGGTTATTAACAGATGAAATATGTATCATGAGTGGTACATAAATATGCAAATGATAGGATTCACAAGTGTACAAACTTTCTATTGGATCAATATCTGTATCCAACTCATCAATTTGTATATAAAAATGGCATTTCTCTGTTCAAACTTCAGAATACTTTGGTGACAAAGGCCAGTCTATTCTTGTTCGTTCATTCATTATGTGCCATGTTATATGACATGGGCAATTGTGGTCTTTCCATGACCATGATTGTTCTAGGCTAATTTTTCTTCAGAAGTGGTTTGTTTTCTTCTGGGCAGTGTCTTTACAAGACGGGTGACCCCAGCCATTATCAATACTCTTCAGAGACTGTCTGCCTGGCCTCAGTGGTCACATAACCAGGACTTGTGATGTGCACCAGCTGCTCATACAACCATCCACCACCTGCTCCCATGGCTTCATGTGATCCTGATTTGGGGGGGGGGGGGGCTAAGCAGGTGCTACACCTTGCCCCAAAGTGACTTAATGTCCCTTTAGATCTCCAGAGGACCATTGGCATGGTTCTTGTGGGGAATATAGTTCCACTTCTGGGAGAACCTAGAAGTGTGGTTACTGCTTGAAGGTAATGGGTGACCTATTTAAGAGATGGGTGACACTACTTCCTATTTTTCTCTCTGAGGCCTGTGGGTCATTGGAACTTCTTTCTTCCACAAAGCACCGTGGAAGCAAAGTACTTGAATATTTTATTGCAAAGAGAGCCAAACTCGTAATCAGCCAGGAATGGATGAAAAAGCAGAAATATGGAGTTATAGAGAAAGGAAGGAAAGCGGGTGGCATATTAGCATAGAGACTAATGCAGTCGCTTTCCAGTGACAATCATCACCGATCGTAGTTTGGTTCCTGCCGCTGTCTGCCAGGAGTTTATACATTCTTCCTGTGACCACGTGGGGTTCCACTGGGTACTCCGGTTTCCACCCACATTCCAGAGATGTACAGGTTAGGGTTAATGAGTTGAGGGCATGCTGTGTTGGCATTGAAGGCATGGCGACACTTGTGGGCAGCCCAATAGAATCCTCGCAGATTTGATTTGACTCAAACAATGCATTTCATTGTATGTTTCAATGTTCTGTAGATGTGACAAATAAAGTTCCACTTTAATCTTTAATATATTTTACACAGTTACACCATTTTACCATTTTCAACCAGATCATTGGGAAATCTACAGGATTTACATTTCCCTGCAGATTCTGTCACGGTCCCTGTGAGACAGGGGTTCCCAACCATTCTTATGCCATGAACCAATACCATTAAGCAAGAGGCCTGTAGACGCCAGTTTGGGAACCCCTGCTACGGGAGAACTTTATGCCATTTCCTCCCTAGAATCTTCTGTGCAAAGCAGGAATCTGCCTTTGAGATGACCTCTTGTCAGGCTGTGAAAGTTCCTTGAGTATAGTGTGTCAAGTCAGTTATTCAGTCGCAGGGTCATAACTATTTATAGCTGAACATCTGCTCAGATGCTCAGCCACACAAGGTGACATCAACAGCGTGTTCATCCAGCCTCCCCTATTTTCAATCCCCTTCAGCGCTGCCAAATGTACTCCGCTCTCTATCAGAAACTTTATCACAAATCCAACCAAATTACACCCACACATGCACTTGTTCATAAGCAACTTAGTGGCTCAGCTAGCAGAGCCGTTGCCTCAAAGTGTTGGGGACCGTGTTAAATCCTAAAGTTGTCCATGTGGAGTTTGAAAGTTCTCTCCCGACCGTGTGGGTTGCCTTTAGTTGCTCCAGTTTCCTTCCACCTGCCAAAGACATGCAGGTTGATAGGTTAATTGGACTAGAATCTGGAGGAAGGATGTAGGAATGTGGATTAAGGTATAGTTAGTTTAGATAGGTAGTTCATGGGCAGAAAAACCTGTGTCCTTGCTGTGTCTCTCTAAGAGTGAAATGCATCGTTCATACTTTTTCTTCATACCTCCCACCCCCTAAGGTTAGAACATAAGAAATAGGAACAGGAGTAGGCCATCTGGCCTGTTGAGCCTGTTCTGCCATTTAATAAGATGATGGCTGATCTGGCCATGGACCCATTTCCACCTACCTGCCTTTTCCACATACCTTTAATTCCCCTATTATGCAAAAAATCTATCCAACCTTGTCTTAAATATATTTACTGAGGCAGCCTCCACTGCTTCATTGGGCAGAGAATTCCACAGATTCACCAACTTACTCCCCCCAATCTTGAGGCTATGTCCCCTAGTTCTAGTCTCACATAACAGTGGAAATAACTTTCCTGCCCCTATCTTAACTATCCCTTTCATAATTTTATACGTTTCTATAAGATCTCCTCTCATTCTTCTGAATTCCATCGAGTACAGTCCCAGGCAACTCAATCCCTCCTCATAGTCTAACCCCCTTGTCTCTGGAATCAACCTGGTGAACCTCCTCTGCACCACCTCCAAAGCCAGTGAGTATATGCTTCTTCAAATAATGAGACCAGAACTGCATCCTGTACTCACCAAAGCCCTGTACAGTTGCAGCATAACCTCCCTGCTCTTACATTGAATCCCTCTAGCAATGAAGGTCAACATTCCATTTGCCTTCTTGATAGCCTGCTGCACTTCCAAACCAACCTTTTGTGATTCATATGCAGGCATTCCCCAGTCCCTCTGCATAGCAGCATGCTGCAAATTTTTTCAACCATTTAAATAATAATCTGCTCTTTCATTTCTCCTTCATTTTTCCATCTTATTAGATGAAACAAAAATGTACTGTTGGTTAGTATAACCCGAAATGAATGATTTTAGAAAGGTTTAATGTTCTCACTGGCTTCTCAATCTCTCAGATTAACTGAATAAGAATGTTTATACTCTTAAATTTGCTGATGATACGACCATTGTTGGAAGAATCTCAGTTGCTGATGTACAATGTACTGTGTATGTAATCAAAATGGCTTCTTTGGTTTGCTAGAGTAGGAATGCTTTTATGTCTGATAAGTGTTTTTTTCTCGCAGTTGTTTAGCTTTGGACTTGCTGATATGGGGATTGTATTCATTTGTTAACCAATGGGGAATATTATTTTGTCTTGTGGGGCTGGGAGCTTGGGGGGTTTTGCGGTCTTTTGAAGGGAGGCGGGAAGGAGACGCCGAGGAAGGTGGACGTGCGCTGCACTGCTCGGTTGACCACCCGGGGTGGTCCCAGGTACGGGGACGTGGAGGTTGGAGGAAAGTGACGAGGGGTCGAATGGTTCGATGGTTGAGCTCCAACGATGTGCACTAAACTGACTGAACTTTGATAAGTTGGCGCCTTTTACTTTATTTTCTTTTCCTTCATATATACTGTATTGCATAGTACTCTTTTAGTTTTAGTAAAATCTTTGAAGTGTATTCTGTAACGGTATCTGGTGTGAGTTTGATATTGTGTGGTACGCGCGGCATAAACTTGATTCTCACAGCACCTGCATGTACGGGAGGTGGGGTTGGTGAGTGGCTGGATCTCCTTTTCCCCTAGACATATACCAGCCTGTTGGTTAAGTGGTACATTTGTGGGGGCTCATCCGGGATTGGATTGTCAGGGGCTGTGGAATTGCGCAGGCAGCAGTGCGGAGATGGACAGAGATAAGTTTGTTAACTGGTGCGAGTTGGAAGATGTACCGGTAGCCTTTGTCAGCCGAAGCTTGTTGCCACCTGAGAGAAAGTATCCCACTCACAAGTTGGAGTTCCTGGTGCTGAAGTGGGTGGTGGTGGACAAGCTGAGCGATTACCTGTACGGAGCCAAGTTTGAGGTGAGAACGGATAACAATCCTCTCACTTATATCCTGACTTCGGCTAAGCTGGGTGCCACAGGACATCGGTGGCTGGCGGCCTTGTCGGTATATGATTTCAGCCTGAAGTACCGCCGACGAAGCAGGAATGTCGATGTGGATGCTTTGTCATGTCGGGAGCCGGGGGAACAGGAGAAGGATGAGGAATGGGAGAGTGTCCCTGCCCCTGGAGTGAAGGTTATGTGTCAGTTTGCTATCACCATGAAGGCCGAGGGAAGAGGAAGGCTGGAGCGAGCCATGGACCATTTGGGGGTTTTTGACAACGCCATACCCCTAGCTTTCAGTGACCTTCCCGCACTGCGGACTAAACAGTTGCCAGAACTGAGTCCGGGGGAAGTGGCAGCTGCTCAGCAGAATGACCCGGGTCTTGGCACTGTGTGGAGAGCGGTAGAGAAGGGGGATGTGGTGTTGGCTGAGAAGGCGAAACACCCGTCCGTGCCTCTGTTATTGAAGGAGTGGCCTCGGTTAAAATTAAAGAACCAAGTCTTGTACCGGGTCACGGCACCTCAGGACCAACCCGGGCGTTGGCAACTGGTCCTGCCGGAGAAGTGTCGGCAGACTGTACTCCAGGCCTTACATGATGATTCCGGACACTTGGGGGTGGAAAAGACCTATGGATTACTCAAAGACCGGTTCTACTGGCCCCGGATGAGGGGGGAGGTCGAAGGATACTGTAGGGGATGTAGTCGTTGCATCCGGAGGAAGACCCTGCCAGCGTCGACGGCTCCACTGTCGCACTTGCAGAGTGCGGGACCTCTGGACCTGGTATGTATGGATTTTCTGTCGATTGAGCCTGACACCAGCAACACCGCGAATGTCTTAGTCATCACTGATCATTACACTCGCTATGCTCAGGCATTTCCCACTAAGGATCAGAAGGCGACGACAGGGGCGAAGGTGTTATGGGAGAAGTATTTTGTTCGTTATGGCCTTCCCAGGCGAATCCATAGTGATCAGGGATGGGACTTTGAGAGCCGCCTTATCCATGAATTACTGACTATGCTTGGGGTTGAGAAATCGAGGACTACCCCTTATCACCCCCAGGGTGATCCTCAGCCAGAGAGGTTCAACAGGACCCTGTTGGATATGCTCGGGATGCTGGAGATTGGGCAGAAAAATAAGTGGAGTCGTCATATTGGACATTTGGTCCACTGTTACAATTGTACTCGCAATGATGCTACAGGGTACTCACCTTATTATCTGATGTTCCGGCGGGAAGCGAGGTTGCCCATTGACTTGTGTTTTGGGGTTGAGGTGGGTGAATTACCCAGGAAGCCCTATCTAAAGTATGTGTCCGATATGAAGAGGGAGTTACAGCGGGCGTACGAGTTGGCCAAGGCAGCGGCTACCAAACAAATTCAGAGGAATAGGATGAGATATGACCGAAAGGTGAAGTTTGCCCAATTATTGCCGGGCAACCGGGTCCTTTTATGGAATTTGGGACTCCCTGGTAAGCACAAGTTGGCAGATCGATGGGCGGCCAGCCCCTATGTAATAGAGAGCCAGATGCTGAATCTACCAGTTTACCGGGTGAAACCTGAGAATGGGATGGGCCTATCAAGGTACTCCATCGGAATCACCTGCTGCCCCTGGGTTACGCGGTGTGGGTGGACAAGGAGCCAGAGTGGGAGGCTGTGCCTAGTACAAGGACTCTGCGAGGGCGTGGAGCGAGGGAAGCGCCTGCTGCTGAAGAGCCGAGACGGGTCCCTAACCTGGGAATGGATACCAATTTGGAAGATGACAACTCAGATGAGTGGCCCCTGCTCCCATTCGCTGGCATTTCAGTACTAGAAGAGGAGGCTCCTGGCCCTTCCCCTACTGAGTTGGATGAGAGGAGGGAAGGTCTTGATGGTCAGATGGAGAGGCAGCCAGCATTGGGCGGAGGGTGGAACCCGAACATGAGCCAGGGAGTTCTCAGGTGAGGGGGGAACCCCATGAGGGAGGGAGTGAGGATCTGACAGGTAGACCTGGGGTGTCCGAGGCGGAGGGTTCGCAGGTGAGGGGGGAACCCCGTGAGGGAGGGAGTGAGGATCTGACAGGTAGACCTGGGGTGTCCGAGGCGGAGGGTTCGCAGGTGAGGGGGGAACCCCGTGAGGGAGGGAGTGAGGATCTAACAGGTAGACCTGGGGTGTCCGAGGCGGAGGGTTCGCAGGTGAAAAGGGAGCCCAGTGAGGCGGAAGGGTCGGCAGAAGGGGTACGGAGATCTCAGAGGAGTAGGCGCCCCCGGAGCGGTTGACATATGTGGTGCCTGGAGAACCGAGTGTGATTTCTACTGCCCTGGGTAGTTATGTCGCTGCTCTCTGCACCTGGGTTGGGTTTTGTGTGTTGCAGGAAGCCTTGGGGTACTCTGGTAATGTCATGAGGGCATGACATTTGCTGGTGGGGGTAGAACGTACAATGTACTGTGTAAGTAATCAAAATGGCTTCTTTGGTTTGCTAGAGTAGGAATGCTTTTATGTCTGATAAGTGTTCTTTTCTCGCAGTTGTTTAGCTTTGGACTTGCTGATATGGGGATTGTATTCATTTGTTAACCATGGGGAATGTTATTTTGTCTTGTGGAGCTGGGAGCTTGGGGGGTTTTGTGGTCTTTTGAGGGGAGGCGGGAAGGAGACGCCGAGGAAGGTGGACGTGCGCTGCACTGCTCGGTCGACCACCGGGGTGGTCCCAAGTGCGAGGAAGTGGAGGTCGGAGGCAAGCGACGAGGGGTTGAATGGTTCGATGGTTGAGCTCCAACGATGTGCACTAAACTGACTGAACTTTGATAAGTTGACACCTTTTACTTTGTTTTCTTTTCCTTCATATATACTGTATTGCATAGTACTCTTTTAGTTTTAGTAAAATCTTTGAAGTGTATTCTGTAACGGTATCTGGTGTGAGTTTGATATTGTGTGGTACGCGCGGCATAAACTTGATTCTCACAGCGCCTGCGTGTACGGGAGGTGGGGTTGGTGAGTGGCTTGATCTCCTTTTCCCCTAGACATATACCAGCCTGTTGGGTAAGTGTTACACTGACGAGAGGGTATATAGAAGTCAAATACATCAATTAGTTGAGTGGTGTTGCAACAACAACCTTGCACTCAACGTTACCAAGACCAAAGAGCTGATTGTGGACTTCAGAAAGCGTAAGACGAAGGAACAAAAACCAATCCTCAAAGAAGGATCAGAAGTGGAGAGAGTGAGCAGTTTCAAGTTCCTGGGTGTCAATATCTCAGAGGATCTAACCTGGACGCAACATATTGATGCAGCTATGAAGAAGGCAAGGCAGCAGCTATATTTCATTAGGAGTTTGAGGAGATTCGGTTTGTCACCTAAAACACTCAAAAACTTCAAACACTTCTACAAATGTACTGTGGAGAGCACTCTGACTGGCTGCATCACCTTCTGGTATAGTGGTAGGGTGGGGCTACTGAACTGGATTGAAGTAGTTGCAGAAACTTATAAAATTAGTCAGCTCCATCATGGGCACTAGCCTCCATAGTATCCAAGACATCTTCAAGGAGTAATGCCTTAGGAAGGTAGTGTCCTTCATTAAGGATCCCCTTCACCCAGGACATGCTCTCTTCTCATTGTTACTGTCGGGAAGGAGGTACAGGAGTTTGAAGGTACACACTCAATGGTTCAGGAACAGCTTCTTCCCTTCTGCCCTCAGATTTCTGAATAGTCATTGAACCCATGAATATTACTTGTTTATTTCTATTTTTTTTGCACTACTTATTTTAACTTTACTATTTAATAGACACACACACACACACACACACACACACACACACACACATATATATTTACTGTAATTCAGATTATTTTCTCTATATTTATCATGTATTTCATTGTACTGCAGCTGTAAAGTTTACAAATTTCATGACATATGCCGATGATATTAAGCCTGATTCCAATTCTTCATATTCATATGTGGTACCTTTATTCAAGAAGGGCAGCAGGGATAAATGAGTTAGTTGTATATCTATGGGGCTGGCATAAGTGGTTGGGGAGACATTAGGAAAAAAATCCTTTGGGAAAATATAATCTATTCTTTGGAAACCTAATGATTAATGAAAGTAGTGATCTTGGTTTTGATCGTGTCTGAACAACTGAGTTGAGTTTTCTGAAGAGTTAACAAAATATACGGAGGAAGTCATTTGTGGTTGATGTTGCTCATGTGGATCTCAGCAAAAACTTTGACAAGGTCCCATATGGAAATCCAGTTCAAAAGATTGAAGCCCAAGACAAATACATAAATTGTATACAAAACTGCTTTGGTAATAAGATGGTGGAAGGCAGCTTTTTGATTGGAAGCCCAAGACGAGTTTTGTCACACTTGATCAAAGCTGGTACCTTTACAGTTTTTTAATATGCATTAGTTATTTGGATTTAAATGTCAGAGGCATAATTGCTCATTACACAGATGAAACAAAAATTGGTGTTGTTGATAATGAAGAGGCTGAAGGGCAAATGCATAAATTCATACCACATTATGATGGAGTAGGTATTTGTAATCCTTTCCCTGTGGCAGAGGTGTGTAGATTAGAGGGCATGGGCTTAAAACATAAAACATAGAACATACACTCAGTGTCACCGTTATCAGGTAAAGGACTGGAAACCAGTTTCGTCTTCTGCAGATGTAGCCCTTCACTTCAAGGTTTGACTTGTTGTCCATTCAGAGATTCTCTTCTGCACACCACTGTTGTAACACGTGGTTATTTGAGTTACTGTCACTTTCCTGTCAGCCTGAACCTGTCTGGTCATTCTGTTTTGACCCCTATCATTAATAAAGGCTCTTTCAGCCACAGTACTGCCACTCACTGGATTTTGTTTTTCTTTTTTGCACCATCCCCTGTAAACTCCAGAGACTGTTGTGCGTGAAAATCCCAGGAGATCAGCAGTTACTGTGATACTTACAATCATTCCATGGTCAAAGTCACTTAGACCACATTTCTCCCCCATTCTGATGTTGGGCCTGGACAACAACTGAATCTCTTGACCATGTCTGTGTTGCTGCCACGTGATTGGCTAATTTGCATTAATGAATAAGTGAACAGGTGTACAAGTACCTAATAAAGTAGCCACTGAGTGTAGAACATGGAAAAGCAAGTCACTCTGAAGGCCCTTCGGCCCATAATGTTGTGCCAACATTTTAACCTGTTCCAAGATCAATCTAACCCTTCCCTCCATTTTTCTTTCATCCACGTGTCTATCTAGAAATCTTTTAAATGTCACTAATGTATCTAATTCTACCCCCACCACTACAGTGCTCCATGCACCCACCATTCTCTCTGTAAAAAAAATCCCTGACATGTCCCCTCCAACCATCTTAAAATTGTGGCTTCTCATTTTAACCATTACTGCCCTGGGAAAAAGACACTATCTGTCCACTCTATCCAAGTCTCTTATCATCTTAGACACCTCTATTAAGTCACCCCTCATCCGCCTTCACTCCAAAGAGAAAAGCCTTAGCTCACACAACCTATCCTCATAAGACATTCTCTCTAATCCAAACAGCATCTTGGTAAATCTCCTCTGCCTTTCTCTAAAGCTTTTACATCCTTCCTATAATGAGGCGACCAGAACTGAACACAATACTCCAACTGTGGTCTAACCAGAGCTTTATAGAGTTTTGAAGAAAAAGAGGGGGATCTGAAGAACTTTTTTATCCAGTGCTTTGTTGGAATTAGAAACACACCCCCTAAGTGGGGTGATGGGGGCAGAGACTCACCATATAACATGTAGGAAGTATCCAGGTGGCCATTTACATAGTCAAGTCGTTGGCAACTACGGACAACTGCCAGAAATGGGGACAGGTAGAAACAGGTATTTGATGACTTAGATGAACAAAAGGAGCCACCTTTCTCTGATCTTCCGGTGTGATAATTTTATTTTATTGCGTGGTGGGTGGAGGTAAGTCTCTACCAAAGGAGGTGTAAGCACTCCATCCCCCCCCCCCCCCCCTCCAGCCTGCTGATCACCCTTGGGCAAGGTGCAGCACCTGCTTAACCCTCGATCAAGGGTACGTGAAGTCATGGGAGCAGGTGGTGGATGGTCGTATGAGCAGCTGGTGCATATCACAAGTCCTGGTTATGCAGCTACAGACACTAGGAAAGCAATCTCTGAAGACTATTGATAATGTCTGGGGTCACCCATCTTTGTAAAAACACTGCTCAGAAGAAGGCAATGCAAACCATTTCTGTAGAAAATATTGCCAAGAACAATCATAATCATGGGAAGACCATGATCACCCAAGTCATACAACTTGGTACTACTGCAAACTACTGTATTATGGACTCCAAATCAAGTCCCACTAACTATTTGAACTTGCACCTGTAGATGCCATCTCTTCCCCTGTGTTTCACTGCAGGAGGTAAGGGAGATGCTTCTTATGAGGCACCACTGGCTGCTGGCAGGGGAGATCGTTGCTGTGTCAATGGCCTGAGTGACTAGTTGACAAGGACAAAATGAACAATACAGAGTACAATGTTAGCTTGATAACATGCTAGGGTAGGAGTGGTTAGACCTGCAGCATCATGGGTTCAGCTGCCCAGGTTCAGTCCTGACATCCAGGGTTCTCTATGTGGAGTCTGCACATTCTCTCTGTAACTACTTGGGTTTTCTCCTGATCTTCTGGTTTCATCGCACTTTCCAACAACATCCAGCTTGAGAGATTACATGGCCTTCGTAAACTGAACTCTAGTGGCTAGGCTAAAGTCAAAGGGGCATTGATGGATATCTGAAGGAGAGTAATGTAGTGGTTACCGTTGTTTGTTTATTTATTGAGGTACAACACAGAGGAGGTCCTTCCGGTCCTTCGAGCCATTCCACCCAGCAATGCCCTGATTTAATCCTAGCCTAATCACGGGACAATTTATACTGAACAGCTAGCCTACCAACCAGTACGTCTGCGGATTGTGGGAGAAACTGGATCGTTCTCGTGGGGAGAACGTACAAATTCCTTACAGGCAATTAAAACTACATCACACACACTCCTTACAGGTAATTCTGCTTACGGGAATTGAACCTGGGTCACCTGTACTGTAAAGCGATGAGCTAACCACTACGCCACCGTGCTGCCTTAACTCAAAACATTAATCTAATTTAAAACAACTCACACAAAACACTACAGGAACTCAGCAGGTCAGGCAGCATCTATGGAAACGAGTAAACAGTCAATGTTTCAGGCTGAGGCCCTTCTTCAGAACTGAGAAGCAGGGGGGAAAATGCCAGAATAAAAAGGTGAGGGGAGGAGAAAGAAACTCGCTGGAAAGTGATAAGTGAAGAAATGGAGGTTTGGCTTCGACTTTATTTAAGAGAGGCACACACACATCATGGGATGTTGTATGTATTTAACATATTTTTGCATATAATCCTTAATTAATTATTTAAATGAACATGAATGCTCAATCAACCTATCTCTATATATATGATTACCCAAATATTATTGAAATATTAAATACACAACAGTTAGCACAACACTTTACAGTATCAATGACCTGGGTTCAATTCCCGCCGCTGCCAGTAAAGAGTTTATACATTCTCCCCGTGACAGCTTGGGTTTCCTCCGGGTGCCTCAGTTTCCTTCCACAGTCCGAAGATGTACTGGTTGGTAGGTTAATTGGTCATTATAAATTTTTCCGTGATTAGGCTCGGATTAAGTCAGGCCATTGCTGGGGGGGGGGGGGGGGGGGTGTGGCTTAAAGGGGTGGAAAGGCTTATTCTGCACTGAATCTCAATAAAATAAAAAAAGTAAACTGAAGATGACGTGAAAATAGGAAGCGAGGAACTTATGGGTAGCTCCTCTAGGAGTTGACAGGCACTAGATGGACTGAATGGTCTTCATCACAAAGCTGATGAAGTTGCTGCCTCAGGGCTCCGATGACCTGAGTTTGATCATGACCACTGGCATTGTCTGCGGGGAGATTGCATATTTCCTCTGTGATTTACTGACGCTCCAATTTGGTTCTGTGTCTGAAAGTGGTATTGACATTTGCACTGGTTTATTATTGTCACATTAATTAATTTATAATTTATTGAGATATAGTGTGCAATATATATAGGCCCTTCTGGCCTTTCGAGCCACGCCACCCAGCAATCCCCCAATTTAACCCTAGCCTAATCACAGCACAATTTATAATGACCAATTAACCTACTAACCGGTTCGCCTTTGGACTGTGGGAGGAAACTGGAGCACCGGGAGGAAACCCGTGAGGTCATGGGGAGAACGTACAAACTCCTCACAGGCAGCGGTGTGAAATGAACCTGGGTCGCCTGTACCCATACCGCCCCAAGTGACGGGACAGCTTACAATGACCAATTAACCTAGCCAGTAGGTCTTTGGACTGTGGGAGGAAACCCGAGCACACAGGGAAAACCCACGTGTTCCATGGGAAGTACATACAGATTCTGTACAGATGGTGCCAGAATTGAACTCTGACCTCTGAAATGCCCCAATCTGTAAGAGTATTGCACAAACCGCTATACTACTGTGGTGGAAGGGAAAAATGTGTCTACCATACCATTCCTGCAGATCAGATCATTACACAGTGCGTTGAGGTAGAACAAGGATGTTGACAGGATTTGAGGGGCTGAGTTATAGAGAGAAGTTAGACAGGCCAGGACTCTATTCCTTGGACCACAGGAGACTGTGATGTGGTCTTGTGGAGGTGTGTAAAATTACAAGAGGCACAGACAGGCTGAGTGCTCACCATCTTTATACCAGAGTTGACAAATCAGGAACGAGAGGGCCAAAGTAATTTCTAAGGTAAGAACATGTTCAGCACAGCTTTGTGTGCAGAAGGGCCTGTATTGTGCTGTAGGTTTTCTATGTTTCAATGAGAGGGCACAGGTTTCAGCTGAGAAACAAGAGATAAAATAGGACATTGAGGGGCAACTTTTTTGACACAAAGGGAGGTGTTGATGTGGAATGAGCTGCCAGAGGAAGAGGCTGAGGCCGGTGCAATAACAGCTTGTAAAGGAAAGTTGGACAGTACACAGATAGAAAGGTTCAGGAGGTTATGAGCCAAATACTGACAAATGAGCAAACATGAGGAAATCTGCAGATGCTGGAAATTCAAGCAACACACACAAAATGCTGGTGGAATGCAGCAGGCCAGGCAGCATCTCTACGAGGAAGTACAGTCGACGTTTTGGGCTGAGACCCTTTGTCAGGACTAACTGAAAGAAAAGATAGTAAGAGATTTGAAAGTAGGAGGGGGAGGGGGAAATCCAAAATGATAGGAGAAGACCGCAGGGGTAGGGGTGAAGCTAAGAGCTGGAAAGGTGATTGGCAAAAGGGATACAGAGCTGGAGAAGGGAAAGGATCATGGGATGGGAGGCCTAGGGAGAAAGAAAGGGGGAGGGGAGCACCAGAAGGAGATGGAGAACAGGCAAGGAGTGATTGTGAGAGGGCAGAGAGAGGAAAAAAAGAAAAAAAAGGAGAGAAAAAAGGGGAGGAATAATAAATAAATAAATAAATAAATAAGGGATGGGGTAAGAAGGAAGGAAGGGGCATTTACGGAAGTTAGAGAAATCAATGTTCATGCCATCAGGTTGGAGGCTACCCAGCTGGAATATAAGGTGTTGTTCCTCCAACCTGAGTTTGGATTCATTTTGACAATAGAGGAGGCCATGGATAGACATATCAGAATGGGAATGGGACGTGGAATTAAAATGTGTGGCCACTGGGAGATCCTGCTTTCTTTTCCCCCGCCCCACCATTTTTGTGTGGTTTTCCCCCGTGTGCTCCTGCTTTGCCCCACACACGTTTTTAAGTAAGTTGCAGGCATGCTATGTTAGCACCTGAAGCATAGCGACACTTCTGGGACTGATCCATGCTGAGCCCGGACTACGTGGGTCATCGACGCGAACAACGTATTTCACTGTATGGTTCGATAGAAGTGACAAATAGTTCAATCTTTATCCTTGTACTCCACTGTTACTCACTCAGACTTCTTCAGAATCAGTTTCTAACCCCGTAACCTCCAACATTGGTCCCTGCCAGAAAAAATGCTCGGAAACCCCAGAGTTAGAAGGCCAAAGGGTTCTGGGTGTGTGAGAGCACATCCTCCTGGCAGTTTTGCTTTCAGGTTTCACCTCACCATCATTTGGAAATATATCGCCAATCTTTCGTGTCTGTTGGTTCTGAATCGCAGAAACCCCTCCCTACCAGTGCCATGAGAACATTGCCACCATTGTTGCATGTTTCGAGATACAGTGGAAAGCTGTTCTTGCATACTGTTCATATATTGTAGATCAGATCATTACAAAGTGCATTGAGTCAGAACAAGTTAAAACAATTAGAATGCAGAATAAAGTGTAATAGCTACAGAGAAGGTGCAGTGTAGATAAACAATAAGGTGCAAGATCATAATAAAGTTCAAAGTTCGAATAGATTGTGAGATCAAGAGCCTGCCTTATCGTACGAGGGAACTATTTAATAGTATACAACAGTGAGATACAACTTGTTCTTCCCAAGGCTGGTGGTACATGATTTCAGCCCTTTGTATCTTCTGCCCAATGGAAGAGGGGAGAAGGGAGGATGACCAGGGTGGATGGGGTCTTTGATTACAGGGACTGCTTTAATGAGACAGTGAGGAGCTCAGACAGAGTCCATGGAGTGGAGGTTGTTTCCGGCTTCCTTCCCTGGACTCTGTCCATTCTTCTCACTGCCTCAGTAAAATCTTCCCTAGTATTCAGGTGAGTGGTATGCTCTGGGGTAAGCTGTTGAGAAGGGGCAGGGAATAAAGAGGTTCATTGTGAGAAAAATGTGCTTCGTGTTCAAAATGATTTAGTGCACTCAGTGGCCCATTTCCACATCATATACCCCAGGTACTCACTGAGATGCACAGAATCACCCATTTTGAGATGAAAGCAGGACAGAGAGAAAAGCCAATTCAATTGATAAAATTAAACCATAAGACCATATGATATAGGAGCAGAATTAGGCCCTTTGGCCGATTAAATCTGCTCCGCCATATCATCATGGCTTATCTGTTCTCTCTCAGCATCAATCTTCTAGCTTCTCCCCATATCCCTTTGTCTTAAATATACTCAATGACTTGGCCTCCCCAGTCGAATTCCACAGATTCACCACGCTCTGGCTAAAGAAATTCCTCATCATCTCTGTTCTAAATGGATATCCCTCTATTCTGAGGCTTTGTCCTCTGGTTTTAGACACCGCACCATAGGAAGCATCCTTTCCGCATCCACTCTATTGAGACCTTTCAACATTCGGCAGGTTTCAATGAGATCCCTCCCTCATTCTTCTGAATTCCAGTGAGTAGAGGCCCAGAGTCAGCAAACGCTCCTCATATGATAAGCCTCTCAATCCTGGAATAATTTTCATGAAACTCCTTTAAACCCTCTCCAATGTCAGCACATCCTTTCTTAAATAGGGGATAAGAGATGAACTACTCAGAAGAAACATTTAAAATGATCAGAAAATAAATCACGAGGTCAGCAGGAGATGCTCATGGAGTGAGCACTGTTTCAGATTCGCTCCATAACCTTTACTTTTTTTAACCTATGATCACCGTTATTTAACTTATTTTTACCTACACCAGAAGATTCTTGTTACTTTTTTGGACTTACCTTTAAGAGTTTATTGTGAATTTTTGAAGAAAGGAATACAGAAATGGCTCTTAGATCTAAAGGGCGAGAACACGGGAAAGATTTTAACGGTAACAAGAAGAAGAAGACGACTGATTCTAAGGGCACTGAATTGACTTATGAAATGTTATTGGAGGTTTTAAATCAAAAATTTGAAGAACAACGACAAATTTTTAAACAAGATATAAAGGCTTTTCAAGATTATATGGATAAGACGGATTCAGTAGTTAACCAGCAGCAAGTTCTAATCGCAACTTTGCAAGAAGACGCTCGGAAGCGAGATTTGATAATTGAAAAATTGGAGCAGAACTTACTTTCGACGATTAAACAAGTGGAAACACTTAAAGCCAAGAGTGTAGACTTTGAGAATCGGTCCAGAAGACAGAACCTACGCATACTTGGTCTCCCGGAAGGTATTGAACAAGGGGACCCCTTGAAGTACTTTGCTCAACTTTTAAAGGATGCGTTCCCTTCTGTATTCCCAGACAGTCCTCCATTACTCGATCGCGCTCACAGAATTATGCATCGATCACCAAGTGCTTCAGCTAAACCACCAGTTGTAATTGTCCGATTTCACTATGTGCATGTAAAAGAGCAACTTATTCGTGTGGCTCGGCGTATAGGGATGGTCAAATTTCAAGATCACAATTTTTGTTTAGTAGAAGACTTTAGTCCTGAAGTAATGAAGGCAAGGCTTCTTTTTAAACCTCTGATGTCTGAATGTTATGAGAAAAATCTAAAACCTGCCCTCTTATACCCAGCGAAGTTCAGAATATCGCCTCCGAATGAACCAAGGCGAGTTTTCCTTTCTACATCTGAAGCGAGAAGCTTTCTGGATGAGAACTTCCCTACTGCTACGGACACTCATTCCAAATAAATGAGTGATTTTGATCATGCAAGATGGTTTTTATTTCCAAAACCAGATTTTGTTTCTGGCTATTGGTGTAGGTTTACTCTATATTTTATACTCTAGTTAAAGTTTTTTTTTTCGTGACATGCTAATCTTTTTATTTTACTTACTTCAACCACTGTACTTTATCTTTGGTCATTATTATTAATCTTTCGAAGGTGAATTTTTTTTTACTAAGATGGCGGTTTCTTCTCTAAAATATTTTTGGCTTTTTTTTTTATTTCGCCATTTTATTTTCTCTCGTCTTCTTCCTATAATGCATCTCTTATCATAGTTTAAATTTTTTTTTAGTTTGTTTGGGTTTTAACCCAATTTATAAGTTACTAGTGATTATACTCTTTTTGGGTTTTTTTACTACCAATTATATTAAGTGGTTTGGTTTTTGTATAGTGATTATTATTTCTTTAGAGTTTGGGTGGATCTTTTTTTTAATCCTTTATATACGGAGTTGTCTTCTGCTGATATGGGGGTAGATTTAGTTTCATCTTTTCTTTTTCCCAGCCTATCCCTTGCTGGGGTAGTCTTGTTTTTTCCTCTTGGGTGGGGGGTGGGAGGTCTTTTTCTAATTCTTATGTTTCTTTTATCACTTTTTTTTTAGTTTTTTCATTTGGGCTGATTTTAAACTACAAAAATGTCCGTGATGTCATCACTTCCGGGTCCTCCCCTTATTTTTGTTCCTCTTCCGGGTGCATGAGTTCATAAGTTGGTTAACCCTTTCTATACCAAAGGGTTGATTTCAGAAATATGGCTCAGACCATTAATTTTGTATCTTGGAATACTAATGGCTTAAACCATCCGATTAAACGGAAAAAGATTTTCAAAGTATTCCAAAGACTTAATGCTCATATTATTTTTGCACAAGAAACTCATGTGAGGAAAGAGGGCAATTATCACTTTTTTAGGTTTTGGAGGGGTAAACAGTATCATTCAAATTTGAATGCCAAAGTAAAGGGAGTTTCAATTTTTATTGACTCCTCTATTACATTTGTCCAACATGATATCTTTTCGGATCGGAATGGTAGATTTTTGTTAATTACTGGCTTATTTTTTAACAAAAAGGTTGCTATGGTTAATGTTTATGCTCCAAATGTGGATTGTCCCGATTTTTTAAAGTCCTTATTTACTTCTCTACCTAATCTAAATGAATATAAGTTAATAACGGGTGGTGACTTTAATTGTTGTTTAAATCCTTTGATGGACAAATCTTTATCTACTCAGACTTTACCTAATAAGTCCGCCACTTGTATTAACTCTTTTTTGACTGATAATGGAATTTTTGATATTTGGAGATTTCGGCATTCTAAGGACAAAGAGTTTTCATTTTTCTCACATGTTTATCATTCCTATTCGAGAACTGATTATTTTTTTATTGACTCTTGTTTTATTCCATCGGTAATTGGTTGTAATTATGATATTATAGCCATCTCTGACCATGCTCCATTAAAACTTTCTATTAAATTTACGGATACAGCTTCTAGTGCTAGACAATGGCGATTTGATTCTACCTTACTGCAAGATCCGGATTTTATTAAATTTATAAAGGAACAGATCGATTTCTTCTTTTTAACTAATTCCACGGATGATATTTCTTGCGTAACACTTTGGGACACTTTTAAAGCATATATACGTGGACAGATTATCTCCTACTCTGTTGGTCTGAGAAAACGCATCAAGAAGGAAACTCTTTTGTTGGTTGATAAAATTAAAGAGATTGACAAGAAATATTCGATTACTCCTAGTAAGGAGCTTTACAAACAAAGGGTTGAACTTCAAACGGTACATAGTTTATTACTTACATCTTCGATTGAAAATCAATTAATGAAAACCAGATCTGATTTTTATATACATAGTGATAAATTGGGTAAATTGTTAGCTAGTTAATTGAAGAATGCTTTGGTTAAACGTCAAATTACTAAGATCCATCAGCAGAATGGGGATCTGACAGTTAACCATGATGAGATAAATAAATCATTTCAAGATTTTTATACCTCCCTGTATCATTCCAAATTCCCTCATGATCGTAATACCATGTGTGATTTTCTTGGGAAATTGAATTTTCCAAAATTATCATCAGATGATCTTTCAATATTAGAAACTCCTATTACGGATGCAGAAATTAAAGGGGTTATTTCCTCTATGAATTCTGGGAAAGCACCAGGTCCAGATGGGTATACAGTAGAATTTTTAAAATGTTTTTCCGCTACTCTTTCTCCTTGGTTATGCAGGGTTTTTGAAGAAGCAATTAGATTGGGCAATTTGCCACAATCTTTTTATAGAGCTTCCATTTCTTTAATATTGAAGAAAGATAAAGACCCTACTGACTGTGCATCCTATAGACCAATATCTTTATTGAATGTAAATTCCAAGATCTTTTCCAAGTTACTGGCATCCAGGCTGGAGAAGGTATTACCCCAAATTATTTTGGAAGATCAAACCGGTTTTATTAAAAATCGCTATTCTTTTTTCAATGTTAGGAGATTATTGAATATTGTTTATACTCCTTCACATAGCACCTCAGAATGTGTCATTTCATTAGATGCGGAGAAAGCATTTGATAGAGTTGAATGGCCATACTTATTTAATGTGCTTGAGAAGTTAAATTTTAGTCCGACATTCATTTCCTGGATTAAACTGATATATCATACTCCAGTAGCCTCGGTGCTTACTAACAATCAAAGATCTCCCTTTTTTCATTTATTTCGGAGTACTAGACAAGGTTGTCCTCTTAGTCCATTATTATTTGATATTGCTTTAGAACCCTTGGCAATTGCTATCAGAGAATCACAGAACATTTTTGGCATTAATCGTGGGACAGATATACATAAGTTATCATTATATGCAGATGATTTATTATTATTTATTTCTGATCCTGAGAAATCCATTCCTGCAGTTTTATCATTGTTGGCTCAATTTAGTGATTTTTCCGGGTATAAATTAAATCTTAATAAGAGTGAATTGTTTCCTTTAAATAGACAGGTTCCAATTTATGGAAATTTACCTTTTAAATTAGTTAATGACTCTTTTATTTATTTAGGGATTAAAATCACAAAAAACTATAAAGACTTATTTAAGGTTAATTTTTTACCCTTAATCGATCAGATTAAATGTTTGTTTACTAAGTGGTCACCACTATCTTTATCTCTGATAGGTCGGATTAACGCTATTAAGATGGTTATTTTACCCAAGTTTTTATATATAGTTCAAGCGGTACCTATTTTTATTCTGAAATCTTTCTTTGCTAATGTTGATTCAAAAATTTCCTCATATATATGGCAGAATACAAATCCCAGGTTAGGTAAAATTTATTTACAGAAGGCAAGGAAGGTAGGTGGATTGGCATTGCCTAATTTTAGATTTTATTATTGGGCAGTTAATATCCGATATTTGATATGTTGGTTAAAGGATTGGGATATATCTTTTAGCCCTCATTGGGTGAACCTGGAAATTAAATCTGTACAAGGATTTGCATTGGGTTCTATTTTAGGGACTTCTCTTCCCTTTGCTCTTTCTAAATTGCCAAAACGAATTGATAACCCGATAGTTAAATATACTTTATGTATATGGTTTCAATTTTGGAAATTTTTTGGCTTGACTCAGTTTGTTTTAAATATTCCTATTGTATCCAATTGCTTTTTTTATCCTTCTATTATAGACCAAGCTTATTCAGCTTGGAAGACTAAAGGATTACTACAATTTTCCGATTTATTTTTGGATAATTGTTTTGTGTCTTTTGAGCAATTATCTAATAAATATAATTTGCCTAGATTTCATTTTTTTAGATATTTACAGATTAGGAATTTCTTAAATACTGTACTTCCTACTTTTCCAAATTTTGTGTCTTCAGGTATTTTGGAGAATTTGTTTGAACTAAATCCTTTTCAGAAAGGGCTAATATCAAAACTTCACAATATAATTATGAAGATACATTCAGAGCCCTTTTATAAGACTAAAAATGATTGGGAAAGAGAACTTAACCTTACTATCCCTATTGAGAATTGGGATAAAATTCTTCAATTAGTTAATACATCATCTATATGTGCTAAACATTCATTAATACAGTTTAAAGTTGTGCACAGGGCTCATATGTCCAAGGATAAATTGGCTCATTTTTATTCCTATATAAATCCTATTTGTGACAGATGTCATTCTGAGATAACGTCTTTAACTCATATGTTCTGGTCGTGTCCGCTTTTGAAAAAATATTGGAAAGATATTTTTGATATTATTTCTGTGGTATTGAACATTGATTTACAACCACATCCTATTACTGCAATTTTTGGTTTACCAATGATGGACTCACTCCATTTATCCTCTTCCGCTTGTCGAATGATTGCATTTCTTACATTAATGGCTAGAAGATCTGTTTTGTTGAATTGGAAAGAAACTAATCCTCCTACCGTATTTCATTGGTTTTCTCAAACTATGTTATGTCTAAATTTAGAAAAAATTAGAAGTGTTGTATTTGATACTTCTATTAAATTTGAAAAGATATGGAGACCATTTATTCAATATTTTCATATGATGTAATATGACCCTGTTCCAAACCTATTTGTTTTTCCAGTTTCGATTTTATATATGTTGAGAGGATCGGAGTTGACGACACTGATGATTTTGTA
This sequence comes from Hemitrygon akajei, assembly GCF_048418815.1. NCBI lineage: Eukaryota > Metazoa > Chordata > Chondrichthyes > Myliobatiformes > Dasyatidae > Hemitrygon > Hemitrygon akajei. Next base: position 212,860,554 of record NC_133124.1, on the reverse strand, counting down.
TTTTTGTGAGATATTATAAACAGCCCTTTTTTTCCATTTTTTCTTTTTCTCTTTTTTCTTTTTTTTTTTGTTTTTTCTTTATTAGTTATTAGATTATTAGATTAGTTTTCTTTTGCATAATTTTTTTTCTTTTTCTTTTTTCTGTTTTTTTAATATATACTATGATATACCTAGGTTTGCCTTGTTTATTTGTATATTGTATCATTCACGATTTGGGAATACTCATTTATACTGTAATCATTGCTTATGTATTCTTTCATGTTTAGTCGAAATGTGTATGTTTGTAATCCCATTATCTTTGTATTAATTTTATTTTGTTGATATTAATAACAATAATAAAAAGATTGAGAAAGAAAAAAAAAGAAAGAAAATAAATCACAGCAATAAATGTTTCACATGACCCTCCCTATCATGGCTGATGGGCAGTCTCCCAGTGACCACTTTATTAGATACCCCTACTTGTTAATGCAAATATCTAACCAGCCAATCATGTGGCAGCACTCAATGCATGAAAGTATGCAGACATGGTCAAGAGTTCAGTTGTTGTTCAGACCAAACATCAGAATGGGGATGAAGTGTGATCTAAGTGACTTTGACCGTGGAATGATTGTTGGTGCCAGACGGGGTGGTTCTGTATCTCAGAAACTGATGATCTCTGGGGATTTTCATGCATAACAATCTCTAGAGTTTACAGAGAATGGTGTGAGAAACAAAAAACATCCAGTGAGTGACAGCTCTGTGGGTGAAAGCGCCTTGTTAATGAGAGCGGTCAGAGGAGAATGGCCAGACTGGTTCAAGCTGACAGGAAGGCAACAGTAACTCAAATAACGACAGTGGTGTGCAGGAGGGCATCTCTGAATGCACAACACGTTGAACCTTGAAGTGGATGGGCCACAGCAACAGAAGATCACACTAGGTTCCAGTCCCGTACCTAAGAAAGTGGCCACTGCATGTCTTTCAGCATACAGTTAAGCTGCAGAAACACTTCTTTCCCGGAATCAATGGTGTATCGATGGCTGTAAAGCCAGCAGACGCTCAGAACACAATGAGTTCACTGCACCTCATAAATAGAACAGAGATTGTGTGCAAATGATTGACAGGGGCCAAGTGGTAATTTTAACCCTGAGAGTTCAGCAAAGATCTCTGAAGTATTTTACAGTGAACGGATTGACTGCAACCAACAAATTAAAGAGCGAACATAGCCAGTGTATAAACATCGATTGACGGTTCAGTGGAGATTCCCTGGGGTCCACTCATCGCTGAACCTAAATTGGAAACAGATGCTTCCCCATTGAAATGACAGAATTGGCAGAAGCCAGAGGCCTGCTTTGGAACTGAGATAAAATTTAAGGCAAACTTTGTCAATTACAAACTGTCAAAGTGACATTGTAGATGACATTATAGATGTAGAGCTGGGTGAGGGGGGGGGATGGTGGGACATGAACATTAGATTGTGACCTTTTGTACCTCTCGTCAAATACCAAGATTCATGGAAGACAGAGCAAATCTGTCAGTGCTCATGCATCAAGTGTAACTTTATTGGCCACTGGTTAAATTGCAAAGAGGTAATTCTTAGAGCTTAATCAATCATTTTCCCTTCTACTCGCTGTCAGATCTGCTTTGTACTTCCAACACTTTTCAAGAGGGTTTCTGACATTGTTTTGGAAAGAGAATATGTTGACATTGCATTCTGATTCCAACTTGGCTTTCTCCTTTTGTTTTACCTATTGGCAGAACATTTTCTGAAAGCCTAATGCTTTCCCGATAAAAGTCTCTAACTTGTAGAAACATAGAAAACCTACAGCACAATACAGTCCCTTCGGCCCACAAAGAACATGTCCCTAACTTAGAAATTACTAGGCTTACCCACAGCCCTCTGTTTTTCTAAGCTCCTTGTACCTATCCAGAAGTCTCTTAAAAGACCCTATCGTACCTGCCTCCACCACCGTCGCTGGAAGCCATTCCACACACTCACCACTCTCTGTGTAAAAAACTTACCCCTGACATCTCCTCTGTACCTACTCCCCAGCACCCTAAACCTGTGTCCTCTTGTGGCAACCATTTCAGCCCTGGGAAAAAGCCTCTGACTAACCACACAATCAATGCCTCTCATCAAGATGTCTTCAGAAACCAGTTCAACGATGCTGGAAATCCAAGGCAACACACACAAAATGCTGGAGGAAGTCAGCAGGTCAAACAGCATTTATTGAAATGAATAAACAGTCGACGTTTCAGGCTGAGAACCTTCTCAGTCCCAAAGAAGGGTGCCGAAATATTGACTGTTTAGTCATTTCCACAGATGATGACTGACTTGCTGAGTCCCTCTAGCACTTTATTGTGGTCACCTTCAAAGCAAGACATCCAATGTATCAAATTTTCCATAATTATCAGCCCAGATATTTTAAGCAGATAATACCTGATGAAGACTGAAAGTAGCACTCCATTATAGAAGTAGAGTCAGGATCAGCTTTAATACCACTGACATCATCAACATGATGTGCCATGTCGTATGGTCACAACACAGCAACGATCTCCCCTGCCAGCAGCCAGTGGTGCCTCATAAGAAGCATCTCCCTTACCTCCTGGAGTGAAACACAGGGGAAGAGATGGCATCTACAGGTGCAAGTTCAATAAATAGGGGGACTTGATTTGGACTCCATAATATAGTAGTTTGCTCAGTTCATTATGTGCGGTGTCATATGTATGACGTGGGTGATCACGGTCTTTCCATGACCATGATTGTTCTTGGCAAATTTTTCTAAAGAAGTGGTTCACCATTGCCTTCTTCTGGGCAGTGTCTTTACAAGATGGGTGACCCCAGACATTATCAATACTCTGCAGAGATCATCTGCCCAGCATCTGTAGTCGCATAACCAGGATGCCAGCCGCTCATATGACCATCTACCACCTGCTCCCATGGCTTCACATGACCCTGATTGGGGGCTAAGCAGGTGTTACACCTTGTCCAAGGGTGACGTGCAGGCTAGGGGAGCAAAGAAGCGCCTCACACTTCCTTTGGGAGAGATGTACCTCCACTCCACCACCCATTCACTGACATATGACTCAAAATTTGTTGTTTTGCAGCAGCATTAGAGTGTGAAATTTTATTTATTTATTGAGATTCTGTGTGGAATAGGTTCTTCCACCCCTTTAGCCATGCCACAAGCAAACCCCCAGTTTAATCAGAGCCTAAACACAGGACAATTTACAATGACCAATTAACCTACCAACCGGTCCATCTTTGGACTGTGGGAGGAAACCACAGCACCTAGAGGAAAAGAAGAGCGCAAAAGTAGTGAAGTAGTGTTCATGGATTAGTTCATTGTCCATTCAGAAACCTGATGGCAGAGGGATAGAAGCTGCTTCCAATCCTGTCATTGCCCCTGGCTGTACTTTAAACATAAACATAGAAACATAAAAAATAGGTGCAGGAGTAGGCCATTCGGCCCTTCCAGCCTGCACCGCCATTCAATATGATCATGGCTGATCATCCAACTCAGAACCCTGTACCTGCTTTCTCTCCATACCCCCTGATCCCTTTAGCCACAAGGGCCATATCTAACTTCCTCTTAAATATAGCCAATGAACCGGCCTCAACTGTTTCCTGTGACAGAGAATTCCACAGATTCACCACTCTCTGTGTGAAGAAGTTTTTCCTCATCTCAGTCCTAAAAGGCTTCCCCTTTATCCTTAAACTGTGACCCCTCGTTCTGGACTTCCCCAACATCGGAAACAATCTTCCTGCATCTAGCCTGTCCAACCCCTTTAGAATTTTATACATTTCAATAAGATCCCCCCTCAATCTTCTAAATTCCAGTGAGTATAAGCCTAGTCTTTCTTCATATGAAAGTCCTGCCATCCCAGGAATCAATCTGGTGAACCTTCTCTGTACTCCCTCTATGGCAAGAATGTTTTTCCTCAGATTAGGGGACCAAATCTGCACACAGTATTCTAGGTGTGGTCTCACCAAGGCCTTGTACAACTGCAGTAGAACCTCCCTGCTCCTGTACTCAAATCCTTTTGCTATGAATGCCAACATACCATTTGCCTTTTTCACCGCCTGCTGTACCTGCATGCCCACCTTTAATGACTTGTGTACAATGACACCCAGGTCTTGTTGCACCTCCCCTTTTCCTAATTGGCCACCGTTCAGATAATAATCTGTTTCCCTGTTCTTGCAACCAAAGTGGATAACCTCACATTTATCCATATTAAATTGCATCTGCCATGAATTTGCCTACTCACCTAACGTATCTAAGTCACCCTGCATCCTCTTAGCATCCTCCTCACAACTAACACCGCCGCCTAGCTTCGTGTCATCCGCAAACTTGGAGATGCTGCTTTTAATTCCCTCGTCTAAATCATTAATATATATTGTAAACAACTGGGGTCCCAGCACTGAGCCTTGCGGTACCCCACTAGTCACTGCCTGCCATTCTGAAAATCACACACAAAGCCTTCAGGCTTGTTTTTACAACACTCTTAGCCCTTATACAATTATGTTGAAAAGTGGCTCATTTTGCTTTTTGCCCTGGATTTGCCTGCCTGCCACTTTTACTTTTCACCTTACTACTTTTTGCTTCTACCCTCATTTTACACCCCTCTGTCTCTCTGCACTTGTTCCCATCCCCCTGCCACATTAGTTTAAAGCCTCCTGAACAGCAGTAGCAAATGCTCCCCCTAGGACATTGGTTCCAGTCCAGCCCAGGTGCAGACCGTCCTGTTTATACCAGTCCCACCTCCCCCAGAACTGGTTCCAATGCCTCAGAAATTTGAATCCCTGCCCCTTGCACCAATTTTCAAGCCACATATTCATCTGAAATATCCTCCTATTTCTACTCTGACTAGCACGTGGCACTGGTAGTAATCCAGAGATTATTACCTTTGTGGTCCTACTTTTTAGTTTATCGCTTAACTCCCTAAATTCACCTTGTAGGACCTCATCCCGTTTTTTTACCTATATCGTTGGTACCTATGTGCACCACAACCACTGGCTGTTCACCCTCCCATTCCAGAATGTCCTGCAGCCGCTCAGAGACATCCTTGACCCTTGCAACAGGGAGGCAACATACCATCCTGGAGTCTCGTTTGCGGCTGCAGAAACGCCTATCTATTCCCCTTACAATCGAATCCCCTATCACTATAGCTCTCACGTTCCTTTTCCTTCCCTCCTGTGCCGCAGAGCCACCCATGGTGCAATGAACTCGGCTGCTGCTGCCTTCCCCTGATGAGACATCTCCCCCAACAGTATCCAAAACAGTATATCTGTTTAGGAGGGAGATGACCTCAGGGGACTCCTGTACTACCTGCCTACTGCTACGCTGTCTAGTGGGAAGAACTTTAGAGAGAAGAACTCAAAGCATAAACTTCTTTCCAAATAGCAGCCACGAACAGTTCTGACACCAAGAATAATATTGGCCACTTGATAGCATATTACATCATCAACATGACAAATCATTAGATCAACTATTCTATTTAGAACCCCCACAACCCCCTCTACTACCTGCGTCACTGCACTGTAAATATGTTAAATCACTTGGTATAATGCTGTTACTTTTTAAATATATACTGGAATTTATGTATTTATGCATACTTTATATCCATGCTTTAACTTATTTTTATATAATTCTTTACTCTGTATAATTGTCCAACATTGTCCTTTTTTGCTTCAAGTATTGCCAACACACCACCACAAATACCTTATACATGTAAATGTATATAGTGAATAAAATTGATTCTTGAACCTTGAAAATGTGATCAAAAATCAGAATGAATTAGACTTCTTTTATGGTCCATGAATTATTGTTCAAGTACAAGGTATGGGGGTACTGGGGTTGGAGCTACTGCACAGGACTGCATTAGGCCCAAAGAGTTGTAAACTTAATCAGCTCTATCATGGACATGAGCCTCTGTAGCATCCAGGACATCTTCAAGGAGCAGGGCCACAAAAAGACGGCATCCATCATTAAGGACTCCCATCACCCAGGACATGCCCTCTTCTCATTGCTACCATCAGGAGGAGGTAGAGAAGCCTGAAGGCACACACTCAACGATTCTGGAACAGCTTCTTCCCCTCTGCAATTTGATTTCTGAATGGACATTGAACCCATGAACACTACCTCACCACTTTTTTAATTTCTGTTTTTGCACTACTTATTTAACTATTTCATATACATATATACTTACTGTAATCCAGAGTTTTTTCCCTATTATCATGCATTTTATTGTAATGCTGCCGCAAAGACAACAATACCATGACCTTTGCTGGTGATACTAAATCTGATTCGGATTCTGAAGAACTGATAATGCTTGTGCTAATTGGTGGAGTGGAGAAGGCTCACTGCATTTGACACACATTTTCAAGAGGAATTTGAGGCTGCGTTGATCTCCTCTCACTGCAATAGTGTATTCGATGAGGTCAGTGAGCTCAGAATAGAAGGGAACTACTTGGGTTAAGATACACAAAAAGCTGGAGGAGCTCAGCAGGTCAGGCTGCATCTATTGCAGGGTTTCCAACTTGGGGTCCACGGACCTCTCGATCAATAATATGAGTACATGGCATAAAAAAGGTTGGGAACACCTAATCTACAGAGAGAAGTAAAGAGTCAATGTTTCAGGCCAAGACAATTCATCAGGACTGGAAAAGAAGGGCGAGGAAGCCAAAATATGAAGAATTTGGGTGGGGGGGGGAGGGGAAGAAGAACAAGCTGGAAGGTGATAGGTGAAGCTAGGTAAGGGGGAGGTAAGATAGGTGGGTGAGGGAGGGAAAATGAAGTGAGAAGCTGGGATGCGATAGGTGGAATAGGTGGAGGGCTGAAGAAGAAGGAATCTGATAGGAGAGGAGTCTGGACTATGGGAGAAAGGGAAGGAGGGAGGTGATGGGGAGCCATAATGGGAAATTGTTAACCAGACACAGCATGTGCACTGCTGAGAAGGAAACAGAATCATGAGTAAGCCATTCAGCCCCTTTGTTTCTGCTCTGCTTTTCAACAAGAGATCATGGCTGACATTTACTTCAGTGTACAACACCACTTCCTTCACTTACCTCAATTTCCCTAATTCTCTTAGTATCTAAAAATCTATCAAATTGCTCCTTTGGGTCCACTCAGTACCCAAACGTCGACAACCTTTGAGTATCCAATGGTTCATTACTCTCTATGTGAGACCATAAGACCCTAAGATGTAAGAGCAGAATTGGGCAATTTGGCCCATTGGGACTGCTCCACCATTCCATTGTGGCTGATTTATTAACCTTCTCTACCCCATTCTCCAGCCTTCTCCCTGTTTTTCTCTTTCTTATTCATCAATTGAGGGCAACTTTATTCTGGGGGGGGGGGGGACGAACAAGGGTATAGCAACAACACAAATATGCTGGTTGTTTAAGACCAAGGTGTATGGAATTATTTTCCTTCTACAGTGTGGTCTATCTGAAATACTCTGCCCCGAGGATGGTGGAGGGCAGATTATTAGACGCGACCCACACAGAGAATGGACGGAACTGAGGTGTGAGGTGAAGTCATTCCCTTTCATGAGAGTATTGAATGAATTCTGAGTATCTGACCCCTGATTCTAAACTTACCTACAAAATGCCGGAGGAACTCAGCAGGTCAGACAGCATCTACGGAGGGAAATGGACAGGAAACATTTTGGGTTGAGACCCTGCATTTGAACTGGAAAGGAAGAGGGGAGATGGCCAGAATACAAAGGTGGGGGAGTGGTGGAGAAAGAGCTGATAGGTGATAGTGAATCCAGATGACAGGGCTATGGGGGTGAGAGGGGGGTGAAGGTTGATAGGCAGATAAGGGAGGGGAGATGTGAGAAGAGGGAGGCGATAGATAGAAGTGACAAAAGGAAATTTCAGAATCAGAATCAGTTTTAATATCACCAGCATATGTCGTAAAGTTAACAAATTTCGCAACATCTGCTTGTGATATAAAACCGGATTCTGATTTTGATTTGTTATCTTTGATGCAGCAGTACAATGCAATACATGATAACAGAAAAAAGAAAAAGTTATTTACAGTAACTATATATATATTAAATAGTTAAATTAAATAAGTAGTGCAAAATAAAAATTAAAAAAAGTAGTGTGAGGTAGTGTTCATGTGTTCAATGTCCATTCAGAAATCAGATGGCAGACGGGATAAAGCAGGTCGGACAGCACCTGTGAAAAAGTGTGAACAGTTGATGTTTCGGGCAGGGAACCTTCTTCAGGACTGGAAATGAAGGTGGGTGGGAAAGGTCAGGGGCTGGAGAAGAAGGAATCTGATAGTGAGAGGGACTGTTTACTCTTTTTCATAGATGCTGCCTGACCTGCTGAGTTCCTCCAGCAATTTGTGTGTAATTGCGCTGGATTTCCAGCATCTGTAGATTTCCTTGTGTTTGCTCAGATCAACTCTCTGGGGGAAGAAACTTTCAAGATGTTGTGAAATTTTTATTTTAGTAGCCCTATATCTCTTTCCAGAATGGAGCTTTTGGAAAAGGCAGTTTGCTGGGTGGGTAATGTTCACATATTTTCAGCCCATTAACTGATTTATTATCTACACTAGCATATTACCCCAGTACTGAGTACTCTTCTTTTGATTAGTGAGTTCTTGCAGGGGCTTCAGGAAGACTTGCATCATGTCACTTACATTGTCCTTACCTATTCTACTAGTCACAAATTTCTAAAAGTGTAGACAAACAAAAATCTAGATTTAGTCTGCCTAATTGTATTTTTCAACTATCCTGTCACTTCTTCCTAAGTAACAGATTCCAAAGTTTTCTCTTTTGCTGACACTGGACTTTGTTCGTTCGTTATGTGACATGTCTATGACGTCATCATTATGTGCCGTGTCTTATGACGTGGGTGACCATTGTCATTCCATGACCATGAACGTTTTTGGCAAATTTTTCTACGGAAGTGGTTGGCCATTACCTTCTCCTGGGCGGTGTCTTTACAAAACGGGTGACCCCCAGCCATTATCAATGCTCTTCAGAGATTGCCTTCCTGGCATCAGTGGTCGCATAACCAGGACTTGTGATCTGCACCAGCTGCTCATACGACCATCCACCACCTGATCCCGTGGCTTCATGAGACCCTGATTCGGGGGGGGGGGGGGGAAGACCAAGCAAGTGCTACACTTTGCCCCAAGGGTGACCTGCAGGCTAGGGGAAGGAAGGAAAACCTTATACCTCCTTTTGTAGAGACCCTGCCACTCATAGACTTAAATCCCCATAAATCCTTAGTTTCTCTTTTCCTTCCTAAAGAATGGGTATATATTGAGCTTCCAATCTAGTGGTACCAATATATAATCTGTGGAATTTTGGAAGATGACAACCAATTACATTTATTGTCTGCATGGTCCTCAAATGCATGGAAATGAGTTGTGAGTATTACTGTTAGTCCCCTTACTCTCTCCAATTCTATTTGTTTTCTTACCAATACTCATTTCTTTTAACTCTAGCAGCCTTTTAGTGACCATCCGGTCCTTAATTTGGAAATTTAAGGCAGCTGAAGGGACAGGCTGTATTTAGAAGATGGGCCAATCCAGTTTGGATAAGTAGAAGGATCCCTTTCAACTGCTCAGCCTTAGAAATTGAGCAAATATGTCCAAAATCTTACTACAACATGTGAGATTACTATCACAAACAAGAATGCACAAAGTGGAAAAAATGGTTAAGAAAACTGAGAGAAAACATTTTTGCTTTTTGCTTCTTTGTCCTTGACTGCATTGGGTAACACGGTATCATAGTGGTTAGCACAATCACTTTATAATGCCAGGGGTCACCGACCAGAGCTTGATTCTCCTGAACTGTCTGCAAGGACTTCACACCTTCTCCCCATGACCGTGTGCATTTCCACCAGCTGTTCTAGTTTCCTCCCACATTAGAAAGATGAACGGTTTGGGTTAGTGAGTCGTGGGCGTGCTGGAAATGTGGCAACACTTGCAGTTTGCCCCCAGCACAATTCCTGGACTGTGTTGGTTGTTGACACAAAATGATGCATTTCACTGCATCATTGATAGAGATACAGCTTGAAACAGGGCCTCCTGGCCCTTTGAGCCGTACTGCCCAGCAACCCACAATCGAATCCTAGACTAATCACAGGATAATTTACAATAACCAATTAACCTACTAGCAGGTACTTACAGGCAGTGGCAGGAATTGAACTGGATCACTGGTACTCTAACCGTGCCACTCAAGCAGTATTACCAATGATCTAAGGATATGAAATGATTCTTTTGTTTCATTGGATGTGACTCCAGTCCAATGGCACTTCCTGATGAGTAATGGGAAGCTTAGTGTGACGCCACAAAAACCACTGCAACAGGCGAGACACAAAGTGTTTAGTGGCTGAGTCAGCGTGCGAGGGGAACGCACAGCTGAGGAGGGGTGATATAGAAGGTCAACTCACGTGGTTTCATGAGACATGCCTTCCTTTTTGCTCTCTTCATCATTTGGCCACTCCACGTAACACACAACTCTGCCTGGCAACTCCTCTGTTTTGGAGTAATAGCACTGTGGAAAGGCGAGGGACAGGGCCATCACCCAGATGATGCCAATGACGACTTTGGTTGCAGTTGCCGACAGTCTTTGTTTCAGTGGATGAATGATAGCCATGTACCTGTGGAACAGATAAGAGTCAGGCTGTAAAAAGAGGAGGTTGCCTATTTTCTTCTCATCTCCTCTTTCAAAATCCTCATCATGCTCAAATCAAGTCTATAATATAATACTTGTTATTGAGTTACCACAAATGACTACAGATGCAGGAGCAACAAGTTATCCGCTAGAGGAATTCATAGGGTCAAGAATATCCCAGTGGGAAAGGAATTCACTTCACTTTTCTTCCAATAAGATGGCAGTGCACTCAGATTCAGCTGCCTCTCAGGGGCCAACAGAGGTGTGTTTTTTTAAAAAAAAATTTTAGAATCACAAGACAATGTTGGGCTCCAGGAACTTTGGATATTGCAGTTCTACCCCATCAGTGAGCTGCTCATTGGGGGAGGAGCTGGATTTGGTGCAGACCGTGTTGCTGCCTGGTACAGGAAGGCATTGAAGGCATTGGAGTTGGGGCGAGAGGGCGGTGTGCACTGTAGCTACAGGTGATTGCCTTGGACGTTTGGCTTGCGATCACAGGAACTTGTCAAGCATTGATAATGTAAGTGCTGCAGGCCCATTTCACTCATGTGGTGGTACGACAGGCGGCAGGGGAGCTGCGTGGCCTCGGTTGTATTGAGGACTAGGCCACAAGCCGCAGGCTTGCTTGCTGCTGCAGCCCAGAAGAGAAGATGCCAGAGGTTCAGTTGGGGGCTGGCTTTTCCCATCAGTGATGCCCTCCAGTATTCAATTGGTGGAGGGACAAGCTGGATTACGTGTATGTGTTTCTCTGCAGACTGCTGGAACTAATGATTTGAGGGACATGTCATACAGAGACTTGGGCTATATATATATATAGGAACATTTAATAGGAGTAGGCCATCTGGCCTGTTGAGCCTGCTCCACCATTCAATAACATCATGGCTGATCTGGTCATGGACTCATCTCCACCCACTTGATTTTGTCCCATAACCCTTAATTCCCCTACTATGCTAAAATCTATCCAACCTTGTCTTAAATATATTTACTGAGGTAGCCTCCTCTGCTTCATTGGGCAGAGAATTCCACAGATTCCCCACTCTCTGGGAAAAGCATATCCTCATTATCTCTGTCCTAAATCTACTCCCGTGAATCTTGAGCCTATATCTCCTAATTCTAGTCTCACCTAGTAGTGGAAACAGCTTTCCTGCCTCTATCTTATCCATCCCTTTCATAATTTTATATGTTTCTATAAGATCTCCTCTCATTCTTCTGAATTCCAATGACTCCAGATGACTCAATCTCTCCTCATAGTCTGTTCCCCTCTTCTCTAGAATCAACCTGATGAACCTTCTCTGCACTGCCTCCAAAGCCAGTATATCCTTCCTCAAGTAAGGAGACCAGAACTGCATGCAGTACTCCAGGTGCAGCCTCACCAGTACCCTGTACAGTTGCAGCATAACCTCCCTGCTCTTACACTCAGTCCCTCTAGCAATGAAGACCAACATCCTATTTGCCTTTTTGATAGCCTGCTGCACCTGCAAACCAACCTTTTGTGATTCAAGCACAAGCACTCCCAAGTCCCTCTGCACAGCAGCATGCTGCAATTTTGTACCATTTAAATAATAATCTGCTCTTTCACTTTTCCTTTCAAAGTGGATGACCTCACATTTACCAACATTGTACTCCATTTGCCAGATGCTTGCCCATTCACTTAACCAATCTACATCTCTCTGTGGACTCTTCATATCTTCTGCACAAATTACTTTTCCACCTTTTCCACTCAATTTAGTATCATCAGCAAAGTTAGTCCCTGTGGTCCCCTCTTTCAGATCGTTAATGTATATCATGAATAGTTGTGAGCCCAGCACTGACCCCTGCGGCACACGTTACTCTGCCAACCAGAGTAACATCCATGTATGTCAACTCTCTGCTTTCTGTTAGTTAACCAATCCTCTATCCATACTAATACATCACACCCAACTCTAGGTATCCTTATCTTATGGATAAGTCTTTTATGTGGCACCTTATCAAATGCTCTCTAGAAATCCAAGTAAATAACGTTCATCTGTTCTCCTCCATCCACTATGCTCGTTATATCCTCAAAGAACTCCAGTAAGTTTGTCAAACAGGACCTGCCTTTGCTGAATCCATGCTGCATCTGCCTGATGGATCCATTTCTTTCCAGATGTCTTTTCTTTCCTGATATATTTTTTTCTGCGTGACTGTAGGTGTGCTCCTTACCTTGAACGTGCTGTGTGCCTTGTGCTGTATATTTGTATATTTTTTGCACCTTGGCCCCAAGCTGTTCCACTGGATTGTATTCATGTATGGTTGAATAATAAATAAAGCTGAATTTGATTTTATTTGAATTGCACCATTTGGGGTTGAAACCCTGCATCATGACTGAGAGGGTAGGTGACTAGTATGAAGGAGAGAGGGGGAGTGGAGAGACAGGAGCCCGATGTGACTGGTGAACTTAAGAGACATGAATGAGGTAGGAGAGGGTATGCTGTGGCTGGATGATGGATGGAGGCAGACAGAGAGGGAAAACTTGAGAGGGAGATGGATCGAGGTGGGAGGAGGGGAGAATGAAGGTTAGAGAGAGCTGCTGGAGGGAGATAAACAGCTGTTCTGATCCAAAGAGCAAAGGAGTTGACAATAGGAATTATTAGAGAGGAGGACGGCATTGGGGCCATAACCACATGGATGGAGGCTGTAGATGAACCATGGTTGAATAGACAGGATGGGGAGGGGGATGATGCTGGGTGATGGTGCGGGACAGGGTGTATGAAAGGGGGCAGAATGGGATTAGGGGAGGACTGGAAAAAGAGAGAGAGTGGGGTAAAGGTGAAAAGCCACCAGACAGGAGGGTTACTTAAAGCTGGCCATTAGCTTGGCGACCACCCAGGTGAACAATGAGGTTTTGTTCCTAACAATTTATTAATTATTCTTCCCCACTGCTGCTGGCGAGCTATTCAACCATGAGGGCATCATAGCCAGGTTTCCCTGCCCTTGCTTAATATCAACAGCCATTTCTTTACAGAAATCTTCATAGAGATGGTGTTTAATCTGGAGATGTGTGAGGTACTGTACTTTGGGAGATCAAACTTAAGGGGACAGTACAGAGTTTGTAGCAGGACCCCTAACAGTATTAATTAATCAATTACTTAATTTTAAAACTTGTTTAGTTACAGCACGGAGTAGGCCCCTTTGGCCCTTTCAGCCTTGCTGCCCAGCAACTCCCAATCACGGGACAATTTGCTGGGGAGAAAGTACAAATTCCTTACAGACAGCGATGGGAATTGAACCAAACATAAAGCAGTGTGTTAACCACTTTGCTACTGTGTAGCTTAGATAGAGAAAGATCTTGGGGTGCAAGTCCATAGCTCCCTGAAAGAGGTGGCACATGTTGATAGTGTAGTAAAGAATATTATACTTGCCTTAATTAGTCAAAGCAATAAGTTCAAGAGCCAAGAGGTTATGTTGCAGCTTTATAAAACTGGTTAGATCTGTGCCTGGAGTATTGCATTCAATTCTGGACACTATTATAGGAAGGATGTGGAGGCTTTGAAAAGGGTACAGAAGAGGTTTACCGGGATTCTGATTGTATTAGAGGGCATGTGGTATGAAGAGAGTTTCAATAAGTTTGTGTTGTCTATTCTCTGGAGCAGCAGAGACCGAGGGAGACTTGACAAATGTTTATAATTATGAGGAGTAAAGATAGAAAAGGCAGAACATATATTATTCCTTGAGCTGAAATGGTTAATACCAGAGAGCATGCACTTAAGGTGAGGGGGGATAAGTTCAAAGGAGATTGTTGGGCCAAGACTAGTGGAAGTCTGGAATATGCTTCCTGGGTTGGTAATGGAGGCAAATGCCACACAGACAATTGAAGAGGTCTAAGGCAAATGAATGTGCAGATATTGGAGGTACATCGTCTTCAGTAGGGAGAAGGGTGTAGATTAGTAGGCTTTCTACCCCACCACCACTACACATCACCTAGAGTTACTTTGCTTACATAAAGTCAGTCTATGTATATAACAGTTACTTGTACATTGTGTTTTATAGGATTGCTTTAATATTTATCTTTTTGTGTTTTTTTGTATTGTGTTCCTGATGCTTATTGCATTTTTTTACACTGCTTTGTATCTGGAGTAATAATCATTTCATTCTCTTTTACCCCTGTGAGCTGTTGGTCTCCCATCTCGCTGTGTCATTAGTGAGTGAGAGAACCAGTTCTGAGATGTCGAGCTGTTGGGACAAACAGTGGTTTCTGATGGACTCTAGACCATGGTCTCTCGGGGGCTGTGCTATTGCTTGCATGGCGGCTGGTGGAGCGGTGGGGTTGATGATTTTGCTGAGGCTGGTAGGGAAAGGCAGAGGGGCAGGGTTGATGTTTTGCTGCTGTTCGTGAATGGGAGGGGGAAGTGGGGGCTTTGGGGTTCTAACATTTTTATGTCAACTTTTTTTGGGGTTTTCTTCTGTTTCGTGGTTGTCTGTGAAGGGTTAAGAATTTCAGGTTGCATGCCGTATACATTCTCTGATATTAAATGGAACCATTAAACCATTGAAGAATGACAAGAAGCAATCTTAAACCTGAGTCTGAGGCCTCTGTTGGTCGGGGTCGACCATGGATGTTGTGACCTAGATGTCCAGGTACATAAGCCAGGGCAGTGAAATATGGAGAGCAAGCTGTTGCACATTTAGCAAGCTCCACTTCTCCATTCACCTAATGAACACAAAGGAACAGAAGAGACTGATACACTTTGGCACCAGCAGTGTCCTAAGAGTTGCTGGTCAGTGTTGAACTCAACAAAGAGTTAATTACTAGTCCAGTTAGTTTGGCACAACAAAGTGGGCTGAAGGGCCTGTTCCTGTACTGTACTGTTCAACGTTTTATGTTTGAGATCATATCACAACTGTTTTGTTTCCCATTCATTGGCCCCCATATTCATGTGACCCTGATCAGGGGGTGGGGGCCTAAGCAGGTGCCACACCTTTCTCAAGAGTGACCTGCAGGCTAATGGAGAAAAGGAGTGCCTTACACCTCTTTTGGTAAAGACATATCTCCACCTGCTGCCCAAGATTGATAATAATTAAGTGCATGGAAAAAAATGGAAAAAATGTTGAATTTCCCCATGGGGATGAATAAAGTATCTATCTATCTATCTATCTATCTATGAATAAATAAAACAAACACCAGAATTTGCAGGCAGGGACTGTGTGTAAAGGTTTCACTTGTAGACATTATACATCAGTTAGAGCTGGTACTGGCTGCAGCGCCATCTGGCATGGGGCTGAGGGTGGGTGCTATGGCACAGGATCAAAGTAAATTGCAGAGAGTTGTAAGTTAATCAGTTCCATCTTGAGCACGAGCCTTGAGGTAGTATCCAGGACATCTTCAAGGGTCAATGCCTCAAAAAGGCAGCGTCCTTTATTAAAGGCCCTCATTTCCCAGCTCATGCCCTCTTCTCATCAGGGTGTAGATACTGGAACCTGAAGGCTCACACTCAATGATTCAGGAACAGCTTCTTCCCCTCTGCCATCCGATTTCTGAATGAACATTGAACCCACGAACACTACCTCATTCCTTTTTATGTCTTTTCTTTGCACTATTTAATTAAGCTATTCTTTATATATGTACTTCTGTAATTCACAGTTTTTTCTCTATTATTATGTTTTGCATTGTACTGCTGCCGCAAAGACTACAAATTTCAAACCTGATTCTGATTAGAATGAGCTTCTCTCTCTGATGGAAAGGTGGATCAGGAGGACATAAGCATCAGTATATTCATCTTGTTCTGACATCTAACCCTTTCCCACTGAAACCCTAGAGTCAAATCAATAAAACCAAGCCTTTGTCACTGCCCAAGAGCATGGTGTTGGAAAGGTTTGAGGTCCTGTCCCAGTGGGACTAAGCAATATCTGGCGAGGAGCCATAGAGTGACATCTGCGGGATTAAGGATTAAGGATCAAATTCAGCGGGATTAAGGAATATGCACTGCTAAAGCAAAGATGTAAATAAGGTTGAAAGAGTATGGAGAAAATTTGCAAGGATTTTGGCAGAACTGGAGGACCTGTGTTTTGAGGAAAGATGGAATAGATTAGGATTTTATTCCTTGGAATGTAGAAGACTAAGGGGAGATTTGATAGAGGTATACAAAATTATGAGGGGTAAGGATAGGGTAAATGCAAGCAGGCTTTTCTCACTGAGGTTGGGTCATGTGTTAAGGGTGAAAGGTGAAAAGTTTAAGGTGAATATGAGGAGGGTGGTAAGAGTATGGAATGAGCTGCCAGTGTGAGTGGTGTATGCCAGCTCGATTTCAATGTTTAAGAGAAGTTTGGATAGGCACGTGGATGGTAGTGGTATAGATGGTTATGGTCCTGGTGCAGGTTGATTGGAGTTTAAATGGTTTGGCATTTAAAGAGTCAGCCTCTGTGCTGCACTATGACCTTCCTTGGTCCTATTTGGTACATGGGGCAAAGGGGTGGACAGCCCTGCCCATGCTGAACAGGGCATACACAAGCAAAGAATATTATGAGAAGTTATGAGCCCCTTATCTAAGAAGGGATGTGCTGGCATTGGAGAGGGCCCAGTGGGAGGAGGTTCATGAGAAAGATCCCGGGAATGAATGGGTTAACATATGAGGAGCATTTGTTGGGTCTGGGCCTAGAAAGAATGAACATGGAGAGGTTTCCTATGGTGGGGGTGCCTAAGACCAGAGAACACAACCTAGGAATAGAGGGATATCTCTTATAAAAAGAGATGAAAAGGAATTTCTTTAGCCAGAGAGTGGTGAATCTGTGGAATTCATTGCCATAACCAGCTGTGAAGGCCAAGTTGTTGGTTATATTTAAAGCAGAGGTCACTACGTTCCTGATTAATAAGGCTGTCAAAGGATCTGCCAAAAAGACAGGAGAATGGGGTAGAGAGGGAAAATAAATCAGCCATGATGGAATGGTGTAGTAGCCTCGATGGGCCAAAAGGCCTAACTCTAGTCCTATGTCTTGTGGTCTTATCAAAACCAAAAGAGCAGAGTGAATTTAATCTGCCTTGTCACTGCAGACCGATGGATTCCATAGCTTTCTTTAACTTCTCCGAGAGAAAGAACAGATATTTCCATGTGGTGGCAATTTTTTAGATCACAGGATTACATTGTACTGAGGTGGAGTTTCACTTTTGGCATTGGGTATGCCCTTTCCAATGATGCTTCATATATTTAAAAACTTATTCTGTAACATTATACGAGGGGGGCATAATTTTAAAGTATGGGGGGTGTCAGAGGTAAGTTTTTTACACAGAGAGTGCTGAGTGTGTCACACGCTTTGCCAGGGGTGGTGGCAGAGGCAGATACATTAGGGGCATTTATGAAACTCTTAGATAGGCAGATGGATGATGGAAAATTGGAGGACTATGTAGGAGGGAAGGGTTAGATTCATCTGACAGTAGGTTAAAAGCACAACATTGTGGGCCGAAGGTACTATGCTGTAGTGTTTCTATGTTCAAACCACTGTTCAAAACTGTCTGTCAGTAGCCCTGGCTGTGCTGCTGTATTGCTCTGTGTTCAATTATTTTAATTATTGTATGAGGGCATGTGCATCTATGTATCTTTACTTAAGATTGAGTGTAAGTGTATATACTAGGGTAACTGCTCAAGTGTACATTTGTATATGAGTATGTATAGTTTACATAGGCCTATGCATATACAGTATATAATATGTGTGAGTGTGTTTGTACGCATGCTCATTATATAAATGTGTTTGTTTCAGTGCACAATAGACTTGGCAGTGGTCAGGCCTGGCTCCCCTGCCGTTAATTTACAGATTTGCTGACATTCAGGTTTTGTGTGGACTTGAACAATGTCTCCAGTGTATATGATTGTAGGTCCTGTCATACTCCGGCAAAAGCCACCAGGACAGATCTGCCGGGAGAGAAATACGCTTCCTGTGGTGGGGGGAGTCTAAGACCGGAGGACACAGGCTCATAATAGAGGGACGTCTATTTAGAACAGAAATGATGAGGAATTTCTTTAGCCGGAGCGTGGTGAATCTGTGGAATTCGTTGCCACAGGCAGCTGTGGAGGCCAAGTCATTGGGTGTATTTAATGGAGAGATTGATAAGCTCTTGATTTGATCCCTCGCCTAAGAATCACAGTATGGAAAGGAAAGGAATGGTCTCACAGTATAAACAGTGGAATGTCAGAATACAGTGGTCACATATTGCATTAAGAACTGCCCAAATGTCTAAGGAGCTGGGGTTAACAGAATCCATAAAACATAGGAACAAAATTAGGCCATTTGGCCTATCGAGACTGCTCTGTCATTTGATTTATTATCCCTCTCAACACTGTAGCAGACAATTCTAAGAAATCAATTGCCACTGCTGGCAACTTTGTATAGGTTGTTATCCTTGTATGACACCCCCTCCAATCACTCCAGTAATGATCTTCCAAAAGTCAAAGAACTGTATTTGATCCTTCATCAGCAGCAACTTAAAAAGCAAAGAAACTTAGACTAGTGATATTAAGTGTACTTAAAGTTAAATAGAGTTAAGCTATTTCAAATGTAATCAAATGAGGTTAAGCATACAGTAAGCGCAACTAAGCAGTCAACAGAAGATATGACATACGCCAGTCCCCAGCTCCATACTGCCAGAACGAAGCACAAATACGTAATATATGGGGATAGATAGACAGAGAGACAGAGAGAGAGAGGGGGGGGAGAATGTATATATATATAAACACAAAATAAATTACATGCATAAATTAAACTCTATGAAAATTTCCTTCACAAAGAAATTCAAGGGTAGGAGTTCATGGAATTCACAACTTTAGTAGAAGGTGTTCTCATAATTCTTACGGGTTCAAGAGTTCTAAGGTACAGGTCCAGCAAAAATATAGCAATATCAACATGCTTGCAAATCAGGATAGCATATGGCCTGTGGGGTGAGGAGGCAGGAAAATATGTATCATGCATGTCTAGTCCTTATCCTATAGTGACAGGCTGGGTATTTGAGGTGGAGAGGCTCACCACGTGACACCCCAAAGTCTTTCCACATCCATGAGACTAGTCAATTGTCTGATCAAATGCACTCTGTTGCAGATCCAACTCCTACTAAAAGTAGTGGATACAGCCCAGTGCATCACAGGCATATGTTATGAAGGATGAACAGTTCTGATGGACAATAGGGTGCAGAGTTGCCCATATTTCCCCCCCTTTGAGAATCACAAACCATTACTGTTGCTATGCTGCTCATGAGAGAGAGAGATGAAAAGAAAACATGCAAGAACATCTGCTACAGATAAGAGAGGGGAGAGAGACTTGTTGATTTACCGTATTGTGACTTCTGCGAGGGTTATTTATCTTATACCATTCTGTTCATTAACATTCCTCAGTGGACAGCCGGAGTGGGCTGGTTTGATGGACACAGTCATTCAAAATTGATTGATAGCTGAGACCCCGTGAATAGGGATAAAAGTCAGGTCTGGAGAGACACCCTTCAGACACACCAAGAGACACACCAGTGGACACTGATTGAGTGTTGGAACCCACGGGAAGGTGTGGGGCTTCGGAGACTGAACCAGGAGGTCGGTCAGTAAAACTCACAGTGTTATAGCAGGGCCGGTGGGGAATTGTGTCTGTGTCCACTCATGCCAGAGTGACGAGTCCACCACAGAAGAACAGTCTAGCTGAATGACAGAGGGGTCATAACTGAATGGCCACAATGGCACGACGGATCAAGAACGTAAAGGAAGGTTTGACTGACTGTAGCTGTTACTTCTCGCTCGCTCTCTCTCTCTCTCCAACGATTACAACACAACAACCATATCTACCTCAGCACGCATGAACTGAACTGAACTTTATATTTTTCTATGACAATTCATTTACCCCTAGACATCGATAGAGCTTGTTTATTATTGCTTATTATTATTCCTACACTTTTAGGTTTATTATTGCTAACATGTTATCTATATATTTGCATTATTGGTATTGATTTGCTTATTTTACTAATAAACACTTTTGAATATAGTACCACCAGACTCCAACGGATTCTTCTTTCTCTGCTGGTCAGACACCCAGTTACGGGGTACGTAACAAATTGGGGGCTCATCCGGGATTTGATTACCAAATTGGGGGGCCAGTGAATCGGGATAAAAGTCCCTTATCTGATCTCGTTGCATGGATAACCAGATGGGAAACCAGCAGAGATGGAAATAGAAACATTTTTTAAAACTCCGACTTCAGAGGCATTGGAGGATGCCAGGAAGGCAGAATTGGTGAGTGTTGTGAGACGATTAAATCTCTCAGCGGTGAAATCATTGATGAGAAAGTTGGATATACAGAGAGAAATAGCTATGCATTATGTATCCGAGGGTGTGTTCCAATTGGATGTACTGGACCTGTTCCCTGAGAGGAAACCAGCCAAGGGGGAGGTTCAGTTAGAGATAGAAAAATTAAGGTTGGCTGAGAAGGAGAGGCAGCATGAACTTCGGTTAAAGCAGCTGGAAGCAGAAAGGGAAGTTGAAAGGAAGAAGCTGGAGTGGGAGGAGGCAGAGAGACAGCGGCAGTTCGAGAAATGGCAACGTGTGGATAGCGGGGTAGACAGGGAGGAGAAGTTTAATGTTAGTAGGGAGTTTAGGTTAGTACCTTAGTTCGAGGAGATGGACATTGATTGGTACTTCTTGCATTTTGAAAAGGTGGCAGTGAATCAGAAGTGGCCCAGAGGTAAGTGGGTGGCGTTGTTACAAAGTGTATTAAAAGGGAAGGCTCAACGGGCGTATGCGGCATCGTCTGAGGAGGTTGCAGAGGGTTATGAGGAAGTAAAACAGGCTATCCTTTGGGCCTACGAGTTGGTACCTGAAACGTATAGACAAAAGTTCAGGGATTTAAGGAAACAGTAGAATCAGACATTTACAGAGTTTGCATACGAGAAGGGTGTGCTCTTGGATCGCTGGTGCGCTGCAGAAAGGGTGGAGGAGGATTTTGATCATTTAAGAGAGTTAATTCTGATTGAAGAATTTAAAGGTTGTGTTTCGGATAATATCCGGAAGTATCTGAACGAGAAGACGAATAAGTCTATATCGGAATTTGCCAGGTTAGCAGATGAGTATGCCTTAACCCACAAGACAAAGTTTCCCCCAAATAAGAGTTACCAGAAAGGCAGTAGGGACGGTAGAGAGAGTCCACCGTCTAAGGCAGAGAATAAGCCAGGAGCTAGTGGAAAAGGTAAGGAAGAGGAAAAGCAGGCTGGCAGGAAGGTTCCTAGCTTTACTTGTTATAATTGTGGGAAAGCTGGTCATATCGTATCTAAGTGCTTTGCTCCGAAGAAGGAGACAAGAAAAGGGAAAACAGCAGTCCCGACTGGTTGCATTGAGTCGGTCAGTAGATCGATGGGGAAGGTAAAGGTGGATAGAGCCCAAGGGGGGCGTGAGAAGTTTATTTCGGAAGGGACGGTGTCTGTGAAGGAAGGAGAAACCCCAGTTCCAGTAAGGATCTGGAGGGATACTGGGGCTGATCAGTCATTAATCCTAAAGAAAGTGCTGGATTTCGGTCCTGAGACAGGAGAGGTTGTTTTAAGAGGTATGGGAAAAGGGACAGAAGCTGTACCTTTGCACAGGATCATTTTAAAATGTGACCTGGTATCTGGACCAGTCAAAATAGGGGTGCGGTCAGAACTACCAAGGGAAGGCGTGGACATCCTTCTTGGTAACGATTTAGCAGGTGGTGACGTGTGTTCAGCAGTGAAATTAACAAGCAAGCTTATGAGTGCTGAGGACCCACCCATAGATTCTAAGATTTATCCCGCATGCGCAATCACTCCCAGCATGTTGAGAAAGGCAGCTCAGAAAGAAACCAGTTTAAATGAGTCCAGCGTGGATTTGGCTGAGATGTTTTTACCGACCCTGTACCAAGAGGGGTTAGAGGATGGTAAAGCAGAGAATAGTGAGGTTAAAGAGAGTAAAGGAGAGGAGGTAGACCTACCCTTAGCAAGGAGAGAATTTTTAAAGGAGCAGAGATGTGATGAGGAGCTTGTGGCATTGAGAGAGTCAGTTTTTTCTGAGACAGAGATTGATAAAGAACCAGAGGGATACTATCTCAAGGAGGGAGTGTTAATGAAGAAATGGAGGCCGACCATGGTGCCAGTCGATGAGGACTGGGCGGTGGTACATCAGGTGGTGGTTCCGACGGTCTATCGGAACAAAATTTTGAACTTGGCTCACAAGGGACCTCTAGATGGACATTTGGGAGTAAGGAAGACAGTGGATAGGGTTATGAAAGGTTTTTATTGGCTAAATATGAAGGATATTGCTGACTATTGTAAAAGGTGTCATACTTGTCAGGTGGTAGGAAAGCCAAATCAGGTTATCCCTAAGGCACCTCTCAGACCAATACCTGCTTTTGAGGAGCCTTTTTCCCGAATCATCATGGATTTTGTGGGTCCTTTGCCCAGAACTGTGAATGGGCGACAGTACGTCATGACTATGATGTGTGCTGCTACTCGATTTCCAAAGGCTGTTTCCCTGGGAAATATTAGGACTCCTGCAGTGGTAAAGGCACTCATTAAATTTTTCACCACGGTAGGGTTACCTAAGGAGATACAGTCAGATCAGGGGAGTACCTTTACGTCCCGTGCATTTCAGCAAATGTTGACACAGATGGGAGTTAAACAAATTTTAGCCTCTACGTACCATCCGGAATCTCAAGGAGCATTGGAATGATTCCACGCGACTTTAAAGACCATGATTAAAACTTACTGTCAGGAAAACACTCGTGACTGGGATGATGCATTACCACTTCTGTTATTTGCAGTGAGGGATACGGTTCAGGAATCTCTGGGGTTCAGTCTGTTTGAGCTCGTATTTGGTCACAGGCCCAGAGGACCTTTAACATTACTTAATGAGAAATGGTCTAGTCCGAATGTTCAAGTCAATGTGATTGACTACATTTTGAAATTCCGGGAAAGACTCTATAAGGTATGTGACCTGGCAAAGCAAAATCTTAAAGACTCCCAGACTGAAATGAAACAATGGTATGATAAACGAGCCCAAGAGCAAGAATTTCACGTGGGTGATAAGGTTTTGGTTCTGTTCCCTGTAGTTACCAACCCCCTACAGGCAAGGTTTCAAGGACCGTACAAAGTGATTAAGAAAATAGACTTGCTGAATTATGTGATCGAAACACCTGATAGACGAAAGCCAAGCTAGTTGGTTCACGTAAACATGCTGAAAGGTTATCATGAATCAACCCCCACGGTGGTCGGTGCGGTCACGAAAACCGATGAGGCAGAAAGGATTGTTAAGGAGGGACCTGAGCGTTTTGAAAAGTTAAGCATAGTACCCACCAGGCTAGAGAACTCTGTTATTTTAGCCAACCTTGCTGATAAAGTCAGTCATTTAGAGCCTGAACAAAGTGAGCAGCTGGCACAGCTCATTAAACGGCATGTAAACTTATGCCCAAATGTTCCAAGGAGGTGTAAAGGAACAGAGCATGATGTTGTTGTTACCTCAACCCAGTCTATTAAGCAATCCCCTTATCAGATGAATTTGGAAAAGAGCAAGCTAGTGGAAAAAGAAATTGAGCATATGCCAGCTGCTGGTATTATTCGTGAATCTGCTTCTGCATGGGCATCTCCATGCGTGGTCGTACCAAAACCAGATGGTACCATAAGATTCTGTACAGATTACAGAAAGGTGAATGCTGTCACACAAACAGATGCTTACCGTATCCCTAGGGTGGACGATTGTATTGATAAAATGGGTAAAGCAAGATACATCACTAAGATTGACCTGCTAAAGGGAACTCACACCATCAGGGTTCTATGAATACAATGTGTTACCATTTGGAATGAAAAATGCCCCAGGGACATTTCAGAGAATGATTGACGCAGTGATTAGAAAGTTACCAAATACAAAGGCTTATATTGACGATGTAGTGGTTTGGAGTGACACATGGTATGAGCACCTTGAGGCTGTAGAGAAGCTGTTTAAAAGAATGTCTGCAGCCCATCTCACAGTGAACCTCGCAAAAAGTGAATCTGGTCATGCCACGATCACGTACCTGGGGTATGCGGTAGGACAGGGGCAGTTGGCTCCTGTGCAGGCTAAAGTACAGGCTATTTCCAAGGTTCCTGTCCCAACAAATAAGAGGGCATTGAGAAGGTTTTTGGGCATGGTGGGATACTATCGAAAATTTTGTAAGAACTTTGCGGATATTGCCCTCCCGCTTACAAAACTCCTACGGAAGGATGAAAAATTTGAGTGGAGCAGTCCTTGTCAGGAAGCTTTTGAGAAGTTGAAAACCATACTGTGCCATCACCCTGTGTTAAAAGCACCTGACCTTTTGAAACCTTTCTCCCTGGCGACTGATGCCAGTGATGAGGCTGCAGGGGCAGCCCTATTGCAAAAAGCAGGGGATGAAGTGGAACACCCAGTAGCGTATTTCTCTCGAAAGTTCAATGTGCATCAGAGAAATTACTCCACTGTGGAAAAAGAATTGTTAGCACTTATCTTGGCGATACAGCATTTTGAGGTCTACATTTGTTCAGCACAGAAACCATTAATTGTTTATACTGATCACAACCCCTTGGTATTTTTAGCTAACATGAAAAATAAGAATAGGAGGTTACTAAGTTGGAGTTTGTTGCTACAGGAATTTGATATTAAAATACAATATATAAAGGGGAGTGGCAATGTAATTGCTGACTGTTTATCTAGATGTTAATTTGAATGTGTATCTGTATTATTTTTGTAGTAAAGACCACTACTGTATTTTGTTAAACTCTGTAATTCTGTAAGATGCTGTATTAGTTAATTTTCACTTTGGTGAAAATTTCCAGAAGGATGGGGGTGTTATGAAGGATGAACAGTTCTGATGGACAATAGGGTGCAGAGTTGCCCATATTCCCCCCCCCCACCTTTGAGAATCACAAACCATTACTGTTGCTATGCTGCTCATGAGAGAGAGAGATGAAAAGAAAACATGCAAGAACATCTGCTACAGATAAGAGAGGGGAGAGAGACTTGTTGATTTACTGTATTATGACTTCTGCGAGGGTTATTTATCTTATACCATTCTGTTCCTTAACATTCCTCAGCGGACAGCCGAAGTGGGCTGGTTTGATGGACACAGTCATTCAAAATTGATTGATAGCTGAGACCCCATGAGTAGGGATAAAAGTCAGGTCTGGAGAGACACCCTTCAGACACACCAGGAGACACACTAGTAGACACTGATTGAGTGTTGGAACCCACGGGAAGGTGTGTGGGCTTCGGAGACTGAACCAGGAGGTCGGTCAGTAAAACTCACAGTGTTATAGCAGGGCTGGTGGGGACTTGTGTGTGTGTCCACTCATGCCAGAGTGATGAGTCCACCACAGAAGAACGGTCTAGCTGAATGACAGAGGGGTCATAACTGAATGGCCACAATGGCACGACGGATCAAGAACGCAAAGGAAGGTTTGACTGCTGTAGCTGTTACTTCTCGCTCGCTCTCTCTCTCTCTCTCTCCAATGATTACAACACAACAACCATATCTACCTCAGCACGCATGAACTGAACTGAACTTTATATTTTTCTATGACAATTCATTTACCCCTAGACATCGATAGAGCTTGTTTATTATTGCTTATTATTATTCCTACACTTTTAGGTTTATTATTGCTAACATGTTATCTATATATTTGCATTATTGGTATTGATTTGCTTATTTTACTAATAAACACTTTTGAATATAGTACCACCAGACTCCAACGGATTCTTCTTTCTCTGCTGGTCAGACACCCAGTTACGGGGTACGTAACAAATTGGGGGCTCATCCGGGATTTGATTACCAAATTGGGGGGCCAGTGAATCGGGATAAAAGTCCCTTATCTGATCTCGTTGCATGGATAACCAGATGGGAAACCAGCAGAGATGGAAATAGAAACATTTTTTAAAACTCCGACTTCAGAGGCATTGGAGGATGCCAGGAAGGCAGAATTGGTGAGTGTTGTGAGACGATTAAATCTCTCAGCGGTGAAATCATTGATGAGAAAGTTGGATATACAGAGAGAAATAGCTATGCATTATGTATCCGAGGGTGTGTTCCAATTGGATGTACTGGACCTGTTCCCTGAGAGGAAACCAGCCAAGGGGGAGGTTCAGTTAGAGATAGAAAAATTAAGGTTGGCTGAGAAGGAGAGGCAGCATGAACTTCGGTTAAAGCAGCTGGAAGCAGAAAGGGAAGTTGAAAGGAAGAAGCTGGAGTGGGAGGAGGCAGAGAGACAGCGGCAGTTCGAGAAATGGCAACGTGTGGATAGCGGGGTAGACAGGGAGGAGAAGTTTAATGTTAGTAGGGAGTTTAGGTTAGTACCTTAGTTCGAGGAGATGGACATTGATTGGTACTTCTTGCATTTTGAAAAGGTGGCAGTGAATCAGAAGTGGCCCAGAGGTAAGTGGGTGGCGTTGTTACAAAGTGTATTAAAAGGGAAGGCTCAACGGGCGTATGCGGCATCGTCTGAGGAGGTTGCAGAGGGTTATGAGGAAGTAAAACAGGCTATCCTTTGGGCCTACGAGTTGGTACCTGAAACGTATAGACAAAAGTTCAGGGATTTAAGGAAACAGTAGAATCAGACATTTACAGAGTTTGCATACGAGAAGGGTGTGCTCTTGGATCGCTGGTGCGCTGCAGAAAGGGTGGAGGAGGATTTTGATCATTTAAGAGAGTTAATTCTGATTGAAGAATTTAAAGGTTGTGTTTCGGATAATATCCGGAAGTATCTGAACGAGAAGACGAATAAGTCTATATCGGAATTTGCCAGGTTAGCAGATGAGTATGCCTTAACCCACAAGACAAAGTTTCCCCCAAATAAGAGTTACCAGAAAGGCAGTAGGGACGGTAGAGAGAGTCCACCGTCTAAGGCAGAGAATAAGCCAGGAGCTAGTGGAAAAGGTAAGGAAGAGGAAAAGCAGGCTGGCAGGAAGGTTCCTAGCTTTACTTGTTATAATTGTGGGAAAGCTGGTCATATCGTATCTAAGTGCTTTGCTCCGAAGAAGGAGACAAGAAAAGGGAAAACAGCAGTCCCGACTGGTTGCATTGAGTCGGTCAGTAGATCGATGGGGAAGGTAAAGGTGGATAGAGCCCAAGGGGGGCGTGAGAAGTTTATTTCGGAAGGGACGGTGTCTGTGAAGGAAGGAGAAACCCCAGTTCCAGTAAGGATCTGGAGGGATACTGGGGCTGATCAGTCATTAATCCTAAAGAAAGTGCTGGATTTCGGTCCTGAGACAGGAGAGGTTGTTTTAAGAGGTATGGGAAAAGGGACAGAAGCTGTACCTTTGCACAGGATCATTTTAAAATGTGACCTGGTATCTGGACCAGTCAAAATAGGGGTGCGGTCAGAACTACCAAGGGAAGGCGTGGACATCCTTCTTGGTAACGATTTAGCAGGTGGTGACGTGTGTTCAGCAGTGAAATTAACAAGCAAGCTTATGAGTGCTGAGGACCCACCCATAGATTCTAAGATTTATCCCGCATGCGCAATCACTCCCAGCATGTTGAGAAAGGCAGCTCAGAAAGAAACCAGTTTAAATGAGTCCAGCGTGGATTTGGCTGAGATGTTTTTACCGACCCTGTACCAAGAGGGGTTAGAGGATGGTAAAGCAGAGAATAGTGAGGTTAAAGAGAGTAAAGGAGAGGAGGTAGACCTACCCTTAGCAAGGAGAGAATTTTTAAAGGAGCAGAGATGTGATGAGGAGCTTGTGGCATTGAGAGAGTCAGTTTTTTCTGAGACAGAGATTGATAAAGAACCAGAGGGATACTATCTCAAGGAGGGAGTGTTAATGAAGAAATGGAGGCCGACCATGGTGCCAGTCGATGAGGACTGGGCGGTGGTACATCAGGTGGTGGTTCCGACGGTCTATCGGAACAAAATTTTGAACTTGGCTCACAAGGGACCTCTAGATGGACATTTGGGAGTAAGGAAGACAGTGGATAGGGTTATGAAAGGTTTTTATTGGCTAAATATGAAGGATATTGCTGACTATTGTAAAAGGTGTCATACTTGTCAGGTGGTAGGAAAGCCAAATCAGGTTATCCCTAAGGCACCTCTCAGACCAATACCTGCTTTTGAGGAGCCTTTTTCCCGAATCATCATGGATTTTGTGGGTCCTTTGCCCAGAACTGTGAATGGGCGACAGTACGTCATGACTATGATGTGTGCTGCTACTCGATTTCCAAAGGCTGTTTCCCTGGGAAATATTAGGACTCCTGCAGTGGTAAAGGCACTCATTAAATTTTTCACCACGGTAGGGTTACCTAAGGAGATACAGTCAGATCAGGGGAGTACCTTTACGTCCCGTGCATTTCAGCAAATGTTGACACAGATGGGAGTTAAACAAATTTTAGCCTCTACGTACCATCCGGAATCTCAAGGAGCATTGGAATGATTCCACGCGACTTTAAAGACCATGATTAAAACTTACTGTCAGGAAAACACTCGTGACTGGGATGATGCATTACCACTTCTGTTATTTGCAGTGAGGGATACGGTTCAGGAATCTCTGGGGTTCAGTCTGTTTGAGCTCGTATTTGGTCACAGGCCCAGAGGACCTTTAACATTACTTAATGAGAAATGGTCTAGTCCGAATGTTCAAGTCAATGTGATTGACTACATTTTGAAATTCCGGGAAAGACTCTATAAGGTATGTGACCTGGCAAAGCAAAATCTTAAAGACTCCCAGACTGAAATGAAACAATGGTATGATAAACGAGCCCAAGAGCAAGAATTTCACGTGGGTGATAAGGTTTTGGTTCTGTTCCCTGTAGTTACCAACCCCCTACAGGCAAGGTTTCAAGGACCGTACAAAGTGATTAAGAAAATAGACTTGCTGAATTATGTGATCGAAACACCTGATAGACGAAAGCCAAGCTAGTTGGTTCACGTAAACATGCTGAAAGGTTATCATGAATCAACCCCCACGGTGGTCGGTGCGGTCACGAAAACCGATGAGGCAGAAAGGATTGTTAAGGAGGGACCTGAGCGTTTTGAAAAGTTAAGCATAGTACCCACCAGGCTAGAGAACTCTGTTATTTTAGCCAACCTTGCTGATAAAGTCAGTCATTTAGAGCCTGAACAAAGTGAGCAGCTGGCACAGCTCATTAAACGGCATGTAAACTTATGCCCAAATGTTCCAAGGAGGTGTAAAGGAACAGAGCATGATGTTGTTGTTACCTCAACCCAGTCTATTAAGCAATCCCCTTATCAGATGAATTTGGAAAAGAGCAAGCTAGTGGAAAAAGAAATTGAGCATATGCCAGCTGCTGGTATTATTCGTGAATCTGCTTCTGCATGGGCATCTCCATGCGTGGTCGTACCAAAACCAGATGGTACCATAAGATTCTGTACAGATTACAGAAAGGTGAATGCTGTCACACAAACAGATGCTTACCGTATCCCTAGGGTGGACGATTGTATTGATAAAATGGGTAAAGCAAGATACATCACTAAGATTGACCTGCTAAAGGGAACTCACACCATCAGGGTTCTATGAATACAATGTGTTACCATTTGGAATGAAAAATGCCCCAGGGACATTTCAGAGAATGATTGACGCAGTGATTAGAAAGTTACCAAATACAAAGGCTTATATTGACGATGTAGTGGTTTGGAGTGACACATGGTATGAGCACCTTGAGGCTGTAGAGAAGCTGTTTAAAAGAATGTCTGCAGCCCATCTCACAGTGAACCTCGCAAAAAGTGAATCTGGTCATGCCACGATCACGTACCTGGGGTATGCGGTAGGACAGGGGCAGTTGGCTCCTGTGCAGGCTAAAGTACAGGCTATTTCCAAGGTTCCTGTCCCAACAAATAAGAGGGCATTGAGAAGGTTTTTGGGCATGGTGGGATACTATCGAAAATTTTGTAAGAACTTTGCGGATATTGCCCTCCCGCTTACAAAACTCCTACGGAAGGATGAAAAATTTGAGTGGAGCAGTCCTTGTCAGGAAGCTTTTGAGAAGTTGAAAACCATACTGTGCCATCACCCTGTGTTAAAAGCACCTGACCTTTTGAAACCTTTCTCCCTGGCGACTGATGCCAGTGATGAGGCTGCAGGGGCAGCCCTATTGCAAAAAGCAGGGGATGAAGTGGAACACCCAGTAGCGTATTTCTCTCGAAAGTTCAATGTGCATCAGAGAAATTACTCCACTGTGGAAAAAGAATTGTTAGCACTTATCTTGGCGATACAGCATTTTGAGGTCTACATTTGTTCAGCACAGAAACCATTAATTGTTTATACTGATCACAACCCCTTGGTATTTTTAGCTAACATGAAAAATAAGAATAGGAGGTTACTAAGTTGGAGTTTGTTGCTACAGGAATTTGATATTAAAATACAATATATAAAGGGGAGTGGCAATGTAATTGCTGACTGTTTATCTAGATGTTAATTTGAATGTGTATCTGTATTATTTTTGTAGTAAAGACCACTACTGTATTTTGTTAAACTCTGTAATTCTGTAAGATGCTGTATTAGTTAATTTTCACTTTGGTGAAAATTTCCAGAAGGATGGGGGTGTTATGAAGGATGAACAGTTCTGATGGACAATAGGGTGCAGAGTTGCCCATATTCCCCCCCCCCACCTTTGAGAATCACAAACCATTACTGTTGCTATGCTGCTCATGAGAGAGAGAGATGAAAAGAAAACATGCAAGAACATCTGCTACAGATAAGAGAGGGGAGAGAGACTTGTTGATTTACTGTATTATGACTTCTGCGAGGGTTATTTATCTTATACCATTCTGTTCCTTAACATTCCTCAGCGGACAGCCGAAGTGGGCTGGTTTGATGGACACAGTCATTCAAAATTGATTGATAGCTGAGACCCCATGAGTAGGGATAAAAGTCAGGTCTGGAGAGACACCCTTCAGACACACCAGGAGACACACTAGTAGACACTGATTGAGTGTTGGAACCCACGGGAAGGTGTGTGGGCTTCGGAGACTGAACCAGGAGGTCGGTCAGTAAAACTCACAGTGTTATAGCAGGGCTGGTGGGGACTTGTGTGTGTGTCCACTCATGCCAGAGTGATGAGTCCACCACAGAAGAACGGTCTAGCTGAATGACAGAGGGGTCATAACTGAATGGCCACAATGGCACGACGGATCAAGAACGCAAAGGAAGGTTTGACTGCTGTAGCTGTTACTTCTCGCTCGCTCTCTCTCTCTCTCTCTCCAATGATTACAACACAACAACCATATCTACCTCAGCACGCATGAACTGAACTGAACTTTATATTTTTCTATGACAATTCATTTACCCCTAGACATCGATAGAGCTTGTTTATTATTGCTTATTATTATTCCTACACTTTTAGGTTTATTATTGCTAACGTGTGTTATCTTTATATTTGCATTATTGGTATTGATTTGCTTATTTTACTAATAAACATTTTTGAATATAGTACCACCAGACTCCAACAGATTCTTCTTTCTCTGCTGGTCAGACACCCAGTTACGGGGTACGTAACACAAAGCCCTCACCAACACTGAGCATATCTACAGGGCATGTTGTTGCAGGACAGCAGCATCCATCATCAGAGACGCCCACCATCCAGGCCAGGCTCTCATCTCACTGCGGCCATCAGGAAGGAGGTACAGGATCTTAAGTTACACATCACCAGGCTCAGGAGCAGTTACTACCCTTCAACCATCACACTAAGTGGATAACCTCAACACTGAACTGATTCCACAATTTCTGGACTCAATTTCAAGCACCCTGTAACTCATATTCTCAACACTATATATTATTTTATTATTTATTTATTTATTATTTTGTTTATCTTTTAGTGTTTGCATAATTTTGTAGTGCATTGCACAGTCGTAGCATGTTCATCTTTGTTCGTGTATCATTTTTCATTGATTCTATTGTGTTTCTTAGTATCTACTATGGAAGCCCACAAGAAAAATGAATCTCAAGGAATACATGAACTTTGAGAATAAATTTACTTTGAACTTTACTTCCTTACATTAATGAGTCAATGGCATGGAACAAGGAGCTTGTTCTTTCTCCTCTTCTCTCAGACTGTAAAGGGGGACTATGGTGGCCGATGGATGGGATTTTTGTTTGAAAACCCTGTGCCAAGTTTCAGATCTTCTAATAGCAGACCACACAGTCTTTTCTCAGGGTCTCTCTTACTCTGGACTGGTTGTGGGCCCGTCGCTTAAAAACCACGCAGCCTTTGCAACTTGATGAGGTAAATATTGATTACCCTACAAGCCATGCTTTAAATGCCCTTGATATTTCGCAGACTATTTGCCAAATCTCTACACTTATGCTTATTGCTTGTTGAAGACACCTTATTGCTCTCTACATGAGACCAAACAGCAGCTGTTAAGGTGATCATTACTATCAAAACCCTGTAACCCTCATCCAAATTATAACAATGGGAGAAAGACATTCAGTCCCTCTAGCATTACTATCATTCAAGATTTCCTTTCTTGTATAGTCTGCCTTAGTGCGCATGTCCCACAGCTTTACCCTTAGTAACAAATTACAGAGAAAAGCTTAAAACTGATCTTCTAGGTGTGGCAAAACTTCACCTGCAAAACTGCCAGGGTCGTCTACTCTATCTGGTGCTCCCAATGCGGCCTCCTCTCCATTGGTGAGGCCTGTCGTAAATTGGGGGACCACTTTGTCGAGCACCTTCACTCCTTCTGCATGAATTCCAGGTAGCCAACATCTTAATTCTGAACCACATTCCCGTCCACGTGCGCCAAGATGAGGCCACCCTCAGGGTGGAGGATTAACACCTTATCTTCTGTTTGGATAGCCTCCAACCTGATTGTATGAATATCGATTTCTCCAGATGAGAAAAAATATCCCTCACCCCCTTCCTCTATTCCCCACTCTGGCCTTTTACCCCTTCTCACCTGCCTATCACTTCTGCCTGTGTTCTCTCCTCATACCCTTTCTCCTATGGTTCATTCTCCACTCCCACTAGATTCCTTCCTCTCCAGCCCTTGGCCTTTCCTACCCTCCTGGCTTCCCCATCACCTTCTAGCTATCCTCCTTCCCCTTCACCTCCCCCCCCCCCCCCCCCCCACCTCTGACTTTTTATTCTGGCATCTTCCACCTTCCTTTCCAGCCCCGAAGAAGAGTCTCGGCCCGGAACATCGACTGTTTATTTATTTCCATAGATGCTGCCTGGCTTACTGAGTTCCTCCAGCATTTTGTTGGTGTTCCTTTGGATTTCCAGCATCTGCAGACTTACTCGTGTAACTGTCCTTCGCTGTCCCTTAACTGGCACGTTATGTCATCATCAGAGGAATGTTGCTGAAAATTCTTATTGGTATCCTTGCTGCTTTGAGCCCTGATGAAGGATCTTGGCCTGAAATGCCAACTGTACCTTTCATCTCCAATTATACACCTTCTGAGTTCCTCCAGCATTTTGTGTGTGTGTTCCTCTGGATTTCCAGCATCTGCAGCCTCTCTTGTGCTTTGAGATTTGACTATTCCAATCTCTTCTGTCCTGCCTTCATCCTCACTAAACTTAAGCTTCTACAAACCACTATCTCTGGATCAATACTCACCCTAAGTCCATTTGACCAATACTCTGCTGCCAGACCAACTCAAGGTCAGTCATTCTATTCCGGAGTTGGCCAGCAGGGGCAGACATAGTTCTCTATTGGCTGCACATGTTCCCACTTAACGTCTGTACAGTTAAACCCTGCTTCACGTACCTTACTTTGCTTAGTCTTAAAGTGTGATCTTTTAAGTATATTTTTTCTTTTTTTTTCTGTTATTTTTAATGTCTGCTTACTGCCCGCCATTTCTGGATCTTATTTGTGCATTAAGATCTTGGATTACTAAACTTGTGTTTGGAATACTGAAGTTTTGAGTTGACCAAATGCCTGTTTTTATCCATCCTGGCTAAAAGAAAGCATAACTTGCTTTTGAATCTGCACATTAGCTCATGACTGCATCGTGGTTCCTGCAACTGGGCTCACTCACACTCCTCGGTGGTACAATGATCAGAGTACATACACGT
This sequence comes from Hemitrygon akajei, assembly GCF_048418815.1. Lineage (NCBI taxonomy): Eukaryota > Metazoa > Chordata > Chondrichthyes > Myliobatiformes > Dasyatidae > Hemitrygon > Hemitrygon akajei. The sequence goes on along the minus strand of NC_133124.1, from coordinate 212,825,970 downwards.
CACCATATACAACCCTGAGAATCTTCTACCTGCAAGCGTTCTTAACAAATTTATAAAACAGTAACTGTAAGCAGGATCAATGAACAACAAACTGTGCACATGCAAATATGAATAGATAGCAATAAATAAGGAGAGCATGAAATAACAAGATAAGGGATCCTTAAAGTGAGATCATTGGTTGTGGGAACACCAGAAATGGAATGAATGTAGTTATCCTTTTGCTCAAAAGCCTGATGAGCCAAGAGACTGCTCTTAAACCTGGTGGTGTGAGTCCTGGGGCATCTGTACCTTCTACCTGATGGCAGCAGCAAGAAAATTGCATGGCCTGGGTGGGGAGGATCTTTGATGATAGATACTGGTTTTCTATGACATTTTATGTAAATATGCTCAATGGTTGGGAAGGATTTACTCATGATGTACTGGGCCGAATCCACTACCTTTTGTAGGATTTTCCATTCAAAGGCACTGAAGTTCCCATACCAGGCTGTAATGCGGCCAGTCAGTACTGTAGATTGCAGAACTTTCAACCCAGTGACCTGAGTTTGATTCCCAGTCAGGCCATTTCCCATACACAGTGTCTCAGTTTTCAAATTCTGAGGTCTCTCTCTCTACCCCTCAGAGCCCTCCAAAGTTTCTGTTAATTAATTTCAGACCTCATTAGGCAAGCCCGTTTTAAATCATTCCAGTAATAACCCAATACATCACACCCCTCCCCACAAATTGGCATCTACAGGAGGCATTGCCTCAGGAAAGGAACATCCGTCGTGAAAGATTCACAATATCCACCTGCACCTCAGTGGCTGAGCAAACCGAAATATTCGTAGCTGGAATTGCCAGGTTCCTGTTATAAAGATCTTGTTATTATATTTCAAAATGCTCAACTTTCAAAACAGCATCAGCAGTAAATGAAAAGTGTGCTTCATCTGCAGAATCTCAGAACTTAATTACGTTTTTCCAAACAATGCTGATTAAAAACCACAGGACCTTGCAGCACTGGGGTCACCGGCCACAGCACTGATGCTAATATATGGGTGACCTTCATGTTGTCACACAGGAGAGTTCATGTGGTGCCTTCAATTTGGTTATTAAGATGAAATGATGGGCCATATACCCTTGGCGATGACTTTATTACATACACCTGGGCACATGTTTGTTAATGCAAGAATCTATGCAGAATTCAAAGCGGATATTGTCAAGAGGTTCAGTTGTTTTCAGAATTGGGAAGAAGTGTGATCTAAGTTTCTCTGACCATGGAATGATTGTTGCTGCTGAAACAGTTGGTTCGAATATCCCAGAAACTGCTGATATCTGGGATTTTCATACACAGCATTCTCCAGATTCTACATGGAATGGTGTGAAAAACAAAAAAAAATCTAGTGGGCAGAAGTTCTGTGCGCAGAAATGCCTTATTAATCAGTGAGGTCAGAGGAGGATGCTATACTGCTTCAAGGTGACAGTAACTCAAATATCCACGTGTTACAACAGTGGTGTGTGGAAGAGCATCTCTGAACGCACAACACAACAAACCTTGAAGTGGGTGGGCTACCGCTGCAGAAGACTCAGTGGCTACTTTATTAGGTACAAGAGGTCACAGAGTGTTCTACCTTCATATTCATTTTCTTCCGGGCACTCACAGTGGAGCAAAGAAATAAAAATATGATAAAGAAATAATCAATGGAGAACTACACAAAAAGACTGACAAACAAGGTGAATCCACTCTCAGGGTGGAGGAGCAACACCTTATATTCCCGTCTGGGTAGCCTCCGACATGATGGCATGAGTATTGATTTCTCCTTTTGGTAATCAAATTCCCTCTCTATTCATTATGCTGATCATTTACCTCTTCTCATCTGCCTATTACTTCCCGCTGGGTCCCCTCCTCCTTCCCTTTATCTTATGATCCACTCTCCTCTCCCATCAGATTCTTTCTTCTCCAGCCCCTGACCTTTCCCACCCACCTGGCTTCACCTATCACCTTCCAGCTAGCCCCCTTCCCCTCTCCCCACCTTTTTATTCTGGCATGTTCCCCCTTCCTTCTCAGTCCTGAAGAAGGGTCTCAGCCTGAAACGTTGACTATCTATTCATTTCCATAGATGCTTCCTGACCTGTTGAGTTCCTCCAGCGTTTTTGTGCGTTGTATTGGACCAACAGCATCTGCAAACTTTCTCGTGTTTCTGACAATAAAATAATGTGCAAAAGAAGACAAAGTGTATGAATAAAATAAGTAAATAAAAAAATAATACTGAGAACATAAGTTGTAGAGTCCTTGAAAGTGAGTCCATAAGTTGTAGAATCAGTTGAGAGTCCAGCTGAGTGAAGTTATTCACACTGGTTCAGGAGCCCGATGGTTGAATGCTAATAACTGTTCCTGAACTTGATATACAGTATACGTACTTTATTAATAAATTTACTTTGAACTTTGAAATACTGATCCATGCACAATGGAGGTTTAACAAGTCATACCCAACAGAACTTTCTTGTAGTTTTCCAGCAATGGAAAGATTCTTATTCCAGACAGGAACCAACATGGATATCATATATTCCTTTTTTATTTATTATTAATATTTGTATTTGCACAGTTTGACTTCTTTTACACACTGGTTGTATATCCATTTTTGCTCGTGTGTCATTTTTCATCATTTCTTTGTTCTACTGTGAATGCCCACAAGAAAATCAATCTTGGGGTAGTATATGAAGACGTATACATCTTTGATAATAATTTACTTTGAACTTTGAACTTTTCAACTTTGACAGATTAAAGCATGAGAAAGATAGGAAAGTGTTCACCAATGGGAATTGGAAAATCTCATGGTTTTTCATTGGTTCCTTTGTTCTACCTCAATGCCCATGCAATGAAATGGCCTGTATGGATGGCATGCAAAGCAATGTCTTTCACTGTACCTTAGTACATGTGACAATAATAAACCAATCTACCAATTATCACTACTGCAAGGGTGAATCTGACCTTCTAGCAGCCAGTCACTTTAATTCTCCGACCCATTCCCTCTCTGACTCTCTCTTTAATATCCATGCTGTTCCACTGGAGGCAAGGAACATCAACCGCCTAGCAAGTTTGAGCCCTGGGGACTCAATACTGAATTCAGTCATTTCAGCTCATTTATGTACATCAGCACTGACGTACATCACTCACCTGTAACACGTGCTCTGCTTTTCTCTCTAGACCATGGGTTCCCAAACCATTAAACCTCTTGTTTAATGGTATTGGTCCATGGTATAAAAATGGTTGGGAACCACTGCTCTACACAGATGCTGTTTGATTTGTTGAGTACTTTCAGAATTGGCTTTTATTTCAGATGTCCATCAATTACTCACAGTTCCAGTAGATACTGTATTCTTCCGAATGCTGCCTTCATTCACATCCCCCTACACCACCTCCAGATAGATCATCATTAGCTGACAAGCAGTCCTCACCCTCTCTTAGACAGAGTCATAGAGCACTACAGCACATAAACAGGCCTTTGGCCTATCTAGTCTGTGCCAAACTGTAATTCTGCCTAGTCCCATTGACCTGCACCGGGACGATAAACCTCTGTAACCCTCCCGGGCATGTACTTATCCAAAAATCTCTTAGACGTTAAAATCAAACTTGCATCCACCACTTCTCCTGGTAGCTTGGTCCACATTCGTATGTCCCTCCGAGTAAAGAGGTTCTCCTCACAAATACGAGAAAATCTACCGAAGCTGAAACTCCAAAGCAATCCAGTCTTGTTGAAGGGTCTCAGACCGAAACGTTGACTGCTCTTTTCCATGGATGCCGCCTGGCCTGCTGAGTTTCTCCAGCATTTTCTGTGTGTTGATGAGATTCCCCTTCTGGTTCCACTTACATAGTTCACCTTTCAACCTTAACCTATGACCTCTAGTTCTAGTCTCACTCAATCTCAGTGGAAAAAAAGCTTCCTTGCGGCTCCCCTATCAATACCTCTCATGATTTTGTACACTTCTGTCAAATAGTCCCATATTCTCCTATGCTCCAGAGACGAAAGTCCTAACCTATTCAACCTTTCCCTACAGCTCAGATCCTCAAGTCATGGCAACATCCTTGTAAATTTTCTCTGCACCCTGTCAATCTCATTGACATGTTGCCTGTAGGTGAGTGACTGGAACTGCACACAGTATTCTAAATTAGGCTTGACCATCACTTTATGCAACTTCAACATTGCATCCCAACTCCAGTACACAATACTTTGATAAATGAAGGCCAATTGCCAGAAGCTCTCTTCATGAACCTGTCTACCTGTGATGCCACTTTCAAGGAATTATGGATCTGCATTCCCAGATTCCTCTGTTCTACCTTTCTCCCCACCCTATCACAAACATTCCCTTTATTCTCTGCACCCTGCCTTTTGCTTCAACTTAACATACTCTCTGTTCCATTTTCAACTTGATGAAAAGTCAACAATTTGAAACATCACTAATTCTGTTTATCACTCTACTTATACTGCGTGCCCTGGTTTTTAATTTCAGATTGCCGACATACTTTGCAAAAAATACACTCGGTGGCCACTTTATCAGGTACACCTGTTGACCTGCTCGTTAATGCAAATATCTAATCAGCCAATCATGCGGTAGCAACTCAATGTATAAAAGCATGCAGATGGTCAAGAGATTCAGTTGCTGTTCAAGCCAAACATCAGAATATAGAAGAAATGTGATCTAGGTGAATTTGACCATGAAATGATTGTTGGTGCCAGGGTCAGGATGATTTGAGTATCTCAGAAGCTTCTGATCTCCTGGGGGATCTTCATGCACAACAGTCTCTAGAGGTTGCAGAGGGCGGTGTGAAAGACAAAAAAAAAATCCAGTGCGCTGCAATTCTGTGGGAAAAAGCGCCTTGTTACCGAGAGTCAGAGGAGGATGGACAGACGAGTTCAAGCTGATAGAAAGGCATTAACCACGCATTACAACAGTGGTGTGTAGAAGAGCATCTGTGAATGCATGAACTTTGAAGGGGATAGGCTACAGCAGCAGAAGACGATGAGCATACACGCAGTGGCCACTTCATGAGCTACAGGAGGTACCTAATAAAGTGGCCACTGAGTGTATCTTTGCACACGAGTGCAGCAATTTTTGAACAGAAGCTCTTCAAGGGCATGGTTACACCCTGTGTCTCTGATTAAACCCTGTGGTTTTCTTGATGAACTAAAACTGAATTAACTATTCAAGGAGTGACTTTATTCTGATGACATTTATTAATGAGACTTCATCATCTACTTCAGAACTCCTCTTCTGGATGTATTTACATGCGAAATCACTCTTGTACAAAATGGCTCGTGTGCAGTGCGACATGATTAACAAGTGGAATCTTTTTATTTAAATGAGCAGTGCTCCATCCCTCTATGGCTAAACCTCAATGGCTCAGACAGCCTGTAAACAGAGTAGAATAACATTACTGAACTGAATTGATATGGATTGAGAAGTTGAATTTTATTTGGTTAGTGCTCAACCAAGGCTGAATTGGCTTTATTTATTTATGATTTATTGCTTTTAAAGTCATCAATCTTACAAATCTACCAGTAGTAGCAACATAACACTGAGGATTACAGACTCAAAATGGGATCATGCCCATCCGTAATTAGGAACTTCGTGCTCACTCTATCTGACTCCAGTGCCAAGTATATTTCCCGTCTGGGAACACTACCTATTCTGCTTGCCAAAGCAGCAGATGTAAATGTGTGCTCTTTATGCCAGTGCATTCTGTAGAGGACATCTCCAGCCACACTGTGCAATCCACCCACACTGATTCACCGTGTCTGATGTCACCCAGGTGCAGAAGAAGGGGAAGATGCCAATGCAAAGTGAGGAAGAGTGGATACTGTTCCACAACACACACAAGACATTGGAGGAACTGTGGTCAGGCAGCACCTACGGAAAAGAGTAAACAGTTGACGTTTTGGGCCAAGACCCTTCCTCAGGACTGAGAAGGAAGGGGGAAGGGGGATAGCTAGAAGGTGATCGATGAAGCCAAGTTGGTGAGAAGGGTAAAGGACTGGAGAGGAAGGAATCTGATAGGAGAAGAGATTGAACCATAGGAGAAAGAGAAGGAGGAGGGGACCTGGGGGAAGTAATAGGCAGCTGAAAAGGAGTAAAAGTTCAGAGTGGGGAATAGGAGGAGGGCTGAATTTGTTTACCAGAGGAGTAATCGATATTCATGCCATCAGGTTGGAGGATACCCAGACAGAATATAAGGTGTTGCTCCTCCATCCTGAGAGCAGCCTCATCTTGGCACAAGAGGCAGCCATGGATCAACACGTCGAAAGGGGAATGATAATCAGAATTAAAATGTTTGGCCATCGGGAAGTCCCGCTTGTGGCAGATGGTCCAGATAGTGTTGCTGCCTCATAGTTCCAGATATCTGAGACTGATCCTGGCCTTGGGTGTAGAACTACACATTCTTCTTCTGATAACATTTGCATTTCTCCTGGGTGCTCCAACCTGGAAATTGAAGCACCCAAAACTGGCTCCACAGCCTGTGGACTCATTTTTGGGGAGTCTGCAACTTATGTTTTATTTTATGTTTACATTTTTATAACTTGCACTATTTTGTCCTCTTTTGCACATTGGATATTTGTTGGTCTTGTTGTGTTTGATTTTTCACAGATTCTATTCTATTTCTTTTTGTTTTTTCCCTCAGGGCGGCTGGAAATAAAATTAAATTCAAGGTTGTATATGGTATGCACACTTCGATTAAAAAATTACTTTAAGGTTTGAAATGCATTTTATCGGATTATCTGGAAATCATAAAAGTTGCTCCTTGATGTAGGAAGTGGTAAAATAATCAAACAAGCTTTTGAGAAGATACCTTGCAGCCAACATTCCCTCTTCTTTTTACAGCTGTGCAGACCAACCATTGCCCTGAGCAGGAAATTTTTACACTTCAAATGCTTTATTTTGGTATTATGTATACTCTGAATAATTAAAATGAAAATTGAAAAATCACATACTGTTAATTTATTAATTGAAGTGTATAATTAAACACAGTACAACAAAGAAAATCATAAACTTTTAAAATTAGACAGCATCAGCATTCAGCAGGCCGGCAGTTTATTAACAATGAGCTACTGCCATTCTGTGTTTATTGTTACAATTTGTAACAGTGTTGTACCTTGAAACACTGACAATGTAAGTACTTTGAAGCTCTAAAGTGCTTTAAACTAAAGGTTGTGGTACATTTATTATTTAGAAAATCTATTAATTATATTCATTAATGCATAACTACAGGGCATTTCATAATTATATTATGATAGACTTCAAAATTATATTAGCATAATTTCAAAATTATATTAGCATAATTTCAAAATTATATTAACATAATTTACAATTTAGATTAACATTATAAAAAAGAAAATTCCAGCTCTGCAGCAACAAAAGCTATGTGCATGGCAGCATTTCTGTTACTGCCTGGTCGTGTACTAACGCAGCTTAGGGGGAACAGTGGCTGCAATGGAAATAGGGAGATTGTGAGGTGAACTGATGGGTTTGTTTTGCTGGGAGCTGGCAAGCATCTGATGGATCAAATGGCGTTCGTCTTCATCATAAGCAAGCCAGGGTTTCAACACACATCTCCAGACTCTTTGGAGGATAGTGAAAACTGCTGAGGGGATCACTGGGGTCTCCCTTCCCCCTATTTGTGAGATTTACCAGGATCGTTGATTATGAAGGGCCTGAAGCATGCTGATGATCCTCACCACCTACCCCAGAATCTCTTTGGCCCACTACCGTTAAGAAGGTGGTACAGGGGCATTAGGACCAGGACTGCCAGGCTAGATAACAGCTTGTTCCCTTAGTCTGTGAGATTAATGTGTACCCTGTCACCACCGATGTCTCATCACTCGGACAGCAAGCTGTTTACTGTTCGCTCTACTGTTTATTGTTTACCTGTTCTGTGCCTAAATGCATTTTGAATTATATTTTAGTAACACACATTTGTGGTAATATTTTGTTTGACGTGCTGTGTGTGATTTATGTTATCTGGAGGAACATGGTTTTGTTTGGACATATTGTATATGCTTACAGTTAGATAACAATAAACTTGAACTTGAAGTTGAACTTGAATACTGAGCTCCAGCAGTCTGGTAAAGGACTGCCTTGCACTGGCTACCAGCATAGCCTTTCCCCAACAGGTAGAAATTAATGCATTGATATTAACGTATGAACCCTCCCAGACCTTGTAAGTCACTGCAAGGTGAGAAAGATTCGACTGTCATGTAAAACTGGGTGAAACGTCAGCACAAGGGATTCTGTAGATGCTAGAAATCCAGGGAAATCTTGCCTGACAACCTGTTTGAAGTCTTTGTGGAAATAACAAGTACGATAGACAAAGGAGAGTCAGTGGATGCTGTTTGCTTGAATATTCAGGAGGTATTTGGCAAGGTGTCGCACATGAGAACAACATAAGAGCCCATGGAATTACAGGAAAGATAGTAGCATGGATAGAATTTTGGCTGTTTGGCAGGAGACAAAGAGTGGGAATAAAGGGGTCCTTCTCTGGTTGGCTGCCAGTGACAAGCAGTGTCCCATAGGAGTCGGTATTGGGACCGCTTCTTTTCAAATTATATATCAATAATTTGGATGATGGAATTAATGGTTTTGTGGCCAAGGTTGTGGATGATGCAAAGATAGGTGCAGGGGCAGATAGTGTTCAGGAAGGAGGGAACCCACAGGAGGGTGTGGGTGGCAGTGCGTGTGTGCATGTGGATGTGGCGTGTAAGGTTGGAGTGTGTGTGTGTGTGTGTGTGTGTGTGTGTGTGTGTGTGTGTGTGTGTGTGTGTGTGTGTGTGTGTGTGTGTGTGTCTATCTATGTAAGACAGGCTGTTTGTGTGGGGATGTGTGTAAACTGGATAAGTGGAATAAAGATGGATTGTATAAACTATCTGAATGGTGAAGTGGTCTCAAAGGACAGAACAGGTGCATTCGTGCCTACGTTCTAACTAGTGATCAGAAATGACAATATATCTGCATAGTTTGAATTTTATTGCTCAGAATAACTTTATATTCATTATAAAAACAAAATTAAACTTCAAGAAAGAGGGGCAAAAGATATTGGAGCCAACCAAAAAATGCCTAAATGATCAGTCCTGATGCTGGAACGTTGAACTCCAGTTCCCCAAAGGCCATTGCTGTTTACTTCTCCTGGGTTTCTTTACTTTCCACATGATGCTTGAATGAAAATTGCACCAATCCACAATCCTCTGAGCTGGTGTCAAGCACTTGCGCGACACAAACAGCTTCACACAAAATGTAAGAGTCCCGTGAAGGTGTACAGGAAGCGATTCATTTCTGGATAAACAAAATTATATCCATGTACAGTATGCACTCAGTGGTCACCTAATTGTACGCCAGCTCGTAATGCAAGCATCTAAACAACCAAACATGTGGCAGGGACTCAATGCATAAAAGCATGCAGACATGGTCAAGAGGTTCAGTCGTTGTCCAACTGTTGTTCAGTTGGGAAAGAAATGTGGTCTAAGTAACTTTGTGGAATGATTGTTGGTGCCAGATGGGGTGGTTTGAGTATTTCAGAAACTGCTGATCTCCTAGGATGTTCATCCATGACAGTCTCTAGTGTTTACAGAGAATGGTGTAAAAAAAACCCAAAGAAACATCCAGTGAGAGGCAGTTCATTGGCAAAAATTCTCTGTTAATGAGAGAGGTCAGAGAAGAATGGCCAGACTGGTTCAAGCTAAGAGAAAGGTGGCAGTGGCTCAAATAAACACACATTACAACAGTGGTGTGCTGAGGATCATCTCTGAATGCACAACATGTCAAACCTTGAAATGGATGGGCTACAGCAGCAAAAGCCCATGAACATACACCCAGTGACCACTTTATTAGGTACAGAAGGTACAGGAGATACGTAATAAAGTGACCACCAAGTGTACATTATTGTACATATTATTTTCAATACAGCATTACCACTTCATAACACCTATTCTCCTTTTAGGATTAGCCATTCATTTGACAATATTCAGATCATTTGCCAAAGAAACCAGGATGGATCACAGCTGGGCTATAATGATATGTAATGGAAAAGGAATGCATTACTAGATCAACCTGGGAAATAATTATAAAACCGTAAGATATAGGAGCAAAATTAGGCCATTTGGCCCATTGACTCTGCTCATCATGGTGGAACCATTTTCCCTCTCAGCTACACTCTACTGCTTTCTCCCCATATCTCTTCTTGCCCTGACCAATCAAGAATCTATCAACCTCTGCCTTAAATATACATAAAGCTTGGCCTCTACAGCTGCCTATGGTAAAGAATTCCATGGATTCACCACTCTCTGGCTAAAGAAATTCCTCCTCATCTCCATTCTGAGGCTGTGTCCTCTGGTCTTAGAATCTCCCACTGTAGGAAATATCCTCTCTACATCGACTCTATTAAGGCCTTTCAACAATTGATAGGTTTCAATGAGGTCACTTATCATTCTTCTGAATTCCAATGAATACAGGCTCAGACCCATCAAACACTCTTTATATGACAAGCTGTTCAATCCTGGAATTATTTTCGTGAACCTCCTTTGAACCCTCTCCAGATTCAGCACATCCTTTCTAAGATAAGGGCCCCAAAACTGCTCACAATATTCCAAGTGAGGCCTCATTAGTACTTTATAAAGTCTCAACATTACATCCTTGCTTTTATATTCTAGTTCTCTTAGAATAAATGCTAACATCGTAATTGTCTTCCTCACCACTGACTCAACCTGCAAATTAATCTTCAGGTAATCCTGCACAAGGACTCCCAAGTTCCTTGCACTTAAGATTTTTGAATTTTCTCTCCATTTAGAAAATAGTCTATCCTTTTATTTCTTCTACCAAAGTGCATGACCATACACTTCCCAACACTGTATTCCAGCTGAAAAGGTCCTCAGGATCAGGTACTGAGGTTATTTGTTTTCATTATTATACCATAGAATGGTTTAGTCAGAACTACTCTTAATTCTTGGTCAGAAATGCGTAGGTTTAAGGTTCAGAGATCCTTATGCAATGTAAACTCTCACTCTAGTACAGCACTAGTTCTTCTCTTGTATGAGACGGGAATGAAGTTCTATCTGCCCTCATAGATTCCAGAGTAACACAGGCCCAGAAGGCCCTACAAAATTCCTAGAATTCCTAGAAGGCCCATAATTCCTAGAAAGCAGCGTCAAGGGTAAATAGAGTTGCAAAGACAGCTTTTGGCACTTGGCCTTCATAAATCTAAGTATTGAGTACAGGAGTTGGGATGTCATGTTGAAGTTGTGTAAGATGTTGGTAAGGCCTTAGATCAATAAGATTGAGGGAGGGCAGAGAAAATTTACAAGGATTTGAGGACCTGAGTTACAGGGAAAAGTTGAATAGATTAGGACATTATTCCATAATGAGAGGAGATTTGATAGAGATATACAAAATTATGAGGGGTATGGATAGGGTAAATGCCAGCAGGGTTTTTCTACAGAGGTTGGGTAAGACTAGAACTAAAAGTCATGGGTTAGGGGTGAAAGGTGAAATGTTTAAAAAGAACATGAGTTAGAATTTATTTGCTCAGAGGGTGGTGAGAATGTGGAAAGAATTGCCAGCGGTGGATATGGGTTTGATTTCAACATTGACAAGAAATTGGAATAGGCACATGGATGGGAGAGCTATGGCCCAAGTGCAGGTCAATCGGACTGGGACTCTCCTCCTTCTCTTTCTTCTGTGATCCGCTCTCCTCTCCTATCTAATTTCTCCCTCCTCAGCCCTTGACCTTTCCCACCCACCTGGTTTTTCTTCCAGCTAGCCTCTTTCCCCTCACCCCCACCTTTTTATTTTAGCAACTTCCCTCTTCCTCCTCAGTCCTGAAGAAGGATGGAACATTGACTGTTTATTCATTCCCATAGATGCTGCCTGACCTGCTGAGTTATTCAAGCATTGTGTTGCTTAGCCAGAATACTAGCATGGACCAGATGGGCCAAAGGGCCTGTGCTGACGTGCTCTTTAACTCCATGACTCTGCCAAGAAGACTAGAAGAGTTTCCTCTTGATAATGTTTATATCCCAACCAACACCTGAAACCAGATTGGTTGGTTGATCTCACATTGTATGTCACACATTGACAGTTGTTTTTCCTGCATTATAACAATGAATACTTTAAAGAAGATGTCATTGTTCATAGAACACTTTAGTAGGGAGGGGAAGGCTAATGTTGGTGCCTGAATGCAGTTCTTTCCTTGCAACTATTTACCAGAGTGTCAATCATGATGGCTGCACGTAATTGTACAGAATTCCTAGTGAAAACAGAAATGAGAGTTCCTGATGTGTCAAGTGTAAATCATATTGTATCTACTTCAAAATAGGTGTACACCTGACAAATTTGATCTTGTCTGTGTATAATTTATCTCTTTTAATTGCTGCATGGGCAAATGGCACTGCGATTTCTTTCAAAAATTGTTCCGGAATAATTTCATCAGAGTCTGCACTCAGCTCTAGGTCTCAAGTATAATGTGCGTCTACAGCTTCTCCAAACCTTATAAGGACCAAACATTAGGCCCACCAGTTCTATTATAGTCATGTTTGATTGCAAGTAACTGTATCTCTTTGCTGAATTCACAGTCTGCCTGCTCCCACCTAAATATTATATCCAGGATTTGTATTCATTAATCCTTTGTGTCTGAAATTCTATAGTAGCTCAGCTCTACAGAACAGATTTCCATGATAACCGTCAGATAGCCTGTTATGTTCCACAAATACAAAGACTGGTGAGTCACTCATTGTCCCTCAGAATAAATGAAGAACATTTCTTGTATCTCACAGATACATTTCTCTGAAGATACTAAAGAAAATTTAGGAATGTTAGTCACTCAGAACATGTGTCACAGACCTCAAATGTAGAAAAGAAGTACAATTTTTGGAACATCTCCACAGATTTTCAGTGGACACTAGAATTGTGGGAAAGTGTGTTTAAGTGTTGTTAGGGCCCATCCCTTGATGAATGAACTTCTGAATAAGTTTCCTGACTTCGAACAACTAAGACAAGGGTTTATTTTTCTTTTTAATACAGAGATCTGAAGTCTGACTGTTATAAGTTGTCAATTAAGAAAATAAAACATCTGTAGACAATTGCCAGATTGGCATTTAGCAAAAGTATATGTAACCATATAACCATGTAACAATTACAGCACGGAAACAGGCCATCTTGGCCCTTCTAGTCCGTGCTGAACGCTTACTCTCACATAGTCCCACTGACCCACCCCATAACCCTCCATTCCTTTCCTGTCCATATACCTATCCAATTTTACTTTAAATGACAATACCGAACCTGCCTCTACCACTTCTACTGGAAGCTCGTTCCACACAGCTACCACTCTCTGAGTAAAGAAATTCCCCCTCATGTTACCTTGAACTTTTGCCCCTTAACTCTCAACTCATCTCCTCTTGTTTGAATCTCCCCTACTCTCAATGGAAAAAGCCTATCCATGTCAACTCTATCTATCCCCCTCATAATTTTAAATACCTCTCTCAAGTCCCCCTCAACCTTCTACGCTCCGAAGAATAAAGACCTAACTTGTTCAATCTTTCCCTGTAACTTAGGGGCTGAAACCCAGGTAACATTCTAGTAAATCTTCTCTGTAATCTCTCTATTTTGTTGACATCTTTCCTATAATTCGGTGATCAGAACTGTACACAATACTCCAAACTCAGCCTTACCAATGCCTTGTACAATTTTAACATTACATCCCAACTCCTATACTCAATACTCTGATTTATAAAGGCCAACATACCAAAAGCTTTCGTCACCACCCTATCCACATGAGATTCCACCTTCAGGGAACTATGCACCATTATTCCTAGATCACTCTGTTCTACTGCATTCTTCAATCCTACCATTTACTATGTATGTCCTATTTGGATTATTCCTACCAAAATGTAGCATCTCACACTTATCAGCATTAAACTCCATCTGCCATCGTTCAGCCCACTCTTCTAACTGGCCTAAATCTCTCTGCAAACTTTGAAAACCTACTTCATTATCCACAACGCCACCTACCTTATGTATTGTAGGAAAAGAACGTGGGACTTGAGAGGTTAATGGGTTGTTGTAAGTTTCCACTGAGCAGGTGGTATTTGGTGGGGTAGTGGGTTGTTAATGTAGCAGAATGGATGGCGTCGGGCCAGGAAATGGGACAATGCAATCGGTCCCAGCTCGTCAACCGCAACGCGTCCTATATTGTCCTGTGGTAACTGTACCATGTAGGCATGTAGAGGCATTGTACAGGATGTCCTTGTCCGTGTAGGCATGTAGAGGCACTGTACAGGATGTCATTGTTTTAAGAAGATCTCATTGTTCTGGGGGGATATATAAAGGGGCCAGGGGCTGTGAGGTGCAGGTAGACAGGGAGAGGACGATATGCAGTCCGTGGAGAAGGACAACAACTAGCAAGACCAGAAGGAACCCCAGGTGGGGACGAAACATCCCAGGTGAAGACCGCGTTCGCTGGCATGGGTGCTTCATCACACCTGTTCCTGGCCCCGTATGAGTCGTGTGGGAGTGGGATTAACCACACGTTGATAAGTATTGCTTGTATCGGGAAAAGGGCAGTTGCACAGCCGTGGGTAGTTAAGCTAAGCCGCTTTCCGCAATGAAGTGTCATTTATGCTAATATTTTACCTTACCAATAAACAAGTGTAATACTGTGATCCATGGTCTAGTCTCATTCTTGTCGCGGGTACATTTTCTCTGATACCACGTTCCTGCTTGGTCGGATAACTTTCCGTCCATAACAATTGGCGCTGCGAGCAGGGTATCAGGATGAATTTGTTCCGCCGCAAGAAGGAGGCCACTCCCGAACAGTTCCTTATTCCCGGCTGGACGGATAATTCGGCCGGGTTCGGGATGCTGGCAAATACATTGTCTCAGTTGGGCTCTCCTCTCAGCTGGGAGGATCGCCTGCTACCACGGGAAACCCCTATCGGGGAAAGTGTGGCACGGTTATTGCGAGAGCTGAATTTTCCGAAGCAAAAGGGGTCCCTGACGGATGCTTTTTGGCTGCTGGCCACAGCCCTGAGGCATCAATCAGGGGTGCTATCTGCAAAGAAGAAGGAATTGGGTGAATTAAGGGAGGAAGTTGAAGCCATGCAACAGAGGTGTGCTATGATGGGCGAAGTAGTGCGCACCAGTCAGAATCGGGCTTCTGAGCTGGAGGAAAGGGGGGGGGGGGGGTCAAATTGGTATGTAGGGCCCTCCAATTGAAACACCAGTTGTATAAGCAAAAGGGATCTATGTCCCCGGATCCCGCCCGAGTAAGGGCAATGTTAGCACAAGGGGATGACATTGATACCTGGGATGGTGATATCTGGTATGATGATGACAACCGATATCCGGATCAACCATCTTATCCACCTCTCCCGGGCAATGGCCAGGGAGAGGATACCGCCCAAGCCCAAGCCCGGCCGGCAATGGTCACCACGTATACTTATCCTACCCCCCAGGATGAGGCGGAGGGAAACGATTTTGATTCTGACTATGCTCAGGCCGAGGGCGATGCGCGGGTAAGACCGGGAGAGGCCCTAAACGCGGGTCGAAGGCAGGTACAATATAAGGATTACACCATGAAGGAATTGTCCGGGATGGGCCAGAGGTTCCGGCAGAAACCATCGGAACCTTTGGCGGCTTGGTTATTACGGATATGGGAAGAAGGAGGGGGGCATATCTATCTAACTCCGGAGGAGTTGGTAGGTATGGGGACGTTAGCTACAGACCCTCGCCTTAACCAAGAGTTGCGGGGTCGGAGCGTCGACACTAATTATTTGTTCTATACTGTTACTGCAGCCGCCCATAGAGTCTTCCCTTCCGCTATGGATTGGGACCATAAAGTTGCGGATTGGGAGACGGGGGAGGAAGGAGCACAGGTGCTGCGGCAGCAAGCCCTGGCGGCTGCCCTATATGCCCATCGGTTGGGCCAGTGGGCCCATGGGGGAGGGCCAGAGGATGAACTCTTTACCGCCGGTATGCAGACCCGCCTGGTCCGCTCAGCGGCTCCTGCATTACGGGGAGTTGTATTATCAATAACGGGGCCCTTGATCAGGAGCCCTATCGCCCGTGTTATAGGGGCCCTGCAGACATTGTCTGAAATAGCCACCCCCCGTAGCCGGGCTCGGCCCGTGTCTACGGATCGGCAGAAGAAAGCGGGACCGCCAGGACCGAGTAGGCGAGAACTGTTCCTCTCACTGTTACAGGCAGGTGTCCGTAAGGAAGAAATAGATGGTAAGCCCACCTCTGTCCTGCATGCATTGTATAAGACCAAAGTGAAGGGAAAGGTGGAAGGAGGACCGGGTCTGAAGCGTAATGATGTGAGCAAGTCGTCCCCTTCCCTTTATCCCAGCTTGGACGATGTGCAACAGCTTGTGCGTAAAACATGGCAGGAGGAGGCGGCTAAATGGAAGGCACCAGTGCCATGTAAAGAATAGGAGGTTGGCGGGGTCGCCCTGGTGTATCACATCACCACAGAGTGGATAAAGGGTGACCCCAGGCCTTATATACCTGTAATAGTCCACTGGGGTAAGGGGAATGACCAGCGCCATCTAGCCTTGGTTGATACTGGGGCTGAACATACGGTAATACCGGGCAATCCAGACAAGTGGAAAGGACCTCCGTACCACATTGAGGGTATGGGAGGAGCTCTGACGCGGGCCCGAGAGATTTCGGTCCGCCTCACTATTGGCGATCATACCTCGGTGGTGCGGCGGGTACTGGTGGCTCCCACGGAAGAATGTATACTGGGTATGAACATCTTAAGAGGATTACAGTTACAAACCACAAGGGGCGCGTTCACTTCTGGGATAAGGGCTACTAGAGTAATTGTGGGAAAGGCAAGGTGGGAACCGGTCCACATCCCCGCTCCTCTTTCTCCGGTCAGCGTTCCCCAATACCGCATACCAGGGGGGCATGATGCCATAACCGAGACGATACAGGCTTTGGTCCAGGAAGGCATTGTGCGACCAGCCACTTCCCCGTTTAATAGCCCAATATGGCCAGTACAGAAGCCAGACGGCTCGTGGCGAATGACGGTCGACTACCGCCGGCTGAATAGAGTGGCTCCCCCATTGGCGGCGGCCGTTCCGGACATAGTAACTATTATTGAAACCATCGCCGCGCAGGAGAACGGGAGTTGGTATGCTGTGATTGACCTGGCCAATGCCTTCTTTAGTATTCCTATTAGCCCCGAATCGCAGGATCAATTTGCCTTCACTTGGAAGGGGCGACAGTATACATTTACCCGACTACCTCAGGGCTATCTCCACTCTCCCACCGTATGCCATGGATTGATAGCCCGAGACCTGGCAGAATTCACTACCATACCTAGTATTATTATACACCATTATATTGATGATATTATGGTTCAGGGTTGTGATATGGACACAGTACAAGAGGCCCTGGAATCTCTGACCGCATACCTCACACAACGGGGCTGGGCGGTTAACCCTGCTAAAGTCCAGGGACCAAGTCAGTCAGTAGTGTTCCTGGGCATTCAGTGGCATGCGGGAGAGCAAGTCATTCCGGAAAAGGTGCGGCAGAAAATAATTAATATTGCCACCCCCACTAACAAGACGGACACGCAACGATTCCTTGGGTTGCTAGGTTACTGGCGGAGGCATATTCCGCACCTATCCGGCCTCCTGCGCCCTCTCTATGTGGTCACCCGGAAAAAGGCCCCTTTTGAGTGGGGTGAAGAACAACAGAAGTCGTTTGAAGATGCTAAGCTAGCTGTACAACAAGCGCTACCTTTGTCTCCAAGGGTACCTGGTGTACCGTTTGAACTGCAGGTGACCGCCGATGTGGATGCGGCTCACTGGAGCATGTGGCAAAAACAAGCAGGACGGCGAGTTCCTCTGGGCTTTTGGTCAAGGAAGATGCCAGATGCTGCAACACGGTACACCGCTTTTGAGCGACAACTTCTGGCCTGTTACTGGGCGTTGATTGAAACGGAGCGGGATAAGCAACCGCACGAGGGTGGGCCTTTCTCTTGGTTTGCAGATTTATTTGGTGATTGGGGACATACTATTGTACAATGGTTCGTGTTTGTTATTCTGTTAATAATTTTTGTGGCTTTATGTGTTTTTGTGATTAAGCAGGTTATTCAACGCTGTGTAACCCCTCGCCGCCGTTGACGAGTTGGTACCGAGGGGGTGGAGTGTATTGTAGGAAAAGAACGTGGGACTTGAGAGGTTAATGGGTTGTTGTAAGTTTCCACTGAGCAGGTGGTATTTGGTGGGGTAGTGGGTTGTTAATGTAGCAGAATGGATGGCGTCGGGCCAGGAAATGGGACAATGCAATCGGTCCCAGCTCGTCAACCGCAACGCGTCCTATATTGTCCTGTGGTAACTGTACCATGTAGGCATGTAGAGGCATTGTACAGGATGTCCTTGTCCGTGTAGGCATGTAGAGGCACTGTACAGGATGCCTCTTATCTTAACACCTTAGTATCATCTGCATACTTACTAATCCAATTTACCACCCCATCATCCAGATCATTAACGTATATGACAAACAACATTGGACCCAGTACAGATCCCTGAGGCACACCACTAGTCACCGGCCTCCAACCTGACAGGCAGTTATCCACCACTACTCTCTGGCATCTCTCATCCAGCCACTGTTGAATCCATTTTACTACTTCAATATTAACACCTAAAGATTGAACCTTGCTAACTAACCTTCCGTGCGGAACCTTGTCAAAGGCCTTACTGAAGTCCATATAGACAACATCCACTGCTTTACCCTCATCAACTTTCCTCGTAACCTCTTCAAAAAATTCAATAAGATTTGTCAAACATGACCTTCCACGCACAAATCCATGTTGACTGCTCCTAATCAGACCCTATCTATCCAGACAATTATTTATACCATCTCTAAGAATACTTTCCATTAATTTACCCAGCACTGGCGTCAAACTGACAGACCTATAATTGCTAGGTTTACTCTTAGAACCCTTTTTAAACAATGGAACCACATGAGCAATACACCAATCCTCTGGCACCATCCCCATTTCTAATGACATTTGAAATATTTCTGTCAGAGCCCCTGCTATTTCTACACTAACCTCCCTCAAGGTCCTAGGAAATATCCTGTAGGGACCCGGAGATTTATCCACTTCTATATTCCTTAAAAGCGCCAGTACTTCCTCCTCTTTAATCGTCATAGTTTCCATAACTACCCAACTTGTTTTCCTTACCTTACACAATTCAATATCCTTCTCCTTAGTGAATACCGAAGAAAAGAAATTGTTCAAAATCTCCATCTCTTTCGGCTCCACACATAACTGTCCACTCTGATTCTCTAAGGGACCAATTTAATCCCTCACTATCCTTTTGCTATTAATATAACTGTAGAAACCCTTCAGATTTATTTTCACCTTACTTGCCAAAGCAGCCTCATATCTTCTTTTAGCTTTTCTAATTTCTTTCTTAAGATTCTTCTTACATTCTTTATATTCCTCGAGCACCTCATATATTCCATGCTGCCTATATTTATTGTAGATATCTCTCTTTTTCCTAACCAAGTTTCCAATATCCCTTGAAAACCATGGCTCTCTCAAACTTTTAACCTTTCCTTTCAACCTAACAGGAACATAAAGACTCTGTACCCTCAAAATTTTACCTTTAAATGACCTCCATTTCTCTATTACATCCTCCCCATAAAACAAATTATCCCAATCCACTCCTTCTAAATCCTTTCGCATCTCCTCAAAGTTAGCCTTTCTCCAATTAAAAATCTCTGGGTCCAGTCCTATCCTTCTCCATAATTATATTGAAACTAATGGCATTGTGATCACTGGATCCAAAGTGCTCCCCAACACCATCACCTGACCTATTTCATTCCCTAACAGAAGATCCAACACTGCCCCTTCTCTAGTTGGTACCTCTATGTATTGCTGCAAAAAAACTATCCTGCACACATTTTACAAACTCCAAACCATCCATCCCTTTTACAGTATGGGCTTCCCAGTCTATGTGTGGAAAATTAAAATCTCCCACAATCACAACCCTGTGCTTACTACAAATATCTGCTATCTCCTTGCAAGTTTGTTCCTCCAATTCTCGCTACCCATTAGGTGGTCTATAATACACCCCTATAAGTGTTACTACACCTTTCCCATTCCTCAATTCCATCCAAACAGCCTCCCTAGATGAGCCCTCTAATCTATGCTGCCAGTGCACCGCTGTAATATTTTCTCTGACAAGCAACGCAACACCTCCCCCTCTTGTCCCTCCGATTCTATCACACCTGAAGCAACGAAATCCAGGAATATTTAGTTGCCAATCACACCCCTCCTGCAACCATATTTCACTAATAGCTACAACATCATATTTCCAGGTATCAATCCATTCTATAAGCTCATCCACCTTTCTTACAATACTACTAGCATTAAAATAAATGCATTTAAGAAATTCTCCACCTCTTCCTCTCTGTTTATCTCTAACAGTACAAAGAACTTTACTGTCTTCTTTTTCTTCCTTCTCCCTTACATCTGTTCCTACACTTTGGTTCCCCTCCCCCCTCATATCTAGTTTAAATCCACTGGAGCCTCTCTAGCAAACCTACCTGCAAGAATATTTGTCCCTCTCCAGTTCAGATGAAAACCGTCCCTTCGGAACAGGTCCCACCTTCCCTGGAAAACTGCCCAATTATCTATAAATCTGAAGCCCTCCCTCCTGCACCATGACTTCAGCCATGTGTTGATCTGCACTATCTTACTATTTCTAAACCCACCTGCACGGGGCACTGGTAGCAACCTGAGATTGCTATTCTGGAGGTCCTGTCCTTTAACTTGGCACCTAGCTCCCTAAACTCACCTTTCAGGACCTCCTCACTCTTCCTACCCACGTCATTGGTCCCTACATGGACCACGACATCCGGCTGCTCACCCTCCCTCTTGAGAATACTGAGAACTCGATCCGAGATATTGTGGACCCTGGCACCAGGGAGGAAACAGACCATCCAGGATTCTCGATGTCTTCCACAGAACCTCCTATCTGTCCCTCTAACTATCAAATCCCCTATCACTACTGCTCTCCTTTTTTCCCTCCTTCCCTTCTGAGCTGAGGGTCCAGTCTCGGTGCCAGAGACGCAACCACAGCAACTTGTCCCTGGTAGGCCGTCCCCACCAACAGTATCCAAAACGGTATACTTATTGTTGATGGGAATGGCCACAGGGGTGCTCTGCTCATTCTGTCTGTTCCCCTTCCCTCTCCTGACAGTCACCCAACTATTCCTGACTCCTAGGGGTGATTGTCTCCCTGAAACTCCTGTCTATTTCTGCCTCTGCCTCCTGAATGATCCGAAGTTCATTCAGCTCCAGCTCCATTTCCCTAACACGGTTTGTCAGGAGCTGCAGCTGGATGCACCTTTTGCAGGTGTAGTCATCAGGGACACCAGTGCTCGCCCTGACTTCCCACATACTGCAAACGGAGCACTCAACTGCCCTAACTGCTGCTTCTGCTACCTACTCCTAATCTAATTAGATTAATTAAAGGAGCTTACCCAACCTTACCTCACCTGGAGTGAAGCTCATACTCAGCGTCTGCTCGCTTTTTAAATTCCCCCGTTAATCTCAGAGGCCGACTTTCACGCGCTTGCCTAGTTGTGCCCCGTTCAAACCTTGCCTCTGCCTGTTCTCGCCGAAGCCTGATTGAGCCAAAGCCAACCCACTCTGCCTCAGTCCACTCCGACGATGGCCGCTGTATATGGCGGTCTTTCTTTTTAAACCTTTGGCACGCTATGTCACGCGCCTGTGCAGTCTAGCCTCTTTGCCACGATCAGTTAAAAGAAAAACAGCTTCTCTCCGAGCTTCTTTTACCTCTTCCCTCTCCGCCTCTTGCTGCGATTTAAATAACGGTTGAAAACTTCCTCTTGAAGTGTATTGTGGAAAGTCCCAGAATTAGTGCTGTATCTTATATATATGGCTGGTTCCTTAAGTTTGTTATAGCCGGGGGGGGAGTAATGGTGACAAGCTTCCACTACCTATTAAATGCTTCCAATAGGGTGCACCTCAAATAGCCTCTGACAACCAAGTCCAGCTCCTGGCCTTCACATGTGGCTTAGCTATTAAGCCTAATGGAGCCATTTCTACTGACAGGAGAAGGGTAGAGGTGGGTTACTGGCGCCTTAAAACCAGTCACGTTGGGCAGAGAGGGCTTGTCAGCCGTGGTTGGCAGCTCATCCCAGGAGAAGGAAAACTCTGATCTCAAACTTCATCTGCCTTGTAGCTATACCTACTCATGGGGAAGGCTTCAGGAGTGAATGCAGAGAGAAAAAGCTGGACCTGGAGTCCCTATAAGGCAGCCCTATGTTGAGATCAACACTGACTGGCCTCTCCTATGACGCTGCTGGTGCCAAACTGTATTGGTCTTTGCCGTTCCTTTGGGTGCATCAGATGCCTGGAGAGGGGGAACCTGCTACATGGGCAACAGCTTGCTCTCCATATTGTGCTGCCCCGGCTTGTGTACTTAAACAGCTGGGACACAACATCCATGGTTGACCCAGATTGAGGGAGGCTTCAGCTCTGCTCTAGATATGGTTATGAGAACTAGCAGAGTCAGTGGGATAGAAGTAGAAGGGTGTGGGCTACAGATGGCATGGAGGAAGTCTGGGACAATGAGCAACTGGATGGAAGACCCTGTTTTCCTGCTTATGCACATTCACAGCATGGCCACAGCTGTATCAAGTGACAAAGCAGACTTGGGTACCTTATCTTCATTTATTAGTAACAGCAGCAAAGACTGAAGCTTGAGATATTCCCATCTGTGGGTTAATTAATCAAAGTTGATCAGCCTTGGGACGCTGTGGACCATCATGAGCAGCAGGTTATATACACCACTACAATCCTTCACACTACTCTATCAGACGAAGCTATGAGATCAGTTGTGCTGTAATGAAGCTTCCTGGAAGCAGCACCTGGCGACCTAAAAGTAATGGCAATGTGGCAAATACCCAACACGTGTCCACGTGCATGCCCACCAGCAAAACCAGCATGGAATAAACTGAGCTAAGAAATCCGTAATCAGTTATCGGACAGAAGCTCATCGGTGGTGGACAGTTAAACATCTAACAGGCGAAAGAGGTTTCAAGGCAATTCCTGTCTTCAATGATGGCTGGGTGCAGCCTGCCACACAGCAGTAACACTTGTAACCACATTCAGGTGGAAGTACGAGATAGATGGTTTAGGCTTCCTTCTGAAATCCCCTATTAGGACAGAAGCCAGTCTTACAGATTGCTCAAGTCACTCCATGAACGGTCAAGAAATGGCTAAGAGCAGCGGCTACAGCAAAAGTTAAGGGATGAGACAATGTTCCAGCTGTACACTGAGGATCTGCGTTCCAGAAATCTGACCAAGCTACTCCAGTTCGTTACAGAGTGGAGGTGCAGGAACCACAACCTTTCATCATCATCAAGAAGACAAAAGGAATGATAATTGACTTCAGAATGGAAAAAGGTCCCAAACAATCCCCGCTATTCATAGGTAGTGGAAGGGGTCCCCAGTTTCAAATTTTTGGGGATGACCATTACCAAGGAGCTGTCTTGGTCTGTCAACACAACCTCGATAGTAGGTAAGGCACAACAGCAACTATGCTACCTGAGGTGCTTTAAGGAGAGCTAGTCTGCCCTAAAAATTGTATGCCAACTTTTATCAATGTGCGATAGAGAGCATACTGACATATGGAATGGCAGTGGGGTATTCCAACTTCAGCAAGACAGATCACAAAGCACTCCAATGGGAGATTAGGGTGGCTCAGCACATCATCGGGACTCAACTACCAGATCTGGAGACAATCTATAACTCTCAATGCCTACGGCATGCTTGTAACATCATTAAAGTCCCATCCCATCCTGGACACTGCCTGCTCAATCTCCTACCATCTGGTAAGAGACACAGAAACATCTTAAACAAAACAGTAAGACTGAAAAAATGCTTCTTCCCAAGGGCTGTTGTGCAGCTGAATTATGCTACACTCCAACTTGCCAGTGGACTTTGAGTATTATGGAATATTGAACTCATTTGTTGCATGTAAATATGGGAAATGTGTTTTTTTAATTAAGCCATATTGCATGCATTGTAATTATCTGTTTTGCACAGACTGGAGTAGTACAGCAATCTCATTGTCCTGAGCAAAGACAATAAAATTCTATTCTATTCAGTTCTATTCCACAAAACTGACGTCTGCCTAATGATATAGAAATTTGCCCGGTATCTTATGTCCTCTAAAAGGAAGAAATGTAATCTGTCAAACTACCAGATCAGCCTGCTCTCATTTGTCGGGAAAATGGTCAGAAAGGTGTTGTTAATGGTAAAATCACACTGCACTGGAGATATAATAACCTATTCACTGCCCTGTTTGGTTTTCATCAGGATTATTTATATCATTATGGTCTTAGTCCAAAGAACAGAATTAAAGTACATAGGTGATGTGAGAGTGGCATTAAAACAGCTTCTGACTAAGTGTGACATCAAGAAGCTGAGTAACAGTGAAGTCAACAGGCATCAAGAAAGAAAAAACACCAGTGTATGTCACACAAAAGCTTGTTGTTCTGAGAGGTCAGTCATACCTCAACATGTAGGAGTTCCTCTGTGTCCTGGGCCTAAGCTTACTGAGTTTTCTCATCAATGATGTTTTGCAACATAGAATCCAAAGTGAAGATGACTGTGGTAACTGCACAATGAGCATGTTAATTCTCAACTCAGCAAATGAATCAGCCCATGACTCATGGACCAGGACCTAGACAACATTCAAGCATGGGCTAATAAATGGCAAGCAGCATTCTTGTCACAGAAGTGTCAGGCAAATGCTTATCTCTGACAAAAGAGAGTCTAAATCACCTACACTTGATACTTGATGGCGTTACTGACCCTAACTGTCAATATTGACCAGACATTCCACTGCACAAGCCACATAAACACTATGATTACAAAGCCAGTGGATGGATATCTTGGAGTGAACTGCTGAGATTTACAACCATCCCGACATATTAGTGAAGCTACAAAGAAGGCACAGCAGTGGCTATATTTCATTAAGAGTTTGAGGAGATTTGGTATGTCTCCAAAAACACACAAAAATTTCTACAGATGTATCGTAGAGAGCATTCTAACTGGCTGCATCACTGTCTGGTATGAGGGGGCTACTGCACAGGACTGAAGTTAGCTGCAGAGAGTTAATACAGTTACAAAGAGGACACACCAGTGGCTATGTTTCATTAGGAGTTTGAAGAGGTATGATACGTCAGCAAAGACTATAGCAAGTTTCTACAGATATAACATGGAGAGCTCTTTAACTGGTTGCATCACTGTCTGATACAGTGAGGCCACTGCTAAGGTTCAGAAAAAGCATCAGAGGATTATAAACTCAGCCGGCTCCATCATGGATAGTTAAGGGCATTTTAGGATAGTTAATAAATGCTGGCCTTGGGTGGCAACATGCATATTCCAAAGAAAAATGCATTAAAAGGAAAACCTACAGAATGAATGGATGCTGAAGGAAGTGAGGAGACCTTGAAGCTGTGACAAGATAATAGATTTCATTCTGAATAGAGGATATTGAATGAATAACTTGTCTCTGTGGCAAAAATGAACGTCTGGTTGTCCACATTGGATACAATTCTGATTAGAAACAACACCATTTGAATTACTTGCAATTTTCAGGTCATCCTAACTCAAAGGAGTGAAAGTCTAACCTTGTTCATCACTGTCAACTCCATCTGAGATAGTCTGGGCTCTTGGGCCTAAGGGCTTTAATTACTCGTAGTAGTGCGATCACTCCAGCCAAGAATGGTGTTCCCTCGAGGAATAGTTCCTTTAATGGAGAGCACTCATGCTTGACCTTGTTTAGCATGGGGAGGCTGATGCATGGGCAGCTACCACATGGTTCTTAACAGATTGAGGTCAGGGTCTAGTGGCATGGAGTGCAAGATGAATAGGGACCCTTCGCTGCTGTTTCAATATGTCATCATTTTCCACCAACTCCACCACTGAGGTCATGGTTGGATCAAGCTTTGTTTGGAAACCTCCTTGAGCTCCTTCCCCTCCTCCTTCCTCTTCTCCTTTGGTCTACTCTTCTCTCCCTTCAGCTTCCATCATCACCAGCTCTTCATCTTTTCTACATATCTGGCTTCACCTATCACATTCCAGCTATCCTCATTCCCTCCCTCCCTCCACCATTTTATTCTGGTGTCTTCCGCCTTCCTTTCCAGTCCTGAAGAAAGGTCCTGGCCCAAAACATTGACTATTTATTCATTTTCATAGATGCTGCCTGACTTGCTAACTTCCTCCAGCACTCTGTGTGTGTGTGTTGCTCTGGATTTCCAGCATCTGCGGACTTCCTTCCTCCCTGTCATGGATGATCCTACCAGGAGCTAAGCTCCATATGACATTGTCCTCGAGATCGTGGGAATTCTCAAGCTTCTTCACCACAACAAGGGGATGATCCTCAGAGAGGATAGCCTTAATCGCTACACTGCTGATAGATGTCCATTCTGTTGCTCAAACATTAAACTTCTCCCTTCTTCTCCACCTCCTTCTACACCTTTAAGACATTCCTTAATTTACCTTCAACCAAGTTGTTATTCACCTGTCCTAATGTTTGTTTCTGTGGCTTGGCATCAGATTTTGTAGAATAATCCTCTTGTAAAGCAGCTTGAAATATTTTACTATGTTCTTTGCAAATGCAAATTAGTACTAACGTTACAAGACAACATCTCAAGACCTTGCTTTACCACTAGACTTTAATCACCAAACATCACTGTGGATTTCTCAGATAAAGCAGAAGAGGCTACCATCACAGGGAAACTAAGGCACTTATTCTATTAACAGGGTGTGTCTGTTTCTGTTACCACTGATTTTATTCCTTGGTCATATATGATGTGATCAACTAATCACACTGGACAACGCAGATTTTGCTTCCCGAATATTTTTAGGTGTACCTTATGGAATTATAATTGTGTTCAGCTTCAATCAGTCTGTCACAAACATAAAAATGAAAACTCCAAGGAAGCAACACTTGCAAAAAAAATTGTTGTGCAATGATATTCGTTCCTTTCAGTGGCTTGCGTGTGGAGCCAAGTTCACACATTTAATATTGCCTGTTTAGAAGAAAGCACTCTAGGCCTATAGGAAACACAGTTGTGCAGAGGGTACCACTACCACTCCACAGCTTCATAAACCTGGGTTCAGTCTTACGCTTGTGTGCTGTTTGGGCAGAGTTCGCTGGTGTTCCCTGTTACTACATGAATTTTCATCCCACATACCAATGATGCATGTGCTGACCAAGACACTTGTGAGACCACACACGGAACACCATGTGTAATTCCAGTCACGTTGTCATAGGAAGGGTGACATTTAAGTTGGAAAGGGTGCAGAAAAGATTTACAAGGACATTACCGGAGGGGTGGAGGGTTTGAGCTGGAAGGAGAGACTGGATAGATTGAGAGTTTTCTTCCTGTGAGTTGGAGGCTGAGAGGTAACCTTTCAAGACAATAAGTCATAAGATATAGGAGCAGAATTAGACAATTCAGCCTTTTGTGTCTATTCCACCATTCAACCATGGCTACAGATTTTCTCAACCCCATTCAGAATCAGAATCAGGTTTAATATCACTGGCATAAGTCATGAAATGTGTTGTCTTTGCAGCAGCAGTACAATGCAATACATAATAATAGAGGGAAAAACTGTGAAGTACAGTAAGTGTATATGTATTAAATAGTTAAATTAGTATTGCAAAAATAAAAATATAGAAGTAGTGAGGTAGTGTTCGTGGGCTCATTCTCCATTCAGAAATTGGATGACAGAGGGGAAGAAGCTATTCCTGAATCAGGCTCCTGTACCTCCTTCCTGATGATAACAATGGGAACAGGCCATGTCCTGGGTGAAAGAGGTTGTTATTGATGGATGCCGCCTTTTTGAGGCATTGCTCCTTGAAAATGTCCTGGGTATTACGAAGAGAAGTGCCCATGATGGAGCTAAGTTCCATCATGGAACTAAGCTGGCTAACTCTCTGCAGCTTATGCAGTAGCCTCCTCATTTACCAGACAGTGATGCAGCCAGTTAGAATGCTCTCCACAGCACATCTGTAGAAATTTGCGAGTGTCTCTGGAGAAGCAAGTATCCAATCTTCTCCCTGTAGCTCTAATTCTCTCATCAATCAAGAACCTACAAATCTCTGCATTAAATACAACCAGTGGTTTCATCTCCACAGCCCTCCATGGCAACCAATTCCACAGATCCACCATCCTCTGGCTGAAGAAATTCCTCCCATCACAGTTCCCTTTATTCTAAGGCTGTGCTCTCTTGTCCTAGACTCTCCTGGTCATTGAAACTTCCTTTCCACCTCCATTCTACCTTGAGCAACAAACACAAAATGCTAATGGAACTCAGCAAGTCAGGCACCATCTATGGAAGGGCAAAGGTCAAGACCTCAGGCCTTTCAGTATTCAGAAGGTTTCAATGGGATCCCCACGCATCTTTCTAAACTCCATTTAGTGCAGGCCCAGAGCCATCAAATGCTCCGCATACATTAAGCCATTCATCTCCAGAAAATGTTTTAAATGGAGAGAGAATTCAAAATGCAGAGATGCAAAGGGATTTGAGAGTCCTTGTGCAGGATACCCTACAGGTTAACCTCCAGGTTGAGCAGTGGTGAAGAAGATGAATGCAATGTTGGCATTCTTTTCTAGAGATATAGAATATAAGAGCAGGGATGTGATGATGAGGCTCTATAAGGCACTCGTGAGTTCACACTTGGAGTATTGTGTGCAGATTTGGGCTCCTTATTTTAGAAAGGATATATTGACATTGGTGAGGGTTCAGAGAAGATTCACGGGAATGATTCCAGGAATGAAAGGGTTACTGTATGAGGAACGTCTGGCAGCTCTTAGGCTGTATTCCCCAGAGTTCAGGAGAATGAGGGGGGATCTCATAGAAACATTCCAAATGTTAAAAGGCCTGAACAGATTAGATATGGCAAAGTTATTTCCCATGGTAGGGGAGTCTAGGACAAGAGGGCACAACTTCAGGATTGAAGGATGTCTATTTAAAACAAAGATGTGGAGAAACTACTTTAGTCAGAGGATGGTAAATCTGTGGAATTTGTTGCCACAAGTGGCTGTGGAGGCCAAGTCATTGGGTGCATTTAAGGCAGAGATGGATAGGTTATTGATTAGTTAGGGCATCAATGGGTATATCAAAGGCAGGAGAGTGGGGATGACTGGAAGAATTGGATCAGCCCGTGATTGAATGGCAGAGCAGACTCGATGGGCTGAATGGCCTACTTCTGCTCCTATATCTTATGGTCTTATAGATAATTATAAACTAATGAGGGGCATGGATAAGGCGATATGGTCATGGTATTTTCCCAGGGTAGAGATGACTAAAACATAGGGTTTAGATGAGAAGGGGAAAGATTTTAAATGGATTTGAGGAGCAACATTTTGCTCACTGTGTGGGGGGTATATGGAACAAGGTGCCAGATGAAGCAGTGCAGGCAGGTACAATTACAACTTTTAAAAGACATGTCTATGCTATTAGATGTAACTAAGGCAGAGATTGATAGGTTTATTTATTTTTATTTCTTTATTAAGTAGGCCCTTCCAGTCCTTTGATCAAACCCCGACTTAACCCTAGCCTAATCACGGGACAATTTACAATGACCATTTGGCCTACCAATCAGTATGTCTTTGGAATATGAGAGGATACCGGAGCACCTGGAGGAAACCTACACAATCATGGGGGAGAACGTACAAACTCCTTACAGACAACGGTGGGAATGAAACTGGGTTGCTGGTAGAGTAAAATGGTGTGCTAACCACCTCTCCATTGTGCCACCACATCAATCAATCATATTCTTGATTGATGAATGAATTAAGGGTTACAGGAAAAAAGTAGAAAGAAAGTTTTTCTTTTCCCTGGAGAGTAAGATAGGAACTATCCAAGTATCTATCCACAGGTATGTGGATAGGAAAGGTTTAGAGGGAATATGAACCAAACATGGTTAAAAGAGATTTGTTTAAGTAGAAATCTTGATTAGTATGGATAAATTGGGCCAAGGGACCTTTTTCTGTGTTGTATAACTTTATGACTACATCAGGGTTTCCTAACATAGAGTCCACAGACCCTTTGCTTAAATGTATTGGTGCATGGCATAAAAAAGGTTGGGAACCCCTGCTCTACATGCTAGTTGGTGACTGTTGTGTCCCAAGAGGAGTCTATGATGGGAGAATTAGGGGAGGATTGATGGGGTGAGGGGTTAGTGAAGCTGGGTTCTTGATGGTTGGCATGTTCACTGTATGTGACATCTTACAAAGGACTATTTCCACCAGTCACCAACAGTCTTTATTAAATCTTCAGTGCCAGTAAACACTGCAGCAAATGGTGGCTCATTTACCTAATGCACCCTCGTGACCATCACAGCTCAACGTGCGACAGGTCATGAGGTTTCCAGCAGCTGTATGCAAGAGGCAAAGGAGGTAATGGATGACATTGTCATGAACGGTTCTGACCTCTGTCCCAGGGAGACCCGGTGACTTCTGTAAGGGGCACTTAAAGAGTGACAGGGATGACACTGGCATTAATTGCTTCACAGGGTTGCAAATCATAGGCACCCTTACACCTGCTCAGCACTTCAGCCATCACATTTGTTCCTGTGACTAGTGAAGCACTTCAGCAGAGGGATATGCAAACTGCATAGGTAGGCAAATATGAAGGCCAAGTAACAGATTCAAAATACTAATTCAAATAACCTACAGTCCTATCATGAGTACAAGATCATTGTGTGACTTGGAAACAGTTTCCTTTGCATATCCCACAACATAACCAACTTGAACCTTCTTGATAACGTACAGATCTGAGTGCATTGTGCATGCTGTGCTCCCCGTTCTAACATCCCTGCTTTTGAAATGAATCCTAAATATTTCAAATTGCTTCCATTATTTTGTTTGAAACATCTCTTTCAATAATCCCACACCATTCTCAGTGCAGAAAGAAGGGAAGAGGTGCCATTCTAATAGGGGCCACGAAGTTGTGACCAAAGTTATTTGGCTACATTCCCAATGAAGGGTCTTTGAATGCTGAAAGGCCTAGAGAGAGTGGATGTGGAAGATTCTTCCTTTGTTGGGGGAGTCTAAGACCAGAGGGCACAACCTCAAATTAGAAGGACGTCCATTTAGAACAGAGGTGAGGAGGAATTTCTTTAGCCATAGGGTGGTGAATCTGTGGAACTCATTGCCACAGGCAGCTGTGAGGTCAGGTAACTGGGTGCAGTTAAGGCAGAAGTTGTTAGGTTCCTCATTAGTCAAGGCATAAATGGTTACTGGAAGAAGCCAGAAGAATGGAGTTAAGAGGAAAATGGGTCAGTCATGATGAATTGGTGGAGCAGACTCGATGGGCTGAATGGGCCAATTCTGCTCCTATGTCTAATGTCTAATGGCATGAAATATTAACTGTTTACTCCCCCCATAGATGCTGCCTGACCGACTGAGTTCCTCTAGCATTTTTGCATGTGTTGTCCTGGATTTCCAGCATCTGCAGACTGTCAAAGTTCAAAGTAAATTTATTATCAAAATATGTAGTTCATGTAGAACATGAGATTCATTCTCTTACAGGAAAATCCAGAAATACAATAGAATACACAAAAAAACCCACACATAACGACGTAACAAAGACTGACAAACACCCAATGTGCAAAAGAGGACAAATTGTACAACTAATTAACTGTGAGCTGCAGAGTCTCCAAAAGTGAGTCCACAGGCTGTGGTGAGGTGAGTGAACCTGGTCCAAGAGCCCAATGGCTGTAGGAAACAACTGCTCCCAAACCTGGTGCTGTAGGATCCAAGATTCCTGCACCTCCCACCTGATGGAAGTCATGAGAAGAGAGGGAGATGGATCAAAGACAAGCTGGCAGGATGGGCTCAGGTGGGGGAGTCTCTTAGGTTTATAATGTTATTTGGGTTGTGTTTCCCATTCTGAGTCTCACTGCCCCAGTGTTTTAGTCACTTTCTGTTGTCCAATGGGTGTGTTGTCTGTTGTCCATTGTCCAATTGATGACTTCCTATCCATTGGTGTAGCTTTTTGCTGCTCTGCTGTATTTTGCCACTTCATGCAAACACCAGTTTGACAAAGTCACCTGCTCCACCACTTAGCGTCTCTCTCTGTTGTGGGGGAGTCCACTTGGGTCTCACCAGTTACCCCTGAACTCAGTCACCCTCAGTCCCAAGACACTGCCTAAGAAGTTGATGGAGGTGGCATTGTGTTACTTCGTCATGTGTTTCTTAATCTAAAGTGTAATACACACATTAGAGTCCAGGTACTCTTCCCCAGGGTGCTGTTGCAAGTTATTTCTATTATTACATATGATCAATAGGAAAATCCGTTCAGTAATTAGTCTGAGAAATATACATTCAATTAGGATCACCTGTACATCTGCTCGTTAATTCAAATAACTAATCAGCCAATCATGTGGCAGCAGCTCAATGTATAAAAGCATGCAGACATGGTCAAGAGGTTCAGTTGGTGTTCAGGCTGAACTTCAGAATGGGGAAGAAATGTGATCTAAGTGACTTTGACTGGTGGTGCCAGACAGGGTGGTTTGAGTATCTCAGAAAGTGCTGATCTCCTGGGATCTCCATACACAACTGTCTCTCAAGTTTACCAAAAATGGTGTGAAAAACAAAATAAAACATCCAGTGAGCAGTAGTTCTGTGTGTGAAAATGCCTTGTTAGTGAGAGAGGTCAGAGGAGAATGGCCAGACTGGTCCTATCTAAGAGGAAAATGATAGTAACTCACATGTTATAACAGTGGTGTGCAGTAGAGCATCTTTGAGTGTACAACATGTTGAACCTTAAAGTGGGTGACATATCTAAGCCAACTTGTGAAGATGGTGCTCAGAAGCAACGTATCTCTTAGCTACTAAGGATGAGCTGTTTCAGGTTCTTGGGTGTCAACATCTCTGAAGATCTATATGGGCTCAACAAATTGAGGAAATTACAAATTCACACCAGAGGATATATCCAATTAGAAATTTGAGGAGGTTTGGTACATCATCAAAAACTCTTGCAAGTGTCTACAGATGTACTGTTGGGAGCATTCTAACTGGTTACATCACTGCTTGATATGGAAGGATCAATGCACAGGATCAGTAAAAGCTGCAGAGGGTTGTAAACTCAGCCAGCTTCATCATGCACTCTAGCCTCCTCAGCATTGAGGACTTCTTCAAATGGTGATGTCTCAGAAAGGCAACATCTATCATAAAAGATCTCCACCACCCAGTGCATGTGCTCTTCTTATTACTGCCATCAGGGAGGAGGTACAGAAGCCTGAAGGCACACACTCAGCGATTCAGGAATAGCTTCTTCCCCTCCACCATCAGATTTCTGAATGGACAATGAACCTACCCATGAACACCACATCACTATTTTTGCACTTATTGTAATTTTATTATATATCTTATTGTAACACATAGTATACTTTATGTATTGCACTGTACCACTGCCATAAAATAACACATTTCATGACATATGTGAGAGATAATAAATCTAATTCTGTTTCAGCTCATGAATTTGCCCAATAATAGGGTCCTGGAACATATGAGTTAATAACGTACATTGCTTCTGTTTGTCATAGATAGTACGGTTCAATTTATCCCCCACCTTCCCATCTCCTTACATCTCAGCACATGGAGGATGCTGGCGTTCATATCTGAATGCCTATCAGGGCTATTCACCCACCATTGCCCTCTTGCCTGATCATTACTGGCTTCTGATCCAACCCCTCAATTATAAAACATCACAGCCTCAAGCTCAAAGCACCCAATGGCCTTTTCCCTCCTTAGTCCTGTATTAGCTCCCAGTCCTGCATCTGGACATCAAAATCTGGAGCAATTTGAACTCCTTCAACTGTGGACCCTGACCTCAACACCACCAAGTCAGGAAGTGAGTTGAAATTCTCAGCCTAATCCTTTTCACCTCTTCAGCTCTGCTCCTCCTTGGACAAGGCACACTTCTGGCCTCAATACTTTTTGGGTTCGGATTCCACTTTCAAGAAGCACTTTGAGATGCATTTTCACCTTACTTTAGTTCAACATTCCTTTTCTTCAAGTGTTTAAGAGCAGTCACACCCCAAGAAAGTCGTCCGGTAGATTCCTTCTCTCAAAATGCAAAGACATAATGTTGTGAATTGCCCTGCCTTCAAAAGAATGTCATGTTGCAAGACGAGCATTAAATGGTTACATACAAACATAAAATCATAAGCGCTATCAGGCTATCGGTACCTGCTGCGCAGTGGCTGATATTTGGTGCCACTTTCCTATTCAAATCATTTCGCAATGTTGAATATTCTTAATCATCTCTGTCTTGAATATGCCCAGCTATTAAAATTCTCTTTCTAAAATCTGCCTTCCCCCCCCCCCCCGATTATTTCCTTCTTTGTCATTCATAAGAGCAATGTCAAATATACATTCACAGTCAGGGCGTCGGTGTTTCTGCAGGCGATGAGCTTAGCCGGAACACGCGTTTAGAAAAATGTGTCACAACGAAACGTTCCTTTCGAATTTACTTTTTCAATATATAAAACAAATTACATTCAGTAGGAAATAAAATAAGCACAGGCGTCATATTCTCCGCGGTCTTGTGCAGATAAGGTTTTTCAAGTACATTATTTTTCCCTCAGCGATTTCACAGCAGTTTGAAGTGCAAACGACGCCTATGGTCTGGCGCGGGGAACCGAGTGAGGAACGTCATTGAGTTTGACAGGACATGAGACTTCCAGGTATATTGCCCAGTCCCTGAGAAGCGCCCGTTCATCGGTGTGTATTTGGCCGAGTTCATTCGGCTCTCTCCGAATATGATTTGCAGTGGCCTCAAATGACAATCGAGATACAGTAATAGAAAAACTGCAATCACTCCAGTCGAGTATGTTTCCCTATGGGGTTCCACTGTACGACAAGGGTGGATTCCCTCAGTGGAGAATGCCTGTGCGTGACGTTGTTTAACATGGGGAAGCCTATTCACGGATAGCCACCACGCGGTCCTGGACAGATCGGGGTCAAGGTCCAGTGGCATGGGGAGCAAGACGACTTCACCGCCGCAGACTGCCGTCGTGATGTGTCATGATTTTCAGCCAACTCCCCCACTGAGGTCTTGGTTGTATCCTACTTTGGCTGGAACCGCCCCCCTTGACCTTCCCACCGCGAGTGACCCTGCTAGGCGCTACACTACTGATAGCGTCGCTCCCGAGATCTCAGGGACTCTCAAGCCTCTCCACCAGCACAAGGTGACGATCCTCAGAGGAGATATGAAGTAAATAAAGTACAATGGGCGGGGGGGGGGGGAATTCCAGATAAGTCATCAGAACATTTTTGGAAACCATGTTGAAGTATTCCTCCTGAACTCCATTGGGTACACTGTGATAACGTAGGTTCGATAGCTGTGCTTTTAAAACATGAAAACCATACTGTGTATATTGGAGTGGCATTCATATAGAAAATGCTGGAGGGACTCAGCAGGCCATGCAGCATCTATTGAGGGGATTAAATAGTTAACGTTTTGGGCCGAGACCCCTTCGTCACCACTGGGATGGAAAGGGAAGAAATCATTCTTCTCCCGCTTTCCTTTCGTCCCGAAACGTCGACTGATTATTCCCCTCCAGAATATCTTCTGACACTGGAAATCTAAAGAAGAAACTGAAAATGTTGGAAACACACATCAGTGGAGAGAGAAACAAGAGTTAATATTTCAGGTCGAAGAAACATATCTCTGTCCGCAGATATGGCAGGCCTGCTGGGCGTTCCCAACATCGTCTGTTTCTAGTGTAGATCTCAGCCTTATATGAATGTCAGGTAAAAGAGCCAAGTTTTTGCTGAGAGTCGGATAGAAATTAACCACATCCTAAAGATTGGAGATGACCTCTTACCTCTGCCTAAAACTGACCAACAACAGAACGATTTCCTGTTACCCCCGCCCCTTCCGCTCAGGATTATAAAATTATACCATAAAATATAGGAGCAGAATTAGGCCATTGGGCCCATCGAGTCTGCTCCGCCATTTCATCACGACCGATCCACGTTCCCTCTCAGCCCCAATCCCCTGCCTTCTCCCCGTATCTCTTCATGCCCTGACCAATCAAGAATCTATCAATGTCTGCCTTAAATACACCCAATGACTTGGCCTCCACAGCTGCCTGTGGCAACGAATTCCACAGATTCGCCACTCGCTGGCTGATGAAATTCCTCCTCATCTGTACTTTAAAAGGACGGACCTCTAATCTGCCAATGTGACACCCCCCCCCCCCCCTTCCACCGCAGGAAACATCCTCTCCACATCCACTCTGTCGGGGTGAGATTTTGTTCCACGCGAGGAAGGAAGGTTTGGAACAAAAGGGCCAACAGGTCCTTGTCCAACCTGTTAAACATTTTCGTCCTATCTGAGCCTGCTGGCCCCCTTCAATTTGCAGTGGGCTATCCCAACGAGTGAATGAGAAGAATTTACCGCAACGTTCTACATTCATTTCATTTTTATATACAGCGTATTGCATTCTGATCTTTCATCGAAAGGACAAGGCTCGGAAAGAAAGCCTCGTTGACAACATTTAAAATAAAACGTATAGAGCGTTCCCCCATCAACGCGAAGAGCCAGTATTCCCTGCAAAATTTGCTCCCTCAGACGATCTCTTCTTCAGCTTTTGCTTTCGTTGACTCGCCGCTGTCATTTGGTACTTGGTATTTTTTTTCCTTCCGCGCGGGAGCCAGTCATATGCAGCCGCATTAACTCACATTTTAAAAGAATGGAACTGGAATCAGTATGATCGCCGTGTCACTAGCCAAATAGTATTAACTTTTTCATGTGAGATTCCCTGTTTAAAGATGAATAAA
Organism: Hemitrygon akajei; assembly: GCF_048418815.1. Lineage (NCBI taxonomy): Eukaryota > Metazoa > Chordata > Chondrichthyes > Myliobatiformes > Dasyatidae > Hemitrygon > Hemitrygon akajei. Next base: position 212,789,091 of record NC_133124.1, on the reverse strand, counting down.
CATTCTCAACAATTTCTTTCAAAAAAAGTTGCAATATTGCACAGTGCGATTTTACTCGCAGATGCTCTATCTGTCAATGGGAATCTCAGTGAATCTTAACCCAATATTTATCGTTCGGCAAAACATATTTTGTTCGTGCGTTAGAATCTCAGCATTTGCAGATAATGTAAATTAAATTTATTATCACAATGCGTATTTATCACCATATACTACCCCGAGATTCAATTTTTTTTCAGGCATTCACAGTGAAACAAAGAAACACAATAGAGTCAATGAAAATCTACCCGCGTACTTATTGTCTTACATTGTAGTTCATTCTCCGTTCACCAACTTTTTGATGAGTTTGAGCTTTTATTAAGCCAAATGGGAGTAAATGAGCGATTGCCCGCTCAGTCGGCGTGTTGGGCCGCGCGCTTTTGCGCTCCGGTGCGTGGAAAATAGGGAGAGATCCCAAACAGTAGGAGGCAGGTTGTGTTGCGCATAAGAGCCCGGCTCAGCACAATGCTGGCCAGCTCTGTGCTTCCGACTCAAGGCTGGAATCCCTCCCCTCATGCCCGAGGAACTACCAATTTCACAGGAAGTATAAGAATGGGACGACTTCTTGTATCGCGGTCGGCATCTGCAGGAGTAGGACCAAGTTCCAAGATTAATAGCAGCGGCGTCAGAGGGTGCATCCGCCAAGGATTGTGCGAAAGATTAGGATACGATTTTGAGACTTTTGCAGAGAAATTGTGCAAAGAGCAATTTTATCCACGGACGCGCATGGACTGAATGAAAAAAAAAACCCAGAAAATTACAAATGCAATGATGGAATTGTTTTGAGAATGATTCGAGGTGTGAATGAGAGAGCGAGAGAGAGAGAGAGAGAGAGAGAGAGAGAGAGAGAGAGAGAGAGAGAGAGAGAGAGAGAGAGAGAGAGAGAGAGAGAGAGAGAGAGAGAGAGAGAGAGAGAGAGAGAGAGAGAGAGAGAGAGAGAGAGAGAGGGTGAGAGCGAGAGAGAGACTGAATGAAAGACGTTTGTAAGCAGAATCGGGTTTCGCGTTACGGTTGTGACTTGAGCTAGAAGTTGGAGGGATGGAATCACAGACATTGACAGCCGCAGAGTACAGTAGTCCATTCTGCCCCTCGTATCCATGCCATGAGAATAGTCTTGGCATTTGTAGCTGAGGCGCACCGGGACTTATACACGCTGCGGGTTTCTGCCTCCGCCGCTCCTTCAGGCGGAGAATTCTAGACTGCAATTGTGATGATTATTCTGCTCTTCCCCTTAATCAACCCGTCAATTAAACGCACGGCCTTCACTACGCCCCTCTACTGGTTCGGGGAAATAAGACCTTTCCGTAAAACCTGTACAAGCTTCTGATGATATAAACCACATAAAATAACCTGGTACTGAAGTAGCCTCGTACATCTCCTCTGGACCCTTCCCCAAAGTGTTATCAGAAAGGAACAACGGTATAACACTTCATACCCTTCATACCTTACTGTACATAACACTACGCATGCGAATTTCCTATTTGTTCTCTTAACCCTCCCCCGTCTCTCTATCTCTATGTCTCTATTCCCCCCCCCCCTTCTTCTCTATCTAAACAAGGTTGAAAGAGTGCCGAGAAAGTTTACAAGGATGTTGCCGGGCCTGGAGGATCTGAGTAACAAGGAATGAATTCTTAGTACCGTATTCCTTGAAGGTAGACGATTGGGAGGACATTTGATAGAGGTATGCAAAATTTTGAGGGGTATAGATGGGGTAAATGCAAGCAAGCTTTTTCCAGTGAGGCTAGGTGGGTCTATAACCAGAGGTCATGGCTTAAGGGTGAAAGGTGAGAAGTTTAAGGGGAACATGAGGGGAAACTTCTTCACTCAGAGGGCCGTGAGAGTGTGGAATGAGCTGCCAGCCAGTAGTGCGTGTGAGCTCGATTTCAACGTCCAAGTACATGGATGGTAGCGAGATGGAGGGTTACGGTTCCTGTGCAGGTCAATAGGAGTAGGCAGTTTAAATGGTTTCAGTATATACTAGATGGGCCGAAAGGCCTGTTTCTGCACTGTATTTCTTTATGATTGCATGACTGTATCTCTCTCTCCCCCCCCCCACCCCCATTTCCCCAGCTCTCCATGAAGGTATACATGGAACTGCACTGCTAGATCCCTCTTTTCCTCACCCTCACCCTAGGAAGTTCACCTGTCGATGGCGATCGCCGTCATGGAGTAGATGCTAGCGAACATGGCAGTGATGGGGAAGAAGTTCTGGAAGCGGCAGTAGCCGGCGCCGAAGTACCAGTCGTTCTCGATACTGTAGACAAAGTTGATGACCGTGTTGAATGCAGCCATGGAGGTCTCGGCGAACGCCAAGTTGACCAACAGGTAGTTGGTGACCGTCCTCATCCTCTTGTGGGCCAGGATAATCCACATGACCACTATGTTTCCGCAGACCGCCACCAGCACGATGGCGGAGTAGGCAAGAGCCCAGAGGGCGATGAGCCAGTTGGGCTGGAGGAACTTGGTGTCCAGGAGCTCCGTGCCGTTCCACAGGCCGGAATCATTCCAGGTCCCATTGACAACGCTGAGGTTCATGGTAGCGGCGATGAAAACGCACTCCCCTTCCTTTTCTCTCGACTCTCGATTCCGCGGTCCGGCACCCTCAGCCTTAAAGGCTCAATTCGTATTAGTGGACTTCAATCTGCCTTCCTCGGGAGCCGCATGCTAGTCCATGGTATTCCCTTTATGGGGCAGCTCTTTCCCAGAGGTTCGCAATGAAAGTTGTCGGATGCATGCCTTGCACCGGCTCTCGGCGGTGGTGAATTGCTGAGAACAACCCCGGCGGTGGTGAATTGCTTAGTATAACCCCGGCGGTTTCCGTCACAGGTATCGGCTCCTGTGATCTGGACAGAAACACACTGGGAGATGGGAGGAGGCTGAGGGTGTATTAAAAAAAAACAATGTCTTTGCATGGGAGGACGTCAGTGCTCGGGGGAGGGCAATAACGGCGATGGGACCTCCCCTACCTCCCGCCTCCACTTCAATATCTCCAGGAATTCTCTCCACAACATTTACTCATAGTAGGGTATATTCGCCCCCCTTCCCAATTAACCATGACCGGAAAGGCGTTTAACTCCGGAAAGCTTTCTGTTCATTGTTCCACCCAATTCCACCTCTCAGTAAAGCGCGACTGATTCGCGCGTTGTATGATTTAGTGTAAGTGACAGAATTGCATTGTAACTCTGATGAGCTTGGTTAGACTGCCTCCGGAACGGGGAAGCTTAAAAGACCCCGAGTTCAGTGCCGCTGCTGCGGGCTGCGGCGGTTCAGTTCTGATACACACAAAATACCGGAGGGACTCAGCGGGTCAGGTAGCATCGATGGAAAGGAGTTAATTAAAACAGTCATCTGCAGATTCTCTTCTGTTTGTCTTCGCGGAGTTTTCTCTCCCGGACCTGCCTTCCGCCTTTCTCTTTCAACACGCCGGATTCCTGTCCCGGAGCTAGGTCCGTGAAACCCGTGTGCAAGACGCAGAGGTGGGAACGATTTTTTTTAATGCTCGTCTATTGTATTGTATGCAGAAAGGACGAAATGTTACTGCAATGCATTTCAACTCGGCCTGTTTCGCTCTCAGATTCAAAGTGCAAAGTCGAACTCATTGCACGTGCAAAATGCTGGAGGAACTCAGCGGGTCAGGCAGCATCTAGGGATAGGAATAAACTTAGGGCTTCTCCCCACTTCCTTGCCAGACCTGTCCGAAACGTCGACTTTCTCGCCATGCAAGCTACCATGGACCTGATGAGTTCCTCCAGCATTTTGCATGTGTGTTGCTCTGGATTTCCAGCATTCGCAGAATCTCCGTGTCAAATTAATTGCGACTTAATGTATATAAAATCCACGGTGAAGACCCTGCACAATGTGATCCTCTGTAAATGTTCTATATTCTACCTTCTTTCCATTGTGCAAAGGATCAGTGATTTCGGTTTCCGCAGTTTCTGTCGACCGCTCTGCAGGTTCTCCTCCCTAGCTTTTGGCTCCTTTGAAGATCGGAGCCCTAATTACAGGTGCCGCTGTGAAATCCCACCTGATGTCATCGTGTAGTTGATCAATTGTTTGAGTCACTTATTGTGGTGAACTACATATATCTGTCTGGACACGCCCCTCTGGGGACTGCTCCTGTGGCTCCTCCCACAGACCCCTATATAAAGGCGATTGGAGGCACTGCTCCTCCCTCAGTCTCCAGGATGTTGTGTGGTGGTCTCTTGCTGCTAATCGTGGTCTCTTGCAGCTAATAAAAGCCTATCGTTCACCTCCTGTCTCCTAGAGTTATTGATGGTGCATCACTTATGAATTTGCTTCCATGGGATTTTTCAGAAGAAGAATTCAGATGATAGCAATTTGTTGCTGGCCTTTTGCTTCTTGTCTCCTGCCTATTACTTCCTCCTGGGTCCCCTCCTCCTTCCCTTTCTCCTGTGGCCCACTCTCTCCTCCTATCAGATTCTTCTTTCTCCAGCCCGTGACCTTTCCCGCTTTACCTATCACATTCCACCTAGCCTCCTTCCCCTCCCCGCCCCACCTTTTTATCCAGGCATCTTCCCGCTACCTTCTCAGTCCTGAAGAAGGGTCTTGCTCAGAACTGGGCTGCCTGTTCATTTCCATTGATGCTGCCTGACCCGCTGAAGTTCAGCCAGCATTTTGTGTGCTTTTCTTCGAATTTCCATCATCTGCAGAATTTCTTGCAATGCTTCAACAATATTTCCCATCGAGAACACCAGCTCTCAAAGTTCAGAGCAAGTTTATTAACAAAGTTCCTATCTGTCACCTTGATGTTTATTTTCTTGCAGGCATTTGCAATAGGGTAATGTAAATACAATAAAATTATGTAAAACAAAGACTGATTATCAGTGGTTCAAAGAAGGCAAACTGCCAAATAAAAATGTAAAATAATAATAATATATATATAAGTAAAATATATGATACTGAGAACTTGACTTATAGAGTCTTTGAAAGCAAGCTCATGTGCTGTTACTTTACCTTCTCCCAATCCATCCCAACAAAACCCCCAATCCTTTTTAACAAGAGCAGAGGGGGAAATGGATCAGCCAGGATGAAATGGTAGAGCAGACTCGATGGGCCAAATGGGCCTAGTTCTGCTCCTCTTTCTTACGGTCTAAGTCTCCAGGTTATATGGAGAGTGATCCCAGCTGTCCACTCAAGACAAAATAAACAGGTTTGGTGTGTTTTCTTTTGAGATTAGTAGAATGATGGGTGATCTTATTAAGAAATATAAGAAGCTGAGTGTGTATAACAGGGTGTATGATGAGATGTTTCCACCAACGGGAGTGTCTCCATAGAGGGAAAGTTGATAAAAGATAAAATAGAATATGTTTTATTTGTCATATGTACATTGAAACATTTGAAGATACAGAGAAATACGGGTTAACCGCCGAATTTCCGACACCCTCGGTTCCTGAGCCTTTGCCGGATTAATGTTTTTGCCAGATTAAAAGAGGTCACGCAATAGTAAAGGCAAAAAAATGGACTGTAGAAGCTTAAAAAGGATTTTTAATAAAACAAAAATTAAATGTAAATAATCAATCACTGTGCTTACAAAGTGTGTTGCTTCTCGGTTATCTTTTTAAACATTTCATCCAGGTGAAGGTGTTTCATGTGTTTTGATCTGTCCCAGTGTAACTTTTCTTGCATCAAATAAAAATTCATTAGCTCTTTCGTCACAAAGGTATGTTTTATAACCCTCTGATTAAATCACCCAACAACCCAATTAACTTGTCAATGGTAAATCCTTCAATTTCATCATCATCACTGCCATCTTCATCACTTGCAGTGTTTTCATCAGCACTCAGAACACTGTCTATAATTTCTGAGTCCATAAGGTGACACACAACCGGTCTTTCATCATTGACAATCATGCACTCACAGAGATTTTCTTCATTAAGACAACTTGCTATATCTTTGAAAGCAGGTCCTGTGACTCTTGTTGTATATGCAAGCAAATCATGAGCAACTCCTTTCTCCTTTGGTGCAGGAAATCCTGTAAAATCATCATTGAGCTTTTCTTCAGGCACATTATCAAACCTCAAGGCAGGCCACAACTTCTTTAGTGTTGAAGGTTTTACCTTCTCCCACCCTCAAGCAATGGACCAAAGATTGTCCTTCATGTTAAATTCTTTAATAAATGTCTGTACAGAATTGCCAGCATTCATCTCATCTAAAAGTCATTTCATGAAAAGAAGAATTTTGCAATACTCAGGTAGCCCTCAGGTGCAATGTGCTCTGGCTTCTGGCACAAAATATTTTTTAAGCCACTCTCACGTATCGGTGGTAACCCAGCCATTTTTATTTGTATGATATGTTACTGGGTAAATTTCAACACTTTTCAAGGCCCTAAGGTGTTTACTTTTTTTGATCACCAGTGGGTAATGAATACCTGCTGCATTGGAGCACCTTAAAATGGTAACTCAGTCCTTAGATTGTTTGAATTCAATGGGATCTTCTTCATCTTCTGTCACTAATGTTTTCCTAAGTGTGCATCACCAGTAAAATGCACTTACATCCGCATTATGCACCTGCTCAGGACTAAGGTTTTCATTAGCTATGAGCGTCACAAATTCATGCTCGGTAACTCCTTTACTGTTTGCAGACTGTTTCTCTCCACACACATTATGCATGGAAATTCCATGGCTTCTTAAACCTTTGAAGCCATCCTTCGCTATAGGCGCATGTTCTAATTTAAGTTCTTTATGGAGCAATTTTGGCGGCCGGCTGGTGGCACAGTGACATCAGTGCCGGACTCCGGAGTGAACGTTCCCAAGTTCGAACCCAGCTTTCCATCCGTGTCGAGCTCACAACCCAGTCTCGTAAAAAAAAGAGAGACTGCGCTGTAATAAGGATGTGGGAAACCACTCACAGAATCTTTCCTCCAAGACAACCACTTGAAAAGAAAGTTGTCACTGAGGCTCTGGCAGAGTATGGTACGCACAAAAAAAATGGAGCAATTTAGCTTGGTTCATTATCATACTGTCTGACAAGTCGACTCCATCACTCCAATACTGGCGAAACCATTCGATCATCATTAAATCATGCTCAGTGCTCTTAACAACTTCCATAATTTTTCTAATGATCATTTGCTTTAGCGAATCACTGCATAGAATTGCAAACTTTTTTCTCTTTGGTGCTTTATATTCTACACAGATGGCAAACCAATGCCATATAAGTCACTCAGCTTAAGCACAGAAACAATGTGGTCCAGTTTTTTCAACGTTTCAACCTTCTCCAGGCTTGATAAGGGCTGACGTTTAAGTTTGACACCACCACTTGTACTTATCTTAGAAGCCATAGCTAGGGTAAAATAAGAACAAAATATTGTGACCACCACCACCAAGTGCAATGTAAATAATAAAAATAGCGTGCTTTTGTCAAAACAAATCTCACCACAGATGGCACTGAGTGCACTATACACAGTGCCATCTGGTGGCTGCCTAGTAAACTATGTCTCATAATTTCATCCGAATTCAAAGAGGTGCCAAGCCATCAGTTTCTGGAAAGTTGGTGGTTAACCTGTATATTGTTTGCATTCACAACCAACACAGTCCACAGATATGTTGGGGGCAGCCTGCAAGAATCACCATGTTTTCAACATCAACATAACTTGTCCAAGTTTGTGGATGACACGAAGCTGGGCGGCAGTGTTAGCTGTGAGGAGAACGCTAAGAAGATGCAGGGTGACTTGGATAGGTTAGGTGAGTGTGCAAATTCATGGCAGATGCAATTTAATGTGGATAAATGTGAGGTTATCCACTTTGGTTGCAAGAACAGGAAAACAGATTATTATCTGAACGGTGGCCGATTAGGAAAAGGGGAGATGCAACGAGACCTGGGTGTCATTGTACACCAGTCATTGAAAGTGGGCATGCAGGTACAGCAGGCGGTGAAAAAGGCGAATGGTATGTTGGCATTCATAGCAAGAGGATTCGAGTACAGGAGCAGGGAGGTTCTACTGCAGTTGTACAAGGCCTTGGTGAGACCACACCTGGAGTATTGTGTGCAGATTTGGTCCCCTAAGGAAAGACATTCTTGCCATAGAGGGAGTACAAAGAAGGTTCACCAGATTGATTCCTGGGATGGCAGGGCTTTCATATGAAGAAAGACTGGATCGACTGGGCTTATACTTGCTGGAATTTAGAAGATTGAGGGGGGATCTTATTGAAACGTATAAACTTCTAAAGGGATTGGACAGGCTAGATGCAGGAAGATTGTTCCCGATGTTGGGGAAGTCCAAAATGAGGGGTCATACTTTAAGGATAAAGGGGAAGCTTTTTAGGACCGAGATGAGGAGAAATATCTTCACACAGAAAGTGGTGAATCTGTGGAATTCTCTGCCACAGGAAACAGTTGAGGCCGGTTCATTGGCTATATTTAAGAGGGAGTTAGATATGGCCCTTGGGGCTAAAGGGATCAGGGGTATGGAGAGAAAGCAGGTACAGGGTTCTGAGTTGAATGATCAGCCATGATTATACTGAATGGCGGTGCAGGCTCGAAGGGTCGAATGGCCTACTCCTGCACCTATTTTCTATGTTTCTATGTTCCTAAAGCTTGCTAACCCTAATTTATACATTTCTGGATTGTGGGAGGACAGTGGAGCACCCGGAGGAATGTGTGGAGACACTTGTTGGTTGAGCACAGCACATCCTTTATGTGTCGGTAAACATGAGATAGATAAATCTGAATCTGTATGTGAAACTGGTCATGGGGAGAACTTAATAGCCAGCACCACTCCCAAGTTCAAAATTGGGAGCAAGATAAAAAGAAGGAAATTACAGACCGGTTGATATAACGGCAATGTTGGCAAGTTGTTAGACCACAAGACCATAAGACATACACTTAGTGGCCACTTTATTAGATACCTCCTGTACCTGATGAAGTGCCCAATGAAGATATGTTTGTGGTTTTCTGCTTCTGTTGCCCATCAGCTTCCAGGTTCAACGTGTTACCCTTCAGAGAAGCGTTTCTACACACCACTGTTGTAATCCATGGTTATTGGAGTTACTGTCACCTTCCTGTCAGCTTGAAACAGCCTGTCCCTTCTCCCCTGACCTTTTCATTAATAAGGCATTTTCACCCACAGAACTGCTGCTCACTGGATATTTTTTGTTTCTTGCACATTCTCTGTCATCTCTAGACTGTTGTACATGAACATCCAAGGGATACTCAAACCACCTTGTCTGGCACCAACGATCAGTCCACTGTCAAAGTCACTTAGCTCACTCTTCTTCCCCATTCTGAACAACAACTGAACCTCTTAATCATGTCTGCATTGGTTTATGCATTGAGTTGCTGCCACATGTTGAAATGTTCGAACGTTTAAAGGCATGGACAGAGTTGATGTGGCAAAGTTGTTTCCCATGGTGGGGGAGTCTAGTAGGAGAAGGCATGACTTAAGGATTGAAGGGCGCCCATTCAGAACAGAGATGCGAAGAATTTGTTTTAGCCAGAGGGTGGTGAATCTGTGGAATTTGTTGCCATGGGCAGCAGTGGAGGCCAAGTCATTGGGTATATTCAAGGTAGAGATAGATAGGTATCTGAGTAGCCAGGGCATCAAAGGTTATGGTGAGAAGGTGGGGGAGTGGGACTAAATGGGAGAATGGATCAGCTCATGATAAATGGCAGAGCAGACTCAATGGGCCGAATGGCCTTTGTCTTATGGTCTTATGATTGGCTGATTAGATATTTGAATTAACAAGCAGGTGCACCCAATAAAATGACCATTAAGTGTATGTTTAGAATCAATAAACAAAGAGAAATTAATTAATAATTTAGAAAAGCTGAATATAATCAAAACCAGTTTACATGGTTTTCAGAAAGGTAGATTGAGCATGACAAATTTGATCAAGTTCTCCGATGATGTGATGGAGAGATTTGAGAGAGAGCGAACTTACAGATATTGTGTCTTCACTGGGTCTCAATACCTTTCCCTGCAACTGGATCTTGGACTTCTTGACCGAAACACTAACCAGTCCATACTGTCAGCAACATCTCTGGCTCCATCATGCTGAGCACTGGCAGCCTCCAGGACTGCGTGCTGGTTCCGCTTCTGTTCACATGGCTGACACATGACTGCACTGCCAAGCTCTCTTCCGCCCCTCCAAGGTAACTATCAAGAGCGTTGTGTACACAAGGCCCTTGGCATTGTCGAGGTTCCTTCGCATCCATCCCACAATCAATTTGACCCCTTACCATCAGGCAGGAGGTACCGTAGCATTAGCACAATGATTGTTAGGATGGAATACAGCTTCTTCCCCTCTGACATGAGATTACTGAATTCCTTGCCACTACCCAGGTCTCATCACATATGAAGCTCCAGTGGTGTTATACTCTTTACCTTTTAACTTGCGTTATAAATGCACCTTATGCTAATTGTAAATCTTCAGGAATATATTTTATTAGTTGTTAATTTATTTGTGGTAATATTTCTTTATGTTTTGTGTGTGAGTTATATGTACTGGGTTGTGCACCTTGATCCAGAGCAACACTGTTTCATTTGGTGGTGTACATGTATATGGTTGAATGACAATGACCCTGAACTATGTTAACAACATTTTCTAGGTACTTGAATAGGTAAATGGATAGGAAAGGTTTAGAATGTTATGGACCAAATGCCGGCCAATGGATATGGAGAATAGGAATGGGGGTTGTAGGAAGGGTGAGCAATCAAACAGTGGCACGATGGTTCAGGAAGCTATTCAAGAGCTGGGAGAGAAGAGAAGTATAGTTGTAATTGGGGATAGTATAAATCAGGGGAAGAGACACAATCCTCTGCCGCAAAGACATGACTGAGTCCCAAAGGCTGTGTTGCCTGCCTGGTGCCAGGTTCAGGATATACGGCCAGCTGAAGAACTGGAGAGGGAGGGGAAATATCCAGGTGTAGTGGTCCATGTGAGCATTAGAACAAGGAAAGAGGCTGTGCTGAGGGAATTTGTGCAACTAGGGGCTAAATTAAAATGCAGAACCAGCAAGGTGATAATCTCTGGATTGTTACCTGAGCCACGTGCAAACTGGCACCAAGGTTAATAATACCAGTGAGTTAGATGTGTGGCGCAAAGCTTGGCATGGGAGAAGTGGGTTTGCATTTGTGGGATATTAGCACCAGTATTGGGGATGGAGAACACTGTTCCGATGGGACGGGCTCCACCTGAACCATGCTGGGACTAAGGTCCTCGTGAATTACATAACTAGGGTTGTAAATAAGGCTTCAGACTAAATATATGGGTTCAACACCTTGGAAAAGCATGGATAAAGTAAAATTTAAGAATATGAAATAAAGCTTAGAAAAGAATAGGAACTTAACTTCAGACAGCTTGGAGACAAAATTGAGAAGGGTGGTGAATACAGGACTGAAGGTGATGTATTTGACTGCACACAGTTTGCAAAGTAAGGTAATTGATCTTGCACTGCAGTTAGAAGTAGGCAGCTATGACATTGTGGACATCACAGACTCCTGGTTGAAAGAATATCGCAACTGGAAGCTAAACATCCAAGGATGACATCCTACCCAAGAAAAAGCCCAGGAAGGTGGGCAGAGGTTGTGGGAAGGCTCAAATCATAAAAATTGAAATGAAATCCTTAGAAAGAAGCAACATAGGATCAGAGGAAGTAAAATCTTTGTGGGGGGAGTTAAGAAACTGCAAGGGTAATATTACTCTGTTGGGAGTTATAAACAGGCCTCTTAAAAGCAGCCAGGATGTAGGGTACAAGTAGCAATGGGAGATAGAAAAGGCAATGCTACAATGGTCCTGGGGGATTTCGACATACAGGTAGATTGGGAAAATTAGGTTGGTACTGGATCTCAAGACAGGAAATTTGTAGAATGCCCATGAAATGAGTTTTTTAGAGCTGCTTGTGGTCAAGCCCAGGAGGGAAGGCAATTCGGGATTGGGTAAAAAAGCAACACACACAAGATGCTGGAGGAACTTAGCAGGTCAGGCAACATCCATGGAAATGAACACTGCTGATGTTTTTTCCAGAGACCCTTTTCAGGACTGGAAAGGAAAGGGAAAGATGGGGAGGAGTGGAGGCTAGCTGGAAGGAGAAAGGTGAAACCAGTTGGGTGGGGAAGGTGGGAAAGGTCTGGAGAAGAAGGAATCTAATAGGAGAGGAGAGTGGACCACAGGAGAAAGGAAGGAGAACGAGCACAAGGGGAGTTGATAGGCAGGTGAGAGGTAAAAGGCCAGAGTGGGGAATAGAAGAAGAGGGCAGAGGGAGGGGAAAATTGTGTTGTGCAATGAACTAAATTTGATTTTGTTTAGGTAAAGGAAACTTTAAAAGACAGTGATCTTAGTATAATAGGATTCAGCCTGCAGTTTGAGAGGGAGAAGCTACCTTCACATTGCATAAAGGTAACTACAGATGCATGAGAGAGGAGTTGGCCAAAGTTGCTTGGAAGGGAATACCAGCAGGATGAGAGCAGAGCAGCATTTGCTGGAATTTCTGGCAGTAATTGGAAGATACAGGATTAGTTTATCCCTAAAAAGAAGCAGCATTCTAAAAGGAGGATGAGGCCATCATGGGCAACAAGTGAAGTGAAAGACAGCATAAATGCAAAACAGAGGGCATATAATATAGCAAAAATTTACTGGGAAGTTAGCAGACAGGGAATCTTTTAAAATCCAACAGAAGTAACTAAAAACAATAAAGAGGGAAAAGATGAAATACGAAGGTAAGCTAGCCAATAATATAAAAGAGAATACTGCAAGTTTCTTCAGATAGATAAAGACTAAAAAATAGGTGAGAGTGGATATTGGGCCTCTGGAAAATGATGCTAGAAAGGTAGTAACGGGGAACAAAGAAAAGATAGTTGAGCTGAATCAGTAGTTTGTGTCTGCCTTCAATGTAGAAGACAACAAAACTTTGAGAGTGTCAGCGGGCAGAAGTGTGTGTAATCACGGTTGCTAAGAAACGGTCCTTGGGAAACTGAAAGAACTAAAGGTAGATAGGTTGTCTGGACCAGACGGACTATGCACCATGGTTCTGAAAGAGGTAGCTAATGAGATTGAGGAGGCATTAGTGGTGCTCTTTCGAGAATCACTAGATTTTGGACTCGCTCCAGATGACTGGAAAAACACACATGGTATTTCACTCTTTTAGATTGGAGGGAGGTAAAAGGTGGGAAATTACAGACCAGTTAGCCTTAGTCAGTAGTTGGCAGCCTGTTAGAGTCTATTATACAGGCTGAGGTTTCAGAGTACTTGGAGTCACATGACAAAATAGGCCAAGATCAGCATGGTTTTCTTAAGGGGAAATCTTGAAAAAATCCATTAGAATTCTTTGAGGAATTAACACGCAGTTTGGACAAAGGAAAGTTAGTGGATGTTGTTTATTTGAATTTTCAGAAGGTCTTTGACAAGATGCCAGCATAAGGTTGCTAAACAAGGCAAGAGCCCATGGTATTAACAAGAAAGGTATTGGCATAGATACAGGATTGTCTGACAAACGGCAGAAGTGGGAATAAAGGTGGCTTTTTTAGTTGGCTTTCCAAGAGGACCACAAACTTGTCGTAGGGTTTGGAGGCTTGTGTGCCTCAATGACCCAGTGAGCTATGTTGGCTGGAGTCAGGGCCTTGTGCTTTGGCTCTTAATAGGGTCACCCATGTCAAGCAGTTCAAAGGGTAGAGGCCAGATTAAAACTGGTCCACCGGTTCTCCAGGTTCATGTGTAACATCCCTGACCAGTCAAAAAAAATTATTATGGAAGCAGCAATGAAGAATCCTTCTATACAGACAGAGATGGAGGACCTTCATTGCTGCCCTAAACGCCAGCGGTGGAATGGGCAGTAAGTAAGTAAGTTTCTAGTTGTCTGCCTCTGACTGGTGGAGTTCCACGTGGGTTGGCTTTGAGACCACTTCTTTTCATGTTACACTTTAATGACCTGGATGCTGGAATTGATGATCTTGTGGCCAGGTTTGTAGGAGGATGCAAAGATAGGTGGAGGGGCAGGTAGTGTTGAGGGGGCAGGATGTCTGCAGATGGACTTGAGCAGATTAGGAGAACAGGCGAAGAAGTGGCACATGGAATACAGCATAGGGAAGTGAATGGTTATACACTTTGGTAGAAGGAATAAAGGTGTAAACTATTTTCTAAATGGGCATAGAATTCAGAAATTACTTGAGTTCAAGTGCAGAAACCCTGAAGGTTAATTTGTAGGTTGCATTGGTAATGTGGAAGTCAAATGCAATGTTAGCATTCATTTGGAGAGGACTAGAATATAAAAGGCAGGATGCGTCAAAGCATTCGGATATGGCCCAAGTGCGGAGAGAGGCACACAGAAGCTGGTCGACAGTTCACTGACTTTGATGAGGACTGTTGCAGAATTTAAAGGGAAAGAAAAACAATAAACACTAGGTCAACAGGGCTGTTGACTAAAACTTTCAAACTGAAAGTTAATGCCAACACTGTAGTTGGAATCTATAACTAAATAGTAAATGAACAGTGTCAGTCGAAACGGTAATCCTCTTTCCTGGATAAGGATGAGGGTAAACAGGAGCATAAATGAACGAAAAGATGGGAGCTAAATACCACCAGAATCAAATACTAATTAGTTAGAATGTGTGTACTTATGAACACGATTGTCGAACCTGTTGCACAGCCCACCTACATGGGCACATAGACCTTGCAGTAGAGTTAGTGGTTGTAATAGGATGTAATAGGGTGGTAAAGAGAACTTTTGGAACATTGGCCTTTATAAATCAAAGTACTGAGTATAAGAGTTGGAATATTATGGTGAGGTTGTATAAGGCATTGGTGAGGCCGAATTTGGAATATAGTGTGCAGTTTTGGCCACCGAATTACAGGAAGGATATTAATAAGGTTGAAAGAGTGCAGAGAAAGTTTACAAGGATGTTGCCGGGACTTGAGAAACTGGGTTACCGAGAAAGGTTGTATAGGTTAGGACTTTATTCCCTGGAGCGTAGAAGAATGAGGGGAGACTTGATAGAGGTATATAAAATTATGATGGGTATAGATAGAATGAATGCAAGCAGGCTTTTTCCACTGAGGCTAGTGGAGCAAAAATACAGAGGACTTGGGTTAAATATAAAGGGGGGAAAGTTTAAAGGGAACATTAGTTGGGGGGTTCTTCATACAGAGAGTGGTGGGAGTGTGGAATGAGCTGCCAGATGAAGTGGTGAATGCGGGCTCACTTTTAACATTTAAGAAAAACTTGGACAGGTACGTGGATGAGAGGTGTATGGAGGGATATGGTCAAGGTGGGACTAGGCAGAAAAATGGTTCAACACAGCCAAGAAGGGCCAAAAGGCCTGTTTCTGTGCTGTAATGTTCTATGGTTCTGTGGTTCTAATGCTGAGGCTTTATAAGGCATTGATCAGACTGCATTTGGAACATTGTGAACAATTTTGGGCCCCTTATCTATTTAGACCAGGAGTTCCCAAACTGGAGTCCATGGACATCTCGGTTAATAGTAAGGTGCCACACCATAGAAAAGGTTGGGGACCCCTGGTTTAGATACTGTATGAGCCATAACACATGCTATATAAATACACTTGTTTTTGTTATTTCCAATTTGAGTCAGTCAGAGTAAATTTATTATTGGAATTCTTCTTCTTCTTCTTCTTCTTCTTCTTATTATTATTATTATTATAATTATTATTAATTAATTATTAACTTATTAGCTTGTTAGTATTAATACTTGAAAAATTGTGTTCAGTTCAGATTTTCTCATTATAGGAATAACAAGGAAGATTTTGGGAGGATGCAAAGATGATTTACCAGGATGCTGCCTGAACTAGAGGGCATGTCTTATCAAGGATTGGTTGTGCAAGATAGGGCTTTTCTCTTTGGAGCAAAGGAAGAAGAGAGGTGACTTGATGGAGGTGTAGAAGTTGGTAGGAAGCATAGATTGAGTGGGTAGCCAGAGACCTTTTCCAAGGGCAGAGTCAAAGTTAAATTCTTAACACAGAGAGCGGTGAGTGTGTGGAATGTGTTATTGGGGTGGTGGTGGAGGAAGATACATTAGGGACATTTAAGAAACTTTTAGATAGGCTTATGGGTAATAGAGAAATTGAGGCTTATATAGCAGTGAATGGGTAGATTGATCTTAGAATAGGTTAAAAGGTAGGCACAACACAGTGGGCTGAAGGGTCTATACAGTGCTGTAATGTTCTTTGTTTTATTACCAAGGTACATATATGTTATCATGTACTACCCTGAGATTCCTTTTCTTGCAGGCATTTACAGGAAAAATAAAGAAATACAGTAGAATTTATGAAAAACAATATATAAGCAATGACTGACAAATAACCAGTGTGCAAAATGAGATAAATTGTGCAAATAAATAAATAAAGCTGAGAGCATGAGTTACCGAGTCCTCGGAAGATGCTGATGAACAACCGATGACAGTTTGCTGGCTCCAGCTTAAACTTGTTAATCCCACATGCTTCAGATCTTCTATTGCACAATCTCACAAATCTTCTAAAATGCCCTGGATGCAACATCATTCACATTGCCCAGTTAGCTCTTTATTCATTGGGTACTAAGGCCATAAGATATAAGAGCAGAATTAGGCCATTTGGCCCATTGGGTCTGCTCCACCATTCCATCATGACTGATCCATTTCCTTCTCAGCCCCAATCTCCTGTCTTCTCTCCTTATTCCTTGCATGCCCTGACTAATCAAGAACCTATCAATGCCTACCTTAAACATGCCCAATGTCTTGGCCTCCACAGCTGCCTGTGGCAATGAATTCCACGGATTCACCACTCTTTAGCTGAAGAAATTCCTCCTCATCTCCATTCTAAATGGATGTTCCTCTATTCTGAGTCTGTGTCCTCTGGTCTTAGATTCCCCCACCCCCAGGAAATATCCTCTCCATATCTACTCTACTGAGGCCTTCCAGCAGTCAATAGGTTTCAATGAAATCCCCCTTTATTCTTCTGAATTCCAGAGAGTACTGACAGAGAGCCATCAAATGCCCCTCATATGATAGGCCTTTCAACCCCAGAATCATTTTATGAACCTCTTTGAATCCTCTCCAATGTCAGCTCATCCTTTCTTCGATAAGCGTCCCAAAACTGCTCAGAATACTCCAAGTGAGGCCTCACCATAAATCCTTAATGTGATGTTAGCTAATTTAGCTAAGGATAACGGTGAACAATAGATTCTAGGTTTTTATTACAAACCAGTCACTTCACAGTCATTGTTACTGGTGCTAGCTTTTGATCGCCAATGTGGTTAAGTGATTGAGCTTAAATTCCCCTCAAATTTGATTTGAACTCTGTCTCCGGATCACTGGGTACACCGTTGAGGTTTGGTCCACTAACACAACTGCTGTGAGAAGGGAGTATGTGAGAAGGAAATATTCCAAAGGGTTGATTTAAAAATAATTCTTGCAGCATTGGGAATAGAAGACTCAGTGATACATAGGATAAAGGATTGGACAAGAAAAATGCTTACAACAGAATATGGATGAAAGTATGAGACAGAATATTGAATAAATTGCCCACTCTGCGACAATATTTTCAATTGAGTAGAGTGGAAATGAATGCTGGAGAGGATTTATTATTGATGGCCCATTTTATTCATATTCTGCAAATAATTTTTGAAACTTTGCTTGAAAGATGGGTATTTAATGTTCTCCCACAAGTGTCCTTTAGATGCTGAGTATAATCTACTCCGTTGAATTGCTGTGGTCTGTGTGGTAAAGTTATTTTCACAAGTGCTGTTATGTGGGAGACCCAGCATTTGATCCAGTCTAAAGCACGGAGGGGAATTGATATCAAGGGAGGTCAATACTAAAGGTTGAGGATTGAAAACCAAATTCAGTAAGGCCAGAAGTCAAGGGCCGATGGTTGAGGGTTTTTCAAGTCTGGAAGTGGAGGCCCCTGGGTCAGCATATCCAGATATACTGTATATGTCTCTCTTCTCCCTGTCTTGCACTCTCTCTCTCCTCCCTGACTTGTGTTCTCCCCACTTTCTCTCTCTTCCCCTCACTTTCCTCTCCCTGTCCCTCTTCTCCTTTTCAGCCTCCCTCCCTCGAACTCTTTCCCCTCTGCTTTCTTCCCTTCCTTGCCAAACCTCAACTTTTTTTCCCTCCATCACCCTCCCTCCCCTTCCCTTCCTCCCTCTCCTCTTTTCCCTCCCCATCTTCCCCTCCCTCTCCCTATTTCATCTTTACTCCCCCCTTTTCTCTTTTTCCATCATCCTCCTTCCCTCTCCCTCCCTACCCTCCCTCTCCTTCACCTTCTCCTTCCTCCTTTTCCACTCCTTCCCTCTTCTTCTTTCTACCTGTATCTTACTTGCCACAGCTGGCTGAGGAAGCCAAATCATTGGGTATATTTAAAGTGGAGGTTAACTGTAGAGTAGAGGTTACAGTACCGTTGAACGGGTTTCGATGGCGCTGTCAGTAAGAAGTTTGTGCGTTCTCTCCATGACCGTGTGTGTTTCCTCCAAGTGCTCCGGTTTCCTCCCACAGTCTAAAGATGTACTTTTGGTATGTTAATTGGTCATTGTAGCCACTTCTGCACCTCAGAATGTAGAGATATTGGTGAGCACTTCTGCTCATGTGGAGTGTGTTCTCAGACCATGCGAGGTGTGTACTCGCAGGAGTTTGAACAGTTTGCAGTTTTCGCTGCTGTGTCGTCATTGTAAAAGGGTGAGTGGGGGAATGAGTGGTGCGAGATCTCCTGAAGTCAATAACCATCTCCTTTGTCTTGTTGACTTTGAGGAAGAGAGTCTTTGCCTGCCACCGGGCCTCAAGCTCTCCATAAGCCGTCGCATCGTTATTGGTGATGAGGTGCACCACTGTCGTGTCATCGATGAGCTTGACAACGTGATTACTCAGGTGTTCGGTCACGCAGTCACGTCCGAGCTGAGCGTACAGCAATGGGCTCAGCATGCATCTCTGGAGGGCGCCTGTGTTGGCAGTGTGGGGTAGCATTTGTGCATCCTGACTACCTGGGGTCTGTTAGTTAGGAAGTCCAACACCCAGTTGCACAGTGATGTATTTGGACTGAGCAGAAGTTTGTTCACCAAGATCTGTGGGACAATTGTCTTGAATGCCAAACTGAAACACAAAAGCAATTTTCTGACATGAGTGGCCTTGTTTCCTTGGTGTGTCAGGGCCAGGCGCATTACAGGTGGAATGGCATCTATTGTAGAACGGTTCTGTCTGTAATCATTTTGGGGGGTGCTCAGTGGGACAGGAATGGAGTTTGTGGTATGTGCCATTAAAAGCACTTCATGATAATTTGTGCCAGTGCCACAGGGTGGGTAGTTGCTTAGTTCTGAAGGTCTGGAGTTCTTTGATATGGGGGTAATGGTGGCTGATTTGAAGCATGTGGGGAATGCAGCCTGAATGAGTGAAGTGTTGAAGATATCCGTGAATACTTCAGTAAGCTGCAGCGCTAACTCCCCTATGTACTTGGCCTGGGCTGTTGTCTGGCTCAGCTTCCTTTCAGGGGTTAACTCCCTGCAGAGTAACAGAAAGTGGCTGCTCACCTGGGAGGGGGTTAGCTTTTGTGGCTGGTACTGTGTTGCAGGCCTTGAAGCATGCATAAGAGTTGTTTAGAGCTTCAGGGAGGGAGGCATCACTTTTTTTTGACAAACATACTAAACTTTATTCAAATGCAGAAGAAATACAGAGATTGGGGGTTTACAATAAAGTTACTGAAAGGGAGTCATCACTGGTACAGTTAATGCCGTTTTTCTTTGCATAGTCTGTAATGCTCCTGATGCTTAGCCATAGATGCCAGGGTTCGTTATCGGACAAGTGTCCCTGAATATTTTATACATAGGCTGTCTTTGCCCTCTTGGCACCTAAGATGAGGTTTCCGATGAGAGCTTTTCCATCTCCAGACTTGAAGACAGTATCCTGGTCTTTTAGTAGGGAGCTCCTGGTTGGGCCATGAGATGACAGTTCGTTGAGGTACCAACATCACCTACACACCTACACAGAAGATGAGGCATATTCTTCGAGGTCTGTGTCTTCTCTATTTGTGGCAGCCTCTATGAACATCTGCTAGTTAGTCCATTGAAAACAGTCCTGAAACATAGAGGTTGCCTCATTGGGCAATACAGTGATGGTCCTCTTGACTGGTTTCTCCATTTTCAGCAGCTCTCGGTATGCTGTGATTAACATTATGGAGACGTGGCCAGAGAGGCCAAGATGAGGACGTAGGATGGCTTTGTAAGTAGAGTTTGAGCACATGGAGTAATATTCCTGATGTCTGTTTTGTAGGGAACTGATAATACCCTAAAGGTCTTCCAGTGTGTCCTTGGTGTTTGCGTTCATGGAGGATATAGACAACAGTGATGAACACAACAGTAAACTCCCTGAGCAGGTAATATGACAGGCATTTAATTGTACTATGTTCAATTTCCCCCTAACAGTGACTTCTAACTATAGATAAGTTAGTGCACTAACCTTTGTTAATGTACATATAGATTCCAGCTCCTTTGGATTCCCCAACACAGAGTTTCTGTCTGCATGGGACAAAGTCATCCCATTGAATTGAATTGCTGAGTTGGACATGTTGTTTAGCCACGTTTTGGTAAAACCAGAATGCAGAAATTTCTCATCTCTTTCTGTGCATTCATCCTCAGCCGCATTGAGTCTATTTACTTCCCAGTGAGCAGCCGTTGACTGGGAAAAGTGATGGTACCATTGGTCTTCTTAGGTTAGCACTCAGCTTAGCTCCCAAATGTGTTTTGGAACATTGAAACAATGGTGAAACGTGTCATTTACATCAACAACCAATGCAGTCCATTCTGGGACCACTCTTCTATCACCAACATAGCACACCCAGAACTTACTAACCCTAACCCATACACCTCTGGAATGTGGGTAGAAACTAGAGGACCTGGAGGAAACCCATGTAGTCCGGCAGCAGGAATTGAACCTTGATTTGTGACCACTAGTGTTGTAAAGCATTGTGCTAACCACTACACTACTATGCCAACCAATGGGCAATGAACAAGTTCCATCTTTACAGACAACCATAAACCATAAATCATAAACCATAAGTCTTACTTACTTATTATTTCTTGTTACACCGCTGGCATTTAAGGCAGCAATGAAGGTCCTCCATCTCTAACTGTATAGAAGGATTCTTCATTGCTGTATTTTTGAACGGTCAGGGTTGTTAGCCCTGAGCTGAACCCCTAAACCTGAAGGACTGGTGGGCCATTCTTAGTCTGGCCTCTACCCTTTGACTTGTTTGAACCTAGCTTTCCTGGTCTTTGAGGCACACAAGCCTCGAAACCCTACAACAAGGCTGTGGTCCTCTTGGAGGAAGTCAGAAGTCTGTAGGTCAAAAATACCCAAAGATCACTCATTGTCGTAGCCACATCTCCAACATATTGTAAGGAATGGCATCAAAAACACACAAGACTGATAAGATAGAACAGTTGTTAAAACTGCAGAAACAGAGAGAGGAAACCAGTTCTGCCATTTGTACAAATAAACATATGTAACCCGGTGACCATCAAATGCTATTCATTATCATTAAAAGTGTACTCAGGCTTCTATCCGGGTAATGCTAGAATAGTTGTCTGTGCCTTTAAGTGGAGATGGTGATGTCATTACACACGCGCGGGATAGTAGGGAGACCATTTTGTTTTCTTCTGGAGAAGCTGGTAGGGCATTGGAATTGAGTTCCTCCAGAGATGCTAGGCATGGTGAGGAAAGATTTTCATGAGTAAAGGACTTGACACTGGATAGTGTGGCTTGCAAAGTTCCTTACCAGCCAAGCAGAATTGCCACTACCATATTAGTACTGTATTAGTTTTGTGAGGTTTTCTTTTTAATGTTATACTGCATATGCAACTGGATGATACACAAGTATATGGATCGAAGGTTAAATGGAGATTGTAATGGCAGAACCTGATTATAAAGTTGTTTGTTTTGTTTTAAGACCCTCTTCTGGCACTTAAACATCTAAAACAGATAAAGGAATTAAAACCCGAAAAAGTATTTGTTGTCCTGAGTGTGTACTTTTCCCCAGGTTACAACACATATATAAGTACATTGGATTTCTGAATATAATTTCATGGGAGACTGTTTGTATATATGGGTGTCCGTAAATTGGCTGTACGTAACCAAGGGGCAGCATTTAATAGGAGATGCAAATAGACTCTTGCCTGGCACTAGGGTTCAGTTTTCCACAGAATCTGTCACATTGAAACTTATTGAATACTGAAGGGTGTAGACAGAGTGAATGTAGAGAGCAACACACACATAAAAACTAAAATGTCTGCAACTGCTGGAAATCCTGTACAGAGGATGTTTCTTATAGTGTGGGAGCCTGGGACTGGAGAGCGCAGCCTCAGAAGAGAAGGATGTCCCTTTAGAACAGAGATGAGGGGGAATTTCTTCAGCCAGTCAGCCATGAATCTGTGGAACTCATTTCCACAGAGAGCTGTGGCAGCCAAGTTTTTGTGTATATTTAAAGCAGAGTTTGATAGGTTGTTGATTTGTGAGGGTGTCAAATTATGAGGAAATGGCAGGAGAATGGGGTTGAGAGGGAAAATGAATCAGCCATGATGGAATGGCAGAGAAGACCTGATGGGCAGAATGGCCACATCTTCTCCTGTGTCTTTAGGTCTTATGGTTGCATGCCAAGGAGGAGACATGTCACTTTACTATTGTTAATTCCATACTTAAGACAAGCACCAGCAGGCAATATGGTTGGAAGATTCATTCTTCTGTCTGGTGACAATCCAGCTAATTTTCCAGCATCTGCGGATTGTCTTTTGTTTTTCAGCTGATTTTCTGTTGGTGTCCCAGTCAACAGGTTGAATTTACTTCTTAGTGGAGGTCAATTAGAGTGAGAATCAGAATCAGATTTCATATCACTGACATACGTTGTGAAATTTGTTGTTGTGTTGCAGTATTACAGTGCAATACCTAAAAAAATACAATAACTAACACACACACACACACACACAATGTGACTGACAGCACATTGACGATGTCTCTTTGCGTAGTGCGGAGATGTTTGCAAGCGTATTGTCAAGATTGGAGAACAACTCAACCCAAACATACTGTATTTATATGTGTGTGTTAGTGGTGCAAAAAGAGAGCAAAAAATAGTGAGGTCGTGTTCATGGGGTTGACTCATTGTCCATTGAGAAATCAGATGGCCGAGCAGTAGAAGCTGTTCTACTACATTGAGTGGCTTTCTTCCACCTCTTGAACCTCCTATCTGATGGTAGTAATGAGAAGAGAGTATGTACTGGGTAATGGGACCTGCCAACTACGAAGTACCCTTGCCCCAACTCCAATTTCTCTTCAGACTGTGTTGCATCCCTCCCCTTAGCAGAGTTCTCTGCGTTACTTACTTCTGTAATTTTTATAATTCTTTAATTTTTTAACATTTTTCAATAGTTAAGTTGGCTCAAAACCTATTGGTTTCAAGGTTTCAAATCACACACCAATAAAGTACTCACAGGCCAACAAAGTTCAAAAAACGTTCAAAAGTTAGAAGTAAATTAGTTATCAAAGTATGTGTATGTCACCATATACTGAGATTTGTTTTCTTGCAGGCATTTAGAGGAAAATAAAGAAAGTGGTTTTTTTAAAACTTCATTGCTGTGTGAGAACTCTGGACTATTGCAACAGCTTTGAACTTCAAATGAGTATGTGTTGCATGCTGTGGACTTACTGCATCAGGCTTACGTTGGTGAGACCATGCTTTCAGTACTGTAGGGTCTGCTCATCCCTGCATTCCTCTTCCCTGACCTGCTTTGGAACTGAGGTAATTGCAGAAATGTTCAAGGTCAATGCAAGCCCAATGGTCTTACATGAAGTTCATTGTCAAGAGGTCAGTACCTGTCTCCAATTATCATTTCCTTCAATTCATGGGATGAAGCATATTAAGGACTTAAAAAAGGGCTGGCTTCCCTGTAAAAAAAAATCATGATTTTCTTAGAATGTATTTCTTGACTTCCGGTCAAGATGGCGATGGCTTAGTCGCTAAAAGCTATCGCTCCGTTTTATTTCTTATCTCCGCACTCCTTCTCTCTCTTTTTTTCACTCCAAACTGTTGAACTTTTTATTCTCTCTTCTGCCTGCGAATACGCCTGTTTTACGATGGCTTCAAAAACCACCAAATCGGGGAAGAAAGAAGTTCCTGCCGCCAGCCCCTCAGGCGAAAACATTATCTCAATTTTGGAGCAGCACCAACAGGCGATAATAGCTGAATTTAAGACTTGTATCAGTTTGGTGAATTTGAAATTGGATCAAATTAAGTCCATAATGGAGGATTATGCCCAACATTTATCACATCTTGAGTCTGCTACGGATATATTAGACCGCCGTTTTAAAGAGCTGGAAAGCATTTGTTCCGACTTAAGAGATCATAACAGCAAGTTATTATCCAAAGTTACTGATTTGGAAAGTCGGAGCAGACGTCAAAGTCTACGTATTCTCAGCTTGCCAGAGCTTATCGAACATGGATCTCCTGTCGAATTTTTCTCTACTCTGCTATGTGAGATTTTTGGGAACGATACACTTTCGACCTCGCCCGAGATAGACAGAGCTCATTGTACTTTAGGGCCTATCTCGGAGCCAGGACACAGGCCACGTCCAGTAATTATCTGTTTTTATCGCTACCAGACAAGATCTCCTCATTAAGGAAGCTCGTCGGAGAGGGAAGTTGGAATATAAGGGTCAACCAATTTGTGTTGTTGAGGACTATGCTCCCCAAGTTCTGAGTCTGTGAGCCGAGTTTAAAGGAGTTATGAAAGAATTATATAATTGTGGATTCAGGCATTCCCTTCAATTTCCAGCTCACCTTTGAATAGTTCTTACTAGTGGGGGCAAAAAGTGGTTCAACTTGGCTTCAAATGCTCAGAAGTTTATCAATGACCTCCCTGTGGCTTCGACTCCCCCTGGTTCAGTCTGATTATTTATATTGGTGGAGAAGTACTTTTTTTTTCTGAGCTTTCTTTCTTAAGTCATCAGTAAAAAAAAATTTCATAGTCTTTCGTGGGTAGGTTATTGGGTAAAATCTATTTACTTGTTTTTATATTTTTTCTTAAGAACTAGTTCATATCTTGTTTTTTTGGATTATTTCCTTGAGTTACGCTTAACAAATTTTGGTGGAATGGTTTTTCTTTTCATTATGTATAACTTTAGTTTGTAGTGCTAAAAGTTTTCTTTTTTGTAATTGATGCAAAATGGAGCTGATGATGATGTTAAGAAACAGGAAGTGGGATTATGGGGTGATTGTTTTTCTGAAGAGCTTGCTGCTGCTTTTCAGTAGCTTTCGTGTCATGGGGCCTGGGGGTGGGGGGAGGGAACTACAACGCCAATATTATTCATAGAACCTTTAGTCATTTGTATTATTCAGGACGTATTTCTGTCCTGTTTTTCTTGCTTTATACTTTTGCCCCAGAGCGGTTAGTCGAATTTTTGACAATGCTTATGCCTACTATCCTCTATTTTTTTTTAAAGGACAATGGTTAGTCCGTTGAATTTTGTAATCTGTAATGTTAAAGGATTGAACCATCCTGTTAAAAGAAGGTGGTGTTTTCACATCTTAAACAGCTTAACGCAGCAATTGCTTTTTTTGCAAGAATCACACATTCGTAGTTCTGATAACTCTCGTCTTATGTCAAGATGGGTGGAGCAGCACTTCCATTTAACTTTTCAGGCTAACGCCAGGGGGGTTTCAATTCTTATAAATCAAAATGTTCCCTTTGAGCTTCATAATAAAGCATCCGATACAAATGGTCATTTTATTATTGTCTCAGGGAAATTATACAACATACTGGTAGTCTTGGCTAACTTATATGCCCCTAATTCAGATGATGTGGAGTTTTTTTATCGTTTCTTCTCTTTATTGCCTAAGCTGAATTCATATTCTCTCATATTGGGTGGTGATTTGAATTGTTGGTTAGATCCAGTTTTGGATCAATCGTCCCCTATTCCTAAATTACCAAGTAAATCTGCTTTATCAATTCAGTCTTTCCTTTCTAATTATGGTATCTCTGATGCATGGCGTTTTCTCCATCCAAATGTGAGAGATTATTCTTTTTTTTTACATGTCCATCATACTTTCACTAGAATTGATTATTTTTTAATTAATAATCAGTTGATTCCATCTGTTCGCTCTTGTGACTATTGGAGTATATTGATTTCAGATCACGCCCCAGTCACCCTGTCTATAATTCTTCCTGGTTTCCCCCAAATGAATAAACGTTGGCATTTTAATCCAACCTTGTTGTCGGATAATGATTTTATAAAATTTATGGAGGACCAGATAACTTTCTTTTAAAATACTAACACGTCATCTGAAACCTCAAGTCAGGTTGTTTGGGACACTTTGAAAGCATACCTAAGGGGTCAAATTATTTCATTTACTGTGAATTTGAATAGAAAGACCCATAAAGAGCGATTAGATCTGGTCAATCAAATTAAAGCAACAGACCAACTATATGCCCAGACTCAAAATCTGGAGCTGTATAAGAAACGAGTGGAACTTCAAACTAAGTTTGACCTTATTTCCACTCATCCAACTGAACGCCAACTTTTGGAAAGTAAGAGCTGGTTTTATATGCACGGTGATAAATCTGATGCTCTAAGTTCAAACAATATATTACAAAAATTTGAATGGAAAATGTGAACATTACCTTGAGTCATTCTGAAATTAATGACATATTCCAGAATTACTTTTCTCGACTCTATACTTCAGAATCTCTAACTGATAATATTTCTGTCAAGCATTTCATAAATAGTTTAAACATTCCTACGCTTTCTCCTGATCTTAAAGCAAAATTGAATGAACCATTATCATTAGAGGAAATATCCTCAGCTATTTCTATACTGCATTCTGGGAAATCTCCTGGACCTGATGATTCTCTGCAGAATTCTATAAATCATTTAACTCACTGCTTTCGCCTCAAATAATGTGAGTTTTAACTGACTCGTTTAAACATGGTAAATTGCCAGCATCATTTAATGAGGCATGTATCATTCTTTTAGCGAAAAGAGGTAAAGATCCAATACAGTGTCTCTCGTACAGGCTGATTTCTTTGCTAAATGTTGATGTTAAAGTTTTGGCTAAAGTTTTGGCCTGTAGATTGGAGAATGTTCTACCCTTAATTATTTCTGAAGACTGGTTTTATTAACAAATGTCTCCCTTTTTTAATATGCGGCATCTATTTAATATCTTATACTCACCTTCAGCTGGGATTCCTGAATGTGTCGTTTCGCTAGATGCGGAGAAAGCATTTGATTGTGAGGAGTGGAATTATCTTTTTGCGGTTTTAGAAAAATTTGACTTTAGACAAAGTTTTCTCTCTTTCAATCTTTTTATTAATATTAATAATATGAACAAAATACAATTGATATATTAATAAAGGGATTACAAACATACAAATTCCCATTGCACATGAAAGAATACATAAGCAATGATTACAGTATAAATGAGTTTTCCCAAAACATGAACCATACAGTATATGTATGAACAAGGTAAATCTAGGTATTTCATAATAAATGATATAAAAAAATAGAAAAAAGAAGAAAAAAAATGTTTGCAAAATTAACTAAACTACTAATCTAATAGCTAATAAAGAAGAAAAAAGAAGCAAAAAAAGAAAAAAAGAAAAAAAGGGCTGTTTATGATATCGCACAAGAATACATAATCATCAGTGTTGTCAACTCCGATCCTCTCAACATAAATAAGGTTAAAGCTGGAAAATCAAATAAGCTTGGAACAGGGTCATATTACATCATATGAAAATATTGAATAAATGGTCTCCATATCTTTTCAAATTTAATAGAAGTATCGAATACACCACTTCTAATTTTTTCTAAATTTAAACATAACATAGTTTGAGAAAACCAATGAAATACAGTGGGAGGATTAATTTCCTTCCAATTCAACAAAATAGATCTTCTAGCCATCAGAGTGAGAAATGCAATCATTCGATAGGCGGAAGAAGATAAATGAAGTGAGTCCATCATTGGTAAACCAAAAATTGCAGTAATAGGATGGGGTTGTAAATCGATGTTCAATACCGCAGAGATAATATCAAAAATATCTTCCCAATATTTTTTCAAAAGCGGACATGACCAAAACATATGAGTTAAAGACTTGGTTTCAAATTGACATCTATCACAGATAGGATTTATATAAGAATAAAAATGAGCTAATTTAACCTTGGACATATGGGCCCTATGTACGACCTTAAATTGTATTAATGAATGTTTGGCACATATAAATGCTGTATTAACTAATTGAAGAATTCTATCCCAATTCTCAATAGGAATAATAAGATTAAGCTCTCTTTCCCAATCATTTTTTGTCTTATAAAGGGGCTCTGAACGTATCTTCATAATTATATTATAAAGTTTTGATATAAGCCCTTTTTGAAAAGGGTTTAATTCAAACAAACTCTCCAAAATATCTGAAGACACAAAATTTGGAAACGTAGGAAGTACCGTACTTAAAAAATGCCTAATCTGTAAATATCTAAAAAAATGAAATCTAGGCAAATTATATTTATTAGATAATTGCTCAAAAGACATAAAACAATTGTCCAAAATTAAATCAGAAAATCTTAGTAATCCCTTAGTTTTCCAAGCCGAAAAAGCTTGATCTATAATTGAAGGGTGGAAAAAGCAATTAGATACAATAGGAATATTTAAAACGAATTGAGTCAACCCGAAAAATTTCCAAAATTGAAACCATATACGTAAAGTATGTTTAACTATCGAGTTGTCAATTCGTTTCGGCAATTTAGAAAGAGCAAAAGGGAGAGAAGTCCCTAAAATAGAACCCAGAGCATAACCTGGTACTGATTTAATTTCCAAACTCACCCAATGAGGGCCAAAAGATCCATCCCAGTCTTTCAACCAACATAACAAATATCTAATATTAACTGCCCAATAATAAAATCTGAAATTAGGTAATGCCAACCCACCTTCCTTCTTTGTCTTCTGTAAGTATATTTTACCTAACCTGGGATTTTTATTCTGCCATATATATGAGGAAATTTTTGAATCAACATTAGTAAAAAAAGATTTCGGAATAAAAGTTGGTACTGCTTGAAAAATATATAAAAACTTAGGTAAAATAACCATCTTAATAGCATTAATCCTACCTTTCAGAGATAAAGATAATGGTGACCACTTAGTAAACAAGCATTTAATCTGATCAAATAAGGGTAAAAAATTAAACCTAAATAATTCTTTATGGTTTTTTGTGATTTTAATCCCTAAGTAAATAAAAGAGTCATTAACTAATTTAAAAGGTAAATTTCCATAAATTGGGACCTGTCTATTCAAAGGAAACAATTCACTCTTATTAAGATTTAACTTATACCCAGAAAACTCACTAAATTGAGCCAACAATGATAGAACTGCTGGAATAGATTTCTCAGGGTTAGAAATGAATAATAATAAACCATCTGCATACAAAGATAACTTATGAATATCTGTCCCACGATTAATACCCGAAATATCCTGTGATTCTCTGATGGCAATTGCCAAAGGTTCTAAAGCAATGTTAAATAGTAATGGGCTAAGAGGACAGCCTTGTCTAGTGCCCCAAAATAAATGTAAAAAGGGAGATCTTTGATTATTAGTAAACACTGAGGCTACTGGAGTGTGATAAATCAGTTTAATCCAGGAAATGAATGTCGGACTAAAATTAAACTTCTCCAACACATAAAATAAGTAAGGCCATTCAACTCTATCAAATGCTTTCTCCACACCTAATGAAATAACACATTCTGAAGTGCTATGTGAAGGAGTATAAACAATATTCAGTAATCTCCTAACATTGAAAAAAGAATAGCGATTTTTAATAAAACCGGTTTGATCTTCCGAAATAATTTGGGGTAATACCTTCTCCAGCCTGGATGCCAGTAACTTGGAAAAGATCTTGGAGTCTACATTCAATAAAGATATTGGTCTATAGGATGCACATTCAGTAGGGTCTTTATCTTTCTTCAGTATTAAAGAAATGGAAGCTCTATAAAAAGATTGTGGCAAATTCCCCAATCTAATTGCTTCTTCAAAAACCCTGCATAACCAAGGAGAAAGAGTAGCGGAAAAACATTTAAAAAATTCTACTGTATACCCATCTGGACCTGGTGCTTTCCCAGAATTCATTGAGGAAATAACCCCTTTAATTTCTGCATCCGTAATAGGAGTATCTAATATTGAAAGATATTCAATTTCCCAAGAAAATCACACATGGTATTATGATCCTGAGGGAATTCAGATTGATACAGGGAGGTATAAAAGTCTTGAAATGACTTATTTATCTCATCATGGTTAATTGTCAAATCCCCATTCTGCCGACGAATCTTAGTGATTTGACATTTAACCAAAACATTTCTCAACTGACTAGCTAACAGTTTACCCAATTTATCACTATGTATATAAAAATCAGATCTGGTTTTCATTAATTGATTTTCAATCGGAGATGTAAGTAATAAACTATGTTCTGTTTGAAGTTCAACCCTTTGTTTGTAAAGCTCCTTACTGGGAGTGATCGAATATTTCTTGTCAATCTCTTTAATTTTATCAGCCAATAAAAGAGTTTCCTTCTTAATGCGTTTTCTCAGACCAACAAAGTAAGAGATAATCTGTCCACGTATATACGCTTTAAAAGTGTCCCAAAGTGTTCCGCAAGAAATATCATCCATGGAATTAGTTGAAAAGAAGAAATCGATCTGTTCCTTCATAAATTTAATAAAGTCCGGATCTTGCAGTAAGGTAGAGTCAAATTGCCATTGTCTAACATTAGAAGCTATATCCGTAAATTTAATAGAAAGTTTTAATGGAGCATGGTCAGAGATAGCTATAATATCATAATTACAACCAATTACCGATGGAATAAAACAAGAGTCAATAAAAAAAATAATCAATTCTCGAATAAGAATGATAAATATGTGAGAAAAAAGAAAACTCTTTGTCGTTAGGATGCCGAAATCTCCAAATATCAAAAACTCCATTATCAGTCAAAAAGGAGTTAATACAAGTGGCCGACTTATTGGGTAAAGTCTGAATAGATATAGATTTGTCCATCAAAGGATTTAAACAACAATTAAAGTCACCACCCATTATTAACTTATATTCATTTAGATTAGGTAAAGAAGTAAATAAGGACTTAAAAAATCAGGACAATCCACATTTGGAGCATAAACATTAACCATAGCAACCTTTTTATTACAAAGTAAACCCGTAATTAACAAAAATCTACCATTCGGATCCGAAAGGATATCGTGTTGAACAAATGCAATAGAGGAGTCAATAAAAATTAAAACTCCCTTTACTTTGGCATTCGAATTCAAATGATACTGTTGACCCTGCCAAGACCTAAAAAAGCGATATTTGTCCTCCTTCCTCACATGAGTTTCTTGTACAAAAATGATATGAGCATTAAGTCTTTGGAATACTTTGAAAATCTTCTTTCATTTAATCAGATGGTTTAAACCATTAGTGTTCCAAGACACAAAATTAATGGTCTGAGCCAAGCTTCTAAAACCAACCCTTTGGTATAAAAAGGGTTAACCAAATTATAAACTCATGCACCCGGAAGAGGAACAAAAATAAAGAGCGGACCCGGAAGTGACGACATCGTAGACATATTTGAAGTTCAAAAACAGCCCAAATGAGAAAACTAAAACAAACTGGTAAAAGAAAAATAAAATTAGAAAACAGACCATCCCCCACCCCCACAAGAAAAAGAAAAAAAGCCAAAATATGGCTAGAAAAAGGAAAAAATGAGACTAAGACAAAGTTTTATTACGTGGATTAAATTGTTACATTCACACCCCACTGCTTCTGACTTGACTAATTCTCAGCAATCCCAACCTTTCAATCTTAAACATGGCACCCGGCATGATCTGGCCATAAAGCCATTGGCGAATGCATTTCGGAGTTGTGCTGAATTGACGGGGATTTGGAGGAGGGGGGTGTTGAGCACAAAGTCTCTCTTTATGCTGATGATCTTTTACTTTTTTATATCAAACCCACCTACCTCATTATCCCCAATGTTTTCACTCCTTAAAAAATTTAGCCAGCTTTCAGGATACAAACTTAATTTATATAAGAGCGAACTCTTTCCAAAAAATAGAGAAGCACAATTATTAGATTTTTATAACCTCCCTTTTAAAGTAGTAAATAATCAATTTACTTACCTTGGCATTACAGTAACAAGAAATTAAAAGCATCTTTTTGGAGAAAACTTCACTAATCTTTTAAATCATACAAAACAGAGTTTAGCACAGTGGTCACCCTTGTCCTTGTCTCTGATAGGTCAAATTAATGCTGTTAAAATGTATATCCTTCCTAAATTTTTATACTTATTTCAATCTTTACCAATCTTTATTTCTAAAGCCTTTTTTGACTCGTTAGATTCTATTATTTCATCCTATCTATGGAAGGGCAAACGTCCCAGACTAAATAAAGCTCATCTTCAAACTCCTGAAAGGGTAGGTGGTATGGCCTTGCCCAACTTTTGTTTATATTACTGGGCAGCCAACATACGTTGTTTTATCTTCTGGTCTTACTTTTATAATCAGTCTGACTGCCCAAAATGGGTGGCAATAGAGTTGAACTCTAATAGGAATCTCTCTATCTCTGCACTTCTTGGATCCGCACTTCCTTGCCATTTGCCTAAATCAATTGTTTATCCAGTTGCACACTCTGAGAATATGGGCTCAGTTCAGAAAATATAATGGGCTTCATGGTTACTGTCTCTCTAGTCCTATTCTACATAATCTCTTTTTCAGCCTTTTATGCAGGATTTAACATTTCTAGACTGGCACAGAAAGGGCATTAGGTGCTTTGAAGATCTTTTCATAGATAAATAGATAAGTGCTTTGCAACTTTTGAACATCTGTCTGTAAAGTTTGGCCTACCCAACACTCATTTCTTAAGATATATCCAAATTAGACATTTTATCAACCCTTTAATACCAAACTTTCCTGAGGTACCCATTAAAAATGTTATGGATTTGTTTCATCGTATGAATCCATTGGGTAAAGGTTTAATTTCTACTATTCAAGATATGTGAGCAATATTGAGGCGAGTCTCCTTTGACAAAATTAAAACTGCCTGGGAGCATGATTTAAATTTTTCTTTGTCCAACGAGGTTTGGGATTCAATTCTTAAGTCAGTTAATTCAACTTCTCTATGCGCTCGCTATTGCCTTTTACGGTTCAAGGTGGTACACAGGATGTCTAAAATTAACACGGTTCTATCCTGATGCGATAAGTGTAAAGGCGGCGAAGCTTCTCTTATTCATATGTATTGGGTTTGTCCTAGCTTGGAGAAATTCTGGAGAGATTTTTTTAAACTTTATCTCATATACTTAATTGCTATTTGGAACCTAACCCTCTGATTGCTCTTTTTGGTAGTTCGGGAGAAGCTGACATGCATTTATCTCCGACTAAGCATCGTACATTGTCTTTTGCCTCTCTTTTGGCCAGATGTGCAGTCCTTCTTAGGTGGAGAGATGCTGCCCCACCCACTCGTGCTCAATTATTACCTTGAAAAGGTATTAATACCTTGAAAAGATTCATCATTCACTTCTTCATTCAGACATGAAGTTTCAAAAGGTGTGGGGACCTTTTCTTGAATATTTTCATAATTCCCATTTAGATTAAGGGTGCATCCCTCCCTTTTCTTCTTTTGCATTTAAATCCCTTACTTCCAGCTTCTTACGGTTAAGATTTATGGTTTTTTTAAATGTGTAAATATATTATAGTTTAGGTAGTAGGCTGTATACCTTCTTTTTATAAATACAGCTCTGTGGTGATATAAGTTCTGATTAACTTTTTATGTATCATAAGGTTGGCTTGGAGTTGGGTAGTGGGAGGGTAGGGTGGTAACAACCTTTATACCATTCTACTATAGGTGCTTTTTAAAAATTGTTATGAACTGTACATTTGATATGTTTGTTTTGCATGGTATAAACCTCTTTTTTACTGTTTTTTTGTTTTGTCACATTGCAGGAACTCATTAAAATTAATTTTAAAAAGAATGTATTTCTTTAATTAGCTCTAAACTATGATATCCCTTAATTAATTTTCCACACGTATCTCGTCGCAGTACCACACCTCAACTCCAACAAATTTCCCAGTACAGTGCAGCTAATCTCCGTGGCAGAAGTGGAATGATTCAATGTACGTCAGGAACCAAGGTCACTCCAACCTCAGTCCTCAAGCTGCTTGCAAGGGTGCACTTTGAAATATCAAATTCCAAGTCCCCATGGACATGTTCACAAAAGCATATGCGACCAGGGACGTTTGCAATAACCGTCCACAGTGCATTCATTTCCTCCTGACAATGAAGACCCAGAAGTACGTAGATATGAGAAACAGGAATCACTTTCGAGAGCTCAGGAGATTCCATTCATTGATGGTGACATCCTCCATTGCCTTCTATGCACTGGTACAGTGTTTAGTCACTACAAAGGTCAAAGGCTCAGTGGTTCATTTTATTGTCAAAATATGCATGTCCAATTCAACTCTGATATTCGTCTTCTCCAGATAGCCATTAAATACAGAAAGACCATGGGGGTTGTTGAAGAGAAAAGACAGCAACTTCCCCTCCACTGGCCCGGCACAAGACAGAAAAAAACACAACACCTGCGATCCCCCAGAATTCCCCACCCCTCCCCCGCAGAAAAAAACAGAGACAATAGCATCAAATCCCCCACCCCTCCCTGCAGAAACAACAGCAATGGTAGCAACAAATCTCCCACCCTCCTCCCACAGAAAAAGCAGCCACAATACCATAAGATCCCCACCCTCTGCCACAGAAAAAACAGCAACAATGGCAACAAATCCCCCACCCCTCCCTCACAGAAAGAAGTAGTGACAATAACAATCCCCAACACCCTAACTTGCAGAAAAGAACAATGACAGTAGCATCAAAAACCCCCAATCCACCCCTTCTACACACAAAAAGTTAACCGATCACCCACCTGCCAGCCATCCACAAGAAAGAAAACACCTTAAAACTGAAGGAGACCAAGTTAAAGTACAGTTCAGTAATCACATAAATCTCA
This sequence comes from Hemitrygon akajei, assembly GCF_048418815.1. Lineage (NCBI taxonomy): Eukaryota > Metazoa > Chordata > Chondrichthyes > Myliobatiformes > Dasyatidae > Hemitrygon > Hemitrygon akajei. Next base: position 212,754,059 of record NC_133124.1, on the reverse strand, counting down.
GAATACCGTAAACATCTTCTTGTCGGCATACAAGGTGAGTTGCTGCACGATCTCAGTCCTTCAGTGAAGAGTAACCGTTGAGCTGGGTCTGAATGCCGTCTGTCTGGCTGCTGACCGTCATCACCCCGGTGGCCTCCATTGGGAGCGGGCGCTGACAGTGTCTGAGTGCCACCGGCCACTTGAGGGACAGCGTGCTTAGAAATCAGGGCCTCAAGTGCAGCAGAGATCTCATGGTCCACCACAGCAGGCATCTCAACACGCTGGGTGAGCTTTGAGTCTTTATCAGGAGTGTCAGCTATGGAATTTACTCGAAAACCACGAGCTAGATAAATAACGTCAATATTCTCTCCCGGACCAACGTCCAAGCATTGAGATTATGATATCCTTCAGTTGACACTGACAGCAGGTCATGTTGTTCACTTTCCAAAAGGTCTCAACTCAAATGAAAACATCCTCTACAGGTCTACTCCATCTAAAGCCCTTCAATATTCAATAAGTTTCAATTAGGTACTTCTTCATTCTCCTAAACTCCAGTGAGTACAGGCTTAGAGCCATCAAATGCGCCACAAATGTTAACCCTTTCATTGCCAAGATAATTTTTGTGAAGTTCTTCTGTATCCTCTCAGTGCCAGGACAGGGTGGATGTGAAGAGGATGTTTCCTATAGAGGGGGAGGCTAGGACCAAAGGGCACAAACTCAGAATAGAGGGATGTCCATTTAGAATGGAGATGAGGAGGAATTTCTTTAGCCAGAGAGTGAGTGGTGAATCTGTGGAATTCTTTGACAAAGGTGGCTGTGGAAGTCAAATCATTGAGTGTGTTTAAAGTAGAGGTTGATAGATTCTTGATAAGTCAGGGTGTGAGAGGTTATGGGGAGAAGGCAGGAGAATGGGGCTGAGAGGAAAATGAATCAGCCTTGATCAAATGGTGAGTAGACTCAATGGACTAAATGGCCTAATTTTGCTCCAATGTCTTATGGTCTCACAGCCTTTCTTAGATATGGGGCCCAAAACTGCTCACAATACTCTGTGTGGTCTGACCAATGCCTGATAAAGGCTCAGCATTGCATCCTTGCACATATGTTTTAGTCCTCTCTAATGAATACTAGCATTGCGTTTGCCTTCCTTACCACCAACTCAACCTGCAAGTTAACCTTTGGAGAATTCTGCATGAGAACTCCCAAGTCCCTTTGCCATCTCTCATTTTTGAATTTTCTCCTGGCTTAGGTAATAGTCTACCCTTTTATTCCTTCTGTCAAAGTGCTTGACCATGCAGTTCTAAAAACTACATTCTGTCTGCCACTTCTTTGCCCATTCTCCTAATCTGTTTCCCTTCTGTAGACTTCCTGCTTCCTCAATATTACCTAACCCTCCACCTCTCTTGGTATCATCTGCAAACTTGGCCACAAAGCCATCAATTCAATCATTCAAATCATTGACATATAATGTGAAAAGAAGAGGTCTCAACACTGACCCCTGTGAAACACCACTAGTCAATGACAGCTAACAAGAAAGGGCCCCTTTATTCCTACAACTTGCCTTCGGCCAGTCAGCCAATCTTCTATCCACATTAGTATTTTTCCTGTAATACCATGGGTCTTATCTTGTTAAGCAGTCTCACCTTGTCAAGGGGCTTTTGAAAATCCAAGTAAACAACATCCACCAAATCTACTTTGTCTATCCTGCCTGTTATTTCCACAAAGAATTCCAACAGATTTTTCAGGCAGACCTCCCCTTAAGGAAGCCATGCTGATCATGATCTCTTGCCAGCTCCTCTGTTGAAATCTTAGTTGGATCGCCCTTAGTCTGAAACCTCCACCTTGACCTTGCCGCCATGTGTGACCTTACCAGGAGCTAAGAGCCAGATGGCTGAATTCTAGCAGCATCACTGTCAGGAGTTGAGAAACTCACAAACCTCTCCACCATGAGAAAGCGGCAATCCTAGTAAAAGGTTGTGTTATAGATAGCTGGGCAGCTCTCACGATATCCAGATCACCCTCTAGTGCGCAGGCTTTTGGCAGATGTTTGGATCATGTAAATGCAATTGTGAAGAAAGCACAGCAGCTCCTCTACTTCCTTCAGTCTGCAGAGATTCGGCAGGACATCACAAACTTTGACCAATTTCTATAACTGTGTAGTGGAGAGTGTATTGACTGGCTGCATCACAGCCTGGTATAGAACACCAATGCCTTTGAATGGAAAATCATGCAGAAGGTCGTAGGTCATGGGTAAAGTCCTCTCAACCATTGACCGCACCGTATGAAATCAGTATCCATCAATCAGAGATCCCCACATGCAGTCTATGCTATTTCTTGCTGTTGCCACCAGGTAGAAGGTACAAGAACCTCAGGCCTTGCACCAAAGGTTCAAGAACAGTTACTTTCCACAACCATCAGGCTTCTGAACAAAAGGAGATAACTACACTCACTTGCCCTTCCAATGAGATGTTCCCACAACCAATGGTCTCACTTTAAGGACTCTTTTCCTTGTCATTTCATGTTCTCATTATTTATTGCTACTTATTTATATTCACATTTGCACAGTTTATATCATCTTCTGCACTCTAGTTGATCTTTCATTGATCCTGTTATAGTTACTATTCTATAGAGTTGCTGACTATGCCCACAGGAAAATGAATCTCAGGGCTGTATGGGGTGTGTATATATATACACACACACTCAGGTAATAAAATTTACTTCGAACTTTGAAGTAGTGTCACAATCACACTCCACCAGATATTTCTGCTTTAGAACCTCCAGTCTGCTTTGTGCTTCCACTGTGTGTAAACAACATGAGCTGCACAAACAGAACTGGATTCAAGTTCGTAACAAATCAGCGCCCGGATGGGATTGAAAAGCTGTTAGCATGTCCAATCATGCAACCACCACCGGTTATAAAAAGGAACTTCCCTATTTAAACATACCAGCGGATGTCCCTTTAAGATATGTTGCTAAAACTGGGTTCATGAATGGGGTGAGGAGAAGTATGTCTCATTGGAAGGAAGCAGACCAACGTTTAAAGGAACGCACACAAAATGCTGGAGGACCTCAGCAAGCTGGGCAGCATCTGTGGAAAAGAGCACAGTCGATATTTCAGGCCAATACCCTTCAGCAGGACTGGAGAAAAAATGCTGAGGAGAAAATTTTAAAGGTGGGGGGGGGGAGAGAGAAACACAAGGTGATAGGTGAAACCTGGAGGGGGACGGAGGAAGTAAAAACGCTGGGAAATTGATTGGTGGAAGAAACAGAAGGTCATGGAAGAAAGAAAAAGGGGGGAGGAGCACCAGAGGGAGGCAATGGGCAGGCAAGGAGATGAGGTGAGAGAGGGAAAAGGGGATGAGAAATGGTGGAAAGGGTGGGAGACATTACCGGAAGTTTGAGAAATTGATGTTCATGCCATCAGGTTGGAGGCTACCTAGATGGAATACAAGGAGTTGTTCGTCCAACCTAAGTGTGTCCTCATCATGACAGTGGAGGAGGCCATGGATGGATATATCAGAATAGGAACGGGAAGTGGAATTAAAATGGGAGGCCACCAGGAAGTCCCACTTGTTCTGGTAGACGGAGCATAGATGCTCGGTGAAGCGGTCTCCCAATCTATGTCGGGTCTCACTGATATACAGGAGGCCACACCGGGAGCACTGAACACAGTAAATGACCACAGCAGACTCACGGGTAAAGTGTCGCTTCACCTGGAAGGACTGTTTGGGGCCCTGAATGGTAGTGAGAGAGGAAGTGTAGGGGCAGGTGCAGCACTTGTTCTGTCTGCAAGTTTAAGTGTCAGAAGGGAGATCAGTGGAGAAGGATGAATGGACAAGGGAGACTCATAGGGAGCGAACCCTGTGGAAAGCAGAGAGTGGGGGAGGGGAGATGTGCTTGGTGGTGGGCTCCCATTGGAGATGGTGGAAGTTTCAGAGAATTATGTGCTGGACGCAGAAGCTGGTGGGGTGGTAGGTGAGGGCAAGACAATCCCTATCCCTGGTAGGATGGCAGGAGGATGGGGTAAGAGTAGACGTGCATGAAATGGAAGAGATATGGTTGAGGGCAGCCTTGATGGTGAAAGAAAGCAAGCCCCTTTCTTTGAAAAAGGAGGATATGTCCTTTGTTCTAGACTGAATAGCCTCATCCTGAAAGCAGATGTGGCGGAGACGGAGGAATTGAGAGAAGGGGATGGCGTTTTCACAAGAAACAGGGTGGGACAAGTGTAGTCCAGGAAGCTGTGAGACTCTGTGGTTTTGTCATAGACATTGGTGGATAAGCTGTCTCTGAAGATAAAGACAATGAGCTCGAGAAAGGGAAGGAAGGTGTTGGGAATGGACCAGGTGAATTTGAGGGCAGGGTGGAAGCTGGAGGCAAAGTGGATGTAATCGACAAGTTCAGCAAAGTTTACCAAAGTTCAAATTTACTATCAAAGTGCATCACCATATACTAAGCTGAGATCATTTTCTTGCAGACATTCACAGCAGAACAGAGTTATACCATACAATGAATGAAACACTAAGCTGGCTGATGGTGTAGTGATATCAGACTTTGAGGCAAGTGGTCCTGGGTTCGAATCCGGCTGGCCCTTGTATGCCTTCCATCCACGTTGGATTGAGCATCGAGCTAGCAACTCGGCCTCATTTAAAAAAAGCAGATAAAAATGCTAAAGGAATGTCAAGGTTGCTACCCGATGCGCCATAAGACGGGGTAAGGAACAACAACAATGAAAAACTACACACAAAGACTGACAAGTAACCAATATGCGAAAGAAGACAAACAAGTATTCAAGATTGTGAATTATGCAAAGTGTGCAAATGAATAAATAAATAATCCATACCTAGATAGAGAGATAATACCGAGGACATGAGTTGTACAGTCTTTGAAAGTGAGTCCATAGGCCATGTTCGGGGTTGAGGTGACTGAAGTTATCCACACTGGTTCAGAAGCCTGATGTTTAAAGGGTAATAACTGTTTCTGAACCTGGTGGTGTGGGCCCAAGGCTCCTGTACCTCCTGTCTGACGGCAGCAGCAAGAAGAGAGCATGGGCCTGGATGATGTCGATCTTTGATGGTGCATACTGCTTTCCTGTGACGGTGCTCCTCGTAGATGTGCTAAGTGGTGGGGAGAGTTTGTTTGGGCTGTATCCACCACTTTAGTGTACTTTTCTGTTCCGTTTATTACCACTGACATATGCCGTCTTGTGGTTTTGGGGCAGCAGTTCAGTGTCATGCATAACATATGCTATAAATTATCATTTATAATAAGAAATATATTTTTAAAAATAAGTAAGTGGTGCAAAAGGAGAGTAAAAGAAAAAATAGTGAGGTAGTGCTCATGGGTTCATTGTCCGTTCAGAAAGACAATGTGTGACTACATCCAGCTGCCTGCTAAACATCCCAGTTGGCCTCCTGTTCTCTGGAGAGTTCCTTTACTTTTTTCTATGAAAAATAACAAAGAAATTTAAAATGATGCAGACAGAGCTGTTTGGTAACATTATTTCAAGAATATTTTCCCTTCAGGCCAATCAGATACATATCAGCACTTCTTGGAATTTGTTTCAATATTCCTCTTGGCTGTCTTCATTTTCTGGCTATAATATTTTATCTTGGATATATATTCTTAAATTTTGCAACATTTAGAGCAACCTCCTCAATCTTTAAGGCAGTTGTAGTAATTGAATAACATACACTTATAGTTTCTGATGCATGTAATCTAAAGATTGACCTCAACACAAAGCTCAGCAGGTTTTATGAAAGCGAAACATATGTTTTATGTCAAATAAGATGAAGGATCTTCCAAATGAAATGTTAACTCTTTCTCATTCCACAGATCTGTCGATTTTTATCTGCATTTTCTTTATTTATTTTGGGTTTCCAGCATCTGCTTCAACGTTCCCTTCATTTTCTTCCCCAGCTAGACAAAACAATCATTGCTCCGAGCAAGAAGTTTTTACTTGGGCCTGAAAACTGTGTGGCACATTAAATGTTTTGTTTTTTAATATGCATACTATTAATATTTAGACTGCACTGGCATTCAGCAGGCCGTCAGTTTGTTAAAAATGAGCTACCAAGTTCCATTCTGTGTTTATTGCTACAATTTGTAACAGTGTTGTAACTTGAAATACTGACCAAGTAAATATGTTGAAGCTCTAAGATGTTTCATTATTATTAAGAAAAGTTGTTGATTATATTCATTAACATAATTAATTACAGGGTATTTCACAATTATATTGGCATAATTTTAAAATTGTATTAACATTATATAAAAGAAAATTCCAGCAGCCTGATAGGAAAGGCTATGTGCGTGGGAGTATTTTAGTTAATATGCGGCTGTGTACCTATGCAGCTTAGAAGGGACAGTGATTTGCTTCCAGTCAAGATGATGCCAAGCTGTGATATCAGTTGAGGTCATGTTTTTGAGTTTCATAGGGATGGTCTTGGGGCCTGTGTGGGGAGTTAGGGATCAGGTTGGTGTTTATGGACAGAGATGAGGGAGAGTTAGAGGTCGAGGCAGCAAAGGAAGAACTAGGGGAGGTTGGAGTCTAGGTCAGGAACCTAAAGATAATGGCCAGTGACCCCACAGGTTGGCAAGTCCCAGGTCAGACGTCTGTGTGGGGCAAATCTGCAGGCTCAAGGTCAGTCGGCAGGTTCAGAGACATGAGGTCAGTCAACACGTCTGGATGTCAGACCCCAGCACTCTCCAAGAATGGAGATCAGGTCGGGAGGTACTGAGGGAGAAGACCAGTGTTCCTCACAATTAAGGGTCATTGTATGGTGATTGCATGTTGTTCTGTTGAACATTGTGAGCATATTATGTCAGCACTGGAAGCATAGTTACACTTGTGGGCTGCCTCCAGCACATCCTCAGACGGTGTTGGCAACTGACGCAAATGATAAATTTCACTGTACGCTTCAATCAATGTTCCCTCTTATTTTTTTTTACAGTTGCATGGGCTAACCATTGCTCTGAGTAGGAAATCTTTTGTTACGTATTCAGGCAACAATAAATATAGATGAGTTAGGCAAGGGTTTTTCATAACAAATAACACTTTTATTAAACACTGAAAACAAAACCCCTCAAAAGGTAAACAAACTCAAACGTCACCGGAAAACAGCAGCAGTGCGGCTGTTTAAACAGTTCTTAATAGCGTTGCAGATCAAACAGTTCTTAAAGCGGTATTGAAAAAAAAACTTCTTTAAAGCGGTATGCCGAAAGTTCAAAAGCTCACAGTCCTTTTAAAAGGAGAGACTTTTTAAAGCGATTTAAATTCTCTTCCATGTCGTTGTCCTTCGATTCCCCGGCGTCGAACTTTTCCACGAAGAATTTTATAAAACGTAATGGTTTAATGGCACTAACCTCTTCTTCCACACTCTGTCCTCAATCTCCCGCTATTCCCAACGGAGATTAACACGAGAACAGTCAACGAAATCCTTCCGAATGAGGATCAAATAAGGTCGTAACCAATCCACCGTCGAAAATCGATTCTCCTCGATTTTTATCTTCCAAATTCTTATCTTCACTCTCCACCAGCAAAGAACCCGCTGGCAATGAACTTTTAAACTTTAGGCATTATATAAAACTTCATTTTTCAACTAAACTGTGTCATCACATTAAATCACGCAGGGACATGAAGTCAGCTTGGCAAATCCCGCCACGAACTGCCCCACCTGACAGGGTGGGTCTTCCTTTTATACCCTGTAAAAAAAACCTGTCACATGACCTCTACTGGCGGGAAAATGACATCACTCCACCATCACAAGACCATTACCTCAAGTCCAGTATAACTTCAACCCCAGTCACGTGACAAGGGTACCACTGTCACGTGTCACGGGTACATAACACTTTACACAGCCTGAAAACTGTGCGGCACCTTAAATGTTTCCTTTTAGAATATGCATACTATGACTATTTAGAATGAAAATGGAAATGTCACATATTTTTGATTTTATTTATTAAATGAAGGGTGCAATGAAATACAGAACAACAAAGAAAATCTTACAGGTTTTGTAAATCTTTTTCTTGTCTGTCTTTATTCTGGTGATGCAGCAACGAAGGTTTTATGCCTGGGAGCTTTTCAGTTACTGTGCTGCCATGCACTTGCACAGCTTAAAGGGAACAGTGGTTTAGATGTACAGTACATCTGACTGATAAATTCAATCCAATCAGCAGCTCTTCTTTGATTTTTCATTGCTACTTGACTGATGGCACCATTGTGCATGGCCAGGCTCACAAAAATGTCTATGTCACTTTTCCCTGACAAAGAATAAATCATCTGTATACACTGAATGATGCCCAGCCAATTGTCTCTTAAGAATGGATGTATGAAAGTACACTCATTGGCCGCTTTATTAGGTACCTCCTTCACCTGATAAAGTGTCCACTGAGTGTTTGTATGTTTTCGTCTCCTGTTGCTGTAGCCCATCCACTTGAAACACTGACTTCTTATTCCCCTCCATAGATGCTGCCTGACCTGCTGAAGTCCTCCAGCATTTTGTGTGTGTGTGTGTGTGTGTGTGGATTTCCAGCACCTGCAGAGTCAAAGACAAAGCTATGACAATTGTTATCTGTGCACAACTTATGAGGAAACTAGACCATCTGTCACATATGACACACATTTTTGCTAGTACCCTGATAATAATTCCCCATCTTGTCGTTGTTCCTCTCTGTGCCTTGTGGTGCAACGGGTGGCAACCTTATCGCTTCTTTAGCATTTTTGTCTGTTTTTTTAAAAATGAGGCCAAGTTGCCAGCTCAATGCTCAACCCAGCATGGTTGCAAAGCACGCAAGGAGCTGGCTGGATTTGAACCCGGATCCTCTCGCTTCAAAGTCCAGTGCAGATGCCACTACACTACTGGCCGGTATAATAATTCCCCTTGCTATCTATCTGTCTATCTGATACAGCACATTGATGGAACCCGTGCAGCACAATTACAAGCATACGACCAATGAACCTTCTAGCCCATACAGCTTTGGATTGTGGGAGGAAACCAGAGCACTCAGAGGAAACCATTGCGGTCACAGCAAGAATGTACAAACTCCTTACAGACAGCGGCAAAATTGAACTTGGGTCTCTGGTGCTCTAAACGCATCACGTTAACTGCTACTCTGCGAGACAAAGTGGCTGTATGAGACCATGAGTAGCTCAGAGAAGTCACTTGGAGGAAAATAGTTTTTATTAATAGATAGCTCAAGGTCAATGAGGAGAAATGGATTTGAAATCTTATTCAAAAGATGAAAGGAGGATGTGAGGAATTGCTCTGTTACTCTAAAACAATATTTCAGTAAAATTTGAGTACTATTGTAAATATATTGTTTGATTATTCATTTTTCTTCATTTAAATAATTCTTTGCAGGTTATATGTAAAAGTACGTTATCATGCCACTATGTCAAAGCGTAACCTCACGAAAAATAAAAATAAACTTGTTTATTCTGGTCTCCCCGTGTTTGCTTTTGATTAATTTCAGGAGTTACAAAACATACCACTTGCTGTCTGTGAGCAAATAAGAAATAGGAGTAGGAGTCAAGTGCTGGCCTGCTGAGCCTGCCCTGCCATTCAATAAGATCATAGCTGAACTAGCCATAGGCTTATCTCCACCTACCTGCCTTTTTCCTAAAATTCTTAATTACCTTGCTATGCAAAAATCAATACCTTAAATCTGTGCTAGCTTCTGCTGCTTCCTTGTGCAGAGAATTCCACATACTTGCTACTCTCTGGGAAAAGCATTTTCTCCACATCTCTGTCCAAAATCTAGTCTCTTGAATCTTGAGGCTACGTCCCTCAGTTCTAGTCTCACCTACCGCTAGAAGCAAGTTTCTTGCCTCTATCTTATTTATCTCTTTCATAATGATATATGTTTCTATATGATCCCCTCTTTCATTCTTCTGAATTCCAACAAATATAGCCCCAGGCAACTCAATTGGTCCTCGAAGGCTAACCCCCTCATCTCCAGAATCAATGTGGTGAACCTCCTCTGCGCCATCTCCAAAGCCAATGAATATTTTCTCAGGTAAGGAGACAAGAACCACACGCACAACCTCACTAATACCCTGTACAGTTGCAGCATAACCTTCTTGCTCTTAAATTCAATCCCTCCAGCAGTAAGGCCAATATTTCCATTTGCTCTCTCAATAGATGGTTGCTCCTGCAAGATAACCATTTGTAATGGTGGTGGTGTTGGAGGGGGCGGGGGTGATAGATAGATAGATACTTTATTCATCCCCATGGGGAAATCCAACTTTTTTCCAATGTCCCATACACTTGTTGTAGCAAAACTAATTACATACAATACTTAACTCAGTAAAAAAAAATATGATATGCATCTAAATCACTATCTCAAAAAGCATTAATAATAGCTTTTAAAAAGTTCTTAAGTCCTGGCGGTAGAATTGTAAAGCCTAATGGCATTGGGGAGTATTGACCTCTTCATCCTGTCTGAGGAGCATTGCATCGATAGTAATCTGTCGCTGAAACTGCTTCTCTGTCTCTGGATGGTGCTATGTAGAGGATGTTCAGAGTTATCTATAATTGACCGTAGCCTACTAGGCGCCCTTCACTCAGCTACCGATGTTAAACTCTCCAGTACTTTGCCCACGACAGAGCCCGCCTTCCTTACCAGCTTATTAAGACGTGAGGCGTCCCTCTTCTTAATGCTTCCTCCCCAACACGCCACCACAAAGAAGAGGGCGCTCTCCACAACTGACCTATAGAACATCTTCAGCATCTCACTACAGACAACGTGCAGGGCTACGGGGATAATGCAAGGGGATAACATTGACAGCATTTCTGTGCAAGGAGCCAGTCTAGGCCTGGTAGGCAGAATGGCATTTCACCGTACTGCAATGATTTTGTGGGTCTATGATTCTAGATGAAAGTGATACTTGGTCCAATGAAACAGATGGCTCTTTTGTTCCAATTCCCTAATTCCATAATTTAGGACTCCCAGGATCCAGGCCAAAGGACTATCAGGGCTACAGGAGTTTCCAACCTGGGATTCACAGACACTTTGCTTAATGGTATTTGTCCTTGGCTTAAAAAAGGTCGGGAACCCCTGAGGTACAGGATTCATTATGGCCTTTAGATAATGTTTCCAATAGAGGGAGAGTCTAGGACCAGGGTCACAGACTCAGAATAGAAGAGAGTTGAGGAGCAATTTCTGCAGCCAGAGGGTGGTGAGTTTGTGGAATTCATTACCACAGAAGGCTGTGGAGAACCAAGTCATTGGATATATTTAAAGCAGAGGTTGATAGGTTCTTGATTAGTAAGGGCATCAAAGGTTACGGGGAGAAGATAGGAGAATGGGTTGAGAGAAATAATAAATCAGCCGCATTGGAACGTCAGTGCAGATTCAGTGGTCTGAATGGCCTAATTCTGCTCTTGTGTCTTATGGTCTTATGATATTATGGTCTTATTACTTACTTACTTAGTTACTGCCCATGATGCCGCTGGTATTTAGGGTAGCAATGAAGGTCCTCCATCTCTGCCAGTGTTCAGGGCTTCCTTCATCGTGTCAGTTGCTTCCTTTTGGTTTTCACTACAGTCAGTCATGCAAGTCCTATGTGGAGACTCAGGAATACCTGAGGAATACCAACAAGGATTCTTCATTGTTGTTTTCGTAACAGACTTGTTTGACCAGTCAGGGTTGTTGGCCCTGAGCTGAACCCCCGAACCTGGAGGAGCAGTGGACCACTTTGATGTCTACCCTTTGACCTGTTTGGCATAGGTAACCCCGCCAAGCGCCAAAGCATAAAATCTTGACTCCGGCCGGCATAGCTCTCCAGGTCATTGAGGCACGCAAGCCTCCAAACCCTATGACAAGGTTGTGGTCCTCTAGGAGGAATGGTCTTATTGCACCTCTGTTATTATATACAGCTCTAGGACTCAGCAACTATGGCCTCTACGGTAGAAAATTCTACTGATTCACAATCCCTTAAGCGGAGAATTTTCTCCTTATTCTACGTTCAATTAGCAACCATCATACCCTGAGATTGTGAGCCTGCTTCTCAGGTCTCCAGCCAGATAAAACAGCTTCTCCCCATTGATCCTGAACCTTGTACATCATAGAGATCTCCTTTCATTCCTTGAAAAGATGAGTGAACAGTGGCCAAATTTACTTAAAAGGAATGGTGCCACATTTGGATGTCAGGGATCAAAACATCTTCCCTTAGAGCTAAAAATGCTTGAAACTCCGACTCCCAAAATGTGGCCCAGCTACAGAAACAAAGATCATTTTGTTTTTGAACATTTATTTAGACATTGTGAGAGCATTCTTCCCTGTTGAGGTAGTCTGATGTAGTGTTTAATGTGAAAGTACATTTGAAACTTACAAAAACTTGGTGAAACTCATAGGTCTCTGAAATAGTAGAGGGAGGGTGACTATATCACATCTTCCACAAGGAAAATGATGCCAATGAACAGCGTGACCAAGGGCGATATCTTCCAGACAGTTCACAAAATGACTCCTTTCACTTCTTTCACATCGTCACTTTCTTTCAAAAGTCACTCTGCTACTCTGCCGCCTGCAATCTACATTTTGGTGGTGTGTTTTGAGCATTCTGGTGCTTTGCTATCTCCGAGAAGGTTCTGTCAGGTTCCGGGTGAAGTGTACAGCCTCGAGCCCACGATCAACTTCATGTCTCGCTGATTAAAGTGTGGAGGAAGATTGATATCATCGAGGAGTGAGCGGAAGGCGAACAGGTATTCAGCGCAGTCTACCAGCCCCTCACTCGCTGCTGTGTGGAAGGTGTTCATATCCTATACAGCCTCTCTCTATCACTCGCTCAATGCTGCTGCAGTATTGTATTGGAGTCCTGGGTCCTGGGCAAGGTTTAATCAACACGGCTTGTGGATTGGACTCTGTCATTCACGTTATGATGTGTTTCTGGTTCCTGGTTGCTTTTGTTTTTGTTGCTATTTTGGATCATCTTGACCGGGGTGGCCTTCAGCTATCGAACAACGGTGCTGGATTGAACTGTACTGAGCTGATGTTAATATGCCTAGAATCTTTTGCTTTTGTGTTTTATATTCTGTGTTTTTTCGGTTGGCCTCCACAGCTGTCTATGCCAATGAATTCCACAGATTCACTGCTCTCTCGTTAAAGAAATTGCTGCTCACATTTTATTTATTTATTAATTTAGCAATACAGTAACAACACCTTATATACTGGCTGGGTAGCCTCCAACCTGATGGCATGAACATTGACTTCTCTAACTTCCGTTAATGCCCCTCCTCCCCTTCTTACCCCATCCCTGACATATTTAGTTGTTTGCCTGTTCTCCATCTCCCTCTGGTGCTCCCCCCCCCCCCCACTTTCTTTCTCCTCAGGCCTCCCATCCCATGATCCTTTCCCTTCTCCAGTTCTGTATCACTTTCGCCAATCACCTTTCCAGCTCTTAGCTTCATCCCACCCCCTCCGGTCTTCTCCTATCATTTCGCATTTCCCCCTCCCCCCATTACTTTCAAATCTCTTACTATCTTTCCTTTCAGTTAGTCCTGACGAAGGGTCTCGGCCCAAAACGTTGACAGTGCTTCTCCCTATAGGTGCTGCCTGGCCTGCTGTGTTCCACCAGTATTTTGTGTGTGTTGTTAGAATAGGCCCTTCTGGCCCATCAAGCCACACCGCCCTATCAACCCCTAACGTACCTGATTAGCTCTAACCTAATCACAAGACAATTTACAATGACCAATTAACCTACTTGGTACACTTCTGGACCGTGGGAGGAAACTGATGACGCAGCAAAACCCACCTATTCCACGGGGAGAATGTACAGAGACTCCTTATAGAGGACACTAGAATTGAACTCCAAACTCCAAATGCCCCGAGCTGTAATAGCGTCTCTGTTCTGAGGCTAGGCCCTCCAGTCCTAGACTCCCCCTCTGTAGGAAACAACTTCTCCATGTTCACTCTATCTAGACATAGAGCATAGAATAGTACAGCACAGTAGTGGCCCTTCAGCCCACAATGTTGTGCCGACCCTTAAACCCTGCCTCCTATATATCCCCCCACCTTAAGTTCCTCCATATACCTGTCTAGTATTCAAAAGACTATTCTAGACTATTCATTAAGTTTCATTGAGACTCCCTCCCCCTGCCCCCCATTCTAAACTCCAGCGGGTATAGGCCCAGAGTCATTAGACGCTCCTCATACCTTAACCCTTTCATCCCCGGGACCATTCTCATGAATCTCCTTAATAAAGAGTAGTTGATTGGGCCATTCCTGGTGTATACATTCATTCATTAGAGGAGTAGAGCTTGGAAACAGGCCCTTCAGCCTACTCAGTCTGTACTGCCCTGCACTAAAACTATCCTAACCCATTTTATTTCCTCCGTATCCCTATTAAATCCCCACAGTTTGCACCAGTCAGGTACAAGCAAAGGGATATCTACAGTTGCCTGTTAACCTACCAATCTTAACATTTTTGTGGAGAGGCTGAATGGCCTATTTCTATTCCTTTGTCTTCTAGTCTTATGGTCTTATCAAGAAAAGGCAGAGAAAGTTGGAAGTGTTTTAGTCATTGTTATAAAGGAGTTGCATGAGCCATGTATTTATCAAATTAATTTCAAGTTTAATTATCATTCAACCATACATGGATTCAGCTGAATGAAGCAGATTTCCTCTGGGGCCAAGGTGCAAAGCATACACAGCGCATTCAAAATAGTAAACAAGAGATCGGTAACACAAAAAAGAATTACACTTATATAGTCCAAGACCCTGAGTGGCAGGTCCGTCAGTTTAATGATACAATTCCTGGCAGTGCACAGCCACTGTAATCCAGCCTGTCATTCCACCAATAGAACACTGGAGGGCAGCACTGATGGGAGAGGCCAGCACCCCCCACCCAACTGAGCATGGATGCCACGCCGCACCATCTCCGGGTGTATCCTCTCCTGGACTGCAGCAGCAGGCAAGCCCACAGCTATAACCAAGGCTACGCAGCTTCCCCGCCGTCCGTCATGTCACCAAACTAGGGAAATAGTCCTGTGGTATCGTTAATTATCAATGTCCCAAAGGGTCTTGAAATCACAAGGGAAACATCCAAAGCTATCATCCACGATTACACTACACACAGCCTTCACGCACCCACTCTGATACCTTCGAGTGGCAGGCAGCACCACGGTCTGCACCCAGGACAGCTCCTCCAAACCCTGTCCGGCTCCTCTGACACCCAGTCCAGCCTCTCTAAACACAGTCCAGCTCCATCAAGATCCAGTCCAGCTACTCCGACCAATGAGCAGTTGACTGATGGGCAGACCTGCAATGCCGGAAGTTGTTGGAATCCAGCATTGTTTTGTGATCAAAAAAAGAACAGATTTACCAAAACAAACATCTTCGTTTGGCTTCCAAAGGCATCTGAATGCACTGCCATCTTAATGGAAGAGTCCTCAGTGTATTTTGTGTTGCACGTTTTATTGTGGGTTCTGGAAATTTGTCACGTGGGTTGAGGCATGGTAGGAGTAAACGAGTATAGTCACTCATTCATGTTTTGTGCCGTTAGTTTAGTTAGAGATGGAGTGAGCCAGAAAATGAATATTTTTTGTTGACAGCTAATGTTGTTATTGCTAACGTCACTAATTCTCATATCGCTAATTTGGATCACTTGTGTTTGCGGGATTTGTAATAAAGGATCGAACGCACTTTTATCGACTTGGAACTCAGTCAGACTTGGAAGCGCGTCATACAGTGTTAATTCCCTCACTCGGTCTCTCAGCAGTTTTGCTTTGTTTTTCCAAGTAACCTCTACAGGAGTCAATTCTCCCCATCAGGTCCACAGTCAACAGAGCAAGCCCAGCTTCCCCACTCCCCTCCTCCTTACCTCCCTGTCACCCTGCAACTTGTTCTCTCTGACACGTGCCATCACCTTTACTCTTCAATACTATTGCTACTTGCTTATACTCACAGGCAAATTGTTTCAGTCAATTAACCTAGTGCCACAGCCTTGGGGTTTTGGTGGGTAATTGAGATACATGGGGAATCCCACATGGCCAGAGGATCATTGTGTAAATTCCACACAAACAGCATCAAAACTATAAAAGCATAAGATATACAAGCAGACACGAGGAAATCTGCAGATGCTGGAAATTCAAACAACACACACAAAATGCTGGTGGAACACAGCAGGCCAGGCAGCATCTATAGGAAGAAGCACTGTTGACGTTTCGGGCTGAGACCCTTTGGCAGTACGAAATGTCCCGGCCGTAACGTCAACTGTACTTCTTCCTATAGATGCTGCCTGGCCTGCTGCGTTCCACCAGCATTTTGTGTGAGTTGATACACAAGCAGAGTTAAGTTATTCAGCCCATCAGAATCAGAATCAGGTTTAATATCACCAAAATATGCTGTGAAATTTGTTGTTATGCAGCAGCAGTACAATGCAGTACATAATAATAAAAACTAAATTACAGTAAAAAGTATATATATATCTATATATATCTTAACACCAGCCATTATCAATGCGCTAATACCCTTGAGAGATTGTCTGCCTGGCATCATTGGTTGCATAATTTTTGATATGCACTAGTTGCTCATTCGAGCATCCACCGCCTCCTCCCGTGGCTCACATGACGCTAACTGGGGGTGTAAGCAGGTGCTGGACCTTGCCCAGTGGTGACCTGCAAGCTAGCAGTGGGAAGGAGGACCTTACATCTCCTTTGGTAGAGATGTATCTCCGCCCTGCCACTGGAAAACTCCACACAAACACAGCAAAGCCATAAAAGCATAAGATACACAGTAGAATTAAGCCATTCAGCCCATCATGCCTGCTCTGCCATTCAGCCATAGCTGGATTTCTTAACCCTAATCTCCTGTCTTGTCTTTTAAGCCTCTTACCCATCAACCTCTCAACCTTTGTCTTAAATGCACCCAAATGCATGGCCTCCATGGCTGTCTTCACTGATTCGCCTCTCTTTAATTGAAGAAATTCTCCCTTATTTCAGTTTTAAAGGGAGGTCCCTTTTATTCTGAGGCTGTACCTTTAATATTAGACATTCCTTCCAGTGGAAAGATCTTCTCCATATCCATTTTTTCCAGGCCTTTCTGCATCCAATATATGTCATTGATGTCCCTTCTCATCTTTCTGATCTCTACTGAATACAGGCCCAGAGATGTTAATCACTCATCATACATCAATCCTTTTGCTACTGGGTCACTGTTTTGAACCACCTCAGCATGTTTCAAATATCCTTCCTTAGATACAGGGCCCAGAGTTGCTCCCAATTGCAGTCTGGCCAATGCCTCATAATGCTGTTATATGATATCAAACCACAACACTTGAGGTAGGAGGCAGCTGCCCTCGATTTCCAAGGTTCAAAGTTGAAAGTAGATTTTATTATCAAAGTACATACATGTCACCATATTCAAGTCTGAGATTAATTTTCCTGTGGGTATACTCAGCAAATCTGTAGAATAGTAACTATAACAGGATCAATGAAAGACCACCCAACTAAGGGGTTCAACCAGAGTGAGCCCCGAGCATCTCAGTTTAACTATGTATGTCCATACACCTCCATTCCCCCATCAGGAGGGTATTAAAGCTCTACACTTTTTGGCCAACAGACCTAACCAGTCTCCCTCCACCACAACTCTCTTACGTTCTGCAGAACTCACCCTCAATAATTTCTCCTTCAGCTCCTCCCACTTCCTTCAAAGCAAAGGTGTAGCCATGGGCACTTGCTATGCCTGCGTTTTCGTCGGCTACGTGGAACAGACCATGTTCCAATTCTACACCCAACTCTTCCCAAAACTTCCAGGGAACTACAATACTCCTTTTTGATTGATATTTGTGCCTGTTCTCCCTTACTTCAGAAAATAAGCTGTGGTTCTCCAAGTCAGGGAGGTCCGGGTGAAGTAATACAGTCATTGAAAGGTACAGCATGGGGAAGGCCCTTCAGCCCATTGATTCCATGCTGAACATCAACCAGCTTGAAGTATTCTCCTCTGACCTGCCTCATCAATAAGGTCCTTTTGCTCATAGAATTGTCACTTACTGGATGTTCTTTGTTTCTCACACCATTCGCTGTAAACTCAAGAGACAGCTGTGCATAAAAATCCCAGGAGATCAGCAGTTTCTGAGATATTCAAACCACCCTGCCTGGCACCAACAATCATTCTATGATCAAATTCACTTAGGTCACATTTCTTCTCCAATCTGATGCCCGGTCTAAACACCAACTGAACCTCTTGACTATGTCTGCATGCTTTCATTCCTTGAGTTGCCCCCATGTGATTGGCTGATTGGATATTTGCATTAACAGGCCGGTGTATCTAATAAAGTGGTCACTGAGAATATGTCCTTTGATAATAAATTTACTTTGAACTTATTTTTGGCTGAAATACTGTTGTACCAGCTTGGTAAATTGATAAGCAGTTGGAGAACAGGTTTGTAATACAGAGTATAATAGATTTCTCAGAACTGAATGAAGGAACAGAAACCACAAGAAAATGCTGTACACTTGTACAGTGAATCACAGTGTTGCAGTGATGTTGACATTGTTATGGTCCAATGGAATTATTTTCTTGGTTCTTTCGTGATATGTAGGCGATGTTGGCAATCCCTCACCATCCTTGAGAGTGTGGTAGTGAGTCACTGTCTTATATCAATGCAGTTCATGGATACTCAAAGTTCAAAGTTCAGAGTAAATTTTATTATCAAAGTATATACGAGTCATCACACACAACCCCCAGATACACTTTCTTGCAGGCATTTAAAGTTTAAAGTTCAAAGTACATTTATTATCAAAGAATAATACAAATGTATACAAACGTTTATACGTTTTAACGTTTATGTATAACGTTAAAGAATAATACGTTATACAAACTTGACATTTGTCTCTTTACAGGCAGCCACAAAACAAAGAAACCAAAAAAAAACACTAAAAAAGACCATTAAACAACCAATGTGCAGAGAAGGAAAAACAGGGCAACTCATGCAAACAATAAATGCAAGCAAATAACATTCTGAGTTGAAGTCCACAAAGAGAGTCTGTCCATGGACTCCTAGTTTAGCGCAGAACGGAGCAGCGAACTGAACTGGCCCAACCCGTGCTTTGGGCCCGACGCTCCGGCCTATTCAGTCTGGCCCAGTGCCTAAACCATTGTCCAAACATTGGATTCAGTTGCCTCAATACAGTGTAGGGCCAGGACCCCACCATCTCAATTTGGCCCATACCCAACCTTCCTTATTTAACCCAGTATTTAAATCTTTGTCCAAACGCAGCTCCAAAACGCTGTGGGGCCTGGATTCTGCTGCCTTGATTCAGCCTGTGCCAGACTTTTCCAATTCTGCCTGTCACTCAAATCAATTAAACCTCGGGGCTTCCTTGCTCTCGGTGACTGGCCTGCTGTCTTGCCTCGCCTCGGTTCTGCCACATCGAACTGCCTCCAAGTTCAAAGGGAAATCACTATTGCTTGCGGTGATTGCTTACCAGAAAAAAAAGTGATTAACAAAGAATTTAGTTGTTTTCCTTTTCTCGCTAGCTGCCAACTAGAAGGCGCTGAGATTCACAAGTGCCGCCTTAAACTGAAAACTTTCACAGTAAGTACTAAGAAACACAATAAAATCGATGAAAGACTGCACACAAGAAGCCAGATGTGCAAAAGAGAAAATGGTGCAAACACCAAAAATAACCCAAAATGAAATAGTAAATGGTGGCTGTCCATCATGTAGGATGACAGGAACCTGGGCAGGACAGCTTTTAAAGTGGAAAAGCTGGGGAAACTCCACATTCTCGATCTCCGAGGTTTGGGTCCTGTGCTATGAACAAGAGTCACAAATTGGGGTCTTCCCTGGTTTCACTGGATGATCATGATGACTTCTATGCCCTCATCATGCCCTTTGCTCTCCGCTGAGCATTCCAGTACCGCCTTCCTAGCCATCGGTTCTCACTGTAGATCTCATCCCCCGAGTCCACTGGAGCTGGCTTCACGTGCTAGGACAGGCACGTTCCTGTCTTACCAGGGTATGCGGCCGCCAGCAAGCCGCCTCTGGTTTAGCTCACCTGTCGTAGTGGTGTACCAGGGTGTGGTCGTTCCCATGCAAACAGCTACTTAGAGCCACAGGTGAGAATTGAATGTCCATTGGGGACCAAAAGTGAGTGAGCTGTCCTGGAATGGACATGACAAGCTCCTCCACCCCTCTCTGTATACTCCCATACACCCCCCACCCCCCCAAAATAATAAAAAACTAGGTGATACATTTTGAGAACCTGAGATGAAAAGTCCTTAAAAGTGAGTCCGTAGGTTGTGGGAACAGTTTTGTGTTGGGATGAGTGAAGTTGAGTGAAGTTATCTCCTCTGAAGGTTGAGGGGTAATAACCGTAGGCAAATTGGATATTCACACATTGAGGTGAGCACAGTTTCGGGATTTTGATCCAGCGATCATAAAGGATCATCTGTCTTGGGAGCCCTCGCTTTTCTCTGGTTCCTGTGAGTCGCACTAGGGAGAATTTGACACTGTGCAGGTTCCTTCACCATGCAGTACACCCTGGGCCAGCTACCAGAACCTTGACAAAGTCCCGCATGAGAGGCTAGTCCAGAACTTCTATCCCATGGCATTCAGGGTAAAGAAGCCAATTGAATTCAGCACTGGCTTAGTAGGAGATGCTAGGGAGTGGTAGGAGATGGTTTCTCACTGACTGGAGGCCTGTGACTATTGGTGTTTTGCAGGGATTGGTTCTGGATCTGCTGTTGCTTATCATTTATATTAATGATTTTGATGATAAGGTGGTAAAGTGAATCAGCAAATTTGCAAATGATGCCAGGTTTGGAGGCATAGTCAATAGCGAGGAAGGCTGTCAAAGCATTCAGCATAATCTTGAGTTGGGGAAAATTACAGATATCTTTTAATGCAGAGAAGTGTGAGGTGTTGTAGATTGGGAGGACAAACCTGAGTAAGACTTAGGCAGAGAATGGTCAGGCACTAAGGTGTTCTGTAGAACAAGGGGATCTGGAAATACTGATCTATAAACCCTTGAAAATGGCATCACAGAAAGCTATTGGCATGTTGGCCTTCGTAAATCAGGGTCTTCAGTACAGGAGCTGTGAGGTTTTGTCGAAGATGCTGGTGAGGCTGATTGAAGATCATTGCGTCCATTTCTGGTCTCCTACAAGAAAGATATCAATAAGCTTGAAAGAGTGCAGAGAAAATGTGCTAAGATGTCATGTGGACTTGAGGATCTGAGTTATAGAGGAAGATTGAATCGGTTAGGACTTTATTCCCTGGAACACAGGAGAATGAGAGATAATTTTATAGAGGTATACAGAATTATGAGGGGTATAGATAGGATGAATACAAATAGTCTTTTTCCTCTCAGGTTGGGTGAGACTAGAACTAAACACCATAGGTTTAGAAGAAAGCTAAAATATTTAAGGGGAATCTGAGAGGAAACTCAGAGGATAATGCGAATCTGGAACTAGAAGCTGGTGAAAATGGCAGATTCGGGTTTAATTGCAACATTTAAGAGAAATTTGGATAAGTACATGGATTGGAAGGATGTGATCTGGATACTGATAGATGGGACTATGCAGAAGATCTGTTCGGCATGGATTAGATGGGCTGAAGGCCCGAGTTCTGTGCTGGTTGGACCCGAAGTGACTGATGCAACCACATGTACCGCCATCTTGCCGGTAGATTGCTTACGTGAGAAAAGAGGTAAGGAGCCTGAAGACACCACGGCAGTGTAGCAGTTAGCACAACACTATCATCGCTCAGAGTTCAGAGTTCAATCCCAGCATCCTCTGTAAGGAGTCTGCACGTCCTCCCCGTGGAATGTGTAGGTTTTCTCCAGGTGCTTCTGTTTCCTCCTGCAGTCAAAGACCTACTGGGTAGGTTAATTGATCAATGTAAATTGTCCTGTGATTAGGTTAGGGTTAAATCAGGGTTGTCAGAGGCTGCTGGAGCAGTGCTGCCTAAAGGCCCAGAAGATGTTGTATTGCTAAATAAGTAAATAGACAGTCAAAACATTTTAGGATCAGCTTCTTCCCCTCCACTGTTAGACTTCTGAATAGTCCATGAAAAATTTTTCACTCTTTTGTTTTCTTTTTGCACTTTTAAAATACACTTATTTTTCTAACTTATCGTAGTTATTTATATAATTTTCCCTGCACTCTTTCAAGCTTATTGATGTCTTTCTTTAGGAGACCAGAAATGGACACAATGATCTTCAATCAACCTCACCAAAATCTTGTATAACTTCAACAAAACCTCACAGCTCCTGTACTGAAGACCCTGATTTACGAAGGCCAATGTGCTAATAGCTTTCTGTGATGCCATTTTCAAGGATTTATAGATCAGTATTTCCAGAGCCCCTTGTTCTACGGAACACCTTAGTGCCTGACCAGAGGCGCAGCACCCATGGTCAACCACGACCAACGGAGGCTACACAAAGTAGTTATTTATATATTGCACAGTACAGTTGCCACAAAACAACAAATTTCACATTATATGTCAGTGATAAAAATTCTGACTGATTCTATAAGCCATTGGGTTAGTGCAGTGGTGATCAGCTCATAAAGAAAATGGGGGAAGGGGGTGTTCTCTGCAAGTCATTTCAGTGTGACATCTGTCTTGGTAGGGTGCTCGCAGAAGTTTCTGTATTCACTCTCTTCAATTCAAATTCAATTCAATTCAAGGTATGTTTATTATCGAAGAATGTATAAATTATTCAACCTTGAGCTTTGTCTGCTTACAGGCAGCCACAAGGCAAGAAACACAAAAGAACCCAATTAATAATAGAAAGACCAACCCCCAATGTGCAGAGAAAGAGGAAAAAACACTAATCATGCAAACAATAGAAGCGAGGTCAGCATTCCGAACCAAAATGAGTGCTTGGATCCGAATTCCTGGAGCAGCCCGGGGTATTCTTTCTTTTGAAAGAATATGAATAATTCACAAAATTTAACTTTGATAAAAAAAATTCCTTAAAATCGTTTTTGTTGGAGAGATCTATAATTGCTTATTGCTTGAAGCATCACCTTTGAAACTAATGACAGTGCCCCAGCCTATTCAATCAGACTTAAATCAAGAGGTTTTCTTAAACCTGAGCTAATTCTCGTTGACAACGTTAATCATGAGGATTCTGAGTAAATGCATTGTCAGGAAATTTCATCTTGAATGATGTTCCACAGATATAGCTGATCTCAGCAAGGTAAATAGAGTTCTGCTTTCAGGTACTGTGTTGGCCCAGGTTCCCGTTCCTGTAATGGTTCCTCCCACCTCATCCTTCACCCCACCCCACATTTTGTCATAGTGAACATCTTTGAACGAAAAGGTGGACCACTACCTTGTCATTGGGTTTGGAGTCTTGTATGCTTCAATAACCTGGAGAGCTATTTTGGCTGGAGTTAGGGCTTCATGCTTTGGCTCTTGGTCGGGTCACCCATACCAAACAGGTCAAAGTGGGTAGAGGCCAGACTAAGACTGGTCCACTTGTCCTCCAAGTTCAGGGGGTTCAGCTCAGGGTGAAAAACCCTGACTGGTAGAACAAGATTGTTATGGAAACAGCAATGAAGAATCCTTCTACATTTGTGTGCAACAGAAGTCCTGAGTTTCCATCTGGGACTTGTGTGACTGACAGTAGTGAAAACTGAGAGGAAGCTACTGACATGATAAACACCACCAGAGATGGAGGACCTTCATTGTTGCCCTAAATACCAGCGGTGTAATAGGCAGTAACTAAGTTCAGAGGTGCTTCCAGGACCGGGGCGAGGTTGGGAGATGTTGGTATTTTTAAAAAACCACAGTTGTTGCTTTCTCTTTCTGTAACTGGCTCTTGGGCATTTTGACAGATAGACCTCAGACAGTCCATGTTGGCAGCAAATCTCTAGCTCCATCACGCTGAGCACCGGTGACCCCAGAGCTGTGTGCTCAGCCTGCTGCTGAAACATGACTGTGCTACGAGATCCAGCTCAAAGCAACTCATCAAGTTCACTGATGCTATCCGTGCAGTTGATGTGGTTCAACAACAGCGGTGACAACACGGCGTACAGAGAGGAGGAAGGACGGTTGCTGAAATGGTCCGAGAATAACCTGTTTCTCAACGTGGACAAGACTAAAGAGATAATTGTGAACTTTAGGAAGGTGGAGGCTGACTACTCACCACTGCACATAAATGGCTGTTCTGTGGAGAGAGCACCAGTTTCCGGAAGTGCACATATCGAGCAAACTCACCTGGTGCCTTAACACCACCTCTTTAGTCATGAAAGCACAGCAGTGTCTCCACTTCCGGAGAAGAATGAAGTAAGGTAGGCTCTCACCTCCCCCCCATCCCCCCCCCACCTCTCCCATTCTAACCAATTTTTACAGGAGCAGCATCCTGAGCCGCTGTCTCACCGGCTGGTACGGGAATAGCAAGGCATCTAACTGCAAGACCCTACAAAGGAACGTGAGATCTTCGGGGTCTCTCTTCCACCATCTGAGATATTTACATACGACGGGCCCTCAGCATTGTCAATGGTCCCTCCCATCTGTCCCACAATCTCTTTGACCTCCTACCATCAGGCTTGAAGTACAGTAGCATTGGACAAGGACTGTTAGGATAGGGGAAAAAAAGCTTCTTCGCTCCAGACCGTGAGACCTCTGAACTCCCCCCGCACCTCTCAGGTCTCATCATGCATGAAGTGCCGATAGCGTTATACTGTTTACTTTTCAACTTGTGTCGTAAGCGCATCTTAAGCTAAATGTCAATTGTCTAGAATATATATTATTGTTTGTTAATTCTTTTGTGCTAATATTACTTTATGTGTGCGTTTATGTTTGTGCAATTTGTCTTTTTTTTGCTTGTGGGGAGTGGATTCTATGGTTTTCTTTGTTTCGTGGCTGTCAGTGGGAAGACGAATCTCAGGGTTGTATACTGCATACATACTTTGATAATAAATGTACTTTGAATCTTTGAATACCTTGAGTTGCTTGTACTGTGTTGTGCACCTTGGCCCAGAGGAGCACTGTTTTATTTGGTGGTGCACATGTTTACGGTTGAATTACAATAAAGTTGAACTTGTCTGTTTCAGACCAGAATGAGGCAATTTTATTTCTCTTGGGGTTGGTAGGGGGTGAGGATCGTGTCCTCAAAGAGCATGATGGGTTCCTAATAACACATTGGGGATCACAGTAGCACGGTGATTAGCGCATCACTTTACAGTGCCAGATATATCCAACTGGGGTTCAGTTCCTGCTGATGCATTTGTATATTTTCCTCATGACTGCGTGGATTTCCACCCACATTCCAAAAAAAATGATGTATGGTTTCGGGTTAGTAAGTTGTGGGTATGCTATGTTGACACTGAAAGTGTGGCAGTACTTCTGGGCTGCCCAACACAATCCTCACTGATTGTATTTGATGGAGGGGATGCATTTTTCTGTAAATTTCAATGTTTCGATGTACATGTACGTGGGCAAAGTACTGGAGAGTTTAACATCGGTAGCTGAGCGAAGGGCGCTGAGTAGGCTACGGTCAATTATGGATAACTCTGAACATCCTCTACATAGCACCATCCAGAGACAGAGAAGCAGTTTCAGTGACAGGTTACTATCGATGCAATGCTCCTCAGACAGGATGAAGAGGTCAATACTCCCCAATGCCATTAGGCTTTACAATTCTACCGCCAGGACTTAAGAACTTTTTAAAAGCTATTATTAATGCTTTTTGAGATGGTGATTTAGATGCATATCATATTTTTTTACTGAGTTAAGTATTGTATGTAATTAGTTTTGCTACAACAAGTGTATGGGACATTGGAAAAAAGTTGAATTTTCCCCATGGGGATGAATAAAGTATCTATCTATCTATCTATCTATCTATCTATCTCATGTGACAAATAAAGCTTATCTTTTGAAGTGGAGTCTTTGAAGAGTATGAAGGTCGAGGTTGAATTAGGGAGAGAGTTACAGCTCAGAAGGAGGCCCTTCAGCCCACCTACTCCCTGCTGACCATCAGCCACCTATTTACACTTAATACAATATTAAACCTTATTTTTTATTCTCCTCACCTCCTCTTCTATTCCCCACAGATTCTGCCAATCAACTACGCACCTAGAGAAACACTGTGAATCAGGGCACCCGGAGGAAACCTGTGCGATCGGAGGGAGAACGTGGGAGCTTCCTGCAGACAGCACCCAAGCTCAGGACTGAACCAGGGGCCTTGGCGCCGCGAGATCCTCCTGCTGCATCAGATTCAGCAAGCGGGACTTTTTGCTTCATTGAACCAAATTAAACTGAACGTAACTGTGGTTTGATGTTTTACAGTCTGTGATTTTTGCTCGCATTTTGCCATTTACATGATCCGTTTGCACTTTGGGTGTTTGATGTTTTCTTTGAATGCATTCCATGGTGTTTCTTTCTGTGGCTGTCTGTGGGGAAGACAAATCTCAGGGTTGTATACCGCATAGATACTTCGATACTAAATGTACTTTGAACTGATTACCATGTTGACACAGGGAACAACCTCGCCACTCAAGCACAAGTCAAGGCAGAGTCTAAGTGAGTGACTCATTCATGTCTCCACTTACACTGGACAAACTTGGGTTGTTTTCTCTGGAGGAGCAGAGATCTGACAGAGGTTTATAAGGAGATGAAAGGTATAGATAGAGTAGGCGGTATCTTTTTTCCCAGGGTTGAAATGTCTAATACCAGAGGACATGCATTGTAGGTGAGAGGGGATTGTAAGGGGTAAGTTTTTTTTTACAGAGTGGTGGGTTCCTATGGTCATTTCGTAGGCTGCATCCCTGTCTGGTATGGGGGGGTTGTGGGGGGGGGGGGGGGGGAGAAACACTGCACAGGATCAAAATAAGGTGCAAAAAGTTGTGAACTCCGTCGGCTCCATCATGGGCACTAGCTTCAGTCGTATCCAAGATGTCTTTAAGGAGCAATGCCTCAAAATGAGAGCATCCATCACCCAAGTCATGCCTTGTTCTCATCAGAAAGCCTGAAAGCACACACTCAATGATTCAAGAGCAGCTTTGTCCTCTCCACCATCAGATCTCTGAATGGACATTGAAACCATGAACACTACCTCACTACTTTTTTTCTGCTTTTACACTACTTATTTAATTTAACATTATACATCTATCTATATATGTGTGTGTGTGTGTGTGTGTGTATATACTTCTCACTGTAATTCACTGTTTTTATTATTATGTATTGCATTGTATTGCTGCCACGTTACAACAAATTTCACGACATATGCCAGTGATATTAAATCTGACTGGTTCCTGATTCTGACTATGATTCATCTGAACGCTGTGGGCCAAAGTGCAGGGGGTTCTCGCTCTTGGAGCTGACCAAAACGGCCTACCATTTTCGATATCTCTAGGAGCGGCCTGGAGGTTGTGTGCTTTGGAATGCAGCCCCCTGGATGGGCGCGAATCCTCGCCAGGGTCACGGCAGATTGAAACATCAAGACGGCGGTGTATACGTCTGTCGAACTGCAGACTGTAACGTCGAAACAGTGAGATGTTGGCCTCCTCTCACTGTGGCAGGAGTGATACCCTTCTCTTTCTTGCTAGAGAGAGAAAGAGCCTGTGGGATGTCGAAGTGGTGAGATGGGGAGTGTTTTTTTGGTGGATATTAGATCCACCTCTCTGGCCCCACCTGCATGGTGGGCGGTGGGGGAGGACTGATGCTTTAGCTGAGCAAAGTGGGAGGACTGATGCTTTTGCTAAGCAAGGGGGGGGAGGAGGAGGGTTGATGCTTTTGCTGCTGTTTGTGTGTGGGGGGAGGGAGCTTTGGGGCTCTTACGTCTTTCTTCTGTCATTCATTCTTTGGGGTTTTCTGTTTTGTGAGTGTCAGTGGAAAGCAAGAATTTCAGGTTGTATAATGTATACATTCTCTGATATTAAACAGAACCATTTAACTGTTGCATTGTTTTATGCTCTATACTTCATACAGTTCAAGTTTAATTATCATTCAACCAGATATGAATACAGCCTAACAAAACAGTGTTACTCTGGGGCCAAGGTACAAAACACAACACCAACAATTATACACAGCACAAGGCAAGTATAACACATATAAGATGGCGGTCACACCGGGGCCACGGGAGGCAGACAGGTGAGTCACGGTTAGGAGGGGGAAGGGGAAGTGTCAGGTACTAGAGAGTACCCCAGTGGCTGTACCCCTTGTCAATAAGTACTCCTATTTGAGTACTGTTGGGGGGACAGCCTACCTGGGGGAAGCAACAGAGGCCATGCCTCCACCACAGAGTCCGGCCCTGTAACTCAGAAAGGTAGGGAAAGGAAGAGGAAGGCAGTAGTAATAGGTGACTCAATAGTTAGGGGGTCAGATAGGCAATTCTGTGGACATGATCAGGAGACCCGGGATGTTTCTGATCGTATCCTGAAGTGTGAGGGTGAGGAGCCAGAGGTCATGGTACATATTGGTACCAATGATATAGGTAGTAAAAGGGAAGAGGTCCTGAAAGGAGAATATAGGGAGTTAGGAAGGGAGTTGAGAAGAAGGACTGCAAAGGTAGTAATCTCGGGATTACTGCCTGTGCCACACGACAGTGAGAGTAGGAATGGAATGAGGTGGAGGATAAATGCGTGGCTGAGGAATTGGAGCAGAGGGCAGGGATTCAAGTTTCTGGATCATTGGGACCTCTTTTGGGGCAGGTGTGACCTGTACAAAGAGGACGGGTTACACTTGAATCCTAGAGGGACCAATATCCTGGCAGGAAAGGTTTAACAGAGCTGTTAGGGAGGGTTTAAACTAATCTGGCAGGAGGATGGGAACCGGAATGATGGAGCGGAGGAGAGAGAAAACAGAAATAGATCTAAGGTAGTGAGCAGTAAGGATGTCAGGAAGGACAGGCAGATGATGGAGCAAATTTGCAGCCATTGGGGTGAGTTGCAGTGCAATCAATGCAAAAAGTACCAAATACTGGACTTAAGGTGTTACACTTAAATGCACGCAGCATAAGGAATAAGGTGGATGATCTTGTTGTACTGTTACAGATTGACAGGTATGATATTGTGGCCATCACTGAGATGTGGCTAAAGGATGCATGTCTCTGGGAGCTGAACGTCCAAGGGTACACAGTGTATCGGAAAGATAGGCAGGTAGGTAGAGGGGGTGGCGTGGCTTTAATGGTAAGAAATGCTATTAAATCATTAGAAAAAGTTGACATAGGATCGGAAGGTTCAGAATCTTTATGGGTTGAGCTAAGAAATCGCAGGGGTAAAAGGACCCTGATGGCAGTTATCTACAGGCCTCCAAACAGCTGCAGTGATGAGGACTACAAATTACAACAGGGAATAGAAAAGGCTTGCCAGAAGGGCAGTGTTATGATAATTGTAGGAGATTTTAACATGCAAATGGATTGGGAAAATCAGGTCGGCACTGGATGTCAAGACAAAGAATTTGTAGAATGTCTACAAGATGGCTTCTCAGAACAGCTTGTTGTTGAGCCTTCTAGGGGATCGGCTGTACTGGATTGGGTATTGTGTAATGAACCAGAGGTGATTAGAGAGATGGAAGTGAAGGAACCATTAGGAGACAGTGATCACAACATGATTGAGTTCACTGTGAAATTTGAGAAAGAGAAGCTGAAATCCGATGTGTCGGTACTTCAGTGGTGTAAAGGAAATTACAGTGGCATGAGAAAGGAACTGGCCAAGGTTGACTGGAAAGGGACACTAGCGGGAAGGACGGCAGAGCAGCAGAGTCTGGAGTTTATGTGAGAAGTGAGGAAGGTGCAGGACAGATATATTCCAAAGAAGAAGAAATTTTCAAATGGAAAAAGGATGCAACCGTGGCTGACAAAAGTCAAAGCCAAAGTAAAAGCAAAGCAGAGGACATACAAGGAAGCAAAAATTAGTGGGAAGACAGAGGATTATTGGGAAGTTTTTAAAAGCTTACAAAAGGAAGCTAAGAATGTCATTAAGAGGGAAAAGATGAACTATGAAAGGAAGCTAGCAAATAACATCAAAGAGGATATTAAAAGCTTTTTCAAGTATATAAAGAGTAAAAGACAGATGAGAGTAGATATAGGACCGATAGAAAATGATGCTGGAGAAATTGTAATGGGAGATAAGGAGATGGTGGAGGAACTGAACAAGTATTTTGCATCAGTCTTCACTGAGGAAGACATCAGCAATATACCGGACATTCAAGGGCGTCAGGGAAGAGAAATACGTGCAGTCACAATTACGACAGAGAAAGTACTCAGGAAGCTGAATAGTCTAAGGGTAGATAAATCTCCTGGACCAGATGGAATGCACCCTCGTGTTCTGAAGGAGGTGGCAGTGGAGATTGCAGAGGCATTAGCAATGATCTTTCAAAAGTCGACAGATTCTGGCCTGGTTCAGAGGACTGGAAGATTGCAAATGTCACTCCGCTATTTAAGAAGGGGGCAAGGAATCAAAAAGGAAATTATAGACCAGTTAGCTTGACATCAGTGGTTGAGAAGTTGTTGGAGTCAATTGTCAAGGATGAGGTTATGGAGTAGCTGGAGGCACATGACAAGATAGGCAGAACTCAGCATGGTTTCCTTAAAGGAAAATCCTGCCTGACAAACCTAGTGCAATTTTTTGAGGAAATTACAAGTAGGCTGGACAAGGGAGATGCAGTGGATGTTGTGTATTTAGATTTTCAGAAGGCCTTTGACAAAGTGCCGCACATGAGGCTGCTAAACAAGATAGGAGTCCATGGAATTACAGGAAAGTTACATACGTGGATAGAGCGTTGGTTCATTGGCAGGAAACAGAGAGTGGGAATAAAGGGATCCCATTCTGGTTGGCTGCCGGTTACCAGTGGTGTTCCACAGGGGTCCATGTTGGGGCCGCTTCCTTTTACATTGTATATCACGATTTGGATTATGGAATAGATGACTTTGTGGCTAAGTTTGCTGATGATACAAAGATAGGTGGAGGGGCCGGTAGTGCTGAGGAAACACAGAGTCTGCAGAGAGACTTGGATAGATTGGGGGAATGGGCAAAGAAGTGGCAAATGAATTACAATATCAGAAAGTGTATGGTCATGCACTTTGGTAGAAGCAATAAATGGGCAGACTATTATTTAAATGGGGAGAGAATTCAAAGTTCTGAGATGCAATGGGACTTGGGAGTCCTCGTGCAGGATACCCTTAAGGTTAACCTCCAGTTTGAGTTGGTGGTGAAGAAGGCGAATGCAATGTTGGCATTCATTTCTAGAGGAATAGAGTATAGGAGCAAGGATGTGATATTGAGGCTCTATAAGGCACTGGTAAGACCTCACTTGGAATACTGTGTGCAGTTTTGAGCTCCTTATTTAAGAAAGGATGTGCTGACATTGGAGAGGGTTCAGAGAAGGTTCACTAGAATGATTCTGGGAATGAGAGGGTTAACATATGAGGAACGTTTGACCGCTCTTGGACTGTACTCCTTGGAGTTTAGAAAAATGAGGGGGTCCACATAGAAACATTTCGGATGTTGAAAGGCATGGACAGAGTGGATGTGGCAAAGTTGTTTCCCATGGTGGGGGAGTCTAGTACGAGAGGACATGACTTGAGGATTGCAGGGTGCCCATTCAGAACAGAGATGCGAAAAAAAAATTTTAGCCAGAGGGTGGTGAATCTATGGAATTTGTTGCCACAGGTGGCAGTGGAGGCCAAGTCATTGGGTATATTTAAGGCAGAGATTGATAGTTATCTGAGTAGTCAGGGCATCAAAGGTTATGGTGAGAAGGTGGGGGAGTGGCACTAACGGGGAGATTGGATCAACTCATGATAAAATGGTGGAGCAGACTCGATGGGCTGAATGGCCGACTTCTGCTCTTTTGTCTTATGGTCTTGTCTAAGATATCTGTAAAATACAGTCACACAATCTGTCAAATTTACACACGAGTCTGCCCTAAGTTACAAAGTCCCATTTTCAAGTTGCTATTAATTTTGCTTACTGAGGAACCTTTGGCAAATTACCTGCAACTTTCCGACCCAGCTGGATGCTACATTTTTATTTAGGTGTTTCATTCCAACCTTTCTGTTTTCCTTTGTTTTATTCCCACTTTGATCCATACTGTTCTTGCAGTTGCTTTTAATGCATTTTGTGGCATAAGTATAAATCACATTAAAAATTGAAAAGCCTCTCTCGTTGCTAGTTGTCAAGCAAACTTTGCCTGAGGCGTATGAGAGAGCTGGTTAAGTGGACTGAAACTTAAATTTTCATACTTAAAGAGAAGATGGTGTGACACCAGGCCTTGTCTTCAGTTCTGACTTATAAGCAGAATCCCTGGTGATAAACACAAGAAATTCTGCAGATGCTGGAACTCCAGAATAACACACATAAAATACAGAAGGAACTCAGCTGGTCTGGTAGCATCTACGGAGAGGAATGAACAGTCAATATTTCTGGCTGAGACCCTTCATCAGGACTGGAAAGGAAGGGGGAAGAAGCCAGAATAAGAAGAGGAGAAGGAGTACGAGCTGGAAGGTGATAGGTGAGACCAGGTGAGAGAGCAGGTTGGTGGGGGAGGGGTGGTGAAATTAGAAACTGGGGGGTGATAGGTGGAAAAGTTAAAGGGCTGAAGTGGCAGGTTTCTGACAGAAGAGAGAGAACCATGGGAGAAAGGAGGAGGTCACCAGAGGGAGGTGATAGGCAGATTGAGGAGAAGAAAAGAGATAAGAGGGGAGCCAGAATGTGGAATGGAAAGGGAGGAAAGGGGAAGAAGAGGAGAAATTACTGGAATTTGGAGAAATCAATGTTCATAACATTAGGTTGGATGCCGCCCAAATGAAATACGGTATTGTTCCTCCTACCTGAGAGTGGCCTCATCATGGCAGTAGAGGAGACCATGCTGGAATGGGAATGTGGAATGGAATTAAAATGGATGACCACTGGGAAATCCGCCATGTTGCAGGTGGATAGCAGGGCTAGGGTTGGGGTCTTTTAGAGTTCATAGTAATATTTATTATCAAAGTAAGTACATGTTACCATGTAATACCCTGAGATTCATTTCCTTGCAGGCATTTCAATTCAATTTGAGTTTAATTGTCACTTAATCATACGTAAACACAGTTGAACGAGACAGCGTTACTCCAGGACCAAGGTACAAAAAGCAGTACGTACCAACAGTCACACACAGCACAAAGCACACATGACACATATAACGCAGAAGGATACAGCCACGCAACAAAAGAGTCCAAATTCAAACCATCCAACACCGCCGAAATCTGCAGAAGACCACAACGGAGCTTGTCTTCTCCTAGGCGAACAGTAGGGGGCAGCACCAACTCCAGCCTGGACGCCGCACCGCACCAGACCCAGTGGAGCGCACTGGCTCCAGCGCCTCTCTCCTGGCTGCTGTAAACAGGCGACACTGCAGCTTGAGGCCTAGTCCTATGGAAAAAAAAAGAAATACAATAACATTTACTGAAAATAAAACTAGACATAAACAAAAGCTGACAGGCACTTAAAGTGCAAAAGACTGTGTACATTCACTCTCACCATTTGCTTCACCTCTAAAAGGTCACGCCTCAGTCTCTTATGGTCCAAGAAATGAAGTCCTAGCTTGTCCAACGTTTCTTCATAATTTAGGCCTGCGAGTCCTGGCAACATTCTCATAAATCTTCCTTGCATTCTTTCCACATTAATGACGTCTATCCTATAACAGGATAACCAAAGCTGTACAGAGTAGTCCAGGTATGAGATCGCCACTGCCTTGCACAACTGCAACAACATTTCTTAACTCCTACAAATGCCCTGACTGTTGAAGGCTAGTGTGCCAGACACCTTCTTCAGCACCACATCTAACCCGTGTGGCCACCTTCAGAGAGCAATGTACTTGAACTCAGCAACACACACACAAAATGCTGGAAGAACTCAGCAGGCCAGGCACATGTATAGAAAAGCATAAACAGTCGACGTTCAGGGCATTCACTCCAAATGCTACAGTAATTGCTGAGTCCTGATGAAAGGTCTTGGCCCAAAACGTCGACTGTTTACTCTTTTCCATTGATGCTGCCTGACCTGCTGAGTTCCTCCAGCATTGTGTGTGTGTGTGTTGCTTTGGATTTCCAACATCTATAGCTTTTCACTTGCTTGTGGGACTCACATTCACAATTTATTCTGTTATTTGTGTGTTTATTTCGCACATTTTGTCTTCTGTTGCACATTGATTGTCTGTTTTTGTACATAGCTTTTTATTAATTCCATTGCATTTCTTTGTATCTTCTGTGAATGCCCACAAGAAAATGAATCTTGGGGGAGTAGGTATGCACTTTGATATAAAGGTTACTTCTGAACTTTTTTGGACTTTCGAAGCCTGCATTTGAGCCAAGCAGATAAAGCAACCAGTTCATCATAACATCTGCCTGTGTGGTCTCCAGAGAACTATGTACTTGTACAGGTTGGAGGGTGGAGGAGGAACACTTTGCATTCCAGCTGGGTAGCCTCCAACCTGGTGGTATGAACATTGATTTCTCAACCTTCTGGTAATCACCCCCCTCCTCCTTCATTTTTCCCCATTCCTGTTTCCCTCTCTCGCAACTTATCTCCCGGCCTCCCTCTGATGCTCCTCCTCCTTCACTTTCTTCCACGGTCTCCTGTCCTCTCCTCTCAGATTCTCCCTTCTCCAGGTTCTTACCTCTTTTTACTTCACCTCTATCCCCCTCTCCTGGTTTCACTGATCACCTACTACCTCGTACTTCTCCCTCCCCTCCCTCCACCTTCTTACTCTGGCATCTCCTCTTTTTTTTGTCCTGATGAAGAGTCTCAGCCTGAAACATTGACTGTTTATTCCTCTCCATAGATGCTGTCTGGCTTGCTGAGTTCCTCCAGTGTTTTGTGTGCGTTGCTTGGATATTTCAGCATCTGCAGATTTCCTCTTGCTTGTGTACTTGTACTCCTAGACCACTGTATTCTACAGCACTTCCTAGGCCACTGTGGAACTCCTACCCTGGTTTGACTTCTCAAGATGCTACAGTATATCTCATACTTGTCTGAACTGAACACTATTTGCTACTCCTCACCCCTAGTTGATCGAGATTCACCTGTGATTCTCGATAACCTGGCATTCAGTTGTAATTTTTAGATCTACCATCCTGTCTGGACCCTCAAGACAAAAGTCCAGGCTGGGAATTCTTGTGCAGTTTCCTGCAAAGGATGGGCAGTTGACCCTGGAGCACAGGCACGTGAGATGTGGCATTGAACTAGCTACGCTGATGTGAGGGAAGGAGCTACGGCTGAACAATGTACCTTGATGTGAGAACATTCAGATTCAGATTCACTGAAATGTATTATTTGCATTAACAAGCAAATGAACCTAAGAAGGGTCTCTGCCCGAAATGTCAACAATCTATTCATTTCCATAGCTGCTTGACCTGCTGAGTTCCTCTAGTATTCTTAGGGGGTTGTTTTGGATTTTCCAGCATCTGCAGATGTTATCATGTCTGAAACCTATGGATGTGCTGGGGGCAGCCCACGAGAGTCGCCACACATTCTGGTGTCAACATAGCATGCTCACAGTGTTCAAACAACAACAGCACAGGAAAAGTAACGAAACAAAGCAGCAACAGCAAAACAAGCATCTTTCCACCCTCGCACACACCCAGGCACATCAAAGACAGGCCTCCAGCCCCAGGACAGGCTGCCTCCAGGCTTTCAACCTCTACTGGACCTGCAGTCTTGGAGACATTGGGCCAAGACCTCAATCAGTGGGTTCACAAACTTCCAGACATCTGGCCTCTGACTTTCAGAACTGCCGACACGCTGACCCAAGGCCTTCAAACCCTTGGGCTTTGACTTCCGGGCTTGCTGAATTTGTCCTTTGATGTTTAGGCCTCCATCTTGGTATCGAACGCAGGATTCTCAATTACAGGACTTCAAATTCTGTATTCGTGTGGACTTCTGACCTGCTGAATATTTTTAACAGATATTATTTCTCCTTAAATAGTTGTCTTAGAGGCTTTTGCAAGTTAGTGGTAATAAAATGCTTGCAATGACCTGAGATAGATACATGTAAGTGAAAAGGGCAAAGATTCCCATAACAGATGTTGTGTGGGCTGTGGTACATGAATGTTTGTAGCCAACCAGAACAAAGATCTCCCATTTTGGAAGATTAGGAACTTGAAACTACACCAGACCACAAGGATTACTATCTCTTGATCATTATCTGAATCATATGCAAACCATGTAGGGACAATCAGATTAAGCAACTGAACATGTGGATACAAGTGTGGCGTGATTTCCATAAGATCAAGGAGTAGAATAAGGCCAATCGGCCCATCAATCATGGTCGACTTATTACCCCTCTCAACCCCATTCTCCTGCTTTCTTAGATGTCCTTACTAATCAAGAACAATGTCAGCCTTTGCTTCAAATGTACCCATTGACTTGCCCTCTATAGCCATCTGTGGCAATGAAAATTCCACGGATTCACCACCCTCTGGGTTAAGAAATTTCACTACATCTGTTTTCAAAAAGGACATCCTTCTATTCTGAGTCTGTGCCTTCTGGTCCTAGACTCCCCTACGTCCCCTCCATGCCCACTCTACCTAGGCTTTCCAATATTTAGAAGATTTCAATGAAACCCCACTCAAAGTTCAACATTCAAAGTAAATTTATTAGCATAGTATGTGTATGTCACCATATACTACCCTGAGATTCATTTTCTTGCAGGTATTCACAGTAAATACAATTAAACCAAATAGAATCATTGAAAAACTACAGACAAACCAAGATCGACAAACAACCAATGTGCAAACAGTGTAAGGATAAAGAAAAATCAAATAATAACAAACAAAAAAAACCAAATAAATAAATAAGATCGAGAACATGAGTTGTAGAGCCCTTGAAAGTGTATCCATAGTTTGCAGAATCAGTTCTGTCAATGTTCTAAACTCCAGTGAGAACTGGCCCAGTTCCATCAAATGCTCCTCATATATTAAGCTTTTCATTCTTGTTAAGATCATCTGGACCCTCTCCAAAGTCAACGCATCCTGTTACTAAGGAAACCAAAATTGCTCACAGTACTCCTAATGATTTCTGACCAGTGCTTTATAAAGCTTCAGCATTACATCCTTGTTTCTATATTCTAGCTCTCTTGAAATCAATGCTAACATTACATTTTCCTTTCTTACCACCGACTCAACATGCAAGTTAACCTTTAGGAAATTTTACACTCCGAATTCCCTCCAGGAGGACCACAACCTTGTTGTGGCTTGGAGGCTTGTGTGCCTCAATGACCAGGAGAGTTGTTGACTGGAGTCAGGGTTTGTGCTTTGGCTCTTGGTAGGGTCACCTATGCCAAACAGGTCAAAGGGTAGAGCCCAGACTAAGAGCGGTCAACCGATCTTCCAGGTTCAGGGGTTCATCTCGGGGTTAACAACCCTGACTGGTAAAACAAAACTGTTACAGAAACAGCAATGAAGAATCCTCCTACATCTGAGTACAACTGTATTCCCGAGTCCCCACCTGGGACTTGCATGACTGACAGTAGTGAAAATCAAGCTACTGGCATGACGAAGGAAACCCCGAACACCACCATGGAACACCTTCATTGCTGCCCTAAACGCCAGTGGCATAATGGGGAATATACACTAAAAATCCCAAATCCCTTTGCAGCTGCAGTTTATTTCCCATTTAGAAAACAGTCTATGCCTTTATACCTTCCACTAAAGTACAAGCCAATACACTTCCCTACACTGTATTCCACTTGACACTTCTTTGCTTGTTCTCCTAAAATGTCCAAGTCCATCTGCAGACTCTCCATCCTCAACATCTATCTTTGTATCATCTGCAAACTTAGTTATCAGTTCCATTATGCAGATCATTAACATGTAACATGAAAAGAAGCAGTCCCAACACTGTCCCTTGCAGAACACCACTGATCACCTGCAGTCAAGGGAAAGGGCTCCCTTTATTCCCACTTTATGCCAGTCAGTCAATCTTCTGGCTATCCTAATTTCCTTCCTGTAATACCATTGGCTCTTATCTTGTTTAGCAGCCTCATGTGCAGCACATTGTCAAAGGTCTTCTGAAAATCCAAGTTAGCAACATCCACCAACTCCCATCTTCCTATCTTGCCTGTTATTTCCTTAGAAGATTCCAACAGAGTTGTCAGGCAAGATTCCCCCTTAAAGAAAAGTGCTGCCTTCGGCCTGTTTTAATTTTTGTTAATATTTAGAGATACAGTGTGGAACAGGCCCTATTGGCCCAACAAGCCGCACTGCTGAGCAACCCACCTATTTAATGCTAGCCTTATTACAGAACAATTACAGAAACTCCTTGAAGATGGTGCTGGATTTGAACTTTGAACTCTGGCCATCTAGCGTCATGCTAACCGCTCCACTATGTGGCATTTTATATGTGCCTGCAGGTACCTCAAAAGCTCACCCTTAATAATAGAGTCTAACATCTTGCCAACAACTGAAGTCAGGCTCACTGGCGTATAACTTCCTGACTTTTTGCCTCCCTCCCTTCTTAAAGAGTGGAGTAACTTTTGGGATTTTCCAGTCCTCCGAAGCCATGCCAGAATCTAGTGGTGCTTGAATGATTGCTACTAAGTTCATTAAGTACTGATTTAGGAAATGAATGGATTCGATTTGAATCTGTGTAGGAGCGGGATCCTGGCAGAAAGGGTGAAATAAGAGATTGGCTGACTGCTCAGGTGTTGCTCCTTCATTGAAATTAGGAGCAGAAGCAGGGCGAACACGTTAATTGCCCATTACTGAGAAAGAGACAGCTTGCTCAAAGATTTTGCATTCAGAGACGCAAGGTGTACTTTTCCACGCAGTAGAAAATTTTAATGGAACAGATTGTCTGTGAAAGATGCAAAACTGGAATTTAAATAACTTGCTAATTTATTGTGACTTTTCTGAATCTCGCCACAACTTTCTGTAAACTTAGAAACACTTTAAAAAAATCTTTGAAGAAACTTATTAATATAATTGGAGACTTTAAAACATTCTGAATACTGGAGGAACTCAGCAGGGCAGGGAGTATCTATGGAAAGGGAGTGGAAAGAGTCGATGTTTCGAGTTGAGACCCTCCATCAGGACTGATGAACGCGCCACAGTAGTGTAGCCGTTAGCGCAACAGTATTACAGCTCTCAGTGTTTTGTGTTTCATTCCATCTATGAGGCGTTTGAACATTTGCCCCGTGACCGCATGGGTTTCCACTGCATGATCTGGTTTCCTCCCACAGTCCATAAAAAAATGGTTAGTAGGTTAAATGTTAGTTTTAAATTGTTCTGTGATTAGACCAGGTGGGTTGCTGGGCTGTATGGCTCATTGGGCCAAAAGGTTCTGTTCCGTGTTGTATCTCTACAGAAAATAATGGTAGGTACATGTTATTTCTCTTCATTCCTTGTGGCACATTGTCAGCAACCTTGCCATCTCTTTTAGCATTCTATCTGTTTTTTTTACAAGGCTGAGTTGCTATTTCAACGCTCAACCCAGCACCGATGGAAAGCATGCAAGGACCTGGCTGGATTCGAACCTGAGACCACTCGCCTCAAAGTCCACTACACCTCCGGCCAACATATAATTTAAAAATATGCAAAATAGTTGCTACCTGGGCTGCTGAGCACTTTGTGTGGATTTCTGGCATCTGCAGAATCTTTTGGCTTTAAAAGACTTTAAAACTTTTCCAAGACTTACCATGACTCATTAAGTTTAATGGCTCCTGAGGATGTTACCTCAGTTGTTCAGGCTGAGAATGGGGCAATGTTATATCACTATTCAGCTGTTTTTCCGATATGGTACATTAGTCAGGTCTTTTCCATGGCTCACAAAATCACACACACACAGCAAAGGTCATGTCAAGGGAAAGTCTTGCAGCATCATTTGTTCTCGCAGGTACAATATTTTGTGTTAAGTCAACCTGAGCCTTTATTGAGACCAACAGAGCGCACTAAAGGCTAGTGTCTGACCTCATAGCAACAGCCAACATCCTAGAGCCCTCTCGATTCAGATGCCATTTCTTGTTGGAACATTGTAAATACATTCATTGGCCTTCTGCTGAACTAGGGCTTTCGCTTCAAGGTTCAACGTGTTGTGCATTCAGAGATGTTCTTCTGCACACCACTGTTGTAACATGTGGTTACTTGTGTTACTTTTGCCTTCCTGTCAGCTTGAACCAGTCTGGCCATTCTCCTCTGCACTCTCTCATTAACAAGGCAATTTTGCTGACAGAATTCCACTCACTGGATGTTTTTTCTTGATTCACACAACATTCTCAGTAAACTCTAATGTCTGGTGTGCGTGAAAACGCCAGGAGTTTCTGAGATACTCAAACCACCCCGCCTGGCACCAGCAATCATTCCATGGTCAAAGTCACATTTTTTTCCTCAATTCTGATGTTTGGTCCAAACAACAACTGAACCTCTTGACCGGGTCTGCATGCTTTTCTGTATTGAGTTGCTGCCACATGATTGGCTGGCTATATATTTGCATTAATGAGCAGGTGTACAGGCATCCCTAATAAAGTGACCACTGAGTGTGTTTCTCTTATTTAAAGTGGCAGTGAGTGGAAAAACTGGGAACTACAGACTATCTGCTGTTGAGGAACTAAATGGCGGTTGAATAGCTTGAAATTTACACTGATATAGAAGGGCTAATATAGAACGTGCCCCTATGCTATCATATAAAGTTGAAAGTTCAAAGTAAAATTATTGTCAAAGTGTGTATACTTTCAGTGATTACTTCAATAGGAATTCTATTCTTAACAAGAATCAGTCAGGTTTTAGAATTCAGGGTTTCCCAACCTGAGGTCCACAGGCCCCATGGTTAATGGTAGGGGTCCACGGCATTAAAAAAGCTGAGAACCTCTATTTTAGATCAAGTTATAGTACAGAAACTGCATTCCTTAAGGTAGTGCAAAAATAGAAATAAAGAAGTAAAGAGTGGCAAAGAGTGGTTGTAGACGGGTCATATTCTGCATAGAGGTCGGTGACCAGTGGTGTGCCTCAGGGATCTGTTCTGGGACACTTACTCTTTGTGATTTTTATAAATGACCTGGATGAGGAAGTGGAGGGATGGGTTAGTAAATTTGCTGATGACACAAAGGTTGGGGGTGTTGTGGATAGTGTGGAGGTCTGTCAGAGGTTACAGCAGAACATTGATAGGATGCAAACACGAGGAAATCTGCAGATGCTGGAAATTCCAACGACACACACAAAATGCTGGTAGAACACTGTTCCTGAACCTGGTGCTTCGGGACCTAATAATCCTTTATGTCCTTCCTGACGGCAGCAGTGAGAAGATAGCATGGCCAGGACGGTGGAGGACCTTGATGATGAATACTACTTTCTTGGATCAGCACTCCCTGAGCATGTACACACTGGTGAGGGAGAGCTTTTCCTGTGATGGACTGAGCTGTATCCACTACTTTCTGCAGGCCTTTTCATACCTGCGATTTGCTCTTTCCACACTAGACTATGACACAACCAGTCAAAGTTCAAACTTCAATGTTCAAAGTAAATTTATTATCAAAGTACATATATATCATCATGTATATCACTGAAATTCATTTTCTTGTGGGCATACTCAATAAATCTATAGAATAATAACAGCATCAATAAAAGACCACCCAACTTGGGTGTTCAGTCAGAGTGCAGAAGGCAGCAAACTGTATAAATGCACAAAGAAAGAAATATTAATAAATAAATAAGCAATAAATATCGAGAACATGAGATGAAGAGTCCTTGAAAGTATGTTCAGTGGTTGTGGGAACATTCCGATGATGGGTTAAGAGAAGTTGAATGAAGTTATCCCTTTGGTTCAAGAACCTGATGGTTGAAGGGTAATAACTGTTCCTGTAGATGGTGGTGTGATGTCTGGGGCTCCTGTACCTTCTTCCTGATGGCAGCAGTGAGAAGAGAGCATGTCCTGAGTGGTGGGGATCCCTGATGATGGATGCTGCTTTCCTGCAACAGTATGTCATGTGGATGTGCTTAATCATGGGGAGGATTTACCTGTGATGGACTGGGTTGTTTCCATTACTTTTTGTAGAGCGATACTCTCCTCTGTGATAGAAGTTTACTGACAATATTTTCTTTTTAGTCATGGTTGATAGGGTCATGGCCTGAAATAATAAATTTACCTTTTGCTGCTTGACCTGTTGAGTTCCTCCGCCATTCTGGTCATTGTACTAGATAGTTGTGGGAGGTGTATGGGGGTGTCCAGGGAGGTGCAGCATTTCTGGTGAAGTGACTTGTTGCATCAATTTTGGGGAAGCTCACTCACCTTTGGCCCCCACTGGACACCCAACTCTCAACTCTGTCTCCAAGTGGCTGTTTGCATGCGACGGTGGCCACACCCCGGTACACCACTTCGACATGCGGGCTAAACCAGCCGAGGGGAGACGGCAGTCTTGTACTTCTGTGAGTTAGGGACACGCCTGTCCTAGCATGTGAAGTCAGCTCTGGCAGACTGGGCAGCTGAGATCTAAATACAGTGCCATCCAACAGTCGGGAAGGTGGTTCTGGAATATTCCATGGAGAGCAAAGCACATGACAAGTCACAGAAGATCTCATGGTCATCCACTACAACCAAGGAAGACCCCAGTTTGTAATGCTTGTTCACACCTCTGGACCTGGACTTCTGAGGCTGAGAGAGAGGACTTGCCCCAGTGCAACAGATTTTCCACTTTAAAAACTCCTCTGCACGGGTTTCTGACATAGTCATCGGACACGATGGACAACCACCACACAATTGTGGATAACTTCACTCACCACAACTCTGAACTGATCCAACAGCCTACAGACTCATTGTCAAAGACTCCACAATTAATGAGTCTAC
Source organism: Hemitrygon akajei (assembly GCF_048418815.1). Lineage (NCBI taxonomy): Eukaryota > Metazoa > Chordata > Chondrichthyes > Myliobatiformes > Dasyatidae > Hemitrygon > Hemitrygon akajei. The sequence continues at coordinate 212,711,381 of NC_133124.1, read as the reverse complement.
AACTTAAGTTCTCAGTATTTTTTTCATTTTTTACTCCAATTTGTGTTCTTTTGCTCTTTGGTTGTTAGTCTTTGATTACATATTGTTTTTTCATTCCAGTAAATACCTGCAAGAAAATGAATCTCAGGGTAGTATATATTAGCATTCACACTCATTGGCCACTTTACTAGGGACCTCCACTGAAGGCATGTTCATGGTCTTCTGCTGCTGTAACCCAACCACTTCAAGATTTGACACACTGTGTGCTCTAAGATGCTCTTTGTTGTAATATGTGGTTATTTGAGTTACTGTCAGCTTCTTGTCGGTCTGACCCAGTCTGGCCATTCTCGTCTGACCTCTCTCAATAACAAGTCATTTTCACCCACTTGCTGCCACTCACTGGATGTTTTTTTTTTTGTGTTTCATATAATTCTTGTCAGTCTCTGTAGGGGTTCCTAACCTGGGGTCCACAGACCTCTTGCTTAACGGTATTGGTCCATGGTATTGAAAAAAAGGTTCAAAACTACTGCTGTAGAGTCTGTTGTGTGTAAAGTTCCCAAGAAATCAGCAGTTTCTGAAGTACTCAAACCACCCCATCTAATAGCAACAATTATTCCACATCAAAGTTGCTTAGATCACACTTCTGCAGCATTCTGGTGTTTGTTCTGGACACCGATTGAACCTCTGCATACTTTTATATATTGAGTTGCTGCCACGTGATTGATTGGCTGACTAGATATTTGCATTAACGAGCAGGTGTACAGGCACAGCTAATAAAGTGGCCACTGAATAATTATGTAGTTTGACAATAAACTTATATATATTTTGCTATTTTTACTGAAACGTAGTGCGTCAGTAAATAAAGGTCAGTTGCTCAATATCTTCTTGACTACATCATAAAATTATCAGAAAACAAATGTCTTACTTTGTTGTCAGTCCTGATGCACTCACACTACATGTTGTACCAGGGTTGTAAATATACCTTTAAAAGGTTATTGGCTTGGCCATAAGGAATGAGAGGTTATGTAACTTGATTGTTCTATAACATGATTCTCTTTATCTCTGACTTTTTACCAATAGCTTTGAGATTACACAGAGATATTAGCCAATAAATCAACAAATAGATGTCACAGAGAAGCAACTTTATTGAGCACTCAACTCCAGTGCACTGTGTGATCTTCAGTTCTCCAGTTTGTAATACACCACCTTCTTCATTTCAATTCAAGTCAAGTTTAATTGTCATTGACCCATACATGAATACAGCCAAATGAGACAACATTACTCCGGGGTCAAGGTGCAAAACACAGCAGTAACAATCTCACACAGCACAAAGCACACACACATAGCACGCATAAGATAGAACGATACAGCCACTCAAAAAAGAGACCAAACTCAAGCCATCCAATGCCGCCAAAATCTGCAGACCACCACAACAGAGTTTCTCTTCTGTCCAGTGAACACTAGTGGGGGCAGAGGGGGACGTGGTTTGGTATGAGGGAAGCACCAACTCCAGCCTGGGCGCCCCCTGGTGGCACCAGCCCTGATGTCTCTCCAGAGCAGCTGTAAGTTGGCAACACTGTGGCTTGAAGCCTTTAAACTCTTTTTTTTTGCTGATTTTGGCTTCAGTACATTCCCTCATTTCTTTCTTTTCTTTTCATTATGTCTTTTGCCACAATGAATGCCCTGATCTCATCCCATGTATTCAATATTTTGCAGCGATTTGCTCCACTGTGTGATGAGCTGAGACTCAGGCTATGGGCCTACTTCAGCTGCTCCTGCTCTGGGACTATAGACTCAGTTTGGTTCTGACTGCTGTTGCTTGCTTATGTTTGCATGATTTGTGTTATTTTTTTTCTCTCTCTGCTCATTGGTGTTGGTCTTTATTTTTAAAATTGGGTTCTTTCAGGTTTCTTGTTTTGTGGCTGCCTGTAAGCAGACAAATCTCAAGGTTGTATAACTTATACATACTTTGAACTTTGAATGTATGGCCAGTTTTGAGCAATAGTGAAGGTAGGGGTGTGCAAACTGTGCATTTGAATGCACCCCAATATAATAAAACTAGAGATCTGTTTTTGGGGACAGGTTAGGAATATGGAGTGATATCGAGGAGTTTAGAGGTCAGGCAGGAGAATAGGCCTCAGTTCCACATTTGAAGGCCTTTGGCATGGATTTGTGACGAGGAACATCCATGGACAGATGTTGGGTTGAGGATGAAGACCAGAAAGGACGAGGGCCAGTGGCTGCCCAGGTGACCAAGCCCCCTCCAGATCTGTGGGTTCCAGGATCAGAGGTCTGCACGGGCAGGAAGTACAAGGGTCAGTAACACTCTACGCACATGAGTCAGCAAGTCTGAAGTTTGAGGCCTGGAGTTTGGAGTCCTGTCATCACTGTCCTAGGGTCGGTACCACAGATCAAAGGTTGATGTGAAGTCCAGAAGTTGAGGCCCAGTAGCCAAAGTGAATCTGCTAGTCCTCTGGAGAAGTCTGTTATTCTGCGACTCCACTGGAGGTTGGAGGCCTGGAGTCAACCTATCCTGGGGTTGGAGGCCTGTCTGTGTGTGTGTGAGTGGGTGGGAGGCTGGGAGGGAGGAAAGGAGCCTGTTTTGTGGTTGATAATCGCAAACACGAGATCATCTGCAGATGCTGGAAATCCACAAGAAATGTTGGAGGAACTCAGCAGGCCAGGCAGCATCTATGAAACTGAGTAAAGTCAACATTTCAGGCCGAGACCCTTCATCAGGTCTCGTTTAGCAGGTCTGGGCGAGCACATGGTTGAACAGTCTGAAGGCAGCAGATATCGCAGAGAGGGAGCAGTGAGAAAGGGTTTCATTGAATTCCCATTGAAGGGAACATTTAAACTTCTTCAGGATAGGCATCCCGTGAAGAGACTTCACAGCGGTAGTAGTAACACGAGCAAGAGAAAATCTGTAGATGCTGGAAATTGAAAGCAACCCACACAAAATGCTGGAGGAACTCAGCAGGCCAGGCAGCATCTCAAAATGTTGACTGTTTACTCCTTTCCATAAATGCTGACTGGCCTGCTGAGGTCCTCCAGCATTTTATCTGTGTGGCCTTGTTTTGCGATTGTTGTTTTGTTGCTGCTGTCCTATTGTTGTTCCACTGAACATTGTGGACATGCTATGTTGGTGCCAGAATGTGCGGCAACTCTTGTGGGCTGTCCCCAGCACATCCTGAGGTTCTCTTGGTTATTAACTCAAAAAAATGCATCTCACTGTGTGTTTTGATGTACTCATGATAAATAATTCCGTCGAGGCTTGACAAGAAGCTCAGAGACCTCGGCCTTCATCCTGCCTTGTGCAGCTGGATCCTGGACTTCCTGTCAGATTGCCGGCAGGTGGTAAGAGTGGACTCCCTCACCTCTGCCCCTCTGACCCTCAGCAAGGGTGCCCGTCAGGGCTGTGTACTAAGCCCCCTCCTTTAATCTCTGACTATGTCACCATTCATAGCCCCAATCTACACTGACGACACTACACTGATTGGCCTAATCTCAAATAATAACAAAGCAGCCTGCAGAGAAGTCATCACCCTGATACAGTGGCGTCAAGAAAACAACCTCTCTCTCAATGTCGCAAAAACAAAGGAGGAATGGAGACGGGCTAACCCCTATTGACATCAATGGATCTGGGGTTGAGAGGGTGAACAGATTTAAGTTCCTTGGCATACACATCACTGAGGATCTCACGTGGTCTGTACATACCGGCTGTGTGGTGAAAAAAGCACAACAGCACCTCTTTCACCTCAGACGGTTGAAGAAGTTTGATATGAGTCCCCAAATTCTAAGGACTTTCTACAGGGGCACAATTGAGAGCATCCTGACTGGCTGCACCACTGCCAGGTATGGGAACTGTACTTCCCTCAATCACAGGACTCTGCAGAGAGTGGTGCGGACAGCCCAGCGCATCTGTAGTTGTGAACTTCCCACTATTCAGGACATTTACAAGGACAGGTGTATAAAAAGGACCTGAAGGAACATTGGGGACCTGAGTCATCCCAACCACAAACTGTTCCAGCTGCTACCATCTGAGAAACAGCACTACAGCATAAAAGCCAGGACCAATAGGCTCCAGGACAGCTTCTTCCACCAGGCCACCAGACTGATTAATTCACACTGACACAATTGTATTTCTTTGCCATATTGACTGTTCTGTTGTACGTACTATTTATTACAAATTACTATAAATTGTACATTGCACCTTTAGACGTAGACATAACATAAATATTTTTGCTCCCCGTGTATGAGAAGGATGTAAGAAATGAAGTCAATTCAATTAATTTCAATTCAATACACCATGTCCGTATCCCTCCATCTTCCTTACATCCACGTACTTATCCAAATTATAGATACGACACTTGCTTAGATGAATGGTGCTTATATGGAAATACTAAAGCATAATGGATAAATGCAGAAGTATAATGATAAATAGCGTTGTTGTCTAATGAAGCTGAAATATGCTGTGGAGATTGATGTTAGGTCTATGCCATGTCTTGTAATATACAAATGACTTGGATGGTGCAGGAGTACAAGTTTCGACATGTACAGTACATATACAAATGTTGATAACCTAGCAAAGACTGAACATGATAGTTTGTGAATTTCATTTGGATTTTGTCAGATTGGTAAACCGAGCAGACAAATGATCAATGCCATTTAATGGGAATAAATATGAATTTTTTAGAAGTTTGAAGCCGTACCACACAGCAACCCCTAATTTAACCCTAGCCTAATCCCGAAATAAGTTACAAGTGACAAATTCACTTACCAGCTGTGGTGTACTTCAATATGGAGAGACAGCATCATATATTTCTATTATTATTATCATAATATTTTATTAAATATACATTTTGTGTGTTCCTCTAGCATTTTGTGTATTGCTCTGATATAATATATTGTACTATTTATTATAAATTATGCTGTTCTAAATGGTAGGGACAATCCAAGAACAGTGGGATATATCCTAGTAATAACTTATGAGTCTTTGGTTAGACCTGCAGTGTCAACTAAGATCAATAAAATTGAGAGTGCAGAGAAAATTTGCAAGGATGTTGCCGGGTCTTGGGTCCTGAGTCATAGGGAAAGGCTGAATAGGTTAGGATTTTATTCACTAGAGCAGGGGTTCCTAAGCTTTTTTATGCCATGGACACTTTCCACTAACCGAGTCGTCTGTGGACCCCAGGTTGGGAAACCTAGAACATAGGAGAATGAGGAGAGACTTGATAGAGGTTTACAAAACTTATCAGGATAAATGCAAGCAAGTGTTTTTTCCAATGAGGTTGGCTGAGACTAGATCTAGAAGATTAAGGATGAAAGGTGAAATGTTTCAGGGGAATATGAGGGAGAACTTCTTCACTCACTGAGTGGTGAGAATGTTGAACTAGCTGCCAGCGTAAGCAGTAGATGCAGGTTTGATTTCAACATTTAAGAGAAATCTGGATAGGTACATGGATGGGAGGCATATGGAGAACTGTGATCCAAGAGCAAGCCTATGGGGCTCGGCAGTTTAATAGTTTGGCACAGACTGGAAGGGCCATAGGGAATGTTTCTGTGCTGTAGTGTTCCATTACTCTATAAGTACACACAACTCCACATAACAGAAACAACTCAATGAATGCACTAACTCATCCTAACTGACAAAGAACAGTTTGGAGTCACCTGAAAGAAAGCAAGAAAGACCAGAACTTCCTTCAAATGGAAAAGAGTGAGAAGAATCTAAAAAAAAAAATTGTAAATTTCGGAAAGAAATAGACAGAGAAAATAGTGGAAGTTTTCTTCCACAGAATGTGAATTATTAGTCAATAGTCTTTGTGTTCCCAGGAAGAGGAATGAGAGTTGATTGGAAGAATAGTGTTCGATGTGTGGAAGTCATAAAAGGATGGAGGCACAGGTAGATGACAAGGAAGAGTACAGATATCTCCAGCAGAACACAGGTGGTGCCATCACAAACATATTGGGGTGAAAAGACATTTGAGCATGAAAGGTCAGGAAGATCGTATCAGTAGCCCATGTGACAAAGCTAATGAAGAGGAGGAGGTAAGCTGATAAGGAGGATTATAGTATTTAGACAGCGGTAGAATGTATAAGCAATTAGATCTTTCAGTCTGACCAGTGGCTGTATGCTCAGTGGCCACTTCATTAGATACACCTGTACATTAATACAGGTAGAGTCAGAATCATAGGAAAGTACAGAACAGAAATAAGCCCTTCAGCCCATCTGGTTTGTGCCAAGTCATTTAAACTGCCTACTCCCACCGACCTGCACTGGGACCACATCCCTCCACATCATTCCCATCCATGTACCTATCCAAATGTCTCTTAAACATGTTCACTCAACTTGGACGAGTTTGCATAATATCGAATTAGTCAATCATATGACAGCAACTCAATGCATAAAAAACATGGTCAAGAGGTTCAGTTGTTGTTCAGACCAAACATCAGGAAGAAATGTAATCTAAGGGACTATGACCGTAGAAAGATTGTTGGTGCCAGACGGGGTGGATTGCGTATCTCAGAAACTACTGATCTGCAGGGATTTTTCTCACATAACATTCTCTAGAGCATGTACCCCTTGATGAATGGTAGGGGTCCATGGCATAGAAAAGGATGGGAATCCCTGCTCTAGAATTTATAGAGAATGTGAGAAAGACAAAAAAAAAATCCATTAAGCAACAACTCCGTGGGTGAAAATGTCTGGCTAATGAGGAGAGTGGCCAGACGGGTTGAAGCTGACAGGAAAGCCACAGTAACTCCAGTAACCATGCTTTACAATAGTGGTGTGCAGAAGAGCATCTCTGAATGCACAACATATCAAACCTTGAAGTCCTGAAGAAACGTTGAATATTTACATTTTTCCATGGATGTTGCTTGACCTGCTGAGTTCCTCTACTGTTTTGTGTGTGCACATTGAAGTGGATAGGCTACAGCAGCTGAAGACTACGAACATAAACCCAGTGGCTACTTTATGAGTTACAGGAAGTACCTGATGAATTGGCCATTGAGAGTAACTGCTGGTTATGGAGTCTCACTGCACTAATTATCAGATGAAAAGGGCTGGAGCATAAATCAAAGTTCTGTAAGTACACATGGGCCATTTTCCCTGGGTAGCTATAATAAATAGCCATTTCATAATCAATATCTGGCAGGAGATTGTGTGAGCTGTTTACTCCGCAGGGACTGAGCAAGTACTAACTGAAAATCATATTTCCACGTCCAGCATGGAAACCATTAGGACTTAAATTATCCCTCCTTTACTTTGTTACACACAGTCGCTATACAACTGGAATAACATTTCAAAGCGCGGTATGGGTGTGTAATTGAAATTTTAAAGGGCTGGTGTGATTTATTGAACAATGGACCCAACTAAGACAATTGATCTTAAAAACATGATCACAGAGTACAACTGTTGCATCTGCTGCACAACCAAGATTTACCTACAACTGATCACAGATTGGGAGATTGGGAGACCGCTTCGCTGCACTCCAACACTCCGCCAGCCAGAAAAAGTGGGATCTCCCAATAGCCACCATTTTAATTCCACTTCCTATTCCCTTTCCAAAATATCTATCCATGGCCTCCTCTACTGTCGTGATGAGGCCACACTCAAGTTACAGGAGCACCACTTTATAGACAATAGACAATAGGTGCAGAAGTAGACCATTCGGCCCTTCGAGCCTGCACCGCCATTTTGAGATCATGGCTGATTATATTCCGTCTAGGTACCTCCAACCTGATGGCATCAACGTTGATTTCTTGAACTTCCAGTTATAGCCACCTCCCACCATTCCCCATCCTTGTATCCTTCTCTCATCTTATCCTGGCCTGCCTATTGCCACCCTCTGGTACTCCTCCCCCTTTTTCTTTCTTCCATGGCTTTCTGTCCTCTCCTATTAGTTTCACCCTTCTCCAGCCCTGTATTTCTTTCACCAATCAACTTCCCAGCTCTTTTCTTCACCCATTCTCCCCCCCCCCCGCCAGTTTCACCTATCCCCTGCCACCTTGTGTTTCTCCCTCCACTCCTTCCACCTTTTAACTCCGACTCCTCATCTTTCTTTACTCCAGTCCCGCTGACGGGTCTAGCCCAAAACTTGTACTGTACTCTTTTCCATAGATGCTGCCTGGCCTGTTGAGTTCCTCCAGCATTTTGTGTGTGTTGCAGAACATATTTGGCCAACTTGTGTGGCATTTTGTGGGAGTCCGTCCTTCACTGCGCCTGCGCACATGTGTGTTTGACATGTGGAAGTCACTATAGGGTGGAGGTACAGGTAGATGGCAAGGAAGAGTATGGACATCCCCAGTAGGAAGCAATTGACAGTAAATCAAATCTAAACCTTGAGTTGTGCAGTGATGTAGAATAATGCATAGGTGCCTCAGGCCTTATTTAGTGGAAGAGCCCATTCTTACCATGGACACAGACAAGGTGTCCAGCAGTGAAGTCATCATAAGACTCCAACACCCTATAGACAAGCACTTGAATCACCAAGACATCGAAGGCTATTGGTCTAGTATGGGTAAATGGAATTGCTATAGGTGAGTCCAAGAATCAGAATAAGAATCAGGTTTACTATCACCGCATGTGTAATGGAATTTGTTAACTTAGCAGCAGCAGTTCAATGCAATACATAATATAGAAGAAATAAAACAAAATAAAATAATAATAATAAATAAATAAATAAATCGATTCCTGCATACGTATATTGAATAGACTAAAAATTGTGCAAAAGAACAGAAATAAAATATATTTAAAAAGTGAGGAAGTGTCCAAGGATTCAATGTCCATTTAGGAATCGGATGGCACAGGGGAAGAAGCTGTTTTTAATGTTTTTAAAGGATCCACTCTCAGGGCTTCACGACCGGCTGCTTTTTGATATCCCAAGGACGTAACCTGGAAGACTAACGCACCTTCAGGGTGCCGGATTTTCATGACTCTGGAGATGGGCTGATTCAAGGCCAGTGCCGCTGACTGACGCATCGCAGGAGAACACAGAACACCGGAAGCAGCGGGTTAACTCCTGTGGCCTGTGTCTCCAGAAACCTGAGCCTTTCTGAGGCCAACTCTCTGGGTGCAGAGCTCAGAAAAAGCGATGCAACAGACTTTTAACGTCATAAATCAGCGAGTTGTCTGTTATGTCTCCCCTCTCGCTGTGAAACAGGGATACCTCTTTTTCCCTTATTAGGGAGAGAGGGAGCCTGGGGTACGTCGAATGCCGGGTGAATGAGTAGCCTTTGAGGTACTGCAAGTCTGTGTCTTTATTGATGCTTTGCTACACACTTGAGAGCTCGGTGGGGGGGCGCCGATGCGTTTTTGCTGGTGAGGGAGGGAGGGGTTGTTGCCTTGCTGTTGTTTGTGAGCGGGAGGGGGGATCTGGGCGGGAACTTTGGGATTCTAATGTTTAACTGTCATTCATTCTTTGGGGCACTCCTCTGTTTTCATGGATGTTTGTGAAGAAAAGGAATTTCAGGATGTATATTGTATACATTTCTCTGACATTAACTGTACGTATTGAAACCTCCTGGAGCGGTGTAGGGAGAAGGGAGAACTCACACTACAAACCAATCAAGGGAGAATAGCAAGCAAGATGACAACTACTGCTTTGTTTAAGATAAAAATAGGAAAGCTGGTATTTAGGTTCCCAAATACAGGGATTGTAATAGTCAAAATCTGATTATTGAGTTTTCCCAACATTTCCACTACAATTTACATTTCCAGCTTCAATGGAATTTTGCTTTCATACTGTGTTCAATAGCTTGAACACTATTTTTTTAAAAAGGTAATAAAAGAATTGAGAATGTGTCAGAGAAACGAGAGATCGATGTTAATGATTCCAAAATGAGAAAAAAAACTGCAACATTTTTGTGTTTGATTTTTCATGAAAACGGTATCAATCTGACCCAAAATAACACACTTAAGCAGAGGACCTCAGTAGGTCAGGCTTGGGAACCCATGCTCTAGAGAATGTTTCCGCTCAAAACATTGGCTCTTTATTCCTCACCATAGATGCTGCCTGACTTGCTAAGTTCCTGAAGCATTTTGTATGTGTTACTCTGGATTTCCTGCATTTGTAGAATCTCGTGTTTTTGATCAGGCCCACCTCTTAGCTGGCATGGATGAGATGGGAATATTCCCATCTGAAATGAATTCAGGCATTCATAAAATACACAAGAGAACTGAAGAAGGGTGTCAGCACAAAATGCTGCCTGGCCTGCTGAGTTCCTCCAGCATTTGTGTGTATTTCTTTGGACTTCCAGCATCTGCAGAATTTCTTGTGTTCATAACATAGACTGTGGGTTTCTTGATAGTTCAGCAGGTAACAACACACTGGTGAGTAGATCTCATTGATGTGAGCAGGAAAATTCAATCTCAATCCTGATCTAGGTGGATTTATTGTAACTTAGTAAGGATAATTCACTCTGCATGGTGTGTACTCAGACATGTCTATAAAGCAGGGACGTGACTTTTAATACAGATGACACTTAGGGTATTTGCCAATGTTCTGGGAGTGATAGACCTCATTACTTCATTGTCAAAGACCCCTCCCGTCCATTCCAACAACCTCTCTGGCTTCCAGAAGGTACCACAGTATAGGAACAAGAACTGCGGGAGGAAACCGGAACACACAGATGAAAGCCGCACAGTCATGGGAAAACGTACAAACTCCTTGCAGACAGCTGTGGGAATTGAACCAGGGCCATTGGTACTGTAAAGTGTTGTGCTAACCACTATGCCACCATGCCACTGTACATCTACAGACTATATTTTTCATCTGTTAATTTTACTGTGTTAATATTATTTGACGTGCTGTATGTGATATAAGTACTGTGTTTTGCACCTTGGTCCCAGCGGAATGTTGTTTCATTTAGCTGTATACATGAGCATGTTTCAATGACAAGAAATTTGAACATGAACCTCATGTCTTGGCTTATTACTTGTAAACTCAGTTTAAATATCATCGGGAGAATTAAAATTTCATTCATGTTTAAAGTCTTTTTTTGGAGCTTTGACTAGTGACCTATTGACGTTTGGGATTGATTAGCAAGAACAAATTAATCCCAAATTAATTGCCTGACATCTCCTCGGTACCTACTTCCAAGCGCGTTAAAACTGCGCCCTCTTGTGATAGCCATTTCAGCCTTGCGAAAAGGCCTCTGACAATCCACACGATCAATGCCTCTCATCATCTTATACACCTCTAACAGGTCACCTCTCATCCTCAATCTTTCCAAGGAGAAAAAGCCAAGTTCACTCAACCTGTTCTCATAAGGCATGCTCCCCAATCTAGGCAATATCCTTGAAAATCTCCTCTGCACCCTTTCCATAGTTTCCACATCCTTCCTGTAGTGAGGCAACCAGAACTGAGCACAGTACTCCAAGGGGTCTGACCAGCATCCTATATAGCTGTAACATTACCTCTCAGCTCTTAAACTCAATCCAATGGTTGATGAAGGCCAATGCACCATATGCCTTCTTAACCACAGAGACAACCTGCTCAGCAGCTTTGAGTCTCCTATGGACTCAGACCCCAAGATCCCTCTGATCCTCGACATTGCCAAGAGTCTTACCAGTTGCCATCATATTTGACCTACCAAAATGAACCATCTCATAATTATCTGGGTTGAACTCCATCTGCCACTTTTCATCCTAGTTTTGCATCCTATCAATGTCCTCCTGTAACCTCTGACAGCCCTCCACACTATCCACAACACCCCCAACTTTTTTGTCATCAGCAAATTTACTAACCCATCCCTCCACTTCCTCATCCAGGTCATTTATAAAAATCACAAAAAGAAGGGGTCCCAGAACAGAACCCTGAGGGACACCACTAATCATTGATCTCCATGCAGAATATGACCCATCTACGACCACTCTTTGCCTTCTGTGAACAAGCAAGTTCTGGATCCACAAAGCAAGGTCCTCTTGCATCCCATTCCTCCTTACTTTCTCAATAAGCCTTGCATGGGGTACCTTATCAAATGCCTTGCTGAAATCTATATACACATCTACTGCTCTACCTTCATCAATGTGTTTAGTCACATCTTCAAAAATTGAATCAGTCTCGTAAGGCAAGACTTGCCTTTGACAAAGCCATGCTGACTATTCCTAATCATATTATGCCTCTCCAAATGTTCATAAATCCTGCCTCTCAAGATCTTCTCCATCAACTTACCAACCACTGAAGTAAGACTCACTGGTCTGTAATTTCCTGGGCTATCTCTACTCCCTTTCTTGAATAAGGAAACAACATCTGCAACCCTCCAGCCCTCCGGAACATCCCCCATCCCCATTGATGATGTAAAGATCATCGCAGAGGCTCAGCAGTCTCTTCCCTCGCCTCCCACAGTAGCCTAGGGTACATCTCGTCCAGTCCCGGAGACTTATCCAACTTGATGCTTTCCAAAAGCTCTAGCACATCCTCTTTCTTGATATCTATATGCTCAAGCTTTTCAATCCACTGTAAGCCATTCCTACAATCGCAACGATCCGTTTCTGTAGTGAATACTGAGACAAAGTATTCATTAAGTATCTCTGCTATCTCCTCCAGTTCCAGACACACTTTTCCACTGTGACACTTGATTGGTCCCCTATTCTTTCATGTCTTATCCTCTTGTTCTTCACATACTTGTAGAATGCCTTGGGGTTTTCTTTAATCTTGCTCACCAAGGCCTTCTCATGGCCCCTTCTGGCTCTCCTAACTTCATTCTTAAACTCCTTCCTGCTAGCCTCATGCTCTTCTAGATCTCTTCATTGCCTAGTTTTTTGAACCTTTCATAAGTTTTTCTTTTCTTCTTAACTTGATTTTCAACTGCCTTTGTACACCATGGTTCTTGTAATTTACCATCCTTTCCCTGTCTCATTGGAACATACCTATGCAGAATGTCACACAAATGTCCCCTGAACATTTATCACATTTCTGCCGTACATTTCCTTGAGAACATCTTTTCCCAATTTATGCTTACAAGTTCCTGCCTGATAGCTTCATATTTCCCTTTACTTCAATTAAATGCTTTCCTAACTTGTCTGTTCCTATCCCTCGCCAATGCTGTGGTAAAGGAGATAGAATTGTGATCACTATCTCCAAAAATGCTCTCCCACTGAGAGATCTGACACCTGACCAGGTTCATTTCCCAATACCAGATCAAGTACAGCCTCTCCTCTTGTAGGCTTATCTACATATTGTGTCAGGAAACCTTCCTGAACTCACTTAACAAACTCCACCCAATCTAAACCCCTTACTCTAGGGACATGCCAATTGATATTCAGGAAATTAAAATCTCTCACCACAACAACCCTGTTATTATTACACCTTCCCAGAATCTGCCTCCCTATCTGCCCCTATATGTTCCTATTACTATTGGGCGGTCTATAAAAAAACACCCAGGAGAGTTATTGACTTCTTCCTGTTTCTAATTTCACCCACAGAGGCTCAGTAGATAAGCCCTCCATGTCTTCCTCCTTTTCTGCAGCTGTGGCACTATCTCTGATCAGCAGTGCCATGTCCCCACCTCTTTTGCCTCCCTCCCTGTCCTTTCTGCAACATCTAAAGCCTGGCACTCTAAGTAACCATTCCTGCCTCTGAGCCATCCAGGTCTCTGTAATGGCCACAACATCATAGCTCCAAGTACCGATCCATGCTCTTAGCTCATCTGCTTTGTTCATGATGCTTCTTGCATTGAAATAGACACATCTCAAACCATCGGTCTAAGCGTATCACTTCTCTATCAGCTGCCTATCCTCCCTCTCGCACTGTCTCCAAGCTTTCTCTATATTTGAGCCAACTGCCCCTTCCTCCGTCTCTTCTGTTCTGTTCCCACTCACAGCAATTCTAGTTTAAACTCTCCTCAATAGCCTTGATATTGGTCCCCCTTGGATACAAGTGCATCCTGTCCTTTTTGTATAGGTCAAGCCTCCCCAAAAAAGTCCCAATGATCCAGAAATCTGAATCCCTGCCCCTTGCTCCAATCCCTCAGACACACACTTATCCTCCGCCTCCCACTATTCCTATACTCACTGTCACATGGCACAGGCAGTAATCCTGATATTACTACCCTTGAAGTCCATCTTTAGCTCCTTAAGGCTTCAGCAAGGAGAGGCTTCAGTTGGAGAAGGCAAAAATGAAAAGCTGTAGCTAGAGTTCCTCCCCCACCCCCTCTTTATATTTGATCAGTTAGAACAGTAGAGATACAAGCCAGGATAGTGGAATATCATCTTGTGGGATGTGGGAAGGCAGGGAGACCTCCAGTGTCCCTGACGACTACAACTGCAAGAAGTGCATCCAGCTGCAATTTTCAACAATTCACGTTAAGGAGTTGGAGCTGGAACTGGATGAACTTTGGATCATTCAGGAGGCTGAAGGGATGATAGATAGGACACATACAGAGGTAGTTACACTCAAGGTGCTGGACAAGAGAAAACTATGTGACAGTAGGGAAGGAGAAAGGGGTTAAGGAGCCAGTGCAGAGTACCCTTTGGAAATCCTTTGTATACTATTGGGTGGGATGACCTGTCGGAGGAAAGTCATCTTGCTAGGGCCTCTGGCAGTGAGACTGGCTTTGTGACTCAGAGGGAAGGGGTGCTTGGTGATTTGTTAGTAAGAGAAACAGAAAAGAATTTCTGTGGATCAGAATGAGATGCCAACATGGTGTGTTGCCTCCAGGGTGCCAGAGTCTGGGACATCTTGAGTTGAGTCCTCAGCATTCTTAATTGGGAGGATGAATAGTCAAAGGCCATGGTCCATGTAGGTACCAATGACATATGTAGGATGAGTGATGAGGATCTGCAAAGGGAGTTCAAGGAGTTAGATGCTAAGTTAAAGGGCAGGATCTCCAGGATTGTGATTTCAGGATTGTTACCCATGCCAAATGTTAGTGAGGCTAAAACTAGGAAGATTATACAGTTTAACGCGTGGTTACGGAGTTGGTGTAGGAGGGAGGGCATAAGGTTTTTGAGATCTCTTACAGGGGAGTTGGAACCTGTACAGAAGGGATAGTTTGCATCTGAACTATAGGGGGACTAATATGCTAGTGGGACCACTTGTTGATAGTACGTGGTATGGTTTAAACTAGAGCTGCAGGGGGATGGGAAACAGAGTGCCAGAAAAGTTAGTGGAGAGGTTGTGGAATCAGATGTTGGTAAGACCTCAGACAAAGTCAGGAATCAAAAGGTTGAGCATAGTGCTACTAATATCCTGAGCTGCATATATTTCAATATCGTAGGAAAGCCGGATGAGCTTAGGGCATGGATCAACACCTGGAATTATGACATTCTAGTCATTAGTGAGACTTGATTGCAGGAGGGGCAGGACTGGCAGCTCAATTTTCCAGGGTTCTATTATTTTAGATGTGACAGAGCAGGAGGGGTGGCATTACTAGTCAGGGAAAATTTCATGGCAGTTCTCATCTAGTGAGGTACTATGGGTAAAACAGAGAAATAAGAAAAGTATGACCACATTAGTGGGGCTATATTATAAACCACCCAACATTCTGAGGGACTTAGAGAAATAAATTTTGTAGAGAGACTGTTGCAAGAAATATAAGGCTGTTATAGTAAGTGAATTTAACTTTCCACAAATTGACTGGGAATCACATAGTGTAAAAGGATTAGGTGGGATAGAGTTTGTCAAATGCGTTCGGGGAAGTTTCCTTCATCAGTATGTACAATACTGGATCTGCTATTAGGAAATGAGACAGGGCAGGTGACAGAAGTTTGTGTAGGAAAACACTTTGCATCCAGTGACCACAATGCTACTAGTTTCAAAGTAAATATGCAAAAGGATTGGTCTGGTCCATGGGTTGAGATTCTAAATTGGAGAAGGGTCAATTTTGATGTTATCAGAAATGATCTGGCAAGTATGGATTGGGACAGGCTGCCTTCTGGCAAAGGTGTACTTGTTAAGTGGGAGCCTTCAGAAGTTAAATTTTGAGAGTACAAAGCGTGTATGTGCCTGTCAGAATAAAAGGTAAAGGCAGCAAGTGTAAGGAACCTTGGTTTTCAAGAGATATTGACACCATGGTTAAGAGAAAAAAGGAGGTGCATAGCAGATATAGGTAAATAGGAACAAATGAGGTATTTATGGAGTATAAAACCTTCAAGAGAACATTTAAGAAAGAAATCAGCAGAGCTAAAAGAAGGTATGATGTTGCTCTAGCAGACAAGATGAAGGAGAATCCTAAGGGATTCTATAGCAATGTTAAGAGCAAAAGGATTGCAAGGGACAAAATTGGTCTTCTGGAAGATCAGAATGGTAATCCATGTGTGGAACTAAAACAGATGGGGGAGTCCTAAATATTTTTTCATCTATATTTACCCAGGAGGCAGACACAGAGTCTATAAAAGTGAGGTAAAGTGACATCAACTTCATGGACCTTTTTCACATTACAGAAGAGGCAAGTGCAGAAATTGCCAGGGCCCTAGCAGAGATATGAAATCACTCTTAGCAACAGGAGAGCTACCAGAGGGTTGGAGGATAGCCAATGTTGTTCTGCAGTTTAAAATGAGGTAATAAATGTGATTAGACATTGGCTTGTGGGAGAAGCCAGAGGGTGGCTGTAGATGGTTGCTTTTCTGACTGGAAGCCGAGTGGATCAGTGCTGGGTCCATTGGTGTTTGTCATCTACATCAATTAGAGGTCTGAAGCTTTACAAGAGAGAAGTGTACAGGTTGGGATAGCCGGTGCTGGTGTAGAAGTGGCTAATGTGAAGATTGGCAATGATTAATAACTAGCAACAGGATTTGTTTCTCAACATCCCATCACATAGCCTGCAGACTATACAACCAATGACAATAGCCTCCACCCCTTCCACCAACCCTGCTCAAATTATCGCCAATCTTCTCTCTTGTAAAGCTTCAGCCCCAGCTCTCTTATGATGAAGGGAATTGTACAGCTTCTGCTCCATGGATAAGAGGCTAAAGACTCCATGCTGCTACAACATGGGCCCATGAACAAAATGACGTGGGCCAGCATTCCTGTGATGACTCAGTGAGGTTCTGCAGTGTAAAGATCTGAGGTCATGGCATCTCTCAATGGAGTCTTAATCTCAAGCCCAGAAGAAGAGTCTTGGCCTGAAACATTGACTATTTCTTCTTCTCCGTAGATGCTGCCTGACGTATTGAGTTCCTCTAGCATTTTGTGTGTGTTGCTTTGGATTTCCAGAATCTTTCTCATGTCTTAATCTCAAGATTCCAGATTCAAGTTCTAAACTCATTTATCACATAAACATCAAAACATACAGTGAGGTACATTGCTTGTGTTCACAACCAACACACCCAAGGGTGAGCTGGGGAGGAGTGGGGCAGCCCACCAGTGTCGCCGCACATTCCGGCACCAACATAGCACGCTCACAGTGCTGGGAAAAACACAAGCAACACTAGCAACGGCAAAACAAACCCTGTTCCTCCCTCACACCCAGACACATACACATTCCTCTAATCTGAGCATCTTCAGCCTCCAAACTCCAGCGGACTCTGGCTCGGACTCGGGCACACAGACATTTTCTTTCTGGGATAGCACAATGAGATATAATGGGAATACAAGCCTCGCGCTTTCTTTATTTATGTATATATTATGTATCTATCTATTTATCTATCTATTGAGATACAGCATGGAATAGTCTCCTCCAGCCCCTTGAGCTGCACTGCCTAGCATCACCCGATTTAACCCTAGCCTAATCATGGTACAATCTACAATGGTCAATCAACCTACCAACTAGTACATCTTTGGACTGTGGGAGGAAACCGGAGCAACCGGAGGAAACCCACACGTTCACATAGAGAACATACGAGCTCCTTACAGGCGGCAGTGGGAATTGAAACCAGACCGCCTGTACTGTAAAAGTGTTGTGCTAACCACTACACTACCATTTTATTACTTCTTGTTCTAGTACAGGAAGACCATGAACCTGTTTTGTTGTAACAGTTTGTTAATTGAACCATCTGGGTGGAACTGAGATTATGTAACTGGAAGCAAGAAGCAAGGCATGTAAGGATCTCATAGTTCTATTGTCAGTTCTATAAGATCCTGGGCTGACCACACTGGGAATATTCTGCTCATTTCTGGTTGCCTCATTATTGGAAGGATGTGGTAGCTTTGGGAAGCAGGGTGGAGATATGTCTCTACCAAAGGAGGTGTAAGGCATTCCTTCCCTCCACTATGAGGTCACCATTGGGCAAGGTGGAGGAATTCCGCAGGTCAAACAAAATCTGTTAGGACATTGTGAAGGAATTGCCGAGGTTTCAGGTTGAAACCCTATATCAGAAGAGGTCATGCTACACTCTTGTTTATGCGGAATTAATGACAGTTTGCTGCTCCGACAGCTGCAGAGCTGAAGTGAACTAGAGTGGGCTTGTGAAGCAATTGCAAGATTATTTCATAGAGAGAAACTAATCAGTAAAATTTGGTGGTGATACTTCTCTCCAGCTGTTCAGTAGATGTTCTGTCAGTGCACTCAGTGAAGCTGTAGACTCAGTAACATCTTATTAATTAACCACTGTCAAAGGCTGGGATGCTTCAGGACAGAACCTGTTTTGAAAAGTAACAATAAATTTGCAATTCCTTGTTTCCCATTCGGATGGATGGTCTTCCGCCTCACCGATTGATTATCCATTCACAGCATCATATCGGTTAAGCTTCAGAGCCCTGCCAGACGGGAGAAGGGACATAAATAAACAAAAAAAAAAATCATGCCAATTGTACAAATACAATAGGACTCTGATGAAAGCCCTGCCACTTGGTCTGATAAGGAAAACTCCAATAACACTCTGGGACCCAGAAAACTGTTTGATTGGCACCTCGTACCCTACTGAGGAGTTGGGTTGAACAGTAGTTTTAATGGACTCTGGATCTCAGTCTCTGTGGGCTTGCTATTGCTCGCATGGTGGATGGTGACGGAGGGGGCTGATGCTTTTTGCTGGAGCATGTGGGGGGAGAGGGTGGGAGGTTTGATGCTTTTGCTGCTGCTGCTTATGCATGGGAGGGGGGGTCTTTGGGGTTCTAATTTTTTTTTCTGTCCTTCATTCTTCAGGGCTTTTCACTGTTTTGTGGGTGCCTGTGAAGAGTAAGAATTTCAGGTTTTATAATGTATACATTATCTGATATTAAATCGAACCATTGAACCCTTGAACCCTAAATATTCACTCCGTCCACCGCTCACCCGACTAACGTACAATTTATAAAACACACTCTAGCACTTGCCAGAGTATCTTCAGTAACACCTATCGAACTTGCAACTTCTTCCACCTGTCATTGAGTGGATTCACCACCAACTGGAGGCACCCCTCCAGACAACACACTAAACTGGCATGGAAATATCAACGTTGCTTAATCACTGGTGTTAAATCTTGGAGCTTGGATCAGATGTCCTTGTGACCATAAGGGCTGGTCAGTCAGTGTGTTGAAAGCTTGAGCCTGGAGTTCGGGGTTCCATCATCTGCTAGTCCGGGGATCAATGCTCAAAGTTGAAGTGCGAATGTCAGTTGAAAGTGTGGAAATCAGATGACCGAAGCCTGGAGATTGGAAACTGGAGGCCTGTCCTGGAGTTGGAATTGGTCTGTCCATGCGTCGTGTGTGTGTGTGTGCATGGGTGGGTGGGGGGGAAAGGGGGCTTGCTTTGTTGCTTGTTGTCTTCTGTATTGATCCGCCAAGAATTGTGAGAAGTTTGTGCCAGAATATGAGGTGACATCTGCCGGCTGGCCCCAAAACTTCCCTAGGTGTGCTGTTTGCTAACACAAATGACATATTTCATTGTATGTTTTCAAAGTTCAAAGTAATTTTTATTATCAAAGTGCTCAGTTCTGGTCGCCTCATTACAAGAAGGATGTGGAAGCCATAGAAAGTGTGCAGAGGAGATTTACAAGGATGTTGCCTGGATTGGGGAGCATGCCTTATGAGAATAGGTTGAGTAAACTCGGCCTTTTCTCCTTGGAGCGACGGAGGATGAGAGGTGACCTGATAGAGGTGTACAAGATGATGAGAGGCATTGATTGTGTGGGTAGTCAGAGGCTTTTCCCCAGAGCTGAAATGGTTGCCACAATAGGACACAGGTTTAAGGTGCTGGGGAGCAGGTACAGAGGAAGATGTCAGAGGTAAGTTTTTTACGCAGAGAGTGGTGAGTGCGTGCAATGGGCTGCCGGCAATGGTGATGGAAGGGGATACAATAGGGTCTTTTAAGAGGCTTTTAGATAGGTACATGGAGCTTAGTAAAATAGAGGGCTAGAGGTAAGCCTAGTAATTTCTAAGGTAGGGACATGTTCAGCACAACTTTGTGGGCTGAAGGGCCTATGTTGTGCTGTAAGTTTTCTATGTCTATGTTTATGTCTAAGTATATTTATGTCACCATATACAACTCTGAGATTCATTTTTTGTGGACATCCATCCTCAGCAGATCTATAGAAAAGTGATTATAACAGGATCAATGAAAGATCAGCCAGACTGGAGAAGACAACAAACTGTACAAATGCAAATATAAATAAATGGCAATAAATAACAAGAACATGAGATAATGAGATAGAGTCCTTAAAGTGAGATCATTAGTTGTGGGAACATCTCAGTGACTGGGAAAGTGAGTGCAGTTATCCCCTGATAGTTGAGGGGCAGTAACTGGTTTTGAAACTGGTGGTGTAAGACCTGAGACTCTTGTACCTTCTGCCTGATGACAGCAGTGAGAAGAGAGCATGGCCTCTTTTGTTGATGTACAAGTGATAAATAAATCTGAGTCTAGATCTGAGCTCCTCACTTGACAGCGTCTTCAACACAAGGATTACATTCCTGCAGTGACTCAGAGTGATGGCTCAACATTACAATCATAAGGTCAAATAAGAATGAGCTACATTACAGACTTCAGCTACAACCCTATCCATAGTCAAAAATAGCAGCAGGCTGAGATAAGGTATACTCTATTCCCTCACGATTACCACTGGCACCCATCACCCAGGCCATGCCCTCTTCTCATTGCTACCATCACAGGGGAGATGCAGGAGCTTGAAGGCACACACTCAACCATTCAGGAATAGCGTCTTCCCCTCTGCCATCAGACATTGAGCTCATGAACACTACCTCACTAATTAATTTTCTCTTTTTGCACTAGTTACTTAATTTAACTTTTAAGATTATATGCACCTATTTCTTACTGTAATTTACAGTTTTTATTATTATGTATTGTAATGTACTGCTGTTGCAAAACAACAAATTCCATGACAGATGGCAGGGATTTTAAACGATTCTAAGTCTGATTCAGAATAAAAGGTTGGGGGGGTGAGGGAAAGGAGGTGAGCTGAAAGGTGATAGGTGAAACCAAGTGGGTTGGAAAGATAAAGGACTGGAGAGGAAGGAATCTGACAGGAGAGGAGAGTGGACCACAGGAGAAAGGGAAGGAGTGGGGACCCGGTGGGTTGGGGGGTGGGGGGAAGGATAGATAAATGAGAAGAAGTAAGAGGCCAGAGTGGGAATACAAGAGCGGAGGGATTGGAAGATTTTTCTTTATTACTGGTTGGAGAAATCTATATTCACACCATCAGGTCTGAGGCTACCCAGATGGAATATAAGCTGTTGCTCCTCCACCCTGAGGGTGACCTCATCGTGACTCAAGAGGAGGCCATGCACCATGTCGGAATGGGAATGGGAATCGGAATTAAAATGTGTGGCACCTTTAAGTTCTGCTTTAAGCAGATGGAGCGGGGGTTCTTGATGAAACGGTCCCCCAGTTTACAATGAGTCTTACCAATATGAAGGAGTTCACGTCGGGAACACCAGATTTGTAGGTGAAGAGTTGCCTCACCAAAAAACTCTGTTTGGTGCCCTGAGTG
This sequence comes from Hemitrygon akajei, assembly GCF_048418815.1. Lineage (NCBI taxonomy): Eukaryota > Metazoa > Chordata > Chondrichthyes > Myliobatiformes > Dasyatidae > Hemitrygon > Hemitrygon akajei. The sequence goes on along the minus strand of NC_133124.1, from coordinate 212,689,597 downwards.
GAGATAAGTGAGGAGGTGTAGCAGTTTGGCCACTTGCAGGGATAAGTGCTGGGAAGGAGATTAGTGGGGAGGGACGAATGGACAAGGGAACTATGGATGAAGTGATCCCTGCGGAGAGCAGAGAGTGGAGGGGAGGTAAAGATGTGCTTGGTGGAAGTATCCCTTTGAAAATATAATGAGCTGTTCGGGCCTCTGTTGGAGCCAGAGAGCATTAGGCTCCAAAGTTTTAAGAGCACTTGAACTGGTTAATTGTTGTTTAATAAGAGACATTAATCATTTAGATTTCCTTGTGTGTCTCTGGAACAATTGCTCTTTGTCATGCGGACTCCTGGTGCTTTTTAAGTTAAGCTTAAGTTTATTATGAAAAGCTCAGGGATTCCGTGTTACTTGTACTAATAAAGCAGACACCCAATTAATGCTAATCACGGGGTCCTAATTTTGAGAATGTTATGTCTCATGGTGTCGCTCAGCCGAGCCACCAAAGTTCTGCTGGAACTCTTATGAATAAACCCCAGTCACCAACTCTACACTGGAGTCTGTCTTTCCTCCATACTTGGGCTCTGACATCGCCAGCGTACTCCGTGACAGGAGGTGGCAAATTTTGTGGACAATGATATGCTGGATGTGGAGGCTTATGGGGTGGTAAACGTTCATAAGGTTCATCTTTAGGCTCCAGATAAGCACTAGAATTGCCACATCATTCACTGGAGGCAGGCTCTGTTGACTAAATTAAAAGGATGACTACTTGATAATGCAAGGAGATAAACAGGGAGAATGGCCAAAATCATTCCGATGATTAATAGGCAGGTAATGAGAACCTGAAGGTTTTCTATAGCCTTTTAAGTAGAATTTTTAGAGCTGATTAATGACTTAAGCAGAAATCAAATGAAGCTTGAAAGCCCAGCTGTGGCACTAATCAATTGTATTACATCAGTGCTTACCAGCGAAGATGACTATACCAAAGGTGCTGCCAGTGTGGAGTATATAATAACAAATAATAACAAGGTTCTAACAAAGCAAGCAGCACTGGGTAAACTTCTTAGTCAAGATGGATGGAAGCTAGACCACTGAGGGAAGGAAGTCTGAAACTTGAGATTTTCAATTACTCCGTTAGTGGTTAGCACAACACTTGACAGGGCTAATAACTGGAGTAAATTTCATGCCGCTGTCTATAAGGAGTTTGCAAGTTCTCCCCGTGGAACGCATTAGTTTCCTCCTGGTACTCTGGCTTCCTCTCACAATACAAAGACGTACCAGCTAGCAAGTTAATTGGCCCGTGATTAGGCTAACGTTAAGTTGGGAGTTGTTGGGCAGTACGGCCATGCAGTGACTCCACAGATTAGTAAACGCGGAGTAGATAATAATGAATAATAAAGAGTACAAACAAAGCAGACGGTGCTGGGTACGTTTCTTCATCAGGATGGATAGAACCCAGGCCACTGAGGGGAGAAAATCTGAAACAGGAGATTTTCAAATTCTCCATCAGTACAAGGTGAACACTAGAGTATTAAGATTGTGGAGAGGTTGCATACTCATTCAGAATGGAGAGGAGGATAATCTCTCCTGGCACTCTTCCCTTTCCCTTTCAATCCAGGTGAAGGACCTCAGCCTGAAATGTTAAGTGTCCATTTCACTTAAAGATACTTGTTGATCTGCAGAGATCTTCCAGTGCCTTGTTTATTGCTCCAAGTTGCAGAGTCTGCAGTCCCATATGTCTACAGGACAAACCTTGTTGTCAATGGAGGGGAGGATTTTCGAAGCAATAATTTTTCAAAATGTTTGGATATGGTCCAAGTGCAGAGAGAGAGAGATGCTGAGGTGGGTCAATAGTTCTCTGACTTTAATGAGAGCTGTTGCAGAGCTTAAAGGAAAAGAGAAACAATAAACGCTGGGCCAACAGGGCTATTAACTAAAACTTTCAAAATGAAAATTATTGCCAAGACTGCGGCTGGAAACAATAACTAATTCTAAATGAATATTGCTCCTTGACAGCGGTAATTGAAAATGCAGTCTTCTTTCCCAGACAAGGATGAGGGTAGGTAGGGAGTGTAAACGTTGCTGTGTTTTTGGTCAAGTCTTGACAAGACTAGAACAAAAAGAAGGGAGGTAAATACCATGATAATGAAACACTAATTAGCTGGAAAGTGCATATTCACGAGTGCAATTGCCGAACCTGCTACGTCAGTGCAGATGTGTAGACCCCGCAGTAGAGTCCGTGGTTATGACATCATTCATACATCATTGAATGCCTGGACTCCATAGCATGGGGGATGTGGACCAGCTGGTATCCAGGTTGTAAACACAAGAGATTCTGCGGATGCTGGAAATCCAGAATAACACGCACAAAATGCAGAAGGAACTCAGCAGATCTGGCAGCATTTGTGGAAAGGAATAAAGAACCAACGTTTCAGAACTGGAAAGGAAGGGGGAAGCCAGAACCTTTGCAGATTAGGTTGTTTTGTTCTTTTCTGACCACGCAGAAATGAAGGGTCAAATATCATCAGTCTATGAGTATATTATCAGACAGTTGAATAAGTCAGAACTAATCAAGGAATGTCATGACAGGTTTGTAAAACAGACAAGATATTTTACTAACTTGCCGGAGTATCTGAGACAAAGGCTACTGTGTGGCTAATGTGTATAATTTAGCCGGATATGAACTTACTAAAGCTTATTTCATATAAATCTTATCACCAGGTTGAAGTATTATGGATTAAAGGGTTGTGGCAACATTTATTACCAGCAATAAAATTGTGGAGTGCTGACTATTAGCTGAGATACATTGAAAGGAGCTCATGAATATTTATGGAGATGGCTGCCAGTGACTAGTGATGTTCTGCAGGGGCTGATGTTGGGACCGCTTCTTTTAATGTTATATTTCAATGATTCAATGATTGGATGATGGAATTGATTGCTTTCTGGCTAAGTTTGCAGATGATACAAAGATAGGTGGAGGGGCGGGTAGTGTTGAGGAAACAGGGAGACTGCAGAAAGACTTAGACAGATTAGGAGAATGGGCAAAAGTATGGCATGTAGAATATAGTGTAAGGAAGTATATGGTCATGCACTTTAATAGAAGGAACAAAAGCATAGACTATTTTCTAAATGGAGAGAAAATTCAAAAATCTGAGGTTCAAAAAAGACTTGGGAGTCCTCACACAGGATTCCCTAAGAGTTAAATTGCAGGTGTGTTGGCGCGTGGCCTAGTGGATAAGGCATCAGTCTAATGATCTGAAGGTCTCTGGTTTGAGCCTCAGCTGAGGCAGCGTGTTTGTGTCCTTGAGCAAGGCACTTAACAACACATTGCTCTGCGACAACACCAGTGCCAAGCTGCTTGGGTCCTAGTGCCCTTCCCTTGGACAACATCGGTGGCGTGGAGAGGTGGCATTGTTGGTCTCCCATACAACCCTGCCCAGGCGCAAATCCAACGGATGCCTATAAGTTGCAGGTTGAGTCAGTGGTGAGGAAGGCAAATACAATCTGAAAGGTCTGCGGGTGGCATGCAGTCACGGAGATCGTGACTGCACGGAGATACCATGGAGATAGAGCAACAGTGAGGGATCCCTGATTACCTGTATACCTTTGACTTCTTCGGAGGTGACATTCTAATGACACTACACCACAGTACAGGCCTTTTGGCCCATAGTGCCAATTTTTGACCTACTCTAAGATGAACCTAACCCTTTCCTCCCACATAGCCCCCATTCTTCTCACATCTATGTGGCTACTTAAGAGTTTCTTAAGTGCGCCTAACATATCTGGCTCTAGTACCACCCCTGGCAGGGCGTTTCATGCGCTCACTACTCCCTGTGTAAAAAAACATACCTCTGACATCTCCTTGTACCTTCCTCCAATCATCTTAAAGCTATGCCCCTCATATTAGCCATTTCTCTACTTGGAAAATGTATCTGGTTCTCCACTCAATCTGTGCCTCTTATAATCTCATACACCTCCATGAAGTTACCTCTCCTCCTTCTTCGCTCCAAAGAGGGAAGTCCCAGCTCACTCAACCTATTTAAGCCAATCTCTGCATAATGATTCCACAATCACCCTATTGATACTGAGCAGGTAAAATCCCAGAAACAGTATTTCAGCAAATCTTGCTGCATTGAATTAATATTGCATTTATGGTCTCAGTAAAGTCTTAGATGAAATAAGTTAAAAACATAGTCGAAAAGCAAGCTGAAGCAGTGATCAGGTGGTCAGCAATCAGACATCTGCACAGCTCCCAAAGCCGGGGTTCCCAACCATTTTTATGCCATGGAGCCTTACCATTGGCCGAGGGGTCCATGGTCCCCAGATACGGAACCCCTCTCTCAAAGAAACCAGCTCAGCTGAACGCAGCTCCTGATAGGTGACGAGTGCCACACCTTAAAGATACAGTCACCTTGACAGCCACACAGTGGCAACATGCATCACATCTACTGTGCAGGAGAGAGAGAGCTGCAAGGATTTTCTAAGAGTGTGTTCAAGTCCCAATAAGCAAGATATATGGCAGGTGGGAATGGTCTTTGTGGAATTGAATTCCGATCACTGCCGCTGTAAATTGTTACACTAGCCATTATGTTACCGTAGCGACAACCCCCAGATTCCACCACTCACTGACACGCTAAGACATTGCCCAAATTAATTCGCTAACCCAAATGTCTTTGTGATGTGGGTGGAATTCAGAGCACCCAAGGGAGACCCACACAGGAACAATGTGCAGTCTCCACATGGGAGGACATCCTTTCAGGATCTTTGCTGTTGCCACCCAGGAGTATTAGAACATTGAAATCCACCTACGAGGTCTGCACGCACTCAGCACAAGGGAGTCTTGCATCTGCAAAGAAATACACAATTCTCCATCAAGGCAGCCTACAGAGAAGAAGCCATCACTCCGACACAGCGATGTCAAGAAAACAACCTCCCCCTCAATGTTGCAAAAACAAAGGAGCTGGTTGTGGACTACAGGAGGAATGGAGATAAGCTAACCCTTATTAACATCAATGGATCTGGGGTTGAGAGGGTGAACAGCTTTAAGTTCCTCGGCATACATATCACTAAGGATCTCGCGTGGTCCGTACATATTGGCTGTGTGGTGAAAAAAGAACAGCAGCACCTTTTTTCACCTCAGACAGTTGAGGAAGTTTGGCATGGACCCCCAAATCCTAAGAACTTTCTACAGGGGCACAATTGAGACCATCCTGACTGGCTGCATCACTGCCTGGTTTGGGAACTGTAGTTCCCTCAATCGCAGGACTCTGCAGACAGTGCATCTGTAGATGTGAACTTCCCACTATTCAGGACATATATAAAGACAGATGTGTAAAAAGGCCCAAAGGTTCTTTGGGGACTGAAGTCACCCCAATAACAAACTGTTCCAGCTGCTGCCATCTGGGAAACAGTACCACAGCAAAAAAAAACAGGACCAACAGGCTCCAGGACAGCTTCTTCCACCAGGTCATCAGACTGATTAATTCATGATGATACAAATGCATTTCTATGTTATATTGACTGTCCTGTTGTACATACTATTTATTACAAATTATTATAAATTGTACATTGCACATTTAGACATAGATATAATGTAAAGATTTTTACTCCTCATGTACAAACCCCATTTCCAGAAAAGTTGGGATGTTTTCCAAAATGCAATAAAAACAAAAATCTGTGATATGTTAATTCACGTGAACCTTTATTTAACTGACAAAAGTACAAAGAAAAGATTTTCAATAGTTTTGCTGACCAACTTAATTGTCTTTTGTAAATATACACAAATTTAGAATTTGATGGCTGCAACACACTCAACAAAAGTTGGGACAAAGGCATGTTTACCATTGTGTTACATCACCTTTCCTTTTAATAACACTTTTTAATCATTTTGGAACTGAGGATACCAATTGTAGTAGATTTGCAATTGGAAATTTTGTCCATTCTTGCTTGATCTAAGACTTCAGCTGCTCAACAGTCCGTGGCCTCCGTTGTCTGATTCTCCTCTTCATGATGCGCCATACATTCTCAATAGGAGATAGATCTGGACTGGCAGCAGGCCAGTCAAGCACACGCACTCTGTGTCTACAAAGCCACGCTGTTGTAACCTGTGCAGAATGTGGTCTGGCATTGTCCTGCTGAAATAAGCATGGACGTCCCGGGAAGAGACGTCGCCTTGATGGCAACATATGTCTCTCTAAGATCCTAATATATGCCCCAGAGTCAATGGTACCTTCACATAGATGCAACTTACCCATGCCGTGGGCACTGATGCACCCCCATACCATCACAGATGCTGGCTTTTGCACCTTTCGCTAATAACAATCAGGATGGTCGTTTACATCTTTGGCACGGAGAACTCAACGCCCGTTTTTTCCAAAAACTAGCTGAAATGTGGACTCATCTGACCACAGTGCACGGTTCCACAGTCTTTCGGTCCATCTGAGATGAGCTCAGGCCCAGAGAATTCACCGGCGTTTCTGCATAGAGTTGATGTATGGCTTCCTCCTTGCGTAATACAGTTTCAAGTTGCATTTTTTGGATGCAGTGATGGACTGTGCTAAGTGACAATGGTTTTCCGAAGTACTCGCAAGCCCAGGTAGATAGATAGATAGATAGATAGATAGATAGATAGATAGATAGATACTTTATTCATCCCCATGGGGAAATTCAACTTTTTTCCAATGTCCCATACACTTGTTGTAGCAAAACTAATTACATACAATACTTAACTCAGTAAAAAATATGATATGCATCTAAATCACTATCTCAAAAAGCATTAATAATAGCTTTTAAAAAGTTCTTAAGTCCTGGTGGTAGAATTGTAAAGCCTAATGGCATTGGGGAGTATTGACCTCTTCATCCTGTCTGAGGAGCATTGCATCGATAGTAACCTGTCGCTGAAACTGCTTCTCTGTCTCTGGATGGTGCTATGTAGAGGATGTTCAGAGTTATCCATAATTGACCGTAGCCTACTCAGCGCCCTTCGCTCAGCTACCGATGTTAAACTCTCCAGTACTTTGCCCACGACAGAGCCCGCCTTCCTTACCAGCTTATTAAGACGTGAGGCGTCCCTCTTCTTAATGCTTCCTCCCCAACACGCCACCACAAAGAAGAGGGCGCTCTCCACAACTGACCTATAGAACATCTTCAGCATCTCACTACAGACATTGAGCTATAATATAATATAATTGAGCTATATTATAGGTGGCTATAATTGTCACAGTAGCATGACGGTTTCTTAGGCAGTGCTGCCTGAAGGCTCGAAGATCACGCGCATTCAACAGTGGTTTCCAACCTTGCCCTTTACGCACTGAGATGTCTCTGAATTCTCTGAATCTTTTCACAATATTATGTACTGTAGATGTTGAAAGACCTTAATTCTCTGCAATCTTGCGTTGGGGAATGTTCCTTTTGAACTGACTAACAATTCTCACGAATTTTGGCACAAAGGGTTGAGCCACGACCCATCCTTGCTTGCAAAGACTGAGCCTTTGATGGACGCTACTTTTATACCCAGTCATGATACCTCACCTGCTACCAATTAGCCTGCTTAATGTGGAGTCTTCCAAACCAGTGTTACTTTTCAAACTTATTTTAACTCTGTCCCAACTTTTGTTGAGTGTGTTGCAGCCATCAAATTCTAAATTTGTGTATATTTACAAAATACAATTAAGTTGGTCAGTAAAACTATTGAAAATCTTTTCTTTGTACTTTAGACAGTTAAATAAGGGTTTATGTGAATTAACATATCACAAATTTTTGTTTTTATTGCATTTTGGAAAATATCCCAACTTTTCTGGAAATGGGGCTTGTATATGAAGGATGTAGGTAATACAATCAATTCAATTCAATTCAACAATTCTTCTTGTAATCGACAATCGGTTTTCCAGTTAGAACACAGAAATCCTTCCTGTTGTCTGTGAATTAAGCAGAGTGTTCATTAGCACAGCATTTGGTAGCCTACAGTCATGTGAAGCAGAGAGCCTGTGATAAGACCATAAGATATAGGAGCAGAACTAGGCCATTCAGCCCATCAGTATTTCTCCACCAGTCAATCATGTCTGATTTGTTCAATCCCATTCTCCCACATTAATCCTTAACCCCTTTATCAATCAAGAACATATCAATCTCTGCCTTAAATACACCCAGTGACTTCAACTCCACAGTGTTATGTATATAATATTTCAGTAATATTTGAGTAATTTTCTAAATATGTTGTTGTTTAAGCATTATTTGTTTAAATAATTCATTATGGGTTATATGTATAAATACGTGAATTGCATACGTCGTCACACTACCACATGATCCATGTGCGCCTTGCTTAAAGTAAACACAAAGTCAGGCTCACATTTCAAACTCCATGTCTTCATTTGAATTAATTTAATGCATTAAAGTTACCAAACATAACACACTCTGTGGCAATGAATTCTACATGTTTACCAACTTCTAGATGAAGAAATTCCTCCTTATCTCAGTTCTCGAGGGACATCGCTGAGGCTCTGTCCTTGAATCTTAGATTCTCCTACTAGTGGAAACACCCTCTCCACATCCATTCTATCCAAGCTTTTCAGTATCTGATAGGTTTCAATGAGATTTCCATCATTTTTCTGAGCTCCATTGACAGCAGGCCCAGAGATATCAAATACTCTTCATAAGCTAAGCTAGAGGTCGGCGAAATCTGAAGGACAAAGACGAAGGTTGAACTTGAGCAAGTCCAAGGTAAATGTGCCATGGTCAAAGGCCATGGGTCATCTTCTCAGAGATTAGAAGCCTGATGCCTTTGTGTCTATGGGATCATCCAGTGGCCAGGGTATCCAGACTCCCCATTTTCTTTGTTTCTTGTCTGTTGTTGACAAGATGCCACTGGTCTCTATAATATCTGCTTTTGTACCCCTGAACCAGTGAACACATTGGTCTTTGATAAAGATCTCACAACTCTAAAGACTCCTGGGCAAAGAAAGAAAAATTGCTTTAGATCAAAATTTTGATGACAATAAAACTGAATGAAACTTCTTCAAAATTGGATTGAAACATAGTTTCTGAAAATAGAGAAAAGAAATGCAAATAATCATTCCATGGTCAATATGTTTCTGCATGAAATATTTCAAATGGAATTGGTGATGAGTTAACTTCATATCAGCAGGGTGAGAAAAACAAATTGCAGAACTTTGCACGTCCAAGTTGAAGAATTAATTCTACTATAAGAAATTGGGATAGCTGGGAATATATAATCTCTATTTGTGAAAAGCAATTTCCACCTCTTTTATATCTAAATGCGGAATTATCCTTTGCCTTTGTCCTTGTCGGCACTGCAAGGGCATCATGAGCTTTGTTCCAACCAAGCTGCAGGGGTGCACCACCATGCAGTAATTGAAGTATTCCACAGCACATAGATTTGTTGCTATGCAGTTGGAATTTTCTTTTATATAATGTCAATATAATTTTGAAATTATGCTAATACAATTGTAATTAATTATATGTTAATAAATATAATCCATAAATTTTCAAAACAATAAACATCCCACAAACTTTACTTTGAAATCTTTTAGAGCTTCAATGTACTTACATTGTTAGTGTTACAAATTGCAATACTGTTCACTCTTAATAAACTGCCAGCCTGGAGATCACCAAAGGGATATACAAAAATGAAACATTTGAAGTGCTGTGCTGTTCTTAGGCCATGTGAAAATTTCCTAGCTAGAGCAATGGTTGGTCCGCACAACAGTAAACAAAATTAGAGGGAATGTGGAATGAGACAGTGGAAGCACTCTTCTGGATGCTCCACTGTTAGACCATAAGACCATAGGACAGGAGCAAAATTAGGTCTTTCGGCCCATCAAATCTGCTACACTATTCCATCATGGCCGATCCTTGATCCTACTCAACCCCATTCACCTGCCTTCTCGCCATATCCTTTGTTGCACTGACTGATCAGGAAGCAATCAACTTCCGCCTTAAATATACGCATGGACTTGGAACCTGGCCACCACTGTAGTCTATGGCAGAGCATTCCACAGGTTTACTACTCTCTGGTTAAAAAAATTCCTCCTTACCACTGTTCTAAAGGGTCGCCTCTCAATTTTGAGGCTGTGCCCTCTAGTTCTGGATACCCTCAGCATAGAAAACATCCTCTCCACATCCATCCTATCTAATCCTTTCAACATTCAGTAAGTTTCAATGAGATCCCCCCATATTCTTCTAAATTCCAATGAGTACAGGCCCAAAGCTGCCAAACACTCCTCATATGTTAACCACTTCATTCCCAGAATTATCCTCATGAACCTCCTCTGGACTATCTCCAATGCCAATACATCCTTTCTGAGATAAGGGGCCCAAAACTGTTGACAATGCTCCAAGTGTGGCCTGAATAGTGTCTTTTAAGCCTCAACATTATCTCCTTGTTTTTATATTCTATTCCTCCTGAAATTAATGCCACCATTGCATTTGCCTTCTTTACCACAGACTCAACCTGTGAATTAATCTTCTGAGAGTCCTGCACGAGGACTCCTAAGACCCTCTGCACCTCTGATGTTTGAACCTTCTCCCCATTTAGATAGTGGTTCACACTATTTGAAAAATAGAGGACTATGGGTAAGTCTAGGTAGTTCTAAGGTAAGGACATGTTCGGCACAGCTTTGTGGGCTGAAGGGCCTGTACTGTGCTGTAGGTTTTCTATGTTTCTATTGTTCTTTTTACCAAAATGCATTATCATACATTTCCTAACATTGGATTCCATCTGCAAAATGTGCCCATTCTTCCAATTTGTCTAAGTCCTGCTGCAATCACATTGCCTTCCTCAGCACTACCTACCCCTCCACCTGTCTTCATATCATCCACACTTTGCCACAAAGCCATCAATTCCATTATCTAAAACATTGAAAAACAATGTGAAAAGTAGTGGTCCCAATACTGACCCCTGGGGGAACACCTCTAGTCACTGGCAGCCAACCAGAAAAGGCCCCTTTTCTCCCCACACGCTGCCTCCTTCCTGTCAGCCATTCTGCAATCCATGGTAGTATCTTCCTGAAATGCCATTGGATTTTATCTTGTTAAGCAGCCTCATGCGTGGGACCTTATCAAATGCCTTCTGAAAATTCAAGTAAATGACATTCACTGCATCTCCTTTGTCTAGCCTGCTTGTTACTTCCTCAAAGAACTCTAACAGATTTGTCAGGCCAGCTTTCCCTTTACAGAAACCATGCTGACTTTAACTTATTTTATCAATAGTCTCCAAGTACTGCAAAACCTCATCCTTAATAGAAGATTCCATCACTTTCTCAACCACTGAGGTTAGGCTAACTGGCCTGTAATTTCCTTTCTTTTGCCTTCCTCCCTTCTTAAATAGTGAAGTGACATTTGCAATCTTCCAATCCTCTGGGACCACCACCTATGTCTTCCCGCCTGTCCTTTTGATATAAAGTATATCCTTTGATGTTAAGCTCCCAACTATGGCCTTCTTTGAGCCAAGACTCAGTGATGAGCACAGTGTCACACCGACCAATCCCTAAGTGTGTAATGAGTTTGTCCATCTTATTCTGAATACTACACATATTTAAATACAGCACCTTCAGTTCTTCATTCTTCACCCTTTCGAATTTTGCTTCTGTGGTACAATTTAACTCTGCTCTGTCTGTATTTTTACCCATTCATTGGCTTGTCCTTCCTTACATTCATGTTACACCCATCATCTACTTGTAAACCTGTTGGCTCATCCTCAGCTGTATCATACTGCTTCCCATCTCCCTGCCATATTAGTTTAAACTTATTTGTTGACTTATGAGATCTGTGGGTGCAAGAGACCATCTGCTCTCAGTGGAAGAGTAGGACAGATATTGGAGCGCATTTTAATCCAGTCACGTTCAGTGGTTTGTTGGCATCTGCTGGACATTGATTGGCAGGCCGGAGCTGCCAGAGGAAACCCACGCGGTCATGAGGAGAATGTACAAACATCTTACAGGCCGAGCAGGATTGAACCCGGGTCACTGGCATTGCAACAGCGTTACGCCAGAGTGGCACCCAATTCCCATTACTTCTCACTTAATCAACATTGAAGCGAATCCAATGACTTGTCCTGCACAGCTGTCTGTGCCAATACACTTCACGGATTCACCACCCTCTGGCTAAAGATGTTCCTCCTCTAAAGGGACATTCCTTTATTCTGAGGCCGTGCCCTTTGGTCCTAGACTCCTCCATATAGGAAACATCCTCTCCATGTTCACTCTGTTTAGGTCTCAATATTCAGTAGGTTTCAATGAGATCCTTCCTCATTCTTCTGAATTCCAGTGAGTACAGGCCCAGAGCCATGAAGCACTCCTCATACGTTGACCTTTCATCTTTAACGAGGTGAATGCCATTCAGTCCTTTGAACCTCTTCCTCCACATTAAAATCATGGCTGGTCTTTAACCTCTGTAGTATTCCCTGCACCACCCATTTGTTTTCTGTTTACACCTAGGTGTAGTTATGCATGGCATCATCTGCCTGGAGGCTACACAAGCCAAAAGCTTTTCAGTGTATCTCAGTACACATAACAATAATTAACCATTAACAATAAATGAATGTGCCTAAATGTACAAATCTGTGATGGAACACAGCTATTGAGTCTCCACAGACATTTTAGTTGAGAATGGCAAATATTCTCCAGTCATGAGAATATTTAGCATTCTTTATTTGCATAATTTCTCCTATTCTCAGTCCAAATTAGCCTGTCCTTTATTCTGCAACTCTAGCTATAGATAACCCACCATCCCTGGAACTGGTCTGGTAAATCTTCACCATATTCTGTACCTCAGAATTTCACTGTGGAAAGAACTGTCTGTCTCAGGTAAGGGTCAGATTAAAGGAGGAGGTCCGGAAAATAGAATATAGGAGTTAGGAAGGAAGCTGAGAAGCAGGACCGCAGGGGTAGTAATCTCAGGATTGCTGCCTGTACCACATGACAGTGAGGACAGGAATAGAATGAGGTGGCGGGTAAATGTGCAGCTGAAGAATTGGAGCAGGGATTCAGATTTCTGGATAATTGGGACCCTTTCTAGGGCAGGTAGCACCTATACAAAAGGGATAGGCTGCACTTGAATCTGAGGGGGACCAATATCCTTGCGGGCAGGTTTACTAGAGCTGTTGGGAGTGGTTTAAACTAACATAGCAGGGGGATGGGAACCAGTATGATAGAGCTGAGGATGAGCTGACAGGTTTACAAGCAGATGATGTATTACGTAATACGAATGCAAGGAAGGACAAGCCAATGATTGGGTACAACTGCAGACAGAACAAAGAGTTAAGTTGTACCACAGAAGCAAAATTCATAAGGGCAAAGAATGCAGGACTGAGGGTGGTGTATTTAAATGCACGTAACATTTGGAATAAGGTGGACAAACTCGTGGCACAATTAGAGATCAGTCGGTATGACGCTGTGGGCATGACTGAGCCGTGGCTGGAAGAGGGTCATAGTTGGGAGCTTAACATCAACGGATATATTTTGTATCGAAAGGACAGGCAGGAAGGCATAGGCGGTGGTGTGGCTCTATTGGTAAGAGATGGAATTACATCTTTAGAAAGAGGTGGCATAGGGTCAGAGAGTGTTGAATTTTTGTGGGTGGAGTTAAGAAACTGCAAAGGTAAAAGAAACTATTATGGGAATCATATATAGGCCTCCAAATAGAAGCCAAGCTATAGGGTTGAGATTGCAAAGGGAGCTGGCAAGGGCATGTAATAAGGGTAATGTCACAATTGTAATGGAGGACTTCAATATGCAAGGGAATTGGGAAAATCAGGTTGGTTTCAGATCCCAAGAGAGGGAATTTGTTGAACGCATATAAGATGGCTTTTTAGAGTGGCTTGTGCTCAAGTTTACTACAGGAAAGGTTATCTTAGGTAGGGTGTTGTGTAATAACCCAGATCTTATTAGGGAGATTAATGTAAAGGAACCCTTAGGAGACAGTGATCATAATATGATTGAAATCATACTGCACTTTGAGTGGGAGAAACGTAAGTCACATGTATCAGTATTGCCATGGAATAAATTGAATTATCGAGGCATAATGGAAGAGCTTGCTCAGGAGGGTGATACTGACCGGGTCGAAGGCAAGACAGAGATGGCTGAAGTTTCAGGGAACAGTTCACAAGGCAGAGGATAGAAATGTCCCACAGAAGAAGGAGTTCTCAAATGGCAGGGCTAGGCAACCGTGGCTGACAAAGGAAGTTAAAGACTGCATAAAAGCCAGGGAAAGGGCATATGAGGTAGTAAAAGTGAGTGGGAAGTTGGATGATTGGGAAACTTTTTAAATCCAACAAAAGGGAACTAAAAAATGCTATAGGAATGGAAAAGATGAAATATGAGGGCAATGTAGCCAATAATATAAAGAAGAAGAAGAAAGCCCTTAACTCTGAGTGGAGTCATCGGGACGCCATAGTGACAGCGTTTTTTTAGTAGGTTTTCTTATTTTTACAAGGCCAAGTTGCTAGCTCGACGCTCAACCCAGCACGAATGAAAGGGAACCGGCTGGACTCGAACTTGGAGCCTTCACTCCGAAGTCCGGCACTGATGCCACTACGCCACCAGCCAGCTCAATAATATGAAGCAGAATACTAAAAGTTTTTTCAGTTATATAAAGAATAAAAGGGAGGTAGGAGTTGATATTAGACCATTGGAAAATGATGCTGGTGAGGTAATATGGGTGACACAGAAATGGAAGATAAATTTAGTAAGTACTGTGCTTCAGTCTTCACTGAGGAAGACACTAACAGTGTGCCAGAGGTTCGTGAGTGTCAGGGAGCAGGAGTGAGTGCCATTGCTATTACAAAGGAAAAAGTGCTAGGCAAACTCTTAAGGTCTTGAGATGGATAAGTCACCGGGACCAGATGGACTACATCCCAGAAACTTGAGAGAGGTTGCTGAAGAGATAATGGATGCATTAGTCATGATCTTTCAATAATCACTTGATTCGAGTATGGTCCCTGAAGGTCTGGAAAATTGCAAATATCACTCCAATCTTTAAGAAAGAAAGAAGGCAAAAGAGAGGAAATTATAAGCCAGTTAGCCGAACCTCAGTGGTTGAGGAAGTGTTGGAGTCCATTATTGAGGACGAGGTTTCAGCGTACCTGAAGACTAATGATAAAATAAGTCAAAGTCAGCATAGTTTCTGTAAAGGGAAACCTTGCCTGACAAATCTACTTGAATTCTTCGAGGAAGTAACAAGCAGGTTGGACAAAGGAGAGGCAGTAGATGTCAGTTTCAGAAGGCATTTGAAAAAGGTGCCTCACATGAGGCTGTTTAACAAGATAAAATCCTGTGGCGTTACAGGAAAGTTGGGTAGAGGAATGGCTGACAGGCAGGAGATAGCGAGTGGGAATAAAGGGGACCTTTTCTGGTTGGCTGCCGGTGGCTAGTGGTGTTCCTCAGGAGTCAGTATTGGGACCGCAACTTTTTACATTGTCTGTCAGTGATTTAGACAGTGGAACTGACAGACAGGCTGTGTCTGTGGTGGATAAGGCAAATGCAAAGGCATTTATTTCAAGAGGAATAGAATATAAAAACAAGGAGATAATGCTGAGGCTTTACAAGACATTAGTCAGGCCACACTTGGAGCATTGTCAGCAATCTTGGGCCCCTTATCTCAAAAAGGATGTGTAGTCATTGGAGAGAGTCCAGAGGAAGTTCTCGGGGATATTTCTGGGAATGCAGGGGTTAACATATGAGGAGCGTTTGGCAGCTTTGGGCCTGTACTCACTGGAATTTAGAAGAATGCTGTGTTGGGGGCGGGGGTGGATTTCATTGAAACCTACCAAATGTTGAAAGCACTAAATAAGGTGGATGTGGAAATATCCAGAACTAGAGGCCATAGCCTCAAAATTGAGGGGTGACCGCTTTAGAACAGAAGTAAGAGGGATTTTGAAAGAGTGGTGAATCAGTGGAATGCTCTGCCACAGACAGTGGTGGAGACCAAGACCATGGGTATATTTAAAGTGGAAGTTGATAGATTCCTGATTGGTCAGGGCAACAAAGGATATGGTGAGAGAGCAGGAGTATGGAGTTGAATGGGATCCAGGATCAGCCATGATGAAACGGCGGAGCAGACTTGATGGGCTAAATGGCCTAATTCTACTCCTATGTCTTATGGTCTTATGATCTATCTTAGTGTATCTTAAAAGTCTGCACAATATCACTGGCTGAAGGGTCTGTACTCTGCTTTAATGCTTTTTGTTCTATCTTGCACCTTTCGCATCAAACATGGACATATTCTCAGTGGCCACTTTATTGGTTGCCTCCTGTACTTAATAAAGTGGCCTCTGAGTGTATGCTTGCTGTCTTCTGCTGCTGAGGCCCATCCACTTCAAGGTTCAATGTGTTGTGTGTTCAGAGATGCTCTTCTGTGCACCACTGTTGTAACGTGTGGTTATTTGAGTTACTGTCACCTTCCTGTCAGCTTGAACCAGTCTGGCCATTCTCCTCTGACCTCTCTCATTAACAAGATGTTTTTGCCCACAGAACTGCCGCTCACTGGATTTTTTTTGCTTTTTGCACCATTCTCTGTAAACTGTAGAGACTGTTGTCGGTAAAAATCCCAGGAGATCAGCAGTTTCTGAGATACTCAAACCACCCCATCTGGCACCAACAATCATTCCATGATCAAATTCACTGAGATCACACTTCTGCCCCATTTTGATGCTTTGGCCAAAAACAACAACTGAACCTCTTGACCGTATCTGCATGCATTGAGTTGCTGCCTCATGTTTGGCAAATTAGCAGTTTGCATTAACGAGCAGGTGCACAGGTGTACTTAATACTGTAACCACTGAGTGTGTACAAACATCGTCTGCGTACTCCATCCCAGTGACTGTGATCTGACAGGTTTTGTTTCTGAAGTTGGGCAAGATAGAAAGGTTGAAAAGTTTCCCATTCCTCCTGTAGCTTCACTCCACTCCAACAGGAAGCTTGTGAGAGATAATGAGCGAGACTGAGAGAAGCATCAGGTTCAAGACACAGTTTTATTTGACGCTATTCTGGACCTCTTCTTGTCTCATTGGCTAATATCGTGGTCTGTACGTCTTCCTGTAGCAGATGCAGGATGGATCAATAGCAATGAATTGGTAGAGCTGTGTTCACAGGAACAAAAATTTCATTACTACAAGTAATATCATTAACAACTCATAAATTTGCACCTTACAGGCATAGAGGATGCAACAATGTGAAGGCTGCAGGAAGGGGGATTTTTCTTTCTGAAAATTTAATTGCATCCATGGTAGTTGGTTAAATTACTGAATTATATGATAGCACCAACAGTCCTTTGAGCATAGAACATTACAGCACAGTACAGTCCCTTCGATCCACCATATTGTGTCAAACTTTTAACCTGCTCTAACCCTGCTTTCCTACACAGCCCTCCATTTCTCTGTCGTTCTCGAGCCTGACTTTCATAAATGTCCCTTATGTATCAGCCTCTACCACCAGCCCTGGCAGGGCCACTCTGTAAAAAACTCTTTCCTTTGACAGTTGCATAAGATGATGAGTGGCATTAATCATGTGGATAGCCAGAGGCTTGTTTCCAGGGCTGAAATGGCTAATACGAGGGGGCATAGTTTTAAGGCGCTTAGAAATAAGTACAGAGGGGATGTCAGGGGTAAATTTTTCACACAGAGAGTGGTAGGTGCATGGAACGCAATGCTGTTGGCTGTGGTAGTGGATACAATAGGGTCTTTTAAGAGCCTCTTAGATACATACATGGAGCTTAGAAAAATAGAGGGCTATGCGGTAGGGAAATTCTAGGCAGTTTCTAGAATAGGTTACATGGTCGGCACAACATTGTGGGCCAAAGGGCCTGTAATGTGCTGTAGATTTCTGTGTTCTACACTCTATGTTCTATGCTCTGTGTTCTATCCCCTTTTAGAATCATAGAATCATAGAAATCTAGAAATTACCCTACCACATAGCCCTCTATTTTCCTAAGCTTGATGTACCTATCTAAGTACTTTCCTCCAATCAGGTTAAAATTATGCCTCAATGCGTTCACCATTTTTGCTCTGGGAAAAAGTCTCTGGCCATCCATTCGATTTCTGCCTCATATCATTTTTTGCACCTGCATCCTTAATATGAGCCTGGGAGTGTTTTACAATGGTCCCTTCTATTTCCTCTGTTATGGAGGGAGTACAGCATGGTCACAAGGGAACACACTTCATTACTGTGTGGTATGGAAACTGCACTGCATTGGACAAGGGGGCTCTACAGCGGGCCGCTAAAATGGTGCAACGAATCCCCGGCACCAGCCCACCCGCCATTAAGGACGTTTACACAAATAGGTGGTAGAAGGAAGCCCAATGTATCACCTGCCTCCCCTCCCTACCATCGAGGAAACATATACAGAAAAAGGCCAGCAATATCATCAAGAATCTCACCCACCATGCTCATGGACTGTTTGTCCCACTGCCAGCAAGGAAGAGGCTGCCCAGCACCCACACCAGGATCACCAGGCTCAGAAAGAGTTATTTTCCCCAAGCCGTCAGGCTGATAAGCAGCTCCACACATTGACACTCCTCACCACCACTGCTTTGTCACTTCCTGTCAGAGTTATCAGGGGAACATGAGGGGAAACTTTTTCACCCAGAGGGAGGTGTGAGTGTTGAACGAGCTGCCAGTGCGAGTGGTGCAGGCTAGCTCCGATTTCAATGTTTAAGAGAAGTTTGGATATGTAGATGGATGATAGGGGTACAGTATAGGGGGCTATGGTCTTGGTGCAGGTCGATGGGAGTAGACAATTCAAATGGTTTGGCATGGACTGATTCTGTACTGTACTTTTCTATGACTCTATACTCCAGTAACTAGCGTCGCTTTACGTATGTACAATCAGTCTATTTATAGAAGCTAATCTTATCAGTGTACATTTGTTATGTTTTTATTGTATTCTTTATGCTTCTTGTGGTTTTTTTTATGCTGTACTGGATCTGTAGCTGCAACCATTTTGTTCTTACATTTGTGCACCGATGGGTAACAGTAAACAGTTTTGAATCTTGAAGTAACTAGAGGAAGGCTAGCTGAAGCATCAATCCTGATACACAACTCATCATTCACGAGGCAACTCTGCCTGTCGTGTAGTCCTTCCCACAGTCCCGGCTGCAGTGAAACATGCAGACTTACAAGGGAAAGATCGCTCTACAAAAATACATCATGTTGAAACTCAGACAGCCCAATATTTCACACAGATCAGATGCTTCACGCATCATCAGAGCTTAGGGTCAGGGGATGCTGGAATCTGGAGCAACACACAATCCGCCGGAGGAACTCGGCAGGTCAAGCAGCCTCTCTGGGGAAGAAAGAAATTCTAGACATATCAGGCCGAAAACCTGTGTCAGGACTGACAGTAGAGAAGCAATATGACTGGCGGGGTGGGGGTAACACACACAAAATGGTGGAGGAACTCAGCCAGTCAGGCGGCATCTATGGAGAGGAATAAACAGTTGACAAATCAGGCAGAGACTCTTTACCAAGACTGGAAACAGAAGGAGGAAGAAGCAGAATAAGAAGATGGAGGGAGGGGAGGACTACATGATGGCAGGTGATAGGTGAAGCCAGGTGAGGTGGAAGATGGGTGAGTGAGGAGAATGGGTGAAGTCAGAAGCTGGGAACTGGAAGAGATAAAAGGTTGACAAAGGAAGAGTCTGATAGACTTTTTTCCCCAGCACGTCTTTTGCCCACTTTGGATCTTTTCACCTCCATCTGCTGATGAGACATTGACCGCCAGCACTCCGCTGTCTTATCTGAACCTTGTGCCCTCCTAGCCGATTAACACACACAAAATGCTGGAGGAATTCAGCAGGTCAGGCAGTATCTTTGGAGAAGAATAAATAGTCAACATTTCAGGCCGAGGCCCTTCATCAGGCCTAAAATCTATCAGATGACTTCTTCTTCAGTCTTTTACTATTTCCACCTATCCCCTGACACTCAAAATGCTGGAGGAGCTCAGCAGTCCAGGCAGCATCTGTGGAAAAAAGTAGACAGTACATTTTCCACAGATGATGCCTGGCCTGCTGATCTCCTCCAGCATTTTGTGTGTGCGTTGCTTGGATTTCCTGCTTCTGCAGATTTTCTCTTGTCTACCTATCCCCTCTTAGCCTCACCCACCTTCCCCTCAACTGATCTCACCTATCACCTGCCAGCGTGTACTCCACACCTTTCTCATCTTAGTCTGGCTTCTTTTCTCTTTCTTTCCAGTCCTCATGAAGGGTCGCAGCCTGAAAATTCAGCTGTTTATTCCCCTCCCTTGATGCTGCCTGACCTGCTGAGTTCTTCCATCATCTGCAAAAACTCTTGTGTTTTAAAACTTTGAGGTAGGAGAGGGAGAGAGGGGGGGCCAGGTCGGTTGAGGCGATTGGTGGAAGGAGCAGAGATGACAGGCAGGTAGTGCCAGGTAGGGGAGGTGAGCGAAGGTGGAGTTGGAAGACTGGGTCAGGTGAATGATAGATGGAGACAGACAAGGAGAGGGAGGAAGAAGAGAAATCAGAACAACATATGGAGCCAAGTGGGTGGGAGGCGAGTACGAAGACGAGAGGGAGATAAGCAGGAACACCACTGCTTGATTCTGATAAGCAAAGAAGGTGAGAATGGGGGCAGCATGGTAGTGTAGTGGTTAGCACAATGCTTTACAGTACCAGTGACCTGGGTTCAATTCCCAATGCTGCCTATAAGGAATTTATATGTTTTCCCCATAGTGCATGGGTTTCCTCCAGGTGCTCTGGTTTCCTCCCACAGTCCAAAGATGTATCGGTTAATAGGTCATTGTAAATTGTCCCGTGATTAGGCTGGGATTAAATCAGGGGGTGCTTGGTAGCAATGGCTCGCTGTATCTCTAAATAAATAAATAGAGCCAGTAGAGGAGAAGGGAGAGGTTATCGACAGTTGGAACCGGGTAAGAAATAGCTGGGTGAGTGGGAGGGGGTATGTAGGTGGGTAACACACAAAAACAAACATCATGAGGGTTTCAGCAGCTCAGGCAGCATCTATGGAGAGGAATAAAAACATTTCAGACCATGACCCTTTCACCAGGTGAGTAACCTGCATGTGAATTTGGTAGATGGAGGAGGTGGGGTGTGTGGGGAGACAAGAGACCAGAAGATCAGAAGGATGCTCCTCCAGTTGCTTCAGACTCCTTTCTTGCCTCTCCCCTTCCCTCTGCTGGCTATGTTGCCTCTTCACTCTCAATCCTGATGCAGGATTTCATCCTGAAACGTGGAAACCTAGAAAACCTACAGCACCATACAGGCCCTTTGGCCCATAATGCTATGTTGAACATGTACTTACTTTAGAAATTACTTAGGGTTACTCATAGGCCTCTATTTCTCTAAGCTCCATGTACCTATCCAAGAGTCTCTTAAAAGACCCTATTGTATCCAAGACCCTATTGAAACTACAGCCATTTATTTCCACTCACATATTTTATATCAAAATAAATTTTATTCATAATAAAATACATTTAGAAGAGAAAACATGCAATGCCTTTCATTCTTACATTGAAAGACAATGCGTTACACAGTATTCTATTAGATTCCTTAACATCAATAGCACTGTTGCCACTCATGTGGCCCCCTAGGGTGGTACACCACTACAATAATTGAGGGGCTTCCTCACCCAACCTACCCCTCCTGCTCCCTCTCCTGCAGATTGGAATGTGTCACTCAGCAACAGTCCTCTACCACCATCTTGATGTGACCCACTGAAGTCTTCCAGAAGATTTTATGTTTTTCCAAAGGATCAGTAAGAGTTTATTCAAAGCCTCCAAGCAACACACACACTCAAAATGCTGGAGGAACTCAGCAGGCCAGGCTGCATCTATGGCAAAGAGTACAGTCAACGTTTCGGGCTGACAGCTTCTGCCTGGCCTGCTGAGTTCCTCCTGCATTTTGTGTGTGGTTCCTCGGATTTCCAGCATCTACAGAATTTCTCTTGTTTGTAATTGTATTTTCAAAGCCTGCAGGTTTCTTTGCCAATCAAGCAGTTAAAAGCCAAACTGTCTCTTAATTCATTCACTAAACCTTGATTATGTAATCCTTAACTCACTTGCTTAATTAGCTTCTGGTGCAATCTTTCCCCTAGTCGAGAATCAGTCTACCACCCTCTTAACACTTCCTGCGCACACTGTTGGCGTTGAAGCAGAAATGTAAACATATTTTGTCGAATTGTAGAGATTTGTTGCGAACAGCTGGTGAAAGCCAGCACTGTGCTGAGAAAGGGAAGAACTAAAAGAGAGAAAGGGGGAGAGAGAAAGAAAAAGGGAGAGGAGGAAAGAAAGAGAAAGAGGAACGAAAAAAGAGGGAAAGTGTGAGAGCATGAGATGGTGTGAGGGACAGAGGAGGAAGAGAGAGAGAGATAAAGAGTGGAAAGGGGAGAAGATAAGAGAGTGAAGGGACAGAGAGGGAAATGGTGGTCAGAGAATAGGGAATTATTATACAGGAAACAAAGAGAAGAGGTCAATCAAGAAACTCAAATTTGTTGCACCTACATTATTTCCTTACCAGTCAAATGAACTGTTGCTGACAATAAAGTGCCAGTTTACAAGCAGAATATGGAATGAGAATCAATCTCTCAAGTCTGAATGGTAGAGGTATATGTAAATTAGGAGATAGAAGGTAGCAGACCCCTCCTTCAGGTTCACGTCTAGATCAATGATACCGAGGTAAGTACTTCTGAAAACTAGGCTTCCAGATGAGAACTACACTGAATATAAAGTTGTTCCTTAACCCAGGTTACAATCTCTTAGCCATTGTGGGAGTGGCCACTTTATTAGGTACGCCTGTACACTTGTTTGTTAACGCAAATATCTAATTAGCCAATCATGTGGCAACAACTCAGTGCATAAAAGCATACAGACATGGTCAAGAGGTTCAGTTGTGGCTCAATACAAACATCAGAATGGGGAAGAAATGTGATCAAAGTGACTTTGACAGTGGACCGATTATTGGTGCCAGATGGGGTGGTTTGAGTATCTCAGAAACTGCTGATCTCCTGGGATTTTCACGCACAACAGTCTGTAGAGCAGAGGTTCCCAACCCTTTTTATGCCGTGGACCCCTTACCATTAAGAGGGGAGTCTGAGGACCCCAGTTTTGGGAACCCCTGTTCTAGAGTTTATAGAGAATGGTGCAAAAAAAAATACATCCAGTATGTGAAAACACTTTATAAAAAGAGAGATCAGAGGAGAATGGCCAGACTGGTTCAAGCTGACAGGAAGGTGACAGTAACTCAAATAACCACACGTTACAACAGTGGTGTGCAGAAGAGCATCTCTGAACACACAACACGTCAAACCTTGAAGTGGATGGACTACAGCAGCAGAAGACCCTATAATGGGTTCCTCTCCTGTACCTAACAAAATGGCCACTGAGTGCAAGTGGAGTATGATTCATCAGATCGATCGTAAAATGGGATTATGTTTGGTTAGAATATGTGCCCGAACACAAACAGTGACACTAGATGTAAGATTGTAATTATTAATTGCCAGCGGTAGTTGAAGCTGTTGTACATCATCAGTAACAGCAAAGTAACAACAATCATTTATTTTCCATTAATGTGTCATTTATGTAATTTGTGCAGTTCTAATGAATGTAAATAATTAATTCTATATGCCCAGGATTAATTTAAAAGGCACTTGATGAGTTTGTTAATGACTATCCAAGAAAGGTGATAATTGAGCATGGTTTAAATGATATTTTTTCAATTTCCTCTCATGCTGAAATCTTGAAGTCTGATTAGATTAGGCACCTTGTTGCAGTACTGCTTCCGCCATCTCTTAACTGCGGCTAAAATTCTCACCCACACCTTTGCTACGTCCAGTTCCACCAGGAGAGGCTTCCATCTTTCATACTTCCTAAGCATGAGCTCCCTCATTCAATATCCTAAACTACATAATGTTGTTTGCCCAGCGTCCTCAGGCTCACCGAAGTAAACAGGTTCAGTCCACCAGGGTATTGATATTAAAGATCTTCCTATCGAGCTCAAAGCTGTCTGATTCTGTTCCTCTCACTGCTCCTGTGTTGTATTTAATTGTTTTTATTATTTATGACAATTATCAGTTGCATTATACTGTCGTATATTTAAATATATATGTCTCATATGCACTTCATCTCAACTTTATTTATTTATTTTTTGAGATCCAGAACAAAATAGGCCCTCTGGCCCTTCGAGCCTTGCAGCCCAGCAATCCTCTGATTTAATCCTACCAAATCACTGGACAATTTACAATGACCAATTAACCTACCGACCAGAGGGACTTTGTACTGTGGGAGGAAACCGGAGCAGCTGGAGGAAACCCACACGATCACAAGGAGAACGTACAGGTTTCTTGCTGGCAGCGGTGGGAATTGAACCTGGGTTGCTGGCACTGTACAGCTTTGTGCTGACCACTATGCGTCTGTTAATATTAACACGTCCTTCAAAGTCAAAGTAAATTTATTAACAAAGTACTTCCACGTCACCATATACTATTCTGAAATCCAGGAAAATAAATACAATATAATTCATGGGGAACTATACATAAACAAAGACTGACCAATAGTCAATGTGCAAAAGTAGACAAATTGTGCAAATAAAATACAAGTGAATAAATGATACCGAGAACATGAGTTGTCGAGTCCTTGAAAGTGAATTTATGGATTGCAAACCAGTTCAGACTTGACGTGAGTGGAGTTATACACGCCAGTTCAGGAGTCTGATGGTTGAAGGGTAATAATTGTTCCTGAATCTGGTGGTGCGGGACCTAAGGCTCCTGTACCCCTACCCGATGGCATCAGTGAAAAGAGAGCATGGCCTGGATGGTGGGAGTCCGTGATGACGGACGCTGCTTCCTTGTGGCAGTGTGATAGATCCCTATTCCAGCCTGGGGATAGGGATGTCCTCTTGGACATTCCAAATGCTTTCCCTCAGCCAGAGACAGCCATGTATTCAGTTGTCTTAGGATAAGCTCTTCAATCTTTCCTTCTTAGAGGTCTCCTAGAAGCTAACAAGCCTTGGGTCCTGATGCAGGGTCTCGATCCAAAACTGTTCATTTCCACCTATCAATGGTAATCTGACCTGTTGAGTTGCTCCAGCATTTTCTGGTGTTACTCAAGATTTCCAACATCTGCAGGATCTCTTGTGTCAATCCTTTGGTCTCATGGAGCAACACATACAAAATGCTGGAGGAACTCAGCAGGTCAGGCAGCATCTATGGAGAGGAATAAAGGGCTGAAAACCCTTCGTCAGGATTTCTGAGTTTCTCCAGTATTTATGGTGTGTAACTCTGAACTTCCAGCATCTGCAGCATCTCTTGTGTTTTTGGTCTTGTGGCCAAATACTTCTTAGCTTACTTTAGTAATAACGAACGATCTTACTACATTCAATACAAATGTGGGTGGCTGCAACAATGAAACCTCCAGAGGTCACTGAACAACCTCCATAACAGAGCAAAGTATTTTGGTTTATTTTCACCCTGTTTGACAATTGTGACAAATGATTGTTTTCCACCTCTAATTGCCCTAAACTTACAAACCAACTAATAGTTACTTAGCATGTATGCAAAAGACTAAAGTGACAACATTTCTGATTGAGACCCTTCATCAATTTTCCAATGATAGGTTTTGGCCTGAAACATCGACTCTATTCCTCTCCATAGATGCTGCCTGACCTACTGAGTCCCTCCAGCACTTTGTGCGTGTTACTCTGGATTTCCAGCAACTGTAGAATCTCTTGTGTTAATAGCTAACTATATGTGTGGGTCTAATAAAGATACACAGCGTACCTTTCCTGAAATTACATAAGTAGACCAGATGAATTCTTTACATCAGTCCAGCAGCTTCATGCTTAACGTTACTGATTCTAGTTTGCTTTTCTTAAAATGTGAATTCTCTGTAAGCTTGCTGGATATTGAACTTGTCACTCAGAACCAAAGGCAGAGAATCAAAGGGAGATTCAGCACAGAAATGTTTTTTTTTTTGACATACTGAGTCCATAAAAACTATCAACACACTAAACCTACATTAATTCCACATTCCCATCAATGCTCAGATTCTACCACCCGCTAGGGTAATTTACAGCCTCCAATTAACCTGCTAATCAGTCCTGATGAAGGGTTTCAGCCTGAAACATCAACTGTTTACTCTTCTCCGTAGACGCTGCCTGGCCTGCTGAGTTCCTCCAGCGTTTTGAGTGCATTGCTTTGATTCCAGCATCTGCAGATTTTATCTTGTTTGTAAGCCTACTAATCTTTTCGTCTGTGGGATGTGGGAGGAATCGAGAGCACCCACAGGAAAACCACACGGTCACAGGGGAGCATGCAAACTCCACCGAGAAACGTCCACCGGCAGGTTGATGTGAGGCAGCAGCTCTACTAGAACATTCAATAGAAATCTGGTAATTTAACTGTTTTGTTGCCATGCCCAAATTATTGTTGTCCACCTCTAATTGCCCTAAACTTACAAACCAAGTAATAGTTACTTGGCATGTACGCAAAAGAATAAAGCGACAACATTTCTTACTGAAACCTTTCATCCATTTTCCAGTGAAAGGTTTTGGCCTGAAGTATCGACTCTATTCCTCTCCATAGATGCTGCCTAACCTGCACTTCCCACATAAAACAAAAATGCTGGAGGAGCTTAGCAGGTCAGGTGGCATCTATGGACAGGAATAAAGAGCAGACATCTCCGACGAGATCCTGCATCGGGACTGGGAAGGAGGTGGGGAGGGGGAAAGGAGTTAAAGCTGGCAGTTGATTGGTGAGAAAAGCTGAATGGGTGGAGCAGTGAGATGAAGTGAGAAGCTAGAAGGTGATAGGTGGAAGAGTTAAAGGGTTGAAGAAGAAGGGAACTGATAGGAGGGAACAGTGGACCATGGGAGAAAGGGAAGGAGAGAGGCACCAGAGGGAGTGATAGGCAGGTGAGTAGAAGAAAAGAGGTAAGAGGGGAGCCAGAATAGGGAATGGAAAAAAAGGGAAGAGAACTATCGGAAGTTAGATAAATTGATTTAACCATAAGTTAGAGAAATTGATGCTGCTGGAAATGAGAGAAATCAATGACACTTCCTACGTGTTTTATAAAAAAAGGTAAATATCTGTCAATCCAGTTAATGCCAGTATTCTGTCTTCAGACAAGTCTAGGTGAAGAGGTGTTGCTTCTACCATCCATCTCAACAAGCTCTCAGAAGCAGCACACAGTTAAAAAGACTAGATATTCTGGTAATGGGGGTCAGGGTGGAGATACGTCTCCATCAAAGGAAATGTAAGGTGCTCCTTTTCTCCGCTAGCCTGTAAGTCATGCTTGGCCAAGGTGTAGCATCTGCTTAGCCCTCCAATCAGGATCACGTGAAGCCATGGGAGCAGGTGGTGGATGGTCGTATGAGCAGCTGGTGCATATCACGTCCTGGTTATGTGACCACTGACACCAGGCAGACAATCTCTGAAGAGTATTGATAATGGCTGGGGTCACCAGACTTGTAAAGTCACTGCCCAGAAGAAGGCGATGGCAAACTATTCCTGTAGAAAATATTGCCAAGAACAATCAAGGTAAGATCATGATCGCCTATGTTATACGGCAAGGTGCATAATGATGATGTGGAGTAGGTGAAGGTGAAGGAAGAAATGTTAAAGTGTAAACTGTGAGGATGTGTGTGTTACCACAGTTCAGATGTTGATTACAAGGAGAATAATCTAAATATCAAAGGATGTTATGTACTGTCAGGGAACATTGTGAGTTCTACAGTGTAGCCTGTTGGGCCATTCTGAAATGGCCTTCACCATAACTCATTGGATAGCTTAACCGTAAAAATAACTCCTAAATTTGATTCAAACTATGTTGAAGAATAATCCGAGTTGAAAGCACAGAGTTGAAATCAGGGTTGAATTCTGACATTGTGTACTTTGGTTTCTCTGTTCAGCCCATGATGTCAAGTTCTAGGTGAGGCGAGCCTTAAGATTTGCAGTGATAGTTAAGACGTCCCTAAGGATTTAATGCATAGTCACAAACACAAGAGATTTTGCAGATGCTGGAAATCCAGAGCAAGACACACAAAATGCTGGAGGAACTCAGCAGGTCAGGCAACATCTATAGAGTGGAAAAAAAAGTCAATATTTCCTTTCCATAGATCCTTCCTGATCTGCTGAGTTCCTCCAGCATTTTGTGTGGCTTACTTCCGATGAGTAGTCCATAGGCTAGATCTGGAATTACTTTGATAAAAGTAGACGTAGTATCATTTGAGCTGACAATTGAAACCTGGGTCCCGTATCCAAGCCTCTATTCCTGCACTCGGTGCCGCACCCTGCCAAAGTGCTGTACATGCAAAGTGTTGTATTTGTATGGTGTGTCACATCTGCTGAGTGTCTAGGGCAGAATATTTTAGAGAGGAACTATGCTGTCTTTTGCCATGTCCTTGTGAAAACACAGATATAAGTGTCAAAAGAAAAAGCGACAGATATACTGTAATTGGTGATGTAAAACTTGCTGTTTGGTTAGTAACAGTCTAGTTACATCCTTTGAATAGTTTTTAAGAATTGCTTCACTAACTAATCAACAGTCCATAATTGTTGAAAAACTTTCCTTTCTCATCCCCCAATACAACCTATCATTTACCAACTCAAAAACCAATCCCCCCTTCCACCCAACCCATGACTTGATCTTTCTACCAAGTAATGACTACACTCACCTTCAAAAAATGGTTGTCCACCACATCTGCAGACATTTGCCCTATCAACTCCTGAATAAAACACATCTACCTATTACCTCTCCCTAGTGTACCACCCTAGTCACAGAATATCACCTTATGTTCCACCTGGGTAGCCTCCAACCCAATGGCATGAACATCGATTTCTCAAACATCCCGTAATGCCACCCCCCCCATCATTTCCCATCCCCTTTTCCCTCTCTCACCTTATCTCTTTGCCTCCCTCTAGTGGTCCTCCACCATTTTCTTTCTTCCATAGCCTTCTGTCTTTTCCTATTAGATTCCCCCTTTTCCAGCCCTGTGTTTCTTTCACCCATCAACTTCCCAGCTCTTTACTTCACCACCCCTCGCGGTTTCAACTATCACCTTGTGTTTCTCCCTTCCCTCCCCCACCTTTTAACTCTACTCCTCATCCTTTTTTCTCCAGTCCTGCTGAAGGGTCTCGGCCCGTAACATTGACTGTACTCTCTCCCGTAGATGTTGCCTGGCCTGCTGAGTTGCTCCAGCGTTTTTTGTGTGTTGTTTAAATGAAATGCAATGTTAGAAAATGCATGGTTATGCACTTTGGTAGAAGAATTAAATGTGCAGACTATTTTGTAAACAGGGAGAAGATCCAGACATCTGAGATGCAAAGGGACTTGAGAGTCCTTGTGCAGTACGTCCCAAGGTTAACTTGCAGGATGAGTCGGGGGTGAGGAAGGCAAATGCAATGTTAGCATTCATTTCAAGAGGTCTAGAATATAAGAGCAGGGATGTGATACTGAGGCTTTATAAGGCACTGGTGAGGCCTCACCTTGAGTATTGTGAACAGTTTTGGGCTCCTTATCCAAGAAAAGATGTGCTGGCATTGGGGAGGGTTCAGAGAATGTTCACAAGGATGATTCCAGGAACTAAACGGTTATCATACGAGGAACTTTTGATGGCTCTGGGTCTGTACTCGCTGGAATTTAGAAGAATGGGGGGGATCTCATTGAAACCTCTCGAATGTTAAAAAGCCTAGACAGAGTAGATGTGGAAAGGATGGCTCCTATGGCAGGGCAGTCTAGGACAAGAGGGCACAGCCTCAAAAATAGAGGAGCTTCCATTTAAAACAGAGACGTGGAGAAATTTCTTTAGCCAGAGGGTGGTGAACTTATGGAATTTGTTACTATAGGTGGCTGTGGAGGCCAAGTAATTGGGTATATTTACAGCAGAGATTGATAGGTTCTTTATTGGCCACAGCATCAAAGTTTACAGGGAGAAGGCCAGGGAGTGGGGTTGAGGAGAGAAGAAAAAGGATCAGCCATGATTGAATGGAGGAGCAAACACAATGGGCCAAGTGGTCTAATTCTGCTCCTATGTCTTATGGTCTTGTGGACTGGAGAAGATACATAGATTTTCTTTCCTAAATGACCCCACAATCTGATTTTTCTTTCTGACAATCCAATGGTTTTATGATAATCTCCACTGAGACTTTCCATTTAATTCCACAGATGCCATGGCGATTTGAATTCATGCCCTTGGGTTGGTAATCCAAACACTTCACAACCCCACTACTGCAACCCAAACTTGACATCATCTTGCAGAGTCACAGACACGGGAACAAGCTCTTGACCAAGTATAATTTTATTTAATTTACAGTATATTTAATTAATGTTCTTCTTGTGAATGTTGTGTATCTGATGCAACGTGCCTGTATGCTGCTGCAAGTAAGTTTTTCACTACACCTCTACGTGCATGTGCTCAACTTTGACTTTGTCACAACATTCTTGGCAAGGATCAAGCAACCTTCATGCAATCTAGTCAGTTCATTTATTCCTCTCACATAACCCATCGACTTATCCACAGCCACCACCCCAATTCTCCTACCACTTAACTTCAAAGGAGCAATTCAAATAGATTTCGACCAGAACCTCTTGGATACGTCGGCACCCAGAGGATACCCACTGCAGTCAAAGGAAGAATGCACAAACTCGCGTGGACCTCTCTCAAGGTTAGGATTGAGCTCAGGTCGCTGGAGCTGAGTGCCAGCAGCACTAGCTGCTGTCACCACTCACTCAACATGTATCTTTATTTTATACTTAGACGTAAGGGACAGAGAAGACCTTATAGAGAAGGGCGGTCCCTCCGTATTTGGAGAAGTGGGACTCCTTATGTAGTGAATATATTGAGAACCTACTTCTCCACAGAGGTAGTCACTGGATTGAGAACTTCTTGTTTCCACTTGAGTTCTGTGGGGGTCCTGAAGTGGCTCTAAGTTCTATGTGGGATATTGGAGAACTAAGGCAAGGAAACAGGCCCTTTGGCCTACCCGGTCCTCATCGATCAGGGGTGATAAAACTTTTCGAGCGTACAAGTGGAAATTGTACAAGCCTGTAGAAATGATCTTCCATTCCTTCTGGTAAGGGATTGAAAAACTGATGGTATTTAAAATGAGGAAGGAAGTTGAACCAGTAACCTTACTATCTGTGAAGAGATTGGCGATAATCCTCTAAAAACTTCTCTTGCATGCTATGGGGTGCCACAGTAGTGTAGCATTTAGTGCAACACTTTCAGAGTTTGAAGTTTAATTCTGATGCCATTTATAAGAAGTTTGTATGTCCTCCCCATGAATATGTAGGTTTCCTTTGGGTCCCCTAATGTCCTTGCACATTCCAAAGACATATTGGGTAGTAAGTAAATTGGTCATTGCAAATTGTCCTGTAACTAGGCAAGTGTTAACTAAGTGGTGTGACTCATTGGGCCAGAAGGGTCTGTACCGCACTGTATCTCTTAGTAAGTAAGTAACTTTGAGCTGAGATATCATTGACTAATGAATTAGTAACAATAATTATGCACTTTGTTAAGGAAAAAGGATGAGTCATGTTGCTTATTTATGTGCGTTCATTGTTTTATTATTAACAACAGTATAACAGAGACAGATTGAAATAAATGAAGCATTTTAGAAAATCTGTTCAAAAATTATTAATATAAACCTTTCTAAAATACAATTGAAAAATAATGTCATTTCTAAATAGTATTGTAATTGTAACCATTTATTATCCAATTAGAGATGCTTACCCCAGGTCGGCTAGGATTTTAAAATGTAACAGTAAAGAGCAAAATATTGTGATATTGTTCATGGACAGTTCAGAAATCTACTGGTGGAGGGGCCGAAGCTGTTTCTAAAATGTTGAGAGTGTGTCTTCAGGCTCCTGTATCTTCTCCCTGATGGTAGCAATGAGAAGCATTTCAACGCTCATGAGAAGTTTGGATAGGTACATGGATGGTAGGTGTATGGAGGGCTAAGGTCCCGGTGTAGTTCGATGGGAGTAGGCAGTTTAAATGGTTTGGCACAGACTAGAAGGGCCAAAGGACCTGTTTCTGTGCTGTACTTTTCTAAGACTATGACTATGACTGAGAGCTGAGGGTCCTCAGTGATGGACGTCACCTTTTCCAGGTATTGACTTTTGAATATGTCCTTAATGTTGGGGAGGCTAGAGTCCATGAAGCAAATGGCTGACGCTACAACCCTCTGAAGCTTTTCTGATCTTGTACATTGGGGCTTCTATACAAGACAGTCCTGCAACCAGTCAGAATTCTCTTCAGGGTACTGTCATGTATTCAAATTTCAGCATTATATGAGTGATACTGTAAATACATTGTTTGACCAGGCATTCCTTGTTTACATAATTCATTATGGGTTATATGTAAGTATCTGAAAGGCATACACACCATTACACCGCCACATCACATGTGAATGCCTCATTAAAAAGAAGTAAAGAAAAACAGGCAGAAAAGTAAACAGGCTCCTGTGTTTCTCTTTTGATTAGTTTCTGGAGTTAGAAATGTAACAGTGGCAATGAGGAAATTTTAAAATGAACCCGAGACAATTACCTACTTGTTGAAGCACAGCACATTTGTCTTCAGAAGATAAACAGACATACTTTATTGATCCCGAGGGAAACTGGGTTTCGTTACAGTTGCACCAACCAAGAGTAGAGTAGAAATATAGCAAATTAAAACCAGAAATAATTAAATGATAATAAGTTAATCATGCCAAATGGAAATAAGTCCAGGACCAGCTTATTGGCTCAGAGTGTCTGACACTCTGAGGGAGGAGTTGTAAAGTTTGATGGCCACAGGCAGGAATGACTTCCTATGACACTCGGTGTTACATCTCGGTGGAACGAGTCTCTGGCTGAACGTACTCCTGTACCTAACCAGTACATTATGGAGTGGATGGGAGACATTGTCCAAGATGGCATGCAACTTGGACAGCATCCTCTTTTCAGACACCACCATCAGAGAGTCCAGTTCCAGCCCCACAATATCACTGGCCTAGCAAATGAGTTTGTTGATTCTGTTGGTGTCAGACGTTTGAATTAAAAACTAAGGCAGAAAACAGATAAAATTAACAAGCAACAAGTATGGCCACATGTTCATAAACAGTGAACACCAGGAAATAATAATAATAATAATAAAGCATTGTCAGTTCAGTCATGGTCTTAATGATGCACTGAGAGATCATTTAATTTGTGGAATCTTTCAAGAAAGGATCAAAAATGGCCTCTAACTGAAGCACAATTCACATTTACAAAAGCAATTGAAATCTCTGTATCAATGGAAACAGCAGCCAGAGACACAGCTGAATTGCTGTCAGGATAGAAAGTGAAAAAGAACAAAGTTGCAATGTCTAAACAGAAACCTACCTGGTCAAACAATTGTGTTACCATTGTGGCAGGGGCTCACAAGCACCAGACCAATGCAGGGTTAAAGGCGAAACTTACAGTTTTTCTTTTCTGCTAAGTGAACTTAGCTGAGACCTACCTACAGATGGAGATGGAAGAAGAGTCCAAAGTGTTTCTCACCATAAATACTCACAAAGGGCTTTATCGCTATAAATAGGCTTATTTTTGGAGTAGCATCTGCACCTGCACTCTGACAGAAAGAATGGACCAACTGCTGAAAGGCTGCCCAGACACTCAATGCTACCTAGATGACATAGTTGTTACCAGTGAGGATGAGAAAGAACATCTCCAGAATCTCGAGACAGTGTTAAAAAGTTTAGAAGGTTATGAGCTCAGAGCCCAACACAAGAAGTGAATTCTTTAAACCAAGAATCATCTATTGTGGTCACGCCATTGATGCACAAGGAATATACAAGCATTCTGAGAAAATTCAAACAGTGATGGATGCCCCAAGGCCAAAGGGATGCTTCCTGCCAAACTCATTGCTACAGATAGGAAAGAAATAGCAATGGACAAAACAGTGTGAGGTGGCTTTCCAAAAGGCAAAGGAAACGGTGATGTCAGACATGCTACTCACATATTATGATCCACAACATCCAGTGAACCTTGCCTGTGATGCCTCACCTTATGGCACAGGAGCAGTCATGTCACATGTTCTGAGTGATGAAAGTGATCGCCCCATAGCCTTCGCATCACGTTCTCTTACTGCTGCAGAGGAAAAATTGCACACAGGTTGACGGAGAGGACTTGTGTCTGGTTGGGCGTATAAAACATTTCACCCAGTAATAGTATGGGAGAGAGTTTACCTTCATTACTGATCATCAATCACTAATGACCACTTTCAATCCACAGAAGGGCGTTCCACTAACAGCAGCAGCACGAATGCAGAGGTGGGCTTTTGTTTCTTGGAGGATGCAGTTACAAGATCAAATTCGAGAGGACTAGTCATGGAAATTCTGATGGATTGTCCAGTTTACCCTTGGAGAAGGATATACCTGAAAAATTAATGAAGGAGAGCACTCCTCTTGACGTATGCTCCCTGATCCAAATTGAGGGACTCACTATTATGGCAGAATTGCTCCAAGGGGAAACCAGAAAAGATCCTTTGCTTGCTGAGCTCTACATTGCAGCCCAAAATACCTGGAATGTGCCGCAGAAATTTTAGTTCCTCCATTTTTACCAGTGTCAGAATGAACTTGGCCTTGACAAGGGTTACTTATGTGGGGATTAAGAGTTGTTGTATCATTCAAGCTGAGAGCTAAAGTGTTGCAAGAGCTATATGCCAGTCACCTAGCCATGGCCAAATGAAAGTGTTGGCCTGAAGCTTTTCCTGGTGGCCTGGGATAGATCAGCAGATCGAGCAGCTTTCCATGCACTGTTCAGGATGCCAACACATCCAGAAGATGCCCAGAGCAGCATCACTCCATCCTGTGAATGGCCTGCATTGCCCTGGCAGAGGATTCATGTGGATTTTTGCTGAACTATTCATAGGCATGAATTTCTTGGTAGTAGTAGATGCAGCTACAAAGTGGCCGGAAGTATTCCCAAGGGCCTCCACTATAGCCTTGCACACTTTTGATGTGTTGAGAAACCGCTGCTCAAGGACTGGTGT
Organism: Hemitrygon akajei; assembly: GCF_048418815.1. Taxonomy (NCBI): domain Eukaryota; kingdom Metazoa; phylum Chordata; class Chondrichthyes; order Myliobatiformes; family Dasyatidae; genus Hemitrygon; species Hemitrygon akajei. Next base: position 212,654,631 of record NC_133124.1, on the reverse strand, counting down.
TCCAGAGCACTTAGTCAGTGACAATGGGCCGCAGTTTGTCAGTCATTGCTGAAAATGAATGGAACGAGACATCACACCAAGCATCTGCACCATATCGCACAGCTACAAATGGCTTGGCAAAAAGGTTAGTCCAGAGTCTAAAGAATGCAGTACAAGCAATGTAAACAGAACATGCTACACTGAATCAGAAACTTGCCAATTTCCTCTTTGCATATTGCAATGCAGCACACTCCACATCCAACAACTCACCAGCTCTGCTCCCACTTGGATCTCCTCAAACCCAATCTCAGAAGGAGTATGTAGGACAAAACAGCTGAGGTAAATTGAATCCTCTTCAAAAAAGAAGAGTTGATGGACAAAGCTCCCAAGCTCGGCTGCGAAAGGAGGAGGGCTGGGCATAGAGCTGGCAGACCCATCCTGTAAAATCCCAGAGCTACAGAAAAACCAACAGAAGCTCCAAGGACCTCTTAGCTGGGAGAGGAAAACACTTTGCCTAGAAGACATATGAAGTTGTGTGGTGCAAATGGAAGCCACACTACTGACCAACCTTCAGCCAGGATTGAGCACTCTGGTGAACTGCTCTTGGTGGCCTATACCCCAGCAGGGGTGATGAGCTTAAGAAGAAGAAGACTCCAGGACAAGCGGTCCTGGTGACAGACTACAGAGATGATCAAGAGTGGGTACTTGGATAAATGAAGGACAGAACTGGATCACTCTCCTACACAGTGGCGATCATGTCTGATGCCATCCGGAGATGACACATCAATCAGTTAAGGAGAGCAGAGCCAATATTTAGAGATGAAAGGTGGCCAGAGCTGTCAGAACCACTTCCTGTAGTCTCAGAGTCAAATCCTACAACTACCACGGAGAAGACATAAACTGAGATTGTTTCACAGCCACAGGTCTCACCTGCCAAGCAGAGTGACCCCCACTACATCACCAACCCCACCCCCACCTTTGACATATCAAATCTGCACAAACTCCTAACGAAATATAGCCACTGACATGCTTTCCTCCTAATTGCATCAAAGTGTTCATCTTTATTGTACAAGAGGTCCATTCAAAAGTTTTATAACTGAGATAGAAAGCTGTTCTTGAGCCTGCTGGTTCACGTTTTAAAGCTTTTATATCTTCTACCCAAAGGAAGAAAGGATAAAGAGAACAGCTGGGGTGGGTAGAATCTTTTATTATGTTGGATGTTTTCCTGTGGCAGTGGGAAGTGTAGATAGTGTTGATGAAGAGGAGATCGGTTTTTGTTATGGACTGAGCCATGTCCACAACTCTCTGCTATATTTTGCAGTTTCGAGCAAAGCAGTTGCTATATAACGGCATGTCCATCCAGATAGGATGCTTCTGTGGTGGGTCTGTTAAATTTGGTGACGATCAATGAAGACAAGCTAAATGTCCTTGGGATGTAGAGTCTCAAGATTCTCAAGGGAGTCATTCTCCAATTCAAGTAGTCAGTAAGGTAGTCTCATTTTTGCAAGGAGGCTTTGATACATGCACTGAGATACAGTGAAAAACTCTGTCCTCCGGGAAATCCCTTGGTATATATTTATTATGAGTAAACGACTGGGTTAAGTAATCTGGTGTCTGATGTGCAGATGATGTGGCTCACCATCAGAGTTGGTGGTTTGTAACTAGGAATGCTAGGAGAAGACATGGTTTGATTTTCTTACTTTGCCCATGGATTTCAAGGACAATGCAAAAATAATGGGAAAGAAACAGGCAGGCTCTCCTTCCCTCTGCTAGCCTATAGATCATCCTTCGGCAAGGTGTAGCGCCTGCTTAGCCCTCCAATCAGGGTCACATGAAGCCATGGGAGTAGGTGGTAGATATTCGTATGAGCAGCCGGTGCATATCACAAGTCCTGGTTTTACGACCACTGACACCAGGCAGACAATATCTGAAGAGTACTGATAATAGTTGGGGTCACTTGTCTTGTAAAGACACTGCCCAGAAGAAGGCAATGGCAAACCACATCTGTAGAAAAATTTGCCAAGAACAATTATGGTCACGAAACCATGATTGCACACGTCATATGGCATGGCACAGAATGAACAAACAGGCAAAACTTGTCTGTGAAACCTTGCAGACAAACTGACATGTTCTAGCAGACTGACAATGGAATTGAATGAGATGCAAATACAACATAACTATAAATTTCACAAGATTTGGAGTTTAATGCAATGATAAGGAAAATACTACCATTTAATTTAAATTACACCACATAGGAATATGAATTTAACTCTAAATTAATTATGATTCATAGGAGGGAAGAGACAGTATTGTGTATGTTTTACAGAATGAAAGGCTTCAGATAGCAGATGTTGACTTAATCACATTCAAATCCTCAACCTTCAGATGAGATTACTTAAACTTATGGCTTTGTTTGCTCATTATCACGGTCTTGTATGAAGGTAGGGCGGCAGGGTGGACAGTCTCTACCAAAGGAGGTGTAAGGCACTCCATCCCTCTGCTAGCCTGCAGGTCACTCTTGGGCAAGGTGTAGCCCCTGCTTAGCCACCAACCCCACTCCCAGAGCAGAGTCACGTGAATCTATACGAGCAGCTGGTGCATAACACAATTTCTGGTTGTGTGACAACTGACTCCAGGCAGACACTCTCTGGAGAGTATTGATAATGGCTGGGGTCACCATCTAGTAAAGACACTGCCCAGAAGAAGGCAATAGCAAACTACTTTTGTAGAAAAATTTGACAAGAACAATCTATGATAAAAGACCACGATTGCCCATGTCATATGACACGGAAATGTTGATGACAGGATTGGAAATGCACAGGATCGGAAAATCTACAAAGGGCTGTAAACTCAGCCAGCTCTATAATGGGCACTAGCCTCCCCACCATGCAGGATATCTTCAAAAGGCGATACCTCATGAAGGCGGCTTCCATCATTAAGGACCCTCACTATCCAGAACATGGAGGAGGTACAAAGTAAAGAGTACATTTATTATCGAAGTATGTTTACCATATACAACCTTGAGATCTATCTTCTTGTAGGCAGCCACAAAACAGAAAAACACAATAGAACTCTAATGCCCTGGTTAAATTTTACTTGCTGATGCTATAAGGTATTTCATTTAGTAGCTTTCTATAGCAGCAGTGTGTCCTGCTATAGCATATTTGGGTTTTCGGCTGAAGATAATGGACTACAATGCTCAACGTAGGAATGTAGTGTCAGCCAATCAGGATGGTGGCATTTGGAGAAGGTTCTCGAGAGAGGTGGGTGGAGAGAGATTTGTGACTGACACTGGTCGGGTTTGTGATCTTTATGGTGGGGGCTTCAGAGGGGATAGGAAGGAGGATGGCTGAGGATGCTGTGGGAAAAAGCATCCTCATTGCACAAGGTGTTTTGTGCAGATGAATGGCTCCAAGGAGGAAGGGCCAATACTCCAGAGAGAGCACCCGTTTGTTCAAGATCGACTTCAAGCGATGTTCGGGATGTGGTCTGTGCTTTCTCGCAGACTGTGGGTCCAGCGTGTGAGTAAAACGGATCACTTCAAGATAAGCTCCAACTTTATGTGCACATTTGGACATAAAATGTAACAGGCCCTTTTTTTTCCATTTTCTTTTTCCTACTAACTGTTTGATACAGATGAAATTTATAATTTTATGTGGTGTACAATCTGTTATTTCTTGCCGACCGACAATTGTGTATGGGTAATATTTACGCAGCATCAGATTGAGAATCCTTTAATCAGAGCATCACAACATTCCTCTTTGGTTGAACCCCAAATCATACTGACCCTAGACGCCTATTGTTTATGAAAGGTGAATCCCGTGGCTGTTAGTGGGAACAGCAATGAGCCAAGTTTCCTCATGAGCACGGTGAGGGGGCTTCAGAACATACTAAAAAAACCTTGCACAACATGGACCATCAAACACCCAAGGGCAAGCCACTTCTGTAGAGCAATTTGCCAAGAACAATCATGGTCATAAAGACAAGACCATAACTGCCCACCTCATATGATGTGGCACACAATAATGATGATGGACTGTGGGAGGAAACAGGATGACCTGGGGAAAGCCTAGGCAGTCTAAAGAATCCTTATAGAACGACACTGGAATTAAACTCCAAACTCTGCAGCACCCCGAGCTGTAATAGTGTTGTGTTAACCAGTGTGCTACCATGGCTCCCACACTGTTCACGCTGATGACTGATTTTAATTTATAAAGGTCAGCTTAATTTTGTTACTCTTGCCAATGTTAATAGATGCAAATATTCTGTTTGCTTTGCATGAACTACTGCTCCTGCAACTCTCAAATGATTATGTGCAGGTGCCCCCAGGTCTCCATGTACCCAAGACAAGGTTACTTATTCATATGGGAAGCAGCTGGAATCTGAATCAAGGTTAGGTTCCCAACTTTACACCCTGGACAGTTGGAGAATGAGGGGAGATTTGATAGAGAATACAGTGGTAGAGCTTATGTGAGAATGCTGCTCTTGGACTACAGTTCAGCATTTAACACCATAATTCCATCCAGGCTCAACAGGAAGCTCAGAGACCTTAACCTTCACCCTGCCTTGTGTAGCTGGATCCTGGACTTCCTGTCAGATTGCCGGCAGGTGGTAAGAATGGGATCCCTCATCTCCACCCCTCTGACTCTCAACACAGGAGCCCCTCAGGGCTGTGTACTAAGTACCCTCCTTTACTCCCTGTATATGACTGTGATGCCACCCACAGCTCCAATCTGCTAATTAAATTTGCTGATGACACTACTTTGATTGGCCTTATCTCAAACAATTTCAAGGTACCCTACAGGGAAGAAGTTATCACTCTGACACAGTGGTGTCAAGAAAACAACCTGTCCCTCAATGTCGCACAAATAAAGGAGCTGGTTATGGATAACAGGAGGAATGGAGACAGGCTAACCTCTATTGGCATCAATTGATCTTGGGTTGAGAAGGTAAACAGCTTTAAGTTCTTCAGCATTCATATCACCGAGGACCTCACATGGTCTGAACACACCAGCTGTGTGGTGAAAAAGCCACAATGGTGCCTCTTTCACCTCAGATGGTTGAGGAAGTTTGGTATGGGTCTCCAAATCCTAAGAACATTCTACAGGGGCACAATTGAGAGCATCCTGACTGGCTGCATCACTGCCTAGTGTGGGGACTGTCATCATCATCAGGAGCCAGCCCAGTTTGAGCTTCGACTGCCATGGCCCACACACTCCTGTTTCAGGTCAAGTGGATCAATTCATTGGTATTCATTTCCAGTTTTCTGGCTGCTGTCTCCATCATCATTTGTCTTTGCCTTCGTCTTGCTTTCTTCCCTTCAATCTTTCCCGTAATTACCGTGCATTCTAACTCCTCTTTCCTAATCACATGTCCAATGAAGTTACGTTGCCTTTTCATGATCTCATACATTATTTCTCTTTTTGTGCTTGCTCTGTTCATGACATCCTCGCTAGATACTCATTTCATCCATTCATTGTTTTTGCATCCTCCTCAAAAGCCACATCTCTGCTACTTCAATTCGTTTCCTCATGTTACTATCGTCCAACATTCTGATCCATATAACGTAACTGGATAAACGCAACATTTCAGTACTCTGACGCGGGTTGTCATGCCTTGTTTAGTATTGGTCAGTATACTCTTCATTCTCGTAAAGGTGTCTTTTGCCATCCTTATTCTTCTTTTGATGTCCATGTTGCACCTGCCATCTGATGTCACCCAGCTTCCTAAGTAACAAAAGTTCCGTACTTGTTTTATGTCTTCCTTGTTTATTCTCAGCCCGCAGACAGGATTCTCCTTCTTTTTGGATATCACCATACATTCTGTCTTTTTGCAATTGATAGATAGACACAATTTTGTACTTTCTTCAACAACTATATCAATTTAGTTTTGTAGTTCTTCCTCCGTACTTGCAATTAGCACAGTGTCATCTGCATATCTGAAATCATTGATGTTTTCACCACCAACTTTGATTCCCAAGATGTCTCTTATTTTTTGTACTATTGTTTCACTGTAAACATTAAACAAATCAGGGGAGAAAACATACCCTTGTCTAATGCCTCTCTTGATTTTCGTAAACTGACTCACTTCTCCATCTATTCTTACAGTGGCAGTTTGTTCCCACTACAGATCTCTGATTAGGTGGAGGTCTTTCGAATCCAGATTAGAGTTTCCTGTAATATTTCAAATAACTTATTGTGCTTCACTTTATCAAATGCTTTTGTGTAGTCGATAAAACAAACAAATCTTTTTGCACTTGAATAGCTCGTTCTGATGGTATCATTAACGTCAATATCGCGTTTCTTGTACCTTTGTCTTTCACAAACCACATTGTTCTTTACCTATTTCAGTTTGTATCTTACTTTTAGATAGATAGATAGATAGATAGATAGATAGATACTTTATTCATCCCCATGGGGAAATTCAACATTTTTTCCAATGTCCCATACACTTGTTGTAGCAAAAACTCATTACATACAATACTTAACTCAGTAATAATATGATATGCATCTAAATCACTAACTCAAAAAGCATTAATATCCTATGTAATTCACATTCTATTGCTCCAGGTGTCTTAGGAAGAGTAATAAATACTGACTTTTTCATCCCTTCTGGTATTATTCCAGTCTCATAAATGTCATTGATTAAATCAGTAAGTTTTTCAATTCCATAATCTGCAAGGGCGATAATTTGTTCTATTACTAATTCACCAGGACCTGCTGCCTTTCCTTTCTTCATCTTATTTATTGCATTACAAACTTCAGATTTTAAGATACTTGGACTTTCAATGTTCTTCTTAATTTCTGGTTTTTTGCCTCGATCGTCTTCAAACAATTCCTGAATATACTCAGTCCATCTGTTCATAATCTCATCTTTTTCCATGATAATGGTACCGTCCTTTGCTTTCAAACATCCACCTGAAGAACAGAGGAGCTTTTTACCAGTGATATTCTTGATTTGTTGATGTATCTTGTAATAGGGATTCTTTCTAGCTGCTCACATTCCTGGTTTAACCATTCTTCTTCGGCTTTTTTGATGTAAGCTTTTAACTTTTTTGTCTAAGGACTTATATTCTATAGGATTTGCTTTATTCAGTCTCATTTCCTCCATTAGATTTTTGATTTCATCTGTCATCCATTTATTCTTTGTGCTTTTTTCATTTTTTGGAAACACTGACTTTGCTGATTCTACCAAGGCATCCTTTAGAGAGCTAAACTTCATTTCTACGTGATTGCTATCATCTTCAGCAGATTCTATTTCTAGACATTGAAATCTATTCCTTATTTCAATTGTAAATTTGTGTCTTAAGTTTCCTTCTTTAATTAATTGCAAGTAGTCAAAGGATTGTTCAGGTGTTTCCTTCTTTAGGTTTTTAAGTTTTATTTTTACATGACACATTATTGGGTTATGGTCACTATTACAGTCTGCACCTGGATATGTTTTGCATTGAGTTACTGAGCTTCTAAATCTTTGGTTTACAGTAATAAAGTCAGTTTGATTTCTGGTGTTATCACCAGGCCTTTTCCAGATCCACAAATGTCTTGGATGGTTTTTGAAGTAGGTACTCATAATTCTACCCATTTCTTGCCTCTTTCATTTCTTTCCCCTAGTCCAAATTTTCCTATGGTATTTCCATCAGCACCTTGTCCTACTTTAGCATTTAAATCTTCAATGACAATAACAGTATCTTTTCTTTCGGTTAGTCCTGACAAAGGGTCTCGGCCCAAAACGTCGACTGTGCTTTTTCCTATAGATGCTGCCTGGCCTGCTGCATTCCACCAGCATTTTGTGTGTGTATCTTGAGATTTGCATCCATTCTTTGCTTGTTCAAGCTCTTCATAGAATTTATCTATATCCTCATTTGTTCCTTCTGCTGTTGGTGCACATACCTGTATAATTGCTAAATCAAATGGTTGTCCTCTGAGTCTAACAAGGGGCACTCTTTCTGACATTGCCCAATGTCCTGAAACACTTTTTCCCATGTTTTCATCCCTAAGAATTCCTACTCCATTAGTATGGGATGTTCAACAAATTAGTGTTTTATTTCTAATCTGACATGTTCCAGAACCTGTCCAACAAACTTCGTTAATTCCCATGATGATAATCTTTAGTCTTTCCACTTCATTTATCACATTGTCCAATCTTCCTGCTTGATATAGGGTTCTTACATTCCAAGTGGCAATAATTTTCTTTTGTGTTACTTTAATTTTATGAGCAGTAGCTTGATGACGGTCAGGGATCCCCTGCAGCTCAGAATCAACTCTACTGAGCGAAGCATCTTCAGAATTGTCTTGAAGATCCTTTTGACGCTGTTGTTGTGCAATACATTTCCTGAGTTTGACCATGGTTTTCTTAGCAAATAGATTCTAGGAAAACTAGTATCTAGCAACGGTGGTTTGCTATTGTCTTCCATTGGGCAAACTGAAGAAATCGCTATTTCTCTTCCCAAATGTTCATCCCCCTGTACTATAGCCATTGCCATCTAAGGTCCTAGCTCATCCACCTTCTCCATCATAAGTTCAGTTACTGAACCTGCCGGATCTGCCGTTGGCCTTCGCTCTTATCCTGAGCAGGAACCCTTGCTGGTGCTATCGTTCCAGGTCAGAGCAGCCCTGGGAGCAATGAATGACTAAGGGGTAACTCCACTTTCTCTAAAGCTCTGGAAGTCCCGAATCAGAGCCTCATCACCAGTTGAGTTTAGAGTCATACCCAGGACATATGAGAACTGTTCCTCCCTTAATCTCAGGACTCTACAGAGAGTGGTATGGACAGCCCAGCACATCTGTAGTTGTGAATTTCCCATGATTCAGGATGTTTACAAGGACAGGTGTGAGGAAAGGGCTTGAAGAATCATTGGGGATCTGAGTCACCCCAACCACAATCTATTCCAGCTGCTACCATCTCGGAAAAGGTACCGCAGCATAAAAACCAGGACCAACAGGCTCTTCCACCAGGCTATCCGACTGATTAACATGCTGATTTGAGTGTATTTCTATGTTACATTAACTGTTCAATTTATTATAAATTATTATAAATTACTATGATTGCACATTGCACATTTAGACTGAGATGTAACGTAAAGAATTTTACTGCTCATGTATGTGAAAGATGTAAGAAATAAAGTCCATTCGATTCAATCCATTCCAATTCAATTCAATTCAATCGGGGTATGCAAAATTATGAGGGGTATATAGATAGGGTAAATGCAAGATGGGTTTATTCCATTGAGGTTAGGTGAGACTAGAACTGGAGATCATGGCTTAAGAGTAAAAGGTTAAGGGGAACATGAGGGGGAAGTTCTTCACTCTGAGGGTGGTGAGAGTGTGGGACGAGCTGCCAGTGGAAGTGGTGATGCAGGTTTGATTTCAACTGAACTTTGGATAGGTACATGGATGGGAGTGATATGGAGGGTGATCCAGGGGCAGGTTGATGAGACTGGGCAGAATAGCCATTTGGCATGGACTGGATGGGCAGAAAGGCCTGCTTCTGTTCTGTAGTGCTCTATGACTCTTAACTTTACTACCGTCTTGTTTCGGCCTTCAGCCATGTTCCCCCCAACCCACTGGATTTTGATTTTCCCCAGGCCATAGCGTGGTTTGCTCTGCTGTAGGGTCTCGATCTGAAATATCCACTAGCCTTTTGTTCCTATTGATGCTGCCTGACCTGTCGAGTTCTTTAATCAGAACATCGCAATGTCTCTGTTTGGTTGAATGCCAAATCACACTGACCCTACTTGCCTATTGTTTATGAAAAGGGCCTTCTCACCACCGAGTCCCGTGCTGGTAGCTGGGCCAGCAGAACAGGAGCTGCACCTCCTTGCAAGTGGAACTAGTGCTACACCTGCCCCTACTCCTCCCCCCTCACTACTATTCAGGGCCCCAAATAGTCCTTCCAGGTGAGGCAAAACTGCATTAGTGAGTCTGTTGGGGTTATCCACTGTAACAGAGCTCCCAGTGTGGCCTCCTGTATATTGGGGAGACGCAACGCAGATTGCGAGACCACTGCCCCGAGCACCTGCGCTCCATCCGCCAGAAAAAGTGGGATCTCCCAGTGGCCACCCATTTTAATTCCACTTCCCATTCCAATTCTGACACGTCAGTCTATGGCCTCCTCTACTGTCACCATGAGGCCACACTCAGGTTGGAGGAACAACACCTTATATTCTGCCTGGATAGCCTCCAACCTGATGGCATGAACATCGATTTCTCTAACTTCTGGTAATGCCCCTCCTTCACCGTTTCCCATTCCCATTTCCCTCTCTTACCTTATCTCCTTACCGCCCCATCACCACCCTCTGGAGCTCCTCCTCTTTTCTTTCTTCCATGGCCTTCTGTCCTCTCCTATCGGATTCCCCCTTCTCCACCCATGTATCTCTTTCTCTGATCAACTTCCCAGCACTTTACTTCACCACCCTTCCCCTTCTGTTTTCACCTCTCACCTTGTGGTTCTTCCTCTCCTCCCCCCTCTTTCTAACTCTGACTCCTCATCTTTTGTTCCCGGTCCTGATGAAGAGTTTCGGCCTGAAATGTTGACTGTACTCTTTTCCGTAGATGCTGCCTAGCCTGCTGAGTTCCTCCAGCATTTTGTGTGTGTGGCTTGGATTTCCAGCATCTACAGATTGTCTCTTGGTTGTGATTGGACTTTACCTATTTACTGAGATACAGTGTGGAATAGGACCTTGTGGCCCCAGCAATTGCCCAATTTAACCCTGGGCTAATCACGGGACAATTTACAATGACCAATTAAACTACCAATCGGTACATCTTTGAAGTGACGGAGAAAAACAGACCATCCAGAGGAAACCCACACAGGCATGGGGAGAACGTACAGACTCCTCACAGGCAGCAGCGGAAACTGAACCCGGGTCATTGGTACTGTAAAGCATTATGCTAACCACTACGCTACCATGCCACCCCTACTTCAAAGAGATGTAGTTATGGAGGGAAAATATGACAAAATATTAAGATAAATGGCCCAAAAACTAAGAAATGGTTTATGGGGTCATAGAGCACTAGAAACAGGACCTTCAGCCCAAGTCATGCATGCTGTTCAAGATTTCCAACTATATAACCATATAACAATTACAGCACGGAAACAGGCCATCTCGACCCTTCTAGTCCGTGCTGACGCTTACACTCACCTAGTCCCACTGACTCGCACTCAGCCCATAACCCTCCATTCCTTTCCTGTCCATATACCTATCCAATTTTACTTTAAATGACAGTACCGAACCTACCTCTACCACTTCTACTGGAAGCTTGTTCCACACAGCTACCACTCTCTGAATAAAGAAATGCCCCCTCATGTTACTCCTAAACTTTTGCCCCCTAACTCTCAACTCATCTCCTTTTGTTCGAATCTCCCCTACTCTCAATGGAAAAAGCCTATCCACGTCAGCTCTATCTATCCCCCTCATAATTTTAAATACCTCAACCTTCTACACTCCAAAGAATAACCTAACTTGCTCAACCTTTCTCTGTAACTTAGGTGCTGAAACCCAGGTAGCATCTGTGCTAGTTTCATTTGCCTGCATTGGACTATATTGCACTAGTCCATACTTTTCCAAATAAAATATAATTTTGTCACAAATATTTGCATTTGAAAGCCTCTCTTTCACAGATTGTAAGGTGAATGGTTTAATTTCCTTCCTCTTTTTAAATATTATCAGTTTTTCAATCCCTTGCCAGAGAGGAATAGATCATTTTTACAGCTTGTACAATTTCCACTTGTGGGCTCAGTGATGCATTATTGGGTGCTATCTTTTCCTAATAGAGTGGCCACTAAGTGTATGTCTGTGCGTGTTTGGGGATGTTCTTCTGCACACCACTGTTGTAAGAGGTTGAAAGGTTCTTTGAGTTACTGTCGCCTTCCTGTCAGCTTCAACAATCTGGCTATTCTCCTCTGATCCCTCTCATTAATAAAGTATTTTCACCCACAGAACTGCCACTCACCAGATGAGTTTTGTTTTTTGCACCATTCTCTGCAAACTCTAGAATCTGTTGTGTGTGAAAAACCCAGGAGGTCAGCAATTTGTGACATACTCAAGCCACCCCATCTGACACCAACAAAGTCACTTAGATCACATTTCTTCCCCATTCTAATGTATGGCCATAACAACAACTGAACCTCTTAACTATAGCTGAATGTGTTTATGTTTTGAGCTGCTGCCTAATGATTAGGTAATTAGATATTTGAATTAACAAGCAGGTGTACAGGTGTATGTAATAAAGTGGCCACTGATCACATGGCCTTCAGTCAACCAATCTAAACAGGAAAAATGCAGGCCTGCTGCTTTGAGGATTAGCATTCAAAAGATTTTCTCTCTTGTTTATGTAGAAAAGGTCAAGAAAATAAATGAACACGGAAGAGGTTCTGTAATGCTGGAAATCTTGAGAAGCACACACAAAATGGTGGAGTAACTCAGCAGGTCAGGCAGCATCTATATGGGGAAAGGAACAGTTGACAGTTTGGGCCAAGACCCTTCATCAGAACTGACAATTGAGCAATAATCCCATAATACAAATGTTAAGACAGAGGAGAATTAGGCCACTCGGTCCATCGAGTCTGTTCCGCCATTCCATCGTGGCTGACTTACTATTCCTCTCAAACCCATTCTCCGGCCTTCTCCACATAACTTTTGACACTCTTACTAATCAAGAACCTATCAACCTTCACCTTAAATATAGCCAATGACTTGGCCTCCACAGCTGTCTATGGCAATGAAATCCACAGATTCACCACCCTCTGGCTAAGAAAATTCCTTTTCACTAATAACATACATATTCAATAATATACAATTTGGGGATCTGATAAAGGAGGGACTAATTCTTGTCTTTGAGAAGATGTTGATAACAAGAAGCTCTCTTGTTTAGAGGTGTTGGTGAGTACATTGTGTTTTCTGTTTGACCTATGGTAGGTATCAGGTGGCTGCAGGAAGAATCTGGTTCCAGCAACGGCCACTAGAGGACGCCAGTGATACCAGCCAACATTTTTCCCCAGCAGCTGAAACGTCTCCTGGGAAATGTGGGGCTCCTTTAATATACCTTTAATTATCCCAAAATAGAGAGATGCAACATTCCTGGGAATCAAAAATAGGTGAGGCATAAAATTCTCTGTGAAATCAGATTAATCATTGTGCACTGTCAGGCAGAAAACAATTTTGACAATGAACTCCTTCAGAGAATTGCTATATTAATTGTCATAGACAGTCACTGGCCACTTTAGGACGCATCTCCTGTTCCTAATAAACTGGTCACTGAGTGCATGCTCGTGGTCTTCTGCAGCTGTAGCCCATCCACTTCAAGGTTCAACCTGTTGTGTGTTTGGAGTTGCTCTTCTGCACAACTGTTGTAACGTGTGGTTATTTGAGTTACTGTTTCCTTCCTGAATCAGAATCAGGTTTAATATCTTCGGCACATTTTGTAAAATTTCTTAACTTTCTGGCAGCAGTACCATGCAATACATGATAAATATATTTTTAAAAACTGAATTGCAGTAAATATATATATATATATCTTAAATAGTTAAATTAAGTAAGTACTGCAAAAACAGTAGTAAAAGTAGGGAGTGTTCATGGGTTCAATGTCCATTCAGAAATCAGATGGCAGAGGTGAAGAAGCTGCTCCTTAATCATTGAGTGTGTGCCTTCAAGCTTCTGTCCCTCCTTCCTGATGGTAACAATGAGGTATGTACTGGGTGGTGGGGGTCCTTACTAATGGATGCTGACTTTCTGAGGCATCGCTCCTTACAGATGTCTTGGATACCACAGAGGCTGGTGCCTATGACGGAGCAGGCTAATTTTACAACTTTCTGTAGCTTGCTTCGATCCAGTTAGCTTGAACCAGTCTAGCCATTCTCCTCCGACCTCTCTCGTTAACAAGATGTTTTCACCCAAAGAACTGCATCTCACTTGATTTTTTTTTTGTCCCCTCACACCATTCTCTGTAAACTCTGGAGACTGTTGCACGTGAAGATCCCAGGAGATGAATGGTTTCTGAGATACTTAAACCACACTATCTGACACCAACAATCATTCCACAGTCAAAGTCACTTAGATCACATTTCTTCCCCATTTTGATGTTTGGTCTGAACAGCAACACTTGACCATGTCTGCATGCTTTTATGCATTGAATTGTTGCCACATGATTGGCTAATTAGATATTTGCATTAACGAGCAGGTGTACCTAATAAAGTGTCCACTTAGCGTATAGTTGGGGAGTAACAAGCGTGTACAAAGTGGCCACTGAGTGTATCTTTCTGTTGTTTTGGAGTGCTATACTGTGCAAAGTTCCTTGCGCAATTTGTCTAGTCAACATGAGGGATGTAGTTACTTTGCAGTGAGCTTTGTGCTGTAGAGAAGTTGTGGTACACTAGCTATCTCATTTTCCATTTGGCACTCCATAACCCTGCTCTGTCATTTGACAGGATGTTGATATTCTGCAGAAAGATGTGGTGGAAGAGACATGAAACTGACTCAGTCAAAAGCCACAAAGTACTTTGCTCTCAGTCACGACAGAACTGAAACCCGGTCATATAATACCATGAACTATTTCAGTACTATCCTCTTCCCTATCCTTTCTGCCTCAAGAGTACTGCATCACTTGTGGCTACCTGACCCACAATCTGACCTCTGAGGTAAACCTACCCATGCAAGGGATTGGAGCCTAAGTTCTTGGCTGAAGAACTGCAGCACATTCAGGATTCTCGCTGTTACCTGAGGGATCCTGGACTCTTAAAGGATTCCCTGTCACTTCTCATATGTTCCTGACTTGGCTGCTCAGTCCCTTGCGACAAAGTGTGTACGATCAAAGTATGTAAAAAACTATACACCTTGAAGTGCGTCTCCTTACGTGCAGCCACAAAACAAGATCCCACTAAAAAAATCAACAAACAGCCAACGTGCAGGGAGAGAGAGAGAGAAAAAATTCTTGCAAACTATAAAAGTAAGCAAACACAATTTAGAATGAAAGTGAGTCCTCAGACACAGGAGTGTACAAGATTATTATGATTTTTCATTTCTCGCCACTGACTCTAAGGAATTTTTTTCTTTCTCCACATAACAACATGGGTTTTTTCTGGGTGTTCCTGTTTCCACCCACGCTCCAAAGGCATATGGGTTAGTAGGTTAATTGCTCACTTTGGTGTAATTGGGTGGCACAGGCTTGTTAGGCCCTGAAGGGCTGCTTATCCTGTTTTTTGTTTGCTTGTTATGTGCCGTGTGGTATGATGTGGGCGATTGTGGTCTTTCCATGACCATGATGGTTCTTGGCAAATCTTTCTACAGAAGTGGTTTACCATTGCCTTCTTCTGGGCAGTGTCTTTACAAGACAGGTGACCCCAGCCATTGTCGATACTCTTTAGAGATTGTCTGCCTGGCATCAGTGGTCGCATAACCAGGACTTGTGATCTGCACAAGCAGCTCATACGACCATCCACCACCTGCTCCCATGGTTTCATGTGACCCTGATCGAGGGGGTAAGCAGGTGCTACACCTTGCCCAAGGGTGACCTGCAGGCTAGTGGAGGGATGGAGTGCCTCACACCTCCTTTGGTAGAGATGTGTCTCCATCCCATCATCCAACCATGCTTTATTTGTAAAAATAAAAAAATTATGGACATCATTGAAAGTCCACCATTTGTTATCCACTCCCAATGGTCCCTGAACTGAGGAGATAGCTAAGGGTGAATCACAGTGCTGAATTGGATGAGGAGGACAGGTCAAAATGAGTCAGGATCGCAAATTTACATTCATGTGTGCTGTGGACTCAGGCCAATTCATCACGCAAACCAGCCTCTCCTCCGCCGACTCTGTCTACACTGCCCGCTGCCTCGGGAAAGCAGTCAACATAATCAATCCCACCGCAGACTTTCTCTCGTCTCCCCTCTCCCATCAGGCAGAATGTTCAAAAGCTTGAGGATACTGACCACTGAGCTCAAGGAACTCCAATTCTGCTGTTGTCAGGAATGAAGCTCTGATACGATAACGATTTATTCTTTATTTCCCAATCTAGGTAATTGTTGTCCTTGCGTTTTACTTGCTCACCTGCACAGCTCTTTCTCTGTAACTACAACTCTAAAATCACTGGGCTTCGCACCTGAGAGCTCCACAACGTTTACTTTGCTATGCACTGAACCGAGGCTGAGGTTCTGGGCCTACTCAGGCTGCTCTGGGGCCTTCATGTCTGAGGACTCACTTCCATTCTAAATGCTATTTACTTACTTTTATTGTTTGCACAATTTGTTTTTTTTCCTCTCTCTGTCTCATTGGTGTTGCTATTTTTTAAATGGGTTTCTGTGTTTCTTGCTTTGTGGCTGCCTGTATGGAGAGTACCCTGTATCTCAAGGTTATAAAATGCATACATACTTTGACAATAAATATACATTGAACTTTGAACTTTGAAAACCTCTTCTCCTCCCCACTCATCATCTCTCTCTGGTTGCAACACACACAAAAAGCTGGAGGAAATTAGCAGGTCAACCAACAGTGATAAACAGTCTGTTTTAGGTTGAGACCCTTCTTCAGGACGAGAAAGGAAGGGGGGAGATTCCAGAATAAAAAGGTGGGGGAAGGGGGAAGGATAATATTTAGATGGTGATAGGTGAAGCCAGTTGAGTAGGAAAAGTAAAGGACTGGAGAGGAAGGAATCTGATAGGAGAGTAGAGTGGACCACAGGAGAAAGGGATGGAGGAGGGGACCCGAGGGAGTGATAGGCAGGTGAGATGAGATTGAAGGCTAGGATTCTCTCATGCCACCCTTCTCTCTGATCACATTCCCTCTTCATTTGTCCTTTGTAACTTTCACCTGTCAACTCCCAGCTTCTCACTTGCACCACCAGGTTCAAGAACGGCTACTACCTTTCAACCATCAGACCCTTGAACAAAAAGGGATATCTTCACTCAACTTCACTTGCCCCATCGTTGAAATGTTCCCACAACAAATTGACTCACTTTCAAGGACTCTTTATCTCATTATCTCATGTTCTCAATATTTATTATTATTTATTTATATTTGCATTTGCGCTCTTTGTTGTCTTCTGCACTCTGGTTGAATGCTCTAGTTGGGTGGTCTTTCATTGATTCTGTTATAGTTCTGCAGATCTATTGAGTATACCCACAAGAACATAAATCTTAGGGTTGTATATGATGACATATATGTACTTTGATAATTCCCTTCCCCCACCTTCTTATTCTGACTTCTTTCAATCTTGATGAAGAATCTCGGTCTGAAACTTTAACTGTTCACTCTTTTCCATAGATGCTGCCTGACCTGCTGAGTTTCTCCAGCATTTTATGTGTGTGTTACTCTACAGTCTGCCTTTTTATCCCTTTTTACTACCTCAATGTACTATGTCTGTCTGTATGGCACGGAAACAAAAGCTTTTTACTGCCTATTGATGCGTGTGACAATAATAGGTCAACTACAGACTACCAAACAATTTAAAGATGAAAGAGAAAGCAAAACTGAAATTGATAGTGATATGAAATAAAAGAAGTTTCTGGAAATACTCAACAAGTTAGGCAGCATCCACAGAGAGGGAACCCTTTCATTGTGGGAATCTGTGGGCTTGTTGTGTTTATTGCAAATTTTTTTGACAACCTAGTCAAAATAGTTAGTTTTATTGTTACCGGTAGTTTCATAACCTTCGTCTTTAAAATCTGGTTTATTACTTTATGACCTGGATTCAGATTTGCACCACTGGTTCACCAGTCTAGTACTCAGTTTGCTGGTCTAATAACCAACCCATAAAATGACTTTCCCTTGTCTGTCGCAATTAAAATTGGCTCGAGTTTATACTTTTTGAGCAAAGTCCAAGAGAAGAATTGAACTTGTAAAAAAAACATATTAAACTGTGGAAGGAAACATATTGCTGGTCTGTGGGGAGTCTCTCCTTCAAAATAATTTGGTTTATAGTGACAACTGAACCATTCTTGAACCTGTATGGAGCCTGTACAACATTTCTTCTCACTCTTGGCCATATTTGTGTAAGAAAAAATACACACATATATCTTCAATATAATTCATCACATTTAATTTCATTTGATAGCTGGGATATTTAATATTGCCAGCATTCTAACTTGCTCTTGTCTCACAGCCTGAGACTTTGAAAATGTTTCTGCTCTTGAACAAAATGCCTCATGTTCTGAACTATTGCCCACAATCTTCACCTAATTTCCATTAGGCTGGAAATTCCTGAGGAGTACTTTGACTCAACAGTAAAAAGGTGGTTTAAGATTAAGCTGAGCTTCAGGCTTCTGCCCTATTAATCTCCATAACATTGCTCTGCCTTCCCCAAGCCTTAGCTACTACACTGCAGATATTCTCACCTCAGCCTTTACTTCTGCAATTAAACATCTCAAAGCATTCTCCAAGAGAACCACAACCTTGTTGTGGTTTGGAGGTGTGGGTGCTCAATGGCTTGGAGAGCTACGTTGGCCTTTAGGGTTTTATGCTTTGGCTTTTGGTAGAGTCACCCATATCGAACAGGTCAAAGGGCAGAGGCCAGACTAAGAATCCTCCAGTTTCAGGGGTTCAGCTCAGGGCTAACGACCCTGACTGGTCAAACAAAATCGTGACAGAAACAGCAATAAGGAATCCTACATCTGTGTGCAATGGTATTCCTGAGTCTCCACCTGGGACTTGCATGACTGACAGTGGTGAAAACCGAGCTGCTGACACAATAAAGGAAGCCCTGAATACCACCAGAGATGAAGGATCTTCATTGCTGCCCTAAACACTAGCACTGTAGCGGGCAATAGAGTCAAAGCATCCTCAACTAGCCTACCTCTTGCCTTTGTAAAGCAGCCTAGCATCCCCTCTCACCTCTCCTCTCAACCTCCAGCAAGGAGAAATCTACTATCATAAGCCATAGAATTAAGCCATTCGGCCCATCTTCTTCTTCATCTTGTAAAGTCTAACGGTGGTTGGCGGGCCAACATGAGGTGCTCTACCGCCACCTACTGAGTTGGAGTGTGGAGCAAAAAGACAGGAAGTATACCCATTGTTTCCTCCCTCAAATAAAATTCAAATAGTATCAAAAAGTCTAATGCTTTTCAGAAAGTCAAATATGCACTTATATATGTTACGATGACAGTGATATATTACCAAATTTTCCACGTTAAACTGTGCCTGTCCCAAAGGCCTCTATTTACAGAAGCAATTAGTTGTTTCATTTGCACCTCATAGGAAATGCATTCATTTATCCTGTCTTGACCATGTCTGCATGATTTTTTGCATTCATTAGGCATTTGCATTAATAAGCAGGTGTACAGGTGGATCTGATAAAGTGGCTACTAAGTTGAGCATTTGAATTGTCATGGCGTCAGAAAGCCATGAGCCAAGCACTGGTGATGAGATTAGTATTGATGGTCGGCAGGATTAACTTGGGTCAAAGGGCCTGTTTTGCCCCTGTTTGAACATCTGAAGGGGCTGTTCTTCAGGTTCCGGTTGCATGTCAGCCCCACGCTCTTGATATTTGGGCACCCAGTATGGAAGTGGCGGGGGGGGAGTCGCTCTGACAATCCGCTAATGGGTTTGCTTCGGTACCTGGCCAAGATGGCTATTCATGGGTCCAGGTGGAGGGAAGTCGAGAGCTCTGCTAGGGCCCTCTTCTGAGGAGACATTCTTGCCCGGGTAGCATCGGAGAGGGAACTTGCAGTCATGATGGGTACGGTGGGGGAGCGGTGAGCCCCCCAGGGAATTGACTGTTTTATAGACAGTAGTAATCATATTTTAATTTGAATTTGTTCACTGTTTTGTAAATATTTGTTGTACTTTGTGCATTTTTGTGGAAATAAACTTCTGTAGTTTTGTAAAAAAAAGGGACCTGTTTTCTGTGCTGGATATTCTCTGGTGAATATTGGTGAATGGCTGAAAGGAAAACTGGTCGTAGAGATTATTTGCAGGAAGAGGGGGATGGTTGAGGGAGATGGAGGACAAAAGACATTAATTGAAGAAGAATAGTTGAGGCAGGAAGAAATATTTGAAAGGATAGTAATTGGTATTGATTAGTAATAGTAAAGGCAATACATGCTGAATGATGAAATAGGCATATGGGATGCTTGTCTTCATGGGCTGAGGAACTGAGTATAGGAGTAGGGATATTATGTTACTGTTTTACAAATCAATGAATAGGTCACACTTGGAGTGATTTATGCAGATCTGCTCACCACACTTCAAAGTAAATGTTATTATCAAAGTACATATATGTCACTGTATATAACCAAGAGATTCATTTTCTTGTGGGCAGATTCATCAAGTCTATAGAATAATAACTATAACAGAATCAATGAAAGTCCACCCACCTAGGGCCATCAGCCAGACTGCAGAAGACAACAAACTGTGCAAATGAAAATATGAATAAATATCAATAAATATTGAAAACATGAGATAAAGAATCCTTGAAAGTGAGTCCATTTGTTGTGGGAACATTTCAATGATGGGGCAAGTGAAAATGAGTGAGTTATCCCCATTGGTTCAAGTGCCTGATGGGTGAGGGGTAGTAACTGTTCTTGAACCTGGTGGTGTGAGTCCAGAGGCTCCTGTATCTTCTTCCAGATGGCAGCAGTGAGAAGAGAGCATGTCCTGGATGCCGGGTGTCTCTGATGATGGATGCTGCTTTCCTGCAATAGCATTTTATGTAGATGTGCTCAATGATGGGGAGGGCTTTACCCATGA
Source organism: Hemitrygon akajei (assembly GCF_048418815.1). Classification (NCBI taxonomy): domain Eukaryota; kingdom Metazoa; phylum Chordata; class Chondrichthyes; order Myliobatiformes; family Dasyatidae; genus Hemitrygon; species Hemitrygon akajei. The sequence goes on along the minus strand of NC_133124.1, from coordinate 212,633,979 downwards.
TGGTCTGGGCCATATTGACTACTTTTTGTAGGATTTTCCATTCAAGAGCATTGGTGTTTCCATACCAGGCTGAAATGCAGCCAGTCAATATATTCTCCACTGCTATAGAAGTTTGTCAACGTTTTAGATGTCATACCAAATCTCTGCAAACTTCTAAGGAAGTAGAGGATATGATTAAGTGAAAGAGGGTGGAAAAAAGATTCACAAGGATGTTCAAACAGCACACACAAAATGCTGGTGGAACACAGCAGGCCAGGCAGCATCTATGAGGAGAAGCACTGTCGACGTTTCGGGCCGAAACCCTTCATCAGGAGCGAAGTAGACTCACAGACCTCTGTTGATACCCCTGTTCCCCCCCCCCCTTACCCCATCCCTATCTATAATTTTAGTCTGGTTCTCTTTCTCTCTCTTTTTCCCCCTCACTATAATCTCCCCCCCCCCCAGCCCTACCTTTCTTTCTCTTTTATTTCCCATAATTCTCCACCTTCCCCCTAGCCCATTTCCCTTCAGCCTATCACTTCCCAGCTGTCTATTTCATCCCTCCCCTCACTTCTTATCCCCCCTCGACCATCCCACGTTACTTCACTCCTGATGAAGGGTTTCGGCCCGAAACGTCGACAGTGCTTCTCCTCATAGATGCTGCCTGGCCTGCTGTGTTCCACCAGCATTTTGTGTGTGTTGTTTGAATTTCCAGCATCTGCAGATTTCCTCATGTTTGCTCTTTAAATTCACAAGGATGTTTGCTGGAAGGCCTGAGTTACAAGGAGAGTTGGGATAGCTGGGACCATTTTCCCTGCGGCAAAGAATGCCAAGGGTGATCTTATGCCCTCATAAGGTACAAATAGTCACAAGCTTTTTCCCAAGTTACTGAGTCTGATACTAGAGGGCATAGGTTTAAAAGAGGAAAGATTTAAAAGGGATCAAATAGACCAGTTTTTGACACAGGGTGTGGGGATCATGCATCTATTCTCTATCTGGATTGTATTCTGTGTTGCATGTTTATTAAAGTTCAAAGTAACATTTATTATTAGAGTACATACATGTCACCACATACAACCCTGAGATTCTTTTTCTGTGGGCATACCTAGCAAATCTCTATAAGAGTAACTGTAAATATCAGGAACTGTAAACTGTGCAAACTTTGAACTTGGGTGTGCTTGAGTTTCATCACTTCAAGATTGTATGTTTGCTAATTGCTAATAAAGGTTTGAATAAAGGAGTCATTGGAACTGGGGGCACATCATGCAAGTGTAACCAATTCATCGGGTGGCAGGCAATTGTCTTGGTTTAGTTTTACTTCTACACCATGGGAGCTAGATATATGCTATAAGCTACCAGAAGAAGTAGAGGCAGCAACAATTAATTTAACGGAAAGAGTGAGCAGTTTTAAGTTCCTGGGTGTCAACATCTCTAAGCTCCTGTCCTAGGCCCAAAACATTGATGCAATCAAGAAGAAAGAACGCCAGCAGTTCTACTTTGTTGGAAGTTTGAAGAGATTTGAAATGTTATCAAAGACACTTGCAAAATTCTATAGCTGTATGATGGAGAAAATTCTGACTGGTTACGTCACAGCCTGGCATTATCATCATTATGTGCTGTGTCATATGACATTTGGCAATCATGGTCATCGAACATTATTGTTTTTGGCAATTCTTTCTACAAAAGAGGTTTGCCATTGCCTTCTTCTGGGCAGTGTCTTTAGATGATCCCATCAATTCTGATCAGAGATTGTCTGCCTGGTGTCAGTGGTCGCATAACCAGGACTTGTGATATGCACCAACTGCTCATACGACCATCCATCACCTGCTCCCAAGGCTTCACATGACCCTGATCATGGGGGGAGGGGGGTGGGAAGCTAAGCAGGTACTGCACCTTGATTACATCCTGGCCTGCAGGCTAGCAGAGGGAAAGAGTGCCTTAAACCTCCTTTGGTAGAGACGTATCTCCACTCTGCCAGCCCACAGCCTCATATAGAGAGGTTCCAACACACAGGATCATACAAGACAGAGAGTTGTAGACTCAACTAAATCCAACATGGCTCATCCCCGCTCACCATAGATGACATCTTGAAGAAGTGGTGCCTCAAGAAGTCAGTGTCTGTCAGCAAAGACCCTCACCGTTCAGTGATGCTTTTGTTGCCATCATGGAGGAGGTACAGGAGCCTGAAGACACCCACTCCGTAATTCAGGAACAGCTTCTCCTGCACTGTCATTACCTTTCTGAGTGGTCCACGTTACTCTTTTTTTTGCACTATTTATTTACTTTGTAATTTATAGTAATTTTGTCTAGCACTATTCTGCTGCCGCTAAACAACATATTTCACATCATATAAGACAGTGATAATAAACTGAATTCTGATTCTGGAACTTTTAAAAAACAATTGGGCAGGTACATAAATAGGAAAGGTTTAGACCAGGGGTTCCCTAGCTTTTTTATGTAATGCCCTTATCATTAACCGAGGGGTCCCTATACCCTAGTTTGGGATGTGAGCCAAAAACTGGCAAGTATAAACTAGACTAGAATATAAAAGCACGAATGCAATATTGAGGCTTTATAAAGCAGTGGCGAGGCTTCACTGGAGGATTGTGAACAGTTTTGGGCCCCTTAATCTAAGAAAAGATGTGCTTACATTGTAGAGGGTTCAAAGGAGGTTCATGAGAATGATAAACACGAGGAAATCTGCAGATGCTGGAAATTCAAACAACACACACAAAATGCTGGTGGAACGCAGCAGGCCGGGCATCTATAGGGAGAAGCACTGTCGACATTTCAGGCCGAGACCCTTCCTTCCTTCTGATGAAGGGTCTCGGCCCGAAACATTGACAGTGCTTCTCCCTATAGATGCTGCCTGGCCTGCTGCGTTCCACCAGCATTTTGTGTGTGTTGCTTCATGAGAATGATTCTGTGATTGAAAGGCTTATCATATAAGGAGCATTTGATGGCTCTGGGCCTGTACTCACTGGTGTAAGGACCTATCACCACCCCCCCCCCCCCCTCAAGCTCTGAGCGCTCAATGTGCAGACGAACCCTACCTGTCTGGGAGCACTCATGGTGGAGACGATCCCCCCAGCTGCAAATGCCCATGGTGGAGATGAAGCCCCTAGCTGGGAGCACTCATTGTGGCGACAGACCCACCCACCCACCCCTCTCCAGCTGGGAGCACCCATGGTGGTGACGGACTCTCCTAGCTGGGAGCACTCATGGTGAAGAAGGATCCCCTTGTCTGGGAGAACTCATGGTAGAGATGGACCCACCTGTCTGGGAGCACCCATGGTGGTGAGGGACCACCCCCCCCCAAGCTTAGCTGGGAACGCTCATGGTGGTGACAACACCCTCCCCCCCACCCACCGCTGGGAGCACCCATGGTGGAGATGAACTACTAGTTGGGAGGGAGCATCCATGGTGGTGACAGACCCTCCCCCCACCAGCTGGGAGGGAGCATCCATGGTGGTGACAGACCCTCCCCCCACCGGCTGGGAGCACCCATGGTGGTGACGGACTCCCCCTGTCCGGGAGCACTCATGGTGGTAAAGACCCCACTGTCTGGGAGCACTCGTGGTGATTACGGACACCCCCCCCCCCCCCCGTCTGGGAGCACTCATGGTGGAGATGGACCCCGTCTGGGAGCACTCCATGGTGAAGATGGGCCCCCCTGTCTGGGAGCACCAGTGGTGGAGATGGACCCCCCCATCTGGGAGCACTCCATGGTGGACACAGACCCCCCTGGCTGGGAGCACTCCATGGTGGACACAGACCCCCCTGGCTGGGAGCACCTGTGGTGATTACAGACCCCCCTGTCTGGGAGCACTCATGGTGGAGACAGACCCCCCCTGGCTGGGAGCACTTATGGTGGTAAAGACTCCACTGTCTGGGAGCACTCGTGGTGATTACGGACCCCCCTGTCTGGGAGCACTCGTGGTGATTACGGACCCCAGTCTGGGAGCACTCATGGTGGAGATGCCCCCCCCCCCCCTCCGTCTGGGAGCACTAGTGGTGGAGATGGACCCCTCCCCCCTGTCTGGGAGCACTAGTGGTGGAGATGGACCCCCACCCGTCTGGGAGCACTTGTGGTAGGGAAGAACCCCTAGCTGGGAACACTCGTGATGGTGACAGGCCAGCTGGCGAGCACAGAGCTGCATCAATGACAGTCGGAAGCCCCACGGACCGCCCCATAAAACCCGCCAGCTCCTTTTTTTTTTATCTCGCTTTCGTTTCCGCTACGGAAGTATACAGCGCTGCCGCTGCCGCCGCGCCGAGTCCGGCGTGCCCAGGTGAGGAGCCGCGTTGGGATCGCGTCTGGAGCGATGGGCGGCCGCTGCCGGCTGCACTGCACGGGCGCCGACGCCGCGTACTATGTCCTCAAGCTGACGCTCGGGGTCTCGGCCACTCTCTTCTCGGTGAGTGGCGAAATAAAAATCGGCTGTCAGAAACTCGGCTTTAAAGGTGGAAGGCTGACTCACTGAAGGTGCTTTGATTTGGGTGGGATCTTCCCGCGTCGCGGAAGGCCACAGGTTCTTCTTTATCCTTTAGAAGTTTTATTCCTATGCTTTTGACCTGGGAAGCCTCAGTTTTTGCTTCATTGGCCTTTTTTTTTGCTGTGGATATTTTGGTCTTTTGTTCAATTCCCCCTTACAAGGGAAGTCCCTGAAGAGGGGTTTTAATAGATTTTCACAGACATAAAACTTTTTAACTCCCTCAGGTATAGGTTTGTTTCGCGGTTAGTAATTTATAAAAAATATTTGTAATTTTTTATAAATGCAATTTATCAAACTGTTCAATATTATAAAATATTAAGATTAATGTCTATTTTAATTAAAAGTTCTCGACGTACTGCCAGTAATGTTTGAGAGGCTTTTAGATAGAGACATAGATATGCATGTATGGAAGGATATGGGTCATATAGACAATAGACGGTAGGTGCAGGAGCAGGCCATTCGGCCCTTCTAGCCAGCACCGCCATTCACTGTGATCATGGCTATATAAGCAGAAAAGATTTTTAGTATGGTGTTCAGCACAGACATTGTGGGCCGAATGTCCTTTTCATATGCTCTACTGTTCCACTTTCAATATTATGTGCTTCAGCTGGAGATAACCCAGTCTGGTCAAATCTAAGAGTAACACACTGACTGGGGCATAGTGGTTAGCATAACACTTTACAGTACAGGTGGCCCTGGTTCAATTCCCGCTGCTGTCTGTAAGGAGTTTGTATGTTCACCTGATGACCTAATGGGTTTCCTCCTGGAGCTCTGGTTACCTCCCACAGTTCAAAGACCTTCCAGTGGGTAAGGTAATTGGTCATTGTGAATTGTCCTGTGATTAGGCTGGGTTTAAGTCGGGGAATTGCTGGGTGCATGGCTCGAAGGGCCAGTTTTGAGCCGTATCTCAATGAATAAATAGAATCAAACAGCATCTGTGTGGAGAGGTTGACATTTCATCAGACCTGATGAGGAATCTCCCCACCCAAAACCTCAACTGTTTGCCAGACCTGCTGCTGTTCCTCCAGAATTGTGTGTGTATTACACAATTCTGCAGGAACACCAGCAGGTCCAGCAATTGCAGTCTTTTGTGTTTCTGGCTGAGTCTTCAGTGGGATCTGATTCAGTGTGGGCCTCTGCCTCCTTTAACATTCTTGTTTCTTGAGAACAGAATAGCATTTGGTTAAATTGACTGTTTTATTTGTTTAAAGGTCAAGCATGCACTTACTGTAAGTTTAATTATAAATACAGCATACAATCTGCCGAAGGAGCTCAGTGGACTGAGCAGTATCTGTGGATGGGAAGGAATTTTTGCCATTTTGAGTTGAAACCAATATCTATTTTCACTGTCTCTTGTGCCCTCTAGTTGTATGTGCATCTTGTCTATACTGGTCCAGTCAGTCGCAAGTCATCTCGTTGTCCTGTTCTTTCCCATTTCCTGAGCTCCCATAGCCTGGACTAGACTATAAAAGCAATGGTGTAATGTTGAGACTTTATAAAACGCTGGCGAGGCCTCACTTGGAGTGTTGTGGGCTGTTTTGGGCCCCTTATCATAGAAGGTACATTCTGAAACAGGAGAGGGTTCAAAGGAGGTTCACAAAAATGATTCCAGGATTCAGTGGCTTGTCATATGAAGAGCATTTGATGGTTCTGGGCCTGTACTCACTAAAATTTAGAAGAATGAGGGGTGACCTAATCGTAATGTATCGAATGGTGAAAGACCTTGATGGAGTGGATAAGGAGAGGGTATTTCCTATGGTAGCAGAGTCTAAGACCAGATGACGCAGCCTCAGAACAGAGGGCATCCTTTTGGAACAGAGATGAGGAGGCATTCCTTTAGCCAGTGTGTGTCGACTGTGTAGTTCATTGCCATGGGCAGCTATGGAGGCCAAGTCTTAATGTATATTTAAGGCAGAGGTTGATGAATTCTTGATTGGTCAGGGCATCAAGGGATATGGGGAGGAGGCACGAGATTGGGGCTGAAAAGGAAAATGGATCAGCACAATGAAATGGTGGAGCATGCTCGATGGGCCAAATATCTTAATTCTGCTCTGAGAACTTCTAGTCTTTCTTATTGACTCTGTATCCTCTTGTAAATCCATTATCAGAACATCTGCTAACCAATTGTTTGGAAATCCCAAAGGCTTGGCCCATGGCTCACCAGGTATTGTTTACCATGTTCCTTTTCGTTCAACTTGGTCACTGCACTACAGCATCACTATTAAAAGTGAATTTTAAGAAAGTTGGGGTATTAATAGGAATAACATATTCTCTCTGTGACCATATGGTGTTGTGGTTTCCTCCGATATCTTCACAGAATGTTTCAACATTATGAGAGGTGTAGATAGAATAAGACCACAAGACCGTAAGATGGAGGAGCAGAATCAGGCCATTTGGCCCATTGAATCTGCTTCGCCATTTCATCGTGACTGATCCAATTTTCCTCTCAGCCCCAATCCTCTGCCTTCTATTATCCCTTCATGCCCTGACCAATCAAGAATCTGTCAACCTCTGCCTCGGATACATCTGATGACTTGGCCTCCACAGCAACCCGTGGCAACAAATTCCACATATTCACCACTCTCTGGCTGAAGAAATTCCTTATCTCCATTCTAAATGGGCATTCTTCTATTCTGAGGCTATGTCCTCTGGTCCTAGACTCCCCACCATAGGAGAAATTCTCTGCACTTCAGAAGCAGATTTAATATGACAGGCGTACATGATGTAATTTGTTAACTTTCACTGTCTCTAGGCCTTTCAACATTCGATAAGTTTCAATGGGTTTCCACCCCTTATTTTTATGAATTCTTGTGAGTACTGGCCCAGAATCATCAAACACTCCTTATATGATAAGCCTTTCAATCGCAGAATCATTTTTGTGAACTTCCTTTGAACCCTCTCCAGTGTCTGCACATCCCTTCTTAGATGGGGGGCCCCAAGACTGCTCACAATACTTGAAGTGAGGCCTCACCTGTGCTCTATAGAGCTTCAACATTACATCCTTGCCATTATTGACAGCTGATATCTTTTTCCCAAGATTTAAAATGTCGAATAGTACGTACATTTAAGATGAGAGGTACAAGTTTAAAGGAGTGGTAGGCATCTGGAATGCACTGCCAGGGGTGGTGATGAAGGCAGATATGATGAAGATTTTTAAAAGGCTCTTAGAAGAGCACGTGAATGTGCTGGGAATAGAGGTATGCGAATTTTGGGTAGCCATAAAGGATTAATTTAGTTAAAAATGCTACATCTACCAGTTCATTTCCTCCCCTCACTTCCATTCAGAGCCCCAAACAGCCCTTCCAGGTGAAGCAACACTTCGCCTGCAAATCTGTTGTGGTTGTCCACTGTGTCCGGTGCACCCGATGCGGCTCTCTCTGCTTGGGTGAGGCCCGACGCAAATTGGGAGACTGCTTTGCTGAGCATCTCTGCTTCATCCGCCTGAAGCAGAATGCCCCGGTGGTCTTTGAATCTGAAGTTCATTCCACTGAGTTGAAGAAAGCAGCACATTGAATACCCACTCAATGGCCACGTCATTAGGTACACTGGGTGTACGTTCGTGGTCATCTGCTGCTGTAGCTCATTCACTTCAAGGCTCATCGTGTTGTGCATTCAGAGATGCTCTTCTGCACACCACTGTTGTTCAACGTGGTTGGTTGAGTTACCAGTGCCTTGCCGTCAGCTTGAACCACTACAGCAATTCTCCTCTAGCCTCTCTCATTCACAAGGGGCCTCTCAATGGATGGCTTTCATTTCTCACACCATTCTCCGTAAAGTCTAGAGACTGTTATGCATGAAAATCCCAGGAAATCAGCAGTTTCTAAGATACTCAAACCACCCAGTCTGGAACCAACAATCGTTCCACAAGCAAAGTCATTTAGATCACATTTCCTCCATATTCTGGTGTTTGATTTGAGCAGCAAGTGAATCATTTCATTATGTCTGCATGCTTTTATGCAATGAGTTGCTGCTACATGATTGGCTGACTAGATATTTGCATTAATAAGTAGGCGTACGGGTGTAGCTAATAAAGTGGCTACTGCTTGAATGATCGCATCAGTCTGTTGAACTTTCCCTTTGAAGTTCATTCTATTCAATTTAAGAAAACAGCGCATTGAAATGAGTACATAATTCACTTAGTGACATAGATTGGGGCTAGATTTCTAGACAATTCTCACTTTACTCAATCAAAGCCATTCAGAACTTTGAAAAAAAAACTCTTAAGTTTTCAGTAGAAAGCAGCAAGGTTGAGTGAGCTGAAATTATCTTAACTAGTCGACAATTGTGATTTTTGGATTCATTTTTTGAATCATTCATGGCTTGTCTCAAAGCTGTATCTCAATAAGTAAATAAAATGTACTAAAGATGTAAACAGTACAATGGAGAAGAACCATGGCAAATAAAATTTGGTGGTGGGATGTGGGGGGTGGGGAAGGAGGGGTAGTTTACGAGTGAGAATGATTTGAAGTGTGCTTCCCATTTCCACCTCACACCCCACGGATATTTAATAGGAGTTGGGGCCTAGAGGGATATGGGCCAAATGTATGAAATTGTGTGGACAACAGGGCCAGCACAGACTGGCTGGGGTCAGGGGCCTGCATCCAAGCAACATTCACAAGAGATTCTGCAGGTGCTGGAAATCCAAAGTAATGCACACAAAACGCTGGAGGAACTCAGCAAGTTCGGAGAAGATGGTGCCAGTGAGTGATGAGACCAAAGGTGACATTCTTTTGACGGTTCACAAAACTACTTCTTTCACTTCTTTTTCTTTCAAATGTGCTTTTGCAACTGTTGGAGCCTGTGATCTACATTTTGGTGGTGTGTTTCTGGGCCGATGGAGCAATCTGGCGCTTTGCTGTCTCTGAGGGTGTTCCATGAGGTCAAGAAGAAGGGCGTGAAACCAAGATCGACTCCTTTTCTTGCTGATCTCACAGATTAATATGCTGAGGAAGTCTGAAATCATTGAGTTGTTCTCCGATCTCCTTGTATAGTGACGAAATGTTTACAAGTAAATTGCCAAGTTCAGAGAACAACTTGGCCCGACCATCAACCACCCGAGCTATGCATTTTTTTTGAATTATTTCCAAGACTGAAATCATCGCAGCGAGTGCGGAAGATGAGCGGGTGTTCAGCGCTGTTTACCACTCCCGCACGCTGCTGGAGGAAGGTCCCTGCATTGAATGGTTTTTCTCTCCTTTGATGCTGTCGAAGGATGCTGCAGACTTCTGAGTCTTGGGCAGAGTTTAGTCGAGACGTGGTTTGGGGATTGGGCTCTGTAGTTCATGTGATGATGTTTCTCTGGTTTCTGTTTGTTCCGTTTTTTTGTTCCTATTTTGGGTGATTTAGAATTGGGGCAGTCTGCAGATAACAAACGCTGAGCTGAACTGAAAATGTCTAGACTCTTTAAATTTTGTATTTTATATTCTGTGTTTTTCACTATGTTTTTGTTGTAATGGCACAAATTATTTTTTGCACATGTTGCGGGGGTCATATTTTTCTTTGAAAGGGTTTCAAGGTTTCCTTTGTTTTGTGGCTAGCTGTGAGGTTGTATGCTGCATGCATACTTTGATAATAAATGTACTTTAAGTCTTTGTGGTCAGAGAGCATCTATGGAAATGAATAAAAATCGATGTTTCAGGCTGAGTTGCTTCATCAGAATGGAGAATTTGGGTCAAAGAGCCTGTTTGACCATATTGCTCTATGACTATAAATCCTCAATGTAATTAATACATTATCTGAAGAGCATAGGACAAACAAGTGTAAAGAAAATTTAGAAGGAATTTGCCAGAACTTGTGGAGCTGAGTTATATGGAAAGGTTCCTGGAGCACTAGGGAGATTTGGTAGAGGTATATAAGATTATGAAGGGTACAGATAGGGGTAAATGTAAGCAGTCTTTTTGCACTGAATTTGGGTGAGACTAGAGCTAGAGGTCATGGGTTAAGGGTGAAATGTTTCAGGGTAACCTGAGGGGAAACTTCACTCAGAGGGTGATGAGAGTTTGGAAGGAGCTGCCAGACAAAATGGTGGATGTGGTTTGATTTCAACATTTAATAGTAATTTGGATAGGTGCAAGGATGGGAGGGGCAGGAAGAGCTATAGTCCAGGTGCTAGTCAATGGGACTAGGCAGATTAATAGTTCAGCATTGACTAGATGGGCTGAAAGGCCTGTTTCTGTTCTGTAGTGTTCTATGATTCCATGGCTCTAAGTGAATCACAAGATTTGGTTAGGTTTATAGGAAAGAGAACATTGAGCATAAAATTATCAATAAACACAAGAAAATCTGCCAATGCTAGAAATCTAAAACAACATGCATAAAATGCTGGAGGGACTCAGCATGTCAGGCAGCATCTATGTTGATTCTTTTCCATGGATGCTGCCTGACATGCTGAGTCCCTCCATCATTTTGTGTGTGTTGCAAAGAATTATCAACATTGTTTTCCGTGTATCCAAGGCTCTGAAGTTGTTTTTTGAAACCATGATCTTGCGAAATGGAGGTGCGATTAGTTCTGACATTAGCAGTGGGCTGCATTGACTTCCTGAGCAGGCCTCTGAGAGACCATAAATTATGCTCAGAAGGCAGAGGGTGTTAGTGGATGGAATGTATACTGTCCGGAGTCTGTGAGCAATGGTGTTCCACAACGCTGGCCCACAGGGTGTTAGACTGGCTGTGACTTGTCTGCACCTATTTGCTTTGTAACCAATAAGCACAGTGTTACTTGCATGGAATTATGTCAATACTTCACCCCCCCCCCCCCCTGTCGCCTCCCTCTGGACCCCAGCTGTTTGTAATTTTCATAAATGACTTAGATGAGGAAGTAAAAGATGGGTTAACAAGTTTGCAGATAACATGAAGGTTGGTGGTATGGTGGCTAGTGTAGAAAATCATAGAGTGTATTAGTGGAGAATCAAGCAATGTTTTAGCAGGAGCTGCCTTTGTTTCTCTTTTTGTAATTCCACCCAGCAGGAGGCAAAATCAATTATCAAATTCAATTACGCAATGTTTAGTAATACAAAATCCTTTTGCTAAATACCTACCTCAGTCCCTCTGGTGTGTTGGATATCAAAATGCATGTTATAGATATAGCTGAAGTTATAACCAGCTGGGAAACTCACAGTCTTGTTTGCTGAAGTCATAGAGTTATATAGCACAGAAACAGATCCTTCAACCCAATTGGGTCATGCTGACCAAAAGTTGATCTACGGTAGTCCCATTGCCCTCTTTGAGGCTATCTCCTTCTAGATCTTTCTTATCTATGGATCTGTCCAAATGGCTTTTTAAAGTTGTTATTGTATCTGCCTTAACCGCTTCCTCTGGTAACTCATTCTGTACGTATCACTGCCTATAAAATAAAGGTTACCCCTCAAGTTCCTATTAAACACTTTTCCTCTCACCGTAAACCTTTCCCCTCTCACCTCTAAGTATTCCCGCCGCTGCCGCTATGGAGTTTGTACGTTCTCCCCATGACTGTGTGGGTTTCCTCTGGGTGTGCTGGTCTTCTCCCATTTAGGTTAATTGGTCATTGTAAATCGTCCTGTGACTGGGCTCAGGAGGATTGCTGGGCAACATGGCTCGAAGGGCTGGATGGGCCAATTCCATGCTGTATTTCAATAAATAAATAAATTCTAGATTCTAGTTTAGACCCTGGGAAAAAGGACTGTGGCCGTTCACCTTATCCGTGCCCCTCCTGATTCACCATCACTGAAGTGGTTCTTTTCTGCTCCTGTAATCCCTTTCTGAGTAGTGGATTCATTAGTCATCCAGCACAAAAAACATGTGCCGCACCATATCCATGCCAACATTTTTGCTCATCTGTGCTAATACTGTTTGCCCATGTTAGGTCTGTGCTCTTCTAGGCCTGGCCTTTTTAAGTATCTATCTAATTATGTCTTAGATGTAGCGCTTGTGTCTGATTCCACTGCATTCCAGATGTCAATCACTCTCTGCATAAAGAAGTTGTCCGTCAGAACCCGTGTCAATCTATTTCCCCCTCCTCCTCTCGGCCAAGAGAGTAGTCTTACTGGTAACCATATTACGGATTCTCTTATGTTTATACACCTTCATTAAATTTCTTTGTAGTGCTGTCTGTTGAAGAAAAGCAGGTCCACAAACAGATATTTTAATTCGTTCCATATTTTGGCATCCTTCCATTTATTTTCTGTGCGATTCATGAAAAGAGAAAGTGAAGCTAGCGAGGTGTTGTGCAGAGTTGTAGGAGCACTCCTCCCTCTAAGCTCTGGAGTTGTGTAGTCACACAGTGACTGAAAAGCTCCCACACACATTGCCTTTGTTGCCACGCAGCTGAAATGTTCTTTTATGTAATGTTAATATCATTTTAAAATTACGCTAATATCATTTGAAATCTATGTTAATATAATTGTGAATTATCCAGTAATTGTGTGTTAATGAATATAATCCTTAAGCTTTCTAAATAATAAACAGACCACAAACTTTATTTTGAAACATTTTAGAGCTTTAATGTATTTGTATTGTCAGTGTTTCAAGTTACAACACTATTACAAATTGTAACAATAAACACAGAATGGAACTCAGTAGCTCATTGTTAATAAGCTGCTGGCCAGCTGAATGCTGGTGCATATTACCAAAAAATAAGTACCATGCAGTTTTCAGGCTGTGTTTATAAAAAAAAAAAAATAATTCTGACTCAGAGGAATGGTTTGTCTGCTGTTTTTTTAAAAAAAATAGAGGGAATGTTCTAAAAATCCCATTGTGATCCATCACCAAATAGAACCTCATTTGCTTGGCACTGAATATTAATGCATGGAACAAATGAATGACTGTAAACTGTAAATGATGAAAGAGCATGTGTTTTGACAGTAAGGGAGTTCTCTCTGGGTATTCTAGCCAATATTCTGGAATATTGGGACACTCATGGACAATTAGACCAGTAGCTGACCTGAGAGGCGAACTGCTCTTGTAGGACACGTGCTTCAGAAGTACAATGTCGACATTACAGTGCTCAGTGAGACACACCCGGCCGAGACTGGTGAAATCGCCAAAGTAGGGACTGGCTACATGGTCTTTTGGAGTGGCGAGGGAAAGGATGAGGCTGGAGAAGCCGGAGTTAGCTTTGCTATCCGGACCACAATGGTCAGGGACCTGGAGTCCCTCCCCAGTGGCATCAGCGATCATCTCATGGCAATGAGGCTGCAAAGCCGAGACTTATCTGACTCCGATCAGTGCCTACGCACCCACCATGACCTGCACCTCTGAACAGAAGGGACTGTTCTACCAGGAACTCGGCCAGCTACTACACTCTGTCCCCAAAGATGACTAGATCCTGCTACTTGTTAACTTTAATACCCAAGTTGGCATTGACCATTAGTCTTGGCTGGAAATCATTGGCAAGCATGCCTTGGAAAGAAGAATTCAAATGGTCAGCTACTATTCACCTCTTGTGCAGAAAATGGTCTGACAATCACCAACACCCTCTTTCAGCTTCCAGACATTCACAGTGTGACCTGGATGCACCGCTGCTCCAAGGACTGGCACCTGATTGACTATGTGGACATCATGGATGTGATCATGAAAGGTGCAGACTGTTGGACCGACCACATCCTGCTGAGAAGCAAGCTGTCATTTCAGATCACCAGGGTGCACAGGCACCAGCAGGCTGATACCGGGCGGAAGCTGAGCGTTCAACGACTCGCTGACCCCAGCATCAAAGGAGAACTGATCAGCAAGCTGCAGGAACAACTTGAGCAGCTGCCTGAGGAAGCGGACCCAGAAACAGCACGGGCTGCCTACAGAGACACCCTGTACAGCGCTGCAAGTGCTGTTCTCGGGCACCCCAAGAGGAAGCATCAGGATTGGTTCGATGAGAGCAACTCTGATATCGTCACCCTTCTCAAGCAGAAGCAGGAAGCCTTTTCAAGCTGGCTCAGTGACAAGCAGTCAATGTCCAAACACCTCCACAGTAAGGTCCAGGCTGAGCTGCCTCAGAACAAGACAAAGAAGTTTTTTGATGGTCCAAAGCCAGTGTACAGACCTTCCTCCAACATCATGGCACCTATCTGCTCCTTGGATGGAGCGCTCCTCACTGACAAAGGCGACGTTGTCCAACGCTGGGCAGACCATTTCTACCAGCTGCTGAACAAGATATCTGTGTTACCTATTCAACAACACTATCCTCAAACAGATTTGATAGGCTGGCAGGTTATTTTGCAAACCCTGATGTCTTGGAGCACAGAAAGTGGCTGTAGTGAGAGGATAAAGCTGATGTGTGGTTGAGAGTGAGGCATGAGGGGAGGGAAGGTGTAGTGGGGATGGGGAGGGGGAAAGAGGAGTGGTGTGGGGGGTAATTGGGGATGTGAGGGGGAAGTCAGCGGTGCTGTACAGGGGGAAAAGTGGAGCGTCGGGAGAGTTAGTGGTGCAGTTGGTGAGAGTAGGGGTGTGGGGGGGAGTGGAGGGGGGAGTCAGGGAAGGGGGAGCAGATTTGTGTGGAAGGTTGAGCAGAGTTGGGGCATAGAGGGAGGGAAAAGAAGTAGAGTGGGGTTGAGAGGGAAAATAAATCGGCCGTGATTGATTAAGCTTGCAGGCTTTATGGGTTGAATGGCCTGAATTTGCTCCTATGTCTTTAGGGTTTGTAAGTGCTATGCTACTGTGGCGTATGTTGGTGCTGGAATGCAAACGCAAACCTCTAATCACTTCTTCAAAACGGTGCTCATTTCTGATCACCTCAGACTGAAGATGGGGCCTCAGTTTGACGATGATTGGAATATTGCTCCTCTGTTTGTACAGCACTTCCTTTATGCCACAGTGTCAAATCAAACTCAAACTGTGGCAAAGACACCCCGTTTAAAAGTGGAGCTGTCCTCTCCTATAAATGTCATTTTCTGTCTCTGTACTGTAAAGTCTGGTGTAGTTTGGCAGTGTCATCTAGTCATACCCAGGGAGGAATGCTGCCGACCGACACATTCCGGGCTGCAGGAATACGTGCTGAGGGACGCTCTGAAGCTACTGCAGGGGCTAAATGGAAAAGGAGCACAATGTAGGGTTCTTGTAGTATTGGAGAGGGAGGGGCCGGGTTGGGTGAAGAAGCCCCTCAGTTATTGTGGTAGTGTACCGCCCCAGGGGGAGGCAGCCGTACTATTGATGTGGAACAATGTAACAGAGCAGTACTGAAAGCATTGACTGAATGGAAGAATGAAAAGTCATGGTTTATTCTTTATTTATTCTTGTAAATAAGTTTTATCATGAATAATGTTCATTTGGTATCTTGAGGTCTTGCCAAAGATATTCAATTGGGTTGAGGTCAGGACTCTGATTAGACCACTCGAGGACATTAATTTTCTTCATTGGAAGCCATTTCATGGTTGCTCAGGCAGTGTGCTTTGTGTCATTGTCCTATTGAAAGATGGACTTGCTCCCCAGTTTAAGCTTTCTGGCAGAGGCTAGCAGGTTTCTATCCAGGATCTCTCTGTATTTAGCAGCGTTCATCTTTCCATCAATCCTGATACTTTACAGTAGGGATGGTGTTGAGGCCAAAAAATTCCTTTAGTTTCATTTGACCACAAGCCCTTCTTCCACATCTTTACTGTGACGCTTTGCAAAGTCTTTATGGGCAAGATGTGCATTTTGTCAGGGCTTCTTCCTAGCCACTCTTACATAAATACCTTTTTTGCGCATGGCCATAGGGATTGTGGAACCATGAACTTTCTCACTGTATGCTTTGTAGCCACTGACTTGTAGAGCTCACTCAAAGTGACTGTTGGCATCACAGTAGCCTCTAACAAGTGTCCTTCTCTGGTGACTAAGTCTAAAGGGGCAACCTGACCTAGGCAATGTGGCTGTGGTTTCATACTTGCTCCCACTTTTTCATGACTGCACTGAACTCCGAGGTGTGTTCAGTGCCTCTGAGATGGCCTTGCACCCTTCCCCAGATTTGTGCTTCTCTATTATCATTTCCCTGACTTCTTGTGAATACTCTTTTGGTATGGTTTGTTGAAAATCTACCATACTATTACACCTTACAGAGAGAGGGGGTATTCTTATTACCGGTAATTCATTGAAAACAGGTGATCCTCCTATTTTCTAATTCAACAAGTAGGGTGTGTTACACAGTGTGTTGCACTGGAGGAAAGTTAGAATAGTGATTACAAAGGGGATGGAGTTTTTCAGGCTCATAATTTTATTTATTAAATTTTAGTACTTTGTTGACAGGTTTCAGAATTTTAATTTGACATGATGCACAATATTTTTGCTCGGGAAAAATCCTACTTCGATATATTTTAAATTTAGAAAATGAGTCAGGAAAATGTGAAAATAGTTGTGGAGGCAGAATATTGACTTCAAGTGTGTTTCAGGACGAGCATTCTACATTTTGTGGGATGGTCACCAGGTGTACCTGGCACTGCCAGCCATTCCACATTGCTCTATATAACAGTGTGTCTCAGCACTACCAATCTACATAGTGTGGCATGGTCACCAAATATACCCTGGCACTGCTAGCCTTTCCACAGTGACACAGTTGCTCAATATAACAGCTACAATTACTTGGAGTTTATAGGTATTCTGAGGATTGCTTTATATTTCAAAATGTTGCTATTACGAAGCGCAACCATGAGTAATGTGCTGAGTATTTAATAATCTGGTAGGTGATTTGAAGACGTGAAAAAGCTGTATTGCTTCCATTGGACAGTAACTGTATCTCAAAGCTGCAGATTCTGACTCATCTGTACCAGATTCATTGCATCTGAAAACATCAGTCCCGCTAACGTTAAGAGGATTGGAAATTAAAATTCAGATATAAAAAATTCTAATAATAGATGGTTAAAATTAAAGTTTGCAAGCAGAGCAGTTGAGTTCAAAATACTGGAGGAATTTGAAAGCTAATAGGAGGGCTGATTTTGAGGGAGCAGATCTTCAGTGCAGTGGAGACTGCAATTGCAAGAATCTCGAGCAACAAGCAATGTGGATGAACACAGCGCCCACAAAACGCTGCAGGAGCTCAGCAGGTCAGGCAGTGTCTTTGGAAAGGAGTAAACAGTCGACGTTTTGGGCCCAACTGGTCTCAGCCCGAAAAGTCGACGGTTTACTCTTTTCCATGGATGCTGCCTGGCCTGCTGAGTTCCTCCGGCATTTCGTGTCGGTTGCTTGGATTTCCAGCATCTGCAAATGATCATGTCTATGTGGATGAACCTGTTGAGTTCAGCCAGCACATTGTATCTTTAGTAGACTGTTGATCATCTGGCATTAGTCACCACAGTGAACTGGAGAACCTAGCGTAAGTAGGCATAAATCATCATGATTTACGATGGATGGAAGTGTAGTGGTATCCACATTGGACTTCGAAGCAAGTGGTCCTGGGTTCGAATCCAGCCAGCCCCTTACATGCTTTCCATCCGTGCTGGGTTGAGAGTCGAGCTAGCACCTCATAAAAAAACAGACAAAAATGGTAAAGAAATGGCAAGGTTGCTGCCCGATGCTTCACGGGATGTGGAAAGGAACAAGAACACAACAATCATGAATTATCATAAAGGTTTTTTTTCGCGGGGAAGTGAAGAGCTTCACTTTGTGTTTTTGTCAGCGAAATGAATGTGTAAATAAGGAGCAGTGTTTAGCCGAGCCTGTGGATACTGGATGGCTTGTAAGTGGCCATGAATAAATAATTGTCTAGTTTTCTCCAGAGCTGTAAGGGAACAGCGAGAGAATGACAATACATTTGCTGCATGAAAAAAGAGAAATACTGCAGCTGTGGGACCTTACTGTGTTTGTTCTGCCTGTCAGTAAATTAAAAAGAGATTTCCCCATTACCTCTGCAACTTCACTTTATTGCATAAATATCTATGTCAGACATGCTGCAGATCACGAGGACCGATATTAATGAAACTCCGACTCCCATAAGCATTCTTCCTATTAACACTTCTTAACTTTTTTTTGAGGAGCGGAAATATTTCACCAGTATCTTTTTGATTTGAAAAAAATACTGTTTCCTTGTGATCTAATGAGAGTACTTTGTGGAGAAACTGGCTGATTCTTATTTGCATTTGGGGTTTATTTTTATTAGGCAAGCCTTTGTTTCCTCTCATGCATGCCTTATTACGTTGGATGTACACTCAGTCGCTAAATTGGCCACTGAGTGTATGTTCGTGGTCTTCTGCTGCTGTAGCCCAACTACTTCAAGATTCGACATGTTGAGCACTCAGAGATACTCTTTTGCACACCACTTCCTGTCAGCTTGAACCAGTCTGGCCGATCTCCTCTGACCTCTCTGATTAACAATGCATTTTTGCCCACTGAACTGCTGCTCACATTCCCTGTAAACTCTAAAGACTGTTGTGTGTGGAAAAACTCAGGAGATGAGCAGTTTCTGAGATACTCAAACCACCCCATCTGGCACCAACAGTCACACCATGAGCAAAGTCACTTAGATCACATTTCTTCCCCATTCTGATGTTCGGTCTGCACAGCAACTGAACCTCTTGACCATGTCTGCATGCTTTTATGTATTTAGCTGGTGCCACATGATTAGCTAATTAGATATTTGCTTTTACGAGATGTAAAGGGAGTTTGTGAAAATTCGGCATGACATCTAACTTCTATAGATGTGCAGTGGAGAGTGTATTGACTGGCTGCATCACAGCTTGGCGTGGAATCACCAATGCTCTGGAATGGAACGTTCTACAAAAAGTAGTGGATACAGCCCAGTTCTTCACGGGTAATGCCCTCTCCACCACTGTTCACATCTACATGAAATGCTATCGCAGAAAAGCAGTGTCCATCATCAGAAACCCGATCACCCAGGACATACAGGAGGGAGAGTGAAAATGTGGTTGAATGGTGCCACAACAACAACTTCTCACTCAACATAAGATAAATCAAAGAGCTGACTGTTGACTACAGGAGGAAGAAACCAGAGGTCAATGAGCCAGTCCTCATTAGAGGATTGGAGATGGAGAGTGTCATTGGCTTAAAGTTCCCGGCATTATCATTTTGGCGAATCCTCCCTGACGCGAGCACGTAAGTGCCAATACGAAGGAGGCATGACAGCATCACTACTTTCTTCAGATTCAGCATGGCATTTAAAACTTGACTGCGAGTATCTTGACTGATTGCATCACAGCCTGGTACAGAAACATCAATGAGCTAAAATGGAAAAGTAGTGGTTAGTGCCCTGTCCATCACAGGAGAGGTCCTCCCCACCATTACAAGGAGACCTGCCACAAGAAAGCAGCATCCATCATCGGGGACCTCCACTATCCAGGCCACCCTCTCTTCTTCCTGCTACCATCGTACAGGAGGTACAGGAGCCTTAGATCCCACACCAACAGGTTCATGAGCAGTTATTACCCTTCAGCCATCAGGCTCCTGAACTTTGGACTTGCTTTCAAGGACTCTACAATGCATGGTCTTGGTATTGTTTATTTATTTGTTTGTTGTTATTATTTTCTGTTTTTGCCTTCGCACTGTTTGTCTTCTGCACATTGGTTGCTTGTCGGTCATGTGCGTGCGTGCATGTGTGTGTTTTTCATTGATTCTATTGTATTTCTTTGTTTTACTGTGAATGCCTGCAAGAAATTGAATCTCAGGGTAGTATATGGTAACATTTACAGTAGATTCCGGATTTTAAGCCGCTACTTTTTTCCCACATTTTGAACAGCTTTGAACTCTGCGGCCTTTAATACGGAGCGGCTAATGCATTATTTTTTTTCATGCCACCAAAAACATTTTGCCTCGTAACAGTAGACCAATAAAATTGATGAGTAGTTCACAGAGGTCCAATGAAATTGTACGATAAATCAAGCGCACTTTCACAATTAAATTATTGTAAATCAGTCATTTGTACTCACCCTCATCAACAAGGAAAACACTCGAAGAAAAGCATTGTGCTGCCTTTATGGCAGTTATTTAGTTTATAATATTTTCGCTTAGTAATTCATTTTCTAGTTAAAGTTAGAAGAGTTTTAACTATATTTGTTTTCTGTACTACATCGCGGGATGCTATGACGTCACACCCGGTTTCGCCGCGTCTTGTGGGAAATACCGGTTTGCGATAAACGGGACGGCGGGGGCGAGCGGCGGAGCCAAAACGCTGCTTTTAAGTTAAAGGTGATCAATAACTTTTCCTGGTAGGCTGCAGTATATATATTTTTTACCAGTCGTTAGGAGATATTGGAATGTTGTTCAGTAAAAAAGTATACGCAACGTATATTTAAAAGTAGCCGCGTTACAGGCACGGTTCGAAAAAAAGCATTTGCAATATGTATTTGTTTATGTTACCATATGGATTTAATTAAAAGTTAAAAAATCCTCACGTGTAATATCTTTCTGTGTAAATATCTCATATTACAACGTGGGACACCTGCGGCCGAAAATCCGGTGCGGCCTAAAATCCGGTGCGGCCTGTACAAGTAAAAAATTGATTTTCTTTCTAAAATTAGAGCCAGCGGCTTTTAATCAGGTGCGCTCTGTAGTCCGGAATCTACGGTATGTACTTTGCAAATTGAACTTTGGTGAGACCGGTAGAGGGAGATATGGTGGGCCATGAGGCATTACAGTTCCAGCAACCTGCCTCATGGTTTAAATGAGAAGGTTTCAAACCTGACCTGTGATGGTGTATGTGTGGAGTTTGCATGGCATACCTTGGCCATCTGGATTTCCCTGCATGCTCTGGGATTTCACCTATATTATACATACATGGTATTGTTGTCTACAGTGAAAAATGTTGTTTTGCTTGCCATCCTTACAGATCATTTCACCATATCAGCGCCTTGAGATAATTCTAGGGGAAAGAGTGTTACAGTTTCAGAGGAAGAGCAGTGCAAGTGGACAGAAAGGAGCAAGGCCATCTCCCAAGTCTTTGGTCTCAGACTGACAGGTGTCTGGACCTGCAGACCCAGTGTCTTGCAATATTCATCCACAACATTCAGACTTGCCAACTTTGGTCTTCAGCCTTCTGCCTTTCACCTCCAGTATGACCGCAGGACTTGCTGGTCCATGGAATGTTGAACCCTGGGCCTTGATTTATGGATTCTCATGGAACTTTGATCCTGGGGGTGGGGGTGCAGGGGGTTGTCACTGGCTGTTTTGCTTCCTTCCCACATGGACTTCCAATCCTGGGGATACGCGATTTGGGGGCTCACCGGCCCTCGTCCTCGGGGTCTCCTTGACCATGAGGGTTGCTGGTTTTCTTCTGCAGTGCCTGCTGACCTGACCACTCTGCTTTAGCAATTCTGATACATTTTCATCTGAGTAGTGAATCTTTATGGGGTCTTTTGGCTGTTCTTTGAATGTCCACCTTTTGAACATTTGGTTTGAACCAAATGTTCAAAATGTGGACATTCAAAGAACAGCTCATTCAAAGAACATTCAAAGAACAGATATATATATATATCTCAAACATCATTATGATATATCATCATTGATTGATGGCTGTATATGCATTGCACTGCAGCTTAACAACAAATTTCACAACATACAGTATATCAGTGATTTTAAATCTGATCCTGATTCTGAAAATTACTTTTATCGGTCCTGGATCACTGTCTGTGTTTAAAAAAAATAAAAAGAGATTCTCTTCAAAAGAAGTTAATTGCAACCTCAGCAAGTGCCAAATGGTTCTCAGTAATGTATCCTGATTAATATTTTGGCTTTGTGTGAGATCACTGTATACATTTTAAAATTGAAATGAACAAAGGAATAACACACACGAAGTGCTGGAGGAATGGACCGGGCACTGGTGCTGTGGCACACAAGGCAACCAATGGGGAAAAGGCTGCTGCATCGCTCAAACGGGACAATTGACAACCGGCACGACTTTCGACCAACGAGCTCACATTAAACCGGGGTCAAAACCAAAGGTCGAAGCCCAAGGGTCAATCAGAAATCCAAAAGTCATGGCCCGATGACTGGAGACCTGCCCGGAGTTGGGGGACAAGTCCATGTGTGTGTGGGTGGGTGGGAGATAGCGAAGTGTTGTGTATTTAATATTTCTATGATACTGTAATTGTGTTGTTTGATCAAGCATTCTTGTTCATTTAAGTAATTCATTATTGTTAGATATACAAAGTACGTGAATAGCATACATCATCATCCCACCACATCACATGTGCATGCCTTGCAGAAAGTGAAAACAAAACTTAAGACCTGTTCTTCTGGGCTGCTGCCTTTTTCTCATAATTAGTTTTATGTTTTGGAGTGACAAAACATAACACAAAGGGGCTTGTTTTGGGCTATTGCGTTGTTGCTTGTTGTGTTCTGTTCTGACTTGCTCCCTAGCACGTCCTTGGGTTGTGTTGGTTGCTCATGCAAATGACACTTTTCACACTGTGCTTTGATGTACATGTGATATTAAAAAAAATCTAAACTTTAGTCTGTATATGAACCAGAGAACCTCCCAGCCTGCACACCAGGAGGAGATTGGTGCTCCCAGAGGAAACACATGCAAACACCACACAGACAGCAGCCCACGTCAGCATTGAACCTGGGATGCTGGAACTGTCAGGTAGCAGTGAACCATCTTCACCGCTGCTTTTATTGGTGGCCAAAATACTATTGTGTTACTCCTCAGGTTCAGAAATTAGACATGCAAAGGGACTTGGGAGTCCTCGTGCAAGATTCCCCAAGTTGAGTTGATGGTAAGGAAGGTTCGCAATCATTTTGAGAGGACTAGAATATAAAGGCAAGGATGTAATGCTGAGGCTTTTATAAAGCATTGGTCAGGCCGCACTTGGAGTATCGTGAGCAGTTTTGGGTTCTTATATAAGATAGGATGTGCTAGCATTGATGATGGTCTGGAGGAGGTTCATGAGAATGATCTCAGAAATAAAAGGGTCAATAACTGAGGACTGTTTATGACAGTTTTGGGGCAGTGCTGGCTGGATTTTAGAAGAATGAAACCTATTGAATACTGAAAGGCCTAGATAGAATGAGTGTGGAGAGGATGTTTCCAAAGTGGTAGCGTCTAGGACTAGAGAGCACAGCCTCAGAAAACAAGGATGGTGATGAGGAAGAATTTATTTAGCCAGAGGGTGGTAAATCCATGGACGTTGTTGCCTCAGACAGCTGTGGAGGCCAGGTCATTGGGTAGGTTTAAAGCAGAGGTTGGTAGGTTCATGATTAGTTAGGGTAACGTAGGTTACGGGGAGAAGACAGGAGAATGGGGTTGAAAGGGATAATATATCAGCCATGATAGAATGTTGGAGCAGACACAATGGGCCGAATTACCCAATTCTGCTCGATGCCTTGTGGTCTTAGGTTCTTGTGGTAGTTTTCCTAATTTTTGTGTCTGTTTTGCAGCAATCAGTGGGCCAGTGTGGGCATTTGTACTATACGCACTGCGCTGTACCACGTAGTGGTGGGAAAGATTGTTGTAGGGATGAGGAAATAGGAGTATACTGCACTCCAGTATGTCTGGCCAGTCCTCATGGGATGGAGTGGTTTGGACTACCCTGGTGTTCTGTATACACTCCAGGATAGAGTCTGCTCAAGGGACCCAGGCATCTCAAAACTGATTTTGAAACAAATCTTCAATCAGCAAAGGGAGCTCCAACCATAGACCTAACACATGCCCAGTCATTATAAAGTGAGACTGGGAGACACTGTGTACAGGAGCTGTCATTACAGCCCCTCTCATTCCTAAACCCTTTGTGATGTACTCCTGTCTTTTAGAACACAGAATAGTACAGCACAGGAACCACGATGTTCTGCTGAGCCAATTAAACTAATAGTCAAATGGACAACTAAACTATTCCCATCTGTCTATACAATATTCAATTATCCTCACACTCATGTGCCTTTCTGAGTGTATCTTAAAAGTCCCCAGTGTATCTGCCACTAACATCACCCAAGCCAGCACACACCACCTTCTCTGTGTGGAAAAACAAACTTGCCCTTCACCTCTCCTCTGAACTTACCTCAAATGCACGCCCTCTGGTTTTAGGTATTTCGACCCTGGGAAAAAGACGCTCTCCGTCTACTCTATCTCTACCTCTCGGAATCTTATAAAACTATCAGATCTCCCCTCAGCCTCCACCATTTCAGAAAAAACAACTCAAGTTTGTCCAGTCTCTCATGAAAGCACGTGCTCTCCAGTCCAGGCAGCGTCTTGGTAAATCTCTTCAGCACCCTCTCCAGTGTGGGGGAGTCTAGGACTGGAGTCTCTGAATAGAGGGATGCCCCTTTGGAACAGAGATGTGGGGAAATTTCTTTAGCCAAAGGGTGGTGAATCTGTGCAATTCATTGCCACAGGTGGCTGCGGAGGCCAAGTCATTAAAGTGGAAGTTGATATGTTCTTGATTAATAAGGGCATCAAAGGTTATGGGGAGAAAGCAGGAGAATGAGGTTGAGAGGGAAAACCCATGATAGAATCGCAGAGCAGACTTGATGGACTGAATGGCCTAATTCTGCTCCAGTTTCTTATGGTCTAAGACTCACAGAAGGAGCCATTCAGTCCATCTTATTGATGCTTGAGCCTATTGGTCCAATCCACAATCTAGCATTAGCTCTGTAGTCCTTCAGGTCAAGTATATCCCCAAATGCTTGGATTCTTTTCCTCTACCACCCTCTGTGACTGTGAGTTCTGGACTCTCATCCTCTTTAGGTGTTCGAAGATATCCTCATTTCCTCTTTAATTTTTCCATCACCTACTTGCTGGGTTGAAACTCTGTCAAGGAAAGTGGATCCCACCTAAATATTCTTCAGATTGCTTCGGTAGTTGTGAACTTCCCATGATTCAGGACGTTTACAAGGACAGGTGTGTAAAAAGGGCCCATAGGATCATTGGGGACAGAAGTCATCCCAACCACAATCTATTCCAGCTGCTACCATCCGGGAAATAGTACCACAGCATAAAAGCCAGGACCACCAGGCTCCGGAACAGCTTCTTCCATCAGACCATCAGATGGATGAACTCACGCTGATTTGAATGTACTCTATATTCACTGACTGTTCTATTTATAATAAATTATTGTCAATTACAATGATTGCACATTGCACATTTAGATGGAGACATAACGTAAAGACTTTTACTCCTCATGTATGTGAAAGATGTATGAAATAAGGTCAGTTCAATTTATACACCTCAATTAAGTCTCTCCACAGCCTCTCCTGTTCTAAAGTAAACAACCACACCTTCCTTATAACTAAGAGTTTTATGGTCCTGGTAGTATCTGACCAAATCCTCCCTGCACATGGTCACATGTTGTCTTATAATAAGGTGAACAGAGCTGAGAGCAGCAGTCAAACTATGGTCTAACCAGTATTATGGTTTGTTCTGGAACAATCTTCCTGTTTTCATATTTTAATACATAAAGGCATCCTCTCTGACTTTTTACCCAACTTATCGACGTGCTATGCTACCCCCAGCTTGCATGTTGCATCCCAGCTGACCAGATGATACACAAGCCAGGATAGTACGAGATGGAGAGCAAGCTGTTGCCCGTGCAGCAGGCTCCCCTTCTCCACGCATCTGATGAACACAAGGGAACGGCAGAGACCAATTCAGTTTGGCACCAGAGGTGTACCAAGAGTTGCCAGGCAGGATTGAACTCAATGCCTTAGGGACTCCAGCTCTGGACTTTTTGTTGGGGCTTATTCCCGAAATCTTCCCCATGAGTGGGTACAGCCAGAAGGCAGTGGAGTTTTGCTTCTCCTAGGTGAGCTGCCAACTGTGGCTGACAAGCCCCCTGCTGCTGAAGCGACTGGTTTTAAGGAGCCAGTAAACCATCTTTGCTCCTTCTCCTGTCAGTAGACACCGTTCTGCCATGCTTAGTAGCCAAGCCACACATGAAGGCCAGGAGCTGGACTTGGTTGTCAGAGGCTATTTGAGATGCAAGTCATTGGGAGCATTTAAGAGGTAGTGGGAGTGTATCCCCATTACCACCCCTGGCTATAACAACCTTAAGGAACCAGGCACCTTAAAGGATATAGTTGTTCACATTAACATTCCTCTCTTCCTTCATGCCACTTAATATCATTCTGTTCAATATCTGTTCCCTGCCTTGTTATAATCTCTCCAGATATACGACCTTGCACTTTGTCTGGATTGAATACCATATATCATTTATTTACCCATCTGACCTGACTATCTATAGCTTCCTGTTGTTTAAAGCCTTCCTTCCCCTGATAGCCACATTATTTCCGGTATCATTGACAAATGTTTTTATCGTGCCTTTGACATAAAGTATTTGACAGAAAGCAAGTGACTCAATACTAGGCCCCACAGAACTCCACTGGTAACAACTTTGCAGTCACAAAATCAACCGTCATCCATTAGCCTTTTCTTCCTACTCCTCAGTCAAATTCAGATCTATAGATGATGGTCTTTTGCTTTATTGTTCAGCCTGTCACTTGGAACCTTGTCAAAAGCCATCCAAACTCTAGGGCCTATTCTGTCTTTCGGTTACATTATGACAGATCGGCTCCTCCATGACTGAACCCATGAACATACCTCAATGTTTTTATTTACACTCGTTCATTTGTTATTTGCCGTGTCATATGATGTAGTGTTACGATGGCCATGATAGTTCTTGGCAAATTTTTCTACAGAAGAGCTTTGCCATTGCCTTCTTCTGGACAGTGCCTTTACAAGACGGGTGACTTCAGCCATTATAGATTGCCTGCCTGGTGTCAGTGATCGTATAACCAGGACTTGTGATATGCACCAGCTGCACAGACGACTGTCCACCGCCAGCTTCCATGGCTTCATGTGACCCTGATTGGGGGGGTTAAGCAGGCAATACACCTTGTCCAAGGGTGACCTGCAGGCTAGCGGAAGGAAGCATCACTTTAGACTTCCTTTGCTACAGACGTAACTCCACCCTACCACCCTATTTCATTTTTGCATTATTTATTTATTTTGTAATTTATATTAATTTTTGGTCTATGTACTGTACTGCAGCTGAAAACCATAACAGTAAAAAAATAAGCCTGATTCTGACAAGAATTGAAAGATTAGTTCTACATGTTCATCGAAACATACAGGGGAATGCGCTGTGCCTGTCAATGACCAAAACTGTCCGAGGATGTACTGGGCAGCAGCCCAATGCCGCCATGCTTCTGGTGCTGACATAGCATTCCCACAACTTACTAATTCTGACCTGTTCATCTTTGGAATATGGGGGGGTAACTGGAGCACCTAGAGGAAACCCACATGATCATGGGTAGAACACATAAACTCCTTGCAGACAGTGGCGGAATTGAACTGGGTCGCTGATGTTGCAAAGTGTTGTACTAATCGCTACGTCACCACACCGCCATGATCCTGTTGAGATAGTTTTAAACAGCTCATGATCTGAAGGTCACCAGATATGATAGCAGCCACTGCCGGATGCAAATTTCCCCAAATGCACTGTGGAGAGTGTTCTAACTGGAATGGAGTGGCCACCGCACAGGATCAGAAGATGTTACAGATAGTTGGTAGTTCAGCCAGATCCATCATGGACGTGAGCTTCCACAGCATCGAGGACATCATCAAAAGATGGCATCGATCATTAAGGACCCCTATCAGGCTGGGCGTGCTCTCTTGTTATTACTACCATCAGAGAGTGGATGAGGCTACTTAAGATAAAATCCTATGGCGTAACAGGAAAGATACTGGCATGGATAGAGGAATGGCTGACAGCCAGGAGGCAGTGAGTGGGAATAAAGGGGGCCTTTTCTGGTTGGCTGCCGGTGACTAGTGGTGTTCCTCAGGGGTCAGTATTGGGACCGCTACTTTTCACATTGTTTGTCCATGATTTGGATAATGGAATTGATGGTTTTGTGACAAAGTTTCCAGAAGATATGAAGATAGGCAGAGGGGTAGGTAGTGCTGAGGAAGCAATATGATTGCAGCAGGACTTAGATAAATTGGAAGAATGGGCAAAAACATGGCAGGTGGAATACAGTGTTGGGAAATGTATGATAAAAGGAACAATATTGCAGATTATTATCTAAATGGGGAGAAGGTTCAAACATCAGAGGTGTAGAGGGACTTAGGAGTCCCAGAAGGTTAATTTACAGCTTGAGTCTGTGGTAAAGAAGGCAAATACAATGTTGGTATTTATTTCAAGGGAATAGAATATAAAAGCAAGGAAATATGCTAAAGCTTTATAAGACACTAGTCAGGTCACACTTGAAGTATTGTCAACAGATTTGGATCCCATATCTCAGAAAGGATGTGCTGTCATTGGAGAGAGTCCAGAGGAGGTTCATGAGGATGATTCTGGGAACGAAGGGGTTAACGTATGAGGAGCATTTGCCAGCTTTGGGCCTGTACTCATGCCCATTGTACAATGTAGAAGAAGACTGGTGGATCTCATTGAAATCTACTGAATGTTGAAAGGACTAGATATGGTGGATGTGGAGAGGATGTTTCCTATGCTTATTTAAGGTGGAAGTTTAAGGTGTTTATATTTATATATTTATATTAAATTATATTTAAGGTGGAAGTTGATAGTTTTCTGATAAGTCAGGGCATCAAAGGATATGGTGAGAAGGGTTGAGTGGGATCCAGGATCAGCCATGATGGAATGGCGAAGTAGACTCGATGGACTGGATGGCCTAATTCTACTCCTGTGTGTTATGGTCTTATGGGATACAGGAGCCTGAAGACACATTCAATGCTTTAGAAACAGCTTCTTCCCCTCCACCATCAGATTTCTGAACGGACAATGAACCTACCCATGAAAACTACCTAACTATTTTGATCCCTTTTTGCGCCACTTATTTAATTTAATTTAATTTTTAAGAATATATTTATTGTAATTTACAGTACATTTTATGTATTGCACTGTACTGCTGCCACAAAACAACAAATTTCATGACGTGTCAGTAATATTAATCCTGATTTAGATTCTGATTCTGATTGAGAATTTCATGATACGGTGGAGACCCGAGAAATGGCAGATGTTGGAATATGGAGCAACGATCAATTGGAAGAAATGAGTGGATTGAGCAGTATTTGTGGGAGGAATGGAACTGTTGACATTTTGGGTCTTCAGTCCTATTCTTCCAATCAACACACGCAAGATGCTGAAGGAACTCAGCAGGCCAGGCAGCATCTATGGAAAAAAGTGCAGGCGTCATTTCGGGCCAAAACCCTTTGCACCACAAACTGCAATTAGAATAGACAGAATCCTTGTGGATGGGATTGGGGGTGGGGGGGGGAGTGTAGGAATAAGGTAGGAAGATTAAAATAGGTGTCAGATAAAAAGACAAAAAAAAAGAAACTATTTTTGTTAAGAAGATGCCTCCAGTACTTGAGGAGATGAGATCTGAGCAGAACAGCAGTAGATCAGAGATTGGAAAGAGTGCAAACGTGCCATTTGCAGAATCCCAAGTGTCCTGTCAAAAAGACAGTGTATACTCAATTGAAATCAGTCATGCCAAAACAAAAGTAATGGAATTTTCACAAGAAGTGTGTGTTTCAACTGAAAGTCAGAGTAGAATCAAGGGGAAAACCCTTGGAGAATCTGATATCAGGAGGCTTGCAATGTGTATGCATATGTTGTTAGCTCTGTAAGGAAGCAACACATATTGAGACTGTTTTCCAAAGACACATGGGCACTGTAATTATTTCTGACATAAGGCAGGTGAATGGGGTGGAACAGCTGTCAGTGTGGGTATGCTGGGGTATGCGGTGTGGACTGGGACACTCATTTATTTATTTATTGAGATACAGCACGGAACAAGTCCTTCCAGCCACACTGCACAGCAACCCCTGATTTAACCCTAGCCTAATCACGGGAGAATTTGTAATGATCAATTAACCTATCAACTGTTACGTCTTTAGACTGTGGGAGGAAACCAAGCACCCAGAGGAAGCCCACGTGACCACAGGGAGAATGTACAAACTCCCTCCAGGCAGCAGCGGGAATTGAACGCGGGGTGCTGGTGCTGTAAAGTGTTGTGCTAACCACTACATGAAAAGGAATCATTCTCTTTAGAATGTCAGAGTGAAGGTGGTGAGTTAAGGTTCTTAACTGCCTTTGCCTGATGTCATTCTTGCAAGGTCCCTAGAGAAAGACCTCCAGATCTGACACTCTCATTCTTCTGTGTTCTTCGCACATTGTCTAGACTAGACCTGGAGATCTGTCTTCCTCTAATTCTTGTGTCATTGGTTTTCCTGACCTTTTTTGGCCCTATTACTGACCACTTCAGGCTACCTATCCTAATGTCTTTTCATATCACTTTTTCTTTCCTAATCATGCTACTGTGAAGTAATTAAAGCTGCTACTGGCACATTAGTTTCATGTTACTTATCTCTTTCACTATCTTCTCATAGCAACAGCTTAAAATGCATTTGGCCATCCTGACACCATGTGGTGCTCTGCAAGTGGAAGTTATTATATCAGGGTCCCTGGCCTGGGGTCCACAGAACCCCCCATGATGGATTTAAAATATAGAAGAAAATGTTGAACTCGAATGGATCAAAGACCGTGGAAGCAGACAGATCAATTGTCTTTGTTCCTGCCATATGCTCGAAGATTAAGGCTGACATGTTCTGGAACAGTTTTACATCCTCCATTTTGTGAGATAAAGTTGCTTTGCTTTCTGTGTTTTAAAGTAGATATAATGATGTTTCAGGTAATCTGCTAAAATAGAGATTGTTTCCAAAGAAGTTATTTGTGAGGTGTTTGATATAATATAACATACAAGTTTGTGAATGTCTGGGTTGGTACCGGCCTGGAGTGATTTGAGCTGGTTACTGAAGAGAATAAAGAGACATAAATTACTGACAGTCACTTACTGGGAAGAGGGCAATAAATGGATGCTGGCCTGGAGCAGAGCCAATAAAAAGGTGTTAAAGGTCAATCAGATGAC
Organism: Hemitrygon akajei; assembly: GCF_048418815.1. Classification (NCBI taxonomy): domain Eukaryota; kingdom Metazoa; phylum Chordata; class Chondrichthyes; order Myliobatiformes; family Dasyatidae; genus Hemitrygon; species Hemitrygon akajei. The sequence continues at coordinate 212,602,738 of NC_133124.1, read as the reverse complement.
CTATAGCCAATGCCACTGGAATGCAATATTTGAATTGGTAAGGAACAAGTATAGAATTGGACACTTGAGTGTGCTATCAGCGATAATTCTCTCAAGAGATCCACCAGACCAAGGAAGAACCCCCAAGCCAGGGACTGGGTGAAGAAAGGATCGATCATCTGGCCAATGGAGATCCCCCATTTCGGTGTTATAAAATTGGAAAAGTGGTTTGAGTGAGTATTGGTACAAAGGGAACAATAGAATTTATGTTCTAAGCTGTTGGCCCGGGGTCAATATAGTTATGTTGTTGTTTGCGAGCTTTGATTAATTACGGGTTACATAGTAAATTTCCTAACAGTTCCATTGATGAATGGTCAACACCTTGGTTCATGGTAGGGGTCAATGACATAAAAATATTGGTTGGGAACCTCTGTCAGGGAATGCCTAGTATTTAATGGTGTCATTCTGATAGCCACAGAGTTTGCATTGCGTGAAATGTTCATTCTCAATTGCTTAGATTCCAGAGTCAGGAGTTAATGCATCATGGGACGATTTAGATTGCCAAAGGCATCCAAGTAATGGGAAGATAATATAGCATTGTAGCTATTTTAAACTTTAATCTCCAGCTCAATTAGATAAATATCAGTTGCGTTTGAGGAGCTGTCTAGTACACGGGTGAAGCCTGTCAGAGGTATTGGCTGTGGTGAGGTGATGAATTTAAGGTATTGAAAGAAGCCCATTACATTCTGTCTGCTCACTGTGACACTCTTTCCAATAAAGTAATTAATTCACTGAAGTCAAAAGAATGACAAGAAAACTCTGCTAATTAGAAATCCACAAATCAATGTCCTTGTTTTATAGCCATACAGCACCTAAGTGCACTCTCAGCCTACCATGTTCATTAAGTGGTCATCTCATTCTAACCTAGCATGTAAAGATTTACTTTATAGACCTTCTATAACGGGAGGATTTCTTACATTAAAAAGAGACTGGAAGGAAATGGGGAACTAACAGAATGAATATCAATTGTAACGAGAGGAAATACCTTCACTGAGGGTGGTGAGAGTGTGGAATGAGCTGCCAACACAAATGGTGCATGTAAGCTCGATTTCAAAGTTTAAGAGAAGTTTGGGTAGGTACAGGGATGGGAGGGTTATGGATGGCTAAGGACCTGGTGCAGGTCAAGGGGACTAGGTAGTTTAAATGGTTCAGCAAGAACTAGATGGGCCAAAGGGGTTTGTTTCTGTGCTGTACTTTTCTATGAATCTGTGACTATAATTTTTTGGTGTTTTTGAAGTCTCTATTATTGATACAACTAAGATAATCATGTGGTGAGATGGAGGTATGTCTCTCCAAAGGAGGTGTAAGATGCTCCTTCTCTCTGCTAGCCTGCAAGTCACTCTTGGGCAAGATGTAGTACCTGCTTAGCCACCCCCCCCCCCCGATCAGGGTCACATGACGCCATGGGAGCTGGTAGTGGATGGTCATATGAGCAGGTAGTGTGTATCACAAGTCCTGGTTATGCGACCACTGACATCAGGGAGACAATCTCTGGAGAGTATGGGCTGGGATCACCCACCTTGTAAAGACACAGCCCAGAAGAAGGCAATGTAAACCACTTCTGTAGAAAAATTTGCCAAGAACAATCATGTTCACCCATGTTATACGACATGGCACATAATGATGGTGATGAAATAACAGAATGAAACCTGTGGTGTTTTTAAATGTCTTAGTTATTGATTTGGGAATGGATGTGAGATAAATGTTCTTGAATGCCCTCAAACTGATTGCATCATATGAAATCAATCATATATCCTTTGATTTCTTAACTTGAATGAAAGCTGAATGATTGGAGGTCTTGAGCTAAAAGATTCAATTTATTTCTTTTGGTTTCTGTGTCGTCATCCAGGATGGAAATGGGAGTTAGTTTCATGTTCTGTGAATATTTTGAAACTGAGACACTTTGGAACTTTATCTAACTGGACCTGTCAATATCCTCCCTGTACCAGTTTCTATGCCTAGTGAATCTACCTGAAATGTCGTCTTCTTAAGCCCAGTGCCCCTACAAGGGCATAGGCTGCTGATGACAGCTCACCAGAGTCCTCTGTCCTGGGCTGGTCCCTCAAGTTTTCCTGGATGTGGCTTATCTTCTTGGTGTATCCTTCCTCTCCCAGAGATGAGGTCCCTGGAACTTAGGTTGGTGTTTCTGTATCACTGGGATTTTATGGGATGGAGTTGCTAACCCCATGACCAACCCTCTTCATTTCGTAGATGGGCTTGGGAGCGTGCATGGTGGAGTTACCTGAGATGTACCTGTTGGGAATTTAGTGACATACAAGCATTCGATAACATTCTGCTTTGCTATTGGCCTGCTATTTACTCCTTACAAATCTTCCCTAATTTTTCTAATTGCATTTCTACAACAGTATTGTAGTGGGGTTTCCTGTGGAATTCCAATCGCTAGAGTAGAGTATCTCCTCCTTCCTTTTCTCCCATGGTCCACTCTCCTCTCCTATCAGATTCCTCCTCCTTCTTCAGACCTTTTTCCATTTACCACCTCCCAGCTTCTCACATTGGCCCCCTTCCCCACCCACCTACCTTAATCCTCATCCGGTTTTTCACTTACCTTGTACTCCTTACCCCCCCCCCCCCCCCAGCTTCTTATTCTGTTTTTGGCCCAGAATGTTGATTGCTTGTTCTTCTCCATAGATGCTGCCTGACCTGCCGAATTCCTCCAGCATTGTGTGTGTGTGTCTGTCTGCAATAAAGCATCCAATAGAGCATCGGGAAATAATTTTCAAGTGTAGTTACCTGGGTGGGTTAACGTGTTAGTCCACAGCGAAGCACTGGTAGCCTGGAGACGGCCTGTCTTGGGGCTGCAGGCCTGTCTGTGTGTCGGAAAGTGTGAGGGCTGGGAAGGAGGCTCGTAGTCTGCTGTTGAGCTTGTTGCTGCTTGTGTTCAGTTGAACACTGTTGGCATTCAATTTTGGTGCCAGAAAGTGTGGTTACCTTTGTGGACTGCTCTCAGCACATCCTTTGGTGTGTTCGTTATTAACACAGTGGCATATTTCACTGTATGCTTCAAAGTTCAAAGTAATTTTATTATCAAAGTACCAATGATTGCACAATGAAATTGATGGCTTTGTTGCAAAGTTTGCAGATGGTATGAATTAGGTTAAGGGGCAGGTAGTTTAGGAAATAGGCTACAGAAGGACTGAAGCAGATTTTTTAAAAAATGGGCAAAGAAGTGGCAGATGGAATGCAATAATGGGAAGTGTATGGTCATACACGTTGGTAGAGAAAATTAAAGGATCGACTATTTTCTAAATAGAGAGGAAATACAAAACAACTGAGGTGCAAAGGGACTTCGGAGTCCTTGTGCAGGATTCCCTAAAGCATATATGTCGAACTCAAGGCCCGCGGGCCAAATCCGGCCCGTGGTGGAATTATCTTTGGCCTGCGAGATAATATCTAATTACTATTAAAGCTGGCCCCAGTAATCGAAGCGCCTATGGCGTATGATATGGCTAATGCTGAGTTTATTCAGGTACCAGGTTTTCAGGGTTTTTAGTGTTTATTCGGCAGTCTTGCTTGGCAGTCTTCTTCATAAGAAACGGAATTTGTAAAGTGAAACACTTTGTAGTTATAGCAGAGACTGAGACACATGAGAGCAGGCTGAAAAAACGGAGGCAACGAAAGCTGCGTTTGCACGTGTCCAACTGATCCGGCCCGCATGAAGCTGCATTTTGCTCAATCCGGCCCGTGACCTAAAATGAGTTTGACACCCCTGCCCTAAAGGTTAATTCACAGGTTGAGTTTGTGGTGAGGAAGGTAAATGTGATTTCAAGGGGACTAATATAAAAGGCAGGTGGAGACTATTGAAGTATTGTGAGCAGTTTTTGAGCTCCTTATCTTAGAAAAGATGTGCTGAAACTGGAGAGGGTTCGAAGGAGTTCATGAAAATTATTCCAAGATTGAATGGCTTGTCATATGAAGAGCATTTGATGGCTCTGACCTTTATTCACTAGAATTCAGAAGAATGAGGGGTGACGGAATTGAAACCCATCAAGTGGAGAAAGGCCTTGATAGAGTGGATGAGGAGAAAATGTTTCCAGTGGTGGAAGAGTCTAAGATCAGAGGACACAGCCTTAGAATAGAGAGGTGTCCTTTTAGAACGGAGATAAGGAGGAATTTCTTTAGCCAGAGTGTGGTGAATCTGTGGAATTTGTTGCCACAGGCAGCTGCGGAGGCCAATTCTTTATGTATATTTAAAGCAGACATTGATAGATTGTTGATGGGCCAGAGCATGAAGGGATTCAGGGGAAGGCAGAAGATTGAGGCTGAGAGGAAAAATGGATCAGCCATGATGAAATGGTGGAGTAGGTTCAATGGGCCAAATGGCCTAATTCTGCTGCTCTGTCCTGTGGTCTTTTATATGCATCCATGTAAAACCCTGAGATTCATTTTCCTGTGGGCATACTCAGCAAATCTATAGACTAGCAACTATAGCAGGATCAATGAAAAATCAACCAGTGAATCCTTAAAGTGGAGATCAATGGTTGTGGGAAACAGCTTAATGATGGGGCAAATGAGTGTAGTGATCACCTTTTGTTCAAGAGCCTGATGGTTGAGGATTAATAACTGTGGTGGTGTGAGTCTTGAAGCTCTTGTACCTTCTGCCTGATGGCAGCCCCGAGAAAATGGCCCGGCTGGGAAGGATCTTTGATGATGGATGTTGCTTCCTTCAACAGATGTGCTCAATGGTTGGGAGGGCTTTACATGTGTAAAGCCTTTTGTAGGATTTTCCATTCAAAGGTATAGGTGTTTCCATACCAGGCCATGATGCAGCCAGTCAATACATTCTCTAATACACATCTATAGAAGTGTACATCTATTGATATATATGATAAATAAATCTGAATCTAAATCTGTCGTGGTGTGGCAGTAAAATTGTATTGGGCACAGATTTGCCTGAGTTAACAAATAGGGAATGGCATTCCTGCAGAAATGAAACAGTTAGTAAAGTGTTCCGAGAGGTCTTGGTCTCTTTGGTGAGATGGACAAACATGTAGAAGATGAAGGAAACGATACATTTTGGTGGGAAATGGAGGAGGGAGGATATATGTTAAATAGTACAATTTTAACAGGAATTTTTGAATTAAAAATCTGTATTTATGTGCCTACTTTATACTGCAGCCTCCAGCTGCATTTAATAAATGTTATTTGACAGAACAATCATGTATACTCTTTAAACACTCATCCCAGACCTCCTCTGTTAGTTCTATACCCAATTCATCCACCCATGCCTGTTTAAGACCTGCAGTAGTCACCCGAGCACCATTATGTAGGATCTGATAAAAATAGGATACGGCACTACGAGTAACAGGATCAAATTTATTTATTGCCTCCAGGGACTCATGTTTGTCTAAAACCTCGAAGTTAGGTATATATTTCCGAACATAATCTCGAATTTGTAAATATCTAAAAAAAACACTAGATGCAGGGATATTGTAAACTGCTTGTAACTGCGCAAATGAGGCAAAGTTTCCATTGAATTACAGGTTACCTATACTACAGATGCCTCTCTGTTTCCAGGTGGAAAAAACAGACTCATTCAGGCCAGGCAAAAAGGAATGATTTGATCTTTGAAAGGATATGGGGCCCTGTATTGGACTTCCTTACGGGGTGAGGACTGAGGTTTTTTGGTGCGGTGCACCTCTGCTGAGTATGTTTACTTTTTGCCTTGGTATCTATTTTCCCTTTCACTGCTCAATATGTAATTTGATTTTGCTATGATTGTGGTTTTTGTGGTTGTGCCGATCTTGTTTTCGTTAGTTTTTTTTTGTTAGTTTTTTCCAAGTCTGTCACATAAGACAATAGAATATAAAAAGAAAAGGATAAAATTAAAAACAAAATAAATGTTATTTGTGCGTTGAGGAACTGTCTAGTACTTGGGTGAAGTCTGTCAGATGTATTGGTGGTGGTGAGGTGAGGTGATGAATTTAAGTTATCACAGAAGAAGCACATTGCACCTACTTTATCTCACTGTGACACTTTCTCCAATAATATAATTAACTCATTAAAGTAAAGCTGGAGGCTGGAAAACGTCTCTGCTAATTAAAGTGCACAAATCGATGCCCTACTTCAGACCCATAAAGTCATTTAGTTCACAGTCCATCTCCTCACTTTTCCACCAAAACATTTCACTTTACACATATCTTATATGCCTTAGCAATTTTCAAGGGAACCAAGATCAGTTTTGTTATCACTGATGTACACTTAGTGGCCAGGAGGTACCTAGTAATGTGGCCACTGAGTGTATGTCCGTGGTCTTCTGCTGCTGTAGCCCATCCACGTCAATATTCAATGTGTTGTGCATTTAGAGGTGCTCTTCTACACACCGCTGTTATAATGTGCGGATACTTGAGTTACTATTGTCTTCCTGTCAGCTTGAACCAGTCTGACCATTCTCCTCTGACCTCTCTCATTAACAAGGCGTATTTGCTCAGAGAACAGCTGCTCACTGGATGTTTTTTCTTCGCACCATTCTCTGTTACCACGAGCAGGGATTCCCAAATTTTATTATACCATAGACCAACGATTAAGCAAGGGGTCCGTGGATCCTAGGTTGTGAAGCCCTACTCTAGAGATTGTCATGCATGAAAATTTTAAGCAATGAGCAATTTCTGTGATACTCAGACCACCCCATCTGGCACCAACAATCATTCAATGGACAAAGCTCGTTAGATTACATTTTTTCCCCACTTTGATGTTTGGCTTGAAAAACAACTGAACCTCTTGACTATGTCTGCAAGCATTTATGCATTGAGTTTTTTTTCAGCATGTCACACCAGACAGTCAGCCATTCTTGTTTGGTACGTGGTGTCAGGATTGATCTCCTTTCGGATTAACTGGGTCACGATATGAACGTTCCTGACTCAACACCTGTATTTTTTACGAGGCCGAGTGGCTAGCTCGACGCTCAACCCGGCACAGATGGAAAGCGTGCTCGGGGGTGGCCCGACTGGATTTGAACTCGGGAGCCTTCGCTCCGGAGTCCAGCGCTGACGCCATTGTGCCACCAGCCGGCCTGCATTGAGTTGTTGCCATGTGATTGGCTGATTAGATTTTTACATTAATGAGCTGATTTATCTAACAAGGAGGCCATTGAGTCTAACTGTGAAATTTGTTGTTTTGCAACATCCATGCTGTTCATGAGATATATATTACTATAGATTACAAAATAAATAAATAGTGCAAAAGATGAATAACAGGGTAGTGTTCATGAACCATTCAGGAATCTGATGGAACAAATGAGGTTTTATGGAGTATAAGAAATGCAAGAGAGAACTTAAGTAGGAAATCAAAGAGGGCTAAACGAAGACATGAGATTGCCCTAGCAGATGAAGTTGAAGAGAATCCTAAGTGATTCTACAGATACATTAAGAGCAAAAGGATTGCAAGGGACAAAATTGGTCCTCTGGAAGATCAGAATGGTAATCTATGTGTGGAGCCAAAAGAAATGAGAAAGACCTTAAATGGATTTTTTCATCTGATTTTATTCAGGAGACAGCCACAGAATCTATAAAAATTGAGATAAAGTGGCACTAGTTTCATGAACCCTATACAGATTACTGAGGAGGAGGTGTTTGCTGGTCTGAGGCCAATCATGGTAGATAAATCCCAAGGGCCTGACAAGGTGTTCCCTCAGACCCTACGGGAGGCAAGTGCAGAAATCATCCTTAGCGACAGGTGAGGTACTGGAGGATTGGAGAATAGCCAATGTTTTCCCAATGCTTAAGAAAGGCTCTGAAATTAAACAAGGAAATTATAGGCCAGTGAGCCTGATATCAGTAGTGGGAAAGTTTTTGGAATGTATTCTAAGGGACCGAATATATGAGTATTTGGATAGACAGGAACTGACAAGGGATAGTCAGTATAGCTTTGTGCATGGTAGGTCATATCTAACCAATCTTATACAGTGTTTCGGGGAAGTTACCAAAAAGTTGATAAAGGCAAGGCAGTGGATGTTGTCTACATGCACTTTAGCAATGCATTTGGCAAGGTTCCGCCTGGAAAGTTTGTCAGGCAAGTTCAGTTGTTTGGCATTCAAGATGAGGTAGTAAATTGTATTAGACATTGGCCTTGTGGGAGCAGGGACATGTGGGATGAGGACTGGTGCTTTGCAGGTATTCTGTTTAGGGCCAGTTCTCTCATGTGGTTCTGTCTGCGAAAAAGTCAACAAAGGCTTGAACTTCAGCCTCCGAGTGTTCAGATATGCAAATTTTGTCTGCGTGCTCAGATTTCAAACGTTCTCAGTATTTGTTTACTTATTATTATTCTATCTTTATTTTCTCTCAGTTGAACCTGGTTAAACCTGAGGTACGGGCATAGCCAACCACATTCAGTTCTCATTTGCTAGGAATTTCCGGACTATTCTAGTGATGTTTAGCTTGGTGGCTTTCTGGAGAATTACATAAATATTGACGTGCAGTCCTAATTGTGTAGTGACTTTGCAATGGAACCAGTTGTAGATATTACTATTGGGACAATGTATACCTTGTTCATGTTCCAAAGTCCTTCTATTTCCTCTTTTAATTCAGCATATTTCTGGTGTTTTCACTGACTGATTTCTGTATATTATGTGTTTGGAATGGCTATATCTATTAAGTAAGTTGTTCTTGTTTGCTTATCTGTAATATTATGATGATGATGATGTTGGCTGGTTCTTTGCTTGCAAAGATCTGGAGGGAAGAAGAGTCCTCAGGAGAGACGGCACGATCATTGGTGACTGTAGAGGCCAATTCTGGATCTGCAGACTCTGGAGGGACATGGGAACAGAATACTGTTGTTTCCTCAGGTCAGCAAACAGACGTTCCATGGGTCTGAGCTGCCTACGTGCAGAGTTGAGACTACGACTTCCAGTGTCATCTAACACCTGTCGTTTCGCTCCTTCTCCATCACTGTTGGATTTTTCTTCCCTCCTGCGTTGCGTGGGTTTTTAGTGAGGGTCGGTGTGCGTGGACCTAATTCACTCTTTAGGCCGGGGGACGTTCTACAATGGCACAGCGCGCTGCGACAACTGTGGTGACCACAAGGTTGTAGATTGAGTATCGGAGTTTTCCTTCTCCTATATAGACTACCTGACGTGGCTAACGAGTCCCATCTAACCAGGTTTGGAATGGGAGTTGTCCTTCTCTTAGGCTGGCTGCCAGCCAGGGCTGCTGAGCCCAGCCTGCCCGCCCAGTTATACCACTGGACATCCGGTCACGCCATGACATAGCAAATTCAGTAAGACCAGGGACGCCATGTGAAGGTGTTGCTATGGGCACAGTAGTGTAGGAGAGGCCATGTGCGAGTGACTTCCTGAACAGCAAGCTAAAACAGTGGTCCTGCGGCGATCACAACACCAGGAAAGGAGAGGCTATGGAAGGTGCTTCACTTTCCTAAATTGAGCATGACGTCCAGTCCAGGACTCACCCGTCCGCATGGTAATATTATGTCCACGTGGTAATTATGGATTGCCCTGTCTGTAATAATAGATTGGTCAGAATATAATTTTTAGCACTGCGACTCTAAAATTGGATCAGGCTTATATTTATAGTAAGTATGGTGTCTTTTATGAGTTTGTATTTTAAAGCAAGATATGATTATCAGTTATTGTTTGTATTTGCACAGATTGTCTTCTTTTGCACATTGATTGGTTGTCAGTCTTTGTGTATAATTTTCATTGATTCTGTTGTATTTCTTTATTCTACTGTGAATGCCTGCAAGAGAGTGAATCTCCGGGTGGGATGCTGACATGTACGTACTTTGAACATTGAACTACCGTAGCTCAGCAACTGACGCTGTGCAGTGGCGGTTGTTCTGGAGCGGAGGTGAACCATTTCTAATTCATCCCGTGAGTCAGAATTGGAATTGTTGTGTTATTATCAGCTATATGGAATAGATTGAAAAGCTTGTCTGGCATACTGTTCACACAGATCAGATCAGATCATTGCACAGTGCACTGAGTTGGAATGAGATAACACAATAGCAGGTAGACTGGAGCAGGAAGCTTGTTGGAGGAGAAGTGGAATATTACAGAGACGAAGATTTAGGAAGAGTGCACATTAGTTGTTTGTCAATCTTCAAGAATAGTTCTTCATAAATTCTACTGCATTTCTTTATCCTCCTGTAAATGCCTACAGGAAAATGAATTTAAAGGTGGCATATATGTAAAGGGGGTTTCTTCTTTTTCTTTGTTACTGTGTATGTAATCAAAATGGCGTCTTTGTTTTGTTAAAAGTAGGAATGCTTCTTTGTTATGATAAGTGCTGGAAGTTTGTTTGGGTTAAAATTACTGATATCGTGAATTGTATTTGTTTGTTAACCAATTGGGATTAATGTTATCCTTTCTTGTGGGTCTGTAAACTGATTGTTGGCGGGCATTTTGGGCAGTCGGCGCGAGGGAGAGAGAGAGAGAGGAAGCAATGCTGGAAGCTGGGCGATGGAACGGACCCCGAGCGGAGGTCCAAGGCCCAAGGTTTTCGGTGAGGAGAGGAGACGAAGACAGATTCGTGTGGAGCGTCTGGTCGACCACCGTGGTTGGTCCCAGGCAGCGAGTCGAGGAGTTCGGAGGGGATCGAATGGTGGCCAGAAGACTTTAGTAATTGAGCTCCAACGGTTGCGCACGAAGTGGTTTGGACTTTGATAAGCTTGGCGCCTTTTCTTTATTTTTTTTTCCCTTCATATATACTGTATCGTTATTAATCACTTAGTTATAGTAACCTTTATAAATTGTACTCATTTAATCGCATATGGTGTACTGTCTGTTTTTGGGCGAGGCGGGGACATCACACAGCATCCACACCAGCTGATTACCCAGTTTGGCGGGGCCGAAGGCTGCTCCCCCTAGACGAGAACGAGCTGAGCGAGCCTGAGGCGACCCAGGGGGTTACATATATATGGTAACAGATACATAAATTCACTTTGCCTTTGTCATAACATTTTGGGTACATTAAAGTTTCCTCATGTAACAATGTTCCATCTATAAAGGGACTTTCCTGATGGCTCTCGCAGGCCAAGTCCTCCTCAACCTCCAGCTCCACACAGCTCAGAGCAGATTCAGCACCTCTAGAGACACAATCCAGGTGTCCTTTGCCGCACCAACAAAACTGCATGGAGCAGCATCTCTTGGCCATGATTTCAGCTCTTTTCCACCAAGAAGGATGAAGGGGAATTGAAACTGAGCTCCAGTCCACGTCTCTTACACAATGCCCAATGTGTCCATCGCCAATCTGATGCCAAGCATTATAGATAATACTGAGAACAGAAGTTGTAGAGTTCTTGGAAATGAGTCCATAGATTGTGGAATTTGTTCAACATTGAGGCGAGTGAAGTTATCCACATCAGTTCAGGAACCTGGTGGTTGTAGGGTAATAACTGTTCCTGAACCTGGAGTTGTATGACCTAAGGCTCCTGTACCTCCTTCCCGATAGTAGTAGCAAGAATAGGGCAAGGCCTGGATGGTGAGAGTAACCTGTGTGATGGAAGGACAGTTAGTCAATTTAAGAGGAATTAGGGAAGTATATTTATTTATGTGGTGGTACATGACAACAGACCCTTTGGCCAAGCGAGCCCAATATTGACCAATGAACCCACTGGCCTGTGTGCCTTTGAAATGATAGAGGAAAGTGAACTGAAGCATTCAGAGGAACCCCACCTATTCACAAGCAGAACACAAACTCTTTACAGTGTTGGAATTGAATCCAGATCATGGGCCCGGTTACACTAACCGCTGTGTATTGTGGGGAGGAATTACTTAAAGAAACATTGGAAAAGAATAGGCCATTGGTATCAGTTGGGTCACAATTGTACAGGCTAATCCTTGCATAAAGGGCAGAATATCATTATTCTCTGAATTAACAAATGATCGCTGTGTCTCAGGGAAGGAAAACAGGAATTCAATCTTTCTGCTCTTGACTCTCTTCCTAGAGAGCGGATTTCAGGACTGTACTTCCTTGGAATGAATCCCATGTTTGAAGAGAAGATCCCGGTTAATTGTTTCATTCTCGAGACCCTATCACAACAAGCAAGAGCAATAGGGCTGATAACAATCTGAGACTCTTTGCCCTCAGTTGATGGAGAGAAATGAGAAATAACAGAATTATAATGAAGGATCTGAAAAATAATTGGAATCTGATAGAGCGTGCGCTCTCTATGGGTTATCAATCACCAAGTTTAAAACAGTGTAAGTGCAGTCTGCACAGATTAGGCTGTCTGAGAATTGGCACCTGCTCATTTTGATTTCCTCTGAGCAGCACATTTAATATATTCTCGCTTTGAGAATAGATGGTTTGGAGATGTGCTTGGAAATAATCAGTCCCTTTTTCTGCCTTCACATGCACACCAATGCTTCTTAATGAGGGCGATTGATGTCAAGTAAAGTCTGAACACAGGAAAGGATGTGAAGCCAAGAAAAGCTAATGAATCTTGTTAGTGAAAAGCATAGTCATCTCGGGCATTTTGTGCACAATGAAAATATTGCAAGAGATTTCAGGCAGTGGAGAAGTTTTGCCAAAACTTGAAGATGGTGTAGATGTGCCAACAACAGCACATCACTTCCCAATGAGCAACCAAAGCACATTTTAAACAGAAGTGGATTGCAATGTCACCATCCACGCCAATAGCCTCCAATGCACTAGCACACACTGTCGCTGTGGTGGACTTAAGATCACTCTTTGGGAGAAGAAAGCAGTTGGCCTAGATGGTGTCCCTGATGTTCCTTATATCCTGCACAGATCAGTAGTGGGAGTATTTGCAGGATTTTGAATATCTCACTGCTTCAGTCTGTGGTTCGATCTGCTTTCAGAAGACCACTATCATCTCAGTACCAAATTAACTCATACCTCAGCCTTGACCTCATTAGATGGCAGAATACGTTTGAGGGAATGAATGTGCTGCTGCTCGGAAAGAGTGAACAAGTTAGCGCTATTTCTTTGGTTGGTCCTGCATAGAGAGATCAAAATCCTGAAGAGAATTGGCAGGTAGCTGTAGAGAAAACATTGCTATGTTGTCAGGACCTTAAGTATGAGAAAGTTCACTGTAAATCTATTTGAGAATTCAGGGGGATCCACTTTACCCATACAGTGGTAAAAATGGGGAACGTAGTGCTGCTAGTGAGTTTGAAGTAACTATGAGATATGTTGAAGAAAAACAGTTTGAGGAAGGAAACCATAGATAGCATAGGATGAGATGTGATTTAGTAGCTGAGATTTGAGTAGAACAGCACAGTAACCACTGAATAGATTAGTGGAGCCAAATGACCTATGTCTAAGTGATTCCACCTAAAGACATATGTTTAAATCATCACTGCCATTATTTGCTATGTCATATGACATAGGTGGTCATGAGCTTTGGTCATGAGAAGTGGTGCATGCGTGTTTGATTTCACTGCTTGAGAGGTTCGGATAGGCACATGATTATAAGGGTACAGAGGTACAGTGCAGGTCAATGGGAGTAGGCAGTTTAAATTGCTCGACACGGACTAGATGGGCCAAAGGGCCTTTCTTTGCTGTATTTTCCTATGACTGTGACCTTTACCAGAGCGATCACAACAGTCCATGGACACTCAGCATCACCTTCTCAAGACTAATTAGTGGTGATCAATCAGTGTTGCCTTTGTCTGTAAAGCCACGTCTCAGAAAGTGAATAGTTGAAAACAGTAAACCAGAGGGCTTAGATTTAGGGATAGAGGGTAAGAATTTAGAGGGGACTTCTTCACCCAGAAGGTTGTGCATATTTGGAATGAGTTGCCAAAGCAAGTGGGTGAGGCAGGTATAGTAAGATTTTAAGACATTTGGAAAGTACATGGACAGGAGAGATTCCCAACCTTTGTGTTATGCTATGGACCAATACCATTAAGCAAGGGGTCTATGGCCCTCAGGTTGGGAACCCCTGGTTTAGAGGAAAGTTGGCCAAATGCGGGAAAATGGCATTGGCATAATGGTTGGCATGGACGAGTTGTGCCGAAGAGCCTGTTTCTATACTCTATGGCATGACAATAGTCAGCACAGTTCAATTTCACAGGAAACATCTTTGCCCAGGAAAGCAGAAGAGGCTGCCTCATTAAATATAGCTAAGGCACAGTTACATACATTTTTGCATAATAAATGAATTAAGTAGTGGTGAAAAAGTCAGGCAGGTAACACGGTGTCAAAGTTCAAAGTAAATTTGTTGCACTGGGCAACAAATTTTTTCGGAAGTCTTCCTTCCTGAGAATTTCTTTTGTTTATGATAGACCGCTTGAAGCTGAACACGAATAATTTCAGACTACTTGTATCTCGTGGGAATTTGGAAAGTAAGAAATTCTGTTGAATTATATTATGTTTAATTGCATAATGGTGCTGACACTTTGCAGTAGTTGAACTGAATGAAAAATGATTTGTTGAGGGTTTTCTGAGGCTTCTTGCTAAGTGTCCAACAATAATCAGCCAGCATTGATGGATTCCAGTTGCCCTGATACTGTTTCTCCATGATCACAATCTCCTGGTGAAACCTTTCACCATGTTTGTCACCAACAGCAGCAAGATTTGCAGGGAAGTCTAAATGGGAATGGAGAAAATGAATTTTCAGTGACATGTTGCACTTCACAGTTTTGTATGCTTGAGACATGTCAACTATCTGGACCTAGCCTGGTGCTCTGTAGCTGCTTAGAAAATTTTCAACAATATCCTTGAATAACTTCAATGAGATTTTCTCCAGTTCCAATAGAAGTTTTTCAAATTGCCTGCCACTGATGACCAGTTTGAATTGAATTGAATTGAATTTCGGTTTATAGTCATTTAGAAACCACAACTGCAATGCAGTTAAAAAATGAAACAACGTTCCTCCAGAATGATATCACAAAAGCACACGACAAGAAAATCCACATAACGTTTGGCAATCACCAAATCCAGAGTCCAGAGAGGCTGCTCCATATTAATATTGCGCTACCATCTTAGCGAGTTCCCCAGAAAGGAGCTCCAAATCTACCAGACAAAACAAGACCACCCAGACACACCAAGTCAGGAGACCAACCTATCACCCAGCAAAACAAAATCTAAAGCTACAAGACCTACGCAAAACCACATAGTTACAACATATAGTTACAACAGTGCAAACAATACCACAATTGATAAAAAAACAGACCATTGGCATAGTAAAAATAGTCCAAAGATGTTAGAAGTTTGATCTGTGAGCCAACAAAAATGCCTTCCTTAAACTTGGCATCAGCTATTAACAAATGAATTTAAATAATTAGAGGATGATAGGGAAATTTCATTGTGATTTTCATGATCAGCAGCCCAAAAGTCATCAGATACACCCAGAAGTTTTCAGGAAGCAAAATCTTTGTTGTGCAGTGTTATCAAAGTACATACTGGGTATGTCACCAGATATTATCCATTTTCTTGCAGGTATTCACAGTAGAACAAAGAAATACAACAGAGTTAATGAAAAATTACAGAGTCATGATCCTATTATCAAATGAATTTAAATAACAAATATCGGTGACTTAAAAAATGGAGCATGATGGGGAAATTTCATGGTGATTTTCATGATCAGCAGCCCAAAAGTCATCAGATACACCCAGAAGTATTCAGGAAGCAAAATCTTTGTTGTGCAGTGTTATCAACAAAGTGGAGCAGGCTTGATGGGCCAGATGACCTGCTCCTGCTCATATTTCTTATGTTCTTATTGTTGTCTACAGGCAAGAAGTTTATGAAGCAACTTCAAAGTGTACCGTGTTCCAGTCTGGCCGTTCTGAGATTGTAACTGGTTTTGTTCTCTTACAGATGCTGGGACTGCTCATCATGTGCGTGGGTATTTATGCCGAAGTGGAAAGGCAGCGGAACAAAACGATGGAAGGGTTCTTTGTCGCACCGGCTGTCTTTCTGGTGCTACTGGGGGTCAGCATCTTTGCGGTGTCCTTCGTTGGGATGGTCGGTGCTCTCAGAGACAATCAGCTACTGTTAAAGATAGTGAGTTTTTATTTTTACCATTCTGCTTAAGCGTTACTGGAAAGATGGTGTAACACTTACCAAACAGGCTGGTATATGTCTAGGGGAAAAGGAGATCCAGCCACTCACCAACCCCACCTCCCGTACACGCAGGTGCTGTGAGAATCAAGTTTATGCCACGCGTACACACACACACACAATGTCAAACTCACACCAGATACCATTATGGAATACACTTTAAAGATTTTACTAAAACTAAAAGAGCACTATGCAATACAGTGTATATGAAGGAAAAGAAAATAAAGTAAAAGGCGCCAACTTATCAAAGTTCAGTCAGTTTGGTGCGCATCGTTGGAGCTCAACCATCGAACCATTCGACCCCTCGTCACTTTCCTCCGACCTCCACGTCCTTGCACCTGGGACCACCCTGGTGGTCGACCGAGCAGTGCAGCGCACGTCCACCTTCCTCGGCGTCTCCTTCCCGCCTCCCCTCAAAAGACCGCGAAAACCCCCAAGTTCCCAGCCTCACAAGACAAAATAACATTCCCCATTAGTTAACAAATGAATACAATCCCGATATCAGCAAGTCTAAAGCTAAACAACTGCGAGAGAAAGCACTTATCATACAAAGAAGCACTCCTACTCTTAACAAAACAAAGAAGCTATTTTGATTAACATACACAGTACATTGTACAATTGTATGGAAAGGTTTGGGGCAGTCTGATTACAGAACAACGATAAAGGTTTAAAGGTGGAACTTCAAAAATTCAAAGATTCAAAGTACATTTATTATCAAAGTATGTATGCAGTATACAACCCTGAGATTCCTTTTCCCATAGACAGGCAGGGAGCAAAGAAAACCATGGAACCCATTCAAAGAAAACATCAACCACCCACCCCCCTCCACTCCTGATGCGCAAAAAAAAACAAGTTGTGCAAACAGCAACAAAAAAAAAGCAAAAAATGCAGAATATAAAACACAAAACTCAAAGAGTCCAGGCATATTCAGTTCAGCTCAGTGCAGGCCACCCTGATCGAAATCACTCAAAATAGCAACAAAAAAAACAAAGAGCACCCAGAAACCAGAAACACATCATAACGGGAACTACAGAGTCCAACCACAAACCGGGTCGATCAAACCTTGCTCAAGATCCAGAACTCCAGCATCATCCTCTGACAGCATCAAGGGACAGAGTGACCATTCAAATACAGGGACCATCTTTCAGGAGCAGTGAGCGAGAGAGAGAGAGAGAGAGACTGTCACATGCAGACACCCTCCTTCAGCCGTAGCGGCAGAGAACCTGGTAGAAGGGGCTGAACACCCGCCTACCTGCCATAGTCGCCTTGATGATTTCAGTCTTCCTCATCACTTTCATCAGCAAGATTAACGAGGATTGGAGTTGATTATGGGCTCACGCCCCACCTCCAAGCTTCTTGGCTTGGAGACTACACAGTTCATTTGAAGCCTTGTGGAACGTGCTCGGAGACACCAAAGCACCAGACTGCTCAATCGGCCCGAAAACACACCACCAAAAAGTAGATGACAGCCTCCAGCAGTAGCAGAACCACACTTGAAAGAAAGACGCAAAAGATGTGAAAGAAGCTGTTTCGTGAACTATCTGGAGGACGTCACTCTTGGCCGAGTTATTCGCAGATGCTATCTTCATCGATGACAATCTAGGAGAGCTGTTGACAGTGGGCTGAGCAGTTTTCTCATGCCCCTTGTGTTCTTGCATTGGGTTCAAGGGTCTATCGCTAGCTTAGCAGAATATGTACATTACATGCTGTGTGGGCCTGTTTTTAATTAAAAACAGATTGGTAATTACGTTGTATTGCTGGTCAACCCGGTGATACTTTTTATTCACTGTGTGAGTAGTGTTTGTCAGCTTTGTGTTTGCACCATTGTGTAATGCAGTTTAGTGGCATGTTTATATATGCATAGTACTCCACAGCGCAGGGAATGTGAGGAGCACAGGCTTTGTGTTGGTTGCTAATTTTACATCTAACGTAGAGCTACTGAGCTTTCTTAATAAGACGAGTCTTGCTCAGTCTTTGAGATACAAGCCTGTACTCACTACAAATAATCATATAACAATTACAGCACGGAAACAGGCCATCTCGGCCCTTCTAGTCCGTGCCGAACACTTACTCTCCCCTAGTCCCACTGACCCGCACTCAGCCCATAACCCTCCATTCCTTTCCTGTCCATATACCTCTCCAATTTTTTTTTAGTGACATTTTAAAAAATATAACAGAAAGTATTGTGGCTGTTGCAACATTGGTGAGGCATTTTGCTATCACAAATATTCCTGAAAATACAATTACTTTATTATAATAAGTACACATGATATGCTATGCACTTAGAGCATGTGCATCAACATAATCGCAACCAATGCACATGTGAACGCAATGCATAGAACAATGTGTGCATGATGTTTTTATAGCTTTTGTAAAACCTGTTCTGCCATGCAGCATCCGCCCTACCTAGGCATGCCTGGACAATATAGAAAACTTTTCAGCTTACATTGTGTGCAGCATTCGAGTTGAATTACGAATTGAACTAACAAATTCAGGCATAGGCAATTTTTTTTTTTTAAATGGTGCACAATAGGGACGTTTCATGGTGATTTTTCTGATCAGCAACCCAAAATCCATAAGATACACCCAAAAGTATTCAGAATCAGGTTTAATATCACTGGCATATGTCATGAGAAGTGAAGACTTTCTGGCAGCAGTACAATGCAATACATAGAAGAAAATCTGTGAGTTACAGTAAATGTGTATGTGTGTATATATATATATATATATACACACACACACACACACATATACCTTTGTATATATCAATTAGTTGAATAGTGCAAAAAATAAAAAGTAGTGAGGAACTGTTCATGGTTTCAATGTACATTCAGAAATCAGAGACAATATTTTTGTTCACTTTTATACCTTTTTATAGACTATTATACACTGGGATGGAACAAGACCCACGCTCTACCTTCAGTCTGCCCTTTGTAAACTGACAGTGACTAAGCTGTAATGCACAAATGATAATTATTTATATATACTTCGTAGGTTGGCATCTGTGCCATTGGGGGCACGTGGAGTTATGGGTGTACATTAGAGGCAAACTATTTATTCTGTTGAAGTAAGTGCAGGTGAAGACCTCGTAGGCTTTTGAATATTCACAAACCTTTCAAAGCTGTTGTAATAATTTTCCGTCTGACAAGGTTTAATTAGTTTTTGATGCAATGAACAGTATTTCCTCCCTCTGGCCCTGCTATTGTGCAGTGTGAGGATGGGTTATTGTGGCTGTCATGTGGGGGCTGGTTTATTTGTCGTTTGAAAGCCGCTTCTACTGTGCTGGTCATCGATTGGCCTGTTTGAAGGATGCCACAGCTCCTTCCCATTGGTTGTCCAGTGTGCCACAGCACTGGTGTCCGGTTTCAGCCATATCAGAGGTATAAGAATAGCACATGCAGGAGGCACGGCCTCTTTCTGTTTGTCTCTAGAGGCTCCTCTTCACACGGAGGTCGCGATCAGTGTTAAAGAACCATTGAGAAAGTATGCTCCAGATTTAGAAGGCCCTCTTGCACTCTCAGCTAAGTCACTGTTTGATGAATATTTAGTTTTGTAGTTTGTGCAACTTGGACAGACTTAAATGTTTGGTTGAGTCGTTTACTGTATGTAAACAAATGATTAATGTGCATATTCATAGTCAGTGTCTTATGCCTCACTCACCAAACCCGTGAACCTACTTCCACGTTACAGTGGTCTTTCTTTTCCACCTTTTGTACTGCAGAGCCATCATCTCACCTACCCCTTCTGATTATCTATCAGATTTTCCCCATTCCACTTATTCTCTGAGATAAGCTTCACACATATTCACCAGCACTTTTTGTCATCTGCTTTCAAGTCCTCACTGTTTACATTTTAATCCAAAATCATGGACACTGGCGAATCGTCCACTGTTCCACATACAGTGACCATCTGTAGTAAGCACAAGGTATTCTGTAGATCAGCACACACAATGCTGGAGGAATTCAGCAGGTCAGGCAGCTTCTATCACCATTATGTGCTGTGTTGTATGACATAGGTGGTCATGGTCTCATGATCATGAATGTTCTTGGCAAATTTTTCTACAGAAGTGGTTTGGCATTATTTTCTTCTGGGCCGTGTCTTTACAAGACGGGTGACCCCCCCGCCCCCCCAGCCATTATCAATACACTTTAGAGATTGTCTGCCTGGCATCAGAGGTTGCAATACCAGGACTTATGATATGCATCAGCTGCTCATACGCCCATCCACCACCTGCTCCCATGGCTTCATGTGACCCTGATTGGGGGGGTGGGGGGGGTTGCTAAGCAGATGTGACACCTTGTCCAAGGGTGACCTGCATCCTAGCAGAGGGAAGGAACACCTTCATCAGAACTGGAGCCATGTAGTTCTGTCCTTGGAGATTTGTTGGGAAAAGCCCTTGGTTGATGGTCATTAGTTATTGATTAATAAGGTTGTCAAAGGTTACGGGATGTAGGCAGTAAAATGGGTTTGAGAAGGATACTAAATCAGCGAGGATGGAATGGTAGAGTGATGGGCCGAATGGCCTAATTCTGCTCCCATGTCTTATGGTCTAAATGTATGCAGAGATATTGGCTGCTGGTGTGCTTGTCAAATCCATTATCATTTCTGTTCTCTCCTCTTGCCTTTGGTAACTGGATCAATAATTATAATTTAACACATTAAAATCAGATAACTGCACTGAAGTAGTAGAGTGTATCACAGTAAAACCTCTTTTGGTTACAGAACTTTTCCGTCTCTTCAGTAATGGCAAGAACTTTCATTCATGATGTACCTTCAGCAAAACAAAACCACCCAAGTTTAAAGAGCAAACACAAGGAAATCTGCAGATGCTGGAAATTCAAACAACACACACAGAATGCTGGTGGAACACAGCAGGCCAGGCAGCATCTATAGGGAGAAGCGCTGTCGACGTTTCAGGCTGAGACCCTTCGTCAGGACTAACTGAAGAGAAAGATACTAAGAGATTTGAAAGTAGTGGGGGGGGGGGGAGGGGGAAATGCGAAAAGATAGGAGAAGACCGGAGGGGGTGGGATGAAGCTAAGAGCTGGAAAGGTGATTGGCGAAAGTGACACGTTCCAAGGAAGGATATATGGCTGTACAGGAGACTTGATGATCAATAGTTGACATGAGGAGATACCGGGTCTTTTGAGCAAATGTTTGATCAATGAGTCAGATTTGAAATACTTTTTGAAAGGAAGAGGTGGAGATGTTGATGAAAAGGTTTATGAATGGAATACTGAGGTTTAGGACCTTGGCAAGCTGAAGACAAGGGTGAAGAGCTAGAATAGAGAAACATGGAGCTGAAACTGAAAGAGTCAGAGAGAAATAAGATAGATAGATAGATAGATACTTTATTCATCCCCATGGGGAAATTCAACTTTTTTTCCAATGTCCCATACACTTGTTGTAGCAAAACTAATTACATACAATACTTAACTCAGTAAAAAATATGATATGCATCTAAATCACTATCTCAAAAAGCATTAATAATAGCTTTTAAAAAGTTCTTAAGTCCTGGCGGTAGAATTGTAAAGCCTAATGGCATTGGAGAGTATTGACCTCTTCATCCTGTCTGAGGAGCATTGCATCGATAGTAACCTGTCGCTGAAACTGCTTCTCTGTCTCTGGATGGTGCTATGTAGAGGATGTTCAGAGTTATCCATAATTGACCGTAGCCTACTCAGCGCCCTTCGCTCAGCTACCGATGTTAAACTCTCTGGAAATCTGGAGTAACATGTAAAATGATGGAGGAACTTAGAGCATCAAACAGTAAAAGGCCAGTTGACAAGTGGGATGAGACCCTTCATCAAAACTGGAAAGAAAGAGGCCAGAAGCCAAAGAAATAAAGGCTGAAGCTTGGGGTTTGCAAGTCTGTGAATCCTCTGGGTTAGTCAGAGGCCTGATGTCTGTGAGTCAACTGGAGGCCAGAGGTCTGGAAATGGATTGTCATTGTGTGTTTGTGTGGGAGGGAGAAAAGTGGC
The DNA here is from genome assembly GCF_048418815.1 of Hemitrygon akajei. Classification (NCBI taxonomy): domain Eukaryota; kingdom Metazoa; phylum Chordata; class Chondrichthyes; order Myliobatiformes; family Dasyatidae; genus Hemitrygon; species Hemitrygon akajei. Next base: position 212,580,720 of record NC_133124.1, on the reverse strand, counting down.
TTGTTTCATTGTTTTAGCTTTTGCTTGTTTTGTTGTGCTGAACATTGTGGGCATATCATATTGTTGTAAAGACCACACACACACACACACACACACACACACACACACACACACACACACACACACACACACACACACACACACACACACACACACACACACACACACACACACACACACACACACACACACACACACACACACACACACACACACACACACATGCAAAAGAAGACAAACAGTGCAAGTATGGAAAAAACAAACAGTATTAAATAAAATTGAGTTGTAGAATCCTTGAAAGTGAGTCCATGGGTTGTGGAATCAGTTCAGAGTTGAGGTGAGTGAAGTTATCCACCCTGGTTCAGGAGCCCGATGGTTGATGGCTAGTAACCGTTACTGACTCTGGGGGTGATGCACCATCAATAACTCACTCTGAGACGTAAGAAGTGAGATATCGGCTTTTATTGACTGGAAGAATGAACAACACAACATCCTGGAGAATGAGGGCTGGCCTCAGGCCTCATTCGCCTTTATACAGGGGTTTGTGGGAGGAGCCACAGGAGCAGTCAGCAGGGGTCTGTTGGGAGCAAACCACTCTGGTATATGTAGTTCACCACAGGTGGTGTGGGACCCAAGACTCCAGTATCACCTTCCTGATGGCAGCAGTGAAAAGAGAGCATGGCCATGGATGGTGGTGGTGCTTGATGATGGATGCTGCTTTCTTGTGGTAGTGCTCCTTGTAGATGTTGGGGGGGGGGGGGGGGTCACTTTTCCTGTAATGAGCTGGATTGCGCCCACTGGTTTTTGTAGGCTTTTCCATTCATGGGCATTGGGCGTTTCCACACCACCTGACAGGACACTCGGTTGCAGAGTGCAACAGTGGAAGTAAAATGGTTTTCTTTTTCTCTCAGTGTTGGATCCTATAAATCACCAACTGCACTTCATTTTGCTTGCGAACAACTTTTTCCGTGGGTTGGCAATTTGAAAAGAATAAACAACTGACATTCAGGTCTCAAGTAGCTCAGAGTCATTTCAATGCAATTGTGATAAGCAGGGTTATTGTCATTCAACAGTGAAGCCATGGCAACTTGGGAGTTATGGACGTTTATTAACTAGGTATCAAAACAAAGAATAAAAACCAGATGAAACCAATGAATTAGTACACCCTTTATATACACGGTTAGGATAATTCTGAAGTAGTTTCCATGGCAATAAATGGGATGTTTCATCCAACTGCCCAGTTATTGAGTTGAATTAATAGACAGTTTCCTTTGTGTTGCCCTTATATAGTTATGCACAGAAGTAGTTCTGAATGGTAAGCGTCCTCAGTTGTTAGGAGCATCTTATCCAATGCCTTTGGGCACCATGTCAAGTTTTTCAGTTTATGTGCAAATTGATGGGCAAATCCTAAAATTCAATGAGAAGTTTGACTAGCCTCAGTGCTAATATTCATCCTTCATTCAATATTACCTTAGCACATTATTTTTTATTTAGACCATATAGGAGCAGAATTAGGCCATTTAGCCCATTAAGTATTTTCCACCATTTCAACACGGCTGATCCACTTTCCTCTTCAGCCGTAATCTCCTGCCTTCTCCCTGTGTCCCTTCATGTCCTGACCACTCAACAATCTATCAATTAAAAATACCCACTGACTTGGAGACACAGCACAGTAACAGGTCCTTCTGGTCCAACTAGTCTGCGCCACCCAATTGACCAATTAACCTACTAACCAGTGCGTCTTTTGAATGTGGGAGGAAACCAGAGCACCCGGAGGAAACCCACGCAGTCACTTTACAGACAGTAGTAGGAATTGAACCCGGATCAGTGGCGCTGTGAAGCATTGTGCTAACTGCCTTGTCATTGGGTTAAATAGGGCAATTGGCCAATATACTTCCTGACCTTACAATGCTAGCAAAGCTGAAGGCACACACAATGTGCTTCTTTCCCTCTGCCATCCGATTTCTGACTGAACATCGAACCCACGAACACAACCTTGTTTTCTTTTTGCACTACCTATTTAATTTAACTTTAAAAAGCATACAGATACTTCTTACCATAATTTTACAGTTTTTTTATCATGTACTGCTGCCGCATAACAACTAATTCCAAGACATATGCTGGTGATGTTAAACCTGATAGTGATTCTGGTTTGAGAAACTGGGAGGTAAAGGGCTAGAAAAGAAGGAATCTGATTGGAGAGGAGAATGGTCCCATGGGAGAAAGGGAAGGAGGATGGACATTGAACCCATGAAGACTATCTTACTACTTTTATTTGTTTTTTGCACTACTTATTTAATTTAACTTAAAATATATATATATACACACACACCTTACTGCAATTTACAGTTTTTATTATTATGTATTGCAATGTACTGCTGCCACATAGCAACAAATTTCAAGACAAATGCCAATGATATTAAACCTGATTCTGATCCTGAAGCTCCAAAATTATTCTATTTGCTTGGTAGGGATGACCTAAAGCAATACAAGATAATATAAAAGTGCAAGTATTTCTTCATCAGAATGCACTGGAAAGTGTGACCAGGCAACTGACATCCTTGCTGGTTGGAATTCTTTTTGACGGCAGCGGAAATCCATTCTGCTTCGAGACAGGAGAGGAGAGATGAGGTTCTCGTTCTGAGGAAGAAGCTGTTCCTTGCTCTGAGTCATACCAGGAGGGATGACGCATGGGACTGAATTCCGAGTTTCCTCTGAAACAAAGTTCAAGTCCAGGGGGCAGATTTTTAATCAGTAATGGCGAGGGAAGCTCTCCCAATTATTGTTTTCATGGAAGCCAGCCCCACATCCCAACCCAACCTGTACTCTCGTAATCACCTTGAGGAAGAGTTTGAGTGTTGACCTGCTACCTTGCCTGTTCATCGTCTATCACAGTGAAGTGAATGTCAGTGAGCATCTCATTACTACACTGCTGTTGGCAGGAACTCACTGGGGGACAAACTGGCTGCAACATAGCAGCACTGAGCCTGGTGTAGGAGAGCTTCATTTCTGACTTAGGAAAGACAGTGCTATTTTGATTTTCTCTCTTCACCCAAAGCAATGCAAGGCCCTCTGACTCTGAGAAACCAAATGGTGTTTCAACAAGTAGGTATTTTGTCCACCAGCAAATGATTACATCAGACTTGGGATAAAGGTACAAATATTTCACACCATCTTATTCTTTTATACATTTCATGTATTTGTATACATTTCTATTCCATATCCATACTTCTATGGCGTATATTCATTTCCATTGATGTTGCCTGACCTGCTGAGCTTCTCCAGCATTTTGTGCGTGGTACCTCTAAATGTATTTAATTCTTTCATCATCATTATCCTTGCGTGCCATGTTGTATAATGTAGGCGATCGTGGTCTTTCCATGACCATGATTGTCCTTGGCAGATTTTTCCACCGAAGTTGTTTGCTGTTGCCTTCTTCTGGGCAGTGTCCTTAGAGATTGCAGTTCAGAGATTGTCTGCCTGGTGTCAGTGGTCACATAACTAGGACTTGTGGTATGCACCAGCTGCTCATATGACCATCCACCACCTGCTCCCATGGCTTCACGTGACCGTGATCGATGGGGGTGTGGGGGGTGCTAAGCAGGTGTGACACCTAGCCCAAGGGTGACCTGGTGGCTAGCAGATTAGTTCTTTATTCTTTATAATTTTTGAATGTTTTTTGTCGCCAACTAACCACAGCAAATTCCTAGTATGTGTAACAGTTGATCCTTGATCCGAGTCTATCAAGCATTGCAACAATTATTTTCTTTCTTTTTGTTGAAATGTCAACATCAGTTCAATTCAATTCAAAGTACATTTAATATCACAAGTTTATAAATTATACAACCTTGAGATTTGTCTGCTTACAGGCAGCCACAAAACAAGAAACCGGAATGAACCCGATTAAAAAAATAAAGACCAACCCCAATGCGCAGAGAAAGAGAAAAAACACAAATCACGCAAACATCTGAAGTGAACATCAGCATTCCGAACCAAATTAACTCTTTAGGCCCAAATACCTGGAGCATCTGGAGTAGGCCCATAACCTCAGTCTCAGATCATCCTATTGGTGGAGTCGTATCACCGCAAAGCTTGCAGCCACGAGGCACAGCAGCCAGAGCAGTCACACAGACTCAGCGCCATAGAGAGAGGAGTGAACATCGTGGGAGAGTGAGCGAAATCGGCTTTCTTTCCAGGCTATCTGAGCCGGCATTTAAATTGTCCAAACACTGGCTCATGGCTCACATTAGGACCGGGGTCTCACTTTGGGTCGAGATCTCACTGTCCAGCCTGTAGCCATTCTCGACCTCTCCAAATTGACTCAGTGCTTAGTGCTATTCAACCTCTCACCTGGGTTAGGCGGATGGGCATCGAAACCTCTCCAAATCGATCACTCCAGCTCCCATTTCCACATCATCATGAAGTCTTCCCAATGTTTCAAGCCTTTGCTTATTGTTGCTCCTGTGCCAATATCAACCCTACATTTGGCAGACGGTAGCCATAGCAACAGCGCAGGTCATCACAGTAACTTGTTGATAGTTCAGATTCCAAGGACATAATGTTAGGGTTAGGGTTAGTAAGTCGTGGACATGCTTCATGTAATTGGCTGGTTTGATCAGACCCAAGCAATATGAGTTTCCAAAAGATGTAGTAATAAGTGTACAAGCCCAACAAAGTAACTTAAGCCTAATTTATTATCATAAAGTAGAAAGCACAAATAAACCACACAAAATGCTACATGGTAATTTACAAAAATTTCCACAAAGATTTCCGGCTCACAATTCTTAGTTACCACTTGATTGTTACAGTTGTTGGGGGAATTCTGAATTCTGGCTTGTTTGTGAAATCACCCTGTGCCCTAGCACCAACTATGATTCCTCAGTCTGGGGTGAAGTCCAGAGAACAAAGAGAAAGGTACCCCAATAAATAGGAGTTATACAAGTCTAGACGGACACACTGAGACAGACAAACTCTTTGATCTTTTGTTCTCCTGCCATTAACTCAGCCTGGTTTCTTTCATTCAAGCAGCTCATGTGTTCATGAACATGCTGTACAGCATAAATCAATCAGACACTTTAATGGTCACTCCTTGTCCACCAGTCCACCAATGTTTTGAATATTCCTTTAGTTACAAAAGAACATTAATGTTACACACAAGCGATAAGCTGGAGTCCAAAAAGAATTCATCAAGCTAATTTGACAGATGCTAAGAAAGAAACCATCAATCTAGCCTCTCAAAGACATTTGATCATGAACAGATATCTGCATGTTAATGGTGCCCGGGACTAAGAAAGAATCCAGCTGCTATTAGCAAACATTATACATTACCAAGCCTACAGTTTTTAACTTCCTACACCCTACATGCTGCAAGCACATGAAGAGTTAAATTGTCACTTTGAACTGTTCAGACTTTCATCCAGTTTTTAAAAAAAAATAATGCAACCCACTACGCTAGTGCCAGAATCCTGGCGACACTTGTGGATTGTTACCAGCACACTCTTGCTGGTTTGATTTGAAGTAGATGGTGCATTTTACTGTACATTTCAATGTCTCAATAAAGACAGAGGAGAAGAAGCTGTCCTGAATCGCTGAGTGTGTACCTTCAGGCTTCTGTACCTCCTACCTGATGGTAACAGTGAGAAAAGGGCATGCACTGGGTGCTGGAGGTCCTTAATAATGGACACAGCCTTTCTGAGACACCACTCCTTGAAGATATCCTGGGTACTTTGTAGGCTAGTACCCAAGATGGAGCCAACTAAATTTACAACCCTCTGCAGCTTCTTTCAGTCCTGTGCAGTAGCACCCTCCACTCCCAATACCAGACAGTGATGCAGCCTGTCAGAATGTTCTCCACAGTACAACTATTGAACATTTTGAGTGTATTTGTTGACATACTGAATCTCTTCAGTAAGGTGCAAGGCCATAACAAGGCAAATTGTGAGGTCAAGAGTCCATCTTAACGTAGTCTTATAACAGTGGCATAGAAACTGTCCTTGAACCTGCTTGTACACGCCTTTAGTTTTCCGAATCTATGGTCTGATGGGAGAAGGGAGAACGTCTAGGCTAGGCATGGTCTTTGAATATGTTAGCTGCTTTATTGAGACAGTGAGAAGCATAGTCCTTGTAGGGGAGGCTGTTCCATGATGTGCTGAGCTGTGTTAACACTCTCCGCAGTTTCTTGCCGTCTCGGCGGGCAGACCAGGTCCAAGGACTGGAAGATGGAGTAATTTGACCATGGTACTGTGGATGTTGATTATATGGCACTGAGTTGGGTTAATTGTGGGTGGGCAGAACATGGCGATGGGATGGTGGCAAATAACACAGGGAGAACATGTGTGTTGGGGAATGTTCCCTCTAAGGTGTACGCGAGTGTGCACATACACACGTCTTTTGCTACTAGTGCACAAAGGAATTTAAACTGCGCACAAAATGTTGTCACCTTCTACCTCGTTGGCATTTTAAGTGTATTTCACGATTGTACACAATTATATTTCCTTTTCTGGTTTCTGATGCAGACGGTGTTGACAACATGGAGTTTGCGATGATTTGTCTGCAAATTGTAAGAACATAAGAACATAAGAGATAGGAGCAGGAGTAGGCCAATCGTCCCCTCAAGCCTGCTCCGCCATTCAACAAGATCATGGCTGATCCAATCTTAACTCTAGTTTTCACCGAATCCCACAAGGCAACAGTGCCAACCAACAGGGCACCATGCCGCCCATTTTATTTTATTATTCATCCCGCCCAAACCCATGTGATCACCCGGGGAAAAAAAACCGAGTTGCCAATTGAGGAGAAAAAATCTGGAAAATTCCTCTCCAACCCATCCAGGCTAGCGAAAACTGGTCCAGGAGATCACATGGCTGATCTAAACCTAGCCTCATGTCCACTTACCTGCTTGCTCACCGTATCCCCTACTGCCATTTTTATCCAGGAAAATGTCTATCTCCGTTTTGAATTTATTGAGTGTAGTAACTTCCACAGCTCTCTGGGGCAGTAAATTCCACAGCCCCACTACCCCCTGAGTGAAGAAATTTCTCCGCATCTCAGTCCTGGAACGGCATCCCCTTATTTTAAGATTATGCCCGCTAGTCCTAGTTTCACCCATCATTGGGAACATTCTCCCCGCATCCACCCGATCAAGCCCCTTCACAATCTTATATGTTTCAATAAGATCGCCTCTCATTCTTCGGAACTCCAATGAGTAGAGTCCCAATCTACTCAACCTCTCATCATACATCAACCCACCCATCCCCAGAATTAACCTAGTGAACCTTCTCTGCACTGCCTCGAGAGCCAGTATGTCCTTTCTTAAATATGGACACCAGAACTGCACGCAGTTGGTCTCACCAATACCCGGTACAACTGCAGTAAGACCTCCCTGTTCTTATATTCCATCCCCCTAGCAATAAAAGCCAGCATTCCATTGGCCTTCTTGACCACCTGCTGCACTTGCATACTATAATAATTGCATACTAATATTATATTATACTAATATAATATTGCATACTAAAATAATAAAACTCGTTTATTTATACTGTTTTTATCAAAGAATTATTCGGTGCGCAGATGTCACTGTGCAAAAAAAATTGCACAACACTTGACCTTTGCACACGCTGTTCATCACAAGTTAGAGGGAACATTGGTGTTGGGTTGGATTGGTAATTGCTAGGATTCCCTTAGCCTCATAGCCAACATGTCAGCCATTAATCTGATGAATCTAATTGACAAAATAAAGATAAAAGAGTGTTCATTTGAAGTGTGTTTGATGGCTTTGGGCCTGTACTCACTAGAATTGAGAAGAATGAGGGGTGACCTAATTAAAACCTATTGAGTGGTGAAAGACCTTGATAGAGTGGATGTGGAGAGGATGTTTCCTATGGTGGGAGAGTCTAGGGCCAATAGACATAGCTTCAGAATAGAAGGATATCCTCAGAATGGAGATGAGGAGGAATTTCTTCAGTCAGAAAGTGGTGAATCTGCGGAATTTGTTACTACAGGCGGCTGTGGAGGTCAAGTCTTTACTTATATTTAAGGCAGAGGTTGATAGATTCGTGATTGGTCAGGGCTTGAAGGGATACGAGAAGAAAGTAGGAAATTCGTGCTGAGAGGGAAAATGGATCAGCATGATGAAATGGCAGAGCAGACTCAATGTGCAAATTGGCCTAATTCTGCTCCTTTCTCCTAAAACAAAGATCAGTTTTATTTGTCACATACACTGAAACATGGGAAGACACAGTAAAATTTGTTGGTTGTGTGACTGATCTACTTAGCCTGAAGATGTGCTGGGGGCAGCCCGCAAGTGTTCCCACTCTTTCAGTGCTAAAAGAGCATGCCCACAACTTACTAACCTGAAACATTACATCTTTTGGAATGTGGGAGGAAACCAGAGCAACCCGTGCGGTTACTGGGAGAACGTACAAACTTCTTACAGACAGCAGTGGGAACTGAACCCTGATCTTACGATTGCTGGCACTGTAAACTGTTACACTAACCGCAATTATGCTACTGTGCCAGGAATGACTCACACCTAATTTAACATTTTCCAACTCATTGCACGATTTGAGATTAATTGCACTTTTTACTAAGGAAAATCGCTGTTTGACACATAAGTTTGAAAGCTCCCACACCCAACTTCTATCCAAACACATACATAGCAAAAACTATCAGCTCTTACAGGTCTGAAGAAGGGTCTCAGCCCGAAACGTTGACTGTTTAGTCCTTTGCATAGTTGCTGCCTGACCTGCTGAGTTCCTCCATTGATTTGTGTGCGTGTTACTCTGGATTTCCAGCGTCAGCAGAATCTCTGGTGTTTATTCAGTGTACTAATTTAAATCTCAGGTAAAGCCTTAATAATCTTTGAGCACAACTACATGAAATGCTGTCGTAGGAAAGCAGCATCCATCATCGGAGATCCCCACCACCCAGGCCATGCTCTTTTCTCAGTGCTGCCATCAGGTAGAAGGTACAAAGACCAAGGTACAAGAAGGTAGAAGTATCAGGACTTGCACTACCTGGTTCAAGTACACTTACTACCCCACAACCATTAGGGTCTTGAACAAAAAGGGATAACTACACTCGCTTGCCCATCCTTTGAGATGTTCCCACAACCAATGATCTCACTGTATGGGCTATTTATCTTGTTATTTCAGGTTCTTTTACTTAATGCTATTTATTTATATTTTTGCATTTGCACATCTTGCTGTCTTCTGCACTCTGGTTGATCTTTCATTGATACTTTTATAAAGAAGAGAAAATCTGCAGATGCTGGAAATCTGAACAGCACACACAAAATGCTGAAGAAACTCAGCAGGCCAGGCAGCATCTATGAAAATAGTACAGTCGACGCTTCAGGCTGAAACCCTTTGGCAGGACTGATACTATTTTATAGATTTGCTGAATATGCTCATAGAAAAATGAATCTCAGGGTTGTATGTGGTGACATATATTGACTCTGATAATAAAATTCCTTTGAATTTTGTACTTTGAAATTTATTGATCTCAGTGGAGATTTTATTATATAGAAAATCACTGTTTGATGGACGTCCACATAACCTACCCCCTTTTCAACAGATGCTGCCCGACCTGCTGAGTTCATCCAGCTTTTTTGTACGTCTTAACCTACCCCCAACTTCTGTCCAGAAACACACAGGTAACTCCTGGTCACATGCAAAAACTATCAGCTCTTACCCACACTTTTTATACAGCAGTTCTCCAATTGCAAATTGGAGACTTGATTCGGAAATAAAATCGTTTTTCTCATGACTCATTTCACAGTCAATTAGCTTTTCTTGTTTCAGACTCAGGAGAAAACAGGTTCAAGTCTCACTACACTGCTTTACAGACATTTCACAAAATAAATCCAATCATCTTTTAGATCTTTTCTCATATCCTCCTCAACACGGTCAGTCTCGTTCACAGAGCTGTGTCCGCTGGAAAAGTTCTCTGCTCCTTTACCCATTGTTAAAGGAAAAAAACACTGCTCCTAGTGGATACAACACAGCTTGATATGGCAAATACTCCGCCAAAAAAAAAAGTTGTAGAGAGCTTGTAACAGAGCTCAGTCCATAATGCAAGCCAGCTTTCATTCCATCAGCTTCATTCACACTCCCTGCTCTCTCAGGAGACCATGCCACCAGACTCAAGAAGGGTCTCCATTCTGGTATTATTGCACTCTTGAATGAACATCTCATACACTGAAGATGGACTCGTGATCTCACTGTCTACCTCAAAGTTCAATGTAAACTTTATTATCAAAGTACATATATGTCACCATATACAACCCTGAGATCCGTTTTCTTATGGAGAGGGCAATAGAGAATCAGCTCTTCAAAGCACTGAAGTATCTGATAATGGGAATTGGTGATCAGACAGAATATTTATTTAAACATATCAGAAATGCAGTTTTGGCTCAGTGATGCTGCTCAGAGAACAATGTAAAATTATGAATGTTGAAATCATTATGACAGTTTGCTGTGGGTAGCAGTAGAGATTAGCATTTGGATAGTACCTTTTACAACCTCAGAACACCTCAAGATGTTTTTTTTTATTATTAAGTGCAATCGTGAACAATAGCCAGATCAGAAATGCTGATCAAGTCAACTAGTTCCCAAAGAGAACCCTGATAGTCCAATCAGATGGTTCACTGCTGCTCAGTGATAGGACATAAAAAAATCATGTGTACAATTAAGAAACATTAAAAAATAGTAAAAATACTGGAGTCATGATGATTCTGATGAAGCCTGCTGGAGAGAGACTTTTATACACATGCTGTTCTCCATAATTCAGCGAGATTGAAGGATAAGGTCTCAGGGTGACAAACCGTGACAGGAGCACTTGGAACTAAAAACTAAAATCCTACCGGGAGAAAACAGCACCTGATCTTTCCGCACTGTTCTCCAGCAGTTTAGGACTAAGTCCAGCTGGAACGTAACTCTCAAGAATATATGAGTTGTACATCAGTGAAAGTGGTCACTTCAGCCCATCGCGTCCATGCGATCTTTTTGCCTTTCTAATTGAATTGGTATGAGGAGATTTGGTATGCCACCAAACACTAGCAAATTACGACAGATGTACTGTGGAGAGCATTCTAACTGGTTGTGTCACTGTCTGGTATGGGGGCACCAGAGCACAGGAATGGAAAAAGCTGCAAAGGGTTGTAATCTCAGCCAGCTCTAACACGGGCACTATCCTCCCCACCATCAAGAACATCTTCATTAGGCTATACAGTACCTCAACAAGGTAGTATCGATCATTAAGGACCCTCACCATTCAAGACATGCCCTCTTCTCATTGCCGCCATCAGGGAGGAGATACAGGAGCCTGGAGACCCACACTCAGTGTTTTAGGGGCAACATCTTCCCCTCCATCATCAGATTTCAGAATGTACTGGGAACCTACCTCACCATTTTTCTCTGTTTGTGCACTGCTGATTCACTTCATATATTTCTTATTGTAACTTATAATAATTTTTGATGTATTGCACTGTACTGCTGCCACAGAATAACAAGTTTCATGACATGTCAGTGACAATAAACGAGATTCTGATTCTGGTTTATTACCCGTCCTTGAGCCTGGTTCTTTGTGCTGACAGACTTGTGTATCTTCTGCCCAATGTCAGAAGGGAGAAGAGAAAGTAAATACGTTATTCAGAATCAGAATCAGGTTTATTATCACCAGCATGTGTCGTGAAACTTGCTAACTTAGCCGTTCAATGCAATACATAATATAGAAGAAGAAAAAATAAATAAATAAATTACTGTGTGTGTGTGTCTGTCTGTCTGTCTGTGTGTGTACACTATATATTTGAATAGATTAAACATCATGCAAAAAACAGAAATATTATATGTTAAAAAAGTGAGGTAGTGTTAAAGGGTTCAATGTCCACTTAGGAATCAGATGGCGGGGGGACGAAGCTGTTCCTGAATCGCTGAGTTTGTGCTTTCAAGCCTCTGTACCTCCTACCTGATGGTAACAGTGAGAAAAGGGCATGCCCTGGGTGCTGAAGGTCCTTAATACGGTAATGGATGTCACCTTTCTGAGACACTGCTCCTTGAAGATGTCCCGGGTACTTTGTAGGCTAGTACCCAAGATGGAGCTGACTAAATTTACAATCCTCTGCAGCTACACCATGGAACTGGCCCATCCTGCCCTGCGCACCACACTACCCAGCAACCCCCAACCCCCCCATTTAACCGTAGCCTAATGACCAATTAACCTAAAAACCAGTACACCTTTGGACTGTGGGGCGAACCAGAGCAGCTGGAAGAGACCCACAGGGAGAACGTAGAGTACAAATGTCTTATAGACAGTGGCATGGATGGAACCCAGGTCGCCTGCACTGTTAAGTGTGGTGCTAAACACTACACTACTGTACACCCCTTAAGAGGAGCCCATGATTATTTTTGGAGGAAAAGTGCCTCGTATTCCATCTGGATAGCCTCCAGTATGATGGTATGAGTATTACTTTCTCCAAATTCTGGGTTAATTCTCCTTCTTCCCTCTCCTCCTGTTTTTCATTCCCACAATAGTGTGGTCGATCATCTATATGGGGAGAAAAGGTTCAAACATCAGAGGTGCAGAGGGACCTAGGAGTCCTCATGCAAGACTCCCAGAAGGTTAATTTACAGGTTGACTCTGTGGTAAAGAAGGCAAATGCAATGCTGGCATTTATTTCAAGGGGAATAGAGTATAAAAGCAAGGAGATAATGCTGAAGCTTTATTAAGACATGAGTCAGGATGCACTTGGAGTATTGTCAACAGTTTAGGGCCCCATGTCTCAGAACGGATGTGTTGTCATTGGAGAGAGTCCAGAGGAGGTTCACAAGGATGATTCTGGGAATGAAGGGGTTAACATTACAGGAGCATTTGGCAGCTTTGGGCCTGTACTCACTGGAATTTAGAAGAATGCTGGGGGTGGAGGGGGGGGGGGGGAATCTCAGTGAAACCTACCAAATGCTGAAAGGACTAGATAGGGTGGATGTGGAGAGGATGTTTCCTATGGTGGGGGTACCCAGAGCTAGAGAGCACAGCCTCAGAATTGAGGGGGCCACCTTTTAGAACAGAGATAAGGAGGAACTCTTTTAGCCAGAGAGTAGTGGATCTGTGGAATGCTCTTCCACAGACTATGGTGGAGGCCAAGTTAGTGGGTATATTTAAGGTGGAAGTTGATCGTTTTCTGATTGGCGAGAAGGCAGGTATATTGGGTTGAGTGGGATCTGTGATCAGCCATGATGGAATGGCAGAGCCTATTGGATGGGCTGAATGGCCTAATTCTGCTCTTCTGTCTTATGGTCTTACCTCTTACCCCTTCTCACCCCTTGTCATCTCACTTGCCTATCACATCCCTCTGGTGCCCCTTCTCCTTCCATTTCTGCCATGGTCCACTCTCCCTTCCGATCAGATTCTCTCTTCTTTAGTCCTTTACTTTTTCCACTTCTCAGCTCCTAGCTTCTCACCTCATCCCCCCTCTACCCACCTACCTTCCCTCTCACCTGGTTTCACCTATCACCTTCTAGCTTGTACTTCTTACCCTCCCCCACCTTTTTATTCTGTCTTCTTCCCACATCTCTTCTAGTCGTCGTCAGCTCTTTATTCCTCTCCTTAGATTCTGTCTGACCTGGTGAGTTCCTCCGGCAGATTGTGAGTGTTGCTCTGAATTTCCAGCATTGGCAGAATCCCCTGTTCCCTTGATTATGTTGGCTGCGTTCCTTGAAGCAACATGAAGCGTGGGCTGAGGCAGCCAAGCATTCATGCCCCTAGCTAACGCTGAGCTCAAGATTATAAGACAGAAGAGATTCAGGGGGTCATGCACCAGAGTAGACAACAGTCTTGGTCAACAGAAAGCTTGGCATAGGAGGATCAGGCAGGAAACTGGAACTCGGAGGCCAGGGGAGGAACAGTTGTTATGTTATTGGATGGGTAAGATGAGCCAGTAGACAGATACTTCAGCTCTGTGTGGGCTGTCTGTCAAACACGCTGAGTATTGAAGGACTTCTGTGAGAAGTTTGGCTATCCCCAGTGCTGATATTCTATCTTACTTCTGCCCATTATTTTGTCCTTGAGTGCTTATAGGATCTGCCTACGGGGAAATTGGTCAGTATGCAATATTTCCCCGTCTTACGATGGTAGCAAAGCTTCAAACGTTCTGTTTGCTCCAACGTAGCTGGGAATGTCCTAAAGCAATATGTACACTCAGTGGCCAGTTTTTTTAGGCACAAGCTGATAAAGTTTAAGGGAATTGGGGGATTCTCAGATTCCTGTAAATAATGGGTCAAGTACTGACTATGTCAGTGTATTTCGTGAGTGACTGCAGTGTGTTTGAATAATGTCTCACAGCTGCTTCTTTGAAGCAAGATACAGGTTGAAGTTCACACAGATCCACATAAGATGTCTCCTGATTGTTCACACCTTTTGGTTTCGACAAAAGGCAGTACCTGATGGAAATTAGACAGAGCATTCCTTTCTTAATTAAAGCATAAATTGGTGTATGTTCTTATTTTTGTAATTAAGTTTTGGCTCCAACAAACTGGGTAGGACATTCTTTTCTTCAGTTAAAGTGGCTGGATTATCTATCAAACTGATTATTCTTTTGTATCAATAGTCCATTGACTTGGCTGGAATGGTTATCAAACTGATTGTTCTTTTGTGACGGCAGCCTTAAAAATTGTAATAGTTCTGGAAGGCGAACGGTGAACTTGTTGAACCACCGGAGGGATGAGAACGCTTCTCCCCTGATGTCGGGACCAAGTTCACTCGCCGGCTGAGCTCGAAGAAATAAACTGGTGAAAATAGAAGTAACGATCTTTTGTGGTTATTTGGTCTGGCGATTTTTAAATTTACAAAGCAAGTATGGGAAAGTTAAACTAGAGGAAAAGTAACATTCTCAACCCCAATCCAACAGAGGGTAGGAAAGCATTCAAATATTGAACCCAGTGGATTTATAGAGAATGCTGATTATTGAAATGAATTGGCCAGTGCCTAATGCCTTTAGGAGGTTATGGCATTTCAAATATGCAAGGAAATAAATCCCAAGATAGTGTATGGCAACATACACTCAGGTGCCACTTTATTAGGGGACAGCTGTTCGTTAATGCAAATATCTAATCAGCCAATCACGTGGCAACAGCTCAATGCACAAAAGCCTGCAGACATGGTCAAGAGGTTCAGTTATTGTTCAGACCAAACAGACTGGGGAAGAAGTGTGATTTACGTGACTTTGACCATGGAGTGATTGTTAATGTCAGACAGGATGGTTTGAGTATCTTAGACGCTGCTGATTTCCTTTTGATTTTCACACACAACAGTCTCTTAGGGTTTACAGAGGATGGTGTGGAAAACAAATAACTTCCAGTGAGCGGCAGTTCTGTGGTTGAAAATGCCTTGTTAATGAGAGAGGTCGGATGAGAATGGCCAGACTGGTTCAGGAAGGAGACAGTAAATTCAAGTTCAAGTTCAGTTTATTGCCATTCAACCATACGCATGTACACTGTCAAACGAAACAACTTTGCTCTGGACCAAGGTGCACAACAAAGTACATATAACACACACAACACATAAAGTAATATTACCACAAATACATAGAGTAAGGCGCTATTACGACGCAAGCTGAAAAATAGACAGTGTTTAATACTGGTGCTTCGTGAATGATGAGACCTGGGTGGTGGCAGGTGTACATTATATTCACAGCCTGCGGGAAGAAGCTGTTTCTCATCCCAACAGTTCTTGTCCTAATGTACCGGTACCTCCTGCCCAATAGTAGGGGGTCAAAGAGAAGTGGGATGGTGGGAGGGATTCTTGACACTGTTAAGGGCCTCGTGCACACAGTGCTCCTGATAATTATCTCTGATATAAGAGAGGGCCCATTGATCCTCTCAGCAGTCCTTGCAATCGCTCAGATGCCTTGCAATTCCCATACCAGATGGTGACGCAGCTGGTCAGGACATTCTCGATGGTGCTTCTGTAATAATTGGTTAGAATGGGGTTGGGGGGGGGGTGCAGGAGACTCTCTCACCTCAATTTCATCAGGAAGTGGAGATATTACTGTGCATTCTTGCCCAAAGAGGTGGTGTTGAGGGACCAGGTGAGATCATCCATTATGTACACTCCTGGAAACCTGGTGCTGCTAACTCTCTCCATGGAAGAGCTATGTACGTACATTAGGGAGTGGTTGGCCTTCACCTTGCTAAAGTTCACAATCCTCTCTTTGGTCTTGTCCATGCTGAGACTCAGATAGTCGTGCTTGCACCGTTCTATCAGCCGCTCTGCCTCCTCTCTGTATGTGTCTTGTTGCATTGTGGATGACTCTGTTGTGTCATCGGTGAACTCAATGATTCGGTTTGAACTGCATCTAGCAATGCAGTTATGCATCATCAGTGTGAACGTCAGTGGGCTGAGCAGGCAGCCCTTGGGACGCCGGTGCCCAGCTCGATGGAGCTAAAGACGTTTCTGCGAACACGGATTGAATCTTGCCTTTCTGTCCAAGAAGTCCAGGATCCAGTTACAGAGAGAGGTGTTGAGGCCCAGTGAGGACAGTTTGCCCATCAGCTTCTGACAGATGGTTGTATTAAACTCAACTAACCGTGCGTTACAACAGTGGTGTGGGGCAGCACGGTAGTGTAGTGGTTATCACAACACTTCACAGTACAAGTGATCGGGGTTCAATTCCCACTATTGCCTGTAAGGAGTTTGTACTGTTACGGATTCAGGCAACAATAAATATATGAGTCAGGCAGGGGTTTTTATAACAAATAACATGTTTATTAAACACTGAAAACAAACCCCCCAAAAGTAAACAAAACACTAACGAAACTGGAAATCAGCTGCTGTGCGGCAGCTTGAACAGTTCTTAAAGCGATGCAGCTCAAACAGTTCTTAAAGCGATGTTGCAAAAACAGTTCTTTAAAGTGGTATTGCCAAAAGTTCAAAATTCTCACAGTCCATTTAAAAGGAGAGACTTTTTAAGATGATTTAAATTCTCTTTCACGTCGTTTTTCTTCAGTCCCCGAAGTCGAACTTTTCCCACGAAGAATTTTATGAAACAAAACGGCTTAAAGGCACTGACCTTTTCTTCCACACTGTCCTCAATCTTTTCTGGTATTTCCCAGAGATTAACACGAGAACAGTCAACGAAATCCTTCTGAAATGAGGATCAAACAAAGGTCGAACCTGTTTCACCGTTGAAATCGATTCTCCTCGATCTTTAACTCCCAAACTCCGATCTTCACTCTCCACTGATTCTCAGCTAGCAGTATTTGTAAAGAAACTGCTGGCAATGACCTTTTAAACTTTAGGCATTAGATAAAACTTCATCTTTCAACTAAACTGCGTCATCACATTAAATCACGCAGTGGCATGAAGTCAACATGGCAAATCCAGCCACGAACTGCCCCTCCTCACAGGGAGGGGTCCTTCTTTTATACCCTGTTAAAAAAACCTGTCACATGATCTCTACTGGCGGGAAAATAACGTCACTCCACCATCACAAGACCATTACCTCAAGTCCAGTATAGCTTCAACCCCAGTCACGTGACAAGGGTACCACTGTCATGTGTCACGGGTACGTAACAGTGCGTTCTCCCCATGACCACATGTGTTTCCTCTCACAGTCCAAAGCCGTGCTAGTTTTAAAGTTAATTGGTCATTGTAAGTTGTCCCGTGATTAGGCTAGGATTAAATTGGAGGATTGCTGGGCGGCATGGCTCGAAGGGCCAGAAAGGCCTATTCTGTGCTGTACCTCAATAATAATAATATTCATAAATAATTACAGGATAAACAACTTATAGATATATCCATTCCAAACGCATGACATAAAGTAATCAATAAGTGAAAAACAACAGAAATAGGCTGAATTAAAAGAGGAAATTGGAAGACTATGGAACATGAACAGGGTATACATTGTCCTGATAGTAATATATACAACTGGTATCATCCCAAAGGCACTACACAATAACATTAAACAATTAGGATTACACAGGAATATCTATGTAACTCATCAGTAAGCCACAATAATAAACACCACTAGAATAGTTCCAAAGTACCTAGCAGTTGACAGATGAGTGCGCTTGGCTAAGTTTGAACTGAGAATAAATTACATAAAGATAACAATAAAAGGGCATCACTGAATGAACAACACATTGAAATTTAAAGTGGACAGGCTACAACAGCAGGAGACCATGAACATACTCTCAGTGGCCACTTTATTAAGTGCAGAAGGTGACTAATAAAGGGGCCACTGAGTGTACAAGCAAGTATTTCTTCAACTGAGGTTACTTGAAAGTGCGACCAGCCAAGTGAAACGCTGCCAGAAAATTATTTTTTTTGCTGGCAGCGGAAATCCATTCTTTTGCTGAGACAGGCGAGGATAGATGAGGCTCATTTTCTGAGACTGAAGCTTTTCCCTGTTAGGAGAGATACTGTGAGATGAGATGATGTGGGGACTGAATTTTGCTTTTGCTGACTCGGGGAGAGATAAAGGAAGTTAGCAATTTAAATCAAGTTTAGCATTGAATAATCCAAAAGGAGAATATGATACATAAGCTATGTTTTTTTAAAGCGATGATTGCTTAATCTTCTGCCCTTGATGTAAATTTATACAGTGCTCAATTTTACCAATGACTCATCATCATTAAATGCCGTGGCTTATGATGTGGGCAATCATGGTCTTTCCATGGTTCCATGCCATGCCATGCCATGGTTGCTCTTGGCAAATTTTTCTGCAGAAGTGGTTTTCTGGGCAGTGTCTTTACAAGACGGGGGACCCCAGCCATGATCAGTGCTCTTCAGAAATTGTCTGCCTGGCATCAGTGGTCACATAACCAGGACTTGTGGTATGCACCAGCAGCTCATACGACCATCCACCATGGCTTCACGTGGCCCTGATCGGGCAGGCTAAGCAGACGCTACACCTTGCCCAAGGATGGCCTGCTGGCTAGTGTAGGGAAGGGGTGCCCTACACCTCCTTTGGCAGAGACTTACCTTCACTCTGCTACTCAATGACAGCTCAGATTTAAAAATGAGAAAACGCCTGATAAAATTCACGTCAGTGCTTTTAGCGCTGTGAAATACATACTACATAAATGGCAGGAAGAGTTGTTAGAAAAGAATTGGTCAGGTTATCATTGTTCATTTAACTCCCATCTCTGACGTAGTTTTAAGTGCATTCGAACCTGTGTGCAGTGCCAAGAAGGAAATTGCCAGTTTTGCACCAGTCCTCAGTCAAATGCCTGGTGCAGATTGCTCAGTAATCTCTGCAGTGTGCATCAGTCTGAGCACAGTAATACTCCCAGCGTGTATCCTACAGTATCTCTGTATCAGAGCAGGTTTATTGTCACTGACGTCAGTCGTGAAATGCGTTGTTTTGCGGCAGCAGTACAGTGCAGGGATACGAGCTACAACAAAAATATCTCATCTATGGGAATGTAAGCTGGCGGTACGGAGACGTGATCCACTGTTGTTGATCTCGGTACATGAAAGCTGAGAAGGACTCCACTTTAACTGGGGACACCACTCAGGCAAACATGAAGCAGGCATGAGAATTTTTAGAAGCATGGTTCGCTTCTGATAACTCTAAACAAATGTATCGAAATAGAACCCCTAAGAGCCAAAGAAATGCGAGCCAATAGAATTCAAAAGACAACTGAAGGGGGTAGCCAATCAGGACTGAAGCAAGTGAACAAAGGCTTATATAAATGCAAGCACTCCCAGAGAGAAACACCAACAACTGCGCGCTCAGGATGCCACCTCTATTGCTGATGAAACGTCTGCAAGTTAATTGCCAAGCTCGGTGAACACCGCAACATCAAAAATAACTAAATAATTGTGCAAAAGAGGAATAGGGTTCTTGGGTTCATGGACTATTCAGAAATCTGATGGCACATGGCACAAGTTGTTCCGAAAATGTTGAGTGTGCACCTTCAGCTTTCTTTATCTCCTCCCCGATGGTAGCAGTAAGAAGGGACATGTCCTGGATGGTGAGGGTCCTTAATGATGGATGCCGGCTTCCTGAGGCATCACCGTTTGAAGATGTCCTTGCTGGTGGGGAGGGTTGTACCAAGATGGAGCTGGCTGGGTCTACAATCGTTTGCAGCCTCTTACAGTCCTGTGCATTCATTGGTAACTCCATCCCAGATGGCATTACCACCAGTTAGAATGCTCTCCACGGTACATTGGTCGAAATTTGCTAGAGTCTTTGGTGACTTTGGAGTCCTCAGACTCCTAATGAAGTGTGTAACTGCTGGTGTGGCTTATTCAGAGCAGACTCGATAGACTGGATGGGCCAATTCTGCACCAGTGTCTTATGGTCTTACATTGCATCCATATGTTGGGTCCAGGATAGAACCTCTGAGATGCTGGCTCTCGGGAACTTGAAGCTGCATCGGACCCCTCAATGAGGACTGGTGTGTGTTCTCCCCTCTTCCTCTTCCTAAAGTCCACAATCAATTCCTTGGTTTTGCTGACATTGAGTGCAAGGATGTTGTTTTGTTACCACTTGACCTGCCTATCAATCTCACTCCTGTACATCTCCTCGTCAGGTGTGAGATTCTGCCGATGACAGTGAACTTACCAATGGTTTTTAGCTGTGCCTAGCCACGCAGTCATGAGTGTAGAGAGAGTAGAGCACTCATCCTTGAAGTGCACCCGATTTACATCCCTCAGTAATACTCCCAGTGCATATCAAGTCGAGTTTATTGTCACGTGCACAAGTGCAGTGAGATACAGTTACAATAACTAACTTCTTGCAGCAGTATCACAGTTGGTTAGGTTCATACAGTACTACTGGTTGTTGTCCATTGCGTCTGATGATGATAGGAAACCTCTCTGGAACAATTTTTAAAGTGGAAAAGCCCATTGCACTCTCTTGATCTCGGAAGTCCAAATCCAGTGGTGTGAGCGTGCGTCACAATACAATACACAGGTTATGAATTGTACATGAATTATACAAGACATTGATGAGAAAGAGAACAAAACAAATTTGTGAAAACCAGACCTGCAGTAATCAAGCAAGTCCAAGGTGGTGCAGGAGGTGTCCTGTAGTGGTCTGTTGCTGAGGTAAGGTTTGGGTTGTGCAGGTCAGTTCAAGAATCTGATGCTTGCAGGAAAGTAGTTCTTTCTGAACCTGATGGCCTGGGTCCAGTCCTCTACTTCTCTTGATTGACAGTAGTAGCAAGAAGAGAGCATGACCCAGATGGAGGCGATCCTTGATGATTGATTCTGTTTGCTTGAAGCGGCACCTCTTGTGGGTGTTGTCATTTGTGGGAAGGGCTGTGCAATAATGGACTGGATTGTATCCAGTGCTCTCTGCAGTCCCTTGCATTCCTGTGCATTGGACGTGCAAAAAAGCTGGATGAACTCAGCAGGTCGGGCAGCATCCGTTTCGGGTCCCGAAACGTTGACTGCTTCTTTCAACGGATGCTGCCCGACCTGCTGAGTTCATCCAGCTTGTTTGTACGTCTTGATTTGACCACAGCATCTGCAGTGTACTTTGTGTTTCCTGTGCATTGGAGTTGCTGTACCAGATCACAGTACAATCAGTCTGGTTGCTTTCAATAGTTTATTTGTTGAAGTTTGTTAGCATATTTGGTAATATGCCAAGTCTGCTTAAGCTTCAAGAAAGTAGGCATGCGGGCATGCTTTCTTCATGATTGCAGCTAAGTGCTGGGCCCAGGACTGGTGACTCGTGATGTTAATGTTAAACTATCCAAATTCTATATCATTTAGTAATATCCCCTGGATGTATCGGACAGTAATACCCTTGTTGTACGGTATATACTGTAGGGTGTCCAGTGAAGGGTAGCACCTCTGGTGCAGGGCCTTGTCGTACCCACTCCAGGACAACTGACTCACCTTTGGCCCCCAGGACACTCAGCTCCCACCTGAGGCTCCAGGTAGCTGTTTGCATGCAAAGGCAGCCACACCCCTCTACACTGCTTCGACAGGTGGCTAAACCAGGCGAGTGTAGCCTTCGGCCCCATACCCCGGTAAGAGCGAGACATGTCTGTCCTAGCACGTGAAGTCAGCTCTGGTGGACTGGTGTAGAAGTAGCCCAGTACACATCCTTCAGTAATGTTCCTGGTGCATATCACTGAGTAATACACCCCTTTTCAAAGTTCAAATTAAAATTTATTATCAGTGTACATACTGTACATGTCATCACATACAACCCTGAAATTCTTTTTTTCTGCAGGCATACTCAGCAAATCTATAGAATAGTAACTATAACAGGATCAGTGAAAGATCAACCAGAGTGCAGAAGATCACAAACTGTGGAAATGCAGATGTAAATAAATAGCAATAAATAACAAGAGCATGAAGTAACGAGATAAAGAGTTCGTAAAATGAGATCATTGGTTGTGGGAACATCGCAATAGATGAGTGTAGTTATCCCCTTTTGTTCAAGAGCCTGATGGTTGAGGGGTAGTAACTGTTCTTGAACCTGGTGGTGTGAGTCTTGAGGCTCTTGTACCTTCTATCTGATGGCAGCAGTGAGAAAAGAGCCTAGGCTGGGTGGTGAGGATCTCTGATGATGGATGCTGCTTTCCTACAACAACGTTTCATGTAGATGCGCTCAATGCTTGGGAAGACTTTACCTGTGATGTAATGAGCCGAATCCACTACTTATTATAGGATTTTCTTTTCAAAGGCATTGATGTTCCCATACCAGTCCGTAATGCTGCCACTCAATATGTTTTCCACTACACATCTAAAGAAGTCTGTCAAAGTTTTTGGTGTCGTGCCGAATCTTCGCAGACCCCTACAGAAGTAGAGGCAGTGCCATGCTTTCTTTGCAATTACATTTATATGATGAGTCCAGGGTAGGTCCTCTGAGATAGTGACCCCCAGGTATTTAAAGTTACTGACCATCCCCATCTCTGATCCTCCGATGATTACTGGCGATCCGATGATGGTTATTGATGCAAGTGAGGCATTTCACTATATGTTTTGCCATACATGTTACAAATAGGCTATTCTTGAACCCGAGATGCAGCAGGTGCTGGAAATCCAGAGTAATGCTGAAGGAACTCAGCAGGTCAGGCAGCATCTATGGATGGAAAAGGTCAATAGGTACATTTAATGTCAGAGAAATGTCTACAATATACATCCTGAAATTCTTTTTCTTCACAAACATTCACGAAAACAGAGGAGTGCCTCAAAGAATGAATGGTCAATGTTTCAGTTTGTTCAGTTCAGTTCAAGCTATTCTTGAACCTGATGGTGTGGGATTTCAGGACTTAAGATGGTAGCACTGAATATCTTATTTCTCATCCATTAAGCTTGTACCATAAACCTTACTAGATGAACAATTGCTGTTGTTGCTTCTACCATCCATTTTAGCAAGCTCCCAGAAACAGCAAACAGGAAAAGGTCTGGATATTCTGCTAATGGGTGGCAGGGTGGAGATGCGTCTCCACCAAAGGAGGTGTAAGGAGCTCCTTCCCTCCACTAGACTGCAGGTCATCCTTGGGAAGGTGTAGCAACTGATTTGCCCCCTTTCCCCCGATCAGAGTCACGTGAAGCCAAGAGAGCAGGTGGTGGATGGTTGTATGAGCAGCTGGTGCATATCACAAGCCCTGGTTATGTGACCACTGACGCCAGGCAGACAATCTCTGAAGAGTATCGATAACGTCTGGGGTCACCCGTCTTGTAAAGACACTGCCCTGAAGAAGGCAGTAGCAAACACTTCTGTAGAAACATTTGCCAAGAACAGTCACGATCATGGATAGAGACAGATGGAAGACCATAATTGCCCACGTCATATGAGAAAGCACATGATGATGATGATGATAATTCTGCTAATCATTCTGGGGACTGCCAGCAACCTAAAGAGCAGGACTCACACTCATCCCTGAGCATTACTAACATCCACATATACACGACTATTTAATTTATTTTTTAATATACATTTCTTATTGAAAAAATTATAGTTTGTTTTTATGTATTGCACTGTACTGCTGCTGCAAAACAACAAGTTTCATGACATAATGTTAGTGATATTAACAGTGAATTCTGTCGCTGACAATCAAAATCAGAATCAGGTTTAATATCACCAGCATGTGTCGCGAAATTTGCTTTTTTGCAGCAGCAGTACGATGCAATACATAATAAAAACTGTATATCACCATAAGGAATAAATATATATATGTAAAAGTTAAAGAGATTTGGTTTGTCACATAAAACACTTGAAAACTTCTACAGATGTACTGTGGAGAGCATTTTAACAGGCTGCATTACTGTCTGGAATGGGGGTTGGCACTACTGCACAGTATCGTAAGAAGCTATAGAAAGTTGTAAAATTAGTAATCTCCATCATGGACACTAGCATCCATAGTAACCAGGACGTCTTCAAGGAGTGATGTCTCAAAAAGGTGGTGTCCATCATTAAGGACCCCCATCACCCAGGACACGCCCTGTTCTCATTGTTACCACCAGGATGGAGGTACAGAAGCCTGAAGGCACACACTCAACAATTCAGGAACAGCTTCTTCCCCTCTGCCATCTGATTCCTAGATAGATATTGAACCCATGAACACTACCTTATTTTATTATTTCTTTTTTTGCTCTATTTTTAATTGAAACCATATACATACTGTATACATACTTACTACATTGGATTTACTTACATGATAATATAGAAGAAAATAAGTATTTCACTGTCGCTAATTTAACAAATTTCAGGACTTGTGCCAGTGGTATTAAACCTGATCCTGAAGTTGAATAAGTAGTGCAAAAAAATGTAGTGAGGTGTTGTTCATGGGTTGAAGAAGGGTCTCGGCCTGAAACGTCGACTGTTTACTCTTTTCCATAGACGCTGCCTGACCTGCTGAGTTCCTCCAGCATTTTGTGTGTGTTGCTTAGATTTCCAGCATCTGCAGATTTTCTCTTGTTTAATGGGTTCAGTGTCAGATCGGATGTCAGAGGGGCAGAAGCTATTACTGAATCATTGTGTGTGTGCCTTCAGGCTTCTGTACCTCCTCCCTGATGGTAACAATGAGAAGAGGGCATGTCCTGGGTGATGGGGGTCCTTAATGATGGATGCTGCCTTTTTGAAGTATCGCTCCTTGAAGATGTCCTGAGTGCTGGTGAATCAGAAGTACTTCTTTGCCAGCATGTGAAACATACCAGAGTTTTTTGTGGTTCAATGCCTAGCATAAAACACAGAATAATACCTCAGCGGACAACACAACAGCAACCAATAATTTACAATGCAACAGTACAAACAGCCCTGAGCAATCAACAATTAGCAGAGCAGTCATGTGCACTAACATCAATAAGCAAACTTTAAATAGGTATGAAAATATCACTCAGCAGTGGAGCAACTTCTGCCCAGAGACGTTTGAAAGCTGGAATGCGCCTCATGTTGAGTGTGTGCTTTAGTGATGGTTCCTTCCTTTCAAGCACAAAAATGTCTTTGTTCTACATTTTACCTTTTCTGTGACAGGAATATGACTGATGGATCAGGATATGTAATTATTACTTAGTTTTCTCACGTTCTGTAGGATCGGAACCTTATAATTTCTGGCACTAAAGCTATCATTTTAACTGGCATGTGCATCCTTTCCACTTTTAAAACACATCGAAGGCCCAAACCACTGTCAGGAATGTGTGCAGACAGAAAGTAACAATCTGCCGGAGGGTCCAGCAGCATCAGTGGGGAGGAATGTCATTGCTGTTTTGTGTTGAAACCCTGCATCAAGATCTCAGAAGCTACTCAACCTGCTAAGTTCCTCCAGCAGATTGGGGTCCAGATTCCAGCATCTCCTGCAGTCTATCATGTCTCCAGCCAGCAATTAATTCAGACTTCTTCCCAACTTGCACAGCAGCCAGCAAAACACAGCTGGATTCAACCCAGTCCAAGGACTGAGGGACATCCCTTTCTTCCATCTTCCTTCCCCCCCCCCCGCTTTTATTTTGCTTTCACTTCCCCATCTCCTTTGCTCTCTGTCCCTGTATTTTTTCTTTCATCATCAGTCTTGTTCTCTCACCTTTTTGTCCCCTCCTTTTCTCCTTTCTCTAATTTTCTACACAGATCCTAGAAAAGTTTCAGCACAAAAGGACCATTTGACTCATCAAGTCCTTCCCTGCTCAATGAAGAGCAATCTGCTCCGCCCATTTCCCTGGTCTCTGCAAAGTCAAGTAAGTTCTTCATGTTCAAATATTGACAAAGGTTTTAAAACTTGATTCAAAATGGCCTTCATTACTTCCCTGAGAATGCATTCCAGACCAACTACTCACTGTGTAACAAATGACTTTTCAAATATTGACTAAGCTTTCAAAACAGGATCGAAACTCCCTTCATTAATTCCAAGAGACTGTGTTCCAGACCAAACTACTCACTGCATCAAAGAAATCTTTTCCTCGAGTCTCTTTTACCAAAAACCTTCTATCTGTGACATTTGCTTCTTGCTCCTACTGCTAATGAGAACAGTTCTCACACTCTGTTTGTTCTATATCCTTTATGATTTTATATACTTCCATCTAATCTCATCCCAGCTGCTTCTATTCCCAGAACACACCCAGCTTCTCCAATCTACAGAAATTTCTCTTGGGGTTAGATGCTGTCTGACCTGCTGAGTAGATCCAGCCCTTTCTTTTACGTTACTATATTCCTTTTTGACTTGCTTTCTCAAAGACCAGCACATGTGGCAGTGCTTTGTTCCTATGTACTGCCCCCCCAGTGACAGATACTCACTCCATTACCCTGATGCTTCTGCAGTGCAATACTTCTACAGACTGATGTGTGAAAAGAGTGACGTTTCCTCAGTATTGCAATTTTAGCATTCATTTTGAGAGGACTACAACAATAAAAACAAGTATGTAATGTTGAGTAAAAACACAAAATGCTGGCAGAACTCAGCAGGCCAGACAGCATCTATGGGAGGAGCCTCCCGATTTGGACCTTTGGAGGACGGCAACCAACTAACTCCAACGGGCTTCAGGATTCGTTTCCAAGCCTCCCGATTTGGACCTTCGGAGGATGTCGTCACTACCAAATCCCATAGATGCTGTCTGGCCTGCTGAGTTCTGCCAGCATTTTGTGTTTTTATTTATTTCCAGCATCTGCAGATTCACTCGTGTGCCAGTGTAATGTTGAGGCTTTGTAAGGCATGGGTGAGGCCTCGCCTGGAGTACTGTGAGCAGTTTTGAGCCCTTATCTGAGAAAGGATGTGCTGACATTGGAGAGGGTTCAAAGGAGGTTCATGAAAATGATTCGGGGATTGTAAAGGCTTGTCATACGAAGAGCGTTCAGTGGCTCTGGGCCTGTACTCGCTGGAATTTAGATGAATGAGGGGGGAACTCATTGAGACCTATCAAATGTTGAAAGGTCTTGATAGAGTGGATGTGGAGAGGATGTTTCCTATGGTAGGGGCGTCTAGGACCAGAATAGAGGAATGTCAATGTAGAACAGAAATGAGAAGTAATTTATTTAACCAGGGAGTGGTGAATCTCTGGAATTCATTGCCACAGATAGCTGTAGAAGCCAAGTCATTGGGTATATTTAAGGCAAAGTTTGGTAGATTCTTGGATATAAAGGGTTACTGGAAGAAGGCAGGAGATTGGGGCTGAAGAGGGAAATGGATCAGCCATGATGAAATGGTGGAGCAGACTAGATGGGCCAAATGGCCTGATTGTGCTCATCCATCTCATGGCATTATGGTCTCCCTAACACTGTGCTTCTGCCTGATAACATTTCCTTTAATTTTCTTTGTACATCTGCACTGAATGACCATTGCTGTGATCGGGAAATTTTTACACAGCCTGAAAACTGTGCAGCAGTTTTAATAAAACATTACATTGGAAAAAAAAAATTTCAGGTGTGCGGTAATAAAGGCTACGTGCATGGGAGCATTTCAGTTACTGTGCGGCCGCGCAGCTTAGGGGGAACAGCATCATATGACAGAGCAACATTCATAGAACATACTGTAGAGCAGTACAGGATGTTTGGCCCACAAGGTTTTTTACCTACTCTAATATCAATCTAACCCTTCCCTCCCGCATAGCCCTCCATTTTTCTATTATCCATGCGCCTGTCTAAGAAACCCAGCAGGCAATTCTTAAGAGCTGATTAGAGTTGTTACCTACCCCGTAACTGGGTGGCTTACCAGCAAAGATAGAGAGGTCCGCTGAAGTCTGATGGTACTATTTTCAAACGTTTTTTATTTATAAAGGGGCACAAACATATGGTTAATACAAAACATTTAGATCATATATGTCGTCAATACTCAATCTAAAGCACAGGTATAGTAGTAATCAATCAGAAATAAGCTCTATCGTTGTCTAGGGGATAATACTGAGTCCAATGGAAATATAAAAGTCACTCAGAAGTGTGCAGGCTTTTCCGTTTGGGAACCGCTGGCATTTCATGTGTTGGAGAGAGGGATTGGTGAGAGAAAGGAACACTTGCCCG
Organism: Hemitrygon akajei; assembly: GCF_048418815.1. Classification (NCBI taxonomy): domain Eukaryota; kingdom Metazoa; phylum Chordata; class Chondrichthyes; order Myliobatiformes; family Dasyatidae; genus Hemitrygon; species Hemitrygon akajei. The sequence goes on along the minus strand of NC_133124.1, from coordinate 212,552,318 downwards.
TTGTCTTTGCGAAGCAAATCCCAGTTGTTAGTTAAAAACGGTTTTTCCTTTGGTTTCAGCCACAGACTCCCGATCCGGAATCTAACGCACGTGGCTTCCTTCAAAATGGCTTCCCGCTCCGACGGGAAGCGCTATCGTGTCTTCTTAGTGTGTCTCCTTGGTGCGTCTGAGGGGCCGCCTCGGCAGCCCACCTTTTATCGGGACTTGCAGGGTTGTAGCTGTCAATCAGGGTGGGGTGAGGCAATCTCTCCTCATCTCCCAGCCCACGTTGCCCTGAGGGTTTGCACGTAACCCAGTCCCCATTCCACAAAGGTGTCTCCAAGAGACAATGGCCATTTCCGTGGCTTTTGTCTGGCTGAGAGGCCAGACCACATTCCAAAACCTTGAGGCCTCTCCCTCACTCTCCTGAGTCCAATTCAGCACGTCGCTCTCTCTCTTGTGTCATTGACCCCCCCCTTCACTAGGGCTCTTGCGATTCTCACAAAGGAGGGGGCTGGGGTCATAACAGAGTCTTTTGGGAAGTCAGGGCCTGTCTTAAAGAGAATACCTTTATAGTTGTGGGTCAATGCATGGCACGTAATATTGGCTAAGGGGGAACCAAAGCAAGAGTGGAGAGAGTGAGGTACATCCCCTGTCGACAAGGTTTTGCTTAGATCTTAAGCTTTCTCAGGAAGTGGAGATTGTGTAACTGAACTAAGATGAGTCAATATTTAAGGTGTCACCTCTCTTTTTAATTATATGTTTGTTTCCTTTCCTTCAGTCAGACCAATATCCCTCATGTTATAATTGTAAATTTACAATATTGAAGTTGCATAAGTGGATAGATGGTATATGAGATCTAATTTTAATCTGAGAGAAGTTTATAAGAGTGCGAGGGACACCGATCACATGGAGAATCTAACTGTTTCTCCCCACTGTCAAATACTGGAGCGAAGCATTTATGGTGAGAGTGGGGAGAGTTTAAAGGAGCTGAGTGGGGCTAGTTCTCCAAGAGTGGTAGGTGTTTAGAAAGCACTACTGGGCTGGGAGCAGGTATGATAGCGGCATTTAAGAAGCTGTTAGGTAGACATATGAGTTGGCAGAGAATGAAAGAAAATAGATGATGTGCAGGCAGGAGAGAATCAGTTCAATTTGACGACAGGTTCAGTGAAGGGCCTGTTCCTGCGTGCACTGTTCTAAGTAAAGACTGACAGGCTGATGAACATTAGTTATGCTCAGGAAGACAGATGTGCACGTAGTATTTACATAGTAAGTGAAATGGATCATGAGTATGAACAGTAGTGTTAGGGCCCTGCTAGTGATGTATCTGATTTTCTGTCTTTAGGGAATGAATGATGAAACAGTCCTCCCATATATCTTATTCTCTAAGCATAAGTGGCAAACAGATAACAGACTAGAAGTGCCCAGTGTTTAAACATGCCAAGTATCAAGGCAGCATTTCTTTCCGTGCCTTAAGACTAAATTAATAGTTCGCATTCATCTAATGACAGGAATAGCCTCCAACCTGATGGTATGAACTTCAGTTATTTTCTCCCCTTCCCGCCTTACTCCCCTCCTTTCACCTTACCCTGGCTTCACAAGTCAAGTCAAGTCAAGTTTATTGTCATTTAACTATGTAATGTATACTGCCAAACGTGACACTCCCATACCAGGGTGTAAAGCACAGTAGTGTGCATAGCTCACAATAACTTGGGAAAGTAAGAGTTAAATCTACAAATGAATTAACAGAATAAATTTAATATTGTATTGAAAATTAAATATTAAAAGTTGAATTAACCAGAGACACGTCAAATGTGATGTGGCAGGGAGTCCAGAAGCCTAGTGGCCTGAGGGAAGAAACTGTTTCTCATCCTGACCGTTCTTGTTTTTATGCATCAAAGTCTCCTGCCTGATGGTAGAAAGTCAAAGAAGATGCGGGATAGGCGGGTGGGATCCTTGATAATACTAAGGGCCCTGTGTACACAGTGCTCCTGATAAATCCCACTGATGGTGATAGGGAGACCCCTATGACCCTCTTGGCCATTCCCACAGTCCTTTGTTTTCTGTCCACTTTCCTTTCCAGTCCTGATAAAGGGTCTCACCTTAAAATGTTAACTGTTTAGGCCCCTGCTTAGCTATTGCTTGACTTGCATAGTTCCCCCAGCATCTTATGCATTTTGCTCTATATTTTCAGTATCTACAGAATCTTTTGTGTTTTTTCTGTCAATATCTGGATTCAAAGTACATTTATTACCAAAGTAAACCCTGAGATTCATCTTCCCACAGACTGCCACGAAACCAAGAAAACCATGGACACGTTGAAAGAAAGACATCAAATCCCCAGTGCACAAAAGCTAAACAGAACAAACAAAAAACATAGAATATAAACCACCAACCCACAAAGTCATTGAAAGAGTCCAGGCATATTCGGTACAGCTCAGTTCAGTTCAATCTAGTGCTGTGTTGTTCATTATCTGCAGGCCACCCCAATCAAAATTGCACCAACTAGCAACAACAAACGGGAACAACCAAAAACCAGAAACACATTATGACGGGAACTACATAGTCCAATCCACAAAGCACATTGATTAAACCTTGCTCAACATCCAGGACTCCAGTCCCATCCTCCGGCAACATGGAGCGAGAGGGAGAGAGAGGAACCATTTGTATATTGACCCCTTCCTCTGGGAGCAATGAGAAAGAGGGAAGATCGCGATCAGGCACACGCACATTAGATGGCACTGAACATCTGCCTGCATACTGTTCTCAATGTCGTTAATTTCAGTTTTCATCAACACTTTAGTCAGCGTGATCAGCAAGAAATGGAGTCGATCATGGGCTTACGCCCCACCTCCAAGCTCCAGGAGTACGTAGCTTCTCAAGGAAGGACAGCTTGAGTGAACTAGCGCTATTCTCTTAAGCGCAAAGGAGGATGTGAGGTGACTTGGTAGAGGTGTGCAAGATGATAAGAGGCATAGATAGAATGTAGCCAAAGACTTTTTCCCAGGGCAGAAATGGCTATTAAGAGAGGGCATAATGTTGGTAATTGGAGGGAAGTATTGGGGGATGTCAGAGGTAGGTATTTTTTACTCAGTGTGAGTGGAACATACTGCCAGGGGTGGTGGTGGAGGTAGATTTGTTAGGGACATTTAAGGAGACTCTTGGACAGGCACATTGATGATGGAATGTTGAGGGCTACCTAGGACTGAAGGGTTAGGTAGATCATGGAGCAGGTTAAAAGGCTGCTACAACATTGTGGGCTGAAGGGTCTGTACTGTGCTGTAGTGTTCTATGAAAGAGGAGAGAAACAGGAAAAGGTTGAGAATTTGAGTGTCATATCACTCAGCTTTGCCCAGCAGGCCGATGGTTTTTTTTTCGGGAGATGGGTATGAACTCTAAATGCCGACAGTGTTCTGTACAGAGACCACTGTTCAGCTGTGTCTCCGGCATTTGCAAGGTCCAAGTGCTGGAGAAAGTGCCACTGCTGATACACACTTCATTAGGTGCTCCTGTACAGCTGCTTGTTAATACAGATATCTAATCACCAATCAGGTGGCAGCAATTCAGTGCATAAAAGCATGCAGACGTGATCAACAGGTTCAGTTGTTGTTCTTCTGACCAAACAGAATGGGGAAGCAATGTGACTTTGACCATGGAATGATTGTTGATGCCAGACAGGATGGTTTGAGTTTCTCAGAAACTGTTGTTCTCCTGGGATTTTCAAGATAACAGTCTCTCAAACAGAGGTTCCAAACTTTTTTTATACCATAAACCCCCACCATTAACTGAGAGGTCTGCGGACCCCAGGTTGGGAAGCCCCCACTTTAGAATTTACATAGAATAGCGCAAGAAACAAAAAAATCATCCAGTAGTAGTTCTGTAGATGGAAACGCTTTGTCAATAAGATAAGTCAGAAGAGAATGGCCGGACAGGTTCGAGCTGACAGGAGGACAACAGTAACTGAAATATCCATTCGTCAGAACGGTGATGTGCAGAAGAGTATCTGTGAACGCACAACACATCAAACTTTGAAGTGGATGCACTACAACAGCAAAAGGCCACAAATACACACTCAGTGGCCACTCTATTAGGCCAGGAGGTCATTGAATATACAGCCATACACCCCAGCCGTGCCTTTGTGCCGATGTCAGATAGTGTTGCAAGTGTGAAAGTGCCTCAAGTTGAAGAATCTGTGAGTGTTGGAATGCTACATGTAGTCTCATCATGTCCTGGACCAGAATATGATGAAGGCAAGATTAAGGCACACGAGATTACTTTGAACTAACCCCACTTTGTGGACATTTACTTCTAGTTCCGTGTTAAGTTCAGATCATGGATGGAGGATGATCTGAATGGAGCATGGGGTAGAGGATGAGTGGAGAAAGAATATTTAGAGATACAGCATGGGAACAGGTCCTTCTGGCCCAACGAGCCTGCACCGCCCAAATGCACGCAAGTGACCAATTAGCCTACTAACCTGTACGTCTTTGGGACGTGGGAAGAAAGGTACAAGACAGTGGCTGGAAATGAACACGGGTCTCTGGCATTGTAAAGCATTACGCTGACTACTGGGCTATGCCAAACCCAAGGCCTCCGAGTCCACCCCTCCTATGTGTTGCTACTACTATCAGTGAATCCCTGGGCTTGAATTTATCTTCCAAAACCACCTTGCCTCTCTTTTCTCTTTAAACTTACTCACTGCCCGTTACGTCGCTGGCGTTTAGGGCAGCAGTGAAGGTCCTCCATCTCTGGCAGTGTTCAGGGCTTCCTTCAATGTGTCAGTAGCCTCCTCCCAGCTTTCTCTAAGGTCAGTCATGCAGGTCCCAGATGGAGACTCGGGAATACCGTTGCACTCAGGCGTAGAGGGATTCTTCATTACTGTTTCCGTAACAATTGGGGTTTTTTTGACCAGTCACAGTTGTTAGCCCTGAGCTGAACCCCTGAACCTGGAGGACCGGTGGACCGCTCTTCGTCTGGCCTCTACCCTTTGACCTGTTTGGCATGGGTGACCCAAGCAGAGCCAAAATACAAAGCTCTGAATCCAAACAACCTAGCTCGCTGGGTGATGAAGCACGCAAGCCTCTAAACCACGACAAGGTTGTAGTTCTCTTGGAGGTTCCTCTTTAAAGAATTTGCTTAAAATTGACCATTTTGACCAATTGTACAGTCACCAGATCTATAGGCTCCTTCCTTGGCTTATAGTAAGTTTATCTTCTTGGCCTACCTTATTATATGAAAGATGTTGTATAAAGGGATTGTTAGTTGCAACACCAACATTCTACCAACCATTGCCTTAGAAAACACAAAGTCCATGGATTAGATGGACAGGAGGTGGTATATGATAAGTCTGAGTCAGCCACAGATTATTCTCTCCCTCTTGAACAGAGCACAGTCGGCTGTCCTTATCCGCGAATTCAACCAACTACGAATCGCGAAAACCCGGAAGTACTCTTCCAGCACTTGTTGTTCGAGCATGTACAGACTTTTTTTTCTTGTCATTATTCCCTAAACAATGCAGCATAACAACTATTTTACATAGCATTTACATTGTATTAGGTATTATAAGCAATCTAGAGATGATTTAAAGTATACGGGAGGATGTGCGTGGGTTATTGGGATCGAAAAAGATTGGAAGTTCTCTTACTAAGTAAGTCGGAACAGGTACATCCGGTATTATTTAGCATCAGTTAGTCAAATGTTTGCATTCGTATATAGTATATATTTTACCTTTCTATGCATATAAAACACTTAAGAACGTATGTTTCAGCGCTGGGCTCGGGAACTTCTTCCCAAGTTCGATCCAGTGACAGATCGCTATCGAGGGCGCTCTCCACCATGCTGGGTTGACGAGGAGGATCAAAAACCCAAAACCCAATAATTAAACCACTGCGTTGCTTAGTAATAATTGTAGTTTTCATTGGGGCAGGGCCTTTCTCACTTTATCCTTCAAAATTGTTCCGATCGTTGACCAACTTAGCCTAACGCTTTTACAGTGACCAATGGCGTTTCACCTCTTTCAGATCGCTTTATTATTTCCACTTTATTTTCAATCGTGATCGTGATTATTTTCGTGAACAGAAACGCTGCAGATTCAGATCTCTGCTGCTGGGTCCTAATTTCCACCGCACTGTGACAGATTAAATAAGGTCTTGGGTTTTGCTGGGTCCTAAGGTCCACCACATTGAGACAGGTTAAATAAGGTCTTGGGTTCTGCTGGGTTCTAATGTCCACCACACTGAGACAGGTTAAATAAGGTCTTGGGTTCTGCTCGGTCCTAATGTCCACCGCACTGAGACAGGTTAAATAAGGTCTTGGGTTCTGCTGGGTCCTAAGGTCCACCGCATTGAGACAGGTTGAATAAGAGACTTGAGCATCCGCGAATTTTGGAATCCGTGAGGGGTTCTGGAACCAATCCCTTGCGGATAAGGAGGGCCAACTGTATTGTCTTTGCATTTGCCTCCCCACACCCCCCCCCCCCCCCCCAACCTCCGAGTCTTGTATCTCTTCAACTGATCTTTTTTTTTCGCTTCTTTCTGTGCAGTTTAAGTGGACACTGGTTACGGTGGTGTTGCTGGAGATGATTTTCATCATCGTCAGCTTTGTATGTCGGAATAAGGTAAGTTTTAAAAAATATATTTTCTTCTCCCTGCTGGTCTTAACCCCTCCAGTCAGTTCAGAATCAGATTTATTATCACCCACCTATACGACTTGAAATCTGTTGTTTCTCAGCAGCAGTACACGGCAAAGAAACAGAATTACTATGGGGCCCCCACTGGGTGGGGATTACCATGGATATTGCTGTGTAGCTGTCTACGTGAGACACAAGCTAGGTTATTACAATATGGAGAGCAAGCTGTTACCCACGCAGCAGGCTCCCCTCCATGCAGCTGAGGAATCCAAGGGAACGGCAGAGACTGATACAGTTTGGCACCAGTGCCATTGCAGGAGTTGCCAACCAGCATTGAACTCAACATAGGACCACTTTAAGGACTCCTGCACTGGGTTTACCCTTGGTGTTTACTCCCAAAGCCTTCCACATGAGTGGGTATAGCTGCAAGACAGCGGAAGTTTGAAATCAGAGTTTTCTTTCTCCTAGGTGAGCTGAAAGTCATGGCTGAGGAGTCCCAGCTGCCCAAAGCGACTGGCTTTAAGGTGCCAGTAACCTGCCTTCTCCTGTCAGTCGAAGCGGACTGTAGCTAAGCCCCACATGAAGGCCAGGAACTGAACTTCTTTAGTCAGAGACTGTTTGAGATGCACGTAATTGGGAGAATTTAATAGACGCTGGGAGCTTATCCCTGCTACTTAACCCCAGCTATGACAATATTAAGAAACCAAAAAAAATTCTGATAATTTACATAAGTAAATATATAGTGCAATTAAAAATTAAAAGTTGGTGTTCATGGATTCATGGACAGTTCAGAAATCTGTTCTTGGGCAATTGAGTGGCACTCTTAAGGCTCCTGTACCACTTCCCCGATGGCAGTAACAAGAGGGAATGTCCGAGATGATGATGATCCTTCGTGATTTACTCAAATACAAATAAGAACTGCAGATGGAAACCTCTGTACTGTGATATTAGGTGTTTCATGGTCCTGAGTAGTGGTGTGTAGCCAAGCGGTTAAGGCGTTGGACTAGCGATCTGAAGGTCGTGAGTTCGAGCCCCAGCAAAGCAGCGTGTTGTGTCCTTGAGCAAGGCATGTAACCACACACTGCTCCAGTCCACCCAGCTGAAAATGGGTACCGGCAAAATGCTGGGGGTTAACCTCGCAATAGACTGGCGTCCTATCCAGGGGGGAGTCTCATCCTCTCAGTCGCTTCACTCCACGGAAACCGGCATAAGCACCGGCCTGGTGAGCCACAAAGGCTCTATTGCCTTGAATGGATATCACTGTCTCTTTGGGCTTTTGAGACCAGTTTGCTGTGAGCTCTTTAGCTCTGAACCTGGTGGATGCTTCAGCACTTTGAGACTTCGAATAGTGACAGAGTAAAGTTGCGCTCTCGCTGGCTCTTGGTGGTCTGTGTTTTACAATGGACGACCCATTCCCCAAAGCTGTGGGATATGCAGAGGAACAACTGCTGTAGAATGGTTAAGGTGAGCGTCAGAGGTGGCGTGCTGGCAGTAATCAGCAATGGAATAGAATAGAACAGAACTTTATTTGTCATTGCTCAAGACAGCAAAATTACGGAGCAGTAATTTGCTCCGTACAGATGTTTACAATGCATGCCATATGGCTTAGCTAAAAAAACATATTCACATGCAATAAGTGACTTAAATCGTCCATTACACTCAAAGGCCATTGGCAAGCCAGGGTGTAGCAGCATTCAGATGCACAACAGCCCTCGGGAAGAAGCTGTTTTTTCAGTCTGCCTTGGTCCTGTATCTCTTACCAGATGGCAGGAGATTCAACAGACAGTGTCCGAGATGGGATGGGTCTTTAATGGTGTTATGAGCGTGTAACTTCACATTAGCATGTAATCAGCAAGTAAGGAGGCATCTGATGAGAGAGGAACAGAGTGAATAGTTCAGGTTCTCTAGTTCTACTAGTTCTCTGTAGAAGCTACCTGACCTGCTGAGTATCTCCAGCATTTTCTGTTTTTATTTCAGAATTGCAACATCTGCAGTTTGGCTTCAGCTTCATGGGAGAAGAGTGTTTTGACAGAATCAACAAAATAAAAACAAGTGGCAAATAATTTTACAACTTACAATTTACAAAGTTTTACAACTTTGTCACATGTCAAAGCATCTTGTACCCACAGGAGCACTTTAGAAATGTTCAAAGTTCAAAGTAAATTTATTATGGAAGTGGTGGCATCCATTAGTCTCACGAGACCATGGATATGCTCCTGGAATGGTTTCCAGGGTGCAGGCCTGGGCAGGGTTGTACGGAAGACCAGCAGTTGCCCAAGCAGCAAGTCTCCCCTCTCCACGATACCAATGTTGTCCAAGGGAAGGGAAGGGCCGATACAGCTTGGCACCAGTGACATCGCAGGAGTTGCCAGAACGAGGTTGAAGGCAACATCGGACTGCCTTAGGGGACTCCCAGCTCCGGATTTGTCCTCAGGTTTATTCCCGAAGCCTTTCCCATGAGTGGGTATGGCCGCAAGGCAGCGGAGGTTTGAAATCAGAGTTCTCCCTCTCTTAGATGGACTGCCTTCCCAGGCTGACGAGCTCCGTCTACCCGATGCACTGGTTTTAAGGCGCCAGGACCCACCTTCGTCTCTTCTCCTGTCAATAGAAAGAGTACCCGCCAGGCTTAAGCCACATGAGAAGGCCAGGAGTTGGACTTGTTTGTCAGAGGCTATTTGAGGTGCATGCCATGAGGAGCTTTTTTAGGTAGTGGGAGCTTGTCCCCACTACCACTCCTCGGCTTGACAACCTTGGAACCAAGGTTGTGTTTTGGAAATACAAATACTGTATGTCACCATATACAACCCTTGAGATTTATTCTCTTGTAGGCATAACTCCACAAATCCATAGAATAATAACCATAACAGAGTCAATGAAAGCCCATCCAACTAAGGCATTCAACTAGAGTGCAGAAGACAGCAAACTCTGCAAAGAAAGAAATATAATAAATAAATAAGCCATAAATATCGAGAATATCAGATGAAGAGTTCTTGAAAGTGAATCCATTGGTTGTGGGAACATTTCAATGATGGGCAAGTATCACCTATTTTAAAGTGGAAAACATGGCAGGTAAATTTAATAGACTAAAGCACTACAAACAGCTCCGTGGGAAATGCCCAGATCATCTTGTGTTAGTGACATTCTCTCGGTATGTGCTGTGTTGTACAACGGGGGTGATCATGATATTGTGAATGTGATTGTTCTGTGCAAATTTTTCTACTGAAGTGGTTTGCCATTGCCTTCTTCTGGGCAGTGACTGTACAAGACAGGTGATCACAGCCATTGTCAATACTTTTCAGAGATTGTCTGCCTGGTGTCAGTGGTCGCAGAACCAGGACTTGTGATATGCACCAACTAATCATATGGCCATGCAACACCTGATTCCATGGCTTCTTGTGACCCTGATCAGGGGCTAAGCAGGTGCTACACCTTGCCCAAGGGTGACCTGCAGGCTAGCGGAGGGAAGGAGCACCACACCTCCTTTGGTAGAGAGGTATCTCCACCCTGTCACCCTGTGAGTTGAGGAAAACGTCTTAAAAATTAGAGGCATAGGTAGGGTGAGTGACAGTCATTTTCCCAGTGTGGGGGAAATCAGTAACTAGAGGGTATAGTTTTAGAGTGAGAGGTAAGATTTAATAGGAACCTGAGGGGCAATGCTTTTCATACAGAGTGTCACGTGTATATGGAATGAGTGCCACAAGAAGTGGTTAAGGCAGGTACAATAATAACATTTAAGAGAGATTTGGACAGGTAAATGGTTAGAAAGTGTTTAGTGCAGGGTTTCCCAACTTTTTAATGCCATGGTCAGTGGACCCCACGTGTGGGAACCCCTGGTGCAGAAGGATATGAGTCAAATGCCAACAGATGGGACGAGGTTTGATGGGAATCTTGGTTGGCACAGATAGGTTGGGTCAAAAGGCCTGTTTCTGTGCTGTGTGACTCTCCCATTCTCCTTCAGATGGAGACATGAAGTTTATGGCTATGGGACATTTGAAAAGATGGTGCACCTAAACTAACCAGGGCATCATCGCCACTTTGGTAGGGCATCCACTAACATTTGAGGGCTCAAACCTCGGCCGTGGGATGAACTGCAGCAGAATGGGGTGTGGAAAGTTTTCTAGCCAGAATCCAGTTGACAGCGAAGGGCAGGGTTATGGATATTTTTGATTCCTCAAAGTTGTCATGACCTCCGATCATCAGTAGATTATTCTGAGGACTCTTTGAGATTTTTTTTTGTATTCTCTGCATTTTATTAATTATAATGATCTGTTTTTTTTGTGTCATTGCTAGGTCTTCTTTATTTTTAAGTTGCAATTGCCCTTGAATACTTCCAATTAATTCTCTGGGACTTTGTAGGTGCCCGATTAAGTATCCCCAGATTATTGTCTCTTATTAGAATAGTAACATGTTAGCTTGTAGTTAGCCTGGGGCTTACCAGCTATGCACAGGTTCTTTCGTGCCCTGGGGCGTATTTAAAGGGGCAGTGCTAGGCCCTGGTTGCATGTCATCTTGATTCTTGCCTGGTGTAGTTCTGGCTGAGTTATTCAAGACCTTGTAGGTTCAGCTGTAGGTTTTGTTTAACTCTTCTGAGTCTCTGTGTGACCCTGTGCTTGGATCTGACGAAGAGACTAATTGCAGTTTGGGTTTTGTTCAGTGTAATCTACGCTACACACCTCGTAAAACCAGTTCCAAAACTTGGAAACAAACTTCCCTCAGATATTTATATTTCATCATATATTGGGAACAGCAGCCATGACAAATAAGTTCTGTGACTAATGTAGTAATCCAACAGTGAGTGTAAGAACAACTCAGTCACGCATTTGGGCAGCCAACGGCATGTTACCCTGAGAATTTCTCATGAATGCTCTTATAATTATAGTCTCTTTGTGAATCACTGCCACATCTTCACTAATTTTTTTTGTGATTGGATCATTCCATCACAGCTCAGCTAATATCTATGTTGTCTGTTTGAAGTGTTTTGGTATCACTTGATTATATTGTTTGGTGCTGAAAGCACCCGTTTGTTCTTGTAGAAAATTAGCCTAAGTTAAATGACTGTGAACACGTGCTAGTCCTTTCCTATGCGACCTCTTAGAAGTATTTTTATTGTGAAGCTTCCTTTCAGTATGTATAAATGCCCTTATATTTTGGATGGGAGGTGAGGTCATCCAGCACTTTAATTTGTGCTAATAGCTACTTTTGTTGCAATAGAATAGCTGTGTTTTTGGAGGTGCTAACATCTTAAAATAATCTCAGTCTCAGAGGAAATTGCAGAGCTGGGTGGGAGGGCGGGTTAGATTGACTTTAGAGTAGGTTAAAGGGTCAGTACAACATAGTGGGCCGAAGGGTCTGCACTGTACTGTAGTGTTCAATGTTGTATGTTCAAATGCTTGCTTCCAGGCATCAGAAATTTAATTCTTTAATAACATTTTTATTCCACGCTTGTTGCTTCAAGTCACAGACTTGGAATGGCCACGGGAATGCAAGGCAACGCGGTAACTGAAATTCTCCCGCAGACACAACCTTTGTTGCCTTGCACCTGGAATGTTCTGTTGTGTAATATTAGTATAATTTGCAGTTTCAAAGTACATTTAATATCAGAGTATGTATACAGTATACAACCTGAGATTCATAGAAGTCCATGAAACAAAGAAACTCCACAGAACGGTAGAAACATAGAAGCCCTGATGTCCCCCCCCCCCCCCCCCCAACCCATCGCTTCAGGCAAGCAGCAACAAAGGCACCGACCCACCCTTCTCCACCCGTAATCATGCCGCAGAAGCGCCAACACTCCCTCCTCTATCCGCCATGCCAGCAGCGGCGGAAGTGCCTAACAGTCCATTCACCCAGAGTCCAACAAACTACAGTTCACAACCCAGCACTTACTTACTTTCTCTCTCTCTCTCTCTCTCTCTCTCTCCTCTCTCTCTCTCTCTCTCTCTCTCTCTCTCTCTCTCTCTCTCTCTCTCTCTCTCTCTCTCTCTCTCTCTCTCTCTCTCTCCCCCCCCCTCTCCCTCTCTCTCTCTCCCTCCCTCTCCCTCTTCCCTCCCCCTCTCCCTCTCTCTCCCCTTACTTTCTCTCTCTCTCTCTCTCCCTCCCTCTCCCTTCCCCCTCTCCCCCTCCCCTCCCTCTCCCTTTCCCCCTCTCCCTCTCTCTCCCCTCTCTCTCACCCCCCTCACTCTCCCCCTCTCTCTCTCTCTCCCCCCCCCATCTGTATCTATATATATAGAATACCTTTAATTTGAAACATTTCCAAACTTCAAGGTATTTACATTGTCAGCGTTTCAAATTACAACAGTGTTACAAATTGTAACAATAAACAGAATGCAACTCAGTTACTTACTGAAGTTAATCTGGACGTTGTTTATAGACAATGAATTTGTAATAAAGACACAAGAAAAAGTTTACAACATATGAAAGATTTTCTTTGTTGTACAGTATTTCATTATGCCCTTTAATTAATAAATAAAATCAATAATGTCAGTTTTCAATCTTCATTCTAAATATTCATAGTATGCATATTACAAAAAAATTTTTAACTGCTGGCAACACGCACAAAATGCTGGAAGAACTCAGCAGGTCAGGCAGGATCTATGGAAAAGAGTACAGTCGATGTTTCGGGCCGAAACCCTTCAGCCAAACCAGAGGAAAAAAAAGCTGAGGAGTAGAATTAAAAGGTTGGGGTAGGGGAGCGAGAAACACAAGGTGATAAGTGAAACCGGGAGGGGGAGGAGCGAGGTAAAGAGCTGGGAAGTTGATTGCTGAAAGAGATTAGGGATAGACATATTGGAATGGGAATGGGAAATGGAATTAAAATGGGTGGCCATTGGGAGATTCCCTCTTTTTCTGGCGGGTGCTCAGCGAAACGGTCTCCCAGTCTACATTTGGTCCCACCAATATATAGGAAGCCACTCCGGGAGCACCGCACGCAGTATATAACCCCAGCAGACTTACAGGTGAAGTGTCGCCTCACCTGGAAGGACTGTTTGGGGCCCTGAATAGTAGTGAAGAAGATGTAGAGGCAGTATTAGCACTTGTTTCACTGGCAAGAACAAATGCCAGGAGGGAGATCAGTGGGGAGGGACGAATGGACACGGTAGCCACGTGGAGAGCGATCCCTGCAGAAAGCAGAAAGTGGTGTGGGGGAAAGGGAAAGATGTGCTTGGTGGTGGGATCCCGTTGGAGATGGTGGAAGTTTTGGAGAATTATGTGCCGGATGCAGAGGCTTTTGGGTGGTAGGGGAGGACAAGAGGAACCCTATCCCTGGTAGGGTGGCGGGAGGATGGGGATGAGAATGCACATGCATAAAATAGAAGAGATGTGGGTGAGGACAGCATTGATGATGGAGGAAGGGAATTCTGTTTCTTTGAAGAAGGACAACATCTCCATTGTTCTGGAATGAAAAGCCTCATCCAGAGAACAGATGCAGTGGAGGCAGAGGAATTGAGAGAAGGGGATGGCGTTTTTACAAGTAACAGGATGAGAAGAGGTATAGTCCAGGTAGTGGTGGGAGTAGTGGGTTTATAATAGACATCAGTGGATAAGCTAATAAAGTTGCCACTGAGTGTATTACTCGGCCACTCAACCACTTGGCACAGAAAGTTAATGACTACGGTGGAGCAACACCGGCTTGTGGCGCCACCTAGGCAGGCTGACTAGGCAGATTAATGGTCTGGCACAGACTAGATGGACTGAAGGGCCTGTTTCTGTGCTGAAGTGTTCTATGAATCTATGACTCTATGAAGAAAATAAATGAACATTCCTGCTATTCCTTTGTTCATTCGTTATGCCATGTCGTATGATGTGGGCTTTTACGGTCTTTCCATGAGCATGATTGTTCTTGGCAGATTTTCTACAGAAATGATTTGCCATTGCCTTCTTCTGGGTAATGCCTTTACAAGATGGCTGACCCCTAGCCATTATCAATACTCCTTAGAGGTTGTCTGCCTGGCATGAGTGACCTCTTTTATAAAGGGCGGGTATCCATCATTAAGGACTACCATCACCCAGGACATGCTCTCTTCTGATTATTACCATCAGAGAGGAGGTACAGGAGCCTGAAGATACACAGTCAACATTTTAGGAACAGCCCTCTGCCATTAGATTTCTGAACAAACAATGAATCAAGCCATGAACATTGTTGCACTATTTTTGCTCTTTTTTACACTAATTCAATTTAATTTTAAAAATATATTTCCTATTGTAACTTCTAGCTTATTTTTACTTATTGCACTGTACTGCTGCCTCAAACAACAAATTTCACTACATAATGAAATTAGTATTTATGCCTCTGGAATTCTCATTCAATTTAATTTTAATTTGATTTATTTTTGCCACTTTTTAATTAAGTCTTTTTAACTTTAAAATGCATAATTACAGAAAAAACCATCGTTCTTTTTTAAAGGGTAAGGAGATGATATCGAATAGAAGACTACAGCACAGACACAGGCCTTTTGGCCCACAATGCAGGCTTTTATAGGAAAATTAAGAAATACAATAGAATTTATGGAAAAAAATTATATGTCAACAAAGACTGACAAACAATGTATACAGTACATATTTTGATAATAAATTTACTTTTGTCTTTGATGTGCAGGCCCTTAAGGTGCTTGATTGGGGACCACATCTACTGGGAAACATTCCTACCATTGACTTACAAGCCAACCTTTGAAGTCCATGACAGCCCAAAACAAAATCTTTGTCATTATGCTGGCTGCTGCATATTCCTAAGTGAGGGCAAGTTCCCAATTTCTCCTGCCCTTCCAAAGACTGTCAATGGCAGTGCTTACGTGCCAACATTGGGCTGGGCAGTGATACTGCAGTGGTCTGATAGGGCAGCCAACCAGATTAAAAGTCATCAATTGATCAAATCTTTAGAGGTCTGGGTGTTGAGAGCTCTGGGGCTTGGGGAGAAAAAGATGCTGGGAAAGGCAATACACATCTTTCAGCAAAGCAGAACTCAACTTGATGTTCATGAAAGCTGAAAAATATCAAAAATGATAGTTGGTACTCCTGTGATTGATTCTTTGCAGTCTTGCAATCTGAGAATTAAGTTAAACATAGAACAGGGAACACTTAGGTAAAATACAGGCTCTACGGCCCACAATGTTGTGCTAACCTCTAAACGTAGTCTTAAAGATCAATCCAACCCTTCCCTACCACAGAGCCCTCCATTTTCCTAGCATCTATGTGCATAGCTAAGAATTTCTTAAGTGACCGTAATGCATCTGCCTTTACCACCACCCCTGGCTGTGTGTTCCACCATGCGCCGCTCTGTGTGTTTAAAAAAAACTAACTCTGACAGCTCTTTCCCTCCCCCCCCCCCCCCCCCCGCAATACTTTCCTCCAATCAGCTTAAAATTATGCCTCTTGGTATCAACCATTTCCACCCTGGGGAAAAAGCTTCTGTTTGTCCAATCGACCTAGGCCTTGAAATATCTTGCACACCTCAAAGAAGTGGCCTCTCACTAATTGTGTCTTGGAGAGCTTCTGATTCCTTTGATTGCTTTTCTCCCTCAGGTGCTCCTGGTATTTAAAGCCAATGTACGAGAAGGGATCAAACATTATTACGAAGACCTGGATTTCAAGAACATTCTGGATCGCATTCAAACCAAGGTCAGTCTCTGATGTTGACTAATCACACGTTCTACTTGCTGGTTATGTGGACATTGGTTTGAAATCTCATCACCACAAATAAGATCTGATCTTCACCCGTCCTGACTTCAAGGGTTTATTTATCTCATCAGCTCACTGGTGCCGTCCTCTTGGTGGAGGAGGGAAGGTGCGGATCGTTCAAGGATCTGAGTTCAAGTCCCACCTCAGTAGCTGAATTTGCATCAGTAATTCATTTTTAATTAAGTAAAAACATCAAATTAAAAGATGACACGAGGAAATCTGCAGGCGCTGGAAATTCAAGCAACACACACAAAATGCTGGTGGAACACAGCAGGCCAGGCAGCATCTGTAAGGAGAAGCACTGTCGACGTTTTGGTCCGAGACCCTTCATCAGGACTAACTGAAAGGAACGATAGGAAGAGATTTGAAAGTAGGAGGGAGAGGGGAAAATCTGAAATGATAGGAGAAGACTGGAGGGGGTGGGGTAAAGCTGAGAGCCGGAAAGGTGATAGGCAAAAGGGATACGGAGCTGGAGAAGGGAAAGGATCATGGGACGGGAGGCCTAGGGAGAAAGAAAGAGGGAGGTGAGCACCAGAGGGAGATGGAGAACAGGCAGAAAGACAGAGAAAGAAAAGGAGGGGGGAAAACACTAAATATATCAGGGATGGGGTAAGAAGGGGAGGTGGGGCATTAACAGAAGTTAGAGAAGTCAGTGTTCATGCCATCAGATTGGAGGCTACCCAGCTGGTATACAAGGTGTTGTTCCTCCACCCTGAGTGTGGCTTCATCTTAAAAGATGTTCTGGTTTGGAACAAGGTTGTGGGAAACAATAGCAGCCTCACCTACGATGCCTTTATACTGTGATTGAACAGAAATTTGCCAGGTCAACTGAAGGAGTGACAAACAGTCTGCTGGAGGAACTTAGCAGGTCGAGCAGCATCTGTGGAAGGAAAGGAATCATCGATTGTTCATGTTGAAACCCTGAATTGAGGCCTGAAACATTGACAATTCCTTTCCTCCTGCTCCTTGGCTTGTTGAGTTCCTCCACCAGATTGTGTGTTGCTCCAGATTTCAGTGTCAACCTCCTCATGTGTCTCCAAAGGTCTTTCTGGTTCAGGTGAATGCTCTGATCTGTTGAAATATTTGCAGCAGTTGTCTGTAATTTATTCCCTGTAAAGTCTAGAGACTGTAGTGTGTGAAAATCCCAGGAGATCAGCAGTTTCTGAGATACTCAAACCACCCCACCTGGCACCAACAATCATTCCATGGTCAAAGTCACTTAGATCATGTTTCTTCCCCATTTTGATGTTTGGCCTGAACAACAACTGAACCTGTTGACCGTGTCTGCTTGCTTTTATGCATTGAGTTGCTGCCACGCGATTGGCTGATTAGATATTTGTATTACCGAGCAGGTGTGCCGGTGTACCTAATAAAGTGTATTTCTCCCTGCTTGAATTTCCATTCAAAATGAAGGCTTGGGGAGTTTGTTGAAAGCTGCAGCTGGTAGCACTGGTAAACTGAAAGGGGAATATTCCCCAGCACCCCGCTGAATGTGACGCTGACATTGGTACATTGACCATCTCCAATCTACGAAGAATGGTAATATAGAACTTCTCAGCAAAATCCACCCATAAGTTACTCACATGGACTGTTTGTCCCTCTCCCGTCAGGGAAGAGGATACATAGCAGTCACACTAGGACCATCAGGCTCAAAAGCAGTTACTACCCCACTAAATAACACCTCCATTTATTAACCCCCCACCTCACCACCACTACTGATTTCCTGTCAGAGTCGCCTTATGTCCATTACATACAATTAGTCTATGTATATAAGCTAATCTTGTGTATTTATATCTGTCATGTGTTTCTTTAATGTGATCTTTATGCTTGTTAAGTTTTTTTAATGCTCTGTTGGATCTGGGGGTGGTAATGGGGACAAGCTCCCACTACCTATTAAATGCTCCCAATTGCATGCATCTCAAATAGCCTCTGACAACCAAGTCCAGTTCCAGGCATTCACGTGTAGCTCATTACTAAGCCTGGCGGAACCGCTCCTACTGGTGTCTTAAACCAGTCGCTTCAGGCAGATGGGGCTCGTCAGCCGTGGTTGGCAGCTGATCTAGGAGAAGGAAAACTCTGATCTCAAATCTCCGCTGCCTTGCGGCTGTACCTGCTCATGGGGAAGGCTTTGGGAGTAAACCACCCCAGAGAGAAAAATCCAGAGCTGAAGTCCCTAAGGCTGGTACCAAACTGTATCGGTCTCTGCTGGTCCTCTGGGTTCATCAGATGTGTGGAGAGGGGGAGCTTGCTACATGGGCAACAGCTTGCTCTCCATATCGTACTGCCCGGGCTTGCGTATCTCGACAGCTAGGCTTCAGCATCCATGGTCGACCACAACCGACCTAGGCCTCATCATTGGATCCAGAGTAAGAATCATTGTGCTCTTCTTTACACTTGTGTATTGAAGATTGACAATAAACAATCCTGAATCTTGAGTCTTACATTTGATTCAAATGGTTCCATTTAGTATGAGGGAATGTGTACAGTATACAACATGAAATTCTTACTCTTCACAGTCATCCACAAAACACAAGAAAAACCCCAAACAATGAATCACAGAGAAAATTACAGCCCTAAAGCCCCCCTTCCCCCCTCCCACGCACAAGCAGCAGCAGCAACCCCCCCCACCCCGCCCCACCATGCAAACAACAGCAAAGCTTCCAAAGAGACCATGGATCGGGAGTCCATCAAAAACTACCATCCATCCCAACACTTACAACTCAGACAAGCTCTCTCTCTCTCACTGGAGGGGCTCAACGAGAGGAGAGACCAACAGCTCGCAGTTTCAGTGTTACAATCTGCCACTTTGCTTCTTGATAGTTTTGCATTGACTTTTTTTGTGAAGAGTATCATCTAGTAAGGTTACTGTGGATTGATGTGGTGGAGTTGTATCAATACAGTTGGAGGTTAAGTACATAAAGCAGAGTTAATGCCTAACATTTCTAAAACTGAACTGCAGTGTGGCAGGGTTGCAGTGACTATAGGGGCAGCCTGTCTCCCTCTTAAAACAGCTCATTCTGCCTGACTCAGCAACTCTGCTGGAATCTTCCAGAACCTTGATAGGACACTGCTGATGTGAGACCGACAGCGTAATACTGAATTAGGAAAACTTAGCGTTGTTGGGCAAAGATGGAATTAGCCTGTGCATGCAGCGAATGTGAAGGGACAAGTACTGCAGGCGAAGTTTACCCAAAAATAAACCTTGGCTTGTATTCAAGATGACTAAATCTGTCAGCACGGGAACTTCAATCCCATTTGCCTTGACATTATTTACTGAGATACAGTGTGCAATAGGCCCTTCCAGCCCTTCGAGCCCAGCAATCCCCTGATTTAACCCTAGCCTAATCACAGGACAATTTACAACGACCAATTAACCTATCAGCCGGTTTGTTTTTGGACTGTGGGAGGAAACTGGAGCACCTGGAGGAAACCCAAGTGGTCTCCGTGACAACGTACAAACTCCCTACAGGCAGTGGCAGGAATTGAACCTGGGTCACCTGTACTGTAAGGTGTCGTACTAACCACCATGCTAATGTGCCACCCTGAATGTGACTGAATCTGGAGCTGTGTCTCATTACATGATTTAAAACCAGTCAGGCCTTGAACACTTCAAACAGCTGGACTTTCATTTGGTGTTCAAATCCCAATGTTCTGATTCAGTAGACACAAGGGTTTTGAGTGGACTTACTGTGAAGGGCTTCCAAAAATCTGAACAGAAGAGCAAGAGAAACCGATTAACACAAAGAGGTCTGTGGGTGCTGGAAATCCAGAGCAGCACAAGCAAAATGCCGGAGGAACTCAGCAGGTCAGGTAGTGTCCATGAAAAGGAATAAACAGTTTGCATTTCAGGCTGAGACCCTTCATCTCCGGTCTCAGCCCAAAACACTGACCGTTTATTCCTTTTTATGTGCAATGCGAGAGATTTCTGCCATTCGGCCCATTATGATTATGCTCCACAATTCAGTGGGATCACGGGTGGGTTTTAACTTTTTTGCCATTTTCGTCCTCTTGTCCCCTGAATCCCTTAACATATACAAATCTTTGCCCTGAATAAGCTCACTGACTGTGCCTCCGCATTCCTTGGTTGGAGAATTCCAAAGACTTGCTACTGTACAGGGGAAAACATCTCTCCTCAGTTTTGAATGACTAACCTTTTATGACCTGAAACTGGAGAAGGAATGAATTCTGAGAAAAACACCGGCTTAGTCAATTGCAGAGGTGAATCAGGTCACACTCACTGAAGTCTGTTTCCTGTGGGAAGCTCAGTACCAAATCCATTAAATCTTCCGTTGGAAGAAATACCCTGCCCTGTTTACAACGTCCAAGGTTCTCCTTTTCCCAGCCAGAAGGCCTAGAGGTGCTAGACTTCCTCCAGCAGTTTGTTTTCAGCTTAAAAGTAGGCAGAATGATGGGCAGCAATTCAAGATGGGAGCAGCAGATAATTAATTCAAACACTCTGTGTACACTTTATTAGCAACCTCCTGTATCTAGTAAAGTGGCCACTGAGTTTATGTCTGTGGTCTTCTGCAGCTGTAGCCCATCCATGTCAGGGTTCAATGTGTTGTGTGTTCAGAGACGCTTGTCAGCACGCCTCTGTTGTAACGTGCGGTTATTTGAGTTACTGTCGCCTTCCTGTCAGCTTGAACCTGTCTAGCCATTCACCTGTGACCTCTCTCATTAACAAGGTGTTTTTGCCCATAGAGCTGATGCTCACTGGATGTTGTTTGCACCTTTTTCTGTAAACTCTGGAGACTATTGTTTGTGAAAGTGCCAGGAAATCAGCGGTTTCTGAGATGCTAAAACCGCGCCTTACTGGCATCAACAGGCACTCCACAGTCGAAGCGGCTTTGAACACACTTCTTCGCCATTTTGATGTTCGGTCTGAACAAGGACTGAACCCCTCGACCACGTCTGCATGCTTTTATGCATTGAATTGCTGCTACCTGATTGGGTGATTATATATTCACATTAACGAGCAGGTGTATGTATCTAACAAAGTGGTCACTGAGTGTAAATGTGTGTGGTCGATAGAGTTGATCCTAACACTAGTGACCAAGGAAATAACGGGTTCTCTCAGCTCTGGACCTTAACAGAATCCTGAAGCTTATGCCAAAAAAAAAGAATTGGGTTGCAGTGTGTCACCGTTGGTGTGAAGCTTTGTAAATAGCTATGTGAATTATCATTGGAGAAGGAAGTTTAAGGTGGGAAGCGTTGTCATTTCATTGCCGCTTGCCTCATTTTCCTTGGGACACAAATAGAAAAGAAGGCATGGGAAACATAGACAAATCCCGTAAAGATAAAACAATAAAACTGCAGACTTTGCATACTGGAGAATTGAAAGGCCTGGATAGAATGGATATGGAAAGGAGATTCCCTATAGTGGCAGAGTCTAGGATAAGAGGGCACAACACCAGGATAGAAAAATGCTCCTTTAGAGCAGAGATGGGGAGGAATTTCTTTAGCCAGAGGCTGGTGAATCTGTGGAATTCATTGCCATGAATGGTTATGGAAGGCAAGTCGTTGGTCTATTTAAAGCTGAGGTTGATAGGTTCTTGATTAGTAAAGACATCAATGGTTATGGAGAGAAGGCAGGAGTATGGGATTGAGAGGGAAAATAAATCGGCCATGATTTAAGCAAGCAGACCCAATGGGCTGAATGGTTTGATTCTGCTGCTATCCCTTTTCCTCTTATGGTCAGACACTGGTAATATGAATGAAAAACAGAGAATGCTAGAGACACTCAGCAGGCTGGGCGGCATCTGTGGAGAGGGAAACAGAGTTAACACTATGAGTTTGTGAACCCTTGTCAGATTGTTCCCCTCCTGCTCTGTGAGAGTACCATCTCTTCAAAATTCAAAGTAAATTTATTATCAAAAGCATATGTCACCATATACTGCCCTGAGATTCACGTTCTTGCAGATATTCACAGCAGATTCAAAGACACACAACGGAATCAATGAAAAACTACATACAAACAAACAACCAATGTGCAAAAGAAGATAAACTGTGCAATTACAAAAAAAAGTAGTAATAATAATAAATAAATAAATATTATTGAGAACGTGAGTTGTAGAATCCTTGAAAGTGAGTCCTTAGGTTGTGGAATGAATTTAGTGTTGAGGTGAGTGGAGTTATCCGTGCTGGTTCAGGATCCTGATGGTTGAAGGGTAATTACTGTTCCTGGAACTGGTGGTGTGGAACCTAAGGTTCCTGTACTTTCTGGCCAATGGGAGCAGTGAGAAGGGTGCGTGGTCTGGATGGTCGAGGTGTTTGATAATGGATGCTGCTTTCTTATGGTAGCACTCCTTCAAGATATGCACAGTGCTGGGAAGGGCTTAGCCTGCGATGGACTGGGCTGTGTCCACTACTTTCTGTAGGCTTTTCTGTTCATGGGCATTGGTGTTAAAGGCCTGGGAGTGAATTTGGGGATAACAAGAGGTTTGAAGGAATGAAGGTGGGAGTTCTTTTAGTTGTACAAGAGGAAACTCTATTTTTTGGGCTCAGACCCTACATCAGGACTAGAAATAAGATGAGAAGTCGGAGTAGGAAGTTGGGAGGAAGAGGGGAAGAAGGACAAGGTGGTAGGTGAAACCTGGAGAGGGGAGGGGATGAAGGAAAGAGCTGGGAAGTTGATCGGTGAAAGAGATACATGGCTGGAGGAGGGGGAATCTGATAGGAGAGGACAGAAAGCCATGGAAGAAAGGGAAAGGGGAGGAGCACCAGAGGGAGTTGATGGGCAGGAGAGATAAGGTAAGAGAGTGAAACAGGAATGGGGAATGGTGAATTACCAAAATTACCAAAGTTTGAGAAATCAATGTTTGTGCCACAGGTTGGAGGCTACCCAGACAGAATAAAAGGTGTTGCTCCTCCAACCCGAGTGTGGCCTTATCACAATAGTAGAGGAGGGCATGGGCTCCTCTTCTCCTGTAATGGGTATGGGAAGTAGAATTAAAGTGGGTGGCTACTGGGACATCCCCCTTATTCTGGCAGACATAGCATTGGTACTCAGTGAGGTGGTCTCCCGATCTATGTCTGGTCTCACCGATATAAAGGAGTCCACACTGGGAGCAACATTTACAGTAGATGACCCGAACAGGTAAAGTGTTGCCTCACCTGAAAGGACTGTTTGGGGCCCTGAAAATGGTAGTGTAGGGGCAGGTGTAGCACTTGTGCCATTTGCAAGGATAAGTGGGCTGTATCCACTACTTTCTGTAGGCTTTTCTGTTCATGGGCATTGGTGTTAAAGGCCTGGTAATGAATGTGGGGACAACAAGATGTTTGAAGAAATGAAAGTGGAAGTTCCTTTAGTTGCACAACACTAATAAGTGGAAACAAAAGCCAGGATAATCTACTGTCCTGTGGAGAAGGTTGTGGCAAATCTACAATCCACACTAAAAGAAAACCAACTTAGAAGGCTGATATCTTGAATAGTGCACTGCCCCTGGCCATGCATTAAATACAGGATGATCAATGCCCAGGGTTACACGGGTAGATTTTCCTTTCAATCAACTAACATGCACTCTGTATTACTGATTCAGAATCTGTTAGCAAGATATTTATTACTGAAGTTGTATCTGTCAGCTAGGTTGAATAGAGTGGTGTCACATAGGACCAGATGAAAAGACAGTGACAGTGTTTGTGTGGATTGTTTTAATGCTGGCCACAGGAACATTAATCTTCATTATCAGTTGGAATCCAAATGAGAGTCAGCTCTTGATATGGTGGACTGTTCTGATCCAAAGCCCAGGATTAAAGTGGTGTAGGTTTTGATTATGCACTTCCCCATCTTATGACTGTTAAGCAATATCTTGTTGCAAAATTGTCAGTTGCTGGCTGTGTCTTGAGATACTTATTTACCCTTAAAAGGTTAAGCTACATCTGTTACATCAAGTTGAGGAGCTGTCACACATATATATCTATATATATATAGAGCTAGGGCACCTAAGACTTTTGCACAGTACTGTATTGCATTGTACGCATCATCATCATGTGCCACACAATATGACATCAGCATCATGTGCCATGTCATATGATGGGGGCGATCCCATGACCATGATTATTCTTGGCAAACTTTTCTGCAGAAGTGGTTTGCCATTGTCTTCTTCTGGACAGTACCTCTACAAGACGGGTAACCCTCAGTCATTATCAGTACTCTTCAGAGACTGTCTGCCTGGTGTCAGTGGTCACATAACCAGGATTTGTGATGTGCACCAGCTGCTCATATGACCATCCACCGCATGCTCCCATGACTTCATGTGACCTTGATCGGGGGCTAAGCAGGTGCTACACCTTGCCCAAGGGTGACCTGCAGGCTAGTGGAGGGAAGGAGCACCTTACACCTCCTTTGGTAGAGATGTATCTCCACCCTGTCCACCTGATTGCACTATACTGCTGCAAAAAAAACAGATTTTGTGACATATGTGAGTGATGAGAAACCTGATTCTGATCTGGGTCTCTATTGTGGTCTGAGAACTAGATGGGGGCAGGGAGAGGGAAATTATGGTTGGGAAAATGGGCAGGGAGAAGGAAGGGAGTGGGAAGCACTAGAGAGACACTCTGCAATGATCAATAAACCAATAGTTTTGAATCAAATTACCTTGCCTGGTGCCCTAAGGGTTGAGTGTGTCTGGGCCTAGAGGCTTCACAGAATCATAAAATCGTAGACCATTGCAGTAGTGCGATCACTCAAGTCGAGTATGTTGTTCTCCTAAGGAGTTGTCTATCGACAGGTCCTCAGGTGGATGTAGAGTCTGATCCAGGATATTAGGGTGGGTTTCTTTATTGGAGAATGCCTGCGTGCAACTTTGTTTAACATGGGGTCACTGATGCACGGGCATTGGCAGTTAAGGGTCAGGGTTTGTTGTCATGGAATACAAGATGACTGGGGATCCTTCGCTGCTGCAGCCTTCCTCAGCCTTCGCTACACTTGTGATGTGTCACCATCTTCCGCCAGCTCCACCAATGAGCTTTTAGTGTCTGGAGCCTCCCCTTTGACCTTACCACCAAGGGCTGACTGAACCAGGAGTTAGTGCTGAATGGCTAAAGTCCAGACAGCATCGCCCACAGGATCTCAGGCACTCACAAGCCTCCCTGCCACAACAAGGTCGTAGCTAGCGCATGCTGAATCATTACTCTGCCTCGTCTCATCGATCCGTACCTGGATCATAACCCTCCACACCCCTCCCATCCATGTACTTACCCAGATTTCTCTTAAATGTTGAAATCAAACCCTCATCCGCCATTTCATTTGGCAGCTCATTCCACGTTCTCACCACCCACCGAGTGAAGAAGTGTCTTTTCATGTTCTCCTTAAGCATTTCACCTTTCACCCTTAACCTATGACCTCTAGTTCTAGTCTCACCCGACCTCAGTGGAAAAAGCCTGCTTGCCTATTTATACCACTCATAATCTTGTATACCGCTATCAAATCTTCCTTCATTCTCCTACTTCCTAAACTATTCAACCTTTTCCTATAATTCAGGTGCTCAAGTCCCAGCAAGCAGAGCCATTGGTGAGCTTTCTTGCTACCACAGTTGTTTTCAGGCACATAAAGAGCTTTATTCTTTTTTACAAGCTCTGATCCATTACAGGCTTCAAGAAGCTCTTGCACACAACTATGAGGATGTTCTGGGCTTGGGCACAAGTAACAATCTCTATGGTGGAGACTTCCAAGGACTGTGGTTACAGTACCTTGTTGTGGCCTCTGGCTTCTGTTAACAAAAAGCCCTCATGGTTTTCACTACAGGAGACCAGATTGTCTGTGAAAATCCCACACTGTGAACTGCAGTTGAAATGAAGATATCTTTCAGTGCAGCTTCAATAGGAGGAGGGAATGTGGACAGTGTTACGTTACACACTCAACTGTGCCAGCCTCCGGGGTTTAGATGCTCCAGTTCGCCAGAGTATAGTTAGCTATCTTGGTCCCTTCAAAGATTATGGCTTTTCCGCTAATCGATGGCCATGTTTTGGTGCCAAGATCTGGATCTTTAAATAGCAGCTGAACTCGTGTTTGGTGCACAATTGTCAGCTCAACTTTGGTTCAGATTGTGATTGCATTTTGGATTCCTGTCTCGTTTGGATTCTCGTCTAGTCTTGTTAGGTTTTCGTCTAGCATCTAGTCAAGAACCTTGTTCTCATCTCAGTCTCGAAATCGTGTCTCGATTCTAGTCTCAGATACTTCAGCACTTGAGTCCTTACCAGCCTCGCTGGTACAGTCTACCAGCTCTCGTCACAGATAGCAGAGTTACCCTCCTGTGTATCAATGGGCTTCTCAGACACAGCGAGCACATTACATCTGTTCCTTGAAGCACGTTAGGCAATTTGTCCAATATGAGAGAGTGAACATTTTATCAGCTGCCCAATTAACTGGTGCAGAATAAATGTCAAGTGCGCTTCTCTGCCAAATAACTCACTTGTCAGCACCCAGCCAGAAGGAGATGTCTGAGCTGCAGTGTAATTTCTGTCACCCAGATTACAAAGCAAAACTCGGTGGTCTTTGGAAATGAAGCTTGCGTTTCAGAATCAGAATCAGGTTTAATGTCAGTAACACGTTGTAAAACTCTGTAGCTTTGCGACAGCAGTACGATGCAATACCCGATGATAGAGAGAAAAAGAAATCTGTGAAGTTTACAGTATATATAGCTAAACTAAATAAGTAGTGCAAAAATAGGAAATAATAAAGTAGGTAGCGCTCATGAGTTTTGTGCTTTTTCTTTGTTTCGTGGCTGTCTGTGGAGAAGACGAAACTCAGGGTTTGTATAATGCATACAGACCTTGACAATAAATGTACTTTGAATCCTTCTAAACACAGAGAAAAGCACAAATTTTATCTTCATTCTCTTTAACTGTTTGAATCAAATATCAAGAGATCTTTCTGCCTCAAAATAGATAATGAGGTTATTGAGCTACAGAGTCATAGAGAGTTACAACTTGGAAACAGGCCCTTTGGCCCATTGAGTCTATGATGATCATCAACCACCTATTTGTACTAATTCTACATTAATCTTATCTTTTTGTTCTCTCGATATCCTCATCAGCTGCCCCCAGATTCTCCTACACATCTACAGCAGCACACACTACTCACAGTGGTGAATTGCATCCTTCCCCAGTTTGAGGTGGGAGGGTAATGGGAGCACCCGGGGAAACACATGTGACCACAGGAAGAACTATGCGGTCCTCACACTGATTGAAACCGGGGGTCAGTGGAGCTGTCAGATGGCAGCTCTATTAGCTGTGTCACTGCAGTGTCTTATGGTGCAAGAGATGTACACTAGATAGGTACATGGAGGGGTATGGGCCGAACACAGGCAGCTAAGATTGGCAGGGAGGATGCTGACGTTCTCATGGATTAGTTGGACCGAAGGGTCGGTTTCCGTCCTGACCAGACCAGATAGGAGGCAACAGGGGAAAACTACCTCCAACCTCCCCTAAATGATTGTTCCCTTATAAGCAACTACGTGTGCCTGTGTTTTCAATGTTTGTTCACGATATGCCACATCGTATGATTGGGTAATCATGGTCTTTCCCTGGCCATGACTGTTCTTGGCAAATTTTTCTAAATAAATGGTTGGCCATTGCCTTCTTCTGGGCAGTGTCTTTACAAGACGGGTGACCCCAGCCATTATCAATACTCTTCAGAGATTGCCTGGCGTCAGCGGTCGCATAACTAGGACTTGTGATATGCACCAGCTGCTTATATGACCATCCACCAGCTGCTCCCATGGTTTCACATGACCCTAATCGGGGGGGGGCTGCTAAGCAGGTGCTACACTTTGCCCAAGGGAGATCTGCAGGCTAGCGGAGGGAAGGAGTGCCTTTCACCCCCTTTGGCGGAGACATATTTCCACCCCGCCACTCAATATACCCTTCCAGAAGAGGTCACGTTCACACAGCAGTACACACCAATACCCCTGTGCATTCACCTTGGCTAGAGTGACTTGTTCCCAGAGGACTTCTAAAACTCAATATCGTCACTTCAGTGTACGAGTTGTTTCTGAAATATGGAGATATGTGAGACTGCAGATGCTGGAATTTGGAGCACAGACAAACCGATGGAGGAACTCAGCAGAGCGAGCAGCTCCTGTGGGGGGATAGGAACTGTGGATGTTGTTATTATTGCCATGTCTACTGATGCGCTGTAAAAAGCTTGTCTTGCATGCAGTTCATACAGATAATTTTATTGCACAGAGCATTGGGGCTGTACAGGGTTAAACAAGTGCAGAATAGAGTGTTATAGTTGAAGAGAATGTTCATTGTGGGCAGACAGCTGCAAGATTGTACTGAATATTCATAAAAAGAAAAGGTGGAGTGGTAGAACGGGCTGGCAAGTGATAGAGATGAAAGTTGATAACACGTAGGAATAGAATTAGACCATTCGGCCCATTGAGTCTGCTCTGCCATTCCATCAAGGCTGATTTATTTTTCTCAACCCCATCATCTGCCTCCAGTCGATGGCCTGTGATGCCCTTCCTAATCAAGAACCTATCAGCCTCCGCTTTAAATATACCCAATGACTTGGCCTGCACAGCCGTCTGCGGCAATGAATTCCATGGATTCGCCTCCCTCTGGCTAAAGAAATTACTTCTCATCTCTGCTCTAAAGGGACGTCCTTCTATTCTACCCCTCTGGTCTTAGCCATCACTCTGTCACTCCCCACTATAGGAAATATCCTCTTCACATTCACTTTATCTAGGGCTTTCAGTAGGACCTCCATATTTCTCTAGATATGGTTGTCAATGTATCTCCTATCCTGTAGCATCTTTCAGTCATCATGGACTCTTAAATTCCTCCAATCCCGTCTTCGCTGCCTTGTTTAGCTTGAGACGGAATATTACGAAAAATCCGTTTTGTTCTCCCTGTTCTGAAGGGAGTTAGAGTCAGGTAAGTTGAGAAGGGAGGAGTAGAGTTTGGAGACAGAGCAGGTAGATGAAGGTGGAAGCAGATGGAGCCTGGTGGAGGGAGGGGAGGGTAAAGGTGGAGAGAGCTAAGAGAGTGAGAAACCAGAACACAAAGGTTACCATTGCTGGAATCTGATAGGTCAGGAAGGTAATAAACATTTATGGAAGAAGTGAAGAGCAGATGGAACCAAAACAGAACCCACTGTGTAGAATGTGTAGGTTGTAGATGGATAAAACCAGCAGGAGGACCGGGTTGTACAGTACAGTCAGTGGCCACTTTATCCCGTACGTCCTGTACCTAATGAAGTGGCCACGGAGTGTATATTCATGGTCTTCTGCTGCAATATCAACTTCCAGTCTGGCCATTCTCTTCTGACCTCTGTCATTAAAAAGCTGCTCTCACCCACAGGACTACCACCCACTGGATATTATTTTCTTTCTCACACCACTCTCTATAAACTCTAGAGACTGCTGTGCATGAAAATCCCCAGAGCGCTGCAGTTTCTCAGATACTCAATCTACCCTGCCTGGCACCAGATAGCAGTCCACAGTCAAAGTCACTTAGATCACATTTCTTCCCCATTCTGATGTTTGGTCTGAACAATAACTGAACCTCTTGACCATGCCTGTGTGCTTTTATGCCTTGAGTTGCTTCCACATAATTGGCTGATGAAGTATTTGTATTAACAAGCCAGTGTACAGCTGTACCTAATAACTTGGCCAAGGAGCGTTTATTCTACTTGTAGAGCATGGCGTAATTTCAGCTACCACCTTTGACTGGAACTGAAACTTGTCTGTTCAAGCTCTTTTGCGGAGACGTGTCCGTAGCGGTTAGCGTATCACTTTGCAGCAGAGCTAGCTGTCAGATTGGGCTTCAGTTCCAGCAGCTGTCTATAAGGAGTTTGTACGCTCTCCACAAGGCTGCATGGGTTTCTCCAACTGCTCTGGACTCCTCCCAGATTCTAAAAATGTACGGTAAATTGAATTGAATTGACTTTATTAATTACATCCTTCATATACACGAGGAGTAAAAATCTTTACGATACGTCTCCATCTAAATGTACAGTGTGCAATTTATAGTAATTTAGAATAAATAGTATGTACAACAGGATAGTTAATGTAACATAGAAATACAGTTGTATCAGCATGAATTAAGCAGTCTGATGGTCCGGTGGAAGAAGCTGTCCCAGAGCTTATTGATCCTGGCTTTTATGCTGCAGTACTGTTTCCCGGCTATTAGCAGCTGGAACAGTTTATGGTTGGGGTGACTCAGGTCCTCAGTGATCCTTTGGGCCCTTTTTACACACCTGTCTTTGTAAATGACCTGAATAGGGGGAAGTTCACATCTAAAGATGCGCTGGGCTGTCTGCACCAGTCCTGTGATTGAGGGAAGTACAATTCCTATACCAGGGAATGCAGCCAGTCAAAATGCTCTTAATTGTGCCCCTTTAGAAAGTTCTTGGGATTTGGGGGCCCACACCAAACTTCCTCGACCGTCTGAGATGAAAGTGGCGCTGCTGTGGGCAATGTATGTTGGCGCCGAAAGCTTGGCGCCTGTTATAGCTTCCCGTCCTGGCGCAAGTGATGCATTTCACTGTATGTTTCCATATGCCTGTTACAAAGAAAGCTAATCTTTAGGAGCACATCATACAACTTGGTGACAGCAGTCAGTAAACCAGGCATCCTGCTGCATGTAAACGTTTTACTGGAAGCTTGGAAAGGGCTATCAGGTCTGGGTGCCACAGTATTTGATTAAATACCCCTCCTTCAAAGGGATAGATAGCACAAATGAGAATGGAACCGGGAGGTGGCTGGTGGAGCCACTACCTTCAAGAACCAGAGTCCCTGGTTCACTCCTGGCCTTGGGTGCTCTCCGTGTGGAGTTTGCATGCTGTCCCTGTGACTATATGTCTCAGACTTCGTCCCTCATTCCAAAGATGTGTGGATTTGTAAGTGAGACAAAAAACCTTCATGATTATCTAATAACTTTGAGACCTCATGTAAGGTGATAGAATAGCTTTATTGAGATGAAGTGAGTGATTAGATTGTTACAGTAATCTGCAGCAGAAATTGATGCTTTAAATTTTTTCGTAGAATTTCTATTACATCTACCATCTCTTCAAAGGTTTAAATCTGAATATTTAATATAAAATCATGCAGCTCTGATTCTAAAGCTTTTCCTCATACATCTAATTTGAAAGTTGAATTTTCCACTGAAGAATAATGGTATACGTAAAGCAGGTGCTGAATAGTCAAACATTTGTCACGCCATGTAATTCCACTGAACTGGCAAATGAAGTTAATATTCTACTCGCAGGCTTTAAAAATAATTCATTTTGTAAGTAATATTTTAATTGAGTTTTTTTTTTGTTAACCGCAGAAAGCCTTGATACTGAGGTTAATAGACCTGCATGTAGGAACTGGACTTCTGGGTGGAGACAAGAACAGCACACCCATAACACGGAAAAACACCAAAGATACTTTCCCATGTTTGCATAGTGATGAGATTTCAGCAGCTAATGCGTAGTATCATAGCTGTTAGAGTTACGCAGGGACAATATGGGTGATGTAGGTTCAATTCTTACAGTGTCTGTTCACCCCATGACTGTGTGGGTTTCCTCTGGGTGCTCTGGCTTCTTCCCACAGTCCAAAGACCTATGTATCAGCAGGTTAATTGGTCACATGGGTATAATTGCGCAGCGTGAGCTCCTGGGCCGAAAGGCACTGTTACCATGCTGTATTGCTCAATAAGTAAATGTAAAATAAAAAATTCTTCAGCTGTGTTGTGGTCGCTCTGCATCTGGACAAGGACAGGCCAAATCAGTAGTTCAGGTGACCATCGTACTTCTTCTTGGGCCTTTAGCTCCCAGTACAGCATAGGCCATTGATGTCCTCCCTTCTCCGTCATCCAAAGTTGATGGTATGGTTGGATTTCATCAATGTTTCTGTAATCCATTGCATCCACTCTACAGGGAATTGGCCTATTCACCGGCTTCACCAGAGCCTTACCCATTTCCACCTCCCACGACGGGGAAGTGCTGTCTGTATGAAATGTGTACGCTTTATTTGCCTAGTCCCATATGCTTCCCCCAAACCTTTCCTAATTATGTACTTGTCCAAATGTAGAGTATTATAATTGGGAGCAATGTACATAATTCACAACCACCAATATTGAGTTGGGGTTTCAATTTAAGAAGCTGGTCTGACCTGATGATGTAATTACATAAAGATTTTTGGCACACTTTTGTGTTCAGGTTTTGGAGTTCAATAAAATGTGTTTTGGCTTTCATTAAACATAAAACACCTCACTTTGTTTTATTTGCAAAAGCCTACACAAGTACCTTTTAAATGTTGTTAACATACCTGCCTCAACTACTTACTCTGGCAGCTCATCCTAATATTGACTACCCTCTGAGTAAAAAAGTTGTTCCTCAGTTTCCAATTAAATATCTCCCCTTTATCCTTAAAACTCTGCTCTCTAGTTTTTGATTCCCCAACCCTAGGACTGTGCATATTCGTTCTCTCATGACTTTACTTTATACTTTATGTGGTGAGAATAGCTGGACAACTGAAAACATCCTTTCAGGAAGGGTCAAAACCCTACTGGAGTGGGGGAAGTTTGTGGAGAATAATCGAGCAAAGGGTTGCTGTTACATGGAGAGGCTGTCCATTGCTGCTACATACCAGTCATCATCATCATCTTTATGTGCCATGTCGGATGATGTGGGTGACCATGGTCTATCATCTGTCTTTAATATAAGAAATTCCAGTACGCTCTACAGAACTTTTGCCTGTCCATCCCTTGATGTAACTCCTGAATGTCATACGCTGTTGACTGTGACTTTTTCTTCCATCAATTTTTCCCATCACTGCAAGATGTTCAAGCTTCTCTTTTTCTCTTTCCTCAGTACATGCCCCTGAAATTCCAGCTACCGTTTCCTGATTAATGATATCAGCTTGCTTCATATTCTGGCTTTTCACAACACTTCCTCTTTTGTTACTCTGTCCTTCTACAATATTTTCATCATTCTTCTCAAAAAACACATTTCTGCAGCTTCGAGTCTTTCCTCATTTTGCTTTGATATTGTCCAACATTCTCTTCCATATATTAGCGTGGAATGAACGTGGCACCACAACACAGTTTCATATCCAGAGAAATTATGTTAATGTTTAGTATTTTGCTCAAATGCTCAAGCGTGCATTTAGCAATCCCGATACTTCTTCTAATTTAGCAACAACCCTACTGTCAGATGTTATTGTGTTCCCTAAGTAATTGAAATTTGAGGTTTGTTTAATTGTTTTGGTGCCCACTTTCAGTTACTGGTATGTCTACTGCGTAGCAGTAGAGGAAGAAAAGGAAAATAAAGTCTTTCTGCCAAGGTGAGTATCATGGTCCTTGAAATTATCTTGTTTCCTGTGTTTGATCATGTTCTGACTAGTCCCCTTGGACAGTTGAGGAATCAGTGGTAGATGTTTGTATTGCTAATTTGAGAAACCACTTAATCCTGTCTATACTTCTCACTGCCTCAGCAAAGCAGCCAGCCTAATCAAAGACTACTCCCACCCCAGACATTCTCTCTTCTCTCACCTCTCGTTGAGCAGAAGATACAAATGCCTGAAAGCATGTACCACCACACTTAAGGTCAGCTAGATCTCTGCACAGCTTCCAAGTAAATCATTGGGGTCTGTCTTCCCGCCATTACAGACATTTACACTACACGCTGCATCCACAAAGCAAACAGCATTATGAAGGACCCCACGCACCCCTCATACAAACTCTTCTCCCTCCTGCCGTCTGGGAAAAGGCTCCAAAGCATTCGGGCTCTCACGACCAGACTATGTAACAGTTTCTTCCCCCAAGCTATCAGACTCCTCAATACCCAAAGTCTGGACTGACACCAACTTACTGCCCTCTACTGTGCCTATTGTCTTGCTTATTATTTATTGTAATGCCTGCACTGTTTTGTGGACTTTATGCAGTCCTGGGCAGGTCTGTAGTCTAGTGTAGTTTTTTTCTGTGTTGTTTTTATGTCGTTCAGTCCAGTTTTTGTACTGTTTCATGTAGTACCATGGTCCTGAAAAATCATTGTCTCATTTTTACTGTGTACTGTACCAGCAGTTATGGTCAAAATGGCAATAAAAAGTGACTTGACTTGATTTAAAGATGAGGTCCTGGTTATTTCTGCTCTGGTGGTAACTACACTTGAATCTGTGGAACTCTTTGCCACAGGTAGCTGGGGAGGCCAAGTCTTTATGTATATTTAAGGTAGAGGTTGATTCTTGATTGGTCCGGGCATGAAAGGATACAGGGGAAATATACATAATGGGAATATTTCTGTAGATTTTAAAGTTCAACATTTCAGCTCATTGATCATCAGAAGAACCAAACAAGATTGCATTCAATGAGAGACTTAAATTTTTAATGTGATTTATACTAATCTTCTCAAATGCATTAAAATAATAGAAAATACGGCATGGTTTCCAATGTAGATAAATCACTTTAAATGAAAAGAGCAATAAAAAATTAATTTGTGTATATGGATATTGCAATGTTGAAAAGCACAAAAGATGACTGGAGATGGGGTGTGTTCTGTATTGTGCATGTAGATTGCTTGATGGTGGGAGGAGATGTGGGCATTGTATCTTTGTGAGTATCCTGCCCTTCTTGAAGGAAAGTTAACACTGGAGGTTCTGCAGATGCTGGAAATGCAGAGCCACACACACAAAATGCTGGAGGGACTCAGCAGGTCAGGCAGCATTTACAGAGAGGAATTAAACTGCTTATGCCTCTCCGTAGATGTTGCCTAACCTACTGAGTATCCTGAGCATTTGCTGTGTGTTGAAAAACATGTAATTTGTGAACACTTAAAAGTAATTAAGTCCAAGCTGAGACCTTTCACTAATGCCGTTGCTCTGCAACTTGTATTGCCTGGAAAATCTTCCTGGTGGCCAGACATTTTAGTTACCAAAGTGAGGCCACCCTCAGGATGGAGGAGCAACACTTTATATTCCATCTGGGTGAGCTCCAACCTGATGACATGCATATCGATTTCTCTTTCTGGTAAAAAAAAATTCCCTCCCCCTTTCCTCTTCTCTGGCCTCTTACCTCTTCTCAGCTGCCTATCACCTCTTCCTTCCCTTTCTTCTACTTTCCACTCTCCTCTCCTATCAGGTTCCTTCCTCTCCAGCCCTTTATCTTCCCTATCCACCTGGCTTCACCTATTACCTTCCAGCAATTTTTCTACCCCTCCCCACACTTTTTTAAAAAAATTTGGCATCTCCCCCCTTCCTTTCCAGTCCTGAAGAAGGGCCTCGGCCCAAAACATTCATTTTAATAGATGCTGCCTGACCTGCTGAGTTCCTCCAGCATTTTCTGTGAGGGTTGCTTTGGATTTTCAGCATCTGCAGACTTTCTTGTGTTTATGATTCATTGTTACCTGCTTTACAAAGTATCCAGCACTATTTTTTGTAAACGGCAGACTGGAGTGCCAACCTTGATAAAGTGCCTAGGTCAATGGCGGACCATGAGCCACAATCTGTGGTTTCAAACCAACACTGTACATGATGAAAACAGCATAAAAAGCAACTGCAGCCTATAATTACCCATCCTCACTGAATGAAGTCTCCTCAGTTTATAAAAGTCCTTAAAACCCCCAAAATCACCAGTTTGAGAGGTGTGGATCACAGGTACAAGTAAGTGCCAATTTACCTTGACTGATTACAAAAGGCTGGTAGAGGGCATTACATTGACAATCATTTGCCACTTTCGTCCTTCACAACTGAGTTGTGCACTCTTCACACAAGCAGCACTTAATCTGCACTTGTCCCTAAAGCAGGTGACAGCAAACGCTCTAGCCAGTCACTCAGATCCAATCAAGTAATCACACCAGAGGAGTTGTTCTCAAGAGCAGTGGATGATTCCCAAGGCAGCCAGATTGCACTCTGCAGTTTAATAGTAACCTGCCAATTTAAATTGAATTTGTGTGGTAGAATTGCTCTTTACCAAGAGAAAAAAGGCTGTTTCTTTTTTCATTAACTAACTATAGCCAACACAATTCCTAGAAATCCATGTTCCAAAACTTCTACGATCCCTTTGTAATTCTGTTGGTTTCAATTGCATACAAATCTTTTGGACCTCAACACTAGAGAGCCCAGCAATTGTTAAATATTTCTGCAGACTCTAATTATTATAGATGATTTAATATTACTGTTGAATATGACTACAGACACAATGATGTAATATTAAACAGAGATCCCTTCTAGAATCCTTTGGCCAACATAAAAGGTTTCATTGGACTGGTCAAAGAACACTGAGGCTGTCTACAAGAAGGGTCAGACCTGTCTCTATTTCCTGAGGAGACTGAGGTCCTTTAACATCTGCCAGACGATGCTGAGGATGTTCTACGAGGCTGTGGTGGCCAGTGCTATCATGTTTGCTGTTGTGTACTGGGGCAGCAGGCTGAGGGTAGCAGACACCAACAGAATCAACAAACTCATTCGTAAGGCCAGTGATGTTGTGGGAGTGGAACTGGACTCTCTGATGGTGGTGTCTGAAAAGAGGATGCTGTCTAAGTTGCATGCCATCTTGGACAATGTCTCCCATCCACTCCATAATGTACTGGTTAGGCACAGGAGTACGTTCAGCCAGAGACTCATTCCACCGAGATGCAACACTGAGCGTCATAGGAAGTCATTCCTGCCTGTGGCCATCAAACTTTACAACTCCTCCCTCGGAGTGTCAGACACCCTGAGCCAATAGGCTGGTCCTGGACTTATTTCCACTTGGAATATTTTACTTATTATTATTTAATTATTTATGGTTCTATATTGCTATATTTCTACACTATTCTTGGTTGGTGTGACTGTAACAAAACCCAATTTCCCTCGGGATCAATAAAGTATGTGTCTGTCTGGCTAGTGGCTTAATATAAGGGGGTGATAGCCCCTGGCCCGGCCAAACTTAAGAAATCTTGTTCGGGTGGATGCTGCGTGATATGTCCCCGTTATAAATCAGTACCCCGAAATAACAAACAGTGCACAATATGCAATTAAACGATTGAGCTTTATAATTCTTACTTTGACTATATGGTTAGTAAAGAAATAAAACAAAGAAAAAGGGCCCACTCTCACAAAACAGTCTACTGCGCAATGTTGGAGCTCACTGATAAGCCGTTCATCCACCATTGACTTCCTCCGATCGTCGCTGACCTTCGGACCCTCACTCCAAGTCCACTCTGTCCGGCATTCTACCAACTCCCTCCATTAGTGTCTTCTCTCCTCATCTCTCCCCGACAAAAGACCGCGAAAATCTCTCTTCCAGACTCACAAGAATGAACAACATTTCTCTCATTGGATCGCCCCAGCATTCCAAAGCCCCGTTATCTCTAGCCATAACCCAAACATTGCTGCTACAGAGAAACCATTACCTCAGCAGTGAAACATCACAGAGAGGCCATTACATTAGCAGTGAAACCTTACAGCATGTTACAGAAATAAGTGGAAGGCTCCTCAACTTACAATAATTGGTGAGTTGTCATTAAAAGATGAAGCTGAGATAAATGATTTATTTGATCTCGCAGTTGACTTGAGGTAGATCATTTTAACCAGATCCCAGGTAATTCAATATTATAGAGCCAGCCGGTTTATTTTCCACATTGACTATGCTAACGGACTGTTACACAGGAGATTCAGCTCCTCCTTTAGTAGAGATGTATCTCCACTCTGCCTCGCAAGCAGCATTATACAATCCCTATTTATCTTTCTTTCTGGAGCACAGTAGGACTTTTCTCTACAGTGAAGGTTTAATATGAGCACAGGTTGCAGTTGTCCAACAGGAGAGCCAAGTTCCTGTAGTCAGCTGTATTAGTAACTCCACTGGATGTTAATCCCATTGTTGTCCATTCAGGCCTGATGAACCAATAAATCTTCCACTAATGCTCCGCTCAGCCCACGATTTTTCTGAAGCAGGGACAGAATACCAATCTACTTTCCCTGGAATTCGATTTAATAGTTTGTGCGTTGCAGGTCCATCAGAATGAAAGCAGCAAAATAGAATTGGAACACAGATGCTGATTATTCTTCCAGAATAGCCGCGCTTGTCAAGTAGATTGTATCGGAATGAAATATAGCCGGAGCTTGCCATTCAGTAGGTGGACAGGAAGGGAACATTTTCACATTAGGAATGCTTTGTAGTAGAAGTGGGCGGCAGGGCGGGGATATGTCTC
This sequence comes from Hemitrygon akajei, assembly GCF_048418815.1. NCBI lineage: Eukaryota > Metazoa > Chordata > Chondrichthyes > Myliobatiformes > Dasyatidae > Hemitrygon > Hemitrygon akajei. The sequence goes on along the minus strand of NC_133124.1, from coordinate 212,513,916 downwards.
TACCAAAGGAGGTATGAGGCGCTAGACTGCAGGTCACCTTTGGGCAAGGTGTAGCACCTGCCTACTCACCCCCACCTCCGATCAGGGTCACGTGGAGCCATGGGAGCAGGCACTACGTTTTCTGTACCAGCAACAGAGATGGCCGACAATTCACTCACCCCCAACCACTGGGGGAGGAAACCAGAGCTCCTGAAGGAAACCCACGTGGTCACGGGGAGAACGCACAAACTTCTTAAGGGACAGTGGTGGGAATCGAATCCCGATCTTATGGGCGGTGGCGTAAAGCATTGCGCTGTCACATTGTACCATTCTGGACAGGTGCACTGCTGCCTTTTTGAAACTTGCTGTGCATTTATCTGCTGGGGTAGAGTTGTCAGGTGTCTTTTGAGGCAAAAAAGGCAGTGATTGAAGTCTTTGACTTTGAATGTGGTTGTGAAGTGATTATATCAGAGCACAACTCGCGAGTGACTCCAGATGTTAGATGCAAAGAACTTGGCCGTGCCCTGTTCTTGCTGCTGCCATCAGGAAGGAGGTACAGGAGCACTGGGTCCCACACTATCACGTTCAGGAACAGTTATTACCCTAGAGCCATTAGGCCTCTGAACCAGCGTGAATTTCAGTCACCCCAAAACTGAACTGATTCCACAACCTATAGAATCAGTTTCAGGAACTGCAGAACTTAAGTTATTAATCAATCAATTGATCAGTAAATAGGTGCATATGTATGAACTTATTTACTCTTTTTTGTATTTGCACAATTTGTTGCCTTTTGCGCATTGCTTGCTTGTCCATCTTCAGTGTGGTCTATGGTATTTACTGTGAATGCTTGCAAGACTGGGCGGCATGATAGCATAGCGGTTAGCGTAACACTATTACAGCACCAGTGACTCAGGTTCAATTCCCACGGCTGCCTGTAAGGAGTTTGTACAGTTTCGCCGCGACCATGTGAGAAACCCAGTCATGTGCTTCGGTTTCCTTCCACGTTCCAAGGACATACTGGTTAGTAGGTTAATTGGTCACATGGGTTTAATGGGCAGCTTGATCTCGTTGAGACGGAGCGACCTGTTACTGTGCTAAATATTTTAAAAATATGAATCTCAGGGTAGTATATGGTGACATACAGTACTGTGCAGCAGTCTTGGGCACATATATATATAGCTACGTTGCCTAAGACTTTTCAACGGTACTGTGCTAATTTTATATATTGCACTATATTGCCGCTGTAAAAAAAAATTCATGACATTTGTGAGTGATGATAAACCTGATTCTGATTTGGGTCTCTACTGAGAGTGGGAAGGGGGCAGAGAGAGGGGAATCATGGTTGGGAAAAGGGGGAGGGAGAGGGGAGGAAGCGAGAAACACCAGAGAGACACTCTGTAATGATCAATAAACCAATTGCTTGGAATCAAATGACCTTGCCTTGTGTCTCAGGGCTGGGTGTATGTGCACCCGCGCCACACCCCCTTCTCCCCCCCACCACCTCGGTACTCCTCCTCTTCCACCTTTCCCACACCCCTCCCACTTGTTCTCTGCCTGCTCCACATTGACAAATACAGTACCGTGCAAATGTCTTAGGCACTCTAACTGGGTGCCTAAGCCATTTACACAGTACTGTATATACTTTGAGAAAATATTTCCTTTGAAGTTTGATAGTTTATGATTTGTTTGCATTTCTCATGTTTCCCTATTAGAAGGAGGCTACTTGGCCCATCAAATCTATGTCAGCTCTTAAAACTAACTCATCAATCCTATTCCCCCACTTAATCAACTCCACCCTGATCTTCCACCTACACTAGGGATAACATACAGTAACCAATTAACCAATCATCCTGCACATCCTGAGGACCTGGGGGATATATTGTGCAGTCAGAAAGAAAACATGGAATCTTCACATGCACATCTGGTGCTATTACTGCCTGAATTCAAATGATAAAGGTAACAAAAAAGTATTATCATAAAGATGTTATTGATAGAGAAAAGGGGATGAATGTGATCCTGATTTAGTTAATCAGAATCAGAATCAGGTTTATTATCACCGACATGTGTTGTGAAATTTGTTAACTTAGCAGCAGCAGTTCAATACATAATATAGAAGAAAAATAAATAAATTACAGTATATGTATGTTAAATAGATGTAAAATTGCTTCAGGATAATTCCATAGAAGCTGTTTATTTCTTAAAAAAACAGAAATAATATGTATTTAAAAAGTGAGGTAGTGTACAAAGGTTCAATGTCCATCTAGGAATTGGATGGTAGAGGGGAAGACGTTGTTCCTGATTCACTGAGTGTGTGCCTTCAGGCTTCAGGCTTTTCCCTACTGCGGTCACTTTGCTGAACAGTTAACTGCCAGTTAACTGCCGGTTAACTGTCGGCTAACTATTACTTGGATTGCACTACCTGTATGTATAATCTATATTTTCATTTATATTTATCATTATTATTGTTATGAGCAGAGAGACAACATCTGCCGGAAGTAAATTCCTTGTATGTGCATAGGTACTTGGCGATTAAAGTCTGATTCTGATTCTGATTCTGTACCTCCTGCCTGATGGTAACAATGAGAAAAGGGCATGCCCAGGGTGTTAGAGGTCCCAATTAAAATTGTCCTCAAATCATCCAGCAATGTAGAACAGAATCAATTACATTAATTGACATTCCCCTCACACAATAATGAGACAAACAGCTTCTATGGAATTATCCTGAAGCAAGCTCTTTGTTCTGGCTTCTTTCCAGACCTGATGAAGGGTATTGGGCCGAAACGTTGCCTCTCCATTCCTCTCCATAGACGCTGCCTGACCTGCGGATTTCCTTCAGCTTTTTGCGTGTGTAAATTAAATTAACTGATGCAAGCAAACGAGTGACTGTCCTGGTTGGGGAGTTCAATTTTCCCCCTGCTCTTATGAAGTTAAAAGTGGGTCCTTTACACCTAGCGTTGGGTGCCAGGTGGTTCTGAATCACACGCCCGTGGACAGGTGATAACTCGCATGCCTGTTGTTTCTGTTAGGCATCTGAATGAGGTACCAGTGGACTCCAGGAAGAAGAACTCCAGCAGGTGAATAGGTTACAGAACCTAAGCTAAAAAACCAACACTGTAGAGCAGTGGAACTTTGTTCTACTGTGAGACTTCTTGAATCTTCCTGTGTCTAAAGTTCAAGTTCAAAGGACATTTGTTATCAAAGTATGCATGCAGTATATAGCCCTGAAATTCATCTTCACCACCACTTTCCCCCCAAGACAGTCACCAAACAAAGAACCATGCATGGAACCAAATGCGTTCAAGGATAATCATCGAACATCAAGCCCCACCCCACCCACACGCAAAACAAAAAATGTGCTAATGGCAACAAAAAAAAGATTGAAAACACAGAATATGACATGCAAAAGGCGTATTTCAGTGCAGTTCAATTCCATCTGACTCTGTACAGTTTGAATCACACAGAACGCTAGAAGAACTCGGGTAGCATCTATGGAGGGAAATAGAAAGTAGACAATTCAGGCTGAGACTCCTCACCCATCCAACTTCCTATTCTGGCTTCCTTTCCATTCCTGATGAAATATCTCAGCCTGAATCACTGACAGTGTGTTCCCCTCCATAGGTGCTGCCTGACCTGAATTCCTGCAGAATTTTGTTTGTTTACTTATTTATTTATTCAGATATAATGTGGAGTAGGCCCTACCGCTCCTTTGATTTAATCCTAGCCTAATCATGGGACAATTTACAACGACTGATTAACCTACCAACTGGTACGTTTTTGGACTGTGGGAGGAAACAGGACACCTGGAGGAAACCCAGGTGGTCACTGGGAGAACGGACAAACTCCTTACAGGCAGCGGCGGGAATTGAACCCTGATTACCGGTACTGTGGAGCGTTGCGCTAACCACTACAATGCCATGCCACCCTCTGTTGCTCTGGATGTCCAGCATCTACAGAATCTCTTGTGTTTACAGTCTCAATCATATATTTTCATGTCTTTTTCTTTGATGTTTCTTTTCTTTGAGGATACATTAGCGCCTGGACTGCCAATAACTATTCAAGAAACTTCAGGAGAAAACACATTTTGGCAAGAAAAAAACAATTTTAAACAGAACTTTGTCCTCCCTTGCATAAGGATGAAAATTATTGAAGTTTTATTTTTTAATTATCAAGGCGGACAGCCGTACTTGAAAAGCAATCCCTCCGGCTCAGCAATCTATCGTTACAGAATCTGTCATGAAATTAAATCTTGTTAATTGACATATTCAGAGCGAGCACTTAGTTGAGTGAAAATCTAAATTAGCTGGTTCTAAATTTTAATTAAATTGTGCTTTGTCACAGCAGGTACAAAATCCATCAAAGTGTTCCAAGTTCCAAATATCACACAATTCTGTTCCTATATTGATAGAAAGTATTATTTGAAATCACGTTTGTTTCATGTTCTTCTTCAGAATCAGAATCTGAATCAGGTATCACTGGTATAAGTTATGAAATTTGTCAACTTTGCATCAGCAGTACAATGCAATACATGATAAATATATTAAAAAACTGAATTATGGTAAGAATATATGTATATTCAATAGTTAAGATAAGTGGTACAAAAGATAGAAATTTTAAGAAAAAGTAGTGAGGGAGTGTTCATGGACTCATTGTGGAGAGGAAGCTGTTCCTGAATCGCTGAGTGTGCGCCTTCAGGCTTCTGTATCTCCTACCTGATGGTAACAGTGAGAAAAGGCTACGAAGAGGCCACTCTCAGGTTGGAGGAACAATACCTCATATTCCGTTTAGGTAGCTTTCAACCTGACAGTATAAACATCAATTACTTTAACTTCCAGTACTTTTTCCCTCTCCCCCTTCTCTCATTTTTCATTCCCCACTCTGGTTCCCTTCTTACCCCTTCTCTTCTCCTCAGCTGCCTATCACCTCCTCACGATGCCCTCCTCCTTCTCTTTTTCCCATGGTCCACTCTCCTATCAGATTCCTTCTTCTTCAGCTCTTCACCCTTTCCACCTATCACCTCCCAGCTTTTCACTTCATTCCATCCTCTCCCACCCACCTTCCTACCAACTCACCTAGCTTCACCGTCACCTTCTATTTGTACTCCTTCCCCTCTCCCCAACTTCCTTCTCTGGCTTCTTTCCAGTCCTGATGAAGGCTCTTAGGTCAAAACGTCGACTGCTGAGTTCCTCCATTATTTTGTATGTGTTGCTTACTGTTCTGGACAATACAGGATGATTGAGCCTGACTGCTGGATAGTGTGAATGAGATGACACTTAACGGGTCAGTCGATGGTACTTTGGAAGGCAGTTCATGGCTTAAGTCTCAGGTCACTTGATAACTCATGTAGAAAACTGATCCCAAGAACTCTTCTGCTAGGTTCAAGCATTATAGAAATACTTTTCCAATCAGTCTGTTTCTCCTCCTCTCTCCACTTTGCCATTTTTGTAAATTAATTTTAAACATCACTGTAAAATTTGTCACGTCTGTGTCCATGAACTTTCGGACAATGCATTCTAAATTAGAGCAACATCTTCGTAAAAGTACCTTCTCGTGTCATCTCTGGTTCTTTTAACATTGCCTTTAATCTACACTCTTATCAGGTACACCTGTACTCCTGGTCAATAATGCAAATATCTAATCAGCCAATCATGGGGCAGCAACTGAACACATAAAAGCATGCAGACATGGTCAAGAGGTTAGGTGGTTGTTCAGATCAAATATCAGAATGGGGAAAGAAATGTTCCCACAACCAATGGACTCACTTTCAAGGACTCTTCATTTCATATTCTCGTTATTTATTGCCTGTTTATTTATTTACTATTATTATTTTTCTTTTTGTATTTGCACAGTTTGTTGCTTTTTGCACTTTTGTTGAACACTCAAGTTGGTGCAGCCTTTCATTGATTCTGTTATGGTTATTATTCTGTACATTTACTGATTATGCCTACAAAGCGATGAATCTCAGGGTTGTATAAATGTACTTTGATAATAAATTAGCTTTGAACTTTGAACTTTGACATGCGATCTCGGTTACTTTGATGGTGGAATGATTGGTGGTGGCAGATGAGGTGGTTTGAGTATCTCGGAGTCTGCTGATCTCCTGGGATTTTCATCCACACCAGTTCTCTGGAGTTTACAGAGAATGGTGCGAGGAACAAAAATCATGCAGTGATAGCCACAGATCCATGAGCAAAAATGCCTTGATAATGAGAGAGGTCAGAGGAGAACGGCCAGACTGACAGAAACGTGACAGTAACTCAAATAACCATGTGTTACAACAGTGGTGTGCAGAAGAGCATCTCTGAATGCTGAACATGTCGAACCTCGAAGTGGATGGGCTACAGCGGCAGAAGATCACATGGGTGTTCACTCAGTCGCCACTTTATTCAGTACAGGAGGTACTAAATAAAGCGGCCATTGAGAATTTGTTCTCAGTCTACCACTGAAACTCTCTCACGACCATTGAGCACCGCCATCAAATGTCCTCCTCAGCTGCCGTCCTCCAGAAGGAATAGCTTAAGCTTCCCCATTCTCTTCCTCGTTCCCTCATGTCTCTCTTTGTTGTGAACATCCCAGTAAACTAAAGATATAATAAAATAGGAGCACCATGCTAGTCTGGTGGTTAGCGTTATACTGTTACAGAGCTTGTACAGTCTCCCGGTGACCACGCGCGTTTCCTCCGGGCGCTCCCGTCTGCTCCCACATTCCAAAGGCGTGCCAGTTTGTGTTAGTAAGTCGTGGGCTTGCTATGTTGACACCAGACTCACGCCAACACTTGCAGGCTGCCCCCAGCACATACTCGCACTGTGTTAGTCGATGATGCATATGATGCATTTCACTGTATATTTTGATGTTTCAAATGTACATAAGACAAATAAAGCTAACCTTTAACTCTGGCCTATGGCAGAATAGAACCTAACACCGATTTGAGACTAAGTCTGCGATCCACTGTAAAACACCAGAATGTGTCAGTACTTTATTTCACTGCAGCCTAACAACTTATTGCATCATCTTCAAGAACTTTCTATGCATAATCCCCTGGCCTTTATATCCCTTTAAAACAGGACCCACGGACCCCTTGCTTAATAGTATTGGTGCATGAGTCAAAAAGATTGGGAATCTGTGCTTTAAAAGCATACTACACTGTCTAACCTTATTCTTCCTACTAAAATACATCATGTGTTAACTTCCACCAGCCCATTTATATACCCTGATCTGTTTCTCTGCTCCTCCCTTTTCTGAGTTTTTGTGTCGCCTATAAACTTAGAAACTTTCAGTCCAATTTGTGAGTATTCCTATGAAAAGAGAGATCAGCTTTATTTATTACATATACCGGTACATTGAAACATACAGTGAAATATGTTTGTACCAATGAGCCAGCGGGTTGCTGGAGGCAGCCAAGTGTTACCATGGTTTCATGCCATCTTAGCATGCCCACAACTCACTAGGCCATGAGTCTTTTTTGAAATGTGGGCGGAGACTGGATCACCTAGATTAAACCAACATGGTCACAGGGAGAATGTACAAACTCCACCGGTCCTCACAGAGGGATCAGAAGAGGAAAGAGTGAGCAGTTTCAAGTTTCCTGGTTGTCACCGTATCCGAGGGGCTATCCTCGGCCCAATATACCGGCACAGCTTCAAAGGAAGCTGCCTTTCATTAGGAGTTTGAGGAGGTTTGGTTTGTCGCCAAAGACACTTGCAAATTTCTACAGATGTACTGTAGAGGGCATTCTAACTGACTCCATCACCGTCTGGTTTGGGGGGGTGGGGAGGTGAGTGAGGGGCTGTTGCACAGGATCGAAGTAAGCTGCAGAGATTTGTAAACCTGGTCATTTCCATCATGGATACTAGCCTCTGCAGTATTCAGGACATTTTCAAGGAGCGATGCCTCAAAAAGACAGCAAGACGGCATCCATCATTAAGGATCCCCATCTCCTTGATCATTCCCCGTTCAGGAAGGAGGTACGGGAGCCTGAAGGCACACACTCAACAATTCAGGAACAGCTTCCGAATAGACATTGAACCCATGAACACTACCTCACTACTTTCTTATTTCTATTTTTACACTACTTATTTAATTAAACTATTTAATATAAATAAACATTTAAAGTAATTCACATCTTTTTTCTCTAATGTTATGTATTTCATTGTGCTGCTGCTGCAAAGACAACAAATTTCGTAACACAGGATGGTGATATTAAACCTGATTCTGATTGTTCTCCTTACAGATAACGGTGGGAATTGAACCCCTGATAGCTGGCGCTGTAATAGCGTTACGCTAACCATTGCTCTGCTGCCCACATAATTAATCCATTTCTCCTCATTTCCATTTTTAATTTTAAATTCAAGTATTAAGTTAATTTATTGTAAACTTTATCACATCTGCGTCCAACAGCTTTCAGACAATGCATTCTGTATCATAGCAACAGTCTGTGTAAAAAGGCTATCTTCTCATAGCTTGGGATAGGGAGAAGAGACCTACTGGAGAGAGGAAGGTAGATCAGGTGTGACGCTGAAACTGGCCTCCAGCCAGCATTCCCAGCCTGGTATTCACGGACCCCTCACTTAATGGTATTGGTCAATGGCATAAGTAAAGGTTGGGGTAGTTAGGTTTTAGACCATAAGACATAGGAGCAGAATTAGGCCATCTGGCCCATCAAGTCTGCTCCACCACTCAACCATGGCTGATCCTTTTTTTCTATCTTCTCCTCAACCCCAGTTCCCGGCCTTCTCCCCATAACCTTTGATGGCATGTCCAATCAAGAACCTATCAATCTCTGCCTTAAGTACATCCAGCGACCTGTTTTCTAATCAGGCAAAATGTTTCTGACTAACAATGAGTCTTCTGCACCAACAACTAGGACTAAAGTTTAAAACTTCAGTCGACTTCACTAGCTCACTAGCGTGGCTAACTTCACCCACCTCAATTCAGAACTGATTCCACAAACTGGGCGCACTTTCAAGGACTATACAACTCATGTCCTCAGTATTATTTATTGACTATTAATTCTATATTTGCACAGATTGTCTTCTTTTGCACATTAGTTGGGTGTCAGTCTTTGCTTGCAGTTTTATCACTAATTATTGTTCTACTGTCAATGCCCGCAAGAAAATGAATCTCAGGGTTGTGTCGGGTGACATAAGCTCAGTGGCCACTTTATTAGGTACAGTAGTGGAATCCGTTCTGCGGCTGTATCCTATCCACCTCAAGGTTTGATGTGTTGTGCATTCAAAGATGTTCTTCTGCACACCACTGTTGCAATGTGTGGTTATTTGAGTTACTGTCGCCTTCCTGTCAGTTTGGACCACTCTGGCCATTCTCCTCTGACCTCTCTCATTAACAAGTTATGCCCACAAAACTCTGACTCATTTCCTGTTCTTTGCACCGTTCTCTGTAAACTTTAGAGACTTGTGCACGAAAGTTAAAGGAGATCTGCAGTTTCTGAGATAGTCAAACCACCCCTGTCTGGCTCCAACAATCCTTCCACGATCAAAGTCACTTAGATCACATTTCTTCCCCATTCTTGACGTTTGGTCCGAACAACAGCTGAACCTCTTGACCATGGCTGCATGCATTTGTGCATTGAGTTTTTGCCACACAATTGGCTGATTAGATACTTGCATTAACAAGCAGGTGACAGGTGTACCTAGTAAAGTGGCCCCTGAGTGTATACATACTTTGATAATAAATTGACTTTGAACTTTGAACTCAGTACAACTGTTGCTTAATGAAAGTATGATTTTGGGTTTATGACTTGATTGAGTTGGTGAGTTGAGTATTGAAAGGACATTGGGTGGATAAAGACTCAATTGTAAAATCGGGAGTTTTAATAACAATGAAACAAGCAGTGATAATAGTACTCAGCATAAGACTTACAAAAGAACAGCGGAAATTTGCAATTACCGCACTTGTGCTTACAACCAGTTGGAGATGTGTTGAATAGTTATGTGATGAGCAACATTGTCATGAGAAATGAAGTGGAGCTATCTTAACACAGGATTGGCCTGTCAGCCGATATATAATTGTAGAAGACGCTTAAAGGAGTGTTTTGTGTTTGATTAGCTCAGTGCTGCTCTTACAGGCAATTACTCTCTCATTGTTGGCTTCTCAGCAGCTGTGCTGATGTTGAATAGCTCTTTAGCACTGATATTCCACCACCATAACAAAAGACAAAGGATATCGACGACACTTTCCTGGCAGTATCCAGATCCTTCTTTTCCTGGGGTTAACTGAGCTACCTTCATGGAATAACCCAGACTGACCATTTCGTAGCAGTCAGCATGATCGTTCATATTGACGCAACGATCCTGTGGCGATCTGTTAACAAGGGTGGCCAACAAGAACAGGTCCTCCAGTCTGTGTGAAAGAAAATGGGAAGGTGATCTACCCGTGTTAGCTGTAACTGCAGAGACTGACTTTCCTTGTAATGGCCTAGCAGGAATTAAAGTTTCCAGGCAACATTAAAGATTAACTTTATTGATCACCTGTATATCAAAACATTGAAACACAGAGTGAAATGTGTTGTTTGTGTCGGTGACTAGCGCAGTCAGGTCAGAATCAGGTTTAGTGTCACCGCCATATGTTGTGAAATTTGTTAAGTTTGCACCAGCTGTACAAGGTAATACATGATAAATATAGAAAAAAATGAAATAAATGAATTACAGTAGATATATATGTGTGTGTGTGTGTGTGTGTGTGTGTGTGTGTGTGTGTGTATATACAAACCCCATTTCCAGAAAAGTTGGGATATTTTCCAAAATGCAATAAAAACAAAAATCTGTGATATGTTAATTCACGTGAACCTTTATTTAACTGACAAAAGTACAAAGAAAAGATTTTCAATCGTTTTACTGACCAACTTAATCGTATTTTGTAAAAATACACAGATTTAGAATTTGATGGCTGCAACACACTCAACAAAAGTTGGGACAGAGGCATGTTTACCATTGTGTTACATCACCTTTCCTTTTAATAACACTTTTTAATCATTTTGGAACTGAGGATACTAACTGTAGTAGATTTGCAATTGGAAATTTTGTCCATTCTTGCTTGATATAAGACTTCAGCTGCTCAACAGTCCGTGGTCTCCGTTGTCTGATTCTCCTCTTCATGATGCGCCATACATTTTCAGTAAGAGATAGATCTGGACTGGCAGCAGGCCAGTCAAGCACACGCACTCTGTGTCTACAAAGCCACGCTGTTGTAGCCTGTGCAGAATGTGGTCTGGCATTGTCCTGCTGAAATAAGCATGGACGTCCCGGGAAGAGACGTCACCTTGATGGCAACATATGTCTCTCTAATATCCTAATATACGCCTCAGAGTCAATGGTACCTTCACATACATGCAACTCACCCATGCTGTGGGCACTGATGCACCCCTATACCATCACAGATGCTGGTTTTTGCACCTTTTGCTGATAACAATCAGGATGGTCGTTTTCATCTTTGGCACGGAGAACTTGACGCCCGTTTTTTTCTGAAAACTAGCTGAAATGTGGACTTATCTGACCACAGCACTCGGTTCCACAGTCTTTCGGTCCATCTGAGATGAGCTCGGGCCCAGAGAACTCGCCGGCGTTTCTGCATAGAGTTGATGTATGGCTTCCTCCTTGCGTAATACAATTTCAAGTTGCATTTCTGGATGCAGCGACGGACTGTGTTAAGTGACAATGGTTTTCCGAAGTACTCCCAAGCCCAGGTGGCTATAATTGTCACAGTAGCATGACGGTTTCTTAGGCAGTGCCGCCTGAGGGCTCGAAGATCACACGCATTCAACAGTGGTTTCCGACCTTGCCCTTTACGCACTGAGATGTCTCTGAATTCTCTGAATCTTTTCACAATATTATATACTGTAGATGTTGAAAGACCTAAATTCTCTGCAATCTTGCATTGGGAAATGTTCCTTTTGAACTGACTAACAATTCTCTCACGAATTTTGGCACAAAGGGGTGAGCCACGACCCATCCTTGCTTGCAAAGACTGAGCCTTTGATGGACGCTACTTTTATACCCAGTCATGATAAGTCACCTGCTACCAATTAGCCTGCTTAATGTGGAGTCTTCCAAACCGGTGTTACTTGAATATTCTGTGCACTTTTCAATCTTATTTCAACTCTGTCCCAACTTTTGTTGAGTGTGTTGCAGCCATCAAATTCTAAATTTGTGTATATTTACAAAATACAATTAAGTTGGTCAGTAAAACTACTGAAAATCTTTTCTTTGTACTTTTGTCTGTTAAATAAGGGTTCACGTGAATTAACATATCACAGATATTTGTTTTTATTGCATTTTGGAAAAATCCCAACTTTTCTGGAAATGGGGTTTGTAAATAGTTAAGTTAAAAATAGCACAAAAGCAGAAATAATAAAAAGAAGGTGATGGGTTCAATGTTCATTCAAATATCAGATGACAGAGGGTAAGAAGCTGTTCCTGAATCGTTGAATGTGTGCCTTCAGGTTTCTGTACCTCCTTCCCGATGGTAACAATGAGAAGAGGGCGTGTCCTGGGTGGTGGGGGACTTTAATGATGGACGCTGCCTTTCTGAGGCGCCGCTCCTTCGATACTACAGAGGCTTGTATCCACAATGGAGCTGACTAATTTTACAACTTTCTGTAGCATCTTCCGATCCTGATGTGTTGGGGCAGTCTGCAGGTGTTGCTATGCCTCTTGCACCATCACAGCATGCCCACAACTCTACCGTTAATCCATATGTCTTTGGAATGTGGGAGGAAGCAGGAGCACCTGGACAAAATCCATGCGGTGACGGGGGCGGGAATATACTAAACTCCCTACAGAGAGCAGCGGGAGTGGCAGCTCTTGGATTAACCTTCCTCATCCTGCTCTTTCACGTACCTTTGCTAAGTTCAGCATTAATTCCAAGCTTTCTCTGGCTAACAGTTCTCGTGCTGTGGAGGAGATGAGTACAAGGACTGGAAGGTGAACCATTACCATGAATGTAATGCGCCAGGACCGACGGCCTGTGGAGTGCCCTACACCTGCTGCATCCAGGAAGAGGTAGGCTTCCATCCAACAGCTCTGACGTTGTCTATCCTTTCACATGTTAGGTTCAGTTGAGCATTTGTTGGTAGAAACATTTCCCCAATGGATGTTTGAAACTGCCGAGAAATCGGATTTCAACTTTATTTTGGTGCGCTTTGTGAGATGGCAACTGATTATTGATCTGCAAAAAAATCAGGAAAATGAAAGAAGCAGACTTGATGGGCCAAATGGCCTAATTCTGTCCTATGTCTGAAGGTCCTTGGCAAAATGCTCAGAAATCATTAGTAACACACACAAAATGCTGGAGGAGCTCAGCAGGTCGGGCAGCGTCTATGGAACCATCAACGTTTTGGGCTGAGACCATTAGATCAGGACTGCAAAGGAAAGGGGAAGAGGGCAGAGTAAGTAGGTGAGGGTGGTTGGGGAAGGACTATAAGTGGCAAAGTGATAGGTGGAACCATATGGAGGAGGAAGGTGAGGGACGGGAATGAAGTGAGAAGCTAGGGAGTAATATGTGGAAAAGATAAATGGCTGGAGAAAAAGGAATCTGATAGGAGAGGAGAGTGGACCGTGGGAGAAAGGGAAGGTGGAGAGCGCACCGGGGGAGGTGAGGAGAAGAGAAGAAATAAGTGAGAAGCCAGAGTTGGGAATGGAAGAAGAGGGAAGTATTACCAGAATTTAGAGAAATCGATGTTCGCGTCATCAGCTTGGAGGCCACCCAGACAGCACCACACTAGTGTAGCTGTCAGCGCAGCACTCCTACAGCTTGGGGTGTCAAAGTCCAGATTTAAGTACCAACACTGTCTGTAAGAAGTTTCTCGGTCGGAGTGCATGGGTTTCCTCCGGGTGCTCGGGTTTCTTCCCACAAACCAACGATGTACCAGTTAGTAAGTTAATTGGTTCTTGTGAATTGTCCTGTGATTGGACTAGGCTTAACAGGCTGGTAGTGCGGCCAGTGGGCTCGAAAGAAATGGATAAACATGAGGTGGTGTTTCTCCAACCTTATTGAATTTTTTGAAGAAGTTACGAGGAATGTTGATGAGGGTAAGGCAGTGGATGTAGTCTATATGGACTTCAGCAAGGCCTTTGACAAAGTTCCACATGGAAGGTTAGTTAAGAAGGTTCAGTCGTTAGGTATTAATGCTGGAGTAATAAAATGGATTCAACAGTGGCTAGATGGGAGATGCCAGAGAGTAGTGGTGGATAATTGTTTATCGGGATGGAGGCCGGTGACTAGCGGGATGCCTCAGGGATCTGTTTTGGGCCCAATGTTGTTTGTAATATGCATAAATGATCTGGATGATGGGGTGGTAAATTGGATTAGTAAGTATGCCGATGATACTAAGGTAGGAGGTGTTGTGGATAATGAGGTGGGTTTTCAAAGCTCGCAGGGAGATTTATGCCGGTTAGAAGAATGGGCTGAACGTTGGCAGATGGAGTTTAATGCTGAGAAGTGTGAGGTTCTACATTTTGGCAGGAATAATCCAAATAGAACATACAGGGTAAATGGTAGGGCATTGAGGAATGCAGTGGAACAGAGAGATCTAGGAATAACAGTGCATAGTTCCCTGAAGGTGGAGTCTCATGTAGATAGGGTGGTGAAGAAGGCTTTTGGAACGCTGGCCTTTATAAATCAGAGCATTGAGTACAGAAGTTGGGATGTAATGTTAAAATTGTACAAGGCATTGGTAAGGCCAAATTTGGAATATTGTGTACAGTTCTGGTCACCGAATTATAGGAAAGATATCAATAAATTAGAGAGAGTGCAGAGACAATTTACTAGGATGTTACCTGGGTTTCAGCACTTAAGTTACAGAGAAAGGTTGAACAAGTTAGGTCTCTATTCATTGGAGCGTAGAAGGTTGAGGGGGGATTTGATCGAGGTATTTAAAATTTTGAGAGGGATAGATAGAGTTGACATGAATAGGCTGTTTCCATTGAGAGTAGGGGAGATTCAAACGAGAGGACATGATTTGAGAGTTAGGGGGCAAAAGTTTAAGGGAAACACGAGGGGGTATTTCTTTACTCAGAGAGTGATAGCTGTGTGGAATGAGCTTCCTGTAGAAGTAGTAGAGGCCAGTTCAGTTGTGTCATTTAAGGTAAAATTGGATAGGTATATGGACAGGAAAGGAGTGGAGGGTTACGGGCTGAGTGCGGGTAGGTGGGACTAGGTGAGATTAAGAGTTCGGCACGGACTAGGAGGGCTGGAATGGCCTGTTTCCGTGCTGTGATTGTTATATGGTTATATGGGATTCGCCTCATCATGGCAGGAGAGCAGGCCATGGACCGACATGACAGGGTGAAATGTTACTCAATTATACACACACATAATGGACTCAAATCACTGCACAGTAATGCTTCTTGTAACAGTATCTCTAACATAATGAACACAGATAGGCAGTGGAAACGTTGATATATTATGTTGTCTGTGATAGATTCAAACCACTGTTTCTTTTGCAATGAAGCTGCAGCAAGATTATACTTCATTCGAAGACTACTTTGAGAGATTGTTGTTATTCACATGGTTCCTCTTTTGTATATTGTGAGTATGAGGCTTTCAGAGTCTCCAGGGGCTGAGAGTTCAGCCACCCAGCACATGTACACCCTGTCCGCGTGTCCCCCGCCACCCAGTGTACATGTACACCGTCTGAGTGTTCCCCACCACCCAGTGTACATGTACACCCTGTCCACGTGTCCCCCACCACCCAGTGTACATGTACACCCTGTCCGAGTGTCCCCCGCCACCCAGTGTACATGTACACCCTGTCTGAGTGGTACCTCCACCCCCTACATTCCCCCACTCACAGACACACTCTCATTCTGTACTGGTCACTGTTCATCTTTTATTGCTGCTGTTTCACATATTTAAACAACTGCTTGTTTTATTATAATAGTAACATTATACTGTCTCACATAAACATTTACCCCGCACGTCACAGCAACCTGTCAATCTTCAGACCTTGACACTCAGGGACTTGTGCTAATGTTATTTTGTGACTCTGTGTGTTGGATTGTAACTATATGTGCTGCGTATGACTGTTCATACTGTGGTTGCACATTGGCCGCAGAGGAATGATGTTTCATTTCACTGTATACTTGTGTATGGTTGAATGACAATAAGCTTGAAATTGATTTAGGAACTTGCAGGAAAATGATGGCCTATTTAAGCAAACACGAGGAAATCTGCAGATGCTGGAAATTCAAGCAACACACACAAAATGCTGGTGGAACACAGCAGGTCAGGCAGCATCTATAAGGAGAAGTGCTGTCGACGTTTTGGGCCGAGACCCGTCGTCAGGACTAACTGAAAGGAAAGATAGTAAGAGATTTGAAAGTAGCAGGGGGAGGGAAAAATGCGAAATGATAGGAGAAGACCGGAGGGGGTGGGGTGAAGCTAAGAGCTGGAAAGGTGATTGGCAAAAGGGATACAGAGCTGGAGAAGGGAAAGGATCGTGTGACGGGAAGCCTAGGGAGAAAGAAAGGGGGAGGGGAGCACCAGAGGGAGATGAAGAACAGGTAGAGTGATGGGCAGAAAGACAGAGAGAAAAAAGGAGTGGGAAAGAAAACTAAATTTTTCAGGGATGGGGTAAGAAAGGGAGGAGGGGCATTAACGGAAGTTAGAGAAGTCAATGTTCATGCCATCAGGTTGGAGGCTACCCAGCTGGTATATAAGGTGTTGTTCCTTCAACCTGAGTGTGGCTTCATCTTGACAGTAGAGGAGGCCATGGATAGACATATCAGAATGGGAATGGGATGTGGAATTGAAATGTGTGGCCACTGGGAGATCCTGCTTTCTCTGGCGGACAGAGTGTAGGTGTTCAGCTAAACGATCTCCCGACGCAGACTGGGAAACATAGAAAACCTACAGCACAATATAGGCCTTTGGCCTACAAAGCTGTGCTGAACATGTCCTTATCTTAGAAGTTACCTCAGGTTAGCCAATAGCCCTCTATTTTTCTAAGCTCCATGTACCTATCCAGGAGTCTCTTAAAGGACCCTGTCGAATCCGCCTTCACCACCGTCGCCGGCAGTCCATTCCAAGCACTCAACATGCTGCGTAAAAACTTACCCTTGACATCTCCTCTGTACCTACTTCCAAGTACCTTAAAACTCTGCCCTCTCGTGCTAGCCATTTCAACCCTCAGAAAAAGCCTCTGACTATCCACACGATCAATTCCCCTCATCATCTTGTACACCTAGTTAGTCTAACATGAACCATTCACCATCAGTTCTCATGTCCATGCTCTCTTCAGAATTCTTGGACACGTCCCAATAAACTGGGAGAAACTTGCTTGTCAGTTCCCATCTTACCGTTTCATTACCTTCAACAACAGTTAAGTAGCTTTTTAAGTGAGCATGTCTTGTGGAAGTTGGAACAAGACAAGGGTTAAGCACATAGTGTGCAGTCAGCCCAAGCAAGAAAGGTCTTTGAAGAGCCTGGTTTCCCATTCTACAGCAGTGAACCAGAGTCATTTGGCTTATGGAGAGAAGACAGAATGTAACATAGGTTACACACCAAATGAGGGCCAATTACTTCACTAAGTTTGAAGTATCATTAGTTGTTAGGTCAAGAGTTTGCCTAGTTATTTATTGATTGATTGAGATACATCACGGAACAGACCCTCTGACCCTTTGAGCCACACTGACCAGGATTGATTTAATCCTAGCCTAATCATGGGAAAATTTACAATGACAAATTAACCTACCAACCGGTACTTCTTTGGACTGAGGTGGGAAACTGGAGCACCCGGAGGAAACCCACGTGGCCACGGTGAGAATGTACAAACTCCTGACAAACCGTGGCAGGACTTGAACCTGGGTTGCTGGTACAGTGAAGCATTGCTAACCACTACCATGCCACCCATAGCTTGTAGTTTTGATTTTTGAATGGTGATTGATCTTCCAAATAAGGTCATTTCAACACACACAGTTTGCCAAATGGTCAATATCTGTAACTGTTAGTCAATTCTGTATAAAAATGGCCTGTCTCTGTTCAGTCTTAAGAACAGTGTGGTGACAGGAGCCAGGCTTTTCTCCTTGAGCACAGGTAAATAAACCGTGATTGAGGAATGACTGTCAGTTTTCAGAGCCCATTTCATCAGGAATGTCATTGTGACTCTCTAACCCACCAGAACAAATCTATTCAAATCCTAAACTACCAAGAACAAAGAAAAAGCATTCAAGGAAATGCTCGCGTCATTCCCTGTACTATGTCCTCTGCTTATACGACTAGGCTCAAAGCACCATGATGCAAGATTTAATTTGGTCCACCTAGATTTCCACATAATTCTACAAAAAGCAATCAGACTATCTACTTGGCATTTCATAAATATCAAAGTACCATTTTGTTTCAAGTGAATTTAATTCTGTCTTTGATAATGTTTTTAAAACTGTTTGAAATCGCTTTTCTTGCAGTTCTTGCTTTCTGCTTACAGTTGCAATTCATCCCTCTTGGCTTTCTGGTTCTTGCTCTGGGCTCTCCCTTTCTTCTCCAGCATCCTTCCCTTCCTCCTGTAAGCTAACACCACGACGCTTCAGCTTGCCTACACGCTCTAAAACTATTAATCCTTCTCTGTGACGCCACTATCATCAAACCATTGCCATGTACCTGTGAAAAGCGCTCCTCATTTCTCTCAGAGGTTATTCAGATACAGATTTATCTATCGTGTGTACCTTCAAACATTCAGTAAAATGTGTCATTTGTGTTAACCCAACACATGCTGGGGGCAGCCCACAAGTGTCAGAGCACATTCCGTTGCAAACACGGCATGCCCACAATAAAGTTCAAAGTTCAAAATAAACCGTGGTATCGAAGTACATATATGACACATGACACCATATGCAACCCTGAGATTCATTTTCTTGTGGGCATACTGGGCAAATCTATAGAATAGTAATTATAAAAGGATCAATGAAAGATCAACCAGAGTACAGAAGACAACAAACTGTGCAAAATTCAATTATAAATAAATAGCGATAAATAACGAGAACATGAGATGAAGAGACCTTAAAGTGAGATCATTGGTTGTGGGAACATTTCAATGGAAGGGCAGGTGAGTGTAGTTACCCCCTTTTATTCAAGCCTGATAATTGAGGGGTAGTAACTGTTCTTGAACCTGGTGGTGTGAGTCCTGAGGCTCTTGTACTGTCTACCTGATGGCAGGAGTGCGATGGCAGGGTGGTGGGGATCTGTGATAATGGATGCTGCTTTCCTACAATAGTGTTTCAAGTAGATGTGCTCAATGGTTGGGAGGGCTTTACTGGGCCAAATCCACTACCTTTGGTAGGAATTTCCATTCAAAGGCATTGGTGTTCCCATAGCTGGCTGAGTCCATTACAGATCTAGGCAGAGAATACAGAAAACAGCAAGTGACAAAGCAACAACAGCAAATCAAGCCCTGTTCCTCACCTTTCTCCCTCCACCCACACATGTATACAGTTCTCCGACTATTACAGCACTTTGATTCTTCAGAATGGCTTCACAGATCAACAGAGCTTCAAGCACACACACTTGGGATGCACATCAATGGAACAGTAAAAGTTTCTGTCAGGTTGTGTGCATAGATAATTTTGTTCAGAAATGGAGAAGTCATGCGCCACTGTGAAGATGGAGCAGTGCATGAGAAGAAATGCAACAGGTTCCAGATCTCACGGTCGTGAAGTGAGCAAAGTTATGAGCCCACAGGTCTCATTTATGATAATCTGCATCCTATCAGGCTTTTGGATCAGTGTGTGCCCTGTGAGATGAATGATGTGTCGAAAGTAATCAGATGTGGTGTGGAGAGGAAGAATTTGGTCTCAGTCAAGAGAACAATGGACTGGGGCAGCGTGTCTGAGAGATGGATAAACTCTTAATAAGGGAAAAGTTTAGACGGTGGCCCACACCCTACTGAGCCCAAGGACTCAGGTTTAATATCACCAGCATACGTTGTGAAATTTATTGTCTTTGCGGCAGGAGTACAATATAATAGATAATAATAGAAAAACAATGTGAATTGCAATATATATATGGTAAATAGAATTAAATAAGTAGTACAAATATAAAAATAAACTAGTAGTGAGTTAGTGTTTATGGGTTCGATGTCCATCCAGAAATCAGATGGGAGAGAGGAAGAAGAGGAAGGTTCTCTCTCTCTCTCTCTCTCTCTCTCTCTCTCTCTCTCTCTCTCTCTCTCTCTCTCTCTCTCTCTCTCTCTCTCTCTCTCTCTCTCTCTCTCTCTCTCTCTCACCCCCTCTCTCCCTCCCTCCCCCCTCTCTCCCCTCCCCCTCTCTCCCTCCCTCTCCCCTTCTGACTGAATATTGCCTCATGTAGCACTGTCCCGTGATTACCCAATGCATTATGAGAGTAATGGTAGATTGAACATAGCCCAGCACATCACACAAACCAATCTTCCATCCTTGGACTCACTTTACACCACACGCTGTCGGAGAAGTGCTGCCAGGATAATCAAGGACACGACCCACCCAGCCAACACACTTTTGTCCCACTTCCCTCCGGGAGAAGGTTCAGGAGCATGAAGATTCGTACGGCCAGATTTGGGAACAGCTTCTTTCCAACTGTGACAAGACTGCTGAACAGATCCTGACCCAGATCTGGGCCGTACCTTCCAAATATCTGGACCTGACTTGCACTACCTTACTTTCCCTTTTCTATTTTCTAATAATGATTAATAATTTAAATTTTTATTATATTTACTTCGATTTGTATTTCAGGGAGCGCGAAGCGCAGAAATAAATATCACTGTGATGATTGTACACTCTAGTAACAATTGGTGACAATAAAGTAAAGTAAAGTAAAGATTTGGCATGATCTCCATGCGAGGCAGGCAGACCGCTTTCAAAATAAAATCCTTTGAAGGAGAGATTTATTTATTTAGAGAGACGGTCCCTTCTGGCCCAATGAGCTTCAACACTAGACAATCCACCTATTTAACCCTAGCCTACTCATAGGAAAATTTACAATGATCAATTAACCTACTAACAGGTACATCTTCTGATTGTGGGAGGAAACCCACATGCTCCCGGGAAGGACCTACAAACTTCTAAATGACGGCGTCAGAATCGAAACAGCTACCCTACTGTGGCACCCTGCTGGTCGCCTTCAGTCCCTTGTATTCATTCGCAGATCCCAGCCTCTTATCTTTGTGCTGCTACCAGTGACAATAATATGTTAACTTCATCCAATCCTTCTGGTGTTCTGATTCCGTGAAACATAAGTTGGTTTACTCTTGATTTGTACTGAGAAGTTTGTTCTAACGCATTGTTGGTCTTGATCGAAAAGAGGCAGTCACCATGTCACTTGGGAATCAATGGGTTTTGAAATTATGCCCAAGGCTTTAATGATCTGAGTAGCTCATTCTTGATGTGAGCTCAATGATGGATGAGTTCTCTACACCGATTTTGCATAGCTACAGAACTGTTGAAAAGACTTAGGTGCATATATATAACTAGGGTGTCTAAGGCTTTTGCACAGTACTGTATTTGTCAACATGGAGGAGAGAGCGAGTTTGTAAAATCTGGCGGGAGGAAAGGATGTTTGGCATGGCGAAGGTGGAGCGCCTGGGAGGGATGTGAGACAGCTGGCAGAGAAGGAGTGCCAGTGGTGGGGCGGGGGTGCAGCCACACCCAGCCCTGAGACACCAGAAAAGGTTATTTGATTCCAAACAATTGGTTTATTGATCATCACAGAATATCTCAAGTGCTTCCTGCTCCCTCCCCTCTCCCTTCCCCTTTTACCAACCCTGATTCTCCTCTCCCTGCCCCCTTCCCACTCTCAGTAGAGACCCATATCAGAATCAGGTTTATCATCACTCACGTATATCATGAATTTTTTTGTTTTGGAGCATCAGCATTACAGTGCATTGCATAAAGTTACTACAGTACAGTGCAAAAAATCTTAGGCATCCTAGCTATATACATATATATATGTGCCTGAGACTTTTGCACAGTACTGTATTTGGCTGAAATGAGAAAGTAAGTTTTCCATAGCTTTCTCAATTAGAGAGCGAAGCAGCAGAAAATTCTGTTTTTTTTTGGCAATTTTATTTGTTCTGCTGATGCAAGCCAATAACCAGCCACCCGCTGTAGTGGACATGACAAGACCAGAGATAGTGAGAGAGATCAGCATCCATGCAAACATTCAGGTTTGACCAAGGAACACTCTCACATTGTGTGTCGGGAAATGAGCACTCCACCAGAATAGAGTCCGACCTCACCTGTATTCCGTGTACAGCCTTCTCTATAATTCTAAATAATTGTTAAAGTCAAGTTTGCTGTCAAATCCACAAGTACATGTGTGAATCAATGCAATAAAAACCTTACTTGCAGCAACATGCAGACACGTGGCATTTTCAGACACCACATCCACAAGAAAAACAGAAATCAAACATAATTTTTTTAACAAGAAGAATACAATATGCTTATTTGCAAAAAAAAATTAGAACAAGGAAAAGCAAAGTTCATTGCATTGCAAAGTGCTCATAGCGTTGCCATACTGAGGTGGTGATTGGGGTGGCATAGATTAGTTCAAGAACCAGATGTTTGAAGGGAAGTAGCTGTTCTTGAACCTGGTGTTGTGGAACCTCAGGCTTCAGTTCCTCCTGCACACAGGAGGCTGTGAGAAGATGGCATGGATGTCGGGGATCTTTGATACTGGGTATCACCTTCTTGAAGCAGCACCTCATGTAGACATGACCAATGGTGGGGAGGAACGTGGCCAAGATGTACTGGGTTGAGTTCACTATTCAATGTCGTGAAATTTGTTAACTCTGCAGCAGCAGTACAATACATGATTAATATAGAAAAAAACTGAATTACAGTAAGTATATATATAATATGTATATACAGTGCCTATAAAAATTATTCATCCCCCTTAGAAGTTTTCATGTTTTGTTGTTTTACAACATTGAATCACAGTGGTTTTAATTTGGCTTTTTTGACACATAATCAACAGAAAGACTTTTTCATGTCAAAATGAAAACAAATTTCTATGTATTGGTCTAAACTTATTACAATTATTAAACACAAAATAATTGATTGCATAATTACTCACCCCCCTGCAGGTCAGTATTTAGTAGATGCACCTTTGGCAGTAATTACAGCGTTAAGTCTGTGTGTATAGGTCTCTATCAGCTTTGCACATCTGAATGCTATGACTTTTCCCAGTCTTCTTTACAAAACTGCTCGAGCCTGTCAGATTGCATGGGGATTGTGAGTGAACAGCCCTTTTCAAGTCCAGCCACGAGTTCTCAATTGGATTGTGGTCTGGACTGAGTTGTCCGCTCAAGAACGTTAACTTTGTTGTTTTTAAGAGTGGACATGGAGAGGATGTTTCCTACAGTGGGGGAGTCAAGAACCAGAGGGAAAAGTCTCAGAATATAAGGATGTCCCTTTAGAATAGAGATGAGAAGGAATTTCTTTGCCCAAAGGTTGTTGAATCTATGGTATTTGTTGTCACGGATGGCTTGGAAGCCAGGTCATTAGGTATATTTAAAGCAGAAATTGATAGGTTTTTGATTAGTAAGGGAGTCAAGATTACGGGGAGAAGGCTGGACAATGGGGTCAAGAGAGTTAATAAATCAGGCACGATGAAATGGCAGAGCAGAATCGATGGGCCAAATGGCCTCAGTCTGCTCCTGTGTCTCATGGTGTTATAACTTCTCTGACAAGTAACACCTTAAAGCTAAAATGCCCTTTGAACAGAAATAGTTAAAAGTTTATTTGAAAGCTTTCTCTGTATTAGAAACGGTTCACATTTATTATCTTCAAAAGGCAAGAGAGCAGTTTGAAGGAGTGTTACCTTTGGATCCAACATGATAGCATCTTTTTCTCTTGGATGAGCAAAGGAAGAAATATTTTTCTCACGAAATAGCAGTATAGCAAGAAGCTGATGTGCGTTAACTTAATACCATTTGTTGGATGTCAAGAAAATCAACTTAAGTAGCCATCACTACCCCTCTGTGGGATTATAAACAAGATAAGAGTATTATATCTTAGAGAAGTCTTCAGGCAGCAGTCAGAGTATCATTTCTTCAATGAAGTTGGATGAAGGGAAGCTGGTACTGAAAGAGTCCTGATGATTGCTTGCTTTAAAGTCTAGCAGTAATTAAACAGATATACAGTATAAATCATAATTGATTTATTGATAATAGATATACAGAACAACTCATAATTAATACATCATGGGTTGTAGGGTGGAGATATATCAGTACCAAAGGAGTGTTAGGTGCTCCTTCTCTCCACTAATCTGTAGGTCAAGGTGTAGCACCTGCTTAGCTCCCTCCCCCCACCCCGATCAGGGTCGGGTGAAGCGATGGACGGTCGTATGTGCAGCTGGTGCATATCACAATTCCTGGTTATGTGACCACTGACGCCAGGCAGACAATCTCTGAAGAATATTAGTAAGTTCCGGAATATTAAGTGTGTAGTAGAGAAAGGTGAGGCGGAACAAGTGATAAGGAGGACACATGTACAGAGGGATGGTCTGACGGAACATGGAGTTAAATGTGCAGAAAGAATAAGTAAATTTAGGAAGGACAACAAAATTCTAGGGGCGTATAGCCCGATGGGAGTTCGGGGAGCTGGGTTAAGCACAATAGGCAGCGATTCAAACAGAGAGAGGAGAAATGGGCTAAAAATTCTATATCTGAATGCACAAAATCTCAGAAATAAGGCGGATGAGCTTGAAGCTCAGGTGCGAATGGGTAACTATGATGTTGTTGGGATAACAGAGACACGGCTGCAGGGAGATCAGACCTGGGAAATGAATGTACAAGGGTATACGTGCTATCGTAGGGACAGAAATGTGGGGTGGGGTGGCCGTTGGTGAGGAATGAGATTCAGTCCTTTGCAAGGGGGGACATAGGATCAGGAGAAGTGGAGTCTGTGTGGATAGAACTGAGGAACAGTAAGGGCAAAAGGACCCTAATGGGTGTTGTCTACAGCCCACCAAACAGTAGCATGGATATTGGGTGCAAGTTGAATAGGGAGTTAACATCGGCATGTGGCAAAGGTAATGTCGCAGTAGTCATGGGGGATTTCAACATGCAGGTGAACTGGGAGAATCAGGTTGGTGCTGGACCCCAGGATAGGGAGTTTGTAGAGTGCCTACGGGATGCATTCTTGGAACAGCTTGTACGAGAGCCGACCAGGGACAAGGCTATTCTGGATTTAGTGTTATATAATGAACAGGATTTGATAAGCGATCTTGAAGTAAAGGAGCCATTAGGAGGTAGTGATCATAATATGATAAGTTTTTATCTGCAATTTGAGAAGGATAATGGCAGCTCGGAGGTGTCAGTGTTGCAGTTGAACAAAGGAGACTATGGAGCCATGAGGGAGGAGCTGGCCAAAGTTAACTGGACGGATATCCTAGCAGAAAAGACAGTGGAACAGCAATGGCAGGTATTCTTGGGAATAATAATAATAACAATAATAATAATAATAATAATAATAACAAGGTGCAAAATGAGTTCATCCTCCAGAGAAGGAAGGATTCAAAGGGGGGAAAGGGGCCACAGTGGTTGACAAAGGAAGTCAGAGATTGCATAGCATTAAAAAAAAGGAAATATGACAGAGCTAAGGTGAGTGGGAGGACAGATGATTAGGAAATTTTTAAGGAACAACAAAACTTAACTAAAAAGGCAATACGGGGAGAAAAAATGAGGTACGAACGCAAGCTAGCCAGGAATATAAAGGAGGATAGCAAAAGCTTTTTTAGGTATGTGAACAGAAAGAAGATAGTTAAGAACAATGTTGGGCCCTTGAAGAATGAATTGGGTGAAATTGTTATGGGAAACAGAGAAATGGCAGAAGAATTCAATAAGTACTTTAGATCTGTCTTCACTAAGGAAGACACAAGCAATCTCCCAGATGTATGGATGGGCCAAGGACAGAGGAAATGAAACAGATTGACATTAGGAAGGAAACGGTGATGAGTAGACTGATGGGACTGAAGGCTGACAAATCCCCAGGTCCAGATGGTCTGCATCCTAGGGTACTAAAGGAGGTGGCCCTGGAAATTGCGGATGCATTGGTAATCATTTTCCAATGTTCCTTAGATTCAGGATCATTTCCTGAGGATTGGAGAATGGCTAATGTTATCCCACTTTTTAAGAAAGGAGGGAGGGAGAAAACAGAGAACTATCGACCTGTCAGCCTAACATCAGTAGTGGGAAAGATGCTAGAGTCCATTATTAAAAATGAAATAGTGGCATATCTAGATAGCAGTGATAGGATTGGGCCGAGCCAGCATGGATTTACCAAGGGCAAATCATGCTTGACTAATCTATTGGAGTTTTTCGAGGATGTAACCAGGAAGTTAGACAAGGGAGATCCAGTGGATGTAGTGTACCTCAATTTTCAGAAGGCATTTGATAAGGTCCCACATAGGAGATTGGTGGGTAAAATCAAAGCTCAAGGCATTGGGGGGAAGATATTGACATGGATAGAAAACTGGTTGGCAGATAGAAAGCAAAGGGTAGCGGTGAATGGGTGTTTCTCGGAATGGCAGGTGGTGACTAGTGGGGTGCCACAGGGCTCGGTATTGGGACCACAGCTGTTTACCATTTACGTCAACGATTTAGATGAAGGCATTGAGAATAACATCAGCAAGTTTGTTGATGATACTAAGCTGGGTGGCAGTGTGACATGTGATGAGGATGTTAGGAGAATTCAGGGAGACTTGGATAGGCTGGGTGAGTGGGCAGATACTTGGCAGATGATGTTTAATGTGAATAAGTGTGAGGTTATCCACTTTGGGAGTAAGAATAGGAAGGCAGATTATTATCTGAACAGTGTAAAGTTAGGTAAGGGAGAAATACAAAATCTAAGAGTCCTTGTTCATCAGTCACTGAAGGTGAATGAGCAAGTGCAGCAGGCAGTGAAGAAGGCTAATGGAATGTTGGCCTTTATTACAAAGGGAATTGAGTACAAGAGCAAGGAAATCCTCTTGCATTTGTACAGGGCCCTGGTGAGACCACACCTGGAGTATTGTGTACAGTTTTGGTCTCCAGGGTTAAGGAAGGACATCCTGGCTGTAGAGGAAGTGCAGCGTAGATTCACAAGGTTAATTCCTGGGATGTCAGGACTGTCTTACGCAGAGAGGTTAGAGAGACTGGGCTTGTACACGCTGGAATTAAGGAGATTGAGAGGGGATCTGATTGCAACATATAAGATTATTAAGGGATTGGACAAGATAGAGGCAGGAAATATGTTCCAGATGCTGGGAGAGTCCAGTACCAGAGGGCATGGTTTGAGAATAAGGGGTAGGTAATTTAGGACAGAGTTAAGGAAAAACTTCTTCTCCCAGTGAGTTGTGGGGGTCTGGAATGCACTGCCTCGGAAGGCAGTGGAGGCCAGTTCTCTGGATGCTTTCAAGAAGGAGCTAGATAGGTATCTTATGGATAGGGGAATCAAGGGATATGGGAACAAGGCAGGAACCGGGTATTGATAGTAGATGATCAGCCATGATCTCAAAATGGCGGTGCAGGCTCGAAGGGCCGAATGGTCTACTTCTGCACCTATTGTCTATTGTCTATAATATTGATAATGGCTGGGGTCACCCATCTTGTAAAGACACTGCCCAGAAGAAGGCAATGGCAAACTACATCTGTAGCAAAATTTGCCAAGAAATCTGGACTGAAGAAGAATAAGCAGAAGAAAAGAACAGTTGTATATAAGGTGGGCAGATGAGGTGATCTGAGACCATGATCCGACACGGTACCACACAATACAGAATAATGAAGTGCACAGATTCATGGAATAGTCCGTGTCTGAAATACTGACTGAATCCATTCCACCAGTTCTTTCAAAGAACAACATTCTAGTAAGAGCATTCCCATTTTTTACTTCAAATTTACTTGTATCCACCTGCCATTCCTGATCTTTCGCATATTAATTCAAACCTGTGCCCTCCGATTGTTTTTCTTTCAGTGAGAAGACTTTTCACTATATTTTGCTATGGTAATCTTGACAAACCTTAATAAATTTCCTCATAACTTCACTACTCAAATGAGAATGGCCCCAACTTTTCTGCACTATTTATTTATTTTCTATCTAGCTATCATCCAGCTGTCTATCTAGCTATTTATGTAGCGATACAGCACGGAATCAGCCCTTCGAGCTGCACTGGCAGGCAAAGCCTCAAAAACCTCAATTTAACCCTAACCTAATCACGGGACAATTTATAACGACCAATTCACCTACCTGGTACATCTTTGGACTGTGGAGGAAACCAGAGGAAAGCCACACATTCCACGGCGAGGACGTGCGGAGACTCCTTACAGAGGGTGCTGGGATTGAACTCTGAACTCCGGAACGCCCTGAGCTTTAATAGTGTTGTGCTAACTGTGGCGCTACCATGACACCCCCTAATTTGTTGTTTATTGACAGCCAAAGAGTTGGGACTGAGACACAGTCATGTGTCTTTGACGATTGTGTTCCAATAAGGTTGATTTGCTCTGTAAACTGGTTCTGTTTAAAGATTAGAGGAAATGCAGCTACGTCTTCAGATAACTTCTCCAAAATATTGAGGAATGGGCACCAACAAAAAAGGATTTATCATCCCGAAAGGGGGATAAAGCATCCATCGAGGACATCCTCCATCCAGGCCATGCACTCCTCTCACTACTACCATCAGGCCTGAGGCACAGAAGCCCAATTTAGCCACTGTAGCCCAATGTCAACACAAGGTCCTTGCAGATAGAAAAGGGAAGCTGAGAGATCTGCTCAGTGAGCTGGATTCCAACTTGGATCCATGCATCAAGGAGCTCCACCATCCAGTCATATTCTCTTTTCACTGCTGAGATTGAGAAGAAGGTACAGGAGTCTTAGGTCCCACACCACCAGGTTTTGGAACGGTTATTGCCCTTCTACCACCAGGCTCCTGAACCAATGTGGATACCTTCACTCACCCCAACACTGAACTGATCACCGAACACAACATACAAACTCACTTTCAAGGACTTTACAACTCATGCTCTCAATATTATTTATTCATTATTATTATTTACAGTCATAGAGTCATAGAAAAATACAGCACAGAAACAGGCTCTTCTTGTCCATGTCGAGACGTTTAAACTGCCTGCACCCATCAACCTGCACTGGGACCACACAGCCCTTCATTCCCCTACCATCCATGTACCTATCAAAACTTCTCCTAAACATTCAAATCGAGTTTGCCTGCACCACTTGTGCTGGCAACACATTCCACACTCACAGTGAAGTCTTCCCTCATGTTCCCCTTGAACTTTTCACTTTTCACCCTTAACCCATGACCTCTGATTGTAATCCCGCACAACCTCAGCGGAAAAGCCTGCTTGTATTTACCCTATATATACCCCTCATAATTTTGTATCCCTCTAGCAAATCTCCTCTCAATCTTCTATGCTTCAAGTAATAAAGTCCTAACCTGTTCAATCTTTCCATATAACTTGGGTCTTCCAGACCCGGCAACATCCTTGTTAATTTTCTCTTCACTCTTTCAACCTTATTTACATCATTCCTGTAGGTAGGCAACCAATACTCCAAATTAGATCTCACCAATGCGGTTTTTTTTTTGTTTGCAGAGTTTGTCTTCTTTTCCACATTGGTGGTTTGTGTGTAGTTTTTCACTGAGTCTTCATATTTCTTGATTCTTGATTCTTATATCAATGAGTATTTCTTCATATCTGTGAACGCCTGCAGAAAATGAATCTCAGGATAGCACATGGTGACATATATGTTCTTTGATAATAAATTTACTTTCAATTTAAACAATCTGCTGGACGAACTCAACAGGTGGACCAGCAAACACATTTATGAGTGTAAAGCCAATAAAAATCAATGCCAGTCGCACAACTGTGGTCAGCAAGTTGACTGACAGATGAACTGTTCAATTATTTTAGCATTCTTTTCTTTCATTCTGGCTGATTATAGTATTAGGAAGAGAACACAAGAAATAAGAGTAGTTCATCCGGCCCTTTGATCCTCCATTGCCATTCATTCAGATTGTAGCTGACCATCTCTCTCATTCCAGTTTATTGATCTATTGCTCTCCACTTCAGTGAATTTAAGGACTGAGTTTCCATAGTCCTCTGAGGTAGAGTATTCCAAATGGTTGCCACCTCTAAAATGAAAGTACTTCTCATCTTATTTCCAGAAGGTAAATTGGTTTATGTCAGAGATACAGTGAAAATCTCGTTTCACACAGATCATTCATTGCAACACACTGAGGTAGCACAAAGTAAGACCATACTTGGAGGCAAGGTACCACAGAGGTTAGCACAATACTTTATGGTTACCAGCAGCTTGGGTTCATTTCCCACAGCTGCCTGTAAGGAGTTTGTACATTCTTCCTGTGACCTCATGGGTTTCCTCCAGGTGCTCCAGCTTTCTCTAGCAGTCCAAAGATGTACCGGTTGGTTGGTTAATTGTTCATTGTAAATTATCCTGTGATTAGGCTAGGATTAAATCGGGGGCATGGCACAAAGGGCCGGAAGGGCCTAGTCCACGTGTATCTCAATAAATACATAAAATGCAGAGTAAGCTGTTACAATTACAGAGCAACACACAAATGCTGGTCAGCAAGTCAACCAGCAACTGTAGAGGAGAATAAACAATCAATGTTTTGGGCTGAGACCCTTCGTCAGGACTGGAATGGAAGCCAGAATAAGAAGGTGAGGGGAAGGAAAGGAGTACGAGCTAGAAGGTGATAGGTGAAGCCAAGTGAGTCGAAGGTTAGGTAGCTGGTGGAAGAGTGATGAAGTAAGAAGTTGGGAGGTGAAAGGTGGAAAAGTTAAAGGGCTAAAGAAGAAGGAATCTGATAGGAGAGGAGAGTGGACCAGAAGGGGAAGGAGGAGAGGACCCAGAGTAAGGTGATAAGCAGAGGAGGAGACATAAATTACCGCTATTTAGACGTTGAAATTTCTCTAGAAGTCCACTTCAACCTTTAAGCCTCATCAACTCCTACATACAATGCAATAAGCAAGATCTTTCAGCCTCTTCACAAACTGAAACTGTGGTGTGAAAAATATGATTTGCTCTTCGAAGTTAGGAAAATCTTCAAAAAAAAATCTGATGCTGTAATTGTTACACTGATTTTGACAAACTATTAGAGAAATATGCATGAACATTCATACAGGCTGGATAATAGGCAGCACATCAGTTTGAGATGTTGTGCTGGAAAGGTGAAGATGCTTAAATGGTCACCCAATTTTCTTTTCACACAGATGTCAGTAAGGTTATTCTTCAAGTAATAAGATGTCAAATTATACAGAGTTAACACTGTTGTACTGTCTGTTCCTTCTTGATTCTTAAGCTTTTTATCCTCAAATACTCAGCACAAGTCCGTAACAAAAGTAGAAGTCAGAATCACTCACATGTCATGAAATTTGTTGTTTTGTGGCAGTAGTACAGTGTAATACATTAAAAAACTACTTGGACACCATGTTAATGCAAACATCTAATCAGCTGCAACTCAATGCATAAAAGAGGTGGGGCCTCCTCCTAGACAGATATATGTGCCAAAGACTTTTGCACAGTACTGTATATTCATTCTTTTTAATGAATTGTTGTCTAGAGTATTAAGATTTTCCTTGTCCACTGTATCTGCCTGGTCCCTGTGTGGTCCTTGCCTGGAATTGTTGGATGATCTTAGTCCTTGATATTTGAGCAGTAATTTTCCAGGGTATTTGACTGCTCTTTGCCTGGAGTATTTGGAAGATCTTCATGTAAGGTATTTGGGTGCTCATTGCCTGGGATGGTTGGATTATCCTTATCCTGGATATATGGATGGTGATTCTCCATGATCTTTGGGTGATCTTTGTCCATGTCATTTAGATTGTACCTTGCCTAGAGATTTAGTTCATCTTATGATGTGTTTCTGGTTTGATCAGGACAGACTGGCTCAGCGACCTGCAATCAACAAATTGAACTGAAATCAACTAAACTGAACATTCAGAGACTGTTCGAGTTACTTGTAATTTGATGTTTTGTATTCTTTGTTTTTTTAATCTTTTGTTTTGCAATTTGAGAGATTTGTTCTTTTCTTTCTGCATGTTGAGAGCTTGATGTTTTTCTTTGATCGTGTTCCATGGGGTTTCTTTGTTTTGTGGCTGTCTGAGAGAAGACAATTCTCAGGGTTTTATACTGCATACATACTTTGATTATAAATGTACTTTGAATCTTTGTCCATGTTATTTGTTTTGATCCGTGTCCAGTGTATTGAGATAATCTTTTAGTCAATATATTAATAAATTTGGAAAACACAGCAAATAGTTTGTGCACAATGATTTTTCATTGAACGATAGTCAGATTATGATCGAAGTACAAAATGCTGCAGATGTGGAGTAACCGAAAGGCAACAGAAAATTCTGGAAATAGTTAAATCAAGTATGGTCTGTGCAGAGAAAAACAGAACTAATAGCATAGTAACTTGATAACCAGCTGAGTTAAGCTAGTTACCCGAGAAGAGTTTTGCAAGTTAGGTAGTAAACAACCTATTTTATTTCATTTGTACCAATGGAGATTTTCTATACTTCATTGTGATATGGAGATTCAGTTTAACAATTCATCATTAGAACGGTATTGATCTTTAAAAAATGCAATATTTCCTCAGAACTGTAGGTAATTGATAAAAGTAGAGCAGTGGATGTGGTATTTATAGTGTAGCACACTCTACAGGGTTCAACAATGCAGGCTCATTTAGAAAGTCAGAAAGCATGAGGTCCAGGGAAACTTGGCTGCCCACAGAAGGCAGAGGGTGGTATTGTGTCTGGAGGTCCGTGACTAGTGGTGTTCCTCAAGGATCTGTTCTGTGACCCCTGCTCTTTGTGATCTTTATAAATAACTTAGAGGAAGTGGAAGGGAAGATTAGTAAGTTTGCAGATGATATGAAGGTTGTGGATAGTGTCAAAAGTTGGCAATGTGACATTGACAGGATGCAGAGCTGGGCTGAGAAATGCCAGATGGTGTTCAATCAGGAAAAGTGTGAAGTGATTCACTTTGGAAGCTCAAACTTGAAGGCAGAGTACATGTTAATGGCAAGAATCTTAGCAGTGTGAGGGAACAGTGATCTTGGTGTCTACGCCCATAGACCCCTAAAGGTTTTGTGCAGGTTGATAGGATGGTTCAGAAGGTGAATGTTTTTTTTGGCCTTTATGAGTTCAAGAGCTGCAAGGTAATGTTGCAGCTCTATAAAATTCTGATTTGATCATACTTAGAATATTGTGTTCAGTTCTGATTGCCTAACTATAAGGATGTGGAAGCTTTAGAGAGGGTGCAGAGGAGATTTACCAAGATGCTTCCTAGATTAGGAGAAGTCTTATGAAGAAGGGTTGGGCAAGCTAGGGCTTTTCTCCTTGAAGCAAAGGAGGATGAAAGGTGACTTGATGGAGGTGTACAATATGATAAGAGGCATAGATTGAGTGGGCAGCCAGTTCCTTTCTTGCAGAAATGCCTAGACTGAGAGGGCGTGACTGACTCAAAGTGTAGGGGATGTCAGTGGTAGGTTTTGTACACAGAGAATGGCAGATGTGTGGAACGCCCTGCCAGTGGTAGTGGTAGAGGCAGATACATTAGTGACTTTAAGAGGTTCTTACATAGGTGCATGGATGATAGAGAAATGGAGGGCTATATGGGATGGAAGGGTTAGATTGATCTTAGAGCAGGCTAATGGATTGGAATGACATTGTGGGCCAAAGGGCCTGTACTCTATTCTATATTCTATCTTCTGTATCATTGAGAATGCAGCACTCTCTCTGCATTGCCTATCTGACGGTGCAATACTCCTTCAGTGCTCCCCCACTGACTGTGTAGCCATCCTTTGGCACTGCCCCAAAAACTGTGTGTGTGTGAAATGCATAACTGCTACTGCTTCCCCGGAGTAAAACACGCTATGTGCTGGAGGAACTCAGGTAGCATCTATGGAAAGGAATGAAGAGTTGATATTTTGGGCTGCCGTGCTTCATCGGGACTGGAAAGGAACGGGAAAGAAGCCAGCATCAGAATGGGGGGGTGGTGGGGAGAGAAATCAGTACAAGCTGGAAGGTGATATTAAGCCAGGTGAGGGGGAAGGTAGGTTGGTGGAGGAGGGGGAATGGTGAGTAGCTGGGAGGTGATAGGTGGAAAAGATGAAGGCTGAAGAAGGAATCTGACAGGAGGGGACAGTGGACTATTGGAGAAAGGGAAGGAATAGTATCATCTGGTATTGTACCAGAGTGCTTTTGCTAATAATGTGTTAACATTATGCCAATGGACTTTTGAGTATATGACTGCAAAAAGACAATTGGATTTGGTTACTGAAAGAATACCAAGTACACTGATTAAGTTGACTAACAGAATGCACCCTATCCTTGAATTGGTATGAGTAGATAACACTTGTGCACGCTGTTTATTCGAAGCTATCACTGGCTGTTGTGCAGTGCTAGTCTTCCCTTGCAGCAAGTAAAATAAATTGCTTATGATTGACCCACTCTGAGTTAATTGTTTTTTTGCTGTAAGATGTAGCGGAAAGGTGCTCGATACCAGCAGCTACATAGCTTGCCTCACCATTCCTCCACTGACTATGCCACACTCCCTCAATACTGCCTCAGAAACAGCATGGCGCTCACTCAGTACCACTCCTCTGACTGTGCAGGTCAACAGATTGTCTGCAGGTTGTTACTTTGTGAGCCTCAAAGAGTAAACGTGCAGAGTGAATGAACATTTGGGAAGGGAATAGTATGTTGGGATGTACCACAGGTGTGTGGATGAAGCAACTGAACACTGAAATGTAAAATAAAAGCAGGAACAAGAGCAGATGATATGGTCATTTGAGGCTACTCTACCATTCAGTATGATCATAGCTGATCCTTTAGCACAGAGCTCTGTGCAGATTGCTGTGTGACTTTCATCTCCTTAAATGAGCAAGTTATCCTAACCCGAGGTCAGTGCAGTGCAGATTTACACGACTGACTCTAATGCCTGTCCTTTGAGGTGTGAGTGAGCGAGGATGCTTGCATGTTACTGAACGGAATTTCGAAAAATGAATGGCAGAACTGTATTGGATCGAATGCGATCAATTAATTGATTGGGCCTGCTGTGTCAGAGAGCCCTCTCTCCTTTCTCACGGACTTTCAAATGTGCATGTTTTCATTCTTGGTGGCCTGGTTCGTAGCTCCCACATTGTAAATTGCCTAGTGTGTACAGGGTGCTCAATCTTGGGCATTAACTTCTGCAGGGTCAAGGACATCTTCAAAAACCGATACTTCAAAATGGTGGTATCTGTCATTAAGGATCCCCACCACCCACAACATGCTCTCTTCTTATTTCTACCATGACTCAGTAAAAACGTTTTATACCACTACTCCATTGTCATTCTTGCTTTGTGCATATGTAACAGTGGTAATCACAGGAATCCATCAGAGACTATTGGAGAGGGAGATGCATGTTTCGTCTCAGTGGACAGTTCAGAATCAGGAGGCAGGTCCTCAAGATAAACTTGAGTCTCCTTAGGTCTGAGATGAGGAGAAACTGGTGTATGCAGAGGGTTGTAAATCTTTGAAGCCCTCTTCTTCCACCGCGTTTATCCATTGTCACCATCTGGCCTAGAGGGGCCTCTGCACAGGATCGGGAAAAGCTGCAAAGGATTGTAAACTCAGCCTTGTGGGCACTAACCTCCCCAGCGTTGAAGACTTCTTCAAAAGCCGATACTGCAGAACGGTGGCATCAGTACTGAAGGATCCCCATCTCTTATTACTACTGCCATCAGGGAGCAGGTACAGGAGGCTGAAGATACACACTCAGTGTTTTAGGAACAGCAAATTCCCCTTCACCATCACATTTCTGAATGAATAATGAACCCATGTACACTATCTCAATATTATTGCTCTCTTTCGGCACTGCTTAATTATTTTTTATATTTTGTATATTTCTTATTCTAATGTAGAGTCTATTTTCTGTCCTGCACTGTAGTGTTGCTGCAGAACAACAAAGTTCACAATGTACAGCATGTCCATCATGATAAACCTGATTCTGATGCTGCCCACATTCAAGGCAGAGACAGAACAGGTTTCATGGAAATCAGGCGTGTTAGTGAGAAAGTGGGCCAGGTATGAGAGCTACAGAGTTAGCAAGACCAAGTCCTTCTCCCACTGTTGTTCGTTGTCTTGAACAGGGCAGATCAGTGACACAGCAGGTGGTGCTGATGCCTCTGAAATTGATGGGAGTAGGCAGTTTAAATGGTTTAGCATGGACAAGATGGGCCAAAGGGCCTGTTTCTGTGCTGTAGCTTTCGATGACTTTATGACCCTAAGTCCAGGTCCCCAGGTTCAATCCTGACCTCTGGTGGTGTGCCTTGAGTTTGTACCTTCTCTCTGTGATTCCCACCCCAGTTGTTCCTGTTTTCTTTGGCATCCCAAATGTGTGTGTAGTCTGATAGGTCAATTATAACCTACCCCTGACATCGGTAGGCAATCAGACTGAAGTTTATGTACAGGTAATAAGGAATAGATTGCAAGGG
Organism: Hemitrygon akajei; assembly: GCF_048418815.1. NCBI lineage: Eukaryota > Metazoa > Chordata > Chondrichthyes > Myliobatiformes > Dasyatidae > Hemitrygon > Hemitrygon akajei. The sequence goes on along the minus strand of NC_133124.1, from coordinate 212,477,463 downwards.
AATAAGTGGGGGATGTAATTGATAGGGTTGCTCTGAGGACTGGTACAGACTCAATGGTAGATTAACCTCCTATGTTATTGAGAGATATAAAATCCAACCCCACATCCAGCTGGGGTTTGGTAGAAAGGTTTGGATCCCCTCGGGCTTTCCTGATGTTCTGCCACACTCCTTCTCCAATCAACAACATCAGAAAAGATTCATTGTCCACTTGATTTTGGTGGAAATTGACCTGCATGTTTCTGGGTCAGATATTGAAGTACCTGTAAAAGAATATATCTGAGACCTTGAGATGTGTGGAAGAGACCATAAGACATAGGAGCAGAATTAGGCCATTTGGCCCATCAAATCTGCCCTACCATTCAATCATGGCTGATCCTCTTTTCTCCTCCTCAACCCCAGTTCCCGATCTTCTCCCATAACCTTTGGTGCCATGTCCAATCAAGAACCTATCAACCTCTGCCTTAAATACGCCCAAAGACCTGACCACCACAGCTGTACGTGGCAACAAATTCCACAAGTTCACCACCCTTTGGCTAAAGAAATTTCTCTGCCTCTCTGTTAGGAAAGGGTGTCCCTCTATCCTGAGGCTGTGCCATCTTGTCCTAAACTCTTCCACCATGGGAAACATCCTTTCCACATATACTCTGTCTGGGCCTTTCAACATTCAAAAGGTTTCAATGAGATCCTTCTGAATTCCAGCGAGTACAGACCCAGAGCCATCAAATGCTCCTCATATGAAAAGCCTTTCATTCCTGGAATCATCCTTGTGAACCTCTTCAATGAAAGAACATCTTTTTTAAGATGAGGGGCCTAAAACTATTCTCAATACTCAAAGTGAGGCCTCACCAGTGCCTTATAAAGCCTCAGCATCACATCCTTGCTGTTGTATTCTAGACCTCTTGAAATGAATGCTAACATGGCATTTGCCTTCCTCACCACCAACTCAACCTGCAAGTTGTAGGGTGTTCTGCACAAGGACTCCCTAGTTCCTTTGCAACTCAGAATTTTGGATTTTCTCCCCGTTTAGAAAATAGTCCACGCATTTATTTCTACTACCAAAGTGCATGACCATGCATTTTCCAACATTGTATTTTTAATTTGCCACTTTCTTGCCCATTCTCCTAATCTAAGTTCTCCTCAACACTACCTGCCCCTCCACCAATCTTCATATCATCTGCAAACTTGGCAGCAAAGCCATCTAGTCCATCATCTAAGTCATTGATATACAGCATAAAAAGAAGTGGTCCCAACACCGACCCCTGCGGAACACCACTAGTCACTGGCAGCCAATCAGAAAAGAATCCATTTATTCCCACTCGCTGCTTTCTACCAATCGCTAATGCTCTAACCACGTTAGTAACTTTCCTGTAATACCATGGGCTTCTAACTTGGTAAGCCGCCTCATGTGTGGCTGAGGAGGGATCGTAGAAAGATTGGTTTATGTTCAAATTTATTGTAATTTCAACTGTGTATGGTAGCTATCCATCTTGTCTGACGATGACAGGATACCCTTAAGGAGAGCTTTTAAAATTGCAAAATCCACTGCACTGCAACGTTTCCACTCTCTTGTCCTCAGAAGGCCAGGTCTAGAAGTACAAATGAACATCACAACTGGGGCCTTCCTTGGCTGGAGTGGATGACCGTGAGTTCTTCTGTGCCTCATCATTCCCTTCGCTCGCCACCGAGCGTTGCAGAGCCGATTCTCATTGTAGATCTCATCCGCCCAGTCCACCAAAGCTGACCTGTATACTGTCCTCTGGTCTTAGGTGCACAACATAGACATTATAGTGCATAAACAACACACAAAGTAATGTTACCACAAAGAAATTAACAAATAATAAGATGTATGTATGTCACAAGTTAAAAAATAAACAGTATAACACTACTGGCACATTATACATGATGAGACCTGGGAGGTGGCAGGGAGCCCAATAGTCTTGCGACCTGGGGGAAGAAACTGTTTGTCATCCTAACAGTCTCTGTCCTAATGCTACGGTACCTCCTGCCTGATGGTAGGGGGGTTAAAGAGATGGGAGGGGTCAGTGACAAGCTCGGCTTTTCTCCAGCCCAAAGGAACTAAAGAAATCCTGAGTCCTCAGTCAATCATTCCCTCGTTTGCACTGGTAAAGGAGAAAGTTATTGCCAAGAGCAGTTGCTCTGAAGGAAAGAGTGATCCTGAGCTTGTGTTGCACTGATTAAACAAGCCGGTAGTATTGTTCAGAGTTGCCGTGAAATGGGAACTCATGAACCATTAATGTCAATCATACAATGCTGCCTGCCATTTTTGGGTTTCCACAGATTTCACAATCAGAATTGGGTTTATTATCACTGACATGTCAAGTATCACCTGCGAATGCGCTAGGGTCACCTATTGTGTTCGCTACTCCTGATACAGCCTCCTCTACATTGGTGAGATCCATTGTAAATTGGGGGACTGCTTTATTGAGCACCTGCGCTCTTTCCACCACAAGCGGGACGTCCTGGTGGCTAAAGATTTTAATTCCGATTACCATTCCAATATGTTGGTCTATGGCATCCTCTTGTGCCAAGGTGAGCCCACCCTCAGGTGTAGAAGCCTCACCTTATATTCCACCTGTGTACCCTCCAACCTGATGCATGAATATCGATTTCCCCACTCCCTTCCTCTATTCCCTACTCTGACCTTTTACCTCTTATCATCAACCTGTTACTTCCTCAGGTCCCCTCCTCCTTCCCTTTCTGCTGTGGTCCACTCTCCCCACCCCCCCCCCATCAGATTCCTTCCCCTCCAGCCCTTGACCTATCCCACCCCCACTGGCTTCACCTATCACCTTCTAACTAGCCTCTTTCCCCTCCCTACCCCCCGGCAACTTCCCCCTTCCTTCTCAGTCCTGAAGAAGGGTCTCAGCCTAAAATGTCGACTTTTTATTCACTTCTATAGATGCTGCCTGGCTTGCTGAGTTCCTCCAGCATTTAGTGTGTTGTCAAATTTGTAGCTTTGTGGCAGCAATACAATGCAAAACATTAACATTGTTACAAGCTACAGTAAATAGCGAAAAAGACCAATAATGGGATAGAGTTCATAGGTACGTGAAGAAGAAACTGCTTCTAAAATGTTGAGTGTGGGTCTTCAGGCTTCTGTACCTCCTCCCGGATGTTATTAATGCCTAGAGGGTATGAGAAGGCCGGGGTGTGGGGCTGGGGAGGAAAAACAGGGTCAGCCATGATTGAATGGCAGGACACTCGCTAGGCCAAATGGCCTAATTCTGTTCCTGGGCCTTCTGGTCCCAGATGGTTGAGGGTCTTTGGTAATGTTTATTTAATTATTTATTTGTATGTTTGTTGTGATACAGCGCAAAATAGGCCTTTATAGCCCTTCAAGCTACATTCCCCCACCCCAATTTAAGCTTAACTAAACAATGGGACAATTTGTGCACTGTTTGCCTGGTCCAGGCCATTCTGGTTCAGCAGACCGAGTACAGTTTCAAATACTGGGGTTAGAGTGTATCCACAGTACGTCTTTGGACTGTGGGAGGAAACCGGAGCGCCCAGAGGAAACCCACGTGGTTACAGGCAGCGTGTACAACTCCTTACAGGCAGCCGTGGGAAATGAAATCGAGTCGCTTGTACTGTAAAGCATCCTGCTAACCACTACACTACCAAGCCGCCCCTGGATGCTGCCTTCCGAAGGGACTGAACCTTGAAGATGTACCTTTTACAAATGTATTAAACAATTACCTGAACACGCTGCTAGAATTTCCTTTCTGAGCTGGACAGTTTGAGCTTTTCATTTAGACGAGTGCCCTTGGAATAAGGAGTAGTGAAAGCCAGACCTTGAAATGAGTCAGTGCATTATACATTCCATAAAACACAGGGTTACTGTCACTCATTGCAAGAAGCTGGTCTGACTTTGAAATATGAATGGTGTGATTGCATCTGAAGTATCTGAATGAATTCCAGATGATTTGATCTCAGCTCAAATGGTGATTAAAATCCAAAGGCAGCTAGCCTAATGCCGATCGTTCAAAGCAGCTCTGGCGTTCATAAATCCACTTACTGAAATATTGTACAGAATTGCCCCGTCTGGCCCTTCGATCCGCACCGATTTGCAATCCCCCGATTTAATCCTAGCCAATTCACAGGGCAATTTACAAAGGCCAGTTAGCCTACCAGTCGGTTTGTCTTTGGATTGTGGGAGGATGAGCAGCTATGGCCAGCCGAGTAACTGAACTGCAGATTGAAAGTAATTTTAAGGTGTCCGTTTACAGGTCTGGTCTTAAGTGATATCAGCAAGCATTTGGTGTTACAGCCCCACCTCCCCTCCTTAATTTTGAATGGTCACCCATTGTTGGATGTGAAATAGTGAATAAGAAAGTGGCGCTTTACTCGGGACTGCCCGAGAGCCTGTTCTTTGGAGGCTATGTCAGAAGTGCAGCTTTATCGAAGTGCAGTTATTGGACACTGCAGTGCAGTTCAAAGTTCACAGTAAATAGTCATCACCATATACAACGCTAAGATTAACTTGCTTAGAGTCGCAGAGTCATAGAAAAGTACAGCACAAAAACAGGCCCTTTGGCCCATCTAGTCGATGCCAAACGATTTAACCTGCCTACTCCCATCAACCTGCACCTGGGCCATAGCTCTCCACACCCCTACCATCCACGTACCAATCTAAACTTATCTTTAAAGTTGAAATTGAGCTTCCATGCACTACTTGCACTGGCAACTCGTTCCACACTCTCACCACCCTCTGAGTGAAGAAGTTTCCCCTCATGTTCCCATTAAACTTTTCACCTTTCCGGCTTAACCCATGACCTCTAGTTGTAGTCCCACCCAACCTCAGTGGAAAAAGCTGCTTGCATTTACCCTATCCATACCCCTCATAATTCTGTATAGAATTTCTTGCAGGCATATTCAATAAATCTACAGAATAGTAACCATAACACCTTGCCCTACCGTCCTGTTTATTATTTATTGTAATACTGGCACTGTTTTTGTGCACTTTCTGCAGTCCAGTGTAGGTCTGTAGTCTAGTGTAGCTTTCTTTGTGTTTTTTTTTCATAGTTCAGTCTAGTTTTTTGTATTGTGTCATGTAACACCATGGTCCTGAAAAACGTTGTCTCATTTTTACTATGCACTGTACCAGCAGTTATGGTCGAAATGACAATAAAAGTTGACTTGACTTGACTTGACATAACAGAACCAATGAAGGGCTGCCCAACAAGGGCGTTCAGCCAGAGTGCAGAAGACAACAAACTGCGCAAATAGTAAGAGTTGAATTGAATTGACTTCATCCTTCATATACACGAGGAGTAAAAGTCTTTTCGTTACATCTCTGTCTAAATGTGCAATGTGCAGTTTATAGTAATTTATAATAAATAGTATGTACAACAGGATAGTCAATATAACATAGAAATAAAATTGTATCAGCATGAATTAATCAGTCTGATGGCCTGGTGGAAGACGTTGTCCCCGGAGCCTGTTGGTCCTGGCTTTTATGCTGTGGTACCCGGATGGTAGCAGCTGGAACAGTTTGTGGTTGGGGTGACTTGGGTCCCCAATGATTCTTCGGGCCCTTTTTACACACCTATCTTTGTAAATGTCCTGAATAGTGGGAAGTTCACATCTACAGATACGCTGGGCTGTCCGCACCACTCTCTGCAGAGTCCTGCGATTGAGGGAGGTACAGTTCCCATAACAGGCAGTGATGCAGCCAGTCAGGATGCTCACTGCAGCAAATAAATAAGCAATAAATATCGCAAACATGGGATGAAGCTTATGTAAACAGTGCTGTTGGAGTTTAATTGACTGCATTTAGTAAACCTTCATGCTTTAAAGATGTGAACTCAGCACCCATTTATTGTGGGCACCATGATAGCATAGTGGTTAGCACAGTGCTTTACAGTGCCAGCTGTAAGAGTCAATTGGGGTTCAAATCTCACCACTGTCTGTAAGGAGTCTGTATGTTTTCCTGGTGACTGTGTGGATTTGCCGCGGATACTCTGATTTTTTTCCACATTCGAAAGGCATGCAGGTTAGTTTTAAATAGGGTGTGTGGTATGTTGGCACAACAAGCTTGGTGAGACTTGCCCTAGCACATCCTCAAATCGAGTTGGTCTTTGACACATACAGCGCATTTCACCGTATGTTTCGTTGTACGTGTGACAAATAAAAATATTCTTTAAATCTTTAACAAAGTTTAAAATATTTTTATCATCAAAGTATGTATACTTTACACAACCTTGAGATTCGTCTCTTTACAGGCAGCCACAAAACAAAGAAACCCAATAGAACCCATTAAAACAAAAGAGACTGTCGGACTCCCAATGTGCAGAGAGAAAAAGAAAACAAATCATGCAAACAGTAAAAGTAAGCAAATAGGATTCAGTCCTGAAGTTCATGAACCTGGAGCCCATTAGTTGCAGGCCACAGCCTCAGTTCAGTGCAGAGACAAGTAAGCATCGCAGAGCAGCGATCTGAATCGGCTCGTCCCTTGCCACCAAGACTGCTATGGGTCGATCCTCCTACGAAAACTACTTCAAGCTGCAGTACTGCAGGTGGCCGTGGGTGAGGTTGACTTCTCGGCCCCTGTTTTACACTAAGATGTCTCGTAACAACCAGCGTCAGACAAGAGTTGGCAGAGGAACCTCTATGTCCAGGCTCACAGCTAACAGTTAATTACATAGCAATTGAAATTGATCAGAAAACAGAATCTGTTCAGAATCAGGGGTTCCCAACCTGGGGTCTACATTCCCCTCAGTTAATGGTAAGTAACCATGGCATAAAAGTGGTTGGGAACCCCTGGGTTGGATAGAATCCACAGCAGCATCTGGTAATAAATGCTGGGTAACTACAGGAGAATGCAGGCAGTGTATGTTCTGTAGAGAAGTTCCATCTCAGTTACTTCTAAAGGTCCCATTACCAGGCTCAGATGATAGGGGAATCAGTCACGCTCTTCTTGCCTCATTGCCACATGCAATCCTTTCATAATGTTGGTCCATGAGGCTGTGTTGGGCTGACGCTGATTGTTCGTTACGGTCTCACACAATCTCTCATGACCAAGAACACATCCTCCACTGTCAAGAAACCTTACCAACACCTCTAGTTTCTCAGGAGGCTGAAGAGAGCCAATACTTGCAACCTTCTACAAATGCACAGTTGAGAGCATCCTAACATGCTGTGTTGCCTGGATTGGGGAGCATGCCTTATGAGAATAGGTTGAGTGAACTCGGCCTTTTCTCCTTGGAGCGACGGAGGGTGAGAGGTGACCTGATAGAGGTGTACAAGATAATGAGAGGCATTGATCGTGTAGATAGTCAGAGGCTTTTTCCCAGGGCTGAAATGGCTAGTGCGAGAGGGCACAGTTTTAAGGCGCTTGGAAGCAGTTATAGAGGAGATGTCAGGGGTAAGGTTTTTACGTAGAGAGTGGTGAGTGCGTGGAATGGGCTGCCGGCGGCAGTGGTGGAGGCGGAAACAATAGGGTCTTTTAAGAGACTCCTGGATGGGGACGTGGAGCTTAGAAAAATAGAGGGCTATGGGTAAACCTAGGTAGTTCTAAGGTAGGGACATGTTCGGCACAGCTTTGTCGACCCAAGGGCCTGTATTGTGCTGTAGGTTTTCTATATTTCTATGTTTGTATACTGCATCACTGTGTGTTAGGGAAACTGCAACAGGTAGTTAACTGACCAACGCATCATCTACCTGCCATCAAGGACATATAATACAAAAATGTGCTGGAAAAAAGGCCAGCAATATCATGAATGATCCCACCCATTGATTGATTGTCCCATTCCCATTGGGGGCAAGGCTACACGGCATCCATGCCAGGATCATCCATACCATCAGGACCCATGCCAGACTCAAAACCAGTTACTTCCCCAAGCCCTCAGGCTGATCAGCATCTCCACCCAGTAACCCACCCCCCACTACATTTTCATTTTCTGTCAGTTACCTTATGTGCTGATACTCATACCCAGTGTCACTTAATGTACATATAACCAATCTATGCCTATAAGCTATCTTATGCATTTATATTTATTGTGTTTCCAAGGGGATTCTTTGTCAAGCCCTGGGGATTTATCCTCCCTAATTTGCCTCAAGACAGCAAACATTCTCCTCTGTAATCCATCTGCGGCTCATGACCTCACTGCTGTTTTGCCTCACTGTTATACGCTCTGTGTCCACCTACTAAGTAAATACAGATGCAACAAAAATTATTTAAGATCCCTATCATCTCTTTCAGCTCAATGACTAGGTGACCAATCTGATCTTCTGGACGACCAGTTTTGACCCTTAGGCTATCTTTTTGCTCTTAATATTTATCTGTAGAAACTCTTGGGATTCTCCTTCAGCTTTAGCCTCATTGTTTGCTTATTAAGTGTTCTCTTGCCTGTTATCCTTGCCTTTTATTCAGACAGGATCATACAAACTCTATACTCTCAAAATTTTGAAGGCCTCCCAAGTACACCTTTTCCAGAAAACCACCTGTCCAAATCCACCCTTGCCAGATCCTTTCTGATACCATCAAAATTGACCTTCCTCCAATTTAGAATCTCAACCCGAGCATCAGACCTATCTTTCTTCATAATTGTCTTGAAACTAACGGCATTATGATCACTGGATGCAAAGTTCTCCTACAAACTTCTGTCGCCTACCCTGTCTCATTCCCTAATAGGAGATCCAGTATCAGACTCTCGCCAGTTGGGACTTCTATGTACCGATAAAGGAAACATTCCTGAACACCTTTGACAAAATCTTTTCTGTCCAGCCATTTTACAGTTTGGGAGCCCCAGTCAATATGTGGAAAGTTAAGATCACCTACTATTACAACCTTATGTTTCTTACAACAGGCTGTGTTCTCCACAAATTTGGTCCTCTAAACCCCACGGACTGTTCAATCCCATCAATGTGGTCATCCCTTTCTTAATCCTCAGTTCGAACCATATAGCCACAGTAGATAATTTCTTCAGTCTGTCCTGTCTGAGCACGGTTGTGACATTTCCCTGACTAGTAATGCCACCCCACCTACTCCATCACATCTAAAACAATAGAACCTTGGAACATTGAGCTGTCAGTCCTGCCCCTCCTGCAGCCACGTCTAATGACTACAATGTCATAATTCCACATGCTGATCCATGCCCTAAGCTCATCCACCTTTCCTCCAACACTCCTTGCAAAGAAAAATACACAATTCAAAACATTAGCCTCACCACATTCAATCTTTCAATCCCTGACTTAACAATATATTTTCCCACAACCATAACCTCTCTTATCAGATTTCTTCTTCTTCAGCGCTTTACCTCTTCCACCTATCATCTCCCAGCTTCTTACTTCATGCCCTCTCTCCACCTACCCGTTTCCCCCTCACCTGGTCTCACTATCACCTGGCAACATTGACACCTTCTCCCCCCCCCAACACTTTCTTATTCTGGCTTCAGCCCCCTTCCTTTCCAGTCCTGAGGAAGGGTCTTAACCCGAGACGTTGACTGTTTATTCCTCTCCATAGATGCTGCCTGGCCTGTTGAGTTCCTCCAGCACTTTGTGCAAATTAGTCATTCTGCCTTTACCTCATTGCCACATGCAGTTGTTGCATAATGATGGTCTGTGAGGTTCTGCTGAGCTGTAGCTGGTTCTTGGTAATGAAGTTTTGTGACAGGTGCCATCTTGCCTGACACTGCTGAACCCAGCCCGTGATCTCAGCAAGGGTTTTACACAGGCAGGATCTGATCCATTAATCCCTGAGGGAACATGTCAACTAGGTTCAAGACAGGCTCCAGTTAGTAACAAACAAGGGAGTTGGCTATTCAGCCCTTCAGCCCAGCTCTAGCAATAGAAATAAAGCATGGCAAATCAAAAACAAGGCCAATGGATTTAAGGAGTGTGAAGGGGATCGGAGGGGAAAGTTACAGTACTGTGTAAAGGTCTATATGTACTGTATAGCTAGGGTGTCTAAGACTTTTGCACAGTACTGTAGTAATTTTATGTATTGCACTGTACTGCTGCTGCTGCAAAAACAAAACAAATTTCATGACAAATTTGAGTGATGATAAACCTGATTCTGTTATGGGTCTCTATTGTGGACTGAGAATAGGAAGAAGGCAGGGGGAAGGGAATCATGGTTGGGAAAAGGTGAAGGGGGGGGGGGGGGGAGCGGGAAGCACCAGAAAGACATTCTGTAATGATTAATAAACCAATTGTTTGGAATCAAACCACACACCCCCCCCCCCCTCCCCAGCCCTGGCTCTCCTATATATATGTAGACTTTTGCACAGTACTGTGTTTTTTCACAGTGTGGTTTGTAGCTAGAACACACACCAGAGGAGATGTTAACACTGGATACCATTACTAGATTTAAGAAGTATTTAGACAGGGTCTGGAATAGGCAGAACATAAAGGGAAAAGGACCTAATGTGAGCAAATTGGATAACATAAATTATAGAACATCGAACAGTACAGCCGCCAGTGTTGTGTCTATCTTTTAAACTACTCCAAGATCAATCTAACCCTCCCTCCTACGTAGTCCATAATCCTCCATTTTTCCTTCACCCATGTGCCTATCTAAGAGTCTCTTAAACTTCTCTAATGTCCCAGCCTCTACCACCACCCCTGGCAGGGTGTTCCACACACCCACCACTCTCTGTGTAAAAAAAACCTACTTCTGACATTCCCTCCCTCCGCTCACATTAAAAGGTTATTCTCTCATATTAGCCATTGCTGGCCTAGGAAAAAGGTGCTAGCTGTCCGCTCCATCGATGTCTCTTATAATCTCATATTCTTTCTAGTTAAAAAAAAATGCCTCCCCCTCCACTCTTCTTCTGATCCCCACTCTAGCCTCTTACCTCTTCTCACATGCCTATCACCTTCCGCTGGATACCCGCTCCTTCCCTTTCTCCTACGACACACTCCCCTCTCCAGCTCTTGACCTTGCCCACCCGCCTGGTTTGCCTATCACTTTCCAGCTATTCTCCTTCCACTCCCTCCACCTTTTTTATTCTGGTGTCATTCCTCTTCCTTGCCAGCCCTGAGAAAGGGTCTCAGCCCGAAACGTCATTTGCCTGACCTGCTGAGTTCCTCCAGCATTTTGTCCGTGTTGCTCTGGATTTCCAGCATCTGCAGAATATTTTGTGTTTGCACTTCTATCAAGTTGTCTCTCATCCTCCTTCACTTTAAGAGATAAGGCCCGAACTTGGTTGTGTAGATTAGTAAAAGGGTTTGCATGAACCAATGTGTCAATGGGCCTGTTTCTCACAGTCCTCTGTAGAGACTTCCGGTCCAATGCTCGACTGCTCCCATGCCAGATGGAGATGTAACTTTTCAGGACGCCCTCGATGGTGCTCCTGTAAAGTTCAGTTAAGATGACTGGGGGGCTGAGGGAGGGAGTCCTGGCTTGCCTCAAACTCCTTAGGCAATGGAGGTGCTTCTGTGCCTTCTTGTCCAGGGAGGTGATATTAAGAGATCGGGTGAAGTCATCAGTAATGTCAACTTCCAGGAGCTTGCTGCACCTAACTCTCTCTCTCATTTTAAAAACCTTTTTATTAATTATTATTGAAGATTAACAAAAAAAATACATTAAGTCAATATATCATTATATACAATAAAGAAATAAATTAGCAAATAACTGATTAACAAAGCTAAGCAATATATCAATAATAATGAGAGAAAATAAAGTGTTAAGAATATTTTTTAGAAAGAAAAAAAAGAACCCCTACTAACTGAAAAAAACAAACAAAAAAAACCCCATTGGGAGCACAACCCCGGAGTAATACGTCATACAAGCTTCCATAGAAAAAAAATCAAATCCACTTTAAAAAAAATTGGAAGGAAGCCATATTAATTAACTCAAATCAAATGATAGTAGCAGGCAAATGAACCTCACCTTTTCTCAAAATCAAATCAAGGATCTAAAGTTTTCTCTCTCTTTCACCTCACTTGCTGAATTTAAATTTGTTCTCTATACACCCAAGATATCAAAACGAACAGATGCTTCTAGCACTGCCTCTGGAGGAACTGCCATTTTTGCTAGTTGTAAACTTTCTAACTTTCAAAATCCAATGGAATGTAAATGGAGAGACTTGAGATGACAATGATGTACACACGTTACACAGGCAGTGTAGGTGTAGCTGCATGTTACGCAGGCAGTGGAGGTGTAGCTGTACGTTACACAGGCGGTGTAGGTGTAGCTGCATGTTACGCAGGCGGTGTAGGTGTAGCTGTACGTTACACAGGTGGCGTAGGTGTAGCTGCATGTTACACAGGGGGTGTAGGTGTAGCTGTACGTTACACAGGCGGTGTAGGTGTAGCTGCACGTTACGCAGGTGGTGTAGGTGTAGCTGCACGTTACACAGGGGGTGTAGGTATAGCTGTACGTTACACAGGCGGTGTAGGTGTAGCTGCACGTTACACAGGTGGTGTAGGTGTAGCTGCATGTTACACAGGTGGTGTAGGTGTAGCTGCACGTTACACAGGTGGTGTAGGTGTAGCTGCATGTTACACAGGCGGTGTAGGTGTAGCTGCACGTTACGCAGGTGGTGTAGGTGTAGCTGCACGTTACACAGGCGGTGTAGGTATAGCTGTACGTTACACAGGCGGTGTAGGTGTAGCTGCACGTTACACAGGTGGTGTAGGTGTAGCTGCATGTTACGCAGGTGGTGTAGGTGTAGCTGCACGTTACGCAGGTGGTGTAGGTGTAGCTGCATGTTACACGGGGTGTAGGTGTAGCTGTACGTTACACAGGCGGTGTAGGTGTAGCTGCACGTTACA